>NC_067244.2:207178717-208428717 GCF_019359855.2 Lolium perenne
GGCAAGAGTAAAAAACCATGGGTGCGCTCGACCGAATTCCACCCGATCCGGCAAACTCCAGGCTTGAATCGCCCAATGGAGCGCCGACAGAGCCTTCCGAAACACGACACATCCGCCAGATCGATGAGGACAGGCACCAGTAGATCTGCATCTTGGCGCGAGAAGAAATCCAAGGACCACCGCCATTATTCGCAAGATCAGCCAGTCCCCACACCGCTGGTCAACTCCGATGCAGCAAAGGCTGAAGAGGAAAAAAAGGGGATCCAGTGCACGACCGGACTAACCCCACGATCATCGGAACGGGCCGCAGCCATCCACCAGATCTCGCGGGTCAGGGAGCCGCCACGGACGCCTCACCCCTCCTCCTCGACGCCTCCCGCCGGAGACCTCAAGCGTCGGTCATGGGGTAGCCGCGCGGCCCTACGCCCCCGAACCGATCACCCACCTCCTCCCATGAGAGACCTCCAGGGCGCGCCTCCCCTGCCCACCATCGGGTGGGTGCCGCCACCGCTGCCGGTGAGGGCAGCAGCGACGGCCAGGAGGGCGTCCTTGAGGTGGCGGCGGCGGGGTCCCCCGGAGTCGCTCTAAGAGAGGAGCGACTCGGGAGGAAACTGTTCCTGACTCGAGTGACAAGGTTGTCCTTTGTGGAATTAATGGTACGGTGAATCATAATCCTACGTACTCTTTCCTGCACGCTAGGATTCATCCCATTCCCGATCTGACGGTTTTTCAGATCGAAGCTGGCAGCTTATGCCTGCAAACATGACACTTAGCAAACAATGGCTATTTCGCGAAGACGCAAAAGCATTGTGTTTCGATGCATTGATAGATAAGAAGGTTATATGTACAAGTCCTCGAGAGGATTAACACCCCGCCATACAACTCGACCCAAGAAAAAGAAAGCTAATCTAGGGGAGTAGCTGACGAACACCCCGGGCTCCCGCGTCCGCCCATAGCCGTGCCTCAGCCTTGATGTCGCCGAACAGTGAAGTTACCGAAGGTTGCGCATTATCGAATCCGGTGTTTCCATATCCACCATGCAGTAAGCATGATTATCGACGAAATGCCCTTGCGCAGCTGGCGTGGGGCGGTCCGCACCACCAGCGACCACCATTCTGCGAAGTCACCCTCGACCGTGGGGGTCCCGATGTGGATCTTATCCACGAGAGGACCTCAAACCAGACTATCCTAGAGAAAGAGCATCCAGTGAGTAAGTGCGTTATGGTCTCCTCAGACTGATCGCAAAGCGGACACCTAGGCGCGTGCGGTAGACCTTGCCGTGCCAGCCTTTCACCCGTCCAACACCTATCAAGGCATGCCGGTCAAATAAAGAACTTCACCCTCGGTAGCGTCCAGAACTTCCAATTCAGTCTCCAAGATCCTGAGATGATAGCCCCCTGGAAGAGGGTGTCATAGCATGATCAAGCCGTGTATTAGGCATCCGTCGTCCAGCGCCAAAGCAGCTTATCCTGATCCATTGACAGCGGTATGTCTCTGAGCCTGCTCCACAACTGCACGTACTGCCAAAGTGCAAGGGCGCTCGGCGCGCCGACTATGTCAGGGATCCAAGCGCGTCCAACTAGAGCTTCGCATACCGTACGCTATTTCTCAAGCGGTTCTAAGATCTTTTTTCCTTCTCGTTCTCGATTCTGATTTGGACTGTTTGGTACTGTACAATGCTACAGCTACGGATGCAATGTTACGGAGTGACTTGCAAATCAGAAGGATTACAGCCCCTTAAATCACGGGAGCAAAAACAATTTGCAACCCCTTTAATGCTTCTCCTTTCAAGTGTTTTTTCTATAATCGTGCGTTCCTCGATGCTACAAAAGAAGATGATGCTATTTTCTCCAGCACGGTGAAAGATAGAGTAGGTTGAAGACGCCCATAGAATGGCTGACGTGTGCATGTTATGATCCTTGTTTGTGTTATGGTGTCTGTTTAGGTGCAACTATTTGGGGAAAAAACTACTGTGTACCTGAATGTAAGATTCATGTTGCTATTTTTGGAAGTAACTAAATCATGCTGCCATCTCCATTCTTACTACGAGATATCGGAGGTCAAAGTGATTGCATGGATGGCCAACCTTTACACCGTCGTCCCAAAGGTGTGCAACACCAACCTCGGCAACCATATTCATCCCCTCAACAAGAGTCCTACAAAACACGCGTGACTTATTAGTAGAACAACTAAAGCATTTGACTATAAAAGCAGAACGGATGGTGTTGTGTCCACCGAAATAGATGGTTCAGGGCTTCGGACAAAACTCCGAAGGGGAGGCGACTAAAGCTAGATTATGAAGATGGTTAATCTGATTGTGTTTTATTTATTTATTTATTTAGCTATTTATGTTCCACTTGTTGTGGTTAATCTGTAATCTTTGAATTAATTTAGAGTATGTTTCTTTCTGCCTCCTCTAGTTGTGTGGTTAATCTGAAAACATAGTACCGCAAAAAAAAAAACTTAGTACCTACCTTTTACTAACGTAGAGTCTACCTGTCAGCAGTGACATAACCCAGAGTTTCAGCCATATCGACCATACTGCAAACTGCAGAGTAAACCCAGAAGACGTCGGAATTTTTTCTTCCACGAGCAAGCAATATGGGTACGTCGGGAAAAACAACGTGTCAGCCTGGTACACCACAACACAACGGTGAGATGGATATTAAGCTGTCATATATTCAGTGACGGCGGCCGTTAGAGAAAGCTTTCTCAATGGGCCCCATAAATGTTTTTGTTGACTTGAGATATAAGTGTCTGTCGTTGCGGGATAGCCCTGGTGGGAGTCATGTCTGATGGGCTCTGTCAGCCGTAAGACAAATGCTCCATGCTCGCTTTCAGGCGGCCAAAAAAACCACAGACAAATTTCTTAGGGCATGGCCAACCGTATGCTCTAACTTGCTTCCCCACAGATCCATCTAGGATCGGATGCCACGGTGTAGACTGAAATTTGGTTCGGATGTGTCAGTCGCTGCTTGCAGAAGAGGCATGATCCTCAGGTAAAGCATACGGTTTTGAACTTATTAATAAAAGCCGTATGCATCATCACGATGCAGAGGCTCCCCTTTTTGAAAAAAAGGTAAAGAAAGGAGAAAAGAACGGAGAGATTGAAAAGGCATGAGGGTAAATCAAAGAGAATGAAGGAGATTGGCTATGGATGGGCCACCATGTGCAGCATGCTTGCATCACAAGGCCACTAGTGCATTGGGCAGATATAAAACAGAGTGGTCGAGTGGTCGCCTCACAGGTTTGTGCAGATGTGGTTGTACTGAAACGATCATTTATGCTCTTAGAGTCCATCAGAGATAGCCCGTCAGCGACAATGGTTTTTGCACTGGCATAACGTCACTGTGTGCATGCTTAACTGAAGAGCATCAGCTCAAGCAAACATACTCTTATTATCACCTTTTTTGTAACCTTATCCAGTGTCCCATAAAAGAAAATACATGAAAGCCAAATGCAAGGAACCAAATGCATGATAATCCAAAGATCTCAAATTAAATGACCTTGACCTCCTAGGACCCGAAACCCCCACCAAAAGCAATGGGCAATGATCCGAATGAGACGAAGGAGGGCGTTGAGAATATGGCCGGCAAAGGAAAGATCCCACTAGAGGGTGCAAAAGACTAGTCAAGCTTGCACATAGTTGGATAGTTCCTCTCGTTGTGTAGGGTCGATTTTGCAAATGGATTTTGGTTATTTGCAACGTTGGAGGAGGGTTGCTCTAAAACATTTAATACGATGTCGGCTTCGAGACAAGGCTCATTTATTTTAGTCTCTAGCATGGTAGATTTGATTGAAGTCTCCCGTAACCATCCATCTAGTGCCCGGAGGTGGTTTATGAGCCACGAGCTCCATGCAAAAAAAAAAAATCCTTCTTTGCAGTTGTTTTTAGTCAACCTATAGGCAGAAGATAGCTACAAAGAGGTGCCTTCGCTATATTAATATACTATTTTATCTAAAAAAAGACAATGTGGCACGAGGAGGCAATTGTGGAGCTGACAGTAGTCTTCCTATCATCGTCATTAAGGCCCCTAACATTCCAAATCAAAACAAGATCTTGCTCATTCATGGTGGGAGCAAATAAAACTCCAGGTTGCAAATGGATCAACAGAAACTGCCTCGAGGTAGCAGATACCACACATTTCAGGACATCTCTGCCAGTACACAGCAGCTACGACAGCAGCACAACCAACACAGCCAACATGGCCACACCCGAGACTCTTACGCAAAGTGGGCATTGCAACCAAACTGACCCAACCTCTTCTTGACTGCAAATACAATCACAGGTCGGTGAGTTGCCGTTGGCAAAGAGGCTGCACGGTTTAAACAAAGCCGGCATAGACAACAATAGATGAAATCCATCAAGTTTAATGAAGAACCAACTGAGGTGATACAAGCAGGCTCAGTGCTCAAACATATGCGGACAACAGGCCGGCACAACAAACAGGCACATGCGCGCGCGCCTGCGGCACGACCACCAGAGATGGAAGAAAAAAAAAACTAGAAGTTCTCACTGTGAAACTCGAACTTTGTGTTTGTATCTGTCGAGAAATCCTTGGCGAGATTGCGCAGCTTCTCCGTCAACACCGGCTCGCCACAGTAGAACACTCCTACAATATTCAAAATGAACTACAAGAGTTAGTGCCAATCCAGAAAAGTAATGCCACTATTGCGAAATCGGAGAGAGTAGCATGTAGTTTTTTTTCTTTGATGCAAGAGAGAGTAGCACGTATTAGTTTCGGTACTGACCAACTCGTTGCCCGACGTGTCTGAGGGCGATGCGCTTGTAAACTTTGCGCCAGTCTGGTCGGCCGAAGTGGGTCTTGACACGGGTACCGGCGACGACATCGACGTCGTGCTTGGCAAAGTTGAGGGACTGGAGCATGGCGATTGATACGTCTCCGACGTACCGGTAGCTATGTGGTTCATCTCTCTCATATGTACTTCAATACAATAATCTCATGAGCTGCCTTACATGATTGAGATTCATATGATGATGCTTGTAATCTAGATGTCGTTATGCTAGTCAAGTGAATTTTACTTATGTGATCTCCGGAGACTCCTTGTCCCACGTGTGTAAAGGTGACAGTGTGTGCACCGTGTGGGTCTCTTAGGCTATATTTCACAGAATACTTATTCACTGTTATGAATGGCATAGTGAAGTGCTTATTTATATCTCTTTATGATTGCAATGTGTTTTGTATCGCAATTTATCTATGTGCTACTCTAGTGATGTTATTAAAGTAGTTTATTCCTCCTGCACGGTGTAATGGTGACAGTGTGTGCATCCGTGTTAGTACTTGGCGTAGGCTATGATTATGATCTCTTGTAGATTATGAAGTTAACTATTGCTATGATGGTATTGATGTGATCTATTCCTCCTACATAGTGTGAAGGTGACAGTGTGCATGCTATGTTAGTACTTGGTTTAGTCGTGTTGATCTTTCATGCACTCTAAGGTTATTTAAATATGAACATTGAATTGTGGAGCTTGTTAACTCCGGCATTGAGGGTTCGTGTAATCCTACGCAATGGTGTTCATCATCCAACAAGAGTGTAGAGTATGCATTTATCTATTCTGTTATGTGATCAATGTTGAGAGTGTCCACTAGTGAAAGTATGATCCCTAGGCCTTGTTCCTAAATACTGCTATCGCTGCTTGTTTACTGTTTTACTGCGTTATTACTGCTGCGTTACTACTGCTTGTTTATTGTCCTGGGCAAAGCACTTTTCTGGTGCCGTTGCCACTGCTCATATATATTTATACCACCTGTATTTCACTATCTCTTCGCCGAACTAGTGCACCTATTAGGTGTGTTGGGGACACAAGAGACTTCTTGCTTTGTGGTTGCAGGGTTGCATGAGAGGGATATCTTTGACCTCTTCCTCCCTGAGTTCGATAAACCTTGGGTGATCCACTTAAGGGAAAACTTGCTGTTGTTCTACAAACCTCTGCTCTTGGAGGCCCAACACTGTCTACAGGAAAAGGAGGGGTCGTAGACATCAAGCTATTTTCTGGCGCCGTTGCCGGGGAGGAAAAGTAAAAGGCACTCATACTTCGGTTCCAGGTAAAGTACTTTTCTGGCGCCATTGTGTTTGTGCTCGAAGCTATTTCCTTTAGATCCTGCAATTGCATCTTTTTGTTTCTTGTTTACACTAGTAAGGCATAATGGACAACAATGAGCTTCTTATTCTATTTCCTGATTTAAGACATGTATGGTTTGATACGAAAATTAAAAAACCCATGGAACATATTAGTATGAACACTTTGAACACCATTGTTGCTAATGATATGGAAAATTCTAAGCTTGGGGAAGCTGGTTTTGATGAGCTTGATATTTTTAGTCCCCCAAGCATTGAGGAGAAAATTTACTTTGATGATACTTTGCCTCCTATTTATGATGATTATAATGATAGTAGTCTTTTGGTACCACCTGTTATGGAGGATAAATTTGATTATGATTACAATATGCCTCCTATATTTGATGATGAGAATAATAATGATAGCTACTTTGTTGAATTTGCTCCCACTACAACTAATAAAATTTATTATGCTTATGTGGAGAGTAATAATTTTATGCATGAGACTCATGATAAGAATGCTTTATGTGATAGTTATATTGTTGAGTTTGCTCATGTTGCTACTGAAAGTTATTATGAGAGAGGAAAATATGGTTGTAGAAATTTTCATGTTACTAAAACACCTCTCTATGTACTGAAATTTTTGAAGCTATACTTGTTTTATCTTCCTATGCTTGTCACTTTGCTCCTCATGAACTTGTTTATTTACAAGATTCCTTTTCATAGGAAGCATGTTAGACTTAAATGTGTTTTGAATTTGCCTCTTGATGCTCTCTTTTGCTTCCAATACTATTTCTTGCGAGTGCATCATTAAAACTGCTGAGCCCATCTTAATGGCTATAAAGAAAGAACTTCTTGGGAGATAACCCATGTGTTATTTTGCTACAGTACTTTGTTTTATATTTGTGTCTTGGAAGTTGTTTACTACTGTAGCAACCTCTCCTTATCTTAGTTTTGTGTTTTGTTGTGCCAAGTAAAGTCGTTGATAGTAAAGTTCATACTAGATTTGGATTACTGCGCAGAAACAGATTTCTTTGCTGTCACGAATCTGGGCAAAATTCTCTGTAGGTAACTCAGAAAATTATGCCAATTTACGTGAGTGATCCTCAGATATGTACGCAACTTTCATTCAATTTGAGTATTTTCATTTGAGCAAGTCTGGTGCCTCAATAAAATTCGTCTTTACGGACTGTTCTGTTTTGACAGATTCTGCCTTTTATTTCGCATTGCTTCTTTTGCTATGTTGGATGGATTTCTTTATTCCGTTAACTTCCAGTAGCTTTGGGCAATGTCCAGAAGTGTTAAAAATGATTGTGTCACCTCTGAACATGTGAATTTTGATTATGCACTAACCCTCTAATGAGTTGCTTTGAGTTTGGTGTGGAGGAAGTTTTCAAGGGTCAAGAGAGGAGGATGATATACTATGATCAAGAAGAGTGAAAAGTCTAAGCTTGGGGATGCCCCGGTGGTTCACCCCTGCATATTTCAAGAATACTCAAGCATCTAAGCTTGGGGATGCCCAAGGCATCCCCTTCTTCATCGACAAATTATCAGGTTCCTTCTCTTGAAACTATATTTTTATTCGGTCACATCTTATGTACTTTACTTGGAGCGTCTGTATGTTTCTTGTTTTTGTTCTTGTTTGAATAAATGCTTGTGTGGGAGAGAGACACGCTCCGCTGGTTCGTATGAACACATGTGTTCTTAGTTTTTAATGTTCATGGCGAAGGTTGAAACTGCTTCGTTAATTGTTATATGGTTGGAAACAGAAAATGCTACATGTAGTAATTGGTATGATGTCTTGAATAACTTGATACTTGGCAATTGTTGTGCTCTTGTTTAAGCTCTTGCATCATATACTTTGCACCTATTAGTGAAGAAATACATAGAGCTTGTTAAAATTTGGTTTGCATGAGTGGTTTCTCTAGAGTCTAGATATTTTCTAGTGAGGTGTTTGAACAACAAGGAAGACGATGTATAGTCTTATAATGCTTGTAATATGTCTTTTATGTAAGTTTTGATGTACTAGTTTATGCTTGTGTTTGCTTCAAACAACCTTGCTAGCCTAAGCCTTGTATCAAGAGGGAATACTTCTCATGCATCCAAAATACTTGAGCCAACCACTATGCCATTTGTGTCCACCATACCTACCTACTACATGGTATTTCTCCGCCATTCCAAAGTAAATTGCTTGAAGTGCTACCTTTAAATTTCTATCCTCTACCTTTGCAATATATAGCTCATGGGACAAATAGCTTAAAAACTATTGTGGTATTGAATATGTACTTATGCACTTTATCTCTTATTAAGTTGCTCGTTGTGCGATAACCATGTTCCTGGGGACGCCATCAACTACCTTTTGTTGAATTTCATGTGAGTTGCTATGCATGTTCGTCTTGTCTGAAGTAAGAGCGATCTACCACCTTATGGTTAGAGCATGCATATTGTTAGAGAAGAACATTGGGCCGCTAACTAAAGCCATGATCCATGGTGGAAGTTTCAGTTTTGGACATATATCCTCAATCTCAAATGAGAAAAATTAATTGTTGTTACATGCTTATGCATAAAAGAGGAGTCCATTATCTGTTGTCTATGTTGTCCCGGTATGGATGTCTAAGTTGAGAATAATCAATAGCGAGAAATCCAATGCGAGCTTTCTCCTTAGACCTTTGTACAGGCGGCATAGAGGTACCCCTTTGTGACACTTGGTTAAAACATGTGCATTGCGATGATCCGGTAGTCCAAGCTAATTAGGACAAGGTGCGGGCACTATTAGTATACTATGCATGAGGCTTGCAACTTATAAGATATAATTTACATGATACATATGCTTTATTACTACCGTTGACAAAATTGTTTCTTGTTTTCAAAATCAAAGCTCTAGCACAAATATAGCAATCGATGCTTTCCTCTTTGAAGGACCATTCTTTTACTTTTATGTTGAGTCAGTTCACCTATTTCTCTCCATCTCAAGAAGCAAACACTTGTGTGAACTGTGCATTGATTCCTACATATTTGCATATTGCATTTGTTATATTGCTTTGCATTGACAACTATCCATGAGATATACATGTTACAAGTTGAAAGCAACCGCTGAAACTTAATCTTCCATTGTGTTGCTTTGATACCTTTACTAAGAATTTATTGCTTTATGAGTAACTCTTATGCAAGACTTATTGATGCTCGTCTTGAAAGTACTATTCATGAAAAGTCTTTGCTATATGATTCAATTATTTACTCATTGCATTTACATTGTTTCGAATCGCTGCATTCATTACATATGCTTACAATAGTATGATCAAGGTTATGATGGCATGTCACTCCAGAAATTATCTTTGTTTATCGTTTACCTGCTCGGGACGAGCAGAAACTAAGCTTGGGGATGCTGATACGTCTCCGACGTATCGATAATTTCTTATGTTCCATGCCACATTATTGATGATATCTACATGTTTTATGCATACTTTATGTCATTATTATGCGTTTTCCGGAACTAACCTATTGACGAGATGCCGAAGGGCCAGTTGTTGTTTTCTGCTGTTTTTGGTTTCAGAAATCCTAGTAAAGAAATATTCTCGGAATCAGACGAAATCAACGCCCAGGTTCCTATTTTGCCCGGAAGCATCCAGAACACACGAGAACCGCCAGAGAGGGGGCACAGGGCCACCAAACCCTAGGCCGGCGCAGCCAAGGGGGGGCCCGCGCCCCCCTATAGTGTCGTCGCCCTGTTGACCTTCTGACGCCGCCTCTTCGCCTATTTAAGGGTCCTCGACCTAAAACCTCGATACGGAAAAGCCACGGTACGAGAAACCTTCCAGAGCCGCCGCCATCGCGAAGCCAAGATCTGGGGGACAGGAGTCTCTGTTCCGGCACGCCGCCGGGACGGGGAAGTGCCCCCGGAAGGCTCCTCCATCGACACCACCGCCATCTCCATCAACGCTGTTGTCTCCCATGAGGAGGGAGTAGTTCTCCATCGAGGCTCGGGGCTGTACCGGTAGCTATGTGGTTCATCTCTCTCCTATGTACTTCAATACAATAATCTCATGAGCTGCCTTACATGATTGAGATTCATATGATGATGCTTGTAATCTAGATGTCGTTATGCTAGTCAAGTGAATTTTACTTATGTGATCTCCGGAGACTCCTTGTCCCACGTGTGTAAAGGTGACAGTGTGTGCACCGTGTGGGTCTCTTAGGCTATATTTCACAGAATACTTATTCACTGTTATGAATGGCATAGTGAAGTGCTTATTTATATCTCTTTATAACTGCAATGTGTTTTGTATCGCAATTTATCTATGTGCTACTCTAGTGATGTTATTAAAGTAGTTTATTCCTCCTGCACGGTGTAATGGTGACAGTGTGTGCATCCGTGTTAGTACTTGGCGTAGGCTATGATTATGATCTCTTGTAGATTATGAAGTTAACTATTGCTATGATGGTATTGATGTGATCTATTCCTCCTACATAGTGTGAAGGTGACAGTGTGCATGCTATGTTAGTACTTGGTTTAGTCGTGTTGATCTTTCATGCACTCTAAGGTTATTTAAATATGAACATTGAATTGTGGAGCTTGTTAACTCTGGCATTGAGGGTTCGTGTAATCCTACGCAATGGTGTTCATCATCCAACAAGAGTGTAGAGTATGCATTTATCTATTCTGTTATGTGATCAATGTTGAGAGTGTCCACTAGTGAAAGTATGATCCCTAGGCCTTGTTCCTAAATACTGCTATCGCTGCTTGTTTACTGTTTTACTGCGTTATTACTGCTGCGTTACTACTGCTTGTTTACTGTCCTGGGCAAAGCACTTTTCTGGTGCCGTTGCCACTGCTCATATATATTTATACCACCTGTATTTCACTATCTCTTCGCCGAACTAGTGCACCTATTAGGTGTGTTGGGGACACAAGAGACTTCTTGCTTTGTGGTTGCAGGGTTGCATGAGAGGGATATCTTTGACCTCTTCCTCCCTGAGTTCGATAAACCTTGGGTGATCCACTTAAGGGAAAACTTGCTGCTGTTCTACAAACCTCTGCTCTTGGAGGCCCAACACTGTCTACAGGAAAAGGAGGGGGCGTAGACATCAGCGATGAGTGCGGACCGGGCGTCGTCATCCTCATAAACGCTGCTGCAGTGGTTATGGAGCTCAATGACACCCTTCTCGTCCGCCGCGGCCACCTCGTCCAGGACTCGACGGAACCACTCGAAGGAGCCTTGCTCCCTGGTGAGTCGTTCGAGTCCAGAGCGCTGAAATGCCACCTTTTCTTTGTGCAATTAAGTTATCGACTGTAAGGGTATTTTACCCTTATCCATTATTTTGGTAACAATGACACCGTGCTAGTGTATTTGGACTAATACATGGCTACAAGATGATTCTCAGGTATTAGCCAAAGAGGTATAAAGGTGTATCAGTGGAAGAAGAAGGCAATGGAGACCCCCCCAATTTGACGAAAGAATCAACAGGATTTTCCTGTGTCTGGCCGGTCACTGGCCCGGTCGGACCGGCCCTGGCACCGGCCAGCCCGGTCAGGACCGGCTCCGGCGCTTGTGCCATCCGGGCAGGATCCAGTAAAGGGGGCAAGCCCTCCGGTCGCCGCCCGGTCACCAGCCCGGTTAGGACCGGCCCGTCCGGTCACCAGCCCGGTTGGACCGGGCTACCGACCGGCTGCCCCGGCGCCAACCGGATTTGGCGCTTGTGCCATCCGGGCGCATTCCAGTATGCCCAGAAGCCCCTCCGGTCAAGTTCCGGTCCCTGCTCCGGTTGAAACCGGCCGGCCCGGTCGAGAGCCCGGTTTGACCGGCCTGTGCGCCGGCCGGCCCGGCGCCAAACCCGGTCAACCGGATTCCTCGAAGAAAATCTGATGTGGCAAGTTGACCAACGGCCATTTTTCGAAGAACACTATAAATAGGCCTTCTCTGTAGGATAACGTTGCATAGAAAACAAAAATATTCCTACCGCGAACACGCAATCCAAGCCAAGATGCAATCTAGAAGACGGTAGCAACGAGGGGGTATCGAGTCTCACCCTTGAAGAGATTCCAAAGCCTACAAGATGAGGCTCTTGTTGCTGCGGTAGACGATCACTTGCCGCTTGCAAAAGCGCGTAGAAGATCTTGATCACGATCGGTTCCGGCGCCACGAACGGGCAGCACCTCCGTACTCGGTCACACGTTCGGTTGTTGATGAAGACGACGTCCACCTCCCCGTTCCAGTGGGCAGCGGAAGTAGTAGCTCCTCTTGAATCCGACAGCACGACGGCGTGGTGTCGGTGGTGGTGGAGAAATCCGGCGGAGCTTCGCTTAAGCGTGCGGGATATGGTGGAGGAGAGAGAGACCGCTAGGGTTCGGGGAGAGGGGCGCCGGCTAGGGCACCCTTGAGGGGTGCGGCCATGGTGGTGGCTTGAGTGGCCGGCCAGCCCCTCTCTCCCCCTCTTTATATAGGTGGAAGCCCCAAGGCTTAGGTCAAAGAGTCCGAATAAGACCCCAACCAAAACCTTCCAAGTGTCCAAACCTAGGGGAAGTGGGACTCCCCCCTTTCCTTGGTGGGGTGGCCGGCCACCATGGTGGGGAGTCCACTTGGGACTCCTCCTCCCTTAGGTTGGCCGGCCAAGGTGGGTGGAGTCCCTTTGGGACTCCACCTTCCATCCTTATTTCTTCCGGACTTTTCTAGAACCTTCTAGAACCTTCCGTAGAACCTTCCGGATCATTTTAATTCACATAAAATGACTTCCCATATATGAATCTTATTCTACGGACCATTCATGAACTCCTCATGATGACCGGGATCTCATCCGGGACTCCGAACAAATATTCGAACTCCATTCCATATTCAAGTACTACCATTTCAACATCCAACTTTAAGTGTGTCACCCTACGGTTCGTGAACTATGCGGACATGGTTGAGTACTCACTCTGACCAATAACCAATAGCGGGATCTGGAGATCCATAATGGCTCCCACATATTCAACGATGACTTTAGTGATCGAATGAACCATTCACATACTATACCAATTCCCTTTGTCTCGCGATATTTTACTTGTCCGAGGTTTGATCTTCGGTATCACTCTATACCTTGTTCAACCTCGTTTCCTGACAAGTACTCTTTACTCGTACCGTGGTATGTGGTCTCTTATGAACTCATTCATATGCTTGCAAGACATTAGACGACATTCCACCGAGAGGGCCCAGAGTATATCTATCCGTCATCGGGATGGACAAATCCCACTGTTGATCCATATGCCTCAACTCATACTTTCCGGATACTTAATCCCACCTTTATAACCACCCATTTACGCAGTGGCGTTTGGTGTGATCAAAGTACCTTTCCGGTATAAGTGATTTATATGATCTCATGGTCATAAGGACTAGGTAACTATGTATCAAAAGCTTATAGCAAATAACTTAATGACGAGATCTTATGCTACGCTTAATTGGGTGTGTCCATTACATCATTCATATAATGATATAACCTTGTTATTAATAACATCCAATGTTCATGATTATGAAACTAATCATCCATTAATCAACAAGCTAGTTTAAGAGGCATACTAGGGACTTCTTGTTGTCTACATATCACACATGTACTAATGTTTCGGTTAATACAATTATAGCATGATATATAAACATTTATCATAAACATAAAGATATAAATAATAACCACTTTATTATTGCCTCTAGGGCATATCTCCTTCAGCAACTATTACAACCTCTTTGAAATACCTTGAAGACGGCGCCATGAACCTTGACGCTACGCCGACGATGATGGAGATCATGCCCGAAGATGATGGAGATCATGTTCGTGCTTTGGAGATGAAGATCAAAGGCGCAAAGACAAAAGGGCCATATCATATCACATATGAATTGCATGTGATGTTAATCCTTTATGCATCTTATTTTGCTTAGATTGTGACGGTAGCATTATAAGATGATCCCTCACATTAATATCAAGATAATAAAGTGTTCTCCCCTCGTATGCACCGTTGTAACAGTTCGTCGTTTCAAAGCATCTCGTGATGATCGGATGTGATAGATTCAACGATTCATATACAACGGGTGTAAGCCATGTTGCACACGCGGAATACTTGGGTTTGCTTGACGAGCCTAGCATGTACAGACATGGCCTCGGGACAACGGAAACCGAAAGGTTGAACACGAGTCATATGGATGATATGATCAACATGTTGATGTTCACCATTGAAGCTACATCATCTCACGTGATGATCGGTTTTTGGTGTAGTGAATTTGGATCGTGTACCACTTAACAACTATGAGGGATGTTGTATTAAGTGGGAGTTCATTAGTAATTAGATTAAAACATGAACTAATTATCATAAACATAGTCTTAGTAGTATTTTGAACTAATTTTGTAGTATTGGCATCCGTTTACTACTATGTGCTAGTCTTATAATTGAGATAGAAATACTGTTAAAATCTGACAAGAAACTTTACGGATTGGTACCGTATTGTTAAAGAATCAAGAATTGATTAAGTCCTATTGCAAACTTTTAGTAAACCTCACATTATTGATTCAAAGAGCTATGGTTTCAATTAGTACCTAAAGTTATCTTGTCTCTGTGAAACTTGAAGTTCAAATCTGTTTGAAAAGTAAGGAGCTGAAAATTTAGTTTTCAGAAATAATCAAGGTATGAGATATATGTGATATCTAAGACCTTATTGCAAGATGATAGAATATAATTTGGTGAGACTACATGAACTCATAAGTTTTATGGGAATGTACGAAGGTTGAAGACGCAAGGCGTCACAATCCTCCAACTATTGGGGCACTAACGATATTCGCATATCCATGAAGTGACCATCCTTAATATGCACCGTTACTAAAACTCGTCGTTTCGAAGCATCACGTGATGATCGGGTGTGATAGATTCTACGTGTGCATACAACGGGTGCAAGCTAGATTTGCACATGCAAATACCAAGGTTAAAACTTTACGAGCCTAGCATGTACAGACATGGTCTCGGAAAGTCGTCATGATATGATGGATAAAATTATGAGTGAAATTGTTCATCATATTACAAAGTTACTAATAGTGAAATCTGGAACACTTGTCATATGATGATCAACTTCAAAGTAAGAACCTCAAGGTTATTGGTATTTGACCAACAAACCTAGAAGTTATTAATGTTGAAGTGTTTTTCTGAATAATGAGGAAAGCTAAAAGAGAAACTGCAAAAGATATTTTGGCAAAAAGAAAAGAAAAGACTAGAAAGTCTAGCTCAGGTGTATATAAATGATATACATGTTATGGTTGTATTCCTAGTTAAGTCACACAATGAAATTCTTGGGTATTAGTACCATATTGGTTGGTATGAAGTGTCATACAAAACAACGCAATACAAGAATACAATGGCCTAAGTGAGTGACAAGGAATATGATAGGAATGCACGTCTGGAACAAAATAAAGTGTTATTATGTTCGTCGTTGACATTCTATCTAGCCCTTAGAATTTATAATAAAGAACTTAATAATTGTTATTTTGCTCTGGTCAAATGAAAACAAAAATTATGACATTACTCCATGTAAAATGGATAAGTTATTATAAATCTTAATGGTGAAACACACATACATAACACTGACGCTAAAATGCCATAAGGCAAATGATTTGAATTCCACTTATTTGTGGAACCGCCATTTAGGTCATGTTAGAAAGGAACGCATGAAGGAACTCCATGCAAATGGATTTTTGGAGTCATTTGATTTTTGAATCATTTGGAGCTTGCAAATCTTTTCTAAAGAGAATGATTAAAATACCGTTCATAGGCCAAAAGTAGAACGGACAACTAACTTAGTGGAAAAATACATGATGATGTATGTGGTTCACTGGGCATAGTTGTGTGCGGGAGATTCTTCTACTTCATGAAAACTTTCAACAATGAATTGAGTATATATATGAGGATATATTCAATAAGAAAGAAGTTTGAAACATTTGAATGGTTTCAAATAAATTTCAGCATGAAGTGGAAATCATCGTAATAGAAAAGTCAAATATCTATGATTGGATCATGGTGAAAATATTTGAATTACGAGTTTTAGCGAACATCTAAGAGAGTTATGAAATTGTTCTACAACTTACGTTTCTTGGAGTATCATAGTGATGATGAAGTATCCAAGAGATATATCCAAACTTTGTTGGATCAATGATGAGATAAAATATTGATGCCATTATATTTTTGTGGATTATGCTTTAGTGACTACCGCTTTTACACTGAATAGAGCATCATCATGATCCGTTGAAATGACACCATACGAGTTATGGCATGGGTATGAAACCTGATAGTCTTTTCTTAAAATTTTGGTATGCATAGCATAAGTAAATAAGTTTACAACCAAAATCGGATGAATGTCTTTGTTGGTTATCCCAGAGAATTGATTGGGAATTCTTCCCACTATGTAGACAAAGACAAAAGTGTTTGTCAATGTTTCTTATTTCCAAGAAATTGTTTCTAGCGAAGTATTTGAGTGGGAGGACAATAGAACTTGATAAGGTTTATGAACCTGAGCATAATGATCAGAGTAGCACAGCATCGGAATTGGTTTCGGAAGTGGCCACGACGATCATGGCTCCCATGACTACAAAGTGTTTTAGCCATGGAGATCGAAGTACATATTGAACCTTGTAGGTATGGTTTACTTTGTGATCAAATAAATGATTTGTGGACAAAGGATTGATTTTGAACAATGATAAACCAACTACAAACAAAGAAGTTATGATGGGCCCTGACTCCGTTAAAATGGCTATACGCCATGAAATCCAAGATAGATGAATACTTTATGAAAGTAAATGGATCTATGAAATTGAAGAAAGCTTGACTTGTCGAAAAATTGTTTACGACAAAGTTCAAAGAGTTGAATACGATAAGATTAGATCTTCCGTAGCAATGCTTATAGTCTATGTGGATTATTCTAGTAATCACTACATATTTCTTTTATGAGATATGCTAGTAGGATGGCAAAATACACTACTAAACAGAAGTATGTATACAAGATACAACCAAGAGTTTTGCTGGTCCGTGGAATACTAGATAGCTATACAAGCTTCAATTGGATGAAGTAAGTATTACGGAGTTGGAATCTTCACCAGATGAAATAGTCAAAGAGTTTTTGATTTCATCAGAGACGATGAAGAGGCTTGCATTTGCAAGAAATTAAGTGGGAGCGCTAAGACACATTTATAATACTTTATGTAGGTGACATATAGTTGGTTATAGATGATGTAATTATATACTTGATTAAAAGGTTTCATTGAGAATTAACTTCAATGAAAGGATATGGACTAAAACAAATTTAGTGTCAAGATCTATGAAGATAGATTGAAACACATAAATAAGTTTAAGTCAAAGTACATATGATGGATATTGAAGTAGTTCAATATAGAAATATTAAGAAAATGTTCTTGTCATGTGAAGGTTTAACAAGACTTGAGTGTATCTGACACTCAATGAGTAAAAACACATGAGTGATTATAGATCACGAATAATATGTACACAATCAGATATCATGTGCTATAAAGTGTTATGAGCATATACCAGAATGATTCATATGATGATCATTGAATGACAGAAGAATATCCTTGAGTACTTTAGAAGAACTAAGGATATATATATATTTTTGTATGAAGAAATGACAAACAAATCGCTGTAAGGTGTTACACCGATATTGGTTTTGTCACATATAAAATATAATTTCAATCTCAAATCAGACTAAGTGTTGTTTAAAAGGTAGCACAATGAGCTAGAAGTTGTCTATACTAGATTTAGAAGAGTTCTAAATATTGTGACAGATTCTACAAAATAAGGCAGAGTACGTCATTGTTTTGACAATGACAAAGGATGTTAAGTCAAGAGGTTCTTTGAGAACTTGGTGTAGTTCCGACAGAGTCAGAACTTTGAAGCTATATTGTGTGTGACAATATAAGTGACATATTTCAGACAGCGGAATTAAGGTTCCACCAGAAGATCAAACATATATAATGCCAACTCATTTGGAAATGAGTGATGCGTTGAGACGCAAATGAATTACAAAATACATACGTTTCTGAGCGTGTCAGATCCGTTTACTAAAAACCTCTCCCGTGAGCAATACATGATAAAACACCGGAAGGCCAAGGTGTTATATCTTTACAAATGTAAACTAGATTATTGACTCTAGTGCAAGTGGGAGACTGAAGGAGATATGCCCTAGAGGCAATAATAAAGTGGTTATTATTTATATCTTTATGTTTATGATAAATGTTTATATATCATGCTATAATTGTATTAACCGAAACATTAGTACATGTGTGATATGTAGACAACAAGAAGTCCCTAGTATGCCTCTTAAACTAGCTTGTTGATTAATGGATGATTAGTTTCATAATCATGAACATTGGATGTTATTAATAACAAGGTTATATCATTATATGAATGATGTAATGGACACACCCAATTAAGCGTAGCATAAGATCTCGTCATTAAGTTATTTGCTATAAGCTTTTGATACATAGTTACCTAGTCCTTATGACCATGAGATCATATAAATCACTTATACCGGAAAGGTACTTTGATCACACCAAACGCCACTGCGTAAATGGGTGGTTATAAAGGTGGGATTAAGTATCCGGAAAGTATGAGTTGAGGCATATGGATCAACAGTGGGATTTGTCCATCCCGATGACGGATAGATATACTCTGGGCCCTCTCGGTGGAATGTCGTCTAATGTCTTGCAAGCATATGAATGAGTTCATAAGAGACCACATACCACGGTACGAGTAAAGAGTACTTGTCAGGAAACGAGGTTGAACAAGGTATAGAGTGATACCGAAGATCAAACCTCGGACAAGTAAAATATCGCGAGACAAAGGGAATTGGTATAGTATGTGAATGGTTCATTCGATCACTAAAGTCATCGTTGAATATGTGGGAGCCATTATGGATCTCCAGATCCCGCTATTGGTTATTGGTCAGAGTGAGTACTCAACCATGTCCGCATAGTTCACGAACCGTAGGGTGACACACTTAAAGTTGGATGTTGAAATGGTAGTACTTGAATATGGAATGGAGTTCGAATATTTGTTCGGAGTCCCGGATGAGATCCCGGACATCACGAGGAGTTCCGAAATGGTCCGGAGAATAAGATTCATATATGGGAAGTCATTTTATGTGAATTAAAATGATCCGAAAGGTTCTACGGAAGGTTCTAGAAGGTTCTAGAAAAGTCCGGAAGAAATAAGGATGGAAGGTGGAGTCCCAAAGGGACTCCACCCACCTTGGCCGGCCAACCTAAGGGAGGAGGAGTCCCAAGTGGACTCCCCACCATGGTGGCCGGCCACCCCACCAAGGAAAGGGGGGAGTCCCACTTCCCCTAGGTTTGGACACTTGGAAGGTTTTGGTTGGGGTCTTATTCGGACTCTTTGACCTAAGCCTTGGGGCTTCCACCTATATAAAGAGGGGGAGAGAGGGGCTGGCCGGCCACTCAAGCCACCACCATGGCCGCACCCCTCAAGGGTGCCCTAGCCGGCGCCCCTCTCCCCAAACCCTAGCGGTCTCTCTCTCCTCCACCATATCCCGCACGCTTAAGCGAAGCTCCGCCGGATTTCTCCACCACCACCGACACCACGCCGTCGTGCTGTCGGATTCAAGAGGAGCTACTACTTCCGCTGCCCGCTGGAACGGGGAGGTGGACGTCGTCTTCATCAACAACCGAACGTGTGACCGAGTACGGAGGTGCTGCCCGTTCGTGGCGCCGGAACCGATCGTGATCAAGATCTTCTACGCGCTTTTGCAAGCGGCAAGTGATCGTCTACCGCAGCAACAAGAGCCTCATCTTGTAGGCTTTGGAATCTCTTCAAGGGTGAGACTCGATACCCCCTCGTTGCTACCGTCTTCTAGATTGCATCTTGGCTTGGATTGCGTGTTCGCGGTAGAAATATTTTTGTTTTCTATGCAACGTTATCCTACATTCTCCTACCTCTGAACAGTTAGGCAACATACTACAAGCTGTTCTTGAGCTCTCTCTCTCTTACTCCATTGCTAGAAACACCAAAAGCCTCAGATCTCCCTCCTCCTCCACCCAAATTCAAATCCCTCCGGGGAATCGTTAGAGGAGGACCCGATCTACCGTTCTACCAAGCCAAATCTCATTCCCCCTTGTATTCATTGAGAAGCTTGCTTCCTAGGGTTCCTTGGAAACCCTAGGTGGGCAAGAAGAGTCCGGAAGCATCCGGGCTGTGGATTTGCTCCGGGCAAGATTGTGAAGGTTTGGAGGCTACCTCAAAGTCTACCACAAGTGAGTGAGCTATTCCTTCGTGGGATAGGCTCCGGAGAATAGGGTGAGCCTTCGTGGCGCGGGGAATCCTTCGTGGGACCTCCACTCCTCCAAACGTGACGTACCTTGTTGCAAAGCAAGGGAACACGGGAATACATCCTCGTCTCCGCGTGCTATCGGTTATCTCTAAACCGAACTCCTTACTTGTGATTTAACTGCCCGTGAGAGCCTTCGTGCTTGAGTTAGTTGTATCCTCATATAGGTTGCCTCACCTAGTTTGCATTAGGCTCACCTTTATATTCCGCAAAGCCTAATATTGCAAAGAAAGAATTATAATCTGTAGAAACCTATTCACCCCCCCTCTAGGTTTACCATCTCTATACTTTCAATTGGTATCAGAGCTTGGACTCTTATTAAGGGCTTCACCGCCTTAAGAGTGAGATGGATAAACTCTTCGAGGGTCTAGATGACGACTCTAACCTTTCGGTTAAAGAGATGAAATCTAGATTCTTGGCATATGATGCCGAGAAGAAGAAAAAGGAGGATGAGCTACAAAACCAAATGACGAAATGATCGCCATGCTTAAGAACCTAATCAAGGGTGGAACTCCTAGTGGGGCTTCGGCCTCTAAGGAAACCTACCATGATGTTAACCATGACTATCCCAGAAACACTTCACCCATGCCTCATATAAACCATAGTGGGACCGTTCCCCATTACGATGGAACTCACTTTCCACATTGGAAATCTGCTATGGAATCTCATATTCGCAGCTGCAGTGTGGAGCTATGGGAGCTCATTGTTCATGGACATCGGGAGCCACAAGATCCTACTCGGTTGACCTCCACCGAGTTCTACAACCGTCAACTCAATGCATCCGCACGTGACAAGATTAGAAGTGGCATCAACCGCAAGCTTCTTGATCAAGTCGATGACATTGTCTCCGCTAAAGAGTTGTGGGATCGGATCGTAGTACTCCAAGAGGGAACCGATTTGATCCAATCAGCTCTTTATGAGACCGCAAAGCAAGAGGCCCACCAGTTCATGATTCGAGATGGAGAATCCGTATCCGATGCCTATGCTAGGCTTGGTGCTCTGAAAGTAAGGGTCAAGGGACTTGGTGCTGAGAAGTACAATGACGGCTTTGAGATGAACGAAGCCTTCATAAAATCCAAGGTCATTGCTATGATTGCCGTCAAACAAGAAGACACCAACCTTGCACTCAACTTGCAAATCATGACCAAGAGTGCCGATCTCAACTCCGATGATCTAGTCTCCTATGTGGCCGCCAATGAAAGCATGGCCAAAGCCGGAAAGAGGCTCAAGGCAATGAACCGTGTTGATGAAGCCTCACACAACCATGAAGCGTCACACAACCTTGCTCTCAAAGCTAGAGCCGACCATGAAAGCAAAGAAGACTATGAAATTGAAGAAGATGAAGAGATGACTTCAACTAGTGACATTGCTACCGACTTTGCTTTCTTTGCCAAGAAGTACAAGGCAAAGTTCCCAATGCTCCTCAATGACAAGAAGAAGAAGAGAACTTGCTACAATTGTGATGAAGATAACCACTTTGCAAATGAGTGCCCTTATGAGAAAAGGATAGACAAGCCAAAGTTCATCAAAGGGGTCAAGCCAAGATTGAAGCCGAACCCAATCAACGATCGGTACAAGAAGAACAAGGGAAGAGCTTTTGTTGGGGCCGAGTACTTGTCCGATGAAGAAGAGGAAGATGAGGAGAAGGAGGCCGGAGTGGCCGGTTTAGCTTTCTCTAAGCCCGGGTCACTCTTCACATATGACTACTCCAAAGATTACTCCACGGAGAATGATGTTGGCTCTTCCTTCATGGCAAGAACAACTCAAGATGATGACTCCGATGACTCTCCCTCCTCTCCAATCATTGGCTCTTGTCTTATGGCAAGGGAAACCAAGGGGTATTCCTCCGATGGTCCAAAATGGGTGTTTGATAGTGGATGCACCAATCATATGACCGGAGGAAAAGGTGTGCTTGATCAATTCATTGAAGATATCAACAAGAAGTCAAGCATTACCTTTGGTGACAACTCAAAGGGAAAGGTACTTGGGTATGGCAAGGTAGCAATCTCTAAGGACTTGTGCCTTGAGACGGTTATGCTTGTTGAACACCTTGGCTATAACTTACTTTCTATATATCATCTTGCCGATGCCGGGTACAATTCATATTTCACTAAATATTATGTGCAAGTCTTTAGGAGTGACAATCTCAAATTGGTCCTTGTTGGATATGTGGAGAACAACCTTTACGTGGTTGACCTCTCGAAAGAGAGCCCCTCCTTCTCCACATGTCTAATGGCGGCCAAGCATGACGAAGGATGGTTGTGGCATCGCCGCCTTGGTCATGTTAACATGAGGAATCTTAAACAACTCCTAAAGGGTGAGCATATTGTGGGACTAGCCGGCGTTTCTTTTGAGAAAGATCGTGTTTGTAGTGCATGTGTAGCCGGAAAGCAACTCAAGAAGAAGCATCCCATCAAGAGTATTGTTACCACATCTAGGCCTTTGGAGCTCCTTCATTTGGACCTCTTTGGGCCATCACATTATGATACTCTTGGTGGGAGCAAGTATGGACTTGTCATTGTTGATGATTACTCAAGATACTCTTGGGTCTTTCTCCTTAAGTCTAAGGACGAGACCCATAGAGAGTTCATCACTTTCGCCAAGAAAGCTCAACGTATGTATGAATCTGAGATCAAGGCAATTAGGACCGACAATGGCACCGAGTTCAAGAACTACACTATGCAAGAGTTTGTTGATGATGAGGGCATCAAGCATGAGTTTTCGGCGCCATACACTCCTCAACAAAACGGTGTTGTTGAAAGGAAGAACCGGACTATCATTGAGATGGCAAGAACCATGTTGAGTGAATTCAACTCACCCCACAACTTTTGGGGAGAAGCCATCTCTACGGCCGTCCACTACTCCAACCGGCTCTTCCTCCGTCCCCTCCACAACAAAACCCCATACGAGATCCTTACCGGTAACAAGCCTAATGTCATGTATATTCGTGTCTTTGGATGCAAATGCCTTGTTAAGAACAACAAAGGAAAGCTCGGTAAATTTGAAACTAGAACCATAGAGGGTATATTTGTTGGATATGCGGAGAACTCTCACACCTATAGATACTACAACCGGTCCTCCGGGACTATTGAAGTATCTTGTGACGTGGTGTTCTTGGAGGATAATGGCTCCCAAGTGGAGCAAGTTGTTCCATGTGTTGCAGGTAATGATGATGATCCATCTAGTGCCATCAAGCATATGGGCATTGGACACATCCGGCCCATGGAGGTTCATAATGATGATCAAGATGACGGAGTAGATGTTTCAAGCATGCCACAAGTGGAGCCTAGCTCAACTCAAGCCGAACCATCAAGTGCAACTCAAGAACCATCCTCTACTCAAGATGAGTCTCAATCCGAAGAACAAGAAGAAGATCCTCATTCCATGGAGCAAGATCATGATGACGATCAAGAAACATCCTCAACTCATGATCAAGCTCAAGTGGTCTCTCATGATCAAGTACTAGCAAGAGATGAATTCATTGATCATGAAGGAACCGTTCGGAAGATCAAGGCCGCTACAAGGGCAAGTGACATGAAAGTGGATCAAGTCCTTGGGAGCATCTCAAGAGGAGTGGTAACTCGTAGACACCATGCATTACTTATCACTTATTGTCAACATCATGCTTTTGTGTCTAGTTTTGAACCACTTAAGGTACATGAAGCCTTGGTCGATCCGGATTGGGTAATTGCCATGCAAGAAGAATTGGAGTGTTTCACTCGTAATAAAGTATGGTCTCTAGTTGAGAGACCCAAGGATCATCGCATCAATGTCATTGGGACCAAATGGGTATTCAAGAACAAGCAAGATGAGAATGGCATTGTTATACGAAACAAAGCAAGGTTAGTGGCGCAAGGGTTTGCCCAAATAGAAGGTATGGATTTTGAGGATACCTTTGCGCCGGTAGCCCGTCTTGAAGCTATTCGTCTTTTGCTTGCATTCGCATCTTTCCACAATTTCAAATTATATCAAATGGATGTGAAAAGTGCATTTTTGAATGGTCCCCTAAAAGAAACCGCATATGTGGCTCAACCCCCGGGTTTCGAAGACCCATGCCGACCCAACCACGTGTATTTACTCCATAAGGCACTCTACGGTCTCAAGCAAGCTCCACGTGCTTGGTATGAGTTCCTTAGGGATTTCTTACTACATGATGGGTTTTGCATGGGTACGGTCGATTCCACCCTTTTCACCAAGCGGGTTAAAGGGGTGGCCTCTTTATATGTCAAATATATGTTGATGATATTATCTTTGGTGGAACTAACCCCAATCATAACAAAGCTTTTGAGCTATTGATGACTAGGAAATTTGAGATGTCCATGATGGGAGAGTTGAAGTTCTTTCTAGGCTTCCAAGTGAGGCAACTTGCAAAAGGCACCTTCATCTCTCAAGAAAAGTATGTGAAGGACATGCTCAAGAAATTCAACATGACCAATGCGAGTCCAATGAAGACACCCATGCCCGTAAAGGGGCAACTTGGTTCATGTGACGGTGAGAAGGATGTGGACATAAAGGTATACCGCTCCATGATAGGATCCTTGCTCTACCTTTGTGCCTCTAGGCCGGATATCATGCTAAGTGTAGGGATGTGTGCTCGTTTTCAATCCGCTCCCAAGGAGAGCCATTTAGTGGCGGTCAAACGGATACTAAGATACCTTGTTCTCACTCCTACTCTCGGGCTATGGTATCCAAAGGGGTCAACCTTTGAACTCATTGGCTATTCGGATTCCGATTGGGCCGGTGATAAGGTTGATCGGAAGTCTACCTCCGGGGCTTGCCAATTTATTGGCCGGTCATTGGTGAGTTGGTCATCCAAGAAACAAAACTCCACCGCCCTATCCACCGCCGAAGCCGAATACATATCCGCGGCATCT
Organism: Lolium perenne; assembly: GCF_019359855.2. Taxonomy (NCBI): domain Eukaryota; kingdom Viridiplantae; phylum Streptophyta; class Magnoliopsida; order Poales; family Poaceae; genus Lolium; species Lolium perenne. The sequence continues at coordinate 207,204,033 of NC_067244.2, forward strand.
TGTTGCACTCAATTGTTATGGATGAAGCAAACCTTGAAAGACTATGGTGTGTCTCTTGGTACGGTGCCTTTTCTTTGTGACAATGAAAGTGCAATAAAGATCGCCAATAACCCGGTTCAACATTGTCGCACCAAACATATTGACATTCGCCATCACTTCCTATGTGATCATGTTGCCAATAAGGATATTGATCTCACTCATGTGGGAACAACCTACCAATTGGCGGATATTTTCACTAAGCCTTTGGATGAAGCCCGCTTTGTTAACTTGAGAGGAGAACTTGGTATTCTTGATCCTAAAAACTTGGATTGATTAACTTCTTGCACTATATTCTTGCATTTATCTTGCTATCTAGCTTAGAGGCATAGCACATATGGGGATAGTCATCTTACCATGTCTTGGTATGATGCATACCTATGTGTGCAACATAAATAGACCCAATGTCATTATATGGACCCAAGCATGTCTCTTCGCGGTCACATGACATTTGCGCTTTCACATAGGGGGAGTAATCCCCCGCCCCTCATTGAGCCTTCATTACACATTGATTTGACTATATAAGGCCCAATGATCTTATTGCGAGCATCATTTCCAAAATGACTTATGATTCTTGATATACACTTCGAATCATACCCATTGTCGCTATTTATATTTTGTTTGGATTTCATTCCAATGGGTATGCCTAGAGAACTTTGTGTTTTCAACCCCATGTCTATGCTCATCTCATCATCATCTATCTATCTATATGTACATGTCATCATCTGAGCACTCACACACATTTACACAAAAAATAGGGGCAAAACGAGGCAAAATGACACATTTTTGGCAAATTGACTCTGGCCGGTCACTGGCCCGGTCGGACCGGCCTTTGCGCCGGGTCATCCGGCGTCTGGCCCGGTCGACCGGGCGCCCGACCGACCGTGCGGGCTGTTATGTCTTGGAGAGGATACCCCTTGGGGATCTTCTTCCTCATTATCCCCCACCTCTCAAACCTCCATGGCCGCCGCCCTCAGCACCTCCACTAAGATCTAGGCACTTCCCACCACAAGAACTTCCCCAAACTCCACCACACCATAGATCGGGCCCCTTGGAACATCTCCACCGAAGGATTTGGTCCCTCTCCAACTAGTTTGGGAATTTTTGGAGTTCTTGGTTTTCAAGCCCTACCTCGTGTTCTTCTTGCTCCCTTGATCAAGGAGGACAATGACTTCGGGTAATGTACTCTCCTTTTCTCCCTAATCTCTAGTCCTCCTCACACATTGCAAGTTCTTGCCAAAATTTGAGGAAATCTTAGGGTTAGGGTTAGGGTTTGCAAGTCCTCATGCCTTTAGAGTGTCTCTCAACACAAAGCACATACTCCACTCTATTGCTATAGCATGTACTCAAGTTTTTCGAGTTTTTGCATGAATTTGTGGTAGAAAATCTGGGCAAACATCACAAATCATCACCACCCGGTTCACAGCCCGGTCAACCGGCCATTCAACCGGCCGGTCCGGCGCGCGGCCCGGTCAACCGGATTTCCGACCGGTTCGCCCGGTCTGCAGTCCGGTCGGACCGGCCTGTGCGCTGGCCTGCCCAGTTTTTCGCACAATCTCATCAATACACTTGGATATATACTATGCTTTCTGGTTTCTCCCTCATTGATGACATGTACACTTACCTCTTTGCTATCCTCGCTCTATTTTGCTGATTCACAGATGATAGTTGGAGTGATGAGGACCGTGGCACTGTTGCCAAGCGAGGGAGGCACTCAGGGGCTCCACCACGGCGCTCTACTGGTCGTGCTCCTCAGACTACTGGTGGCAGCTCATCTGGAGGCCGCACCAAGCACACTGCCCAGAAGAGGAAAGATAAGCACGCTGTACAAGGAGATGATGAGGAATTGCCAGACTTCAATGTTGGCGATGTCCATATTGGTGCATGGAAAAGGCTTCGAGAAACCAATCACTATCGCTTTGAGGCTCCTACTTACACCGGGGGCGACAAGTTCTTCTGGACCCAGAGTCAGCAGAGGATGTGGCATGAGTACTATGACTCCCGAGAGCACATGAAGAATGGCTGCATTGTTATGCCCAAGGCTGTCAAGGATGTTATTGAGATGCATGCAGCCACCACACATCGGTTTGTGGTTGAGACTTTGAAGAACATGGGGCTGTATGAGCTTGTATGTCTGACGCCTTCTGATGGATGCTATTGCCCACTCTTGGTAAGGCAATTCCACTGCACTGTGTACTTCCATGATGATCCAGCCCGTACCATGACATGGATGACAGGCAAAGAGAAGTACTCCTGCAACTATCTTGACTTGTGTGAAGCCCTTGGGTTTGGTGGAGGTCGTGCTCACGGTTTCAAGCTTTACTCTCAGCAGAAGTTCAACAAAGGAGACATTGCTTTCTGCTATCCTCGGGAGCCCACCGCTCGTCCTCCCACCATATCTGGCATGTTCTACTCCTATCTCCTGCTTGCCAAGTTATTCAGAGAGTCTCTCATCAACAAGTCAGGCGATACAAGTGAATGCCGAGGATATCACTTGAACTTGATGTACTACTGCAACCCTGAGCACCGGCGACGCATTGATGGATGTGATCTCATCTACTCTGAGCTGAGGAGATGTGTTCGCGACAGGATGACCCCGAACTATGCTCAATACATCCAGCTCCTCATCAACAAGGTTGTGCCTGCTCCTCTCAATACGCATGGTGAACGGGTCAAGATGGAAGCATTCAAGGTTCCTGTCCAAGGTGATAGACCGGATGTCCCCGACATGACACCTCCTGAGCGCCGGTCCAAGGAACGCCATGACCCTACTAGCTCCAGCTTCACTCGGCGCCCGCAGCATGGTATCTCTAGGTTCTTCTCCTCCATGTGGCAGATGTGCAAGAATACTAATGATGTTGCACATCAAAGCCTTGCTATGACCCAAGAGACGAGAAGGCGCCAGAATGAGTACATGGCCACTCGGAATGTCACTTTTCCTCCTCCTGGCCCTGAGTTGGAGCCTGTTCATGCACCTAACTGGGAGATGCCTCCCCTCACTGATCAGATGTTCCAGAACTTTGATCCTACATGGTACGGCTTTGGCGGTCCTCCTCCTCAGCCTGCTCGTGTCCCTACTGATGATGATGATGAAGAAGATGAAGGTGCTACTGATACGCGTGATGATGGCGAGAGCTCATACTCCGCTGGGCATGAGATCTTCTGATGGGTGCGCTAGCATCTCTCCTCTTTTTCTTCGCCTTTTTGGTGTTCCGATGCCAAAGGGGGAGAAGAGAGTAGAGTCTAGGATTCACGGGGTGTTTCTTTGATTGCCACAAGCCATGGGAGTTGCTTTATTTGGATTTTATATGGCTTGTGCTTGTTTACTTTGAGTTTTTCAAGAACCATTTGCTATTTCCAATAATTCGTGTATGGATGTGTATGGACGACTATTATGTGTGCTACTCTATGTTAGGATGATTATGTGTGCTATGCTTATATATCTTGATATGCACATCTCCATACCATGCTTGTTTCCTAAAGATATTGGGGGAGCTTCTCATATTTCACAAATGGTGCACTTTGCATTCAAACGCAAATTCTCCAAGTGCACACATTATGGGGGAGCTTTCGTAATATCTTATATGGAATCGAGGTTTAGAGCTTATCATAATATCTATTTGTGACTCTAGCTCGGTTTGTCATCGTATACCAAAAAGGGGGAGATTGTAAGGGTATTTTACCCTTATCCATTATTTTGGTAACAATGACACCGTGCTAGTGTATTTGGACTAATACATGGCTACAAGATGATTCTCAGGTATTAGCCAAAGAGGTATAAAGGTGTATCAGTGGAAGAAGAAGGCAATGGAGACCCCCCAATTCGACGAAAGAATCAACAGGATTTTCCTGTGTCTGGCCGGTCACTGGCCCGGTCGGACCGGCCCTGGCACCGGCCAGCCCAGTCAGGACCGACTCCGGCGCTTGTGCCATCCGGGCAGGATCCAGGAAAGGGGGCAAGCCCTCCGGTCGCCGCCCGGTCACCAGCCCGGTTAGGACCGGCCCGTCCGGTCACCAGCCCGGTTGGACCGGGCTACCGACCGGCTGCCCCGGCGCCAACCGGATTTGGCGCTTGTGCCATCCGGGCGCATTCCAGTATGCCCAGAAGCCCCTCCGGTCAAGTTCCGGTCCCTGCTCCGGTTGAAATCGGCCGGCCCGGTCGAGAGCCCGGTTTGACCGGCCTGTGCGCCGGCCAGCCCGGCGCCAAACCCGGTCAACCGGATTCCTCGAAGAAAATCTGATGTGGCAAGTTGACCAACGGCCATTTTTCGAAGAACACTATAAATAGGCCTTCTCCTACCTCTGAACAGTTAGGCAACATACTACAAGCTGTTCTTGAGCTCTCTCTCTCTTACTCCATTGCTAGAAACACCAAAAGCCTCAGATCTCCCTCCTCCTCCACCCAAATTCAAATCCCTCCGGGGAATCGTTAGAGGAGGACCCGATCTACCGTTCTACCAAGCCAAATCTCATTCCCCCTTGTATTCATTGAGAAGCTTGCTTCCTAGGGTTCCTTGGAAACCCTAGGTGGGCAAGAAGAGTCCGGAAGCATCCGGGCTGTGGATTTGCTCCGGGCAAGATTGTGAAGGTTTGGAGGCTACCTCAAAGTCTACCACAAGTGAGTGAGCTATTCCTTCGTGGGATAGGCTCCGGAGAATAGGGTGAGCCTTCGTGGCACGGGGAATCCTTCGTGGGACCTCCACTCCTCCAAACGTGACGTACCTTATTGCAAAGCAAGGGAACACGGGAATACATCCTCGTCTCCGCGTGCTATCGGTTATCTCTAAACCGAACTCCTTACTTGTGTTTTAACTGCCTGTGAGAGCCTTCGTGCTTGAGTTAGTTGTATCCTCATATAGGTTGCCTCACCTAGTTTGCATTAGGCTCACCTTTATATTCCGCAAAGCCTAATATTGCAAAGAAAGAATTATAATCTGTAGAAACCTATTCACCCCCCCCCCCCTCTAGGTTTACCATCTCTATACTTTCATCGACAAAGAGTATATATTTTTTTTTTTTGAGAGGAAGAGTATATATTAATATTAGAGATACTAATTACACTCAGCCTCTGCAACAACGCACTGCCCTAGCGACATTACGGATGCACACAGCTAAAAAAGAAAAGCCCCGCTACAGTGATCTAATCTTTTAAACAACAACACTAACACCATCATGACAACACCAGAAGTTCAGCTTCTCCAAAAGCGATGCCTCCAAGAAGGTAATAGTGCACCAGCGCTGTCGTCGCCCGATCATAGATCTTAGGTTTTCACCTTGAAGAAAATCATCACTCTCAAAACAATGCCTTCAACAAGGACATTGCCAAGCACAACCAATTAAGGCCAGAGCTTGGATTTTCACCCTGAAAGGTATGATTTTGAACTTCTCCTGTGCAGTCGCCCCCACTCGCATGCCGCTGCTCCAAAGACACCGATCACGAAGCCAATTCTTCCTTACCACCCAGACTCGAGACACCATTGCAAGACCACAGTTCTCGACTTTCATGTCATTCCCCGCCAGCACCACATTACGAACACTTGCTCCATGATAATAACCGCCAGCAGAGCTTTGAGACGCTCCCTCTGTAACCAAACGGCAAGAGTAAAAAACCATGGGTGCGCTCGACCGAATTCCACCCGATCCGGCAAACTCCAGGCTTGAATCGCCCAATGGAGCGCCGACAGAGCCTTCCGAAACACGACACATCCGCCAGATCGATGAGGACAGGCACCAGTAGATCTGCATCTTGGCGCGAGAAGAAATCCAAGGACCACCGCCATTATTCGCAAGATCAGCCAGTCCCCACACCGCTGGTCAACTCCGATGCAGCAAAGGCTGAAGAGGAAAAAAAGGGGATCCAGTGCACGACCGGACTAACCCCACGATCACCGGATCGGGCCGCAGCCATCCACCAGATCTCGCGGGTCAGGGAGCCGCCACAGACGCCTCACCCCTCCTCCTCGACGCCTCCCGCCGGAGACCTCAAGCGTCGGTCATGGGGTAGCCGCGCGGCCCTACGCCCCCGAACCGATCACCCACCTCCTCCCATGAGAGACCTCTAGGGCGCGCCTCCCCTGCCCACCATCGGGTGGGTGCCGCCACCGCTGCCGGTGAGGGCAGCAGCGACGGCCAGGAGGGCGTCCTTGAGGTGGTGGCGGCGGGGTCCCCCGGAGTCGCTCTAAGAGAGGAGCGACTCGGGAGGAAACTGTTCCTGACTCGAGCGACAAGGTTGTCCTTTGTGGAATTAATGGTACGGTGAATCATAATCCTACGTACTCTTTCCTGCACGCTAGGATTCATCCCATTCCCGATCTGACGGTTTTTCAGATCGAAGCTGGCAGCTTATGCCTGCAAACATGACACTTAGCAAACAATGGCTATTTCGCGAAAACGCAAAAGCATTGCGTTTCGATGCATTGATAGATAAGAAGGTTATATGTACAAGTCCTCGAGAGGATTAACACCCCGTCATACAACTCGACCCAAGAAAAAGAAAGCTAATCTAGGGGAGTAGCTGACGAACACCCCGGGCTCCCGCGTCCGCCCATAGCCGTGCCTCAGCCTTGATGTCGCCGAACAGTGAAGTTACCGAAGGTTGCGCATTATCGAATCCGGTGTTTCCATATCCACCATGCAGTAAGCATGATTATCGACGAAATGCCCTTGCGCAGCTGGCGTGGGGTGGTCCGCACCACCAGCGACCACCATTCCGCGAAGTCACCCTCGACCGTGGGGGTCCCGATGTGGATCTTATCCACGAGAGGACCTCAAACCAGACTATCCTAGAGAAAGAGCATCCAGTGAGTAAGTGCGTTATGGTCTCCTCAGACTGATCGCAAAGCGGACACCTAGGCGCGTGCGGTAGACCTTGCCGTGCCAGCCTTTCACCCGTCCAACACCTATCAAGGCATGCCGGTCAAATAAAGAACTTCACCCTCGGTAGCGCCCAGAACTTCCAATTTAGTCTCCAAGATCCTGAGATGATAGCCCCTGGAAGAGGGTGTCATAGCATGATCAAGCAGTGTATTAGGCATCCGTCGTCCAGCGCCAAAGCAGCTTATCCTGATCCATTGACAACGGTATGTCTCTGAGCCTGCTCCACAACTGCACGTACTGCCAAAGTGCAAGGGCGCTCGGCGCGCCGACTATGTCAGGGATCCAAGCGCATCCAACTAGAGCTTCGCATACCGTACGCGCCTTTCTGCGGCGTTGCTATTTCTCAAGCGGTTCTAAGATCTTTTTTCCTTCTCGTTCTCGATTCTGATTTGGACTGTTTGGTACTGTACAATGCTACAGCTACGGATGCAATGTTACGGAGTGACGTGCAAATCAGAAGGATTACAGCCCCTTAAATCATGGGAGCAAAAACAATTTGCAACCCCTTTAATGCTTCTCCTTTCCAGTGTTTTTTCTATAATCGTGCGTTCCTCGATGCTACAAAAGAAGATGATGCTATTTTCTCCAGCACGGTGAAAGATAGAGTAGGTTGAAGACGCCCATAGAATGGCTGACGTGTGCATGTTATGATCCTTGTTTGTGTTATGGTGTCTGTTTAGGTGCAACTATTTGGGGAAAAAACTACTGTGTACCTGAATGTAAGATTCATGTTGCTATTTTTGGAAGTAACTAAATCATGCTGCCATCTCCATTCTTACTACGAGATATCGGAGGTCAAAGTGATTGCATGGATGGCCAACCTTTACACCGTCGTCCCAAAGGTGTGCAACACCAACCTCGGCAACCATATTCATCCCCTCAACAAGAGTCCTACAAAACACGCGTGACTTATTAGTAGAACAACTAAAGCATTTGACTATAAAAGCAGAACGGATGGTGTTGTGTCCACCGAAATAGATGGTTCAGGGCTTCGGACAAAACTCCGAAGGGGAGGCGACTAAAGCTAGATTATGAAGATGGTTAATCTGATTGTGTTTTATTTATTTATTTATTTAGCTATTTATGTTCCACTTGTTGTGGTTAATCTGTAATCTTTGAATTAATTTAGAGTATGTTTCTTTCTGCCTCCTCTAGTTGTGTGGTTAATCTGAAAACTTAGTACCGCAAAAAAAAAACTTAGTACCTACCTTTTACTAACGTAGAGTCTACCTGTCAGCAGTGACATAACCCAGAGTTTCAGCCATATCGACCATACTGCAAACTGCAGAGTAAACCCAGAAGACGTCGGAATTTTTTCTTCCACGAGCAAGCAATATGGGTACGTCGGGAAAAACAACGTGTCAGCCTGGTACACCACAACACAACGGTGAGATGGATATTAAGCTGTCATATATTCAGTGACGGCGGCCGTTAGAGAAAGCTTTCTCAATGGGCCCCATAAATGTTTTTGTTGACTTGAGATATAAGTGTCTGTCGTTGCGGGATAGCCCTGGTGGGAGTCATGTCTGATGGGCTCTGTCAGCCGTAAGACAAATGCTCCATGCTCGCTTTCAGGCGGCCAAAAAAACCACAGACAAATTTCTTAGGGCATGGCCAACCGTATGCTCTAACTTGCTTCCCCACAGATCCATCTAGGATCGGATGCCACGGTGTAGACTGAAATTTGGTTCGGATGTGTCAGTCGCTGCTTGCAGAAGAGGCATGATCCTCAGGTAAAGCATACGGTTTTGAACTTATTAATAAAAGCCATATGCATCATCACGATGCAGAGGCTCCCCTTTTCGAAAAAAAGGTAAAGAAAGGAGAAAAGAACGGAGAGATTGAAAAGGCATGAGGGTAAATCAAAGAGAATGGAGGAGATTGGCTATGGATGGGCCACCATGTGCAGCATGCTTGCATCACAAGGCCACTAGTGCATTGGGCAGATATAAAACAGAGTGGTCGAGTGGTCGCCTCACAGGTTTGTGCAGATGTGGTTGTACTGAAATGATTACTTATGCTCTTAGAGTCCATCAGAGATAGCCCGTCAGCGACAATGGTTTTTGCACTGGCATAACGTCACTGTGTGCATGCTTAACTGAAGAGCATCAGCTCAAGCAAACATACTCTTATTGTCACCTTTTTTGTAACCTTATCCAGTGTCCCATAAAAGAAAATACATGAAAGCCAAATGCAAGGAACCAAATGCATGATAATCCAAAGATCTCAAATTAAATGACCTTGACCTCCTGGGACCCGAAACCCCCACCAAAAGCAATGGGCAATGATCCGAATGAGACGAAGGAGGGCGTTGAGAATATGGCCGGCAAAGGAAAGATCCCACTAGAGGGTGCAACAGACTAGTCAAGCTTGCACATAGTTGGATAGTTCCTCTCGTTGTGTAGGGTCGATTTTGCAAATGGATTTTGGTTATTTGCAACGTTGGAGGAGGGTTGCTCTAAAACATTTAATACGATGTCGGCTTCGAGACAAGGCTCATTTATTTTAGTCTCTAGCATGGTAGATTTGATTGAAGTCTCCCGTAACCATCCATCTAGTGCCCGGAGGTGGTTTATGAGCCACGAGCTCCATGCAAAAAAAAAATCCTTCTTTGCAGTTGTTTTTAGTCAACCTGTAGGCAGAAGATAGCTACAAAGAGGTGCCTTCGCTATATTAATATACTATTTTATCTAAAAAAAGACAATGTGGCACGAGGAGGCAATTGTGGAGCTGACAGCAGTCTTCCTATCATCGTCATTAAGGCCCCTAACATTCCAAATCAAAACAAGATCTTGCTCATTCATGGTGGGAACAAATAAAACTCCAGGTTGCAAATGGATCAACAGAAACTGCCTCGAGGTAGCAGATACCACACATTTCAGGACATCTCTGCCAGTACACAGCAGCTACAACAGCAGCACAACCAACACAACCAACATGGCCACACCCGAGACTCTTACGCAAAGTGGGCATTGCAACCAAACTGACCCAACCTCTTCTTGACTGCAAATACAATCACAGGTCGGTGAGTTGCCGTTGGCAAAGAGGCTGCACGGTTTAAACAAAGCCGGCATAGACAACAATAGATGAAATCCATCAAGTTTAATGAAGAACCAACTGAGGTGATACAAGCAGGCTCAGTGCTCAAACATATGCGGACAACAGGCCGGCACAACAAACAGGCACATGCGCGCGCGCCTGCGACACGACCACCAGAGATGGAAGAAAAAAAAACTAGAAGTTCTCACTGTGAAACTCGAACTTTGTGTTTGTATCTGTCGAGAAATCCTTGGCGAGATTGCGCAGCTTCTCCGTCAACACCGGCTCGCCACAGTAGAACACTCCTACAATATTCAAAATGAACTACAAGAGTTAGTGCCAATCCAGAAAAGTAATGCCACTATTGCGAAATCGGAGAGAGTAGCATGTAGTTTTTTTTCTTTGATGCAAGAGAGAGTAGCACGTATTAGTTTCGGTACTGACCAACTCGTTGCCCGACGTGTCTGAGGGCGATGCGCTTGTAAACTTTGCGCCAGTCTGGTCGGCCGAAGTGGGTCTTGACATGGGTACCGGCGACGACATCGACGTCGTGCTTGGCAAAGTTGAGGGACCGGAGCATGGCGATGAGTGCGGACCGGGCGTCGTCATCCTCATAAACGCTGCTGCAGTGGTTATGGAGCTCAATGACACCCTTCTCGTCCGCCGCGGCCACCTCGTCCAGGACTCCACGGAACCACTCGAAGGAGCCTTGCTCCCTGGTGAGTCGTTCGAGTCCAGAGCGCTGAAATGCCACCTTTTCTTTGTGCAATTAAGTTTTCGACAAAGAGTATATTTTTTTTTTGAGAGGAAGAGTATATATTAATATTAGAGATACTAATTACACTCAGCCTCTGCAACAACGCACTGCCCTAGCGACATTACGGATGCACACAGCTAAAAAAGAAAAGCCCCACTACAGTGATCTAATCTTTTAAACAACAACACTAACACCATCATGACAACACCAGAAGTTCAGCTTCTCCAAAAGTGATGCCTCCAAGAAGGTAATAGTGCACCAGCGCTGTCGTCGCCTGATCATAGATCTTAGGTTTTCACCCTGAAGAAAATCATCACTCTCAAAACAATGCCTTCAACAAGGACATTGCCAAGCACAACCAATTAAGGCCAGAGCTTGGATTTTCACCCTGAAAGGTATGATTTTGAACTTCTCCTGTGCAGTCGCCCCCACTCGCATGCCGCTGCTCCAAAGACACCGATCACGAAGCCAATTCTTCCTTACCACCCAGACTCGAGACACCATTGCAAGACCACAGTTCTCGACTTTCATGTCATTCCCCGCCAGCACCACAGAACGAAAACGTGCTCCATGATAATAACCGCCAGCAGAGCTTTGAGACGCTCCCTCTGTAACCAAACGGCAAGAGTAAAAAACCATGGGTGCGCTCGACCGAATTCCACCCGATCCGGCAAACTCCAGGCTTGAATCGCCCAATGGAGCGCCGACAGAGCCTTCCGAAACACGACACATCCGCCAGATCGATGAGGACAGGCACCAGTAGATCTGCATCTTGGCGCGAGAAGAAATCCAAGGACCACCGCCATTATTCGCAAGATCAACCAGTCCCCACACCGCTGGTCAACTCCGATGCAGCAAAGGCTGAAGAGGAAAAAAAGGGGATCCAGTGCACGACCGGACTAACCCCACGATCACCGGATCGGGCCGCAGCCATCCACCAGATCTCGCGGGTCAGGGAGCCGCCACAGACGCCTCACCCCTCCTCCTCGATGCCTCCCGCCGGAGACCTCAAGCGTCGGTCATGGGGTAGCCACGCGGCCCTACGCCCCCGAACCGATCACCCACCTCCTCCCATGAGAGACCTCCAGGGCGCGCCTCCCCTGCCCACCATCGGGTGGGTGCCGCCACCGCTGCCGGTGAGGGCAGCAGCGATGGCCAGGAGGGCGTCCTTGAGGTGGCGGCGGCGGGGTCCCCCGGAGTCGCTCTAAGAGAGGAGCGACACGGGAGGAAACTGTTCCTGACTCGAGCGACAAGGTTGTCCTTTGTGGAATTAATGGTACGGTGAATCATAATCCTACGTACTCTTTCCTGCACGCTGGGATTCATCCCATTCCCGATCTGACGGTTTTTCAGATCGAAGCTGGCAGCTTATGCCTGCAAACATGACACTTAGCAAACAATGGCTATTTCGCGAAAACGCAAAAGCATTGCGTTTCGATGCATTGATAGATAAGAAGGTTATATGTACAAGTCCTCGAGAGGATTAACACCCCGCCATACAACTCGACCCAAGAAAAAGAAAGCTAATCTAGGGGAGTAGCTGACGAACACCCCGGGCTCCCGCGTCCGCCCATAGCCGTGCCTCAGCCTTGATGTCGCCGAACAGTGAAGTTACCGAAGGTTGCGCATTATCGAATCCGGTGTTTCCATATCCACCATGCAGTAAGCATGATTATCGACGAAATGCCCTTGCGCAGCTGGCGTGGGGCGGTCCGCACCACCAGCGACCACCATTCCGCGAAGTCACCCTCGACCGTGGGGGTCCCGAAGTGGATCTTATCCACGAGAGAACCTCAAACCAGACTATCCTAGAGAAAGAGCATCCAGTGAGTAAGTGCGTTATGGTCTCCTCAGACTGATCGCAAAGCGGACACCTAGGCGCGTGCGGTAGACCTTGCCGTGCCAGCCTTTCACCCGTCCAACACCTATCAAGGCATGCCGGTCAAATAAAGAACTTCACCCTCGGTAGCGCCCAGAACTTCCAATTCAGTCTCCAAGATCCTGAGATGATAGCCCCTGGAAGAGGGTGTCATAGCATGATCAAGCCGTGTATTAGGCATCCGTCGTCCAGCGCCAAAGCAGCTTATCCTGATCCATTGACAACGGTATGTCTCTGAGCCTGCTCCACAACTGCACGTACTGCCAAAGTGCAAGGGCGCTCGGCGCGCCGACTATGTCAGGGATCCAAGCGCGTCCAACTAGAGCTTCGCATACCGTACGCGCCTTTCTGCGGCGTTGCTATTTCTCAAGCGGTTCTAAGATCTTTTTCCTTCTCGTTCTCGATTCTGATTTGGACTGTTTGGTACTGTATAATGCTACAGCTACGGATGCAATGTTACGGAGTGACGTGCAAATCAGAAGGATTACAACCCCTTAAATCACGGGAGCAAAAACAATTTGCAACCCCTTTAATGCTTCTCCTTTCCAGTGTTTTTTCTATAATCGTGCATTCCTCGATGCTACAAAAGAAGATGATGCTATTTTCTCCAGCACGGTGAAAGATAGAGTAGGTTGAAGACGCCCATAGAATGGCTGACGTGTGCATGTTATGATCCTTGTTTGTGTTATGGTGTCTGTTTAGGTGCAACTATTTGGGGAAAAAACTACTGTGTACCTGAATGTAAGATTCATGTTGCTATTTTTGGAAGTAACTAAATCATGCTGCCATCTCCATTCTTACTACGAGATATCGGAGGTCAAAGTGATTGCATGGATGGCCAAACTTTACACCGTCGTCCCAAAGGTGTGCAACACCAACCTCGGCAACCATATTCATCCCCTCAACAAGAGTCCTACAAAACACGCGTGACTTATTAGTAGAACAACTAAAGCATTTGACTATAAAAGCAGAACGGATGGTGTTGTGTCCACCGAAATAGATGGTTCAGGGCTTCGGACAAAACTCCGAAGGGGAGGCGACTAAAGCTAGATTATGAAGATGGTTAATCTGATTGTGTTTTATTTATTTATTTATTTAGCTATTTATGTTCCACTTGTTGTGGTTAATCTGTAATCTTTGAATTAATTTAGAGTATGTTTCTTTCTGCCTCCTCTAGTTGTGTGGTTAATCTGAAAACTTAGTACCGCAAAAAAAAAAAACTTAGTACCTACCTTTTACTAACGTAGAGTCTACCTGTCAGCAGTGACATAACCCAGAGTTTCAGCCATATCGACCATACTGCAAACTGCAGAGTAAACCCAGAAGACGTCGGAATTTTTTCTTCCACGAGCAAGCAATATGGGTACGTCGGGAAAAACAACGTGTCAGCCTGGTACACCACAACACAACGGTGAGATGGATATTAAGCTGTCATATATTCAGTGACGGCGGCCGTTAGAGAAAGCTTTCTCAATGGGCCCCATAAATGTTTTTGTTGACTTGAGATATAAGTGTCTGTCGTGTGGATACGTGGACACAATGGGATTATTCCTGCGAGTAAGAAGCGTTCACAATCGGGTAATTCGTACCTCCAGCTGTCTAAAAATAAATATCTCATTGCGGGATAGCCCTGGTGGGAGTCATGTCTGATGGGCTCTGTCAGCCGTAAGACAAATGCTCCATGCTCGCTTTCAGGCGGCCAAAAAAACCACAGACAAATTTCTTAGGGCATGGCCAACCGTATGCTCTAACTTGCTTCCCCACAGATCCATCTAGGATCGGATGCCACGGTGTAGACTGAAATTTGGTTCGGATGTGTCAGTCGCTGCTTGCAGAAGAGGCATGATCCTCAGGTAAAGCATACGGTTTTGAACTTATTAATAAAAGCCGTATGCATCATCACGATGCAGAGGCTCCCCTTTTCGAAAAAAGGTAAAGAAAGGAGAAAAGAACGGAGAGATTGAAAAGGCATGAGGGTAAATCAAAGAGAATGAAGGAGATTGGCTATGGATGGGCCACCATGTGCAGCATGCTTGCATCACAAGGCCACTAGTGCATTGGGCAGATATAAAACAGAGTGGTCGAGTGGTCGCCTCACAGGTTTGTGCAGATGTGGTTGTACTGAAACGATCACTTATGCTCTTAGAGTCCATCAGAGATAGCCCGTCAGCGACAATGGTTTTTGCACTAGCATAACGTCACTGTGTGCATGCTTAACTGAAGAGCATCAGCTCAAGCAAACATACTCTTATTGTCACCTTTTTTGTAACCTTATCCAGTGTCCCATAAAAGAAAATACATGAAAGCCAAATGCAAGGAACCAAATGCATGATAATCCAAAGATCTCAAATTAAATGACCTTGACCTCCTGGGACCCGAAACCCCCACCAAAAGCAATGGGCAATGATTCGAATGAGACGAAGGAGGGCATTGAGAATATGGCCGGCAAAGGAAAGATCCCACTAGAGGGTGCAAAAGACTAGTCAAGCTTGCACATAGTTAGATAGTTCCTCTCGTTGTGTAGGGTCGATTTTGCAAATGGATTTTGGTTATTTGCAACGTTGGAAGAGGGTTGCTCTAAAACATTTAATACGATGTCGGCTTCGAGACAAGGCTCATTTATTTTAGTCTCTAGCATGGTAGATTTGATTGAAGTCTCCCGTAACCATCCATCTAGTGCCCGGAGGTGGTTTATGAGCCACGAGCTCCATGCAAAAAAAAAAAAATCCTTCTTTGCAGTTGTTTTTAGTCAACCTGTAGGCAGAAGATAGCTACAAAGAGCCTTCGCTATATTAATATACTATTTTATCTAAAAAAAGACAATGTGGCACGAGGAGGCAATTGTGGAGCTGTCTTTCTATCATTGTCATTAAGGCCCCTAACATTCCAAATCAAAACAAGATCTTGCTCATTCATGGTGGGAACAAATAAAACTCCAGGTTGCAAATGGATCAACAGAAACTGCCTCGAGGTAGCAGATACCACACATTTCAGGACATCTCTGCCAGTACACAGCAGCTGCAACAGCAGCACAACCAACACAGCCAACATGGCCACACCCGAGACTCTTACGCAAAGTGGGCATTGCAACCAAACTGACCCAACCTCTTCTTGACTGCAAATACAATCACAGGTCGGTGAGTTGCCGTTGGCAAAGAGGCTGCACGGTTTAAACAAAGCCGGCATAGACAACAATAGATGAAATCCATCAAGTTTAATGAAGAACCAACTGAGGTGATACAAGCAGGCTCAGTGCTCAAACATATGCGGACAACAGGCCGGCACAACAAACAGGCACATGCGCGCGCGCCTGCGACACGACACGACCACCAGAGATGGAAGAAAAAAAAACTAGAAGTTCTCACTGTGAAACTCGAACTTTGTGTTTGTATCTGTCGAGAAATCCTTGGCGAGATTGCGCAGCTTCTCCGTCAACACCGCCTCGCCACAGTAGAACACTCCTACAATATTCAAAATGAACTACAAGAGTTAGTGCCAATCCAGAAAAGTAATGCCACTATTGCGAAATCGGAGAGAGTAGCATGTAGTTTTTTTTTCTTTGATGCAAGTGAGAGTAGCACGTATTAGTTTCGGTACTGACCGACTCGTTGCCCGACGTGTCTGAGGGCGATGCGCTTGTAAACTTTGCGCCAGTCTGGTCGGCCGAAGTGGGTCTTGACACGGGTACCGGCGACGACGTCGACGCCGTGCTTGGCAAAGTTGAGGGACTGGAGCATGGCGATGAGTGCGGACCGGGCGTCGCCATCCTCATAAACGCTGCTGCAGTGGTTATGGAGCTCAATGACACCCTTCTCGTCCGCCGCGGCCACCTCGTCCAGGACTCCACGGAACCACTCGAAGGAGCCTTGCTCCCTGGTGACCCAGTAGAAGTAGGCCTGGCGGGTCCGGAACGATGCCGACGCGCCCACGCCGCCGGGGTCGCCGGACTCGATGTCCCCGTTGAGCCGCTTCATGTTGTTGATGATGTCCTTGATGATCGAGATCATGGGCGTGGCGCCGATGCCCAGCCCCACAAGTAGCACGACGTCGTACTGCTTGTAGTCTTGCGCCGGCGCACCGTACGGCCCGTCGATCAGCACCTTCGGGAAGCTGCAACACAAGCACGTTCTTCCCGTCACGTTTACTTCCACGACTTGAGCTAGTAATTCATTTAGCAAGATATTATTCACGTGACCAACATTAGCAATAAGAGATATATTTTATTCACGCAATCCTGCCCACAGAATTATTCTACTCTATCCTCAACTGATGGCCGTTGATCCTCCGAAAGTACAATACGTCTGGAGTTTACAACCAGGCATGCCAGTTACCAATGCACCGGCTCTAGCCCACCTATCCGACGACAATTGCGCCTTACTCTACACCAGCATCTGCTAAGTGCAACACTAACAAGGATTTCAGTCCTGCAGAAACCAACTCCTACTTCGTGCAGACTTCGCCATGTGAAACAACCAGCTGTTTCTGTATGTGGTGTGGTCACGCCACGAGGAGAGGTGAAAGCTAGCTGGAGTAATGTATAGAGGCCTCACGATTTCAGATAATATTTATTATTTTTTGGCGATTTTCTTATTTTGTAGTATGAAAATGTTTAGTGCTTGGAACATATTTTAAACATGTATTATGCGGCCTAAGAGCAACTGGTTAGTTTTTTTTTAACATGGCAACTGGTTAGTTCTACCAAAGGCTCTACTTCTTCTACTCTAAACCGTGTAACAATATTCTTCGCTGACTTGTGCATAGCTCCGCCGTTGCCCCTCTGAGTATTGTAACCGGGTTTTCTCGACAAGTATTCGGGTTTTCTACCAACTGGTTAGTTCCTCAATGTGGTGGCACAAGCCATCTATTCCTAAATAAATATGAAAAGGAATAATATACGCGATATCGTATTATTGGTAGGACATGAGTAAAACCATATGAGGACCGCCTAGTGGAAGATTTGTGTTCTTAAGCCTAAGGATTGAATAGGTCTTCATGATATCCACTGCTTGGTGATGCTTGCTAAATGCTAAGGGGTGTTGGAGATTAATCCGGAGGTCATTATAGTGGCTTGATCTTGCAAGAGAAAAAAATTACCCCTCCGGAGATCTATTGTCGGTGGAGCTTAAGAAGGGGGCCTCGTTCACTTGGCAAAGTATCATGGCGGATTTAAAAAAAATTAAAAGTGGAAACGACATATGTTTTTCACATGCAACCGAGCTAAGTAGCTAGGTATTGAAAGCACTAAGGGCCTTTTTGGTTCAAACGAATTTTAGAGAATTTGTTCCTTACGAAGCTTGTTTGGTTTGTAGGATTTGAACCCCTAGGATATTTTCCTATGACCTACTTTTTATGCAATTTCTTAGGGAAATTTTATTTCGATCCAACCTAATGGATATATTTTCTGTTTATATGACCTCTTATTTCAGAAGCTTGATAAATAATTCCATCCTTTGGAACTTCTTATTTCAGAAGCTTAGATGGTTTTGAAACCTCTTATTTTACTCTTAGTCGTACGTCTGGAACAAGGTGTGTTGGGCATTCTTGATATTCAAACCATTGTCATAGTCGCATTCCTGGTATATGGTGGTAACCTCGCGACTCGTGAGCATGCCAAAGGTGAGAGAGTGCAACCAGCGGGGTATTCGACTATGACCATCACTGTTGTAATGCGGAAAACTTGGCACTATAAAACAAATTCTATGGTCATTTTTGTCCTACTTTTACAGTTTTACTAAACCTTTCCTGGTCTATGCATAATTTTGTTGGCACCACCTATTGATGACGGAAGGATAAGTATTCATGTCATTCTGGCTTGCTATTTATTTGTAATGCGAAGTTATACACCAACAAAGTGAAAATGATAGATTACTGGTGGCGCCTCAAGGAGCTCCCACAAGCTGGCAACTTGGGAATGCGTGCACCGCTAGCCAAAGGCATAAGATACTTCGGTTGCCCAGGTCCCCCCTAACATGGAAAAAAATTCAATTAATCACTGGTTTTTTAGCTAAATGCTCTTGAAAACTATGTTATTTTGTGGCCTGGCCCTTCCCAAATGATTTGTGTGCTTATGCTTTCTTTGATAGCCCTCCTCAAAGTATTTTGCTGCCTCTGCCCCTGGTTGCATGAGGTCTCTCATGTTCTTGCGTCGTGCAAGCCCCTATTGCTCCAACACATGGAGTGTGTTGAAATAGAAAACATTCATGGATTGTTCGTACCTTTTTCATGGATCCATAGCAACCCACGAGTTGAAAAGTATGCTAGGTTGGCTGGATCAAGAGATTGCAGATCAAATCAATTTTGGGCGAGAAATCGCACGAAACAAAAACATGAGGGCTTTTCATGGTGAAATGGGGGATTTCTTCACTGGTTTTTACTAATCCAAGTTTGCTTTACATTTCATATTTCTCGGAGTCGATTTTTAAAGTGTAACTTCAGTCTAGTACAAGTGAAGCTATCACTTGTTCAGAAAAGTATTTGCAATTGGCTCTAATTATTTGCAAAAGGCTCTAATTATTCCACTCTAAACCTTGTAACAAAATTCTTTGCTGATTCTTTAAAAGCTGTGTGGGGGTAGCCCCCTCACTTGTGCAAAGCTCCATGTTTCCCCTTTGAGTATTGTGACCGGGTCTTCTCGACAAGTATTCGGGTTTTCCAACAATGGAAGAACAAACTTTTGTCTGTTCGAGGTAAATAAAGCATTCGTCAATGTGGTGGCACAAGCCATCTATATATATGTCACCACCAGCTTTTATTCCTAAACAAATATGAAAAACAATAATATCCGCAATGTTGTCTTATTGGTGGGGAGATGAGGATAATATCTCCACTCATCCTCCCCAAAAGCTAGAAAAGACAAAATGGGGCACGCCGGCGACAAAAAAGGCGCCCAGTCGGTCCCCTATAGCCTCCCCAAATAACAAACTTTAGCCGGCGGTCCCAATCAAAACCCAACCCATAGGGAGGCTGCTGGGGGCGCCGGCGTGCATGCAAATGATATTTTATTCTCTCTCCCCACATGGCTGGCCTACATGCAGCCTCACATGCAGGAATCTTTCATCTATCTTCTCACATGCACATGCAAGCAAATGGGGGCTAGGACTGGGCGGTGGCATCAATTTTTAGCCTCCCAAAGATTAAATTGCCCCCCAAAGGCCATTAGCCGGATGTGAAATGGGGGGCATTGAGTGGAGATGCTCTCACTTGGCAAAGTACCATGGCGGTTTTACAAACTTTTAAAAGTGGAAGCGACATATACTTTTCACGTGCAACCGAGCTAAGTAGCTAGGTATGGAAAACACCAAGGGCCTTTTTGGTTAAAAAGGATGTTAGAGAATTTGTTCCTTAGGAAGCTTGTTTGGTTTGTAGGATTTGAATCCGCAGGAATTTTTCCTAGTCTACTTTTTTATGGAATTCCAGAGGAAATGTTTCTTTCGATACAACCAAATGGATAGAATTTGTGTTTATATGACCTCTTATTCAGAAGCTTGATAAATAAGTCAATCTTTTGGAAGCTCTTATTTCAGAAGCTTAGTCGATGGTTTGAAACCTCTTATTTTGGAAGCTTAGTCGTTCGTATGGAACAAAGTGTGTTGATCATTCTTCTTATTCAAACCATTGTCATAGTCGCGTTCCTGGTATATGACGGTAACCTCATGACTCGTTAGCATGCCAAAGGAGAGAGTGCAACCAGCAGGGTACTTGACTATGTAATCACTGTTGTAAAGCGGAAAACTTGGCTCTATAAAACAAATCATATGGTCATTTTTGTCCTACTTTTACTAAGCTTTCTTGGTCTAAGCATAATTTTTTGGCAACACCTATTGATGACGGAAAGATTAATATTCATGTTATTCCGGCTTGCTATTTATTTGCAAAGCGGAGCTACAGCAGCAAATTAAATCGAAAATCCTAGATTATTGGTAGCACCTCAAGGAGCTCGCACAAGCTGGCAACTTGGGAATGCGTGCACCGCTAGACATAGACATAAGATGCTTCGGTTGTATGCAGTGGCGGAGGTAGGGGCCAGCAGCAGGGCCTGGCCCTCCCTAACATGAAAAAATTCAATTAAATCCCTGGTGTTTAAACTAAATACTCCTGAAAACTATGTTATTTGTGGCCTGGCCCTTCCCAATGATTTGTGTGCTTATGCTTTCTTTGATTTCCCCTCAAAGTATTTTTATGCCTCTGCCCCTGGTTGCATGAGGTCTCTCATTTTCTTGCGCCGTGCGAGCGCCTATTGCTTCAAGAAGTGGGGTGTGTTGAAATAGAAACATTCTTCGATTCTTAGTAACTAATTTTTTGTGGCTCCATAGCAACCCGAGTACTTGGCTAGTATGCTAGGTTGACCGGATCATGACATTGCAGATCAAGTCAATTTTGGGCAAGAAAATCACATGTAACACAAAACATTAGGGTTTTCACGGTGAAATGGGGGGGGGGGGGGGGGGGTTCACTGGTTTTACTAATCGAAAATCACCTTACATTTTATTTCTCTTAGTCGATTTAAAAAAAAGTGTAACTTCAGTCTAGTATAAGTGAAGCTATCACTTGTTGAGAAAAGTGCAATGCAAAGCTCAAATAAAAAGATCAAAATGTGCAATGCCTTTTTCACTAATCCAAAGATGAGAAAATCCTAGTCCATGTAGCTATAGATGAATTTTTTTTCGCGAGTGGACCGTCATGTACGGGCTAACAGGCATACCTCGGGTTGGATATGGCGCCGTCACGGTCGTACTCCGCCCTAAGAATCTCGGTCTTCCCCTCTGTAGGAGGTGGGCAAACCTGCAATTCGTATACACGACCATCGTATAATTGGTTATTAGCATAATACCTACGGATGTTCAGGAATAGACGCTGTAGGAACTGATGATGAGATCGATGAGATTAAATGTAGTATAGAATAGTACTTTTAAGAAGACATTCTTGAGCTCCTTGGTCCAGTCGCCGAGCGTCTTGATGTGGACACTGATATAGTCGTCCTCGGGCGCCGACATGATGGAGAATGGGTGCCTGCACGTCCGTGTTCATTCATCAAACCGATCGCTAATTACGTAAGACACTTGGGGATGTTCGCTGCTTACCACTGGAATGGCGAGACGGCAGCGCATTTGATGAAGATGTACTGTCCGCTCGTGTAGCTGAACCCCTGTGGCTTGGAGAAGTGCAGCGACAAGATGCTCGCTGGGTCAGGGTGCACCGCCACCTTGAGTTTCTTCACCGTCCGCACCCTCGACCGCAGCGTCCGTACCAGTCGCTCACACGCGTATATGATAATCGGCACCGCCAGGTACATCCACGTCTGCATATGCACCATACACATCCATCCAGAAACTAACCGTGTCAAGTTAATAGTTCTGTGCCTTCTGTTGGCTGCCACGTATGCATATGTATGTACGATACCCATTCATCCACAAGAAGTCATGATCACGTACGTACCGTCTTCTTTTGCCACTTGTTGGCGAGGTAGAGGAAGTGTCCATGCACAAGGAGCAGCGCGTAGACGACCACGAAGAGGTGGTGCGTGTACCAGAAGGCGTTGAACCCAGTGAGGCGTTTGAGCAAGGCATTGACAAAGCCAGTGAGGCTGTTGAGCGAGGCGTCGACACAGTGAGTGAGGCGGTTGCGCGGGGTGTTGGCGGACGCATGGAGCGGCTTCGGTTTGGAGAGTCGGAGCTTACCCCTCCGAAACCACGGCGTGGCGAGCGTGAAGGCGATGGCCATGAGCACCAGCATCAGAAGCCCCGTCCACCCCTCTGTGCCCTTCACGAACCACCAGTAGTTGGGCGGCTTCACATCGCCAAAGAATGGCTTCATGGGCTCGTACTCGTCACCGGTGGCATGCAGCAGCCGCGGGAAGTCACACGTCAGGTGGGATATGACGTGTAGCCCGGCGCCGACGGCGATCCCCGCTGCAACCACCTTGTGGAAGCCGAGGCTGTCGTCAAACGGCACGAACCTCCCGGCTCCGGAGCAACGTGATGGTGTTGCGGCAAACAGGGAGGAGGATGAGAGCCATGTTGAACTTGAGCATCTCGGCGCCGCCCTTGGCCACACACACGCAGTAGCCCATCACCTCGAAAACAGCGCGGCGGCGATATTGCACAAACTTCCAGCTGAAGAGGCCCACACAGATGGAGAGCCACAGGAGCATCACCCAACAGTGGCGCCAGTTGTTCTCAACGAAGTACGTGGCGCGACGGTACCACCTCCGGAACGGGTCAGGCTCCGCCGTCGGCTGGAGGAGCTGGCTTAGAGCCTCGCTCAGCTCATGGCTCTTGGGTGTCCGGATGCACATGGAGTCGCTTGGCGTCTGCAGCAGTAGCATCTCCAGGTTGTACAGCTGCAAATTTGGATACATCACCGTCAGCAACATATTATGCACCACTGTTGGAAAACAATGATATCATAATACCTCGATGTAGCCGACGTTGTAGGGGTCCAGTTCCTCCATTATGAGTCGTGCATACTCGTGGCACTGCTCCTTGACCATTGTTAGTTGGTTAGCCGAGGCACTTAGCCTGATGATCTGCACCAAGAAATATTGACCCCCAAAATATCAATATTTAGTGAAATGTGAGATCTTTAACAATGAAATGACTAATTAAGCGACACTATTCAGAAAACATATTTCAGAGTGCATGTTGTGCGTGCAAGTGGTTGACACTGACATGTTGTGCAAATGTAATGTAACATCAATTATCCAAAGCATTTCTCTTAGCATGCTCAACTAGGAGATGCTCCCTCAGTTACAGAATAATTGAAGCTCTAGTTTTATCCTAAATCAAATTTCACTAAGATTGACCAGATTTAGAGAAAAAATGTCAATATTTAAAACATCCAATCAACACAGTATGAAAATATATAGTATGATGAATCTAATAAAACTAAATTGGTGTTCTAGTGGTATATTTTCCTATAAACTTGGTCAAACTGAAAGTAGTTTGACTTAGTACAAAACTAGAACTTCAATTATTTTAAAACAGAGGGAGTAGTAGGTTTGTAGAGAAAAATATATCGATAATTTGTACTTGTACATAGATCAAAGATTTAATATACTAACATAGATCAAACATTTAATATATCATACAACAACAACAACATCAAAGCCTTTTTTCCCAAGCAAGTTGGGGTAGGCTAGATATATCATAGATCATTCTAAATGTTTAAAACCATGTGAGACCGATTGGATGATGACTAGGAGATTTATTGTATTCTTGGATTGCGAGAGGTTGTGTATAGAATAGAAGACGGTTTCATTCCCCATCCACGGTAACTCTAATTGGCAAAGACAGAAGTCAAATGTGGGCGACAAGAGATGACACCACATCCCACATTGGAGTAATGTGAGACTTTTCTTAAAAAGACGGCCGAATGAATAAACTAGTCAAATAGTAGTGGGAATTTACCTCTTCAATCTCATCCTCGCTGATCCTCCCGTCGGCGTTCTTGTCCACCCTGTTATTTAGTTAAAAGGGTGATTAATAAATTATAGCTCATTTAAGCGGCTTTTGTTAATATAATTGTCCGGTTTAAGGCTAGCCATAGTGGGAAGTATCATGGACTAGTATCATGCACATGATACTAGTCTACGTTATTACCTCTGTTGTGGGTAGTGAGTGTGGTATCAAAAGAGTTTAATTAAATGTTTTGTGGGATCTAAAGTAGTACCTCAACATTGTGATCTAGTTTGTGGGGTATACATGGATAAATACACAAATAAAATTGAATGGATCTGTAATAAACAAAAAGGTCCAATAACATCAATAAAATATATACACATATTTAGCATTACATGGATCAAGACTCGCAAATAATCCATCATGGCCCAAACATATTCCAACAATCAAATAAATTTTTAGAGCTCTATGCTTCGGACTGTCACAGATTCTAGCATCATTGTAATTTATGTCGACAAATTTATAAAGAAGGTGTTGGTGTTTATACCTGAATCTAGTAAATAATGCAGGCCAATAGAAAAATTATTCAGAGATCAGCTATGTTGATCCACTATACAAATTTGGCACTTAAATACCGAATGCCAGGCCCCAATCCAAGTTTCAGTATTAACGGTGAGTTTGGCAAAAATCCTATGCTAGCAGAGTTAAGAGCATCAGTGTACACACGTATATGTACTCAAGGTTCAGGAAAGCGGAAAAAAAGCATCGCTTATGCGCGCTGAAGCGCAATGCGGAGGCCTTCCGCATTGATTGCATAAGCACTTAAGCGGAAAAAAGAGGGAAAAAAGCGCCGCTTATGCGCGCTGAAGCGCTAAGCGGAAGGCCACCACACCAATTACGCTTAACGCTTTCCTGAACCTTGTATGTACTACATTCTTGTGTTGATGTGTGTACTGAAAATATAGCATCACAATGATAAAGGTTTCTTGCAGAAAATTTACAAGAGTCTCTACTAAATATAGCATCACACTGACAGATTGCTAAACTGCAGAGCAAGGGCCCCTCCCTCTCTTGCTGAAACTAAGAGAACTGCACTTGACAATATCTCAAATCTTCTTTCTATTGTTTTACATAAACATGAAACTGCACTGCTAATTGTGAAATTGCTGCTGTTTCAGTATGGTAAGAATGGACTATTCAGGACCGGAACAGATTGCAGTGTGATGATCCAACCTGCAGGACTCGTGTACTACTCGTGTACCGACCATGACCATCATCTAGCAAAACATGATGAACTTACCATTGATTCAAACAGAGGTTGGTGGAGGAGCTTGCCGGAGCGCCGGGTAGAAGTGCGGCGGTGCCCAGGGGTTCGCGGAGGAGCTTGTCAGGGCGTCGGGGTAAACGTGTGGTGGTGAAGAGGAATTTGAGCAGGAGCTTATCTGGGCGCCGCCCAACTGCTGCCGTGGCAAGGTGGCTGACGGGCGGACTAGCGCCGTCTCGTTGCGGGCACCGGATCTCGCCATGATTCGGGCGGCGCCACTGGCCAGCTTCAGCGCCGGCAGGCGATCCGGGGAGCGGAGCCGAGATATGAGGCAGCAGTGACAGGGAGGGAGCAAGAGATGGAGGCGTTGGGCACGAGAAGGAGAGCAGGAGGCGGAGGACGAAGGGAAGGTGGGGGACTGGGGATTCCGCAATTGTTTTTTCTTTGTGGTTTGCTAATTACTAGTCGGTAAAAAAATTCAACTTCTGCATTTATTTCCCAACTTTAACTATTTACCAATATCTTTCTTAGGGTTGTTAAGTATCTATTCTTCTACGGAGTAAAGTGATTTATCAATACAAATCTTTAACTTCAACACTAGTTTACCGACTTTAAATATCTAGCAGTAATTTTTTGAGGGAATTAACTTTACTTATCTAATAGTAGTTGCAGGTTTGCTTGCTCCTCAGCCCTCCAAAACCTATTTATGCGCGATGAACAGTGCCCGCACATGAACAGTGTATTAGACCCCCATTTTTTCTTTACTTTTTACATGATTTATTTTAATAACTTTTAGAGATTTTTCTTAATAATTCTTGATAGTAATTTATCAATAGAAATCTTAAGCTTTCACCAATTTTTTGATAATAATTTGTGAGTGAAAATCTTCAACTATGGCAGTAATTTTTCGATGTTAACTATTTAAGCATATTATTTTAGGTTCATTAAGTACCTATTTTTTAAAAAGTATTTTATCGGTACAAATCTTTAGCTTTAATAGTAGTTTACCGAGTGGCGAGTGGTGTTACTTATCCAATGTTTCCTTTAATTCATATTAATTGACTCAATTTTATATATTCTCTCCGTCTCAGTTTACTAGTCTCTCTAGGTCACCAATTTGACCTATATAATTTAAATTATGTAATGTAAAAATTATATCATTAGAAAATAGAACATCTAAACTTTCTAATGATATATTTTTTTATAACATATAACTAATGCTAACTTGATCAAATTTATGACCTAGGGGTACACGCACGCTTAATAAACTGTGGGAGAGGGAGTAGTTATAGATGTATGTAGTCAACAACTGCGTCTAGATACATCTAAATTTAGAAAAAGTTAAATCAATTAATTTGGATCGAAGGGAGTAGTAATTACTTGAGCACAAGTAAATTTTCACCGGTAATTTTATAGTAGTAATATCCTGACAACAATTTTTCAAGGTACTTAACTTGTGATAGGTAATTATTCTAGGGTGGAAAATTCCTCCTCGCTATTTTTTCAAGAGCTTTTCTTCAACAGTGCACAGACGTGTGTTATGTTTTAGAATTTTTCACGGTAGTTTCAGACGATAATTTCTCGTTATTAATTTCTAGATGGTGCATAATTCTTCGGCAGTATTTTCCTAACAACTTTTTTCAGCGTACGAACGACAATTCTCTCACATTAGTTCTTCCGCACCTTTACTATAATAATAATTGTTTTCTTGTACAGTGTTTTTGAAAAAAAAAATACGTCTACGATATCACCAGAAATATGTAATTACTCCACCACTCGTCGCACGTTTTATATGGAAAAATAATATTACTTTCTTCTACAGTGTTTTTGAAAAAAAAAATACTTACTCCACCTTCCCCTGCCTCTGTCAGCGGAGAAAATGCTATCATCTTCTTTTGTAGCAACTCCAGAAATAAAATATTTCACTATCCGTCGCCTCTTTAAGTCATCGAAAATACTATTATCTTCTCTATGGTATCTCTATGCCGTCTGTCATCTTTTTCAACCGTAGCGCATTGTCCTCGCTCTGGGCACTACAACTACAACATAGTGCTATAGGTACACTACCTTATTTTTCCACATCGCCCTACAATCATCTAGTGATTTCTCTTCTTTTTTTTCATCTCTTCGCGATCACCTACATGCCTTTGAAAAAAATTCTAAACCGTGCCACTACGGTAGCACTTTTACATAACTTGAACAATGATTCTACACCAACACTTATGTAGTACTTCAACAACCCAGATATTGTACTATTTATACAATATTTTAACCAACGATCTAGATACAAAAATATAGTGTATCGCGGCACCAACCTTATATGGCCGTATCTCTAAGAAAAGTTAGAAGTTGTTTGTGTGCGTGCTCTAAGAACCAAGAAGAGGACATCAACAATATGTTTCCAAACTCAAAATTCTCATATATTATAAGCTTAAACCATGAGCTGATGAGCCTGATTTACGTTTTGCTTTCACTACTGGATGATCTTTGCCTCAAAAATCGCCACTAGAAACTAATGAAGGTTAAAAAAAAAACAACGCAAGAGGCTTGGGATTTCATTGATAGAGTATAATTAATGAAGGTTTTATGGTATTGATATTGAAGTTAACACGTGGTAACTTGTTAGTAAAAGGGTATTCAACTTATATGATACTTCCCTAACAACAAAAGAGCCTGAAAAAGTTTGGCAAACATACACATACAGGGTTTTGTTAATAAGCCTCGTCGATGTGAAACTAATGGTCAAGACGGATTGCGAAGCGAGACTTGGCGGGACAATTTCAGAAATTCGTCTCTGACAGGGATCGAACTCTGGTCGTTTAGGGTGCGTCACTGCGACCCCAACCACTAGGCTAAGCCTACATCAAGATGCTAGTAGGTTATCATTTAGGATTTTCTCAGACTCTCTTTAGTTCGAGAAATGAACTAGTTTTGAAAAGGTGGTCAATTGGAATTTTTATCCATTTGATTGAACTAAGTATGGAGTGTATCCTAATCCTGAGTTCCTGACCCGCTTGCATATCTCGAAATCAGCTTAAATGCATGAGGCCAACATGTTATATCTTTATTGTGTTGTAGTTCCAATTTTCCCTACCTCATTTTTTTTGTTTTTTGGCTCTGGCCATCATCTTGTTTGCTTCTCCTATATCAATATAAGGCAAAAACTTTTTTGCCCGTTTCAAAAAAAAAAAAGTTCCAATTTTCCTCTGCACTTAGCACGAAACTTTTTGCATACACCTACTACAAGCAGTCAAGCAATAATGCTAAACCTACGAGTGGGCTCTGTGAAGCATATATTTAACAATCTAACTATCTTTGCTTATCACATTTACGTCAGCGGATTAGGCGAAACTCCATGGAGAGGGCTCGCGCGAGGGAGCAACTTGCGAGTAAGCTCCTTTAGGAATGCCACTTATAAGTAATAATTCATTAATCGATGGCCGGGAGTTTAATTAGCTTACATATCGAAGAATGTCTGCAGGCGGCTGTCGAAGCTGGTGTCCGAGATTTGGTCCCAGAACTCCAACAGCTGCGCCTTGTTGATGCTGTCTCCGAAAATTTTCCGCCGCCTTGCGAGCGCGTCAAACAGCTCGCCGGCGAACGCAAGCTCCTTCATCCCTGCACAATTGTTTGTTTAGCTATGGTGCGGATTGCTTGTTTCTTGTCGAGACAAGATGAAGCGAGGCGATCGAGGTTTTTTACCGATGCACTTGGCAAACTTGGAGCGGTGGAGGAGGCCATCCCTGGCTTCTTCGTCGAAGCAGCTCTCGGCGGCGGCCCTCCCGTCGGGTCCGTCAGCAGTCCGGGCAAGGAACTTGAGCATCCCCATCGCACGCGTGGCGGCGGAATTGGACCTATCGATGCGGCTGGGGCGGTTGAAGGCCGCGAGCTGCCGGAGCTCCTGCGACGCCTGCTTGATCCGCGTCGAGGCGTTCCGGAGCAGGCCATGGCCGTACGAGGAGGCCGGCCGCTTCTGCGGCGTTTCGTCCGAGTCCTCGCCGCGAACCGCCGGATCCACGATGACCACGTTACCCTCATCGTCGAAGCTGACATCCACGTAGCTGTTGTCGTCGCCGTCGTTGCTGCCCACGCGCGGCGCGGCTACCGACTCCGCGAACCGTGTGCTCTTCCTCGTCGCGGAACGCTTCCCCAGCGGCCCTACTCTCCCGTGCACGCTGTCGCGGGCCAAAACGATCTCACCCACTCCGCCACCGTCCCCGTCGTCGGCCGCCACCATGTTGTTATGCATGGCCGGCCACCGGTGCTACGTGCTAGCTCGTCGAACCCAACGAAGCACCAAAACCTCCAAGAAACGCAGCTAAAGCTGCTGTAGAACTTAACGCACGCGCGCGAGAACTCGTGGTAGTGGAGGTTTCGGCTAGGCTCGGGTAGTCGCGGAAGAAAGGCAGTACCTCTAACTCTAAGAGGAGGGATGATTGAACGCGTCTGGTCCGGTAGTGAGAGCGGAAGGGACGAGTGGGTGATGGCTATTTATAAATAAATGAATCAACTTTATCTAGATATATTTAATTATATAGATATCTTTATATTTACAAAAAATAGTAACTTATTTTAGGATGGTGTGGGTATTATTTAGAAATGTCAATATATAAAAGTTACTATTTTATCAAACAGATTATGTTATCAAATCGTAGTTGCAACTTGCAACATGATATGGATAGTACAAATTATGAAGCAAATTTAACGCTTGCGACATTTTCTTAGTTATATTTTCACTTGCAATTAAAATGTTTTTGAGTTGCAATTTCATTACAACTGAAAAACTCAGTTGCAATCTAACATGTAAGTCACAGATACAATGCAATTAATTGTATAGGATTGAGAACTAACTTGAGAATTAGCAAAACCGTAATAATAATCAGTTAAACTTTGGTAAAAATAATCTGTGGTGAAAGAAGACATATAATACAATTGAGAGATCCTTAGCTAAAAGAAGATAAGTTTTCTCTTTCTTTCTTCTCTAACTAAAAATATTCGATGTTGTAACTCAAAAAAAGCTGACGTAACCATTATGCCTAAGTGTGAACTGTAAGTAGGAACGTCAAGTGTTGACTTATCTATATGGTCTTTTTTCACTTTGTTGATTGACGACTAGAATGGAATGTTCCACTTGCTTGAATAAAATACATGATACGGAATGATCCGTTCACAAGTATTTTATTTCCCGGCTTTGCTAATCCACGGTCGTCTATAAATCATGGTCGTTGCCAAAAATCCTAGATCCAACTTTGGGATTAATCCGAAATTTTGTTTAATTTTAAGGGTGTGATTAATTCTCAGTCATCTAATCTTAGTTACAATTCATATCTCAACTCACCATTAGTACGACTAACGAGTAAATTTTGTTGAATATAAATACATTGTCTAGTCTCTTTCCATCAGTTTAGATTTTTGGTTCAATTTGCTAGTGTACAAATCTTTCATGGTATCAAAAGATGTCTCAAATTCAAGACCCTGCTCACACATTTTTTTAAAACAACAGAAAAAAGATTATGCGACCTGCACCGAACCCGCGCTAAGGACTAAAATAGCATAGACGTGAGGGAGAGTGTTGAATATAAATATATTGTCTAGTCTCTTTCTATCAGTTTGGACTTTTGGTTTAATTAGCTAGTGCAATAATCTTTCAAATCTAACGGTCTCAAGATATTTTTCCTAGTTGCAACCTCATTTGCAACTGAAAAAAATCTGTTATAACCCAAGTTGCAACTAAAAAGTCTCAGTTGCAACCTAACTTGCAACTCAAAATGCATGAATCGTGATGTAACCAGACGATGTAGGACTTTCAGTTGCAACCCAACTTACCACTTAGATGCGCGAATCACGATGCAAATCTAATGGTGTAGGACTTGACTGATTGCATCACAATTTAATGCACATATGAATTACAAGTTGAATTGCAATTGTGTATTTTCAATTGCAAATGAGGTTGTAGCTGATAATATATCAGTTACAAGTGGATATGCAACTAAGAAAAATAATCCAAACCGTTAGATTTGCTTTGTAGTTCGTGTTAGTCATGAGTTGCACTGAGATTTAAGTGGCTAATTCTCAGTCTCTTGAGAACTAACTTAGTTCTCACCCATATGGTGTCATCAAATTGCAGTTGCACCTCATGACTAGCATAAATCACTAAGCAAATCTAATGGTCCAAAATATTTTTCTTAGTTGCTTCTCCACTTGTAACTGAAAAAGAACCTCAGTTGAAACTCCACTTACAATTGAAAAAACTTAATTGCAATCCAAGTTGCAACTTATATGCACGAATCGTAATGCAATCGGATGATGTAGGATTTGACTGACCACTAACTTAATTCCGAGCTAGCCGATAACTGGCAAACCATAATTTTAACTATGAGATTAAGCGGTAAAGTTTTTTTCTACATTGAGTTAGTAATTAGTTTACTTCACATGGAAAAATTTCTAGACATGTACTCGCGTACAGTTTGTATTTAGATAAAGTTAAATCAATTAATTTAAGATAGAAGGAATATAAACAAGCTTGCAAACATCACCGGTCGACCTATGCGGAATATATTCGTGACACGCGTGGGATATTTTCCAACATCACCTGCATTTTTATCATCGGTAGCCCCTATTCTGCACGCCACTAGCTAGTGCGTGTCTTGATATTGGTACCTCAACTATTTCTAAGTCGGAGTCACACCATCACCTACTCCGTACCACAATTTAAAACAAAAAGAAATAAAAGAAAAGACAGGGGAGATACCGCGTCGCTCGATCCTCACTCTCTCTTTCTCACACCCAACTGCAGGTGTCCGACAACTAGCAACGACTCTATGCTTGACGACCTGAGTGTTATACGAAGTCTCCCTATTCAATTTATGATGTTGTTTACGACCCAGCCTATGGACTTGGGTACCGGTTCAGGTTGAGCTATCATATTCATTCCGTAATCACAGCTCGCGTGGAAAACCTAGCTAACTGGTCCTTTGCTCGTCATATACAATCGATGCATGGAATTGAACTCTGTTAGTACTGCTTCGGAAGTTGTTGATCTCAATGCGCAGGTTGGGACCACGCCCACAATGAAAAACACCACCACACTTCTCTCTACCACGTACTAACATAAAAATAATGAGCCACTGCATTGCAGTTTCTATCAACCTTCGCCAAAATAACTTGACGATCATGGGCTACTTTAGCTTGAATTATCCAGCGATCATGCACACTTCTTTTTTAAATAAAGGATGCACTTTATTAACTCAAATGTTTACATCCACATGATACGTACAATAATCATTGAGCCCACATTCGGCCTCTGCACATCAAAGGTGCACATAGCCGCAAGGAACAAGGAGAAAGGAGAGTGAAAAAAAAGGATAACTCATAGGGGCATGATACATCAGAGTTGCCGAAAGTCTCACCGATTTTTATCTATGCCCCTTTCTCGAAAGCAGTGCGCCATCGAGTGGCGAGCCCGAGAAGACATGAAGAGCCCCTTTCTCTCAGTCAAGGTCCCACCGCGCGTCGTGTCGCGAGTCCCACGCATTTCTCTTTGCATCTCGAAATTACAACACGTTTTGCTTTCTCACACGTGCGTGTCCTGAACCGCGTCATTGGCGATGGGCCTCGACATCTCCCCCCCCCCCCCCCCCCTCGGACGTTGGGTAGGGATGCGCTCGGTGGTAGCATTTCAGAGCGCATGAGGCCTCCGGTTCCAACGCGCGGTGGGTCTTTGCGTTGTCCGATGTCGCCTAGCCAGGCCGTGGTCGTATGTGGGTCCTCGCAGGGAGGTCGTATTGCCGTACTCGTAGTGTGGCGAAACGTCTCTCACGTAGCTCTGTTGCACTCGTGAATCCGCTTCTGCACGATACCTCACGCACGCAGAATCCGCTGGCGCTTCACGACCAAAACCTTGAGAGAGGGCGCACATCGCTCGACTTTTATGTGGCATTTGATGCATGTAAAATGTATACATAAACTTTTTTCCTTTATCATATTGAATTACCACATATTTGCAACATATATAATGATAATACCATGTTTAAATTGATTTATAGGGATTTATCAATGATCTCCTTTATTTGGTTTATAACTCTGCAGAACATCAAATTGACCTGAGATTTTTGGAGCGTCATTTTTTTTATCGGGAGAAGCACCCTGGAACCTGGAAGCACACCTGGATGGGCCTGATGTTGGAGATATGCCCAAGAGGCAATAATAAAAGTGGTTACTATATATCTTTATGTTTATGATAAATGTTTATATACCATGCTATAATTGTATTAACCGAAACATTGATACATGTGTGTTATGTAAACAAACAAATGAGTCCCTAGTAAGCCTCTTAACTAGCTTGTTGATTAATAGATGATTAGTTTCATAATCATGAACATTGGATGTTATTAATGACAAGGTTATATCATTATATGAATGATGTAATGGACACACCCAATTAAGCGTAGCATAAGATCACGTCATTAAGTTATTTGCTATAAGCTTTCGATACATTGTTACCTAGTCCTTATGACCATGAGATCATGTAAATCACTTATGCCGGAAAGGTACTTTGATTACATCAAACACCACTGCGTAAATGGGTGGTTATAAAGGTGGGATTAAGTATCCGGAAAGTATGAGTTGAGGCATATGGATCAATAGTGGGATTTGTCCATCCCGATGACGGATAGATATACTCTGGGCCCTCTCGGTGGAATGTCGTCTAATGTCTTGCAAGCATATGAATAAGTTCATAAGAGACCACATACCACGGTACGAGTAAAGAGTACTTGTCAGGAGACGAGGTTGAACAAGGAATAGAGTGATACCGATGATCAAACCTCGGACAAGTAAAATATCGCGTGACAAAGGGAATTGGTATCGTATGTGAATGGTTCATTCGATCACTAAGTCATCGTTGAATATGTGGGAGCCATTATGGATCTCCAGATCCCGCTATTGGTTATTGGTCGGAGTGAGTACTCAACCATGTCCGCATAGTTCGCGAACCGTAGGGTGACACACTTAAAGTTGGATGTTGAAATGGTAGAACTTGAATATGGAATGGAGTTCGAATATTTGTTCGAAGTCCCGGATGAGATCCCGGACATCACGAGGAGTTCTGGAATGGTCCGGAGAATAAGATTCATATATAGGAAGTCATTTTATGTGATTTAAAATGATCCGGAAGGTTCTATGGAAGGTTCTAGAAGGTTCTAGAAAAGTCCAGAAGAAAACCACTAAGGAAGGCGGAGTCCCGGAGGGACTCCACCTCCCATGGCCGGCCAACCCTAAGGGGGAGGAGTCCCAAGTGGACTCCCCTATGGGGGCCGGCCACCCCCCCCACATGGAAGGGGGAAATCCCACCTCAAGTGGGATTCCCACCTTGGGTAGGTTTCCCTATCACATGGAAGGTTTTGGGTTCGGGTCTTATTCGGAGACTTGTAGTCCAACACTTGGGGCTTCCACCTATATAATGAGGGGCCAATGGGAGGGGGCCGGCCACCCAAAGACCACAAGGTGGCCGCACCCCTTAGTGGCCGGCGCCCCCCTCTCCCAAACCCTAGCGGCCTCTCTCCTCCACCACATCCCGCACGCTTAGCGAAGCTCCACCGGATTTCTCCACCACCACCGACACCACGCCGTCGTGTTGTCGGATTCAAGAGGAGCTACTACTTCCGCTGCCCGCTGGAACGGGGAGGTGGACGTCGTCTTCATCAACAACCGAACGTGTGACCGAGTACGGAGGTGCTGCCCGTTCGTGGCGCCGTGATCAAGATCTTCTACGCGCTTTTGCAAGCGGGAAGTGAACGTCTACCGCAGCAACAAGAGCCTCATCTTGTAGGCTTTGGAATCTCTTCAAGGGTGAGACTCGACAATCCCCTCGTTGCTACCGTCTTCTAGATTGCATCTTGGCTTGGATTTCGTGTTCGCGGTAGGAAAATTTTTGTTTTCTATGCTACGTTATCCTACAGTGGTATCAGAGCCGTGTCTATGCATAGATGGTTGCACGAGTAGAACACAATGTTTTTGTGGGCGTTGATGCTTTTGTTATCTTTAGTTTGAGTACTTTGCATCTTTGTGGCATAGTGGGATGAAGCGGCTCGGGCTAACTTTGCATGACCGCGTTCATGATATTTGCTCCACGCTCGACATGCAACTTGTATTGCATAAGTGGCTTTGCGGGTGTCTGTCTCTCCTACTATAGTGAAGATTCAATTTACTCTTCTATTGACAACACTAGTATCACCGTTGTGGTTCATGTTCGTAGGTAGATTGGATCTTACTCGAAAACCCTAAACCACGTAAAATATGCAAACCAAATTAGAGAACGTCTAACTTGTTTTTGCAGGGTTTGGTGATTTGATATGGCCATAATGTGATGATGACTATGTATGAGATGATCATTATTGTATTGTGGCAACCGGCAAGAGCCTTATGGTTGTCTTTAAATTTCATGTTGAGTAGTATTTCAAAGTAGTTGTAATAGTTGCTACATGGAGGACAATCATGAAGACGGCGCCATTGACCTTGGTGCTTCACCGACGATGATGGAGATCATGCCCGTTGTTGATGGAGATCATGTCCGTGCTTTGGAGATGAAGATCAAAGGCGCAAAGACAAAAGGGCCATATCATATCACATATGAACTGCATGTGATGTTAATCCTTTTATGCATCTTATTTTGCTTATATCGCGACGGTAGCATTATAAGATGATCCCTCTTACTAAAATATCAAGATAATAAAGTGTTCATCCTTAGTAGCACCGTTGCCAAGACTTGTCGTTTCGAAGCATCTCGTGATGATCGGGTGTGATAGATTCAACAAGTGCATACAACGGGTGCAAGACAGTTTTGCACATGCGGATACTAAGGTGGCCTTGACGAGCCTAGCATGTACAGACATGGTCTCGAAACACGTGATACCGAAAGGTAGAGCATGAATCATATGATTGATATGATGAACACTTTGAGTGTTCGCCATTGAAGTTACATCTTGTCTCGTGATGATCAGACTTGGTGTGGTGGATTTAGTTCGTGTGATCACTAAGACAATGCGAGGGATATTGTTTTGAGTGGGAGTTCACCTAGTTTTTAATTATGTTGAATTAAAATTTGAACTCAATTTGTCATAAACATTAGTCTAAACTATTGCAAATATGTTGTAGATATGGCGTCCTCAATCAATTTTAACCAGTTCCTAGAGAAAGAAAAGCTTAAGAGCAACGGTAGCAACTTCACCGACTGGTTCCGTCATGTGAGAATCTTGCTCAATGGTGGAAATCTGCAATATGTGCTTGATGCACCGCTAGGTGACCCTCCTGCAGAAACTGAAACCGATGAAGTAAAGAATGTTTACGCGACTCGGAAAACTCGGTACTCTCAAGTTCAGTGTGCCATCCTATGCAGTCTGGAAGCCGATCTTCAAAAACGTTTTGAGCACCACGATCCACATGAGTTAATCAATGAGTTGACGACTATCTTTGAAACTCATGCGGCCGTGGAATGCTATGAAGCATCGAAACACTTCTTCAGCTGCATGATGGAAGAAGGCAGCTCCGTTAGTGAGCACATGCTCGCCATGACCGGGCATGCGAAGAAACTCAGTGACTTGGGAATAGTGATTCCTAACAGACTGGGGATTAATCGTGTCCTTCAATCACTGCCACCTAGTTACAAGAACTTTGTGATGAACTACAATATGCAGAACATGAACAAAGAGTTACCTGAACTCTTCTCCATGCTAAAATCTGCTGAGATTGAAATCAAGAAAGAGCACCAAGTGTTGATGGTCAACAAAACCACCAGGTTCAAGAAACAGGGCAAGTCTAAGGGAAAATTCAAGAAGGGTGGCAAGAAAGCTGCCACGCCTCCTGTGAAACCTAAGACTGGCCCTAAGCCTGATGCTGAGTGCTATTACTGCAAGGAGAAGGGACACTGGAAGCGTAATTGCTCCAAGTATTTGGCGGATCTGAAGAGCGGCCTTGTCAAGAAGAAGAAAGAAGGTATATCTGATATACATGTTATAGATGTTTATCTTACTGGTTCTCGTACTAGTACCTGGGTATTTGATACTGGTTCGGTTGCTCATATTTGTAACTCAAAACAGGAACTAAAGAATAAACGAAGACTACTAAAGGATGAAGTGACCATGCGCGTTGGAAATGGATCCAAAGTCGATGTGATCGCTGTCGGCACACTTTCTCTACATCTACCTTCGGGATTAGTTTTAAGCCTCAATAATTGTTATTTTGTACCCGCGTTGAGCATGAACATTATATCTGGATCTTGTTTAATGCAAGACGGTTATTTATTCAAGTCTGAGAATAATGGTTGTTCT
Organism: Lolium perenne; assembly: GCF_019359855.2. NCBI lineage: Eukaryota > Viridiplantae > Streptophyta > Magnoliopsida > Poales > Poaceae > Lolium > Lolium perenne. The sequence continues at coordinate 207,241,606 of NC_067244.2, forward strand.
ATTTTTATGAATAACTAGCAAGGTGGCCCTCGCAAATGCGAGGGCATCATCTCACTGTGTATAAAATATTACGTATGTCATCTTCATATTATTTAAGTTAAAACACTGTTTCCACTTATTTACCTACCTAATTGCAAAAATACATGTCACATCAGAAATTGACACATTCGTATATCTGTCTACCTCTTAGTAAAACGACGGTAAAATTTGGGATATTCTAAGGACCGAACGTGCCCGCATTTTCCCCGCCGGGTGATGGCAAAGGTAAGTAGAAAGGGTATTTTTCAAGTGGTATCTGACAAATGTTTTGTTTGGAAAAGCACCGCCACACAGATTTAAAGGAGCGCCCATCGCCAGATATCATGGTCCTAAACTTTAAATTAATCATGCATATATTTTATTTTTGAAAAACACAATTAAAATACCAATATTTATAAGTTAATTTTATTGGCATATTTACCGAAGAAAAATCTTGTTATGACCTAGGTTGATGTGATATCTACTTAGTAAAACGGTAAAACACTTACGATCTGTTGTTACAAAATGAGAGGTGTCTATTAGTTTGTAAATCTACAACTCACTCACACATATATGTGTTATAATCATATCTTTTAGAGCATGCATGTAGCGGTCATATCTTTTAGAGCATGCATGTAGCGGTAGCTAGAGATGAAAGTTACTTTGCTGTTATTTAGAGGACGTGCACGTGTGCATGGATGGGAGGCAATAATTAGTAGTTCAAAAATGAAAATAAATTGAGAAAATCAACCGTGTTGTGCAAATAAGAAGAGATGTACTCTCCCTGTCTCGTAAAATATATCATAGATCTTTTAAAATTTAATATATGTAGGTGCTAAATAATATCTAGATACATCTAAATTTTAATAAATCTAAGACATATTTCATAGGACACTGCAAATATGATGGTTTCTCGTTTTTAAGATACCAAAAAAAGGTTTCTGTGTGCATAGACATGATGCGGTTCATCGCGTGATTGGGTCGGTCTCCTTCTCACGTGTTACAATTGTGTGAAAGTTGTCTACATGTTTTCTTTTTCAAAACAGTTATGTACTCAGATTTAGAGCGTGATAGTTTTTTTTTAGAAATACTGTACTTACGAGGATTCAGATTCATTTTATCTATACCCTTGCATAGCGTATGTACACGTTCTTGACGTACGATCTCTTTTTTTAAACGGACAAAACTTCTTTTATTTTGATCTAACGGAGATGTACAACTACGATTATAGCCATGTTCCAGCCAAATTTTTTTGCATCTACCATCCAAATCGAAACGGTTATGAGATTTAGAGTGTAATTTTTCTCTAGAAACTACTTTTTTTTTTACTACAACATACAACTACTCTTTTTTTTTACTACAACATACAACTACTCTTATGGCCCCGTTCCAGCCAAATTCGTTTTGCAACTACCATGTAGCAGCGTACGCACACGGGTCTTTTAACGGACGTAGAGGTTTCTATTGAATCGTGTCAAAAAGATTATATCAGCCGTGTCAAAAAGTTACGTAACTAACAGTCTTGTAAAATCCTAGACGTAAATTTTAGATCTAACTGTTAAAATAATTTTAGATGATGTGGATTAACGTAATGCCTCTATTATAGCCTCTCATTTTGCTTTTAGTATATAATAGATATCTTTTATGGTCGAGCACCTGAAAAGAATGGCTTATTTCTGTTAGATCTCGATAGTAGTGATACACATATACATAACATTGATGCTAAACGAATTAAATTGAATGATAATTCTACTTATATGTGGCACTGTCGTCTTGGTCATATTGGAGTGAAACGCATGAAGAAACTCCATACCGATGGATTACTTGAATCACTTGACTTTGAGTCACTTGATAGATGCGAAGCATGTCTAATGGGAAAAATGACTAAGACTCCATTCTCTGGTATTATGGAGCGAGCTACTGACTTATTGGAAATCATACATACCGATGTGTGCGGACCAATGAGTGTAGCATCGCGCGGTGGTTATCGTTATGTTCTAACCTTCACAGATGATCTGAGTAGATATGGGTATATCTATTTCATGAAACATAAATCCAAAACTTTTGAGAAGTTTAAGGAGTTCCAAAGTGAAGTAGAAAATCAACGTAACAAGAAGATTAAATTTCTACGATCTGATCGCGGAGGTGAATATCTGAGTTATGAGTTTGGCATGCATTTAAAGAAATGCGGAATACTTTCACAATTGACACCGCCGGGAACACCACAACGAAACGGTGTGTCCGAACGTCGTAATCGAACTCTCTTAGATATGGTTCGTTCTATGATGTCTCTTACTGATTTGCCGTTATCATTTTGGAGTTATGCATTAGAGACAGCCGCATTCACTTTAAATAGAGCACCATCAAAATCCGCTGAAACGACACCGTATGAATTATGGTTTAATAAGAAACCTAAGCTGTCGTTCCTGAAAGTTTGGGGTTGCGAAGCCTATGTAAAAAAGTTACAACCGGACAAGCTAGAACCCAAAGCGGATAAATGCATCTTCATAGGATACCCTAAGGAAACTATAGGGTACACTTTCTATCACAGATCCGAAGACAAGATCTTTGTTGCTAAGAACGGAACCTTTCTTGAGAAAGAATTTCTCACTAAAGAAGTGACTGGAAGAAAAGTAGAACTCGATGAGATTGAAGAATCTCTGCTCGTTGATCAGAATAGCGCAGTACCGGAAGATGTTCCTGTGCCGCCTACACAGACAATAGAGGAAGCTAATGATAATGATCATGAAACTTCAAATGAGACAACTACTGAACCTCGCAGATCGACAAAGGAACGTGCCACTCCTGAATGGTATGATCCTTGTCTAAATGTCATGATTGTGGATAACAATGATGAGGACCCTGCGACGTATGAAGAAGCGATGATGAGCCCAGATTCCAACAAATGGCAAGAAGCCATGAAATCCGAAATGGGATCCATGTATGATAACAAAGTATGGACTTTGGTAGACTTACCTGATAGCCGAAAGGCTGTCGAGAATAAATGGATCTTCAAGAGAAAAACAGATGCCGATGGTAATATTACTGTCTATAAAGCTCGACTTGTCGCAAAGGGTTTCCGACAAATTCAAGGTGTTGACTACGATGAGACTTTCTCACCTGTAGCGAAGCTAAAATCTGTGAGGATTTTGTTAGCAATAGCTGCATTTTTCGATTATGAGATTTGGCAGATGGATGTCAAAACGGCGTTCCTTAATGGAGACATTGAGGAAGAGTTGTATATGGTACAACCCAAAGGTTTTGTCGATCCTAAAAATGCTGACAAAGTATGCAAACTTCAGCATTCAATCTATGAACTGAAGCAAGCATCGAGAAGTTGGAACCGACATTTTGATAAGGTAATCAAAGACTTCGGGTTTATACAGTGTCATGGAGAGGCCTGTATTTACAAGAAAGTGAGTGGGAGCTCTGTAGCATTCCTGATATTATATGTAGATGACATATTATTGATTGGAAATGATATAGAACTATTAAGCAGTGTAAAGGGTTATTTGAATAATAGTTTTTCAATGAAAGACCTTGGTGAAGCATCATATATATTAGGCATCAAGATTTATAGAGATAGATCAAGACGTCTAATAGGGCTATCACATAGTACATATCTGGACAAGAATCTAAAGAAGTTTAGAATGGACGAAAGTAAGAAAGGATTATTACATATGTTACTGTGCAAGGTCTTGAGTAAGACTCAAGGTCCGGCTACGGCAGAAGAAAGAGAAAGGATGAGTCAAATCCCCTCTGCCTCGGCAGTAGGCTCTATCATGTATGCCATGCTATGTACAAGACCGGATATAGCACATGTTGTTAGTTTGACTAGCAGATATCAAAGTGATCCAGGAATGGAACACTGGACAGCGGTCAAGAATATCCTGAAGTACTTGAAAAGAACTAAGGATATGTTTCTTTGTTATGGAGGTGACCAAGAGCTCGTTGTAACAAGTTACACCGATGCAAGTTGGAACACTGATCCTGATGACTCTAAGTCACAGTCTGGGTACGTGTTTATATTGAATGGTGCTGCAGTAAGCTGGGCAAGCTCGAAGCAGTGCACGGTGGCGAAATCCTCAACAGAATCGGAGTACATAGCGGCTTCAGAGGCTTCATCAGAAGCGGTATGGATGAAGAGGTTCATTATAGAGCTCGGTGTGGTTCCTAGTGCATTGGACCCACTAGTCATCTACTGTGACAACATGGGTGCCATCGCCAATGCACAAGAACCAAGGTCACACAAGAGGCTGAAGCATATCAAGCTGCGTTATCATTCGATTCGCGAATACATCGAAGATGGAGAAGTAAAGATTTGCAAAGTACACACTGATCTGAATGTAGCAGTTCCGTTGACTAAAGCTCTCCCTAGGGCAAAGCATGACCAACACCAGAATGCCATGGGTGTTAGATACCTTACAATGTAATCTAGATTATTGACTCTAGTGCAAGTGGGAGACTGTTGGAGATATGCCCAAGAGGCAATAATAAAAGTGGTTATTATATATCTTTATGTTTATGATAAATGTTTATATACCATGCTATAATTGTATTAACCGAAACATTGATACATGTGTGTTATGTAAACAAACAAATGAGTCCCTAGTAAGCCTCTTAACTAGCTTGTTGATTAATAGATGATTAGTTTCATAATCATGAACATTGGATGTTATTAATGACAAGGTTATATCATTATATGAATGATGTAATGGACACACCCAATTAAGCGTAGCATAAGATCACGTCATTAAGTTATTTGCTATAAGCTTTTGATACATTGTTACCTAGTCCTTATGACCATGAGATCATGTAAATCACTTATGCCGGAAAGGTACTTTGATTACATCAAACACCACTGCGTAAATGGGTGGTTATAAAGGTGGGATTAAGTATCCGGAAAGTATGAGTTGAGGCATATGGATCAATAGTGGGATTTGTCCATCCCGATGACGGATAGATATACTCTGGGCCCTCTCGGTGGAATGTCGTCTAATGTCTTGCAAGCATATGAATAAGTTCATAAGAGACCACATACCACGGTACTAGTAAAGAGTACTTGTCAGGAGACGAGGTTGAACAAGGAATAGAGTGATACCGATGATCAAACCTCGGACAAGTAAAATATCGCGTGACAAAGGGAATTGGTATCGTATGTGAATGGTTCATTCGATCACTAAGTCATCGTTGAATATGTGGGAGCCATTATGGATCTCCAGATCCCGCTATTGGTTATTGGTCGGAGTGAGTACTCACTGCCCATCATCCCACATACTTGGGAAATACTTCTTGAGATGCTGGCCATTGACGGCCACTGGGAACTTCGCACCATCCAACTGCTCGAGCATGTATGCATTGCCCTTTAGGACTTGGTCAACCTTATACGGCCCATGCCAATTTGGAGACCATTTACCATATGCCTTGTCCTTAGTTCCCAACGGCAATACAGCTTCCCACACCAGATCACCAACATCTGGAGATGGGCCGTGATTAAATGGGCTTAGAAGATATACATGGAAGATACTCCCGAACCGGCCTTGTACAAGAAGTTTGGGCAAGATTGCCCGTGTATCTGTAAATATAGTAGGGTACGTGTCGGTTAGAATTAAGAGATAGAGTTTAGCTCGTACACGGTTGGGTTTATTCCCAAGTTAGAAAGTCTACGGACTATAAATATGTATCTAGGGTTATTGAGAAGGAGGACGAACACGTTCACAACAAAATCAATCTAGGCGCATCGCCACCCCTTGTTTCGAGGGTTTCTCCCGGGTAAGCAACATGCTGCCTAGATCGCATCTTGCGATCTAGGCAATATCAGTTTATTCGTTATTGGTGTTGCTCGTGCTGAAGCCTTTTTGATGGCGAGCAACACCCTTATCTTAGGTGTTTTGGGGTCGATCACAATGCTTTCACGATGCACTTGTTTAGTTACGCTACCCCTCGATATCTAGCTGCCCTTACACCTATTTTAGGTGTAGGGGCAGCATCTTGCTTGTTCTTTATTTAGTAGATCTAATCTGTTATAGTTGCTCCTTGTTCCTCAAGGATTGGTTTGATATCTGTATGGTTAGGCCTTATAAACGGGTTGAACGATCCGGTAGTGCGTAAGGTGTGGTTTATTAAGCTCTAGAGGGATTGTTCCGGGGATCAACTTCACGTTGGTTTTTAGGCCTCTTTAGGGCTGGTTTTCCATTATCTTGCGTATCTGTTAGGCTCAACTACGCATAGGATGTTCCGATTATACGGTGAAAACCCTAGACTATCGTAGATTAGTTTAGCTTGATATTGATAAAGCATGATCCCCATGTCCTTATAAATCTAACATGAACCATGGGGCAATCGGCTCTTTGAGCCGATCCACAGAACAATTTAAGAGCCGATTGGGGCTCGTATTTAATGTTTACGTGTTTGCCATGCAGGAAATTAGTCGAAGCAATCCATCACCTTCCTGACCAGGTATAGGTCAGGTGGCACGCCCTCGTAAGCACCAGGACGCGTGTGCCAGAAGGCATTGCGGGCCTTCGCCCGAGGGACCAGGGTCAGCCGCAATCCTGGGAGCCTCCCGGCTCTACTGTGTTGCCCGTCGCTGCTCGCCGGTAGGTTTCTGACCGCAACACATTCTGGCACGCCCGGTGGGACACTCTACAGCAACCACTACATCGACATCTGCAGCAACCATGTCAAAAGCCGCGGATGAGGTAGTGGGCGAACCAGTCACGTACGCAGATCTACCGGAAGAACACAAGAAGAAGTACGATGAGATGAAAGCCATCTTAGAAGCCGATCTCATCGGCTCTTTCATGAAGACCCGTTCACATGGCATCAGATGGAAAGGGTTCTCCCCGGAAGGTGCCCTCGATGAAGTAGACCTCTCTACCTCTTCAGAGGAACGCACCAGAGCTCTACGCCAGGAGATTAATTACATGGTAGCTCATTCCCTACACCGCCATTCTGAGAACTTGGTGAACGCTTTTGAGCGCGTCGCGGTCCGAGTGGTGCAAGAGATCATGAAACATCAGTACTCTCCGTCAGGACCTACCCTGGGAACTCACCAGGGAGAGATACCACTCCAGATTAGACCGCCGCTGCCATTCGCGCTCACAGCACCAGAACCGCCGGGTTCACCGGCGTACGTTGTCTACAAGGTTGGAGGCGATCCTAGCGATTGCCAATTCCTATATGAGCCGCCCAAGGAGATCCCACATGGATACGTGTGCACATACGTGCCGGACTGCAATGCTTTGGCGCGCACAAGCCAGATCGCACCAACAGGGATCTCTGGCGTAGATGCTGACAAACAAGCATGGCTGGCTAAATATGCTACTGGAACGAGTCATGAAGGTTCGGTCCCTACAGCTAATACCATGGAGTAGATCAGCACTATATTGAGAGACCAGTTCGGCATCTTGCCGAAGAGGAAAGCAATCGGCTATTCCAAGCCGTACCCTGACGAGTATGATCTGATCCCGCTGCCACCCAAGTATCGGCTCCCTGAATTCTCAAAATTCAATGGAGCGGAAGGAGCTAGCTCAATAGAGCACGTAAGCCGATATTTGGCACAGCTGGGCTTGATTTCAGTATCAGACCCTTTACGTGTGAGGTTTTTCGCACAATCTCTTACGGGATCAGCCTTTGGATGGTACACCTCGTTGCCACCAAACTCAGTCCGCACATGGAAGCAGCTAGAAGAGTAGTTTCACGTGCAATATCACTCAGAAGCTACCGAGGCTGGCATTGCCGATCTAACACAGGTGCGGCAGAAGCGGGGAGAAACAGTATCTGAATACATCCAACGTTTCAGGACTGTCAGGAACCGATGTTATTCGGTTCGTTTATCTGAGAAGGAAGCGATCGATCTGGCAGTACTGGTGACATAGGCATCCCAAATGGGCCTGCCGAAGATAGTACCCGGGGTTTACTGAAGGTCCACTACCCGAAGAATAAGAAGATTCGGAAGCCCAAGATAGTATTAAGGAAAGCTAGAGTTGTAATAGAAAGTCTTATTTGTAATCTTGCGGGATGAGTTAGAAACCTTCCCGGACTTTGTAACTTGTACAGCACGAATCCCTCGGCTCCGCCTCCTATATAAGGTGGAGTCGAGGGACGCAGAGATCATCGAATCATTGTCTACAAACCCTAGTTTTCATAATCGTCGAGTACTTTTCGGCTGAAACCTTCGAGATCTACTTGCCCTCTACTTCCAATTAAACCCTAGCCTACAATCCATAGGCATTGACAAGTTGATACCTTGTCAATTTGCGCCGTCTGTGGGAACTAGAGGCGTAAGGATCTGATCTCGATGGCACGTTCAAGATCTTCAACATCATCAACCGCAAGCAACGCAATGGATCGAGGTAAACAGATCGCTGCTGGCCCTGTCGATTTTGTTCCTCACCCACCCTCCCGTTTCGATGCATATGCGTATCTGGCGGAGCCTATGGAGATGACGTTCGGAAGGTTTCGCTTTCGCGTCGAGAAGGAAGGATCGTATCGTGTCGAAATTCCGATTTCGTCGGGATCGTCAGCGGTCGATTCCGATTTTTCAAGCTATACATCGTCAACCGAATCAGGAGAAGAAGAAACTTCGTCGACACGCTACGTCAGCACCAGGGCAAGAGAGAAACTCGCCAAGATCTTCAGCGACATATCGTTTGAGTCATCTGCGGACTCATTGATGACCCACAAGTATGGGGGTGTATCGTAGTATTTTCGATAAGTAAGAATGTCGATCCCAACGAGGAGTAGAAGGTGTTGACAAGCAGTTTCGATGAAGGATTCACTTTAAATGCTCACAGACACGTATTCAGGGGGTTTAGATGTAACAGTTGAATAAAGTACGAGTAAGTAAAGTGCGAGAGTAACAATTGCAGCGAGTGGCCCAATCCTTTTTAGCACAAAGGACAAGCCGGTTTGTTTACTTATAATGACCAAACGTTCTCGAGGACACACGGGATTTTAGTCTAGTGCTTTCGCTACATACGGCTAAATAATCTTCATTGTTATGATAAGTGTTGTGTGGGTGAACCTATGCTAATGTACCGCCCTTCCTAGGACTAATACATACTTGTGATTATACCCCTTGCAAGCATCCGCAACTACAAGAAAGTAATTAAGATAAATCTAACCACAGCCTTAAACTCTGAGATCCTGCGATCCCTCCTGCATCGATGTACCAATGGAGGTTTAGGTTTCTGTCACTCCGGCAACCCCGCAATTGGCAAACGAATACAAGATGCATTCCCCTAGGCCCATAAATGGTGAAGTGTCATGTAGTCGACGTTCACATGACACCACTAGAAGAATAACACCACAACTTAAATATCATACCATTGAATATTACTCAACCATAGTTCACTACTAACATTTAGACTTCACCCATGTCCTCAAGAACTAAACGAACTACTCACGAGACATCATATGGAACATGATCAGAGGTGATATGATGATGAATAACAATCTGAACATAAACTTGGTTCAATGGTTTCACTCAATAGCATCAACAACAAGTAGAGATCGATACCGGGAGAGTTTCCCCTATCAAACAATCAAGATCAAACCCAAATTGCTACGGCGGTGACGGTGTCCAGCGGTGGAGACGGCGGTGATGATGGTGGAGATGATGATGATGGTGATGGAGATGATGTCTAGCTCGATGACGGTGACGATGGCGTCGATTTCCCCCTCCGGGAGGGAATTTCCCCGGCGGATTACTGCCCGCCGGAGAGCTCTTTTCTCTCTGGTGTTCTCCGCCCCGCAGAGGCGGCTGTAACTCTTCGCGAGGTACCCTCTGTGGCTTAGGTTTTCGGGACGAAGGGTTTCGCGAAGAAAAGGAGGCAAAAGGGGCTGTGGGGCCCCCACACCACATGGTGGCGCGGCCAGGCCATGGGCCGCGCCGCCCTATGGTCTGGGCCCACCTTGGGTCCAGCTGGCTCCTCCTTCTGGCTTCCTTCGTCATCTTGAAAAATAGGATTTTTGGTATAATTTCCTTCCACAGTTGATCTTCCAAAATATTGCGTTCTGACGGTGCTTTTTCCAGCAGAATCCTGGCTCCGGTGCTTGGTCCTCCAATAATGATGAAACATGCAAAATAGATGAAATAACATAAGTATTGTATCCAAATATGAAATATATCAATGAATAACAGCAAATTATGATACAAAATAGTGATGCAAATTGGACGTATCAACTCCCCCCAAGCTTAGACTTCGCTTGTCCGCAAGCGAAACTGAACTCGGTAAACAGGACCACATGTTTATGGAGTGAAGAGTCGATAAATAAAATACGGACAAGAAGCATCATATTCATTCACACAAGACATTATAGTAAACAACTTCCTCATATAACTCAACTTGAAACAAGTATAAGGTAATCACAAATAAAGGTGCATAAGAAATCATAGTTGGTGATGGCAAACTTCGTTCTTGGTCAGAGAACAATTAACAGATTATATTTATCTCGTTGAGCAGCGCTCTCATGTTAAAGTTTATAAGGCACAACTTGCATCCTCAATCATAATGGTCTCCTCATAATCATTGATAACTTGCAAAGCTATATTCATTCAGATAAAACTTGAACTAAACAAGGAAGAATAAAAGACATGATGAAACAAATCACAATATAATGGTTTGATCACAACTACTCAAATGCTTGCTTGAGATGGAGGGAAATAGGTTTACTGACTCAACATAAAGTAAAAGACAGGCCCTTCGCAGAGGGAAGCAGGGATTAAATCATGTGCTAGAGCTTTTCCAGTTTTGAAATCATATAAAGAGAATAAAAGTAACATTTTGAGAGGTGTCTGTTGTTGTCAACGACTGGTAGCGGGTACTCTAACCCCCTTGCCAGACAAACCTTCAAAGAGCGGCTCCCATATTATTTTCATTTTATGTGGCACTCCTTCCAACCTTTCTTTCACAAACCATGGCTAACCGAATCCTCGGGTGCCTGCCAACAATCTCATACCATGAAGGAGTGCCTTTTTATTTTAGTTTTATTATGATGATGACACTCCCCCCAACCTTTGCTTACACAAGCCATGGCTAACCGAATCCTTCGGGTGCCATCCATCAATCACATACCATGGAGGACTGTCTATTTAGTTTAATTAATTTGGGATTGGGAATCCCATTGCCAGCTCTTTTTGCAAAATTATTGGATAAGCGGATGAAGCCACTAGTCCATTGGTGAAAGTTGCCCAACAAGATTGAAAGATAAAACACCACATACTTCCTCATGAGCTATAAAACATTGACACAAATAAGAGATACTAAGTTTTGAATTATTTAAAGGTAGCACATGAAGTATTTAATTGGAATGGCAGAAAGTACCATGTAGTAGGTAGGTATGGTGGACACAAATGGCATAGGTTTGGGCTAAGGTTTGGATGCACGAGAAGCATTCCCTCTCAGTACAGGTTTTTGGCTAGCAAGGTTAATTAGCAAGCATAAGAGTTGAGGGAAACAAACAAATATACATGTCATAGAAACAATCATGCATCTTCCTTGTAAGCACAAACAATTTTAACTTCAGAATAATAAGCTATGAGCTAACAAGAAAGAAAGACAATGAAACAACTACATGTATTTCTCTTTTCTACTTAAACCTCAAAGTGTTGTTGCTATTGACCAATGCTAAGTTTGCCAAAACCAAATAGATTTATTCAATGCTCCCAAAGTGATACCAATACTAACAACAAGGTAAATCATATAATAGAGATTGCAAACTAAAATAAGATGTGCAATATGTAAATGATAAGACTTCTCATTAATATTCCATAACGATAACTCACACCAAGGGATACATAGATAACCAACTAAAGGAGAAATACTTCCAAACTGCAACCCATCTTATATGATAACTTCCCTACTCATGATATGACACTACTTGACAATAAAAAGTAAAAGATAGTGATGATGTGATACCGCGGCACTCCCCCAAGCTTGGAACAAACCAAGGGGATGCCAATACCGATGATGAATTACTCCTGCGGCGATGGTGGTGATGAACTCCCGTCATCAGACTTCCAAGGAAGAGGCTCTCCATCAAGAAACGACATCTTGGTCTCGGGGATCCTGAAACTAGCAGCACGGCTTATGTATTTAAACCTGTTTTCATACTCACAGTTCTGATTCTGAACGTCATAGAGTTGTGCTTGGAGCTTGTTGGTGGTGTCGTGAAGTGAAAGGATGTCGCCCCAAAGCTTTGCAGTTTCCTTCTCATGTTCAGCAATGAGTTCAGACACAATCTTGTGGAAGATATCCACCTCACGCTCAGCCATCTTCTTGTATTTAAAGACCTCTTGTTCTAGCTTCTCCATCCTGTCTTCCAAGCTTCCTTCTCCTTTAGGACCCTGGGTATCCTTGATCTGCAGTTCTCCCTCAACGAGCAGCAACTCCTTGGGGTGCATCCTCAGCTCCTCCATGTACAAGTTGCCAACATCCTTGCGGGAGCTGTCCTTCGGAGTTTCCGACGAAGACATGATGGCTCTAGATCCGAAGCAAATCCTGGCAGAAACAGCTCGAAACAAAACACGTCGAGAAAACGATATACGGACCTCCAGGGGTCCGGGGGATTATATAGCAAAAATTTTCACGACAAACGGAAAGTACCAGATCGAACCAGAGTCGGAAAGGGGCGACGAGGCGGCCAGACCATAGGTCGGCGCGGGCCCAGGTCAGGCCGCGCCGGCCTATGGTGGCACGCCCTCGTGCGTCTTTTCCACTCCGTTTCGAACTCGTAATTTTTCATATTTTCCAAAAACAGCAAAAATATTGTTCGGAAAGTAAATTGCGTACTTTTCATTACCAGTACTGTTACCTATTCAAAGTCGAGTTCTGGCGGACTGTCAATTTGTCCTTTAATGAAAGCCTCCGGTGTTTCCACTTGAATAATATCAACATTATAAGAATCACCCGAGATATAATGCTTGAGTCTTTGTCCATTCACCACTTGCGTGGCATTGCCTTGGAGAGAGCTAATTTTAATTGCTCCTGAACGATACACCTCCTCAACAACATACGGTCCTTCCCATTTCGAGAGTAATTTCCCTGCAAAGAATCTGAGACGAGACCAATACAATAGGACTTTATCCCCAATATTAAATTCTCTTTTGATAATCCTTCTATCATGCCATTTTTTAACTTTCTCTTTAAAGAGTTTAGCATTTTCATAAGCTTCACTTCTCCATTCATCTAGAGAACTCAATTGCAACAACCTCTTATTACCGGCAAGTTTAGGATCTTTATTTAATTCTCTAACAGCCCAATAAGCTTTGTGCTCTAGTTCTAAAGGTAAATGACAAGCTTTCCCATAAACCATTTTATAAGGCGACATTCCCATGGGATTTTTATAAGCAGTTCTATAAGCCCATAGTGCATCCTTCAATTTACTAGCCCAATTCTTTCTAGTTTTATTAACAGTCTTTTGCAAGATAGATTTAATCTCTCTATTTGATAATTCTACTTGCCCACTAGTTTGAGGATGATAAGCGGAAGCAATTCTATGATTAATACCATACCTAGCAAGAGTTTTTCTAAAACCTCCATGAATAAAATGAGAACCTCCATCAGTCATAATATATCTAGGCACTCCAAATCTAGGAAAAATAATGTCTAAAAGCATTCTTAAAGAGGTCTCACCATCAGCACTTTTTGTAGGTATGGCTTCCACCCATTTAGTAACATAATCAACAGCAACAAGTATATGAGTGTTACCTTCTGAAGAGGGAAAAGGTCCCATGAAGTCAAATCCCCAACAATCAAACGGTTCAATAACAAGAGTATAATTCATAGGCATTTCATTACGTCTGGAGATATTACCAACCCTTTGGCATTCATCACAAGATAAAATAAACTTTCTCGCATCTTTGAAGAGAGTTGGCCAATAAAAACCTGATTGTAGAACCTTTTGTGCGGTTCTTTCTCCGGCGTGATGTCCTCCGTAAGCACTACCATGACATTTACTCAATATCTCCTGTTGTTCATATTCGGGAACACATCTTCGCATAATACCATCCACTCCTTCTTTATATAAGTGTGGGTCATCCCAGAAATAGTGCCTCAAGTCATAAAAGAATTTCCTCCTTTGCTGAGCTGAAAAGGTTGGAGGCAAGTACTTGGAAACAATAAAGTTAGCATAATCAGCATACCAAGGACTGTCTCGCGAGCTCACCTTTATTACAGCCAATTGTTCATTTGGAAAACTATCATTAACATGAACAGGATCATAAGCAATATTTTCCAATCTAGACAAATTATCAAAGAACAGGATTATCAGCACCTTTCCTATCTACAATATGTAAATCAAATTCTTGCAAAAGAAGTACCCATCTAATAAGCCTCGGCTTAGCATCTTTCTTTGTCATAAGGTATCTAATTGCAGCATGATCAGTATGAATCGTAACTTTTGAATCAACAATATAAGATCTAAATTTATCACAAGCAAAGACTACAGCTAATAATTCTTTTTCAGTCGTAGCATAATTTCTTTGAGCAGCATCAAGAGTTTTACTAGCATAATGAATAACATTCAGTTTTTTATCTACTCGCTGTCCAAGAACAGCGCCTACAGCAAAATCACTAGCATCACACATAATTTCAAATGGTAAGTTCCAATCAGGGGGTTCAACTATAGGAGCAGTTGTTAAGGCTTTCTTTAGAGTTTCAAAAGCTTCCTTACAATCATCATCAAAAACAAAAGGTACATCTTTTTGAAGAAGATTAGTAAGAGGCTTTGAAATCTTGGAGAAATCTTTAATAAATCTCCTATAAAACCCAGCATGACCAAGAACACTACGAATACCTTTAACATCCCTAGGATAGGGCATCTTCTCAATTGCTTCAACTTTAGCTCTATCAACTTCAATACCTCTCTCAGAAATTTTATGTCCCAATACAATTCCTTCATTAACCATAAAGTGGCATTTCTCCCAATTAAGAACAAGGTTAGTTTCTTCACATCTCTGCAAAACTTTATCAAGGTTTCGCAAGCAACTATCAAAAGAATTCCCATAGATGGAAAAATCATCCATGAATACCTCTACAATACTCTCACAAAAACCATGAAAAATAGCAGACATGCATCTTTGAAAAGTAGCAGGAGCATTACATAAACCAAAAGGCATGCGTCTATAAGCATAAGTTCCATAGGGACAAGTAAAAGTGGTTTTCTCTTGATCTTTAGTTTTAACAGCAATTTGTGAAAATCCAGAATAACCATCAAGAAAGCAAAAATGAGTATTTTTAGACAATCTTTCTAGCATTTGATCAATAAATGGTAAAGGGTAATGATCTTTCTTAGTAACTTTATTAACTTTTCGAAAATCAATGCACATTCTATACCCTACAACTACTCTTTGAGGGATGAGCTCATCATTATCATTAGGCACAACAGTCATTCCTCCTTTCTTGGGAACGCAATGCACAGGACTAACCCATCTACTATCAGCAATAGGATATATAATACCAGCTTCAAGAAGTCTTAATACCTCATTCCTTACCACTTCCTTCATCTTCGGAATTAGACGACGTTGATGTTCAACAACAGGCTTTGCATCATCTTCCATATTAATAGCATGTTGGCAAATAGAAGGAGAAATCCCTTTCAAATCATCAAGAGTATAGCCAATAGCTCCTCGGTGTTTCTTCAATATTTCCAATAACCTTTCTTCCTCAAACTCTGAAAGCTTAGAACTAATAATAACAGGATATATTTTCTTATCATCAATATGAGCATATTTAAGATTATCAGGCAAAGGCTTTAAATCAAAAACAGGATCTTCCTTTGGTGGCGGTGTTGTACCCAAATCTTCCACCGGTAAATCATGCTTGAGAATAGGTTGGCGAAGAAAAATTTCCTCAAGCTCATCTCTTTCTTTCCTAAAAACTTCACTCTCGCTATCCTCCAAATGTTGCTGCAAAGGATTGTTAGGAACAAGAACAATAGATGCACACTGTTCCATTTTAAAATCATCACTAGGCAAATCAGCTTTATAAGGAGTTTTGGTAAATTTAGAGAAGTTAAACTCATAAGATTCACCAGCAAATTTAGTCAAAATTTTCTCTTTCTTGCAATCTATAATAGCTCCACAAGTATTTAGAAAAGGTCTACCAAAAATAATAGGACAATAATCACTAGCAGCAGAACCAAGTACCAAAAAGTCAGCAGGATATTTAATCTTACCGCGTAAAACTTCCACATCTCGAACAATACCAATTGGAGAAATAGTTTCTCTATTAGCCAGCTGAATAACCACATCAATATCTGATTCTCTATCCTTGTCGTTCTCCCAACCTTCAGTATTTTCTTGGATCCGATCAAGAAGGTCCCTTTTAAACTCTTCTTTGTTGCGTGTAAATGATCCAGAACAAGAAGTATCCAGCAAGGTCTTGTCTTGAAAAGAAAGTCTTGCATAGAAATTATCAATAATAACATTACCAGGAAGCTCATGAATGGGGCATTTGAGCATTAAAGACTTCAATCTCCCCCAAGCTTGGGCAATACTCTCTCCATCATGAGGCCAAAAATTATATATGCGATTCCGATCCTTGTGAATTTCACTTGGAGGATAGAACTTAGAATAAAACCGGGGCACAATATCATTCCATTCAAGAGAATCCCCATTATCCAGTAATTTATACCAATGCGCCGCCTTACCAGACAGCGATAAAGAGAATAGTTTCTTCCTCACTTCATCCATAGCAATACCTGCACACTTGAATAAACCGCATAATTCGTGTAAGAACAATAAATGATCTCCAGGGTGGACAGTTCCATCCCCTTCATAGCGGTTATCCATAACACGTTCAATAATTTTCATAGGTATTTTATATGGTATCACTTCCTCACCTGGCGCCTCATCTACTACGTTGCAGTAGTAGTAGATTTCCCAAATAGAAATTGAAGAGAAGATCTCTCCATAATGACTTATAGCAGCAGGCAGAAATAAAATCAGCACAAACAGTAAAGGTTTTCCTTACCAATTCCACTTACCAATAGCGCTTCACTCCCCGGCAACGGCGCCAGAAAATAGTCTTGATGACCCACAAGTATAGGGGGTGTATCGTAGTATTTTCGATAAGTAAGAATGTCGATCCCAACGAGGAGCAGAAGGTGTTGACAAGCAGTTTCGATGAAGGATTCACTGTAAATGCTCACAGACACGTATTCAGGGGGTTTAGATGTAACAGTTGAATAAAGTACGAGTAAGTAAAGTGCGAGAGTAACAATTGCAGCGAGTGGCCCAATCCTTTTTAGCACAAAGGACAAGCCGGTTTGTTTACTTATAATGACCAAACGTTCTCGAGGACACACGGGATTTTAGTCTAGTGCTTTCGCTACATACGGCTAAATAATCTTCATTGTTATGATAAGTGTTGTGTGGGTGAACCTATGCTAATGTACCGCCCTTCCTAGGACTAATACATACTTGTGATTATACCCCTTGCAAGCATCCGCAACTACAAGAAAGTAATTAAGATAAATCTAACCACAGCCTTAAACTCTGAGATCCTGCGATCCCTCCTGCATCGATGTACCAATGGAGGTTTAGGTTTCTGTCACTCCGGCAACCCCACAATTGGCAAACGAATACAAGATGCATTCCCCTAGGCCCATAAATGGTGAAGTGTCATGTAGTCGACGTTCACATGACACCACTAGAAGAATAACACCACAACTTAAATATCATACCATTGAATATTACTCAACCATAGTTCACTACTAACATTTAGACTTCACCCATGTCCTCAAGAACTAAACGAACTACTCACGAGACATCATATGGAACATGATCAGAGGTGATATGATGATGAATAACAATCTGAACATAAACTTGGTTCAATGGTTTCACTCAATAGCATCAACAACAAGTAGAGATCGATACCGGGAGAGTTTCCCCTATCAAACAATCAAGATCAAACCCAAATTGCTACGGCGGTGACGGTGTCCAGCGGTGGAGACGGCGGTGATGATGGTGGAGATGATGATGATGGTGATGGAGATGATGTCCAGCTCGATGACGGTGACGATGGCGTCGATTTCCCCCTCCGGGAGGGAATTTCCCCGGCGGATTACTGCCCGCCGGAGAGCTCTTTTCTCTCTGGTGTTCTCCGCCCCGCAGAGGCGGCTGTAACTCTTCGCGAGGTACCCTCTGTGGCTTAGGTTTTCGGGACGAAGGGTTTCGCGAAGAAAAGGAGGCGAAAGGGGCTGTGGGGCCCCCACACCACATGGTGGCGCGGCCAGGCCATGGGCCGCGCCGCCCTATGGTCTGGGCCCACCTTGGGTCCAGCTGGCTCCTCCTTCTGGCTTCCTTCGTCATCTTGAAAAATAGGATTTTTGGTATAATTTCCTTCCACAGTTGATCTTCCGAAATATTGCGTTCTGACGGTGCTTTTTCCAGCAGAATCCTGGCTCCGGTGCTTGGTCCTCCAATAATGATGAAACATGCAAAATAGATGAAATAACATAAGTATTGTATCCAAATATGAAATATATCAATGAATAACAGCAAATTATGATACAAAATAGTGATGCAAATTGGACGTATCACTCATATATAAGCGATGGCTCAAGCAGTGTCGACAGTTACGACTTCATCGACAAATCTACTACAGTGGGCAAGGTCTTCACCAATCTCAATGATGGTGTCACCAAACCCAACATAGATATGAACACAAAATATCATCAGATTTATGTCATTGGAGAGCCAAGCAATGACCAAGAGGAAACATCTGAGGCTTTCGACGATCTGGGAAATCCATACGTCGATCCCTCTGATCTGCGATGAGGCCTGGGCAATAAGTACGTCAGGCCACAGCCGCGACACAGAGTTCAACTCCCGCAAGCAGCATGGGATAGAGCCGCGAGAGCTATGGACGGCTCAGAACCAATGGCTACCACAGCCACACCAGAGGAATTACAAGCATATCAATATAGGCTCGCACGAGCGGCAAGGGAATTGGAAAAACAGACAGCTGAGTTAAACAGAAGAAAGGAGGCAGCTTCTGCATCCAGCTGGAGAAGAGCAGAGCTGAGTCGACAATCTAGAACTTCGGGTGATAGCCACAGAGAGGCTCGGAACAGAGCAAGATCAAGGTTACAACACATACCCGAAGCAGAAAGAGAGCACTTGGTCCAAAACCTCGACATGTCCTTTATGTCGATAGATACAAGAGGAAACATCATCCCTAAGACACCAGAGGCTGGGTATATGGCGACACATGCTTTTATCCTCGCATCTAAACCACCTCCAGGAGATCCAAGGGAAACACTATACAATATGGCGATAGCAGGAGTTGGAGCTATGGGGACAGCGTTTGTATCAACGCCTCCCGAAGGAGCGGCAAGGCAAAATAGTCCACGACCTGCAGCAGCAGCAGCGGCAGCCCCTGAAGGACCAAGTGGAGCAAGAGACACGGCAGCACAAGCAAGGGTCGACAGAGCGCGGCAAAGCAGAAGGGAACATCGGCAATCCCCAGAGCTTAACGACGAGGATATGTGTGGCTTGCCGTGCTTCACGAGAAGAGTCCGAAAAACTCGAGTCCCTTCAGGATTCAAGTTACCTGACAACTTCAAGAAATTCGACGGCCTTCAAGATCCAGAGGACTGGCTAGTTGATTATCTCGAGACGGTGAAGCTCACAGGAGGAACCAGGGCAACAGCTATGCAAAGCATCCAGGTGCATTTGAGTGGAGCCGCACGATCTTGGATAAAGAAACTTCCTCCAGGATCTATCGACAGCTGGGAAAGCTTCGAGGACGTGTTCGTCAAGAACTTCCGGTCCACATGCAAAAAACCTGCGTCGTTGGAGGAGTTGAGAGCATGTCGACAAAAGCCGGACGAACCAATGAGAAAATATATCCAAAGGTGGAACATCATCAAAAACTCGGCAGAAAATATATCTGACGAGAGAGCGATAGATGCGTTTGTCGCAGGAATCAGGCGTGGAGATTTTGTCGAAGACTTGGGAAGGACCAACCCAAAGACAGTATCCGCGTTAATGGAAATAGCAAACAGATGGGCAGATGGAGAAGATGCTATCCACAACAAACGGCACAGGTCGCCAGAGGAGGACCGTGGTCGAAATTATCAACCGAGGCGACGATTTCCTCGGCAGTACCCGAACTATGATGCTCCAGGACAAATTTCGGCAGGTTTTCGGGCAAACACAGGAGGAAACAACAGAGATGATTATCAGAGAAGCAATGAGCAGCGAGGCGATAATAGAGACGACTCTCGAAACAACAGGCAAAATAGCGGGCCTAGGTTCCCGAGGCCTTTCGTGTCTCCCGAAGAGATGATGAATGGGCCGTGTCAGATGCACTTTTTCCTCGACAGCAACGGAACAGTCAGGACATCTGCAGAAAGATTGTCGCAATTTCCAGGCAATGTTAAGGTGGGCAGAGCACGCTAACGCTCGAGCAGCACAGAGAAATCCTCGAGAACCCAGGAGCGAGATTCACTTACCACCTCCTCCCGCGATTACAGAAGACAATCGACATCAGCTCAGAATAGCGGCAGCACCTCCACCACCACCTTACGTTGATCCTAACTCCAACGGAGCGGTGTCGATGATTCAGAAGGGAAGGCCATCCAACAGAGCTCAGAAAGTAATCTCACGACAGGTGTTCATGGCAGAAAAAATGCCTCCACCAACAGTTGAGTATCTTAATTGGTCAGGGCAAGATATTGGCTTCACCATAGCAGATCATCCGCAGCAAGTTCCTCGACCAGGGCAGTTAGCACTTATCTTACCAGCAGTTATTGCGGGATTTGATGTCTCTCGAGTGTTCATAGACGGCGGCAGCAGCTTAAACCTTATGTATGCAGATACATTGAGGAAGATGAACATATCCCTAGCAAACTTGAAGCCAACAGACACGAGGTTTCATGGTATCACACCGGAGAAACCAAGTTATCCATTGGGGAAGATCAATCTCGACGTTCAGTTTGGAACCCGAGAGAATTATAGAATCGAGAAGCTGGAATTTGAAGTTGTGGATTTTCCGTCGCAGTACCACGCTCTGTTGGGATGACCAGCATATGCTAGATTTATGGCGGTGCCACACTATACATACCTGTTGTGGAGGATGCCTGGACCTAAGGGACCAATCACAGTCAAAGGAAGCTTCGCCTTAGCCGATAAATGCGATAAGGATTTTCATCGGATATCAGAAACTTTCGGGATGCAAGCTGAGTATCTGGCGTCAAGGAGTATGACTGACTACGACGTGCTGCCAGACGTTGGAAGGCCAAATAAAGAATCAACTTTCAACACCGAGAAAAATTCTAAGGAGGTGCAGATTCACCCGACAGACCCGAAAAAGACGACGTCCATCGCAAACGACATGGACCTCGCATAGGAAAGCGCGCTCGTCGAGTTCCTCCGTGAGAACTGGAAAATCTTCGCATGGTGTCCAGCTGACATGCCAGGAGTACCCAGGGAACTTGCCGAGCACCACCTAAACTTGGATCCACTAGCAAGACCAATCAAACAACCTTTGCGGCGTTTTTCGGAACCAAACCGCAAGGCCATACTGTCAGAAACCGATCGATTACGAGAAGCTGGTTTTATCAAGGAGTTGCACACAGAAGCCACATGGGTAGCAAATCCCGTGATGGTGCCGAAGAAAAACACTAAGGTCCTTCGCATGTGCGTCGACTTTACGTGTCTCAATAAACATTGTCCAAAGGATCACTTTCCCCTCCCGAGGATCGATCAAATTATCGACTCCACGGCTGGATGTGAACGTCTTTCCTTCCTGGATGCATATTCTGGTTACAACCAGATCAGATTGAAAGAAGAAGATGAAGTAAAGACAGCGTTCATCACACCTTATGGCGTGTTTTGCTACAGAACAATGCCATTTGGTCTGAAAAACGCGGGAGCAACATATCAGAGGATGATGCAGAAGTGTTTGGCGACACAGATTGGGAAAAACGTGCAAGTATACATCGAAGATGTCGTCATAACGTCAAAAAAGGGGGCAACGCTGATCGAGGATCTCAAGGAAACCTTTGACAACCTCGACAAATTCTGCCTCAAGCTGAACCCGACGAAGTGTTCTTTTAAGGCCCCAAATAGGAGAACTTCTGGGGTTTCTAGTTTCAGCAAGAGGAATTGAAGCAAATCCCGACAAAATACAAGCTATTGTAACAATGAGGAAGCCAACAAAGTTGAAAGAAATACAGCAGCTAACTGGGCGAGTCGCAGCTTTGAGCAGATTCGTCGCCAGGCTGGGAGAAAAAGCGTTACCATTTTACGCTCTGATAAAGCAAGGAGATAAATTCCAGTGGAACGAAGAGGCCGACAGAGCTTTCGAGGATTTGAAGCGCACAATCTCGTCACCACCAATCTTGGTGGCACCGAAGGAAAAGGAACCTCTCCTGCTGTATATTGCAGCCACGCCCCAAGTGGTTAGCACGGTGCTAGTTGTTGAAAGAGAAGAAGAAGGAAAACTCCATGGAGTGCAAAGGCCAGTATATTTCATCAGTGAAGTTTTATCGCCTTCCAAACAGCGGTACCCGCAGTACCAGAAACTAGCATATGGAGTAATTGCAACGGCAAGGAAGTTGCGCCACTATTTTTCGGCACACCCGATAATAGTAGTCAACGAAGCACCTCTTTCAAATATACTGAACAATCCAGAAGCTACAGGGCGTGTCTCCCTTTGGGGAATAGAACTTTCCCCTCGGGACATCACGTGTGAAAAAAGAAAGGCAATCAAGTCGCAAGTTCTGCCAGATTTCATTGCAGAGTGGATGGAGCTACAAAACACGGGACCCCCAGATTTATCGAGAACTTGGACCATGAACTTCGATGGGTCCAAGAGAGTAGAAGGAGCTGGCGCAGGAGTAGTACTTATATCACCTGAAGGCGACAAGTTGAAATACGTCCTTCGGATGACGTTCCCTAACGCATCCAACAATGAAGCAGAATATGAAGCCCTCATACATGGGATGAAGATGGCGAAAGCTTGCGGTGCAACTCGACTAAAAATCTTTGGCGACTCACAATTGGTGGCTCAGCAAGTTATGAACCAATGTGACGCAGTCAATGATAGCATGATGGCATACAAGGAGGTGTACAATGAGCTCGAGAAGCTGTTTGATGGATGCGAGGTAAATCACATCAGTAGATTGAGCAATGATGAAGCCGACGTTCTCGCAAACATCGGGTCGCAGTGCCTCCCAATCCCGTCAGGAGTATTTTGGGAAGAAATAGCGGAGAGATCCACGAAACCGAAAAAGGTGCAGAAAAAAGCAAAGAAAGAGAAAACTTCGGCGCCCCTCAAAGAAACCACGGAGGACGAAGAGGACCAAGAGCTTGTGATGATGGTAGAAATTCCTTGGATGCAAGCATATATATCATATATCCTCAGGAAAGAAATACCCGACGACCCAGTTGAGGCAAGGCGAGTTATTCGACGATCCAAAGCTTTCACAGTGATCAAAGGGGAATTATACAAGCGAAGTATTTCAGGCGTCCTGCAAAGGTGTGTCACACCCGAAGAAGGAAGAATAATTCTGAAGGATGTACATGAAGGAATATGTGGCCACCACGCAAGTAGTCGAGCTATTGCGGCCAAGGTTTTTCGGGCAGGATTCTATTGGTTGACAGCAATCGAGGATGCCAAGGAAATAGTACGAACCTGCGACGCGTGTCAAAGGTTTGCCGCAAAACCTCACTCTCCAGCAGCAGAACTAACACCAATACCATTGTCATGGCCCTTTGCCCAATGGGGACTCGATATGGTGGGCAAGTTGCACAAAGCTTCGCCTGGAGGGTATGAGTACTTGCTGGTCGCTGTCGACAAATTCACCAAGTGGGTAGAAGCGAAGCCAATAAATTCACCAGATGCAGCGTCGGCAATAAAGTTTGTGAAAGGCCTCGTTTTTCGGTTTGAGGTGCCCCATAGCATTGTTACAGATAATGGTTCAAACTTCACATCCAAGGAATTCAAGGAATACTGCGCAGAAGTAGGCATTAAATTGCACTTTGCGTCAGTTGGACACCCGCAAACTAACGGACAAGTCGAGAAAGCCAATGGTATCATCTGTAACGGCCTCAAAAAGCGCCTGCTAGGACCGCTTGAAAAAGCTCGACATACGTGGCCAGAGGAATTGCCAAGTGTTTTGTGGAGCATCCGAACAACACCAAATACGGCGACACAAGAAACTCCGTTTTTTCTCGTCCATGGAGCCGAAGCAGTACTACCAATTGAAATAGAGCATGATTCTCTAAGAGTAACAGAGTATGACGAAGAAACATCACAAAAAGCTCGGGAGGATGATATGGACGCACTCGACGAAGCTCGTGATGAGGTACTTTCACGAGTCACCAAATACCAGCAAGACCTCAAAAACTACCACAGTCGACGGTTAAGACCAAGATCTTTTCAAGTTGGGGATTTGGTCTTGCGGTTAAATCAAAAAAGTACTGAGAAGCTCGAATCACCATGGTTGGGGCCTTACGTTGTCACGGAAGTCATCGACGGAGGCGCATACAGGATCAAGGACAAGAGGACAGGGGCTCCCGAGAAAAACCCCTGGAACGTAGCGCAGCTCAGGCGGTTCTACGCCTAGAGTTGAAATATAGTCCTTCTATGTAAAAATACAATGTACTGAAACGCCCGCGAGTTTTCAGACGCACTCTTTTCCTTTTCGGGGCACCGAGTGGGGCCGGAAAGGTTTTTAATGTGGCGGGCTCGCGGTGCTGTAAATATAATAAAGATAGTGGAGATATACTTCTTATTCTTCGACACGCTCGGGGGCTCAACGCCTTCAAGTCTCAAAATACGTACAATATAGACAAACTAGACTTACCGAAATATTTCGCCTTGGTACACTTATACCTCGCCAAATATAAAAATCGGAAGCTAACAATTATAAATATAGTCTACACGTCAAAAATCTTATTGCTTTGGTCTGAGGACCTCGCAACAAAAATATAGAACTTCGACATTAAGATACTCGGAGGCTTGCAACCTATTTGGTGAAAAAATAAAGATATCTTCTTACGGTAAGAGGAAAAATCTTCGAGATGAAAAAAAAAACAGTACAAACTCTAGCCAGAAGGCTCGGGGGCTCCAACAATATAGAGCACTTTACAATATACAACAAATTTCTTCGGAAATCAAAAAAGATACAGACATAATGTTGTCCAATATAGTACAAATCAGTCAAAGCCTAAAATACTATATATGGACAAGCCTCTGGTTGTTTTATGTTCAGCATAGGACCCCTTGACGAAGAATTCTGAGTCCATCCGAAGAAGCTCATCTATCATCGACTCGGCCACAGGAGTTACCATCTTATTGATTGTGTCAATATCATTTTTTTGCCGCGATTTCTTGGCCAGGCAATCAGCAACAATCTTCGTCAGGTCTAATTTTGGATGGCAAATATTTATCATAATCATGGCGAACCTTGCTCCAGCAGTCAATTGAGCTCGCACAAAATTATGAATGCGGGGAGCATCTCTGAATACCTCCAGCAATTCAGGAAGAGTTTTGGGAACTTCATTCCGAGGAAACAAAGTCTTGTAAACAAGGGTTAATGCTGTCGTGCAAAAGTTGAGAAATTCGCGCACTTGGCAAGCACGATCTTGGAACCTGACAATTTGCTGGGTTCGTTCAGGGGTGGCCCAGAATAAACAGCCATGGTTAAGGGAAAGATTGACAAGAAGATTTGTTCTCTCGTTTACTCTTCGATCTTCGGCGGCAGCATCAAGAACCGAGCCTATTAAGCGACAAGGCAAGAAATTTGAAGGGGGGCACAACAAAATAAAGAGGAGGCATTGTGAGGTTGGAAAAACATACCCAACATATCTGTGCTAGCTTCCAACATTAGCTCGAGCATGCTATTTTCTCGGGTAGTGGCTTCCTTTGTTTCCAATACAGCAGTATCCTTGGCAGCCATAGCCTCTTTGGCTTGTTGGAGAGCAAGTTTTTCTTGCTCGGATGCTTTCCGAGACTGTTCCATCATTGCCAGAGTTTGTTTCTTCATGGATTGAAGTTGTTGTCGAAGTTCTTGCAAATCCTCCGAGAAATGTTTGCTCGAAGAACCTTCAAGGGGGTCGTTATCAACTAGCATTTTCTTCGAGAAGGAAGAAGCAGGTGAAGCATCGGCAGAGCAAGGATTGGTCGAATAGTTATCAAATATTAACTGGAAAAGAAAGCGCCAGGATCAATGATAGTGACAGAAGGAATTTCATTAATTTCTAGAAAAATTTACATAGACATTACAAAAGAAGTTTCTCCAAAAGGACTACCAGGATAATTGTCGCCACAGCTAAATTGGCGACAAGGGCAAAAGAGACAGAGAAAGCAAAAAAACAAAGAGGCATGCAACTAGACCTCCGGCCTTGATGAGCTAGGAGTTGAAGATGGTTTGATCCCGAGATAGGCCAGGATTTTCTTCGTGTTGGGCTTGGCTGCCTTGATCAACGACCTCCATCTTGATTGCTCTATCTGATCGGTGTCGCCAACCTTCATCCAGTCAACAGTTTGTTGACTATCAGCGACCAAGGCAATAGTGTTCTCAACAGCAACCTTCATGTTCTCCTGGCGCATCTTCAGTCCAAGATCCTCTGGCGGATTGAAGTCCTTGGCAAGGGCAAGAAAAGTCTTAGGCTCCTCTTTCTTCGGGAAGAAGTAGGGAAACAACTTCGAAAATCCTGCGTCAGCATTCACCACGCCTTCGCGAATTTCTTGGCCATGAAACTCCAGATAAGACAGTGCGTCAAGCAGAGGATCATTGGTGGGATTCTCAAGGTCAAAATCTTGGCTTGTTTGACCTGCCATAGAAATTATATGTTAGTCGATAGCAAGTAAAAACAAAAGAAAGCAAGTCTTAAGAAAAATAGAAGGGATCAACAAAGTTACCGAGGAAGCGACGATTTTGCGTCTTCAAGCACTTGAGGATTCCCTTTTCACGGGTGTCCTGTGCGGCTTTGTGCTCGTTTAAAGCAGCTTCAGCATCATCAAGTTTCTTCTGCAGTTCTTCGACACTAGCAGCTTTTGTTTTGGCCTCATCAGCTTCTACTTTTGCCTGGCTAGCATCAAGTTCGGCTTTCTTGCGAGCTGCTTCACTTTGCTCCAGTTTTTGAGCAAGAGTCTCGGTAAGCTTGTTGGCCTCTGCAAGTTTCTCTGTCGAAATAGAAAAGAAAGGTCAAAATTGCGACAAAAAACAGGAGCAAGAAGTCAGAAACAATGACAGCAAAAAAGTTATTACCTTCAGTTCTGCTGGCATATTCACGGTACCCAATGAATTGGGATCCAATGCGAACAAGCTCTTTGATCATGGGCTGTCAAGGAAGAACAGAGAAAGAAAATATCGGTACGAGAAAAATATGAAGGCACAAAAAGAAGTAAACAGAGGAAATATAGATACTAGCAGGAAAGTCAAAAACTTACATCATCTAAAAGCGAATGCGAAGAGCTACCCAATTGAGGGGCAGGCTCGATGATCGTTTCAACCCTTGTCCTTTTTGGTGAAGGAGCAAGGGGGCTTGAAGGAGGAGTGGTGGTGACGACGTTTTGTTGAGGAGGCGAGGATTCTTCTCCTTCAACTAGCGTCTCCGAAACAAGTAAAGTACGTGACGCGCTCGTCCGAGGAGCCACGTCACGAGTTGGTACTTCTTCCTCATCATCACTGCAATTAAAGATCGACAGCATACAAAGCAAGATGAGACAAAAAACTTCGACTATAGAAATATGGGGAAATCAAGGTGACTTACGAGCTGACGAGGGATGCGAGATATGGATCATAAGATTCCTTCTGACGAGAAGGATCAACTTCTTCGGCTTTGGAAGTGCCGGAGTCTTCGACGTCATTCCTCTTCCTTTTGCCTTTTGGAGAAACAGCGGGAGGAGGAGATAGTGCCGACGCAGTGCCTTCGGAAGATCCCGCAGATTTTCGAGAATCCACGGGTTCATTCACCAAAGACGGAGCTTCTTGATTGTCATCACTGACAATGGCCCTTTCTTCGACTTCTCCACCTTCAGGAAGAGGAGGAAGCGAGACAAGGTCTGGATGATTCTGTGCAAAATAAAGCAGGGAGAGATGTCAGAAATGAAGTTACAGAAAAGATAGCAAAGCAACAACAAGACAATAGACAAAGATTACCTCGGGAAGTGTATTGGCGGCGCTGAATGGCGTCACACGGCAAGAAGAAGGGACAGCATCTTTTTTGCTGAGAGATGAAATTTTTCGGACAAGTCTTTCTAAATCCTTGACCTCTAAATTCACCGACAGCCGATCTACGTCCTTGTCGCCGGCATATTTCCAGAGAGGATATTTGCGAGCCTGAAGCGGCTGCACTCTAGTCCTAAGAAAGTATGCAGTGATTTGGATACCCGATAATTCTTTGCCGCGAGTATTTTGCAACTCGTGGATACGAGCCATCAAGGTTTCTGTCGACGCCCTTTCTTCTTCGGTGGCCTCCGCGTCCCAGGAGCGGTGGCGAAAGATTTTCTCGGCGCCATCAAAAGGAGGGATGTTGTCCTCCGCACATCCATGGTTCTCCTCCTGAATGTACAACCACTTCTTGCGCCATCCTTGAACTGAGTCAGGAAGCTTGACGTCGAAGTAGTCGACAGTGGGCCGAACAGAAATTACAACGCCGCCTATATTATAGGCGACATTGGGCGAGCCATTACGGCGGCAGAAGAAAATGCGCTTCCATAGCGCCCAGTTAGGCTGAACGCCAAGGAAGGCCTCGCACAAAGTGATGAAAATGGAGATATGGAGGATTGAATTTGGCGTGAGGTGGTGGAGTTGCAGACCGTAGATAAAGAGAAGTCCACGGAGAAAAGGATGAATGGGGGCGGAAAGACCGCGGATGAGGTGGTCGACAAAACTTACCCGGTACCCCATTGGAGGGGTTGGGTAGCTTTCCTCACTGGGGAAGCACAATGCCTTGGGTTTCTTGCTGATCCCCAGCTTCTTGAGCATGTTGATGTCTTGAGTGGAAATCTTCGATCTTTCCCACTCCGCCGCCCCAAGATCCACGGCGGCCATGGAGGAATCCGGCGTACTGTGCCTTGTCAATCGACGAGGTGGCATCAACAATGGCGCAGGGTTTGCAGCTTGGAGGCGAGGAGCTTAGGTGGTTGTGGATCGCAGGAGGAAATTTGCAGATGGGAGCAGGAGGACGGCACGAGCGGAAGTGCTCGAGGAGGAAGAAGACGATCTTATATAGGGGTGCGGTGAACCGGCGGACCGTTGGATAAGGAAAGTGTGTGGCAGATGATAGCCACGTGGCAACAAGGGTAAAAAAGTAATTCAACGTTGGGGAAGTTACGGTACGTGCGCCAGAAAAAGCGGAGGACGTGTGTCCCCCACTTGCACGACGTGTCAAGATAGTGGATCAATTGGGCCCGCAAGGCAGTGGGAGAAGGCTTCTCGCGATTTTCGGATCGCAATCATGGCTATCGTCAGCAATAACGTCACCTTGGCAGAAGAAGAAATTCGACTCTACAATTTCATAAAAGGTGACATGGAAAAATAATGCTGAGCCTTTAATCAAATACAAGTTTTTGATCAAATGCTCGGGGGCTACTTTGAAAAAAAGAAAAAAGATCCAGAAAGACAAAATAGAAATGGCGTGAGCCTATGATCAAATACAAAATATTTGCTCATAGCCTCGGGGGCTACTCCCATCGGGAGCGCTGTTCGCGCACCCGAGAAATTATAAAACTTCGGGAGATAAAAAGAAAATATAGCGGCATAAGGCGTGGAGCCTACAACCAAGTACAAGTCCTTGGTTGTAGCCTCGGGGGCTACTCCCATCGGGAACGCTGCTCGCGTGCCCGATGAAATCATAAAAAAAAAGAGAGAAGAAAGAAGACGAGAAAAGAACAAGAGCAAAAAGAAAGATAGCAGAGCAAAATAGTATATTTCGAGTTATAAATAACTCTGCATATACTCCCATCGGGAGAGCAATATAAGTCATCTTTGACTCGATAAAATGTGCCATTCCAACAGCCGAAAAAGCACTCGACAATATATTCTCAGAACGCCAAAGTTGCGATCAATTTCTGAATGCCACAAATTTGCGAAGGTAAGACCCCAGATCCGTTTCATTTGGGCGTGGCATCGCCGAAGACTGCGCTCACATTTTTATCCGTATCAACAGATACGAAGAAAAATCCTAACGGACGCGTTAGGTACCCGATAAATTTTACTGGGACTCGACAGAATGGTAAGACCTTAAGCGGCACCTGTCGAAGTTTACACCGGTATCCCGAGGTCATGTCCAGGGACGTGATCTTGAAGTAGGTTTTTGCGGATTGCCACTAGAGCAGTTAACTAGTACCTGATCCGTCAGATGAACTAGCCCCAACTACCATTATCCCTGTACAATATAGATGTTTATGAGAAGAAATATAGAAAAGTCGAAGCTGTCGAATAAAAATAAACAGTGGAGATTTTCCTTGACCCTACGATTCAAGCAAAATCTCGGGGGCTACTGACATAGGCATCCCAAATGGGCCTGCCGAAGATAGTACCCGGGGTTTACTGAAGGCCCACTACCTGAAGAATAAGAAGATTCGGAAGCCCAAGATAGTATTAAGGAAAGCTAGAGTTGTAATAGAAAGTCTTATTTGTAATCTTGCGGGATGAGTTAGAAACCTTCCCGGACTTTGTAACTTGTACAGCACGAATCCCTCGGCTCCGCCTCCTATATAAGGTGGAGTCGAGGGACGCGGAGATCATCGAATCATTGTCTACAAACCCTAGTTTTCATAATCGTCGAGTACTTTTCGGCTGAAACCTTCGAGATCTACTTGCCCTCTACTTCCAATTAAACCCTAGCCTACAATCCATAGGCATTGACAAGTTGATACCTTGTCAACTGGGTCTCACAACGCCGATCAAGGACCTGACTTCCCAAGCAGAGTACAGTTCATTGTCGCACATGGTGCAGAAACTCACATCATATGAGCAGCGACACCCTGAATTGTACCAAGACAAGTTCAAGCGTCCGATAGGCCTGGTTGAGATGGAAGAAACTGAAGATTCTGCACCAGACCTGGAGGTGGCTGTAGCTGAATGGGCTCGGGGGGCAAACCCCGTGTCCTGCAAATGGGTAAAACCACAAGGGCCTGCAAAAGGGTTTGACTTCGATGTGAGCAAAGCTGAGCAGATTTTCGATCTATTGCTTAAGGAAAAACAGCTGAAGTTACCCGAAGGCCATAAAATCCCTACAGCACAAGAACTGAACGGGAGGCCGTACTGCAAATGGCATCACTCGTTCACCCATACCACCAATGACTGCAAGGTGTTTCGTCAGCAGATCCAAATGGCTATAGAACAAGGCCGATTGCTCTTCGGACAGTTTGCCATGAAAGTGGACACACATCCGTTCCCTGGCGTCAACATGGTGGAACCTAACCACTCCGCGAGGCGTCGACTGGATTTCTCATTCGATGTTAACATGGCAGGGCCTGAGTGCTACCATGGCAAGGATAAAGAGGAAAGCAGTCACTCCCGCAGCAAAGAAAAGGAGGAGGCCGATCCACGCGACCGGCCCCGATATGATGACAAGCGGTACCTCACCAAGGAACAAGTGAGAAGCGTGCGATACCAAAAACCACTTTCCACGCACCTCCTCAACAAATATGAATATCAGTATGACCGACGTCGGCAGCATTTGGCGTAAACGACGAGAGATACAATCGGTCCGACGAAGATAAAGGAAGGCACCGTCGGCACGACAGAGACAACGAAGGACGCGAGCGCCGCGCTAAGGAGAGGTCAAGGGAGCAGGAAGACATGGATAGACACTGGGACTGTCCCTTCTTTAAACACTGCTGGGACTCAGGGATGAGCCGATTGCCTACGATCGACAACTGCCCGGAGTGTAGACGCCGGAAGGAGGATGCAGGGGAAGTTTCAGTTTTCAAGCGTCTAGGACCTCTCCCGCCACAGAACAAACGTGCTGAGTCCTCTCAAGATGAAGACTTTGAGGAGTCAGAAGATGAAGAAGAGGATAGGTACCACCGGCCAAGGTGGTGCCCCGATGGACTCAGCCACTCCCAAAAGCGTAGGGTTCAGCGGCTGCGTAGCTTGGAGCAAGCCGAAGCGCGATACTTGCACACGTTGAGGAAAGCGCGGCCCGATCTGGCCGTGAAAATTCAGCAGACTTTGGACGAAGAGAGTCGTCCACCAAAGAAGGTTTGGCGGCCCAAGGAAGAAAAAGGCGATGTGGGAACATCGGCTGGTACAAACATGGTATTCTTCCTTCCATCAGAGTTTCGTGCCCCAGGAACCGAAGAAGCGCCAATAGCACAGTTTGACTGCGGTCCACAGCCCGTTATCTTCGAAAAGCCACGGGAGAAGGTATACAAAGACATGAAGGCCCTGTACCTAAAGGGTTATATCAATGGGCAGCCCGTCGGCAGGATGTTGGTTGACACAGGAGCAGCGGTGAATATAATGCCATATTCCATGCTACGGCGTTTGGGACGCTCCAGTGCCGATCTGATCAAGACCAACGTCACGCTCAACGACTTCAACGGCCAAGCATCAGGGACGCAAGGTGTCCTGAACGTGGATCTAACCATAGGCCGAAAGACGATCCCAACGACATTCTTCATCGTCGACAGCAAGAGCACTTACGCTGCCCTGCTAGGAAGGGATTGGATTCACGCTAACTGCTGCATTCCATCTACAATGCACCAATGCCTGATACAGTGGGATGGAGACGATGTAGAAGTCGTGCATGCAGATGACTCGATCGACGTCTCGATAGCCGGCATGAACATTTGGGACTCGGCAGACCAAGAGCCACTCTCTGGAATCAGTTTGGACGGCTGTGATCGCATCGAAGTGTCAAAAAACGGGGTGAGGCTGGTCTTATCCACCGGCCTGATAGAGTAACAAGAGCAGCATCCATCGACATACGTGGCAAGGCCAATCCCTGTGATCGGCCCCATAAAATAAAAGGCAAGGATCCTTCTTCAAACATGTCACGTAGTCGTGGTAAGGAGGCTTCCTCCTGCAAGGGAGCGCATACAAGTTGTAAACCTTCATTGAGTAACTCAATCAACATGGAGGCCGATTCCAGCAATCGGCCAAAATTATCCTCGCCATATGTTCTGCCTGTGTTCAACGTCGATCTAACAGGCGACGGAAAGCTAGGGTATGGGTTTACGTCAGCTGATGAGCTAGAAGAGATTGACATTGGTCCTGGGGATAAGCCACGACCAACATTTATCAGCAAAAAGTTGGATCCGCATCTGAGGGGCCTGATGATAGCCTTGTTGAAAGAATACCCAGATTGTTTTGCCTGGGATTATACAGAGATGCCCGGGCTAGACAGGAGCATCATTAAACATCGGCTACCTCTTAAGAAAGGGTTTCGGCCGTTCCAGCAACGAGCACGGCAGATGAAGGCCGAAATTCTAGAAGAAGTCAAGAAGGAGATTGAGAAGATGGTAAACGCCGGATTCATCAGGCCATGCAGGTATGCTGAGTGGATATCTAGCATCGTACCTGTGGAGAAGAAGGACGGCCGATGGCGCGTCGCCATAGATTTTCGCGATCTCAACAGAGCCACTCCGAAGGATGAGTACCCTATGCCGGTAGCTGAAACGTTGATCAATGCAGCGGCTGGCCATAAGGTTTTAAGCTTCATGGATGGCAATGCCGGTTACAACCAGATTTTCATGGCTCCAGAAGATATACACAAGACGGCCTTCAGAGTACCAGGTTCGGTGGGCTTGTTCGAATATGTGGTCATGACATTTGGACTGAAGAATGCCGGTGCAACGTACCAACGAGCCATGAATTACATCTTCCATGATCTGATCGGCAAGCTGGTGGAAATCTACATTGATGACGTGGTGGTCAAGTCTGTCTCAGTGGAAGGGCACCTGGAGGATTTGCGACGTATACTGGACCGAACTAGAAAGTTCGGACTAAGAATGAATCCAAAGAAGTGTGCTTTTGGTGTGACGGCCGGTCAATTCCTGGGCTTCCTAGTTCATGAACGTGGAATTGAGATCGGCCTGAAAAGTCAAGAGGCAGTACGAACAATGAAGCCACCTACCACCAAGAAGGAACTCCAAAGTCTCATCGGCAAAATCAATTTCGTCAGAAGGTTCATCTCTAATCTGTCAGGACGAATTGAGCCGTTCATGGGATTGGTGAAAATCAAACCTGATGAGGAGTTTCACTGGGGGGCAGAGCAACAGCGAGCGTTTGATGAGATTAAAGAGTATCTAACGAAGCCGCCCGTGTTGGTTCCACCCTAGCAAGACAGGCCGTTCTATATTTACCTGTCAGTAGCCGATACTTCTATCGCCTCAGTGGTAGTGCAAATCTATGATGGCATGGAAAGAGTTGTTTTCTACCTCAGCAGAAGGATGTTGGATGCAGAAACGAGGTACCCGGAGATCGAGAAGTTGTGCCTCTGCCTATTTTTTACCTGCACCAAGCTTCGTCACATCTTTCTGACGGCAGAAATCGTCATCATTTGCAAATCAGACATCATCAAGCACATGCTGTCGGCTCCTGTCCTGAAGGGCCGACTAGGTAAATGGATGTTTGCATTATCGGAGTTGGATCTCCGGTATCAACCTGCGAAAGCAGTTAAAGGACAGGCCCTGGCCGATCTGATCGCTGAGCGAATCAACACTAATATAGCAGCACTGTCTATACGTGCATGGGCCATGTTCTTCGATGGGTCAGTTTGCGATGATGGTTGCGGCATCGGCATCCTACTCGTGTCGCCCCGGGGGGCAACCTACACCTTCTCCATCAGGCTATCTACCCTTTGCACCAATAATGTTGCTGAGTATGAAGCGGTACATAAGGGGATGGAGTTGCTAATTGAAGCCGGGGCAGAAGCAGTAGAACTCTTTGGAGACTCAAAGTTGGTGATCTCCCAGCTCACGGATGAGTACAAGTGTGAGAGCGAGTCGCTCTTCCCGTTATGGATGCATTGCCGTGAGCTGATGACACAGTTCAGGTACATAAACTTCAACTGGGTCCCGAGGTCGCAGAATACGGAGGCGAACGATCTCGCACAGATGGCGTCAGGCTATAAGGAGATAGTAGAAGGCGCCGATATCCAGATACATTTCATGGAGCCAGATGATTGGAGGGCCGATATCTTCAATTATTTGAAAGATCCGGCTCGGGGGGCACCTAAACGGATAAGATACAAGGCCATGAAGTATGTCCTTATTGGAGATGACATGTTCTATAGGACCTTGGAAGGGTTACTTCTCAAATGCTTGGGAACAGCCGAGGCAAATCGGCTCTTGCACGAGGTACATGAAGGCACCTGTGGAACTCATCAATCGGCTCATAAGATGAAGTGGTTGATCAGGCGATCAGGGTTTTATTGGCCCACCATGCTTGAGGACTGTTTCAATTACTATAAAGGGTGTCAAGAATGTCAGAAGTTTGGGAGCATTCAGATGGTACCCGCATCAGCAATGAACCCCATCATCAAGCCTTGGCCATTTCGAGGATGGGGCATGGACATGATCGGCAAGATCCATCCTGCATCGAGCAAAGGCCACGAGTGGATCTTGGCCATTACAGATTATTTCACTAAATGGGTGGAGGCCGTCCCTATGAAGTCTGTGGCGTCGAAGGACGTTATCAGTTTTGTGAAAGAGCATGTCATTCACAGATTTGGGATTCCCCAGACCATCACGACCGATGGAGGTTCGGTTTTCGTTTCTAAAGAATTCAGAGAGTTCTGCGACGACATGGGAATCAAGTTGATCCGATCGTCTCCATATTATGCTCAAGCAAATGGGCAAGCTGAATCGTCCAACAAGAGCCTTATCAAGCTGATCAAGAGGAAGGTCGACGAGTACCCTAGGCGTTGGCACGAGGTTTTGTCAGAGGCTTTATGGGGTTATCGCATGTCGTGTCATGGGGCGGTAAAGACCTCGCCGTACCATCTGCTCTATGGACAAGAAGCCGTGTTACCCTGGGAGATCACGGCTGGGTCGAGACGTGTCACGTTTCAGAATGACTTGACAACTGGAGAGTATGCAGCCCTGATGAGTGATAGCATTGAGGATCTGACGGAACTTAGACTTTGGTCACTTGAGAAAATTAAGGAGAACAAGGCCAAGGTGGCTCGTGCATACAATAAGAAGGTGAAGCCAAAGGAGTTCCATGTTGGTGATCTGGTGTGGGAAGCTGTATTGCCGTTGGGGACTAAGGACAAGGCATATGGTAAATGGTCTCCAAATTGGCATGGGCCGTATAAGGTTGACCAAGTCCTAAAGGGCAATGCATACATGCTCGAGCAGTTGGATGGTGTGAAGTTCCCAGTGGCCGTCAATGGCCAGCATCTCAAGAAGTATTTCCCAAGTATGTGGGATGATGGGCAGTGAGATACGGCGGCCGATTTTTAAAATCGGCCAGTAAAAAACTTTTTACATCAACTGGAGCAGTGGAATATGGGGGCCGATGTATGAAATCGGCCGATAAAAGGAAATATATGTGCAAAGCAAGAGCCGATGCACGGTCATCGACTTAAGAATAAAACAGCCGATGCGCAGCCATCGACTTTAGAGTTGCAAAGTATTATGGTCAGACATCAAATTACAGTCTGAATTTGAGGAGTTTGCTTGGATGTCTGTCTGATTTGGTGTGTGAGTTTGGCCTTATGGGCGTTTGAAGAAAAAAAAAACGATACGTTGCTATCGGTTCTTGGTACGGCAATCGGAAGAATTGAAATTGGATAAATGGAGAATCAAATTAGAAGAACAATTTTCATTGATTCAAAGGAGCGACTTTACAAGAAAGAGCCGATGGCTCTCAAAAGGATCATCCGATGCCTAATGCACTACTACTACTAGCCCTACACTACTTCCTAATCTAAGGGCCGTCGCTGCCCTCGTCGTCGCCGTCGTGGCTGCCGTCGGCGCTGCTGCCGGCGGGCTCCTCGTCGCTGCTGATGAAGCCGCCAGCGGGGGCTTCATCCTCCTCGTCATCATCGTCGTCGTCATCATCCGACCAGGCCCAGCCACGGAAGCGCTTGGCCGGTGGGTATTCCGCGGAGGAGGAGTCTTCATCCGTCTCCTCCGCCTCTTCTTCCTTCTCGTCAGAGGAGAAGTCCCCCTCCCATGAGAGGAGGTCGTCTTCGCTCGCCGCCTCCAGTTCCCCGTCGACGAGGAACTGGAAGTCATCTTCTCCGTCGGTCAAGGACTTGTCGTCCTCGGACCAAACGGAGGAATTATGAGACTCGATGTCCCACTCCTCTGGGGCACGGAGGTTGTACGCCGCCAGCGGGTCCCACTCCGGCGTGGGCTCACGGAAGGGAGAAGATACGTCGGAAAGACCTGATGAGGCAGAGGAGGAGGAGGAAGACATGGCTACAGAGGAAGGGTTTTTTTGCCGATGGCTAGTATGGAGCAAGAGGGTGAAGAGGCGAACTGCTCGGCGCGGTTAAATAAAGGGATATGGGGGAGAGTTAATGTTACAGCAGTTTCCGAGGAAGTGGTGCCAAAGAACTGTCAAATCGTGCAGAGAAGTTGAGAAGGCAAGGCATCATGATGAAGGATACTGCGACGGTTCTGCTCTGCCACGACATGACCCTACGAAGGAAAAACAGAGTGGTTTTGAAATTATCATTACCAAAACCAGGGGGGCATGTGTTATCACCAGAATTTAACCAAGTCTGGAGATGGGCCGTGATTAAATGGGCTTAGAAGATATACATGGAAGATACTCCCGAACCGGCCTTGTACAAGAAGTTTGGGCAAGATTGCCCGTGTATCTGTAAATATAGTAGGGTACGTGTCGGTTAGAATTAAGAGATAGAGTTTAGCTCGTACACGGTTGGGTTTATTCCCAAGTTAGAAAGTCTACGGACTATAAATATGTATCTAGGGTTATTGAGAAGGAGGACGAACACGTTCACAACAAAATCAATCTAGGCGCATCGCCACCCATTGTTTCGAGGGTTTCTCCCGGGTAAGTAACATGCTGCCTAGATCGCATCTTGCGATCTAGGCAGTATCAGTTTATTCGTTATTGGTGTTGCTCGTGCTGAAGCCTTTTTGATGGCGAGCAACACCCTTATCTTAGGTGTTTTGGGGTCGATCACAGTGCTTTCACGATGCACTTGTTTAGTTACGCTACCCCTCGATATCTAGCTGCCCTTACACCTATTTTAGGTGTAGGGGCAGCATCTTGCTTGTTCTTTATTTAGTAGATCTAATCCGTTATAGTTGCTCCTTGTTCCTCAAGGATTGGTTTGATATCTGTATGGTTAGGCCTTATAAACGGGTTGAACGATCCGGTAGTGCGTAAGGTGTGGTTTATTAAGCCCTAGAGGGATTGTTCCGGGGATCAACTTCACGTTGGTTTTTAGGCCTCTTTAGGGCTGGTTTTCCATTATCTTGCGTATCTGTTAGGCTCAACTACGCATAGGATATTCCGATTATACGGTGAAAACCCTAGACTATCGTAGATTAGTTTAGCTTGATATTGATAAAGTATGATCCCCATGTCCTTATAAATCTAACATGAACCATGGGGCAATCGGCTCTTTGAGCCGATCCACAGAACAATTTAAGAGCCGATTGGGGCTCGTATTTAATGTTTACGTGTTTGCCATGCAGGAAATTAGTCGAAGCAATCCATCACCTTCCTGACCAGGTATAGGTCAGGTGGCACGCCCTCGTAAGCACCAGGACGCGTGTGCCAGAAGGCATTGCGGGCCGTCGCCCGAGGGACCAGGGTCAGCCGCAATCCTGGGAGCCTCCCGGCTCTACTGTGTTGCCCGTCGCTGCTCGTCGGTGGGTTTCTGACCGCAACACATTCTGGCACGCCCGGTGGGACACTCTACAGCAACCACTATGTCGACATCTGCAGCAACCATGTCAAAAGCCGCGGATGAGGTAGTGGGCGAACCAGTCACGTACGCAGATCTGCCGGAAGAACACAAGAAGAAGTACGATGAGATGAAAGCCATCTTAGAAGCCGATCTCATCGGCTCTTTCATGAAGACCCGTTCACATGGCATCAGATGGAAAGGGTTCTCCCCGGAAGGTGCCCTCGATGAAGTAGACCTCTCTACCTCTTCAGAGGAACGCACCAGAGCTCTACGCCAGGAGATTAATTACATGGTAGCTCATTCCCTACACCGCCATTCTGAGAGCTTGGTGAACGCTTTTGAGCACGTTGCGGTCCGAGTGGTGCAAGAGATCATGAAGCATCAGTACTCTCCGTCAGGACCTACCCTGGGAACTCACCAGGGAGAGATACCACTCCAGATTAGACCACCGCTGCCATTCACGCTCACATCACCAGAACCGCCGGGTTCACCGGCGTACGTTGTCTACAAGGTTGGAGGCGATCCTAGCGATTGCCAATTCCTATATGAGCCGCCCAAGGAGATCCCACATGGATACGTGTGCACATACGTGCCGGACTGCAATGCTTTGGCGCGCACAAGCCAGATCGCACCAACAGGGATCTCTGGCGTAGATGCTGACAAAAAAGCATGGCTGGTTAAATATGCTACTGGAACGAGTCATGAAGGTTCGGTCCCTACAGCTAATACCATGGAGCAGATCAGCACTATATTGAGAGACCAGTTCGGCATTTTGCCGAAGAGGAAAGCAATCGGCTATTCCAAGCCGTACCCTGACGAGTATGATCTGATACCGCTGCCACCCATGTATCGGCTCCCTGAATTCTCAAAATTCAATGGAGCAGAAGGAGCTAGCTCAATAGAGCACGTAAGCCGATATTTGGCACAGCTGGGCTTGATTTCAGTATCAGACCCTTTACGTGTGAGGTTTTTCGCACAATCTCTTACGGGATCAGCCTTTGGATGGTACACCTCGTTGCCACCAAACTCAGTCCGCACATGGAAGCAGCTAGAAGAGCAGTTTCACGTGCAATATCACTCAGAAGCTACCGAGACTGGCATTGCCGATCTAACACAGGTGCGGCAGAAGCGGGGAGAAACAGTATCTGAATACATCCAACGTTTCAGGACTGTCAGGAACCGATGTTATTCGGTTCGTTTATCCGAGAAGGAAGCGATCGATCCGGCAAGATCGGGTCTCGCAACGCCGATCAAGGACCTGACTTCCCAAGCAGAGTACAGTTCATTGTCGCACATGGTGCAGAAACTCACATCATATGAGCAGCGACACCCTGAATTGTACCAAGACAAGTTCAAGCGTCCGATAGGCCTGGTTGAGATGGAAGAAACTAAAGATCCTGCACCAGACCTGGAGGTGGCTGTAGCTGAATGGGCTCGGGGGGCAAACCCCGTGTCCTGCAAATGGGTAAAACCACAAGGGCCTGCAAAAGGGTTTGACTTCGAGGTGAGCAAAGCTGAGCAGATTTTCGATCTATTGCTTAAGGAAAAACAGCTGAAGTTACCCGAAGGCCATAAAATCCCTACAGCACAAGAACTGAACGGGAGGCCGTACTGCAAATGGCATCACTCGTTCACCCATACCACCAATGACTGCAAGGTGTTTCGTCAGCAGATCCAAATGGCGATACAACAAGGCCGATTGCTCTTCGGACAGTTTGCCATGAAAGTGGACACACATCCGTTCCCTGGCGTCAACATGGTGGAACCTAACCACTCCGCGAGGCGTCGACTGGATTTCTCATTCGATGTTAACATGGCAGGGCCTGAGCGCCACCATGGCAAGGATAAAGAGGAAAGCAGTCACTCCCGCAGCAAAGAAAAGGAGGAGGCCGATCCACGCGACCGGCCCCGATATGATGACAAGCGGTACCTCACCAAGGAACAAGTGAGAAGCGTGCGATACCAAAAACCACTTTCCACGCACCTCCTCAACAAATATGAATATCAGTATGACCGACGTCGGCAGTACGACAGAAACGACGAGAGATACAATCGGTCCGACGAAGATAAAGGAAGGTACCGTCGGCACGACAGAGACAACGAAGGACGCGAGCGCCGCGCTAAGGAGAGGTCAAGGGAGCAGGAAGACATGGATAGACACTGGGACTGTCCCTTCTTTAAACACTGCTGGGACTCAGGGATGAGCCGATTGCCTACGATCGACAACTGCCCGGAGTGTAGACGCCGGAAGGAGGATGCAGGGGAAGTTTCAGTTTTCAAGCGTCTAGGACCTCTCCCGCCACAGAACAAACGTGCTGAGTCCTCTCAAGATGAAGACTTTGAGGAGTCAGAAGATGAAGAAGAGGATAGGTACCACCGGCCAAGGTGGTGCCCCGATGGACTCAGCCACTCCCAAAAGCGTAGGGTTCAGCGGCTGCGTAGCTTGGAGCAAGCCGAAGCGCGATACTTGCACACGTTGAGGAAAGCGCGGCCCGATCTGGCCGTGAAAATTCAGCAGACTTTGGATGAAGAGAGTCGTCCACCAAAGAAGGTTTGGCGGCCCAAGCAAGAAAAAGGCGATGTGGGAACATCGGCTGGTACAAACATGGTATTCTTCCTTCCATCAGAGTTTCGTGCCCCAGGAACCGAAGAAGCGCCAATAGCACAGTTTGACTGCGGTCCACAGCCCGTTATCTTCGAAAAGCCACGGGAGAAGGGATACAAACACATGAAGGCCCTGTACCTAAAGGGTTATATCAATGGGCAGCCCGTCGGCAGGATGTTGGTTGACACAGGAGCAGCGGTGAATATAATGCCATATTCCATGCTACGGCGTTTGGGACGCTCCAGTGCCGATCTGATCAAGACCAACGTCACGCTCAACGACTTCAACGGCCAAGCATCAGGGACGCAAGGTGTCCTGAACGTGGATCTAACCATAGGCCGAAAGACGATCCCAACGACATTCTTCATCGTCGATAGCAAGAGCACTTACGCTGCCCTGCTAGGAAGGGATTGGATTCACGCTAACTGCTGCATTCCATCTACAATGCACCAATGCCTGATACAGTGGGATGGAGACGACGTAGAAGTCGTGCATGCAGATGACTCGATCGACGTCTCGATAGCCGGCATGAACATTTGGGACTCGGCAGACCAAGAGCCACTCTCTGGAATCAGTTTAGACGGTTGTGATCGCATCGAAGTGTCAAAAAACGGGGTGAGGCTGGTCTTATCCACCGGCCTGATAGAGTAACAAGAGCAGCATCCATCGACATACGTGGCAAGGCCGATCCCTGTGATCGGCCCCATAAAATAAAAGGCAAGGATCCTTCTTCAAACATGTCACGTAGTCGTGGTAAGGAGGCTTCCTCCTGCAAGGGAGCGCATACAAGTTGTAAACCTTCATTGAGTAACTCAATCAACATGGAGGCCGATTCCAGCAATCGGCCAAAATTATCCTCGCCATATGTTCTGCCTGTGTTCAACATCGATCTAACAGGCGACGGAAAGCTAGGGTATGGGTTTACGTCAGCTGATGAGCTAGAAGAGATTGACATTGGTCTTGGGGATAAGCCACGACCAACATTTATCAGCAAAAAGTTGGATCCGCATCTGAGGGGCCTGATGATAGCCTTGTTGAAAGAATACCCAGATTGTTTTGCCTGGGATTATACAGAGATGCCCGGGCTAGACAGGAGCATCATTGAACATCGGCTACCTCTTAAGAAAGGGTTTCGGCCGTTCCAGAACCGAGCACGGCAGATGAAGGCCGAAATTCTAGAAGAAGTCAAGAAGGAGATTGAGAAGATGTTAAACGCCGGATTCATCAGGCCATGCAGGTATGCTGAGTGGATATCTAGCATCGTACCTGTGGAGAAGAAGGACGGCCGATGGCGCGTCGCCATAGATTTTCGCGATCTCAACAGAGCCACTCCGAAGGATGAGTACCCTATGCCGGTAGCTGAAACGTTGATCAATGCAGCGGCTGGCCATAAGGTTTTAAGCTTCATGGATGGCAATGCCGGTTACAACCAGATTTTCATGGCTCCAGAAGATATACACAAGACGGCCTTCAGAGTACCAGGTTCGGTGGGCTTGTTCGAATATGTGGTCATGACATTTGGACTGAAGAATGCCGGTGCAACGTACCAACGAGCCATGAATTACATCTTTTATGATCTGATCGGCAAGCTAGTGGAAATCTACATTGATGACGTGGTGGTCAAGTCTGTCTCAGTGGAAGGGCACCTGGAGGATTTGCGACGTATACTGGACCGAACTAGAAAGTTCGGACTAAGAATGAATCCAAAGAAGTGTGCTTTTGGTGTGACGGCCGGTCAATTCCTGGGCTTCCTAGTTCATGAACGTGGAATTGAGATCGGCCTGAAAAGTCAAGAGGCAGTACGAACAATGAAGCCACCTACCACCAAGAAGGAACTCCAAAGTCTCATCGGCAAAATCAATTTCGTCAGAAGGTTCATCTCTAATCTGTCAGGACGAATTGAGACGTTCATGGGATTGGTGAAAATCAAACCTGATGAGGAGTTTCACTGGGGGGCAGAGCAACAGCGAGCGTTTGATGAGATTAAAGAGTATCTAACGAAGCCGCCCGTGTTGGTTCCACCCCAGCAAGACAGGCCGTTCTATATTTACCTGTCAGTAGCCGATAC
Source organism: Lolium perenne (assembly GCF_019359855.2). Taxonomy (NCBI): domain Eukaryota; kingdom Viridiplantae; phylum Streptophyta; class Magnoliopsida; order Poales; family Poaceae; genus Lolium; species Lolium perenne. The sequence continues at coordinate 207,285,115 of NC_067244.2, forward strand.
TTCTATCGCCTCAGTGGTAGTGCAAATCTATGATGGCATGGAAAGAGTTGTTTTCTACCTCAGCAGAAGGATGTTGGATGCAGAAACGAGGTACCCGGAGATCGAGAAGTTGTGCCTCTGCCTATTTTTTACCTGCACCAAGCTTCGTCACATCTTTCTGACGGCAGAAATCGTCATCATTTGCAAATCAGACGTCATCAAGCACATGTTGTCGGCTCCTGTCCTGAAGGGCCGACTAGGTAAATGGATGTTTGCATTATCGGAGTTGGATCTCCGGTATCAACCTGCGAAAGCAGTTAAAGGACAGGCCCTGGCCGATCTGATCGCTGAGCGAATCAACACTAATATAGCAGCACTGTCTATACGTGCATGGGCCATGTTCTTCGATGGGTCAGTTTGCGATGATGGTTGCGGCATCGGCATCCTACTCGTGTCGCCCCGGGGGGCAGCCTACACCTTCTCCATCAGGCTATCTACCCTTTGCACCAATAATGTTGCTGAGTATGAAGCGGTACGTAAGGGGATGGAGTTGCTAATTGAAGCCGGGGCAGAAGCAGTAGAACTCTTTGGAGACTCAAAGTTGGTGATCTCCCAGCTCACGGATGAGTACAAGTGTGAGAGCGAGTCGCTCTTCCCGTTATGGATGCATTGCCGTGAGCTGATGACACAGTTCAGGTACATAAACTTCAACTGGGTCCCGAGGTCGCAGAATACGGAGGCGAACGATCTCGCACAGATGGCGTCAGGCTATAAGGAGACAGTAGAAGGCGCCGATGTCCAGATACATTTCATGGAGCCAGATGATTGGAGAGCCGATATCTTCAATTATTTGAAAGATCCGGCTCGGGGGGCACCTAAACGGATAAGATACAAGGCCATGAAGTATGTCCTTATTGGAGATGACATGTTCTATAGGACCTTGGAAGGGTTACTTCTCAAATGCTTGGGAACAGCCGAGGCAAATCGGCTCTTGCACGAGGTACATGAAGGCACCTGTGGAACTCATCAATCGGCTCATAAGATGAAGTGGTTGATCAGGCGATCAGGGTTTTATTGGCCCACCATGCTTGAGGACTATTTCAATTACTATAAAGGGTGTCAAGCATGTCAGAAGTTTGGGAGCATTCAGATGGTACCCGCATCAGCAATGAACCCCATCATCAAGCCTTGGCCATTTCGAGGATGGGGCATGGACATGATCGGCAAGATCCATCCTGCATCGAGCAAAGGCCACGAGTGGATCTTGGCCATTACAGATTATTTCACTAAATGGGTGGAGGCCGTCCCTATGAAGTCTGTGGCGTCGAAGGACATTATCAGTTTTGTGAAAGAGCATGTCATTCACAGATTTGGGATTCCCCAGACCATCACGACCGATGGAGGTTCGGTTTTTGTTTCTAAAGAATTCAGAGAGTTCTGCGACGACATGGGAATCAAGTTGATCCGATCGTCTCCATATTATGCTCAAGCAAATGGGCAAGCTGAAGCGTCCAACAAGAGCCTTATCAAGCTGATCAAGAGGAAGGTCGACGAGTACCCTAGGCGTTGGCACGAGGTTTTGTCGGAGGCTTTATGGGCTTATCGCATGTCATGTCATGGGGCGGTAAAGACCTCGCCGTACCATCTGGTCTATGGACAAGAAGCCGTGTTACCCTGGGAGATCACGGCTGGGTCGAGACGTGTCACGTTTCAGAATGACTTGACAACTGAAGAGTATGCAGCCCTGATGAGTGATAGCATTGAGGATCTGACGGAACTTAGACTTTGGTCACTTGAGAAAATTAAGGAGAACAAGGCCAAGGTGGCTCTTGCATACAATAAGAAGGTGAAGCCAAAGGAGTTCCATGTTGGTGATCTGGTGTGGGAAGCTGTATTGCCGTTGGGGACTAAGGACAAGGCATATGGTAAATGGTCTCCAAATTGGCATGGGCCGTATAAGGTTGACCAAGTCCTAAAGGGCAATGCATACATGCTCGAGCAGTTGGATGGTGTGAAGTTCCCAGTGGCCGTCAATGGCCAGCATCTCAAGAAGTATTTCCCAAGTATGTGGGATGATGGGCAGTGAGATACGGGGGCCGATTTTTAAAATCGGCCAGTAAAAAACTTTTTACATCAACTGGAGCAGTGGAATATGGGGGCCGATGTATGAAATCGGCCGATAAAAGGAAATATATGTGCAAAGCAAGAGCCGATGCACGGTCATCGACTTAAGAATAAAACAGCTGATGCGCAGCCATCGACTTTAGAGTTGCAAAGTATTATGGTCAGACATCAAATTACAGTCTGAATTTGAGGAGTTTGCTTGGATGTCTGTCTGATTTGGAGTGTGAGTTTGGCCTTATGGGAGTTTGAAGAAAAAAAAACCGATACGTTGCTATCGGTTCTTGGTATGGCAATCAGAAGAATTGAAATTGGATAAATGGAGAATCAAATTAGAAGAACAATTTTCATTGATTCAAAGGAGCGACTTTACAAGAAAGAGCCGATGGCTCTCAAAAGGATCATCCGATGCCTAATGCACTACTACTACTAGCCCTACACTACTTCCTAATCTAAGGGCCGTCGCTGCCCTTGTCGTCGCCGTCGTGGCTGCCGTCGGCGCTGCTGTCGGCGGGCTCCTCGTCGCTGCTGATGAAGCCGCCAGCGGGGTCTTCATCCTCCTCGTCATCATCGTCGTCGTCATCATCCGACCAGGCCCAGCCACGGAAGCGCTTGGCCGGTGGGTATTCCGCGGAGGAGGAGTCTTCATCCGTCTCCTCCGCCTCTTCTTCCTTCTCGTCAGAGGAGAAGTCCCCCTCCCATGAGAGGAGGTCGTCTTCGCTCGCCGCCTCCAGTTCCCCGTCGACGAGGAACTGGAAGTCATCTTCTCCGTCGGTCAAGGACTTGTCATCCTCGGACCAAACGGAGGAATTATGAGACTCGATGTCCCACTCCTCCGGGGCGCGGAGGTTGTACGCCGCCAGCGGGTCCCACTCTGGCGTGGGCTCACGGAAGGGAGAAGATACGTCGGAAAGACCTGATGAGGCAGAGGAGGAGGAAGACATGGCTACAGAGGAAGGGGGTTTTTTGCCGATGGCTAGTATGGAGCAAGAGAGTGAAGAGGCGAACTGCTCGGCGCGGTTAAATAAAGGGATATGGGGGAGAGTTAATGTTACAGCAGTTTCCGAGGAAGTGGTGCCAAAGAACTGTCAAATCGTGCAGAGAAGTTGAGAAGGCAAGGCATCATGATGAAGGATACTGCGACGGTTCTGCTCTGCCACGACATGACCCTACGAAGGAAAAACAGAGTGGTTTTGAAATTATCATTACCAAAACCAGGGGGGCATGTGTTATCACCAGAATTTAACCAAGTCTGGATATGGGCCGTGATTAAATGGGCTTAGAAGATATACATGGAAGATACTCCCGAACCGGCCTTGTACAAGAAGTTTGGGCAAGATTGCCCGCGTATCTGTAAATATAGTAGGGTACGTGTCGGTTAGAATTAAGAGATAGAGTTTAGCTCGTACACGGTTGGGTTTATTCCCAAGTTAGAAAGTCTATGGACTATAAATATGTATCTAGGGTTATTGAGAAGGAGGACGAACACGTTCACAACAAAATCAATCTAGGCGCATCGCCACCCCTTGTTTCGAGGGTTTCTCCCGGGTAACCAACATGCTGCCTAGATCGCATCTTGTGATCTAGGCAGTATCAGTTTATTCGTTTTTGGTGTTGCTCGTTGATGTCTACGGGAGCTTCTATTCTTGTAGACAGCGTTGGGCCTCCAAGAGTAGAGGTTTGTAGAACAGCAGCAAGTTTCCCTTAAGTGGATCACCCAAGGTTTATCGATCTCAGGGAGGAAGAGGTCAAAGATATCCCTCTCAAGCAACCCTGCAACCACAAAGCAAGAAGTCTCTTGTGTCCCCAACACACCTAATACACTTGTCAGATGTAAAGGTGCACTAGTTCGGCGAAGAGATAGTGAGATGCAAGTAATATGGATGAGTATGAGTGGTAATAGCAATCTGAATAAAATATGGCAGCGAGTAAACATGCAACAAAATAGTAAACAGACGGAGATTCGATGCTTGGAAGCAAGGCCTAGGGATCCCGCTTTCACTAGTGGACACTCTCAACAATGATCACATAATAGGACTACTCTACACCCTCTTGTTGGATGATGAACACCACTAACTGTGTAGGGTTACACGAACCCTCAATGCCGGAGTTAACAAGCTCCACAATATTCAATGTTCATATTTAAATAACCTTAGAGTGCAAGATAGATCAACACAATCACACCAAGAACTAACATAGCATGCACACTGTCACCATCACACTATGAAGGAGGCATAGATCACATCAATTCTTATCATAGCAATAGTTAACTTCATAATCTACAAGAGATTACAATCATAACCCACGCCAAGTACTACACGATGCACTCACTATCACCATTACACCGTGTAGGAGGAATAGACTACTTTAATAACATCACTAGAGTAGCACATAGATGATATTCAACTAGATCACATAAAGAGAGAGATGAACCACATAGCTACAGCGGAGCCCTCAGCCCCGGGGGTGAATTACTCCCTCCTCATCATGGAGACAGCGATGGCGGTGAAGATGGCGGTGGAGACGGCGGTGGAGATGACTCCGGGGGCAATTCCCCGTCCCGGCAGGGTGCCGGAACAGATACTTCTGTCCCCCGAATTGGAGTTTCGCGATGTGGTGGCGCCCCTGGAGTCTTTCTGGAGTTTCGTCAAGAGGTGTCGAAGTTTTAGGTCACGACGGCTTAAATAGGCGAAGAGTCGGAGTCGGAAGAGTCTCGAGGGGCCCACACAATAGGGTGGGGTGACCACCCTCCAGGCCGCGCCGGCCTATGGGGAGGAGGCCCTGGGCCTCCCCCTGGCTTGCCCTTCTGGCTCCGTGAGTCTTCCGGCGAAATAGAATTTCTGTAATTTTTTAGGATTTTTCCGAGCACTTTGGTTTTTGGGCCTTTTCTGCAATAAACAGACATAATAAATGGAAACTGGCACTGTGGCATCTTGTTAATAGGTTAGTCCAATAAATGCCATAATATGATATAAAGTGCAAGCAAAACATGTAGGTATTGTCATAAAACAAGCATGGAACATCAGAAATTATAGATACGTTGGAGACGTATCAGCATCCCCAAGCTTAGTTCCTACTCGTCCTCGAGTAGGTAAACGATTAAAAGATAATTTCTGAAGTGACATGCTACCAACATAATCCTAATCATACTATTGTAAAGCATATGAGATGAATGCAGCGATTCAAAGCAATGTTAATGCAATGAGTAAACAATTGAATCATATAGCAAAGACTTTTCATGAATAATACTTTCAAGACAAGCATCAATAAGACTTGCATAAGAGTTACTCATAAAGCAATAGATTCTTAGTAAAAGCATTGAAGCAACACAAAGGAAGATATAAGTTTCAGCGGTTGCTTTCAACTTCAACATATATATCTCATGGATAATTGTCAACATAAAGCAATATAACAAGTGCAATAAGTAAACATGTAAGAATCAATGCACACAGTTGATACAAGTGTTTGCTTCTAAGATAGAAAGAATAGGCAAACTGACTCAACAATAAAGTAAAAGAATGGCCTTTCGCAGAGGGAAGCATCGATTGCTATATTTGTGCTAGAGCTTTGGTTTTGAAAACAAGAAACAATTTTTTCAACGGTAGTAATAAAGCATATGTATCATGTAAATTATATCTTACAAGTTGCAAGCCTCATGCATAGTATACTAATAGTGCCCGCACCTTGTCCTAATTAGCTTGGACTACCGGGATCATCGCAATACACATGTTTTAACCAAGTGTCACAAAGGGGTACCTCTATGCCGCCTGTACAAAGGTCTAAGGAGAAAGCTCGCATTTTGGATTTCTCGCTTTTGATTATTCTCAACTTAGACATCCATACCGGGACAACATAGACAACAGATAATGGACTCCTCTTTAATGCATAAGCATGTAGCAACAATTAGTGTTCTCATATGAGATTGAGGATATATGTCCAAAACTGAAACTTCCACCATGATTCATGGCTTTAGTTAGCGGCCCAATGTTCTTCTCTAACAATATGCATGCTCTAACCATTAAAGTGGTAGATCTCCCTTACTTCGGACAAGACGGACATGCATAGCAACTCACATGATATTCAACAAGGAGTAGTTGATGGCGTCCCCAGGAACATGGTTATCGCACAACAAGCAACTTAATAAGAGATAAAGTGCATAAGTACATATTCAATACCACAATAGTTTTTAAGCTATTTGTCCCATGAGCTATACATTGCAAAGGTAAAGAATGGAAATTTTAAAGGTAGCACTTCAAGCAATTTACTTTGGAATGGCGGAGAAATACCATGTAGTAGGTAGGTATGGTGGACACAAATGGCATAGTGGTTGGCTCAAGGATTTGGATGCACGAGAAGAATTCCTCTCAATACAAGGCTAGGCTAGCAAGGTTGTTTGAAGCAAACTCAAGTATAAAAGGTGCAGCAAAGCTCACATATGAACATATTGTAACTATTATAAGACTTTACATTGTCTCCTTGTTGTTCAAACACCTCAACCAGAAAATATCTAGACTCTAGAGAACAATCATGCAAACCAAATTTTAACAAGCTCTATGTAGTTATTCATTAATGGGTACAAGGTACATGATGCAAGAGCTTAAACATGAGCACAACAATTGCCAAGTATCAAATTATTCAAGACATTCTACCAATTACTACATGTAGCATTTTCCGTTTCCAACCATATAACAATTAACGAAGCAGTTTCAACCTTCGCCATGAACATTATGAGCTAAGAACACATGTGTTCATATGCAACAGCGGAGCGTGTCTCTCTCCCACACAAGCATTTATTCAAACAAAAACAAAAATAAAAGCACACAGACGCTCCAAGTAAAGTACATAAGATGTGACCGAATAAAAATATAGTTTCAAGAGAAGGAACCTGATAATTTGTCGATGAAGAACGGGATGCCTTGGGCATCCCCAAGCTTAGATGCTTGAGTCTTCTTGAAATATGCAGGGGTGAACCACCGGGGCATCCCCAAGCTTAGACTTTTCACTCTTCTTGATCATAGTATATCATCCTCCTCTCTTGACCCTTGAAAACTTCCTCCACACCAAACTCGAAACAAACTCATTAGAGGGTTAGTGCATAATCAAAAATTCACATGTTCAGAGGTGACACAATCATTCTTAACACTTCTGGACATTGCTCAAAGCTACTGGAAGTTAATGGAACAAAGAAATCCATCCAACATAGCAAAAGAAGCAATGCGAAATAAAAGGCAGAATCTGCCAAAACAGAACAGTCCGTAAAGACGATTTTTATTGAAGCACCAGAATTGCTCAAACGAAAATGCTCAAATTGAATTAAAGTTGCGTACATATCTGAGGATCACTCACATAAATTGGCATAATTTTCTGAGTTACCTACAGAGAATTAGGCCCAGATTCGTGACAGCAAGAAATCTGTTTCTGCGCAGTAATCCAAATCTAGTATGAACCTTACTATCAAAGACTTTACTTGGCACAACAATTCAACAAAACTAAGATAAGGAGAGGTTGCTATAGTAGTAACAACTTCGAAGACTCAAATATAAAACAAAGTTACTGTAGCAAAATAAACACATGGGTTATCTCCCAAGAAGTTCTTTCTTTATAGCCATTAAGATGGGCTCAACAGTTTTTATGATGTACTCGCAAGAAATAGTATTTGAAGCAAAAAGAGAGCATCAAGAAGCAAATTCAAAACACATTTAAGTCTACCCCACTTCCTATGCAAAGGAATCTTGTACACAAATGAATTCATGAAGAACAAAGTGACAAGCATAAAAGGATAAAACACGAGTAACTTCAAGATTCTCAACATAAAGAGGGGAAACTTAATATTATTAAGATGCATATAACCATGTTTCCCTCTCTCATAATAACTTTCAGTAGCATCATTAATGAAATCCATAATATACCCATCACTTAAAACATTCTTATCATGGCTCATATGTATGGAAGTATCATTAATTTTGGCATAAGAAGAGTTCTTCTCATTAATGGTAATTGGAGCAAGATTATTATCAAGAATTTGAACATGGTAAACAAGTTGCATATTAAGGGAATTGTTTTTGGTAATCCAATCATGACTATGACAAGTTTCATAAGGATAGTTATAACCTATATCATAGCATTCTTTATAATAATCATCAAATGTCGGAGGCACAATGTCATCATAAGAAATATAATAGTTATCTTTCACAGTCGGTTTATCTGTGACCATACCATCATTGTTATTAGAAGGAGATGTATCAAACACATAATGATCAGTAGCAAAAGGATTTTCAAACACCTCTTCCCCAAGCTTAGAGCTATCTATATCATTATGGGAGGAAGCATGGATAGCACTGACACTATGGCAATTATTATCATCATCATTTTCAGAATTAGTTTCCCAGAGATTTGCAATATCAAAAGTAGTGTGCTCATTCAAATCATGATCACTAATGTATGTAAAGGGCATAGGAAGATCATTGTATTCAGATTCATTATCATAATAATCATTAGGAGCAACATACTTACGGTTACCTAGCATTATCTTATTCACGCGGGGATATGCCGTTACCTCTTTCTCTTTATTCTCCTTCTTCTTCTTCTTCTTCTTCTTCTTCTTCTTCTTCTTCTTCGTTCCCTTCTTCTTCTTCTTCTTCTTCTCCTCCTTCTCCTCGTTCCCTTCTTTAGGAGGAAGAGGCTTGAAGGGTGGCTTGTCCGCATAACCTGATTTACTTTCAGAAACAATAGAAGAAACTTGGGAGGATTCCTCCTTTTCATTGATTAGTTCAAAACACACAGCGGTCCTATCATATTTTGGCAAGGTGTCATCTTCTAAAATATTTTGTATGTAAGTATTTGTATGGCTATTATCAATGAAATAAGAAAAACACCCATGCAGGACATCATCAATATCAAGATCATTAATATCTAACAAAGAAATTTTCCTTGATAACTCTTCACACCACAAAAATAAAGTGAGTTCATCATGCTGATTAGGAGTAATTTCATCATCACAATACAAATTTGCAGCACTCATTGGGTTCAAATTATCATTGGTGGAGCATTGAAAATTAAAATGACCCACTTCATGGCAAACTTCACAAATAAAAGGATAGAGGGCACAAACTTTTTTACCAAGATCATTTAGAGCCCTAACCCACTTTCTAGTTTTTTCATTAATATGATGGATACAATATTCATCTTTGATTTGATTAATTCCACAAGGTCTATGCATTCCACAAAAATTAACATGCTTATAGGAAATAGCATTCTTAGGAGTTTGAGCATGCTTATTGCAATCATTAACAACAATTTCATCCTTCATGCAAGCCTCTTTAAAAGGTTCATGATACTTATCAAAATTCTTTTTAGGCAATTCAAAATGTGAAGCAAAGGCTTTATAAAGATTTGCAGCAACTTGAGAGTCAAGACCATAAGTAGTACTCATATCTCAAAATTTATCAGTATCCATAAAAGCTTCAATGCATTCATAATCATAATTTATACCTGACTCTTCACCTTTGTTGTTCTCCCATCCTTCAGCATTCTCCTCAATCCGATCAAGAAGATCCCACCTAGCTTCAACCTCCTTGCTTTTGAAAGATCCCTCTGAACAGGCATCCAGATAGTCCTTGTGTTGTCCTGAAAGCCTCGCATAAAAATTGTTAACAATAACATTACGGGGGAGCTCATGAATGGGACATTTGAGCATTAGTGACTTCAATCTCCCCCACGCTTGAGAAATACTCTCTTCATCACGAGGATAAAAGTTATAAATGTAATTCCTATCAATATGCACTTCATGAGGAGGATAAAATTTAGAATAAAAGAGAGGTACAATTTCCTCCCAACCAAGAGAATGACTATTCTTCAACAATTTATACCAATGCACCGCTTTACCAGACAGCGAAAAAGAGAATAGCTTCTTCCTCACTTCATCCATAGAGATACCTGCACACTTGAATAACCCGCATAATTCATGCAAAAACAATAAATGATCTCCAGGATGGACAGTTCCATCCCCTTCATAGCGGTTATCAATAACACGTTCAATAATTTTCATGGGTATCTTGAAAGCAGTACTTGCAGTAGGTGGATTTAAAATATCGCAAGCATCATTAGAGTTATCGTATATGGGAGATAAAGCATTATCAGAACAAATTTTCTCCCCTAAGGATGGGAAGCTAAAAAGATCACAGAAACTAGCTTCCCCAAGCTTAGACTTATCCATAGCATTAGCAGTGATTGCGTTCATACTAATAACATTGCTACTAGCATGCAATTGAGGCTCCATAGGTTCTTTAATTTTCGCATCACACAATTCATGTCTTAACTTAGGAAATAAATTAAAAAGCTCATAGTTGTATTCCATTATGCCTTACTAGTGTAAACAAGAAACAAAAAGATGCAATTGCAGGATCTAAAGGAAATAGCTTCGAGCACACACACAACGGCAACAGAAAAGTACTTTACCTGAGACCGGAGTATGAGAGCCTTTTACCTTTCCTCCCCGGCAACGGCGCCAGAAAAGTGCTTGATGTCTACGGGAGCTTCTATTCTTGTAGACAGTGTTGGGCCTCCAAGAGCAGAGGTTTGTAGAACAGTAGCAAGTTTCCCTTAAGTGGATCACCCAAGGTTATCGATCTCAGGGAGGAAGAGGTCAAAGATATCCCTCTCAAGCAACCCTGCAACCACAAAGCAAGAAGTCTCTTGTGTCCCCAACACACCTAATACACTTGTCAGATGTAAAGGTGCACTAGTTCGGCGAAGAGATAGTGAGATGCAAGTAATATGGATGAGTATGAGTGGTAATAGCAATCTGAATAAAATATGGCAGCGAGTAAACATGCAACAAAATAGTAAACAGACGGAGATTCGATGCTTGGAAGCAAGGCCTAGGGATCCCGCTTTCACTAGTGGACACTCTCAACAATGATCACATAATAGGACTACTCTACACCCTCTTGTTGGATGATGAACACCACTAACTGTGTAGGGTTACACAAACCCTCAATGCCGGAGTTAACAAGCTCCACAATATTCAATGTTCATATTTAAATAACCTTAGAGTGCAAGATAGATCAACACAATCACACCAAGAACTAACATAGCATGCACACTGTCACCATCACACTATGAAGGAGGCATAGATCACATCAATTCTTATCATAGCAATAGTTAACTTCATAATCTACAAGAGATTACAATCATAACCCACGCCAAGTACTACACGATGCACTCACTATCACCATTACACCGTGTAGGAGGAATAGACTACTTTAATAACATCACTAGAGTAGCACATAGATGATATTCAACTAGATCACATAAAGAGAGAGATGAACCACATAGCTACAGCGGAGCCCTCAGCCCCGGGGGTGAATTACTCCCTCCTCATCATGGAGACAGCGATGGCGGTGAAGATGGCGGTGGAGACGGTGGTGGAGATGACTCCGGGGGCAATTCCCCGTCCTGGCAGGGTGCCGGAACAGAGACTTCTGTCCCCCGAATTGGAGTTTCGCGATGTGGCGGCGCCCCTGGAGTCTTTCTGGAGTTTCGTCAAGAGGTGTCGAAGTTTTAGGTCACGACGGCTTAAATAGGCGAAGAGTCGGAGTCGGAAGAGTCTCGAGGGGCCCACACAATAGGGTGGGGTGACCACCCTCCAGGCCGCGCCGGCCTATGGGGAGGAGGCCCTGGGCCTCCCCCTGGCTTGCCCTTCTGGCTCCGTGAGTCTTCCGGCGAAATAGAATTTCTATAATTTTTCTGGATTTTTCCGAGCACTTTGGTTTTTGGGCCTTTTCTGCAATAAACAGACATAATAAACGGAAACTGGCACTGTGGCATCTTGTTAATAGGTTAGTCCAATAAATGCCATAATATGATATAAAGTGCAAGCAAAACATGTAGGTATTGTCATAAAACAAGCATGGAACATCAGAAATTATAGATACGTTGGAGACGTATCACTCGTGCTGAAGCCTTTTTGATGGCGAGCAACACCCTTATCTTAGGTGTTTTGGGGTCGATCACAGTGCTTTCACGATGCACTTGTTTAGTTACGCTACCCCTCGATATCTAGCTGCCCTTACACCTATTTTAGGTGTAGGGGCAGCATCTTGCTTGTTCTTTATTTAGTAGATCTAATCCGTTATAGTTGCTCCTTGTTCCTCAAGGATTGGTTTGATATCTGTATGGTTAGGCCTTATAAACGGGTTGAACGATCCGGTAGTGCGTAAGGTGTGGTTTATTAAGCCCTAGAGGGATTGGTCCGGGGATCAACTTCACGTTGGTTTTTAGGCCTCTTTAGGGCTGGTTTTCCATTATCTTGCGTATCTGTTAGGCTCAACTAGGCATAAGATGTTCCGATTATACGGTGAAAACCCTAGACTATCGTAGATTAGTTTAGCTTGATATTGATAAAGCATGATCCCCATGTCCTTATAAATCTAACATGAACCATGGGGCAATCGGCTCTTTGAGCCGATCCACAGAACAATTTAAGAGCCGATTGGGGCTCGTATTTAATGTTTACGTGTTTGCCATGCAGGAAATTAGTCGAAGCAATCCATCACCTTCCTGACCAGGTATAGGTCAGGTGGCACGCCCTCGTAAGCACCAGGACGCGTGTGCCAGAAGGCATTGCGGGCCGTCGCCCGAGGGACCAGGGTCAGCCGCAATCCTGGGAGCCTCCCGGCTCTACTGTGTTGCTCGTCGCTGCTCGCCGGTGGGTTTCTGACCGCAACATACCGATGATCAAACCTCGGACAAGTAAAATATCGCGTGACAAAGGGAATTGGTATCGTATGTGAATGGTTCATTCGATCACTAAGTCATCGTTGAATATGTGGGAGCCATTATGGATCTCCAGATCCCGCTATTGGTTATTGGTCGGAGTGAGTACTCAACCATGTCCGCATAGTTCGCGAACCGTAGGGTGACACACTTAAAGTTGGATGTTGAAATGGTAGAACTTGAATATGGAATGGAGTTCGAATATTTGTTCGAAGTCCCGGATGAGATCCCGGACATCACGAGGAGTTCCGGAATGGTCCGGAGAATAAGATTCATGTATAGGAAGTCATTTTATGTGATTTAAAATGATCCGGAAGGTTCTATGGAAGGTTCTAGAAGGTTCTAGAAAAGTCCGGAAGAAACCACTAAGGAAGGCGGAGTCCCGGAGGGACTCCACCTCCCATGGCCGGCCAACCCTAAGGGGGAGGAGTCCCAAGTGGACTCCCCTATGGGGGCCGGCCACCCCCCCCCCCCCCCACATGGAAGGGGGAAATCCCACCTCAAGTGGGATTCCCACCTTGGGTAGGTTTCCCTATCACATGGAAGGTTTTGGGTTCGGGTCTTATTCGGAGACTTGTAGTCCAACACTTGGGGCTTCCACCTATATAATGAGGGGCCAAGGGGAGGGGCCGGCCACCCAAAGACCACAAGGTGGCCGCACCCCTTAGTGGCCGGCGCCCCCCTCTCCCAAACCCTAGCGGCCTCTCTCCTCCACCACATCCCGCACGCTTAGCGAAGCTCCGCCGGATTTCTCCACCACCACCGACACCACGCCGTCGTGCTGTCGGATTCAAGAGGAGCTACTACTTCCGCTGCCCGCTGGAACGGGGAGGTGGACGTCGTCTTCATCAACAACCGAACGTGTGACCGAGTACGGAGGTGCTGCCCGTTCGTGGCGCCGTGATCAAGATCTTCTAAGCGCTTTTGCAAGCGGCAAGTGAACGTCTACCGCAGCAACAAGAGCCTCATCTTGTAGGCTTTGGAATCTCTTCAAGGGTGAGACTCGACAATCCCCTCGTTGCTACCGTCTTCTAGATTGCATCTTGGCTTGGATTTTGTGTTCGTGGTAGGAAAATTTTTGTTTTCTATGCTACGTTATCCTACACCTGAGGCCCAAAAGACACCAGGTGACGCGTCAAAACATGTAGGGTGCGCCACCCGAGGTCTTTCGACCGTCGATCGTCCAATTCACTTGATTCTTTCGCCCACCTACGTATTTTGACCTAAAAATCACTATATGTATGGCCCCGAAGAATTCTCGGGAGAAGAGCGCCGCAGAAGACAGGAACATGAAAACAGAGACTGCAACAGCGAAGATTGAAGGGGGAAACTCCGCCAGGATCACCGCCGGAGTGATCTCCACCTTCTCAACCTTCTCCAACGTCTTCATCATCATCACCATGATCAAGGGGGGAGTAGTCCACCTCTGGACTACGGGTTTGTGGTAGTAGTTTGATCTATTTCTCTCACGTTTTTCATAGTTCTTAGTGCATATGAGCTGCCCTACATGATTATGGCTATATTTGTAATACCTATGTGGTGGATCCTTATTCTATGATATTGTGTTATGAGATCTGACCATATTATGTGCAAGATGTATTGATCGATGCATATTATGTACCCCGTTCTTAAGTATTTGCTCTTATCCAACTTATATGCAAGAGCATGTGTGGGTGATGTGTGTACGAGATGGAGGAGTGTGGTTTTAGTGATTGAATAGTGACAACAAATTCATGATCTATTATTATTTTGCCATTTCTTTTGCTACCTCGGTAGGGATAAAGTGAATGCATGTGCCATGTTCGACAAAGGTGATGATCTTGTTTGTTCAAGGTAGCATATTTAATATTCAAACATCATGCCAAAGTACTTATGGCTATGCTCTGTTTATTCTTAATACAAGATTGCATGCAATTTTCCCTTTCTTGTGGAGTATAAGAGAGATGTGTTGCATCATCTCTATGTTAGGACGTGATGCATATATGAATGTGTATCTTTCACAGGTTATTATTTTGCATCGTCATATCTCATTGATGAATTGTTATTGTCCACTACAACTTAAAAGAGAGAATAGTCAAGTAAACCCATGAACCCCGGACTATTATCATAAGAAACACCTTTATATTGATTTTATCTTGTTTTCTATTTGTTACACTATTTTAATCCGAAAATACAAAAATATTTATGTTTCCTATTTGCATCTAAAACACCTAAAACATTCAACCCTTTTACTATTTTAACTTAGTTAATTTATTTTATCTAGTGTTACTTGTTTTATTACTACTTGTGTTTTATTTATTTACGTGAAACCTTGTCTTGACAACCACACGGTGGAGTTGGAGATACAAGGCTTTATTTTACTTTACATGATTGCTAGAAGAAGAGAGGGAGAGACAACTCTTTGCTCAGTTCCCCGAGAGTTCGATATGAACCCTCGAGTCACTCTTGTGGGAAAAATTTCTTCCTGAACTACACACTCTGCACTTGGAGTTCCAACGCTTCAAGAGTTTTTGCTGGTGTTGTTTAGCTCCATCAACATTGCATGCTTCTCCTTTCTCCCCGCATGTATAGATGCATGTTTTTCTCTTATTATCTATCACTTACCGTACAAGTCTTTCATCCTACACAACGCCTCCTCTCACACTTGTTGTCCTCACGTGGCTCAAGCGTGCTCGTGGGGGTGTCGAAGCCGTTCCATCGAGGAGGACCTCCCATTGCGGTGGCCGCCACCTGTGCCTCTGGAGGAGCGCCTGAGCTCCACATCGGTATTCCTGCTTGAAGCTAGTGGACGTTGATGAAAGGCGGAACTCCTGTAAGGTTGATCATGTCTTTTTGTTGAGATGAAGATGATCTGATCCGTATGACGCGTACAACCCCTACCTTGCGCGCCAACTGAGGAGAGATTGTTTTCGTGATCCCAAGTCAATCCCGCTCTAGAGTATTATATTAATAACACAAATAGTTACATGCCTATGTTACAAAGCCACCCATTTTTACAATACTATTTTTTTAATATTATCTATTAGAATATTTGATGTCTACGAGGTTTTGAGGCTCCCTGAAACCTTAGCAAAGCAAAATCAGTTTGCACCCTAGCTCTCCAGGAAAGACTAGTGCCATTTTGTGGGGACACGAAGACACACATGTGAGATGCTAGTGCGGTGGAAGTAACGATGACTGCACAACCAGTGTGGAGTGTCGTTGGAGCCGCGCGGCTGAAACTCCGGGTTGAAGCAGTTGCGACAGTCTTTCGCAATATGTCCCCAATAGTTCCAGATTTGGCACTGGGACCTGCCAACATCCATTACGGCCATTGACGTTGTTCTGGCGGCCATTAACGCTGCCGTTTCCGCCATAGTTAGGATGACCATAGCCGAAGTTGTTGTTAGGGTGGTCGTTGCCACCACCATGGCCTGACTGGTAGTTGCCACTACCAGCCGGGTGACCCCCCCCCCCCCCCCGGATGGTGCCGGACAGAAGGGAGCACCAGCGAAGAGAGCATCGTGAAACTGTCCAGGGTGGCATACCACGTTTTCCGAGGAAGGCTAGTCCTCTACCTCGGGTTGTTGTGCCTACATGGCCTCGAAGGAGAGCACATGGGAATAGAAATGCGCATAGGGAATCGATCTAATACCCATAGTGAGGGTGCCAACGATGGAGTTGAGAGCGGAGCCCAAGCCATGATGATGTAGTCAAAGAGCTCGTCGTCGTGGAGCGGAGCACCGGCGGAGGCCATAGTGTCGGCTAGGCTCTTAATCTTGTGCATGTACTCCGCCGCCGACAGGTCTCCCTTGCACAGCGACTGAAGTTCTCGCCGGATGTGTCGAACGTTTGCATTGGTCTAAGTCCCATACATGGCGTTGATGGATGCCAGACTGCAGCCGCAATCTTGTAGCCAATGAGATGACACGCGATGTCCTCCTCCATCGTGTGGTCTTGTACCCACCAACGGACGTACTCGGTGTTGGGGACAATCTTGGCAGCATCACATGTCCCTTCAGTGATGGTCTTCGCTGGGGCTATCACGAAATTGTCGAGGAAGCCGTGCAAGTTGGCTCCAAAGAATTTGGCGAGCTCAAACACCGCCATAGCATGAAGTTGTTCCGGTTGAGGCGAAAAGGTCTAAAGGGCACCAAAGTGGCGACCAGGTGTCCGATGGAGGGGAAGCGATGGTGCCGACTATCTCTGAAACCTAAAGCACCGAGGAGGAACCCATGGGCTCGATCGACTCTCGGCAGGTTTGAGGCGGAGCTCGATGGGAGGCGGCTTTGATGCCAAGATAAAAACGGTTTAGGGTTTTCGTGAGGACCAAGTCTCCACATCTTCTCTTTATATATACTTTGCAAGTACTATACAAGTTGCATACTATAGGGTACAAACACCCGACCGATCTTAGTACCCATAATTTGGCTTTCCTCCAATTGCTCCTTGTTCATTACTCCAAAAGAGAAGACTACCTTCGAAAATCTTTGAAAAGACCATCGGCCTCTGGGTCAGTCGAGACTACCTTCTATCTACAACTAAAGAGAACATGAAGATCCCATAGGAGGATCCAAGTTAGTGTTTAGGATGCAAATTTAGCCTGGCGTATGAGCATCCATTGCAGTAAGCTTTCGGCACCGAGATCGGTGTGCAGATGGAAGTGCACATGATGACTTGGTGGTATAGTAGAAGAAGAGGGAAAATCTATTCCCGGTTCGTACAAAGTCATATTTAACCAACGAAAGCAAGAGTATGACTACCATCCACATAAGAGCAACTCTTGGAGATCCTGCCGTAATAGGATAACTCTCCAATTTTGGGCCAAATTTTTAACCAAACTATTTTGAGATAAATAACCAACAATGAAATAGTTATAAAGGGTCCCCAATCATGCCAGTCCGCGCGCTACATACCTAGGTCGAAGGGCATAATTAGGGTCAAACTCCTCATTTCCCGCAGGTTGCGCCGTCACCCAAATCCACCGCACTTCCCTCTCTCAGGCCAGCGACTCTGCCCCCTGCCGGATCTGCACCATGTGGCCGGTGAACAACTCCGTGGCAGCCCTTGGGGGACAGTCGGCGTTGACGAGAGGCCACGGGGCCTTCGGATTAACGGTTCCACACGGCCGCAACAACCTCTCCGGTGCCAAGTACCGTTAGCGGCAAGACAGTCTCTGATGCACTTTGGTGGCCACACAAGCAATACAGATGCGGAGCCAGGCATGGATCTCGCATCACCGCGTGATCAGAGAAGAGGTGGGGATCTGCCGGGCAATGACGGTGCAGCTGAACAACTGGAGTATATTGTGGAGCTCTTGTCGTCCTATTCCTAGGAGGAGGCGGAGCAAGAGGCCGATGAAGACTATGAGGAGGAGGAGGAGGAGGATGAAGCCATGCCGGAGCTCAAGCCCATGTCAGAGCCTGGGGAGTCCATGATCCGTCGGGTACTTGCTCGCTCGCTGTGCATGGCCTCACACGAGGAGCAACACCGCTGTCAGGTTGAGGCGTATGACGCGTACCGGCTCGAGGCCGGGCTTTTTTCCTCCAAGCAGCACGAAGCCAAGTGCACGACACGGTACGTGAAGGCCGTGTTGCAGGCGTACATGGCAGACTCGTCCTCCAATGCGGACGAGTGAGGCACCGATGCCTCAACGTCCTGGTGCGTAGTGAAGCGCCCCGACACCGCTGCCACACCTTTAATTGAGTTATGCTGCTTTTTGGTGCATAGCAAGTTGCCTCTGCCACATCCTGGCTCTCATAGTTAAGCGCCCACCGACGATGTTACCACCGACGCGTCCACGCCGTCTTAGGGTTAGGCGTAGATCAAGGTTATGCTAATCTAGGTCTATATCATAGTTAATTAGCGAAATAGAAGTTGCGATAAATATTATAGATATTCCATATTGCAACAAACTAGAAATAAATTCGCACGGATCACGAGGCCACCACCGGTGAGATTAAAACCGGCAGGAACCGCCTTAGAAAATCCGTTCTCCATGTAATACCACTTCTACAAAAATTGGCAAGCTAAATCTGCTATGGAAAATGATCGTATGCCCCCGGGGGATGGAACGCCGCGCTGCCTCCTCCTTCCGCGCCTGACGCGTGTCCATGGGACCCACCGCACCCCACGTTCTTTTTTTTTTTTTCTGGCCATTCATTCCTCCTTATCCTCTATCCCCATCCTACCCGAGGCGGAGGAAGCTATGGCAGGAGCCTGAGCTCGAGCATCAGCTAGCGCCGGTGGCTGCTCCGCCGCTGGGGAGGGGAACACGGCGCGGAGGCGGCAGAACTGCAGCACGCCGGCAGCGCGACGGGCTGGACCGGCGGCGCAACGACGACGGGATGGACCGGCGGCGCGACGACGATGGGCTGGACCGGCGGCGCGACGACGACGGGCTGGACCGGCGGCGCGACGACGACGGGATGGGCCGGCGGCGGGCGCAGAGCGAAGTGGTCGAGCGGGAGGAGGAGGCTGCGGGCGTGCCTCCCGGCGGGCGCAGAGCGAACAGGGTGCATCCCGGCGCGAGAGGCAACCTCATCGACGGGTAGTGGAGCGCGACCCGAAGCGAAGCTAGCAGTAGCGGCGGCGGCGGGGAAGTGCGTTCGTGTGTGCTGAGCCAGAGATGAGGATAGGATGGATTGGTTTTTTTTTTGCTACCTCAAAATGCTACGAAGCCACGATGCTACAATAGTATATTTTTTTGCTACAATTATTAAAACTGTTTTGCTACTTTTGGTACAAAATTATGCTACGATTTTCCGACGAGTTTGGGTTTGCTACGATTTTTCGGTGGAGGGTGGATTTTTGCTACCATAGGCATAGGGTGTTGCTACTAGCAGCTTGTGGCGTTGCTTTCCTTGACGGACGGAGTTGCTACAACCTCGAATGGCGTTGCTGCCGGCTGCAGGCGATGTCTCCGTTGATGTTTTATAGGATTTGCAACATATGAATAAAAAAATTTGCTACAATTTATTTGCAGTTTTGCTACATCTGCGTAATATGTTTGCTACGAGGTCTCCGGCGAGTCCAGCCTTTTTATTTTCTTTTCTGAACGAACCGTTTTTTGCTTCAGTCATTTGCTGCCGGGGGTGATTTTTTGCTGCCGGAGATGTTTTTTTGCTACATGCAAATCTAACCGTCAAAATGGTTGATCCGACGGCTGGGGACCCGGGGGCTGGGGAATCAGATCCCCCGGGGGACGCCCAGCAGTTTCCATCTGCTATCAACTGTGGACCAAATTTCTGGTCGGCGAGCAACGCGGAGCATGTTTTTATTGCATGAACGAAAATTATCAAATGAGACGGAGCGTTCTTCCTCAAGTCGCCTCCATCTCAAACGAGCACCCACGCTCTAAGCTCTGCCTTCTTCCATCCCTCTATCAACCCAAGATGGCGCCAACCAACACTGTGAGCTGGTCCGACCTACCATTCGACTTGGTCGGCGGGGTCGCCGACCGGATCACCGGTCACGCGGACTTTGCGCGCTTCCGCTCGGTGTGCCCGTCATGGCGCTCGGCTTCGGCGGTGCACGCCGCCCGCCGCCGCATCCCTCTGCTCCTCGTGCCCACCGCCGGCTCGTGGTCCCTCGCCGACGGCAGCATCTCGCAGACCCCCATGCCTACCTCGAGAAGCCTCCCTTTCCGCTTCGCCAGCCTCTCCTTCCGCTTCGCCTCGCCGCGCGGCTGGGCGTTCAGCGTGACCATAGACTTCGCGGTCACGTTACAGAACCCCTTCACCGGCGCGTCGGAGAGCCTGCCGGCGCTGCCGTCCCCGTTCCGCGTCTATCGGAGCACCCTCCAAAACATGTTGTGGGATCGGTCGCCGGACGCTGTCATGGTGTCGCCGGGGCCGGGCAAGGGCGCGTACTTCTGCCGGCTGCCGGCTCCGGACGGCGGATTGTGGAGCCCTGTAGCCGGATGCTCGCAGGCTGCCGATACCAGCAGCATCACCTACTGCGACGGCACGTTCTACCTCCTGGACGGGCGCACCCGCAGGATCATGGCCGTGGACGGTACAACCTTCGCCGTCGCCTCCGTGATCGAGCCACCAGACATGGTCGCGCCCTCGCCAACCCGCTCCTGGCGCACACCTGAGACCACGCTTGTCGCATCATCCGGCGAGCTCCTCCTGCTCGTCAGGTCGCACCTCCTGTTCAAAGCAGGATGCCGTGCCGACTCGGAGTCGGAGGGTCTATTCAAGGCGTTCCGCGCGGACAGCCGGAGCCCGGCGGCCGGGTGGTCGGAGATCGCCGGTGGCGACATCGGCGACCGAGCCGTGTTCGTGGACCACCTCCGGGGGTTCTGCGTGGAGGCCAACGGGGTCAACGGGTTGCGGAGAAACTGCATGTACGTGGCCAGCACGAACTGCCTGGTCGACGACGAGTGCGGGATGGACGTACTCTACGGGGTGTACAGCGTGTCCGTGCTGGATCTCGCCGACCTTACCACCCAAAATCTCTCGCACGGTAACTTGATGAACTGTCGCTACGGTAGGCATTTGCAATGGCCTACCTGGTTCATGCCAAATCTGCATTGACATCCCGACAAAGGTGCTTCCATCGTATTCATTCTTTTTGCAGGAATGTGAGCTAATCGAGTTTCATGTGTTGTACTTTTGCAGAGATCGGCATGTTTTGTTTGCTTATAATTTGAGCTCTCTTTTTTTTAAAGAAAAAAGCCTTGTAATGGATTTGTAAGAAGGTATTGAACATAGTCACTGCCTCACCGGTCACCGGTTCGTCCATAAAAAACAGTCCACTTTTAGATCTTTCAATCTTCTTCCTCGTCTCTCTGTTTGGGAGTAAAATACATGGTGAATACTTGAACTTGTCGGCAGAATTTAATTGGGTCAACGTACTAAGAGAATACGTATTTACGGTCACCGAAGATCGGTCACTGGTGTTGGGAGAGCTGTGTATTTACTGACATGACAAGTTATGGACCTCATCTGTGAGTCCACGTGC
The DNA here is from genome assembly GCF_019359855.2 of Lolium perenne. Taxonomy (NCBI): domain Eukaryota; kingdom Viridiplantae; phylum Streptophyta; class Magnoliopsida; order Poales; family Poaceae; genus Lolium; species Lolium perenne. The sequence goes on from NC_067244.2 coordinate 207,306,937, forward strand.
GTTCCACTAGTGTATTATTTCTCGAAGAAAAAACCCCAAACTTTGGGGAAGCTCAAAAAAAGCCCATCGTCATCCCCAACCTTTCCTCCAGGCACAAATCCTCTCCTCCTTCCCCTCGCCTCTCCATGTCGCCGCCAGTTCGCGTCATGCGTGTCCATGGTGGCGTACATCGACGTCGCCAGCTCGCCCGATTAACCTCCCATGAACTGTTGCATACCCGAGCTAGTCCACAACGACCAGGTGTTACTCCTACCCCAAACCGTTGCCCCTATCCCGTTGCCCCTATCCCGTCGCTTCCCGTGCTCCCTGCTCCCTGCCGATGGCCTCCACAGCATGTGTGCCCGGCCTCTCCACGTGCTGTCTGTGGCCTCCACCGTATGTGGCCAGACAAACAGCCCTGGCTCACGCTGGCGGCGAATCAAGGTAACCCCACCATGTATATTGAGACATTTAGGGCACGTTTGGTAGCCTGCAGAAGAGTTTTTTTTGCATGGGTTGAGTCTTGGAATGGGCCGTTTGGTTGCATGCAGGCCGCCGCGTTCTTGCAGGAACCGGATTTTAAAGCACCACAGGGACAGGCCCTGGAGGAACGCCCAGAATGGCAGTTTCTCCGGAGCCAGGCCCGTTGCGGCCAGAAGGATACACGTGTGGGGAAGGGAGGCGTAAACGCCGCATCCCTTTGGGAACACGCGCCATAATTAGTCTCACCGCTCCCCTCTCCTTCCTCTCACTGGCGACCGCACTCTCACCTCCCCCAAACTGTCACATCACCCGGCGGTTCCCCTCCCGCCGACCAATCCGCCGGACTACCGCACGGAGGAGCACCGGTACCGGAGGAGGAGACGTCAGTGAGCAGCACTGCGACATCGGCCGCAACCTGCTCTACAGTCTTCATCGGCATCTCGAGTTCGCCCACGACCTCGAGCTCGTCCTCGGCCGGAATAATGGCCGTAACGACCTCTCCTTCTCACCTTCTTACTCGTTGTGCCAGAACATGTCATTCTCGGGCATTTACGATGACATGCACATTAGATCTTCTAGGGTTTTCATTAGGATAGGGTTCGGATTGATGTTTGCAAGGTGTTCGTCCCCATTGGTTGTTGTTCTTGTCGAGGTCTTGGTTTTCACGGCTCGATCTTCTTAGATCTGTTACTCTAATATCCAATTGCGGTAGAGCCTTCCTAGATCGAACTGTGGATTGCTGAAACCGCCGGATTTTATTGTGCATGCAGAGAGGGGGAGGGTTTTTTGTGGTGGAGTTTAGCATGTTCAGATTGTTGTGCGGAATGAGTCGCGGTAGTTTGTTCTAGATTGTGTTGTTTCTGATTAAACTAGGTCGATGATTGTAACTGGGAATTATAGTGTGTGAGGAGATGATTGATCAGAACCTATGGCATGGCTGAACATCTCCTCCATATGTCCTCATTGTATGATGCCTATGCTACCTTGCTTTCCATGTTTGTACTTCTTCAGTTCTGCAATGGCCAATGATTTAACTATGGCACAACGGAAGGCAAGTGCTTTAGTCATGTGTGACATATTACTTGCACACTAGACTTAGTTTGCGGACAATCCCTTTGCCTGCCGTGTGATCTGATATATGAGGCCTCATTTTGTTTGTCTAGTGCATTAGCCAATGATTGAACAATGGCACACTGGAAGGCACGGTGATGCCCTCAAACTTAGTCGTGTGTGTGTGATTACTTGCACAGTAGACTTAATTTGAGGGCAGTCCCTTGAGCTGTCGTGTGAGCCAATGTATGAGGCATCACATGTTTTTAAGGTTCGATTTCATCTATATACTTGTGAGCAGGCACTGTTATCACCAGAATTTCACCGGATCAGAGGTGGGCCGCGATTGAAGATGGGCTTGAAGGATATACATGGAAGAAATACATGAATCGGCCTTATATGCAAAGTTTGGGCTAGTTTGCCCGTGTATCTGTAACATAGTAGGATACGTGTCGGTTAGATAGAGTTTGGCTCGTGCCCGGTTGGGATTATTCCCACGTTAGAAAGTCTACGGACTATAAATATGTATCTAGGGTTTATGAAATAAACAACAATCACGTTCACCACAAACGAATCTAGGCGCATCGCCAACTCCCTTGTCTCGAGGGTTTCTTCCGGGTAAGCATCATGCTGCCTAGATCGCATCTTGCGATCTAGGCAGTACACGTTTATTCGCTGTTCATGCGTTGCTCGTGCTGAAGCCTTGTTGATGGCGAGCAACGTAGTTATCATAGATGTGTTAGGGTTAGCATTGCTTCATCGTATAAGGGCGGCACCCCGTTTGATCATTATTTAGTAGATCCGATCCGTTATGATTGCTCCTTGTTCTTCAAGGATTAGTTTAATATCTGCATAGTTAGGCCTTACAAACGGGTTGAAAGATCCAGTGGCGCGTAGGGTGTAGTTTGCTAGCCCTAGACAGGATGTTCCGGGGATCAACTTCATGTTGGTTTTTAGGCCTTGTCTAGGGTCGGTTTACGATCACCGTGCGTGGCCGCCAGGCTCAATCACGAGTAGGATGTTCCGATTATGTGGTGAAAACCCTAAATCGTAGTAGGTCGTTTTAGCTTTATCTTGATCAAGCAGGACCACCATATATTCGTACACCTCGTACGGATCATGGGTGGATCGGCTCTTTGAGCCGATTCACAGGATAACCTGAGAGCCGATCGAGGCTCGTATTTAATGTTTACGTGTATGCCATGCAGGAAACTAAGCGAGGCACATCCATCACCTTCCTGACCAGGTATAGGTCAGGTGGCATGCCCTTGCACCAGCATCGGACGTGCGTGTCGAGTCTTTGCGGGCCGTCGCTCGGAGGGACCAGGGCCAGCCGCAGTCCTGGGAGCCTCCCGGCTCTACTGTGTTGCCCGTCGCTGCTCGCCGGTGGGTTTCTGACCGCAACACATTCTGGCACGCCCGGTGGGACCGTCTTCGACATCAACCGCATCGCCATCTACATCTGAGATGGCGGAAGGCACTCCAGTCACGTACGAGGATCTGACCGAGGAGCTCAAGAAGAAGTATGACGAGGTCAAAGCAATCCTCGAAGCCGACCTCATCGGCTTTTTTCACAGAACCCGCTCACACGGCATCAGGTGGAAAGGGTTCTCACCTGAAGGCGCGCTCGATGGAGTGGACCTGTCCGCCCCGTCAGAAGAACGCACCAGGTCTCTGCGTCAGGAGATTAACTTCATGGTAGCTCATTCGCTGCACCGCCATTCTGAGAGCCTGGTGAACACTTTGGAGCGTGTCGCTCTTCGAGTGATCCAGGAAATCATGAGGCATCAGTACTCTCCGTCAGGACCAGCTCTAGGGACTCACCGAGGAGAGATGCCACTCCAGTCCCGACCACCGCTGCCATTCGCGTTGGCAGCACCAGAAGTGCCGAATTCACCGGCATACGTCGTCTACAAGATCGGTGGTGACCCTAGTGACTACCAGTTCTTGCATGAGGTGCCTAAGGAGATCCCTCACGGATACACGTGCACATACGTGCCGATCGCGAATCGGGCACTCATGAACCAGACTGCAACAGCAGGGACTTCTGGAACAGCAGGAGGAACTTCGGGAACAGATCTTGAGAAGCAGACGTGGCTAGCTAAGTATGCCACCCCGATAAACCTCCAGAGCCCAACTCCTGCAGTTGGCTCAGAGCTTGAAAAGCAAGCGTGGCTGGCTAAGTATGCCACTCCGGCGAATCTTCAGAGTTCAACTCCTGCAGCCAGCACCGCGGATCAGATCAGTACAATCTTGAGAGACCAGTTCGGCATGGTGCCGAAAAGGAGGGCAATCGGCTATTCCAAGTCGTACCCCAACGAGTACGAGTTGATCCCACTTCCACCCAAATATCGGCTCCCTGAATTCTCCAAGTTTAGTGGATCAGATGGTTCCAGCTCAATCGAGCATGTGAGCCGATATTTGGCACAGCTGGGCACGATCTCAGCATCAGATGAGCTGCGTGTGAGGTTCTTCGCATAGTCCCTCACAGGATCGGCTTTCGGGTGGTACACATCGCTGCCACCAGACTCAATCCGGACTTGGAAGCAGTTGTAGGAGCAGTTCCACATGCAGTATCACTCAGAGGCTTCCGAGACTGGCATTGCCGATCTAGCACAAGTACGACAGAAGCGCGGAGAAACAGTGTCAGAATACATCCAGCGCTTCAGGACCGTTAGGAACCGATGCTATTCGGCTCGTGTGACTGAAAAAGAAGCAGTCGAGTTGGCGGTGGTGGGTCTCGCATCACCGATCAAGGACGTGGCCTCCCAAGTAGAATACCCTTCACTGGCGCACATGGTGCAGAAGCTGTCATTATATGAACAGCGCCACCCAGATGTATACCAGGATAAATTCAAGCGTGCGGTGGTCCTGGTTGAGGTAGATGAAGATGAAGGTTCTGCGGGAGATCAAGAGGTAGCAGTGGCTGAATGGACTCGGGGGGCAAGCCCCGTGTCCTGCAAGTGGGTTAAGCCACAAGTTCCTCCAAGAGGGTTTGACTTCGACGTGACCAAGGCTGAGCAAATTTTCGACCTCTTACTTAAGGAGAAGCAGCTAAAGGTACCCGAAGGCCACAAGATCCCCACGGCGCAGGAGCTGAACGGAAAGCCATACTGCAAGTGGCATAACACGTTCACCCATGCCACCAACGACTGCAGGGTGTGGCGGCAGCAGGTCCAAATGGCGATAGCACATGGGCGTCTAATTTTCAGCCAGTACGCCATGAAGGTCGACACACACCCCTTCCCCGCCGTTAACATGGTGGAGTGCACTTACCCTGGAGGGTGCCAGCCAGGATTCTCGTTCAACATCAACATGGTAGGACCTGGGCACCACTCTGGTAAGGACGGAGATGAGGGCAGCTGCTCTCATAGCAAAGATACAGAGGAAGCCGTTCCACGCGATCGGCTCCGACACGATGGCAAGCGCTACATCACAGAGGGAGAAGTGAGGAATGTGCGATATCAGCGACCTCTCTCTGATCACCTCCTCAACAAATATGTGAGTCAATACGACCAACGCCGACGATACAACAGCGAGGACGAAAGAGATCGTCTGGCTAGGGACGCCAGGAGACATCATCGGCATGATCGCGACGAGGAGAGACATGAGCGCCACGCCAAGGAAAAGTCGAGAGAGCAAGACGACGTGGATAGGCACTGGGACTGTCCCTTCTTCAGACACTGCTGGGATTCAGGAATGAGCCGATTGCCGACAATCGGCAACTGCCCAGAATGTAGACAGAAGAAGAAGGATGCAGCTAACGTGTCCGTGTTCAAACGTCTAGGGCCTCTCCCGCCTCGGAACAAGCACGCTGAGTCCTCTCGGGTAGAAGATCTCGAGGAACTAGAGGACGATGATGAAGAAGAGGAAGATAGGTACCACCGGCCAAGGTGGTGCCCTGATGGACTCAGCTGTTCCCAAAAGCGTAGGGTTCAGCGACTACGTGGTTTGGAGGAAGCCGAAAGGTTATACCTGCACACGTTGAGGAAGGCGCGGCCTGATCTGGCCGCTAAAATTCAGCGAACCCAGGACGAAGAAGGTCGGCCACAAAGGAAAGAGTGGCGCCCCAGACAAAAGAAAGCCAATGATGAGACATCGGCTGGCACAAACATGGTGTTCATCCTTCCGACGGAGTTTAGTGCTCCAGGATTAGACGAAGCACCTGTGGCACAACTTGACTGCGGCCCACGGCCGGTTATCTTTGAGAAGCCACGAGAAAGAAGCTACAGACACCTGAAGGCCCTGTACTTGCGAGGCTATATCAATGGGCAGCCTGTCAACAAGATGCTGGTGGACACCGGAGCGGCAGTCAACATTATGCCATACTCCATGCTACGTCGGTTGGGACGCTCTAGCTCGGATCTGATCAAGACCAACGTGACACTGAGCGATTTCAACGGCCAAGCATCTGACGCACAAGGTGTTCTGAACGTGGATCTGACCGTAGGAAGGAAGACCATCCCTACGACGTTCTTTATTGTCGATAGCAAGAGCACCTATGCTGTCCTGCTAGGGAGAGATTGGATCCACGCCAACTGTTGCATTCCATCCACGATGCACCAATGCTTAATACAGTGGGATGGAGATGAAGTAGAGGTCGTCCACGCAGATGATTCAGCCGAGATTTCAACGGCTGGCATGAACGTTTGGGAGACAACAGGCCAAGAGCCACTCTCAGGCATCAATTTGGACGACTACGAGCGCATCGACGTCACGAAGGACGGGGTTAGGCTGGTCTTATCCACCGGCCTGACCGTATAGCAAGAACAAACCTATGAACAAACGTGGCGAGGCCGATCCTTGGGATCGGCCCCAAAGGTCTATGAACGAACATTGCAAAACCTTCATTGAGCGATTCAATCAACATGGAGGCCGATTCCAGCAATCGGCCAAAATTATCCTCACCATACGTTCTGCCTGTGTTCAACGTCGATCTAATGGGCAGCGGTTTTACGTCGGCTGATGAGCTGGAAGAAGTCGACATTGGTCCTAACGGAGCCGACGTCCAAATACAGTGCCTTGGCTAACCACAGAGCCGATATCCACAGTTATCTGGCAGATTCGGCTCGGGGGCACCTAATCAGATGAACATGTGCGATACATGTGCAGTGAAATATTGGGGGCCGATAGAAAATCGGCCAGTAAAAAAAAATTCTCATGATGTACAACCGATGCACGGACATCGACTTTAGAACTAAGGAACAAAGCCGATGCACAGCCATCGACTCTAGTACAAATTACACAGGATCTACCAGCTGCGTGTCCGTGCAAGTCGGTCTTCAGTTCAGCTTCGAGGCCTTCTGCTTCCTTGAGGGAGTGAACAATGAGAGCTTCCTCGGCTGCAATGAGCCGATTTTGGTGCCCGAACCTTCTCTTCGAGGACTTCCAACCCCTTGCGCAAGGTCACCAGTTCAGCAGTACTGTCAGAGGCGTCAGTTTCGGCATGCAAGGCAGTCTTTTGCTTATTAAGCCATTGGTGTTTCGTCTACGATATCGGCTTTCAGCGGAAGAAAAGGTGATCGATGGTGGCAAGTTTGGCTGGCTCTGCGTGGTGGTTTTCTCAGAATTGCCTGAGTTCAAAGCCCCTTTGACTGAACTGTGTGTCCTCGCCGCTGTTCTCGCCTTAACTGAGGCTCGGGGGGCAGCTGATTTGGTAGACACTCTGTTTTTGGAAGCCGATTGGAGTGTCATCGGCTGACCCTGCATCATAACATTCTTCGAAGGCAGTGAGTTGTTGCAGAAGAAGACCACCAGAGCTGCTGAAAGGAGCCTGAAGGGGAAGCCGTCATCATCTACAGGGTCAGAGCCGTTTCTGTTGCTGCAAAAAGATGGAGCAAGGCGCTGTGTTCGGACAGCAAGGAGCGGTTAAGGATCACCTGCAGGCCGGAGACCATAGCGTGGGCATTGGATGATGTTGCCCGTGGATCCGTTGCAGTTGCAAACCTGCGCGATTGATATCTGAGGTTCATATGGCCGTAGGTCGGATCTGTTCAAGCGGCGACTTGGGGATTTAAGTTTTGCTCTTTCGGACAAGTCGCAGATTGCCATTTGGATGGACAATCGAGTTGACCTTGCTCGCGTTTCATGGCAAGGTCCGATGCGCTGCCATCGGCTCTTAATGTGTGGACTTATTTTAGCAATCGGCAAAATTGGAAAGGGGACAGAATCAGCTGAGAAATGTCTTCTTCATTAATAAGAGGGGTTTTTTACAATGAAGAGCCGATTGCTCAAGAAAAGAAGAACAAAAGAAGAGCCGATTGCTTAGGAACTACTAATCCTACATTACTAATCTTCGCTGGCCTCGTCGTCGGCATCGTAGCTGCCGTTGGCGCTGCTTCCGGAGAGTTCCTCGTCACTGCTGCCCCAGCCCTCGGCCGAAGCCTCTTCTTCCTCGTCATCATCATCGTCCTCGCTGTCCGCCCAAGCGCGGAAGCGCTTCGCCGGCGGATACCCAGCGGAAGAGGAGGAATCATCCTCCTCCTCTTCCTCCTCTTCCTCCGCTTCTTCTTCTTCTTCCTCCTCCTCGTCGGAGGAGGTGGAGTTCACCCAGGAGTGGAGGTCGTCTTCGCTCTCGCTCTTCAGCTCCCCTTCGATGAGGAACTGGAAGTCGTCCTCCCCATCGGTCAGAGGTAAGTCACCATCTGACCCGACGAGTGCTTCGGGTGGGCCATCTGGCACGTGGTCAAAGTTCCACTCCTGCTCGCTCGAGGAAGAAGATTGGAAAGAGAGGCCTGAGGAGATGGAGGAAGAGGAAGACATTGCTACAGGGAAAGAGGGTTTTTTAGGTGCCGATGGCCAGAACAGAGCAAGGGGATGAAGTGGCGAACCGTTCGGCACGGTTAAATAAAGGGGGTATAGTGGAGATTTAATGCCATTACGGTTTCCGAGGAAGTGATGTTAAAGCTATCAAATCTCGCAAAGAAGTTGTGAGGGCAAGGCATCATAATGAAGGATACTGCGACGGTTCTGCTCTGCCACGACATGACCCGACGAAGGAAAAGCAGAGTGATTTTGGAATTGTTATTTCCAAAACCAGGGGGGCATGTGTTATCACCAGAATTTGACCGGATCAGAGGTGGGCCGCGATTGAAGATGGGCTTGAAGGATATACATGGAAGAAATACATGAATCGGCCTTATATGCAAAGTTTGGGCTAGTTTGCCCGTGTATCTGTAACATAGTAGGATACGTGTCGGTTAGATAGAGTTTGGCTCGTGCCCGGTTGGGATTATTCCCACGTTAGAAAGTCTACGGACTATAAATATGTATCTAGGGTTTATGAAATAAACAACAATCACGTTCACCACAAACCAATCTAGGCGCATCGCCAACTCCCTTGTCTCGAGGGTTTCTTCCGGGTAAGCATCATGCTGCCTAGATCGCATCTTGCGATCTAGGCAGTACACGTTTATTCGTTGTTCATGCGTTGCTCGTGCTGAAGCCTTGTTGATGGCGAGCAACGTAGTTATCATAGATGTGTTAGGGTTAGCATTGCTTCATTGTATCATATGCTTTCGTCCGTGCAACCCTTAGACGTCTAGCCGTCCTTACTGATACGTCTCCGACGTATCGATAATTTCTTATGTTCCATGCCACATTATTGATGTTATCTACATGTTTTATGCACACTTTATGTCATATTCGTGCATTTTCTGGAACTAACCTATTAACAAGATGCCGAAGTGCCAGTTGCTGTTTTCTGCTGTTTTTTGTTTCAGAAATCCTAGTAAGGAAATATTCTCGGAATTGGACGAAATCAAAGCCCAGGGGCCTATTTTTCCACAAAGCTTCCAGAAGTCCGAAGACGAGACGAAGAGGGGCCACGGGGTGGCCAAACCCTAGGGCGGCGCGGCCCCACCCCTGGCCGCGCCGGCCTATGGTGTGGGGCCCCCGTGCCGCCTCTTGACCTGCCCTTCCGCCTACAAATAGCCTCCGTGACGAAACCCCCAGAACCGAGAGCCACGATACGGAAAACCTTCCAGAGACGCCGCCAACGCCGATCCCATCTCGGGGGATCCAGGAGATCGCCTCCGGCACCCTGCCGGAGAGGGGAATCATCTCCCGGAGGACTCTACGCCGCCATGGTCACCTCCGGTGTGATGTGTGAGTAGTCTACCCCTGGACTATGGGTCCATAGCAGTAGCTAGATGGTTGTCTTCTCCCCATTGTGCTATCATTGTCGGATCTTGTGAGCTGCCTAACATGATCAAGATCATCTATCTGTAATTCTATATGTTGCGTTTGTTGGGATCCGATGAATAGAGAATACTTGTTATGTTGATTATCAAAGTTATATCTACGTATTGTTTATGATCTTGCATGCTTTCCGTTACTAGTAGATGCTCTGGCCAAGTAGATGCTTGTAACTCCAAGAGGGAGTACTTATGCTCGATAGTGGGTTCATGCTTGCATTGACACCTGGGACAGTGACAGAAAGTTCTAAGGTTGTGTTGTGCTGTTGCCACTAGGGATAAAACATTGATGCTATGTCTAAGGATGTAGTTGTTGATTACATTACGCACCATACTTAATGCAATTGTCTGTTGCTTTGCAACTTAATACTGGAGGGGGTTCGGATGATAACCTGAAGGTGGACTTTTTAGGCATAGATGCAGTTGGATGGCGGTCTATGTACTTTGTCGTAATGCCCAATTAAATCTCACTATACTCATCATGATATGTATGTGCATGGTCATGCTCTCTTTATTTGTCAATTGCCCAACTGTAATTTGTTCACCCAACATGCTGTTTGTCTTATGGGAGAGACACCTCTAGTGAACTGTGGACCCCGGTCCAATTCTCTTTACTGAAATACAATCTACTGCAATACTTGTTCTACTGTTTTCTGCAAACAATCATCTTCCACACAATACGGTTAATCCTTTGTTACAGCAAGCCGGTGAGATTGACAACCTCACTGTTTCGTTGGGGCAAAGTACTTTGGTTGTGTTGTGCAGGTTCCACGTTGGCGCCGGAATCCCTGGTGTTGCGCCACACTACATCTCGCCGCCATCAACCTTCAACGTGCTTCTTGACTCCTACTGGTCCGATTAAACCTTGGTTTCTTACTGAGGGAAACTTGCCGCTGTGCGCATCACACCTTCCTCTTGGGGTTCCCAACGGACGTGCCAACCACACGCATCAAGCAAATTTCTGGCGCCGTTGCGGGGGAGATCAAGACACGCTGCAAGGGGAGTCTCCACTTCTCAATCTCTTTACTTTGTTTTTGTCTTGCTTAGTTTTATTTACTACTTTGTTTGCTGCACTAAATCAAAATACAAAAAAAAATTAGTTGCTAGTTTTACTTTACTTGTTATCTTGTTTGCTATATCAAAAACAAAAAAAAAAAATTTAGTTTACTTGCATTTACTTTATCTAGTTTGTTTTATTTACTGTTGCTAAAATGGCCAACACTGAAAATACTAAGTTGTGTGACTTCACAACCACAAATAATAATGATTTCTTATGCACACTTATTGCTCCACCTGCTACTACAGCAGAATTCTTTGAAATTAAACCTGCTTTACTGAATCTTGTTATGCGAGAGCAATTTTCTGGTGTTAGTTCTGATGATGCTGCTGCCCATCTTAATAATTTTGTTGAACTATGTGAAATGCAAAAATATAAATATGTAGATGGTGATATTATTAAACTAAAATTGTTCCCTTTCTCATTAAGAGGAAGAGCTAAAGATTGGTTGCTATCTCTGCCTAAGAATAGTATTGATTCATGGACTAAATGCAAGGATGCTTTTATTGGTAGATATTATCCCCCTGCTAAAATTATATCTTTGAGGAGTAGCATAATGAATTTTAAACAATTAGATACTGAACATGTTGCTCAAGCTTGGGAAAGAATGAAATCTCTGGTTAAAAATTGCCCAACCCATGGACTGACTACTTGGATGATCATCCAAACCTTCTATGCAGGACTAAATTTTTCTTCACGGAATTTATTGGATTCAGCTGCTGGAGGTACCTTTATGTCCATCACTCTTGGTGAAGCAACAAAACTTCTTGATAATATGATGATCAACTACTCTGAATGGCACACGGAAAGAGCTCCACAAGGTAAGAAGGTAAATTCTGTCGAAGAAACCTCTTCCTTGAGTGATAAGATTGATGCTATTATGTCTATGCTTGTGAATGATAGGACTAATATTGATCCTAATAATGTTCCATTAGCTTCATTGGTTGCACAAGAAGAACATGTTGATGTAAACTTCATTAAAAATAATAATTTCAACAACAATGCTTACCGGAACAATTCTAGTAACAACTATAGGCCATATCCTTATAATAATGGCAACGGCTATGGTAATTCTTATGGGAATTCTTACAACAATAATAGGAGTTCACCCCCTGGACTTGAAGCCATGCTTAAAGAATTTATTAGTACACAAACTGCTTTTAACAAATCCGTTGAAGAAAAGCTTGGGAAAATTGATATACTTGCTTCTAAAGTCGATAGTCTTGCTGCTGATGTTGATCTTTTGAAATCAAAAGTTTTGCCTAATGAGAATCATCATAATAAAATTATTACTACAGCAAATGCCATCCAAGTTAGAATTAATGAGAATATAAGATTAATGGCTGAACTGCGTGCTAGGTGGGATAGAGAAGAAAATGAAAAACTAGCTAAAGAGAAGAATGTAGCTAAAGTTTGGACTATTACCACCACTAGTAATGCTAATGCTACACATGTTGCTGCACCTCCTACTAATACTAATAAAAGAATTGGTGTTAGCAATGTTTCCACTTCTAATGCAAAGCGCGAAAAACTGCTGAAAGCTGCTAAAACTGCTGAAACTGCCTGTGATAAAGCTGCTGAAATTTTTTCCAACATTGGGGATGATGATCCCATTGCTTTAGATTATAATGGTTTGAATTTTGATGATTGCCACATCTCTGAAGTTACAAAGTTCTTGCAAAAACTTGCTAAAAGTCCTAATGCTAGTGCTATAAATTTGGCTTTCACGCATCATATTACAAATGCTCTCATAAAAGCTAGAGAAGAGAAACTAGAGCTAAGCCTCTATTCCTAAAAAGCTAGAGGATGGTTGGGAGCCCATCATTAAGATGAAGGTTAAAGATTTTGATTGTAATGCTTTATGTGATCTTGGTGCAAGTATTTCTGTTATGCCTAAGAAAATTTATGATATGCTTGACTTGCCACCGCTGAAAAATTGTTATTTGGATGTTAATCTTGCTGATCATTCTACAAAGAAACCTTTGGGTAAAGTTGATAATGTTCGCATTACCGTTAACAATAACCTTGTTCCCGTTGATTTTGTTGTCTTGGATATTGAATGCAATGCATCTTGTCCCATTATATTGGGAAGACCTTTTCTTCGAACTGTTGGTGCTATCATTGATATGAAGGAAGGTAATATAAAATATCAATTTCCTCTCAAGAAAGGTATGGAACACTTCCCTAGAAAGAGAATGAAGGTACCTTTTGATTCTATTATGAGAACAAATTATGATGTTGACACTTCGTCTCTTGATAATACTTGATACACACTTTCTGCGCCTAGCTGAAAGGCGTTAAAGAAAAGCGCTTATGGGAGACAACCCATGTTTTTACCTACAGTACTTTGTTTTTATTTTGTGTCTTGGAAGTTGTTTACTACTGTAGCAACCTCTCCTTATCTTAGTTTTGTGTTTTGTTGTGCCAAGTTAAGCCGTTGATAGAAAAGTAAGTACTAGATTTGGATTACTGCACAGTTCCAGATTTCTTTGCTGTCACGAATCTGGGTCCACCTCCCTGTAGGTAGCTCAGAAAATTAAGCCAATTTACGTACATGATCCTCAGATATGTACGCAACTTTCATTCAATTTGAGCATTTTCATTTGAGCAAGTCTGGTGCCATTTTAAAATTCGTCAATACGAACTGTTCTGTTTTGACAGATTCTGCCTTTTATTTCGCATTGCCTCTTTTGCTATGTTGGATGAATTTTTTTGATCCACTAATGTCCAGTAGCATTATGCAATGTCCAGAAGTGTTAAGAATGATTGTGTCACCTCTGAATATGTTAATTTATATTATGCACTAACCCTCTAATGAGTTGTTTCGAGTTTGGTGTGGAGGAAGTTTTCAAGGATCAAGAGAGGAGTATGATGCAACATGATCAAGGAGAGTGAAAGCTCTAAGCTTGGGGATGCCCCGGTGGTTCACCCCTGCATATATTAAGAAGACTCAAGCGTCTAAGCTTGGGGATGCCCAAGGCATCCCCTTCTTCATCGACAACATTATCAGGTTCCTCCCCTGAAACTATATTTTTATTCCATCACATCTTATGTGCTTTTTCTTGGAGCGTCGGTTTGTTTTTGTTTTTGTTTTGTTTGAATAAAATGGATCCTAGCATTCACTTTATGGGAGAGAGACACGCTCCGCTGTAGCATATGGACAAGTATGTCCTTGGTTTCTACTCATAGTATTCATGGCGAAGTTTCTCCTTCGTTAAATTGTTATATGGTTGGAATTGGAAAATGATACATGTAGTAATTGCTATAAATGTCTTGGGTAATGTGATACTTGGCAATTGTTGTGCTCATGTTTAAGCTCTTGCATCATATGCTTTGCACCCATTAATGAAGAAATACATAGAGCATGCTAAAATTTGGTTTGCATATTTGGTTTCTCAAAGGTCTAGATAATTTCTAGTATTGACTTTGAACAACAAGGAAGACGGTGTAGAGTCTTATAATGTTTTCAATATATCTTTTATGTGAGTTTTGCTGCACCGGTTCATCCTTGTGTTTGTTTCAAATAAGCCTTGCTAGCCTAAACCTTGTATCGAGAGGGAATACTTCTCATGCATCCAAAATACTTGAGCCAACCACTATGCCATTTGTGTCCACCATACCTACCTACTACATGGTATTTTCCGCCATTCCAAAGTAAATTGCTTGAGTGCTACCTTTAAAAATTCCATCATTCACCTTTGCAATATATAGCTCATGGGACAAATAGCTTAAAAACTATTGTGGTATTGAATATGTAATTATGCACTTTATCTCTTATTAAGTTGCTTGTTGTGCGATAACCATGTTCACTGGGGACGCCATCAACTATTCATTGTTGAATTTCATGTGAGTTGCTATGCATGTCCGTCTTGTCTGAAGTAAGAGAGATCTACCACCATAAGGTTAAGCATGCATATGTTAGAGAAGAACATTGGGCCGCTAACTAAAGCCATGATCCATGGTGGAAGTTTCAGTTTTGGACATATATCCTCAAATCTCAAATGAGAAAATTATTAATTGTTGTTACATGCTTATGCATAAAAGAGGAGTCCATTATCTGTTGTCTATGTTGTCCCGGTATGGATGTCTAAGTTGAAGAATAATCAATAGCGAGAAATCCAATGCGAGCTTTCTCCTTAGACCTTTGTACAGGCGGCATAGAGGTACCCCTTTGTGACACTTGGTAAAAACAGTGCATTGTGATGATCCGGTAGTCCAAGCTAATTAGGACAAGGTGCGGGCACTATTAGTACACTATGCATGAGGCTTACAACTTATAAGATATAATTTACATGATGCATATGCTTTATTACTACCGTTGACAAAATTGTTTCATGTTTTCAAAATCAAAGCTCTAGCACAAATATAGCAATCGATGCTTTTCCTCTATGGAGGACCATTCTTTTACTTTCAATGTTGAGTCAGTTCACCTATTTCTCTCCACCTCAAGAAGCAAACACTTGTGTGAACTATGCATTGATTCCTACATACTTGCTTATTGCACTTATTATATTACTCTATGTTGACAATATCCATGAGATATACATGTTACAAGTTGAAAGCAACCGCTGAAACTTAATCTTCTTTTGTGTTGCTTCAATGCCTTTACTTTGAATTATTGCTTTATGAGTTAACTCTTATGCAAGACTTATTGATGCTTGTCTTGAAGTGCTATTCATGAAAAGTCTTTGCTTTATGATTCACTTGTTTACTCATGTCATATACATTGTTTTGATCGCTGCATTCACTACATATGCTTTACAAATAGTATGATCAAGATTATGATGGCATGTCACTCCAGAAATTATCTGTGTTATCGTTTTACCTGCTCGGGATGAGCAGAACTAAGCTTGGGGATGCTGATACGTCTCCGACGTATCGATAATTTCTTATGTTCCATGCCACATTATTGATGTTATCTACATGTTTTATGCACACTTTATGTCATATTCGTGCATTTTCTGGAACTAACCTATTAACAAGATGCCGAAGTGCCAGTTGCTGTTTTCTGCTGTTTTTGGTTTCAGAAATCCTAGTAAGGAAATATTCTCGGAATTGGACGAAATCAAAGCCCAGGGGCCTATTTTTCCACGAAGCTTCCAGAAGTCCGAAGACGAGACGAAGAGGGGCCACGGGGTGGCCAAACCCTAGGGCGGCGCGGCCCCACCCCTGGCCGCGCCGGCCTATGGTGTGGGGCCCTCGTGCCGCCTCTTGACCTGCCCTTCCGCCTACAAATAGCCTCCGTGACGAAACCCCCAGGACCGAGAGCCACGATACGGAAAACCTTCCAGAGACGCCGCCAACGCCGATCCCATCTCGGGGGATCCAGGAGATCGCCTCCGGCACCCTGCCGGAGAGGGGAATCATCTCCTGGAGGACTCTACGCCGCCATGGTCACCTCCGGTGTGATGTGTGAGTAGTCTACCCCTGGACTATGGGTCCATAGCAGTAGCTAGATGGTTGTCTTCTCCCCATTGTGCTATCATTGTCGGATCTTGTGAGCTGCCTAACATGATCAAGATCATCTATCTGTAATTCTATATGTTGCGTTTGTTGGGATCCGATGAATAGAGAATACTTGTTATGTTGATTATCAAAGTTATATCTACGTGTTGTTTATGATCTTGCATGCTTTCCGTTACTAGTAGATGCTCTGGCCAAGTAGATGCTTGTAACTCCAAGAGGGAGTACTTATGCTCGATAGTGGGTTCATGCCTGCATTGACACCGGGACAAGGATGAAAGTTCTAAGGTTGTGTTGTGCTGTTGCCACTAGGGATAAAACATTGATGCTATGTCTAAGGATGTAGTTATTGATTACATTACGCACCATACTTAATGCAATTGTCTGTTGCTTTGCAACTTAATACTGGAGGGGGTTCGGATGATAACCTGAAGGTGGACTTTTTAGGCATAGATGCAGTTGGATGGCGGTCTATGTACTTTGTCGTAATGCCCAATTAAATCTCACTATACTCATCATGATCTGTATGTGCATGGTCATGCTCTCTTTATTTGTCAATTGCCCAACTGTAATTTGTTCACCCAACATGCTGTTTGTCTTATGGGAGAGACACCTCTAGTGAACTGTGGACCCCGGTCCAATTCTCTTTACTGAAATACAATCTACTGCAATACTTGTTCTACTGTTTTCTGCAAACAATCATCTTCCACACAATACGGTTAATCCTTTGTTACAGCAAGCCGGTGAGATTGACAACCTCACTGTTTCGTTGGGGCAAAGTACTTTGGTTGTGTTGTGCAGGTTCCACGTTGGCGCCGGAATCCCTGGTGTTGCGCCACACTACATCTCGCCGCCATCAACCTTCAACGTGCTTCTTGACTCCTACTGGTCCGATTAAACCTTGGTTTCTTACTGAGGGAAACTTGCCGATGTGCGCATCACACCTTCCTCTTGGGGTTCCCAACGGACGTGCCAACCACACGCATCACTTACACCTATCTTAGGTGTAAGGGCGGCACCCCGTTTGATCATTATTTAGTAGATCCGATCCGTTATGATTGCTCCTTGTTCTTCGAGGATTAGTTTAATATCTGCATAGTTAGGCCTTACAAACGGGTTGAAGGATCCAGTGGCGCGTAGGGTGTAGTTTGCTAGCCCTAGACAGGATGTTCCGGGGATCAACTTCATGTTGGTTTTTAGGCCTTGTCTAGGGTCGGTTTACGATCACCGTGCGTGGCCGCCAGGCTCAATCACGAGTAGGATGTTCCGATTATGTGGTGAAAACCCTAAATCGTAGTAGGTCGTTTTAGCTTTATCTTGATCAAGCAGGACCACCATATATTCGTACACCTCGTACGGATCATGGGTGGATCGGCTCTTTGAGCCGATTCACAGGATAACCTGAGAGCCGATCGAGGCTCGTATTTAATGTTTACGTGTATGCCATGCAGGAAACTAAGCGAGGCACATCCATCACCTTCCTGACCAGGTATAGGTCAGGTGGCACGCCCTTGCACCAGCATCGGACGTGCGTGCCGAGTCTTTGCGGGCCGTCGCTTGGAGGGACCAGGGCCAGCCGCAGTCCTGGGAGCCTCCCGGCTCTACTGTGTTGCCCGTCGCTGCTCGCCGGTGGGTTTCTGACCGCAACAGGCACACATCTAATGCCATGTGTTCTTGTGTCAGACTGAGAAGCTCAAGCTTGGGTCACCTACTGAGACCCCCGAAGAGGGACCGTCGAAGAAGCGAAGGGCGGCTAATGTCGGCCACTTCCAGCCGAACGTAGGGTCGGACCAGTTCCCGCGCATCGTCTTCAGGCCCATCTTTAGCTGGCTCCGGATCCCTCAAGATTTCGTCAGGTGGTTCGGAGAAATCCGTTCGAACATCATTGTCACCACCAACACTGGCTGCAACTGGAGGATGACTACGGTGAGAGAAGACGATGACGCATACATCGACCAGGGGTGGGCGGGCTTCGCCGTCGCTCATCAGGTACAGGTAGACCAGTTCCTCATCTTCAAGAAGGTATCCTCCTTCGAGTACAGTGTGGTCATCTTCGACCACACCTGCACTAAGGTGATGACCCGTTACCATGGCGATGCCACCAGGTGTGTCGTCTTCGAAAGTCATATCTGAAGCTTACCTTGTTTTGTGTCGCTGCTACCATGTCTGTGTCTAGTTGTTGTTCATGTCGTGTGTTGAACTATGATCGTCTCTGTGTCGTGAACTATGATCGTCCTGTGTCATGAACTATGACCGTGAACTATGATCAGTGCTAAATTTGGCTGACTGTGATTGTGTTCTTGCTTCTGTTGTTGATCGCTGGTAACCTCACCACTGAAGGGAAGAGGTAAGCAGAAACAGATTATGGGGTTGCAACCAAACAACATGGGCGCCGTTCTGAGCTGCTACTAGGCCTGAAAACCGGCATACCAAACGGGCAGAGCCCACACGGGACCGAAAAAACTCTGTGCAAGCCACCAAACAACATGACTTTTATGACACATGGCCCGTCTACGACGCGCATGGGTCTTCTTCCCACTGCGTCAGTGGTGCAGTAAACTGCTGCAGGCTACTAACCGCGCCCTTATTTTACACCGGAGGGAGTAGAAAAATAAGGTTCTATCAGCAATTTTTTGCAAGTAATTGTATTGTACTGATATCATATTATACTCTCCAGCTGGTACAAGTATACAACCGAAACAATAAACAATATAGGGCGAAATCCGCGTCGAAGAAGGTTGGGGAACAGAGCTACGTGGTTGACTTTGCTGGTTTGAATTTGAGTCGTTGGAATGTAGAGCGGATACTCCTTTTTTTTCTGGAGTTTATATATGGAATGAATGATTTGGACTGTTTGATGGTCCTAAGAGCATGTCTAGCAGACCTCCTATTTCTCTGCCCCATAAAACGCGAGTAGATGACCCTGTATCAAAAAAATGCTCACGCAAGAACCATTTCGTCTAGTAGACCTCGTATTTCACTCCGTATATTTGAAATTGCAAACCCGAGAAATTTGTTCGATAGTTCATCATCAGCTCATAGGTAGATCATACATACGGATCATACAGAATTGCGCGATCCTAATGGATCGCGACTTCTACGAAACTATCTAGTCGTCGAGGACGACGACTGTCGCATTCTCCTCCGCCTCCCGCGCCTCCATCTCCTTCACGGCGGCGATGGCCTGCGCCTTCTCGTCTGCCTCCGCCATCTCCTTGTCGGCTTCGTCCTTCAGGGACGCGGCCACCGCCAGCAAGAAGAGGGGGTCTTCCCCCTCCTCCGCCTCCTCCGCCTCCTCGCCGGCTCGCGGCGCTCCTCCGTTGCTGGTGCTCGCCTCCCACGCCACCTTCGACCGGCGGTGCAACTCCCAATCGGCGCACCATTTGTCGAAGTCGACGCTGCTCATCGGCTTGAGCGGCGGATCGGCCTTGTATTAGCGCCCGCCGCGAACTCGCGGAGCTTCGACGGCACGTAGAGGGCGCCGACGTACCTGCACGCGGCACGCTGACTCCCGGCGGCGGAGAGCTTGCAGTGGCGCCGCCATGCCTCCTCGAGCGTGTCCGGCGAGTGGGATCGCTTCGATCCGGAGGCGAGCGACGCGCTGGTGCTACGTGCGGACATGGCAAGCGGCGGTGCTAATGCGGAGGCGTGCAGCGCGGAACTCGCCGGAGCGTGTGCGGAGAGGCGGCAACGCACGACGGAGCTAGGGTTGCGAGTGAGGGGTTCGACCCCCACTCGCACCTTCGCCCTGTATTTGTAGGGAGCGGCGGTGTGATTTTGACGGGCCCCGTATTTCGCCGATACGGGCCGGCCCGAATACGGGGCCTGCTAGACGGCCCAAACTGCGTTCACCCCCTATCCCGCCGGAATTATACGGGACGTTTTGAGGGGCCTGTTAGACATGCTCTAATTTCTTCTCCTTTCTAGTGTTCTATAATCATGTGTTCCCCGATGTGTCAATCTGCAAGTTGGTCTCTAGTGATTTCTTGATTCTCAGGCGTTTTGAACCTATGCAGCTTATGTCTGAATAAGGGTAATCAGCTGCTATGACGTGCAGCTATTTGTCCAAGGCTTCCGATGCATGAGAGCTATGGAGGGGTATGCCAATCAGGGTAATCACTAATCAGTGGCAAGGTGCGAAGGATGGATGCGGCACAGCATATGCTTTCTT
Source organism: Lolium perenne (assembly GCF_019359855.2). Lineage (NCBI taxonomy): Eukaryota > Viridiplantae > Streptophyta > Magnoliopsida > Poales > Poaceae > Lolium > Lolium perenne. The sequence goes on from NC_067244.2 coordinate 207,327,335, forward strand.
GCGTCACCTCTTGTGAGTTCTAACCTTGCCTACACTCGGAAATGCCCCCGTGAAGTTGAAATAAGGCGCAGTTAAAATCTGAGCCGTTCCATGGTATAGAGATGTTCACTTATAAGGCCCGTACATATATTCACCCATATGGGAAGAATTCTCTTCTCCAAATACATTACTATTTGAAAAATCAACACAACTTTCATGCAATAAATGTAAATAAGTTTTTGTTTGCATATTTGAATTCCTGGCGACGAACTCTTGGAAATGAGTCTAATATTTTTTTTTTGATGAACAGGATCTATAGAGTTCTCTATTGTTTGTGCATGTAGTGTCTATATTATGTCCATGTAGTGTTGTGATATGTCGTTGTGATATGTCGTACTGAATTTATAAAGTCCTTCCAAATTTGATTATATGGTACATACAATATTTCTGTTGCTTTTACACATATGACAACTGTACATTTTCTTTTTCATGTGAAGTACCATCGGTTCGAATCTAGAAGAACATAAACATCAGCGATGGCTCAAATATCAACTTGGCGCACCCAATTCGACTTCACCAACTCCGCATCCGCCTACACTGATGTCCAATCATTTATCCACTGATGATGCTCTTCTCTTTTCCAGTTCTTCGAGTACCGTTTTCGTGTTTAGATCCATATTATCTTCATAAAAAGTTTAAGATTTATATTATTTTTAAAAAGTCAAACCAAGTAAAGTTTGACCAAACTTTTAGAAAAATCTATCAACGAATATGATGTTTTATAGATACCATATAAAAAGTTTTATTATCTATCTAATGATATTGATTATGTATTTTAAATTTTAATTTTTAATAATAACTCAGTTAAGTTTGACATAGTTTGTTTTTCTAAAAATAATATAAGCCTTAATCTTTAGAATGGAGATAGTATAAATATGTCTAGACTAAATCTTTTTGTAACGAAGTGTACATAACAAAAAAAAAATCTGTGGAAAGCCAAATACAAACAACCAAAGCCAGCCTTGTTATTACCTCCGTTCCCTAGCCTACAACTAGTAAGTTTGCACGTGCAATGCACGTAAATATAAAATTAAATTGTGTCATATGCGAAACAACATAGCTCTTGTCTGTTACAAAAATAAATATGACACATTTCCTTGTTGAAGCCAGTGAATGATCCAAATTGGCCAGTACGGACATATGGTTGTTGTACACGTTGTATTAGTATGTATTATATAGCAAGTTCTTCAAACATGACATTTCATCCAAGCTCTACGGATAATCCTTGGTCAACAAGACCAACATGCACTTAGGAGTTGGGAGCATCGGAGTGACACAACTAAATAAATCCCCTTCCATTCCATCACTCTATAGTTAAATTTTCCCTCTTAATTGATTGATTCTACTAACTTCTCATGTAAAAATTCTTAAAGAGAACAACATAGCACCCAACACATATTTCCTTTTATCACAACAAAGCATCCAAAAGCACAGTTTTGCCAGCGGCAACAAAGTGCACAATGACTTCACCTGAATCTTGTATTTTGTATCATGAGAGAAAAATAAATACACACAGTCATGTGCAAATGATTTTTATTTGCACCACATGAACTGAAACAACAGGAGTTTCCATTTTCCTTCAAAGCATCAAACCAGAACATACCACATTGTTTTAGCATCATCAAGCAGTCACCAGCGGTGTTAACATAAATTTCACTACTTCAGCGACAATGCAAAGCAAAAAAAAGTAAATATGTACTATCACCTTAGCAACGCGGTGAGGCCACTCTCGAGTCTTGAGCATCTCTTAGTAAACGGGGCACTCCTGACAGTAAACCTTGATGACAGTATTCCTTCACTTTGTCCGCCCACTCACCCTCCATGTTGGTGCCATTGTTACGGAAGCAAAAAATAATAAGAGAGCCACGTCTGAACTTGTATACACTGCATAAATGTGACTTTAAGAGCTCTCACATACATATACACCAAAGATAAAATGGTTAATTGATCAAACACTAGTGATGAGCAAGTCTATCAAGAAGGCAAGTAACTGAACTATATTAGAGTCAGAATGGTCCTCACGTATACTACAGTTGGACACACGCTAGAGCATAGATGAAGCAATGAAGAAACCAGATTAAACAAAACAAGTTGCTCTAGCTGCTACCTTCTTGATTGGTCGGATATGAGTCTTGGCAGAGATGGAGTAGGATTTAGCTGCAGAGCACCGTGCTTATATGGTCTTTACCTGCCGGTGAAAACTTGATACAATTAAAATCTTAGGTCCATATACATTACATTTTTTTTCGAAAAGGGGAAAAAATCGCCCCAGCTTCTGCATCCAAAGGATGCACACGGCTTTTTATTAGATTATTCGCAAACCTTACAAGAAGAAATACAAAAAATCAACCTCGAAGCCACCTCACTAGACCTACAGAGGGATGAAGGGGGTGACAATACATTACATCAATTCAAACATTTAGTAATTTAGAACAACAGTAGTAATTTTGTGGATAACATCAAGCTCACATGATACCATTCATATATCAAACAGCGAAAGTCATACGCCAGTATAGTAGTGAACTTACCTCTTGAGAATTACTGACATTGGTATTTTCTGGCTCCTACTCACACATGTATACATAATACCTCCTTTGGTGGCAGGAAAATATAAGATGCCATAGTGATCATTCAAATGAACATTAGCATTCAGGAAACATTATAATTAATTATGAATAAAAGAGTACATGATTCTTCTATATCTCTAAACCTTTTTGTTTTTAAAATCTAGCACTATCAATAAAATCGTAACCATTCCTCAACCAAAATCAGTGTGTTCAATAGCAGGGAGAAAAAAGGGAGCTACACAATAGTGAGATATCATACAGTTCACTCTAGCAAAATAGATCAAACAATTATTCATAGAAAGAGGACAGTGCACAAACTGATAGTTTCTATTGTTCTGCTCTTGTATGTGGGAACAAACTAAAACTGGGAAGGGCTATAAGAAATCTTTAAGCAACTATATATTCAAGTGTAGCCAGCAATTTCCGATGTCTCCATTCTCCATAAATCAGTGACACTATAGCTACGAATATACAAAGAAATTGCTGATTACTTCAAGACAAGCTTCATTCCCAAATCTAAATAAGTCAGTTTCAAATAGCTATTTTTAAAATATGATATGCAGAGGGGTTAAATGCATTATAAATAAAAGCAATATATTAGTCTGTGCTATACACACATTTTTGCATATCAATGACACATTGATGGGTAAGATTGAACCTGGTCTTTGTCATCATGTGTAGACAGAAATATGAAAACAAATATTTCTGCTAGGTGCTTACCATTCGAAATATTCTTTAGGTTAAAACAATTCCAATTTAATGGATGCAAAATGCGTAAAAAGATTAAAGGCAGGAATTTCATTATCACTCCAAGCAGAGAATTTCCATGAAGGACAATATGAATTAACAGAGTCTTAATGTCCCCATAAATAGTACTCCCACCGATCCATAATAAGTGTCTGTCGCTTTAGTTTAAATTGGAACGCAGTTCCGTTCAGTTTTATTCACTGGCATCTTTTTATCAACATAATGCTGAAAAATGCATACATGACACGTCGTCCTGCTTGCCCAACCTGATCCAATAATTGAGGTGATGCTAACCATGACTCCATGAAAACCAAGAGTTAGCATCTCTGCATGCCTAGCCCATCGATCTATTAAAACAAATATTGTGTGTCAACATGTGTATAGGTTAATGATCAAAACCATGTACTGATTAGCAAACCTAAATAACATTTTCAACCAATTGGAACCATTTATTCATTGTTTGCTGGTCAAAACCAAGTATTAATTAGCAAACCTGAAAATTGAGTGTACTTGCAGAATAAAGATGCAATGTAGAAGAGTGTTAGAGATATATTAGGTAGTATTAGATGTCACGGGATTTGTATAGGATTTGTCATTCATCTCCTGCCTTATCTCTAGGAGAGCTTCTTAGCCTCCAAGTCTTGTACCCTATATATACTCGCCCATGAGGCGCAATACAACATCCATCATATTCCGCAATCTCTCCTCCCTCTCTATCCTTCTACATGGTATCAGAGCGGCACGCTCCTTGACCTAGCCGCCGCACAAGCTTCCGCCCGCGCCGCCCCCGGGGAGGTCAATCTCCATGGCCTACTCCGGGGGCCGCGCAATCCGTATGAGGGTTCGTTCGCCGATCCGTTGATCCGCTGCCCTCGAGTCTTTTTTTTCCAATCTGTAGATTGGTTTTCTTTTTGCTCCGCCGGTCGCTCGACCGGCGTTTTCTTTTTGGTTTTACCGATTATAGATCGGATTGAGTCGCCCATCGCCGCCGTCCACTTGCGCCTCTACTCCGACAACGGCATCGACCTGCACCGGCCATTAACCGCACGGGACAGTCGCACGCGCCGCACACGGGGCGCCCCTACGTGCGACGCAGCAGGCTGTCTCGCTCGTGCGGTCTCCATCGCCGGCTCGTCTCCACCGTCATCGCCCGGGACATCGTCGACAACGTCGCCATCGACTCCGATCTGCGCGTCGTCCATGCCATGGCGCGTATCGCGTCGCCGTCGGTCTGATCAACCGACCCCGCGCACGTCTACGCCAAGCACGTCCCCGAGCACGCGCCTACCACCGATCGAGCATCGGGGTGCCGCTGCGTCGCCCCTTCGGGTCGCAGCGCCGCCGCCTTTGGTCCACGCTGCTAGCCAACGACGCACCTTCTCAGGCACGTACGTCGCTGGTGGCGTCCCGCCGCTGCACCGACTCGTGCCCTGCAGCTACGCCGGCCCCTCAGGCCGTGGCGTCGCCGCACGCGGTCGCCTTCGCCGTCCCCCGCGCGTCGATGTCCGAGGCCACCACAGCGCCGCCCCTTCGGCGCGGGTCGCCTCCATCCGCGCATGGTCTTCGTCACGCCGCTGGGTCTTCCTCGCCTACTTCGTGTACCGCCGCCGCGCCCCCACCCCAGGTCGCCGCTGGGCTAGCCAACCACTTTAGGTCGCGCTGAGCTCGCCGACCACCGCAACGCCCGTCTAGGCGTCCAGCATGACCACCCCTGGTCACCGCTGGGTTAGCCGCCTTCTACGTCTTCATACACTACAGCTTCGCCGCCAGCGTCCTCGCCTCTTCCCCGACTACGTCACCTGCTACTCTACTCCGACACCCGTCGTCGAGACTCGCCTCTTCCCCGACTACACCACCTGCTCCTCTTCTCCGACACCCGTCGTCGAGACCTCCTCTACTAGTCTACTCCGACATGGCGCGCACTTTGTAATGTTCCCTACCCTCGCATGCCCGGTACTGACAACACCGGAAGTGCCTTCGTCCCTCGACACGTTCCCGAGTCTGGCAAACTCGCGCCGGACATCTCGTCTTCATCGGCTTCGACAACGTCTTCTTCGGCATCGCCTCTACGACTGCCTCGACCGCGTCACCGACTTCTTCTATGTGTACTCGGTTCTGGCAAAACCGAAGTATACCTTCGTCCCCGACGTGCGCCTGGTTCTGGCAAAACTATGGTTGCACTTCGTCCTCGACGGCTCCGACTACATCGACTTCGGCATCGACCATCTCCACGACTGCCTCGACGCGTCTCCGTCACTCTCCTCTCGCACTACGCGCTTGCGGCTACATCGACACCGGCACCCGCCCACGACATCGACCACGGCAATACCTCGCGCGGCTTCCTCGACCAAGGTTGCAGCACCCACGCTCTCGGCTACCTCGACATCGGCACAAAGGGCTACCACCTCGTCTGGCCTCACCAGCTTCTTCTCCAGTCTGACCGTCCGCGATGCTACTCTTGTTCACGTCGCTACCGCTACGACTACGGGGGGGGGGGGGGTGTTAGAGATATATTAGGTAGTATTAGCACTGGTAGAAAAACAGGCTTCCGGTGAGCCCCATAAGTCGTGAAGCTGTAGGAACCGCGACTAATGGGACCTTTAGTCGCGGTTCGGGAGGCGAACCGCGACCAAAGGCCTGGGCCCAGGGCGCTTGATGACCCACAAGTATAGGGGATCGCAACAGTCTTCGAGGGAAGTAAAACCCAATTTATTGATTCGACACAAGGGGAGACAAAGAACACTTGGAAGCCTTAACAACGGAGTTGTCAATTCAGTTGCACCTGGAAACAGACTTGCTCGCAAGAGTTTATCAGTAGTAACAGTTTTATAGCAGATAGCAAGAGTGAAATAACAGCAGCAGAGTAACAGAGACAGCAGTAGTGATTTTAGTAAACAGCAGGATTAAAATACTGTAGGCACGGGGACGGATGACGGGCGTTGCATGGATGAGAGAAACTCATGTAACAATCATAACAGGGCATTTGCAGATAATAATAAAACGGTGTCCAAGTACAAAGCAATCAATAGGCATGTGTTCCATATATAGTCGTGCGTGCTCGCAATGAGAAACTTGCACAACATCTTTTGTCCTACCAGCCGGTGGCAGCCGGGCCTCAAGGGAAACTACTGGATATTAAGGTACTCCTTTTAATAAAGTACCGGAGCAAAGCATTAACACTCCGTGAACACATGTGATCCTCACATCGCTACCATCCCCTCCGGTTGTCCCAATTCTTGTCACTTCGGGGCCATTGGTTCCGGACAGCGACATGTGTATACAACTTATAGGTAAGACCATAAACAATGATTATCTTCATGAAACAATAACATGTTCAGATCTGAGATCATGGCACTCGGGCCCTAGTGACAAGCATTAAGCATAACAAGTTGCAACAATATCATCAAAGTACCAATAACGGACACTAGGCACTATGCCCTAACAATCTTATGCTATTACATGACCAATCTCATCCAATCCCTACCATCCCCTTCGGCCTACAGCGGGGAATTACTCACACATGGATGGGGGAAACATGGCTGGTTGATGTAGAGGCGTTGGCGGTGATGGCGGTGATGATCTCCTCCAATTCCCCGTCCCGGCGGAGTGCCAGAACGGAGACTTCTGGCTCCCGCGACGGAGTTTCGCGATGTGGCGGCGTTCTGGAGGGTTTCTGGCGACTTCGACTTCTCTTCGGGTGTTTTTAGGTCGAGGCGAATAAGTAGTCCGAAGGAGGGCGTCGGAGGCCGGCCGAGGGGGCCACACCACGGGCCGCGCGGGCCCCGGGGCCGCGCCGCCCTATCGCGTGGGGCCCGCGGGCCTCCACCTCAATTGTCCTTCTAGCTCCGTTAGTTTCCTGGGAAAATAGGGCCTTCTGCATAAATTCCGAGGATTTTCCCGAAAGTTGGATTTCTGCACAAAAACGAGACACCAGAGCAGTTCTGCTGAAAACAGCGTTAGTCCGTGTTAGTTGCATCCAAAATACACAAATTAGAGGCAAAACAATAGCAAAAGTGTTCGGGAAAGTAGATACGTTTTGGACGTATCAACTCCCCCCAAGCTTAGCTTATTGCTTGTCCTCAAGCAATTCAGTTAACAACTGAGCGATAAAAGAACTTTCACGAACACATTTGCTCATATGATGTATATATTCTCATGCAATAGCTAATACTTAAGCAGTTCATAATGAGATACATGCAAATAAGATCATCTAACAGCTATGTCAATCATGGAGAGGTACCAACAATTAATAAGAAGCATCATGAATCATGTATATAAGCAAGATTGCAATGTTCATAAGAGAGTATGATAAAGTGGTATCTCGCTTGCCTGTATTTGATTGGCAAAACATAAATGCCCGGGCACCTCTGGAGTTCATAGAAAGACTAGAAGTAGTGATTGTCAAAAGATAAATGCATCAAAGTTATACCACAATCAATCATATTTTGAGACAAGCATATTATACTAAGAATGACAGTTGTGCTCTCAAGATAGTGCTCAAAGAGATAATGGAGACACAACATAAAAGTAAAAGATTGACCCTTCGCAGAGGGAAGCAGGGATTAACTTGCGCTAGAGCTTTTCATCTTTATAAAGACAGGAGTAAAATTATTTTGAGAGGTGTTTGTTGTTGTCAACGAATGGTAATGGGTACACTAACTACCTCGCCAACCGGACTTTCAAGAGCGGCTCCCATGAATTATTGCATATTTATTTGGCACTCCTTCCACCCTTTCTTTCACAAACCATGGCTAACCGAATCCTCGGGTGCCTGCCAACAATCTCATACCATGAAGGAGTGCCTTTTTTATTTTGGTTTTATTATGATGATGACACTCCCCCCAACCTTTGCTTACACAAGCCATGGCTAACCGAATCCTTCGGGTGCCGTCCAACAATCACAAACCATGGAGGAGTGTCTATTTAAGTTAATTAATTCGGGACTGGGAATCCCATTGCCAGCTCTTTTTGCAAAATTATTGGATAAGCGGATGTGCCACTAGTCCATATGAGAGTCCGTCAAAAGTAAATGACAAGGTTGAAAGCAAAACACCACATACTTCCTCATGAGCTATGAAACATAAACACAAATTGAGAAGCATTTTGAAGGTTTTAAAGGTAGCGCACGAGAATTTACTTGGAATGGTTTGAAATGCCATGCATAGGTATTTATGGTGGACACTTTGGAATAACTTGGTTTTCATGTGTTTGGAAGCACGAGCAGCGTTCCCGCTCAGTACAAGTGAAGGCTAGCAATAGACTAGGGAGCGACAAATCAAGAGAGCAGTAACTGTCATAATCATGCTTGCGGCAAAATATATTAACGGAGGCATAAAAGTGATACAAGAACTCTGAAGCAATATAAATCATCGAGGCTTAATTGACTTTTTGTTCAGTCATATGCATGCGTGAGCATGTGCCAAGTCGATATAAATGAATTATTCAGAGGAGGATACCACAATGCCATACTTACTTATGAATAAAACAATGCTAGCAAACATCCATGACATGCTACTCATATTAATAAATTGGAGCTAAACATGAGAGATCATAAACTACTAGACTTTCTCAAATAACATATACCTCACATGAACCAACTAAGCATGCTCACATGGATGAGTATATGTACAAAAATGAAAACAAATAGAGTTCATACCAGCCTCTCACCACAATCAGATTGTCGTAGATCGTCATTATTGCCTTTTCACTTGTGCAGCTTGGATAATATGAAATGAAAACCACGCTCCAGTCACCGAAGACCATTGAACTCATAAAGAACTTTACAAACCAGAGAAGAACAGCAAATATTTTTGGTGTTTTCAAATTGCAAATAAAAACAAGAGGAAACAAACAAACAAAGCAAAATCTTTTTGTGTTTTCTTATAGCAAACTAGCAATAGCAAATAAAGTGAAACAAATGAAAGAAACTAAAGCAAACAAATGGTGAAGAGAAATAACAGAAATATTTTTGGTCTTTTTGTGTTTTGGGAAGGAAACAAAGCGAAATCAAGAAATAGCAAACTGAAAGAAACACAGAAAAGCGAGATGGCAGAAATCTGCCAAAACCTGACAGCAGTACAGAAATTGATTTTTACAAAAATCTTACGTTGCTCGGATCGAAAAGTGTTCAACTAATGAAAGTTAGATAACAACCTGGGGAACCTGCACAAAAATTGGCAGCTCAAAATGACGCTCTGGCTATTTTTGACGATTTTTACAGTAACGTTCCAGAATCTGTTTTCAGGCAGCATTTCCCCAAATATCATCTTCCTCTCATTAGAAAACCACTCAAACGAACAAAACAAGTATGTGCAAGTATCCAGCAACCATAATATGCAAAGAATTAGTGATGCCGGTATACCTCCCCCCAAGCTTAGGCTTTTGGCCTAAGTGGAGTTTAATCCCATCGATCCCATGAGGTAGTGTCTCCGTAATATGAAGATGGGTCGTATTCCGGGTATGTGCTAGAAGAAGCACCCGGATATGTGACGGTGTGGTCGTAGGAGGTCCCGACGTCCTCGGAGTCATGTTGCTGGTGGAAGTCTTTTATCTTCAAATGTTCATCCACCTCCTCCTTAGTGCACGACCATGACTGCCTGTCAATACTCAACAAACCAGGTTGGGGAAGAGGGATTTCCTTCTCCTCCCCGTCAGAAAACAACATTCTATACACCATACTATCTAAAGTAGAGTCAGTAGTAACAAAATGATGACTCTTCATAGCAGTAATATCAAGTCTCCTAGGGGCCAATGGCACATCATTAGGATCAATAGGAAGATTAAGAAAAGTTAAAACACGCAGCGCAATAGTTCCTCCAAAAATAGGCCCCCTGGTAGTCAGGCGGCGAGCAATAAGAGCACCAAGGTGATAAGATGTATGACCAGTAAGTGCAATATTCAGGAAAGCAAGATGGTAGCTAGAGATATTACTAGTGTTCTCCCTACCAAGAATGCTAGTAGCAATGTAGTATGCAAAATATTTAATGGCGGGGAGTTGAATGTTTCTTATCTTGCCCCGCTGAATGGTGCGACAATCATCATCGGTGATTCCACGGTAGAGCTCCAGCAAGTCCCGGGGGTTGTCATCAATCCTACTTGCTGTACCTACAGGGGCAATATCCAGGGCACAACAAAAATCCTTCAATGGCATAGTCACAGTATTACCATAAATCCTGAACGCAACTGTTGGCTCATAGTGTTTGTTGTTGAACTGGAAACTCTCGACGAGGATTTTGGTGAGCAAGTAGTATTGCTCCCTTTCATCGCCCATATAAGTGGTTAACCCTGCCCTGTTGACAAGGGTTAAGAAATCCTCCAGTATCCCTGCATTCCTTAGAAAATCATAACATGGAAAAGTAGAAGCATTAGGGGGGCCGTTGTCCTCTTCAGGCGCGAAACTAGGCGCGAGGATGTCTTCATTGTATGATTGCCTAATCCGGGTGGCGGCCCTAGAAGGCCTCCCGGTGCTGGTTGTCCCCTTCTTGAACAACTCCCCAAAGCTAAACTTCTTCATAGCTTCTCTGAAATTTTCAACAAATGACATAAAAATTTGGTTTGGTGACATATAATTGAGGGAAACTACCATAGGAACTTGCTAGAGTACTAATCATGCATCAAAACTAGTTTCTACCACTTAGAACAAGCATGCAAGCTCACTAAACATGTTACCTACAGCAGCAAAGTATTCAAGATGTACTCAACCAAACGAAATTCTACTTGGATGGGTGGAGGAGTCACATACCGAAGAGCAAATGTGCTAAATTTCAGACAGAAATCTGGGCTGAGCAAAGAGATCGAAAAATCTGGAGCTCTGGAGCAAAAACGCGAGTGAGAGGAACTTGGTGTCGATTTTTTCGGGAGAGAGAAGAGTCTGGGAGGAAGAGATGGCAAAGTGGGGCAGAGGGGGACCCACACCACATGGTGGCGCGGCCACCTCCTTGGCCACGCCGGCCTGTGGTCTGGCACCCTCTGGTGCCCCACAGGTCATCCTCTGGTGCTCCCAGGTGTCTCGTGGAAAAATAGGACCAACGGTATAATTTTTGTGAATTTTTGAAAACTTTGAAAAACGCACATTTCTGGGTATTTAGTTTATTATTACTGGCCAGGAAATTTTTTTGAAATCTTCGAATAACTCAAGAACTTTGCAAATTAAAAGTGCTACAGCAACTAGAGCAAGTGGAGGAAGAAAGATATGTTGTTTACCTCCCCTATGCATATAAAAGGTATTCGTTAACAAGGTTGATCAAGTCTTGTCACCAAATAAATTTTACATAGCATAAGAAGAAATAAACCTCAAATCAATCATGTTACCTTGAATTGTATTGATATGGATCCAATCACGAGAGTTTGATATTCTTCCTTAGGCTCATATATAGGACAATCAATAGTTCCCACTTTGATAGTTCTCACATTAGAAATAGTATTAACTCCACACGCTTTCTCAATCCTCTTGGGAAAATAAACGGTATGCTCCCTATCATCAACATTGAAAGTAACCTTTCCTTTATTGCAATCAATAACAGCCCCTGCGGTGTTAAGAAAAGGTCTCCCAAGAATAATAGACATATTATCATCTTCCGGCATTTCCAACACAACAAAATCAGTTAATATCAAGCAGCTTAGTAGTAACTTGAACAGAACATTCTCACATATACCAACAGGAATAGCAAGAGATTTATCAGCCATTTGCAAAGATATATCAGTAGGTATTAACTTATCTAAGTAAAGTCTCTTATAAAGAGAAAAAGGCATAACACTAACACCGGCTCCCAAGTCACATAGAGCAGTTTTAACATAATTATTCTTGATAGAACAAGGAATAGTAGGTATACCTGGGTCGCCCAACTTCTTTGGAATTTTGCCATTGAAAGAGTAATTAGCAAGCATAGTGGAAATTTCCTCATTGGGGATTTTCCTTTTGTTAGTAACAATATCTTTCATATACTTTGAATAAGGAGGCAATTTAATCGCATCACCAAAGGGATTTGCAAGAATAAAGGTTTCATCCAATCGCAAAATTTATTATAGTGTTCTTCTTCCTTTGATTTTAGTTTCTTAGCAGGAAAAGGCATTTGCTTTTGCACCCAAGGTTCTCTTTCATTACCATGTTTCTCAGCAATAAAATCTTCTTTAGTATACTTTTTATTTTTAGCATGCTTTTCAGGTTCTTCTTCAACCTCTTCTTTATCAGGAGTATTATTCTTATCATTATCATTATCATTATCATGTTCATTACCACTTTCAGTTTCAGCATCAGAAATAGAAATACTATTAGGATCATTAGCAGGTTCAGAGGATTCTACAACATTTTTATGTTTCTTCTTCTTTTTCTTCCTAGAATGAGCACTAGGTTCAATGCGTTGAGAATCTTGTTCAATTCTTTTGGGATGCCCTTCAGGATATAGAGGATCCTGGGTAGAGACACCGCCTCTAGTTGTTACTTCATAAGCATGTTTCTCTTTAGAATTATTCCCTAACAAGTCATTTTGCACTTTAGTGAGTTGATCAATTTGGGTTTGAATCATTTGAAAATGTTTAACAAGCATCTTAACATCATTGGAGGTTCTCTCCACAATATCATGCAATTCACTAATAGCTTGAGAATTTTCCATTAAATGATTCTCTACTCTCATATTAAAATTTTCTTGCTTAACAATATAATTATCAAATTCATCTAAGCATTGTGCAGGAGGTTTCGAATACGGAATATCTTCCCTAGTAAAGCGTTGAAGGGAGTTTACCTCAATCATGGATGCAGGGGGAATTATCTCACATATATCTTCAATAGGAGGTAGATTCTTCACATCTTCAGATTTAATACCTTTCTCCTTGAGAGACTTCTTGGCTTCCCTCATATCTTCATCATTCAATTCAATTAAACCCCTCTTCTTCAATATTGGAGTTGGAGTTGGTTCTGTGCGTAGTCCATTCATCATGATTCCGGCTTATTTTAGCCAATAATTCTTCAGCGTCATCCGGAGTTCTTTTCCTGAAAACACAACCAGCACAACTATCCAGGTATGCCCTAGACTCAATGGTTAGTCCACTATAAAATATATCAAGTAAATCATGCTTTTCCAGATCATGCTCAGGCCGAGCTCTAATAAGAGAGCAGAATCTCGACCAAGCCTCAGGCAATTTCTCTTCATCTTCCTGATTAAAATTATAAATTCTCTGCAAAGCAATATGTTGAGCACTAGCAGGAAAGTATTTGCGGAAGAAAACATCAAGCAATTCTTTTGGACTTTTAATAGAATTAGGTGGCAAATTATTATACCAAGTTTTAGCGTCATCCTTTAATGAGAATGGAAATATTTTAGCAACAAAGTAAGTACGCATCTTAACATCATCGTAAAAACAAGCTACTAAGAGTAGATAGCTCAGTCATGTGTTCAACAAAGCACTTTCTTTTTCAGTACCACAAAAGGGTGTTTTCTCAACAATAACTATATGAGATAGATCAAGAGAAAAATCATAATCTTTATCCCTAATGTTTATAGGAGATGTGGCAAATTTAGGATCAGGAGACAGTTTATATCTAACAAAGATGTTCTCGCAAGCAACTTTTTAATTTTTCTTGCATCAGTAGTAGCATTGCATTTTTCAATAAAATCATCATTAAGCTCCACATAATCTTCCTCAGGATCATCACTAAAATAACCAAGTTCAGGTGAACTAACAGGTGTAGTAGCATTAGGAGTTTCAGTATTTTCAATTTGTCTAGACCTAGCAATTGTAGCATCTAGAAAGGATCCCAATGAACCACTATCATCAAGCACAGCAGAAACATTATCAATATTATGAGAGTGTTCAGATTCAGCAGATGTACCCACATGCGAAGCATGTGACGGTGAAACAAGTTTATCAATCACGAGATGGTGAATCAAGAGCAAAGAGGTATTCAAAATTGTACCTTTTCTTGTAGTGGATGGTAATATGGCGATCTTAGTATCGCGAGGTTTACCCATGATGGAGAATTTGCAGCGAACAATATTAATCCAAGTGAACTTCCAAATAAAGCTATGCTCCCCGGCAACGGCGCCTTAGAAAATAGTCTTGATGACCCACAAGTATAGGGGATCGCAACAGTCTTCGAGGGAAGTAAAACCCAATTTATTGATTCGACACAAGGGGAGACAAAGAACACTTGGAAGCCTTAACAACGGAGTTGTCAATTCAGTTGCACTGGAAACAGACTTGCTCGCAAGAGTTTATCAAGAGTAACAGTTTTATAGCAGTAGCAGTAGTGAAATAACAAAGAGCAGAAAGTAACAGAGACAGCAGTAGTGATTTTAGTAAACAGCAGGATTAAAATACCGTAGGCACGGGGACGGATGACGGGCGTTGCATGGATGAGAGAAACTCATGTAACAATCATAACAGGGCATTTGCAGATAATAATAAAACGGTGTCCAAGTACAAAGCAATCAATAGGCATGTGTTCCATATATAGTCGTGCGTGCTCGCAATGAGAAACTTGCACAACATCTTTTGTCCTACCAGCCGGTGGCAGCCGGGCCTCAAGGGAAACTACTGGATATTAAGGTACTCCTTTTAATAAAGTACCGGAGCAAAGCATTAACACTCCGTGAACACATGTGATCCTCACATCGCTACCATCCCCTCCGGTTGTCCCAATTCTTGTCACTTCGGGGCCATTGGTTCCGGACAGCGACATGTGTATACAACTTATAGGTAAGACCATAAACAATGATTATCTTCATGAAACAATAACATGTTCAGATCTGAGATCATGGCACTCGGGCCCTAGTGACAAGCATTAAGCATAACAAGTTGCAACAATATCATCAAAGTACCAATAACGGACACTAGGCACTATGCCCTAACAATCTTATGCTATTACATGACCAATCTCATCCAATCCCTACCATCCCCTTCGGCCTACAGCGGGGGAATTACTCACACATGGATGGGGGAAACATGGCTGGTTGATGTAGAGGCGTTGGCGGTGATGGCGGTGATGATCTCCTCCAATTCCCCGTCCCGGCGGAGTGCCAGAACGGAGACTTCTGGCTCCCGCGACGGAGTTTCGCGATGTGGCGGCGTTCTGGAGGGTTTCTGGCGACTTCGACTTCTCTCTGGGTGTTTTTAGGTCGAGGCGAATAAGTAGTCCGAAGGAGGGCGTCGGAGGCCGGCCGAGGGGGCCACACCACAGGGCCGCGCGGGCCCCCCCTGGGCCGCGCCGCCCTATGGTGTGGGGCCCTCGGGCCTCCACCTCAATTGTCCTTCTGGCTCCGTTAGTTTCCTGGGAAAATAGGGCCTTCTGCATAAATTCCGAGGATTTTCCCGAAAGTTGGATTTCTGCACAAAAACGAGACACCAGAGCAGTTCTGCTGAAAACAGCGTTAGTCCGTGTTAGTTGCATCCAAAATACACAAATTAGAGGCAAAACAATAGCAAAAGTGTTCGGGAAAGTAGATACGTTTTGGACGTATCAGCGCTCGGTGGCCAGCCGGTGCACGTGGGGGGCTTTAGTCGCGGTTGGCCAGGCCAACCGCGACTAAAGGTGCCCGAAGGCCTTTAGTCGCGGTTGGCCAGGCCAACCGGGACTAAAGCCCCCCCCCCCCCTATATATACCCATCCAGCAGCCAACACTTAGCCATTTGGAGCCATTCTCTTCACAAACTTCACAAGTGGGTGTTAGGTTTGCTTTTGGTTCCTCTTATGCACATAAGGTGTTTGATGAAATGCCCCAAGAGCATGAAACAAACATGATATGAAGTGTTGGAGCCACACTTGAGCTTTCTCATTTATTTTTTCCTCCTCGATCACGGTTAGCAACTTGAACCTTTGATGTGTCGTTGATAAAATATGCATGTGTGTGTAGTTCATTGTTTAATTTATATTGTTTGTAGCTAGTTAGTTTAATAAATGCATGATGGTTAATTATATATTTTATATTATAATAATGCAGATGAATCGACAATGGATGTACGGTAACCGACTCTCCGGCGAGTTCAGTACGGGTTTGAAAGATTTCCTCGTAGTGGCTAATGCGAACAAGCAGGGGGGTTTTGTTATCTGTCCATGTGTTAACTGTAAGAATCAGAAGGGTTACTCTTCCTCAAGAGATGTTCACATGCACCTGCTTCGGCACGGTTTCATGCCAAGCTATAATTGTTGGACCAAGCATGGAGAAAGAGGGGTTATAATGGAAGAAGATGAAGAAGGGGATGATTTCATCGATGAAAGCTATCTTGCTCATTTCGGTGATACTTTCATGGAGGATGCTGAAGGTGAAGGGGAAGGTGAAGGGGAAGGTGAAGAAGAGGCACGTGATGATCCCGTTGATGATCTTGGTCGGACCATTGCTGATGCACGGAGACGCTGCGAAACTGAAAAAGAGAGGGAGAATTTGGATCGCATGTTAGAGGATCATAGGAAGGCGCTGTACCCCGGATGCGATGATGGTCTGAAAAAGCTGGGCTGCACACTGGATTTGCTGAAATGGAAGGCACAGGTAGGTGTAGCTGACTCGGCATTTGAAAACTTGCTGAAAATGTTGAAGAATATGTTTCCAAAGAATAACGAGTTGCCCGCCACTACGTACAAAGCAAAGAAGGTTGTCTGCCCTCTAGGTTTAGAGGTTCTGAAGATACATGCATGCATCAACGACTGCATCCTCTACCGCGGTGAATACGAGAATTTGAATGAATGCCCGGTATGCACTGCATTGCGTTATAAGATCGTAGGCGATGACCCTGGTGACGATGTTGAGGGCCGAAACCCGTGAAGAGGGTTCCCGCCAAGGTGATGTGGTATGCTCCTATAATACCACGGTTGAAACGTCTGTTCAGGAACAAAGAGCATGCCAAGTTGTTGCGATGGCACAAAGAGGACCGTAAGTCGGACGGGGAGTTGAGACACCCCGCAGATGGAACGCAATGGAGAAAGATCGACAGAGAGTTCAAAGATTTTGCAGCTGACGCAAGGAACATAAGATTTGGTCTAAGTACGGATGGCATGAATCCTTTTGGCGAGCAGAGCTCCAGCCATAGTACCTGGCCCGTGACTCTATGCATCTACAACCTTCCTCCTTGGTTGTGCATGAAGCGGAAGTTCATTATGATGCCAGTGCTCATCCAAGGTCCGAAGCAACCCGGCAACGACATCGATGTGTACCTAAGGCCATTAGTTGATGAACTTTTACAGCTGTGGGGCAGACCTGGTGTCCGTGTGTGGGATGAGCACAAAGAAGAGGAATTTGACCTACGAGCGTTGCTTTTCGTAACCATCAACGATTGGCCTGCTCTTAGTAACCTTTCGGGACTGTCAAATAAGGGATACAATGCATGCACGCACCGCTTACATGAGACCGAAAGTGTACATTTGCCAAATTGTAAGAAGAACGTGTACCTTGGGCATTGTCGATTTCTTCCGAAAGGTCATCCAAGAAGAAAGAAAGGCAAGCATTACAACGGCAAGGCAGATCACCGGCGAAGCCTGCGGAACACACCGGTGCCGAGGTATTTGATATGGTCAAGGATTTGAAAGTCATCTTTGGAAAGGGTTCTGGCGGACAATCAGTTCCGAAGGGAGCTGACGGGCACGTAGCCATGTGGAAGAAGAAATCTATATTCTGGGAGCTAGAATATTGGAAAGTCCTAGAAGTCCGCTCTGCAATCGACGTGATGCACGTTACGAAGAATATTTGCGTGAACATCCTAAGCTTCTTGGGCGTGTATGGGAAGTCAAATGATACAAAGGAAGCACGGCAGGACCAAAGAAAGTTTGAAAGATCCCGATGACCGGCATCCGGAACGGTTTCAAGGTCGTGCCGCCTACGCTACGACCAAAGAAGAGAAGGTCATCTTTTTTGAATGCCCGAGCAGTATGAAGGTCCCGTCGGGATTCTCGTCCAATATAAAGGGAATAATAAACATGGCGGAGAAAAAGTTCCAAAACCTGAAGTCTCACGACCGCCACGTGATTATGACGCAATTGCTTCCGATTGCTTTGAGGGGCTCCTGCCGGAAAATGTTCGAGTAGCCATTGTGAAGCTATGTGCATTCCTCAATGCAATCTCTCGAAGGTAATCAATCCAGAAGTTCTACCACGGTTACGTAACGATGTGATCCAATGTCTTGTCAGGTTCGAGTTGGTGTTCCCGCCATCCTTCTTCAATATTATGACGCACCTCCTGGTTCACCTAGTCGATGAGATTTCCATTCTCGGTCCTGTATTTCTACACAATATGTTCCCCTTCGAGAGGTTCATGGGAATATTAAAGAAATATGTTCGTAACCGTGCTAGGCCGAAGGAAGCATCGCCAAGGGCTATGGAAATGAGGAGGTAATTGAGTTTTGTGTTGACTTTGTTCCTGACCTTAAGCCGATTGGTCTTCCTCAATCGCGGCACGAGGGGAGACTAAGTGGAAAAGGCACGATCGGAAGGAAATCAACGATATGTATGGATGGCCATTCTCTGATCGAAGCACACCACACGCTTCGACCAATTCCAGCTTGGTGGCTCCGTACTTTGAGAAACACAAGAATATTTTACGCTCGGACAACCCCGAGAAGCCTCGAATCCTCGGATTAGGAAGGCCCACATGGAGACTTTCGGCAGTTGGTTGAGAAAACATTTAATGAGTGACGATCATGTTGTAGATCAGCTGTACATGTTGGCCAAGACACCATCTTCGACTATAACGACTTTCCAAGGGTACGAGATAAATGGGAATACATTTTACACGATCGCCCAAGATAAAAAGAGCACCAACCAAAACAGTGGTGTCCGCTTTGATGCAGCAACCAAGAATGGGCAAAAGGTCACATATTATGGTTACATAGAGGAGATATGGGAACTTGACTATGGACCCTCCTTTAGGGTCCCTTTGTTCCGGTGCAAATGGTTCAAGCTAACAGGAGGTGGGGCAAAGGTGGACCAGCAATACGGAATGACAATGGTGGATTTCAACAATCTTGGTTACCTTGACGAACCATTCGTCCTAGCGAAAGATGTCGCTCAGGTTTTCTATGTGAAGGACATGAGTAGCAAACCGAGAAAACGGAAAGATAAGAAAACGATCAGTACATCATGCGATGATCCAAAGCGCCACATTGTTCTTTCAGGGAAAAGAAACATCGTGGGAGTGGAGGACAAGACAGACATGTCAGAAGATTATAATATGTTTGCTGAAATTCCGCCCTTCAAAGTGAACACCGACCCAAGCATTAAGTTAAATGATGAGGATGCTCCATGGATACGGCACAATCGTAAGCAAGCAGGGACACAAGGGAAGAAATGATGTGTAATAATTTATTGTACCAAACTTTGTTGAATGAATCATGTGAATTATATTACCCGTGATGTGTTTGGTGTCCATTTTCGAATGATTCAATTGACTCGAGATAGCACTGATGATACATGAAATTTGGAGTGACTAAGTCATACTCCTGCATACATGAAATTTGGAGTGACTAAGTCATACTCCTGCATACAGGAAATTTGGAGTGACTAAGTCATACTCCTGCATACAGGAAATTTGGAGTGACTAAGTCATACTCCTGCATACATGAAATTTGGAGTGATTTAGTCATACTCCTGCCTAGGCGTATAATATGCATACTCGTAGTCTTCATAGCCGCCGCCGTTGTACTGGTAGTCGTCGCCTTCTAAGTTGCCGGCGTCGTCGTCGCCGCTATTGTCGTCGGCTGTCGTCGGGCGGCGCTCGTGGCTCGAACTGAGGGTAGCGCAGGCGGGGGATATCGCCGGCCGTGATGTAGTCCATGACGCTCTGCAGAGTCCGGCCGTACCACCATAGCCGACGGCCGGCCTCGTGGAAGTTTCCAGGAGGCAGACCGTCCTCCTCATACCTGGCGAGCGCCCTCTCACGCCGATTGATGAAGAAGGCGTCCCAAGTATGCTGGTTATCGGGATGCCGGCGGGGATTCATCCGCTGCTCCGGCGTGAGGTCGAGGTAGTAGTGGTTCGTGATGGCCGCCGGCGCGGTAGCACTCGAGGGACGGGAGGGACCGGCACGCCGCCGGCGCTTAGGCTCCGGCGCGAGGGACGCGGTAGCCGGAGGGCAAGGGTAGTTCGAGGCGCAAAGCTCCTCCACCTGCTGGTAGGTTAGAGTGGGTGCGGTGGAAGCCATGAGAGAGTGATGAGAGATTGTAGAGATGTGATAATGCTGGCCAAGCCGGGCTACCTATATGTAGTGACAAATGGCGGGAAAAATGGGAGTGGGAAGACAGGAGGCGGGAAGAAAGAGGCGGGGAGAAAGTGGCGGGAAGAAATTGGCGGGAAAAAATTGGCGGGAAGAAAGAGGCCGGAAGAAATTGGCGGGAAACAATTGGCGGGAAGAAAGAGGCGGGAAGACAGGGAAGAAATGGCGGGAAGACGAGGAGGGAAGAGGGGGTCGGCGGAAAGAGGCGGGAAGAGGGGGCCAACGAACTTTTGAATTGAATTAGTTTTATTTTTATGAATTTTTGATAATTTGTATTTTTAAAATTTTGAATTGAATTAGTTTTATTTTTCTGAATTTTTTGATATATTATTTGTATTTTTAAGATTTTGAATTGAATGGGTTTTATTTTTATGAATTTTTTGATATATTATATGTATTTTAAACATTTTGAATTGAATTAGTTTTATTTTTCTTAATTTTTTGATATATTATTTGTATTTTTAACATATTGAAATGAATTAGTTTTATTTTTCTGATTTTTTTGATATATAATTTGTATTTTTAATATTTTGAATTGAATTAGTTTTATTTTTCTGAATTTTTTGATATATTATTTCTATTTTTAAGATTTTGAATTGAATTAGTTTTATTTTTCTGAATTTTTTGATATATTATTTGTTTTTTTAAGATTTTGAATTGAATTATTTTTTTTTCTGAATTTTTTGATATATTATTTGTATTTTTAAGATTTTGAATTGAATTAGTTTTATTTTTCACATTTAATTTCGAAATAATTTTGAAAAAGGCCTTTAGTCGCGGTTGGCCGCAAATGGGGCGAAAAATGGGCTTTAGTCGCGGTTGGGGTCACCACCCGCGACTAAAGGGTGACCTTTAGTCGCGGTTGGTGTCCCCAACCGCGACTAAAGCCCATTTGGTATAAAACCTCGCGCTCGCCCGCGCACTTCATCTTCTTCGCAGACTCGCCGCCTCTTCGCCTCTTCCGCGCCGAAGGCTCGCCGCCCGCCCTCGACAACGCCGCCCGCCGTCGTCCTCGCGCGCCCGGCCGCCGTCGCCCGCCGCCCCATCGTCGTCCTCGCGCGCCCGGCCGCCCGTCTTCCTCGCCGTACGTCGTCACACCGCCCGCCCGGCCCACGCGCGCCGCCTCTCTCGCCACGCCGCCGCCACTATCACCGCGCGCCGCCGCTATCACCGGCCGCCCTCGCCCACCGCGCTGCCGCCTCTCGCTCGCCCGCCCTCAACGGCGCCGCCTCGCTCGCCCACGCGCGCGCGGCCGCCGGCCGGTTACAGAGAGATGAGGAGATGACGAAGGGGCCGTGGCCGGCGCCGGCCCCTTTTTTTTGTTTTTATTAATTATATCACAAATTGTTAATTAAAATTGTACACTAAAATTTGACTTAAAAAAAGATTGTGTAAAGAAAACTAAAATTTGACTTAAAAAATTAAAATTGACTTAAAAAAGATTGTGTAAAAAAACTAAAATTTGACTTAAAAAGATTGTGTAAAAAAAAAACCACCGCGCGTATACGGAGGGGGCAGCGAGCCCTCGTCGCCCGTCCGTATACGAGCGGTGTTTTTTTTTTGTCGAGAGGGGCGGCACCACCATCGCCTTTTCGCCACCGCCGCCCTTTCGCCACCGCCCTTTCGTCACCGACCCTCGCCTCCCCTCCTTATACGCGCCGGCCGCCGGTGTTCGCGGCGAGGGGGCGGCGCCACCGCCACCGCCGCCCCCCTTTCGCCACCGCCACCGCGCGCCCACCTTCCGCCGCCCCCCTTTCGCCACCGCGACCCCGCATATATGCATGTGTTGTGTCTCGACTCCGACTCCGCGTGCACCCCTTCCTCGCCCCCTCCTTTTGCCACCGCCCTTTCGCCACCGCCACCGCCCCCCTTCTTCACTTAATTAATTTGTTTTTACTACATGTTTTCAGGACTGACATATGGCGGACGATAGAGCTGACCCGATTCTGGACAACTATGATCCGGACCTTGAAGAACATATGTTCGGCATCATAAAAGGCGATATTCTATATGTGCCGACCGGACAAGAAGAAGATGATATCTCTTCTTATCTGAACCTTGAGGGTGAAGATGAAGGGCGCCGTCCCGGCAAGATGATGCCGAAGAAACGTCGATAAACGACGATCTTCAATTGGAAGTAGCAACCACCTCCGGCGCCGAGGTATATATATATACATATTGAGCGTCTGGTGATACAAACTAACTGATTTGAATAAATGTGTCTGTACTAACGCGCGCGACTCTCTTTCTTATTTTAGCCCTCGGCCGGATCGTCGAAAAAATCGAGTACGTCGTCAAAGCGTGGCGCAACCAAGACGATGAAACCAAACGAAACATGCACCATCGAGGTTGTCGATGAAGAAACCGGCAGGCCGCTGGAGCCCAGCAAGAACGCCACCAAGTTTATCAGCCAATGCGGAGCCGTTGTTAGAGACAACGTCTCGATCACCGTCCAGGAGTGGAATGAGCCAAAGAAGGCACGTCTTGGTTTCACTTTTGTCGATAAGAGAACAAAAAAAGATTGCTTCAACAAGCTTATGGAACATTTCGTTCTACCTCCGGAATACCGCAAATACGATGAGGTGGGTAACAAGATTCAGGAAAACAAGGAGAGGTGCAAGCTAGTCAAACAGTTCGCTCTTTCTAAGATGGCCAACGCATTCCGGAAATACAAGCAAAATCTAGCCCATGACTTTGTCAAGCAGGGCAAGACTCCGGATTTCAAAGGACAATATGAGAAACAGCAACATGATTGGCCAGAATTTGTGAAGCAAAAGAAATCGGAGCAGTTCCTTGAAATATCGAAAAAAAATAAGGAGAATGCGGCCAAGAAGGAGTACAATCATATTATGGGGCCAGGAGGGTATCGCTTTTGGCATCCTAAGTGGGAGAAGATGGAGAACGAGCTGAGGGCGCGAGGAATCCGTCCAGGTACGGAGGGATGGGACCCAAGGGCCAAAAGCTGGTGGTACGGGCATGGGGGATCGCTGAACCCGGAGACAGGGGAGTGTGTTTATCAGGGCAAAATAATTAAACCCACCCAAAAGCTTATTGAGGCAATGAGGGATGCTCAAGAGGGGAGGATCAAGTTCAACAGAGAGAACGACGCCCTGACAAAAGCCCTCGGGAATCCTGAACACGGAGGACGTGTACGAGGCATGGGGCCCATTCCGTGGAAAGTAGGGTTCCCCCAGAACGATGACCCGTACGGTTACAGAAGCCGTAAGAGAAAGATGGATCGGGATGCAGATGTTGTGGCGAAGTTGGTAACGGAAATGGATGTGATGAAGAAAACCGTGAGTGTACTAGTCGCCGAAAGAGATGCAGCTCGGGCGCAGCATGAAGATCATCCAATGGATCTCGGAAGCCAGCAGCGGAGAAGAAGCAGCGTGGCTTCCACGGAGGCCTCACCGGCTGGTGCACCGACGATCGAAATTACTGCACCGGAGCCTCTGGTGGTCGAAATTACTGCACCGGAGCCTCCTCGCTACCCCGTGGACGATATAAAGGAGATGAAAGCATGTCATCTGTATTATCCTATCGGGAACATGTCCATGAAGGTAGCCATCGGCAGTGCTTTACCACCTGGAGCACTCCACCACAACAACCCCATTCAAGATGGCTATGCTCGTGTCACGGTGGAGGAGATAGTCCAAGGGTTTGAGGACCTGGACATTGACATTGCTACACCTGAAGGGGTGAAAAGACTTGGAGATGTCAAGCGCCAGTTCATTCTATGGCAGAAGAAATTTATCAAGTTTCCAGGCGAGGCGCCAACAAGTCCACCCCCCTACGGTGGTGGTGGTGGTGGTGGCGGTGGCGGTGGCGGTGGCGGTGGCGGTGGCGGTGGCGGTGGCGGTGGCGGTGACGGTGGCGGTGGCGGTGGTGGTGGTGGTGCTTCACCTACACCTCCTTCACGTCAGCCGACGCCGCCCCCCAATTCACCTCCGGCGGGTAAGCAGACGCCGCCCCCCAGTCCTCGTCCGGCGGGTGATCAGACACCGCCCCCCAATCACCCTCCGGCGAAGAAGCAGAAGCAGTCCTGGGTTATTAACCCGGACCCTTATGTACCTAGAACCACAAAGATACCAGAGCCATCACTGAAGCCTCTCCCCACAAGGCCTTGGGAACGTAGTGCCGAGGAAGTCGACGCACACGCGGCTGCTGAATATGAGAAATGGAAGGCGGACTGCAAGAAGAAAAGAGAGCCCGAGCCCAAGCAAGTATTTTCTGACAAGGAAAAGAGCTGGGCTAAGTCATTTTTGAACACACCGTCCCAAGCCGCGAAGAATCTGCCTGACGACTATTTACGTGAACTTCGTAGGCAAGCACTCGCGTTCAAGAGGAACCAAGAGTTGGCGGAGAAGAAAGCCTTGGAGGAGGAGGCCGAGAAAAAATTAGAAAGGGGGAAAGAAGTTGCCCAGCTCGGGGAACAAAGTAAACAATCGATCGCCCCGCTCATAGTGCAAGCCGCCGGTCCGGATGCCCCCGATATCATAGCAGCTGCGGCAGCACATGGATTGACTGTAACGAGTGCCAGAGAACAAGCGTCCGACTTAGGTATCACTCTTCGTGCACTGTTAGGCCTTGATGAGGCGCCAATGAAGGACGTAGTATTTACATATGTGAAGAATGGCCCTCTCGTCGAGCCTGCGCAGGAAGAGGATCTACCTCGACAAATGAAAGGTCTGCTAAATTGGTACAAGGGTTACATAAAACTTAAAAACGCCAAAGACTATATTTATGCGGAAGTTAGATATGAGCATCACTTCAAACATTACTATATACAAATTCATCGGAGTGAATTGTTCCAGCTGTTCAATCTGCGCGACCTCGACAAATCTATCATCAGTTGCTACGTTCTGTAAGTGATTTATTAATTTCTACCCCATCTCGTTCATTGCCTGCACTATATATATATATATATATATATATATATATTGTCCTAACTATCTTGTTGTGTACGCTATTATGCAGAATGAAGAAGCGGGAAATGCGAATAAGGAACATCCATGATGTTGGGTTCATTGACCCACAAATCGTTAATTCATATGTGTTAGAACACCACCCCGACGACGTGGAGGATGACCTGTGGCGGTTTTTTAGAAAACAGGAACTCAAAAGTGATATTCTATTTCCTTACCATTTTGGGTGAGTGTTTCTGTCTTGAGCACATTCTCTTTTGTTTACTCCATGCATGGTATGTGGCTAATCGATGAGTTATGCATGACTATGCATGTATCGTGTCCGCAGGTTCCACTGGATTCTTATGGTAATTCAATTTCACACCTCCATAGTTCTCGTCCACGACTCTCTGAATATGGATCCGGCGCTTTGGGCCGACATGAGAAAAATGATGCAAAAGTAATTATTTTCATTCATTTGCGCTCTATATCGATCGGCCTATTTCATTCATCATTTCCTAATATCAAGTAACTAATTAATAACTCTCTTGTTCATTTAATTTTCTTTGCCTCGTAGGGTTTGGAGACGGTTCGTAGATAAAAAGGTCGGTGAATTCAAAAAAGAGCTACAATTTAAAATGGCAGTGCGGACGACTGGGGATATTCAGCCACCGGGGACCAATCTATGTGGATACTATGTTTGTGAGAGGATCCGGAGATACTGCAATGAGCGGGACCAGAAGTGTGAGAACAACATCATGAGGAATAACCTCCGGAAGGCGCTTAGTCCAGAAGCTCGCTTCCGACCACTTCAAGAGGAACTAGCTGGATGGTTGGCGAGGGAAGTCATCGATCCTAGAGGAGAACACCATTACGATGACGTAGAACTTCATATGCACTAAATTTTGGATGGAAACTTGTTCAAAATTGTATATGGTCATCCGATATTGAATATATATTGTATATGGTCATCCGATATTGAATATATATTGTATATTCCTCTTGAATTCTTTTTGGTTCTAATTTCAAATTTGTTTGAAATTGTACATTCATATGCATGTATGTAGTACCGTAGAATATGTGAAACTCTTTCAAAATTAAAACCCAAAAGAAATAAAACAATACAAATTAAAAAGAAACCAGATTTAGGGGTAGGGGGGGCTAAACCCTAAACCCTGCGGAGGCCTTTAGTCGCGGTTGGCCAGAAGAACCGCGACTAAAGGTCCTCCGCCCTGGCGCTCGCCTGCGGCCCACGTGGACGGGCCTTTAGTCGCGGTTCGGGGGGGCCTTTAGTCGCGCTACTTTGGTCGCGGTTGCGCAACCGCGACTAATGGCAGTTGCCAACCGCGACCAAAGCCTCTTTTTCCACCAGTGTAGATGTCACGGGATTTGTATAGGATTTGTCATTCATCTCCTGCCTTATCTCTAGGAGAGCTTCTTAGCCTCCAAGTCTTGTACCCTATATATACTCGCCCATGAGGCGCAATACAACATCCATCATATTCCGCAATCTCTCCTCCCTCTCTATCCTTCTACAAAGAGGGACGTCCAGAGTTAGGCTCAGGCGATGGTGGTGGCTTCGTGTGCAGGGCGGTTGGAGCACAGGCGGAGACCCGTGACTGCGTGCTGGGCAGCGTCCTCCGTGGCGACGGCGGAAAGGGTTCCGTGTGGCGGCGTGCCGGGTGGTGGCTTCACGTGCAGGAAACCAGCGGCAGCCTGATTCCCTGTGGCGTCATGCAGGGAGGGGGCTTTGCATGCAGGGAGCCTGCGGCGGCAGACTAACAATAACAAACTTGCAGCTCTTCATAACCATTTAGAATCTGCATAACCAACAAAATGAAGAAACGGTATGAGAGAAATAACATATCAGTTGAATTGCTTTCAACTTAATATTTAGTTTCACAATATCTCAGTTCAAAGAATGCAGACCTTTGTTTCTAGATGATTTAAACTGCAGACTACCAGTAATAGAGTTCCAGCTCTTCCACGACAACTTAGAATCTGCATAATAATCAACAAAACAAAAATGATATAAGTGACATAGCAGTTGAATTGCTTTCAACTTTCAAAGCTTTTAGGGTATCAGGGAGCCAAATCAATTGTCTGCTGCTCCTAGATGGACCCGGCAATTGGGGTACTTCTCTTGTCTAGAGGAAACAAATTCTGAATTGAACACGGCAAGATATCTTAATTGTTATTGTAGTTTTTTCAGAAAAACCTTTTGCCTGCAAGATATCTTAAAGCAACCATGGCATGAAGTTGTATGAAGCATATGTAATTTCTGAATAAGTTCTGGACATACACCTGGAATATACCAAGATATCTCTATTCACAAAAAAGGATCGTCATATGCAGGAGATAGCATTACAGCTTTACACCATGTTGACATCCACTCAACTTCGAAGTTAATTCACGACTCCAATGGAACCTGGATGTTTCTGACTCTTTTACTTCACCCAGAACCATTTTAACTTATCAGAAATTGTCAACGTGTCTAATCTACCAGGTAAAAGACATCTCACCAAACAAGACAACAAAAGGCAAGAAGAGAAAAATAGTAGCAATCGGGTGCATGCAACAGTGCGGTTCCTCCACTTTCATAGTTGGATTTGCAAGTAATGAAAGGGAAATGAACAATCAAATGATTTTTTTGCGGGGTATTCAGAGATGGATCTGAAATTGGCGAAGTTGCAAAAACTGAATCCGTGGGGCACTAAGATGGCGCCGGTGGCGGAGATGAATGACCAGGGCAACAGCGGTGGTGGGACACTGCCGTCTAGGAGAATGACGTCGTCAACCAGGGGAAGGGCGGCGATGAAAGGCAGGGCGGCGGCCGGCGAGATGGCGTGACATAGGGAGGAGGCGCGTGGGCCGGCAGTGCAGCAGGGTGTCTCGCGTGATGGGAAGAGGGCAGACAGCGCTGTGGAGTGTGGACAGAGGCAACACAGCGACGCATGCAAGAGCAGGAGAGATTCATAGCGGTGATGTGGGCAATTGGAGGAGAGAGTCGTGGCGGCATGCCCTTGGGAGAGTCGTTGGCTCATGGAGGCGTGGCGGTTGAGCAGAGGAACCTACGATGCCATCCTTTTTTTTAAAGGGAAATACACCATGTGATGGACCGCGGACAACGTTGTGCTGTCAAACACGGGAGCAATGCCAGTCGTTAGATTTCAGGATTTAATGGCCAGGATCTGTTGGATCCGTCCCTCTGGGGCTTTTATTAGTAGTGGTGATGGTGATGGTGATGGTGATGGTGATGGTGATGTACATCTAACCCCTCAAGGCCTCAGCCAATCCAAGACAAGAAGACGCGTCGGCGCTGCCGGCCAGCACGGGCTACACACTATGAGCTGGTCCGGTCTGCCGGCCGATCTCGTATCGGGGATCGCCGACAGGATCACCGACCACGCAGACCTCGCGCGCTTCCGCTCGGTATGCCCATCCTGGCGCTCGGCCTCCGCGGCCCACGCCGCCCGTCGCCGCGTCCCACTGCTTCTCGTCCCCTCCCAAATCTCCAGCGTCAACCGCGGTCTTTGGTCCCTCGCCGACGACAGGATCGTGGAGATCCCCGTCCCCGTCGCCAGCGGTTTCTTCTTCCTCTTCGCTTCGCCGCGCGGCTGGACACTCGGCGTGGCCCACGACGGCGCCTCGGCTAAGCTGCTGCACCCCATCACCGGGGCGTCGGAGGGCCTGCCCAAGCTGCCGCCACCGTTCTTCCGCGACGGCGATCGGAAGATCCTCCGTGACATGGTGTGGGATCGGTCGCCGGATGCCATCATGATCTCGCCGGGAAAAGGCGCGTTCTTCTGCCGGCTGCCCCCGTGTGGCGGCGGCGGATCGTGGAGCCCGGTCGCCGGGTGCTCGCAGGACGCTGGCCGTGTCAGCAGCATCACCTACTGTGACGGCACGTTCTACCTCCTGGACGGGAGCACCCGCAGGGTCATGGCCGTGGACGGCGCAACCTTCGCTGTCGCCGGCGTCATTGAGCCGCCGGACATGGTCTTGCCAGCCCGCTTCTGGCTCGAACCCAACTCCGTGCTCGTTGCGTCGTCCGGCGAGCTCCTTCTCATCGTCAGGACGAGCCTCTTGCTTGAAGTAGTATATCACAGCTCGGAGGGCTTTCTCAAGATCTTCCGCGCGGACGTCCGGGGCCCGGCAGCCGCGTGGTCGGAGGTCGCCGACGGCAGCGGCATCGGCGACCGCGCCGTGTTCGTGGACCACTTCCGCGGGTTCTGCGTCGAGGCCAGCGAGGTCAACGGGTTGAGGAGGAACTGCATGTACGTGGCCAGAGGGTACGAGGTGGTGGACGACGACTACGGGATGGACGTCTACGCCAAGTTCACCGTGTCCGTGCTCGACCTCGCCGACCTTGCCACCGAGAATCTCGAGTACGGGAACCTGAGCAAGTTCCGCGACGGTTCGCTCTGGCGGTGGCCTTCCTGGTTAATGCACTGAACCAACTCCAAACACAGATACATGCTTAATTTGATCCGAGGAAATATAGGTTGCAGAGCTGTTCAAGTTTAATCTGCAGTACTCTTGCTCATGCGTGTTTTTCGTTTCTGAGTTAAACACGCCAACCGGCGCGCGCGTGTGTTCCTCTAAGAGAAATATGTAGCTGACAGATACTTTGTTTTTGTTGCTCCATGTTAGAGTATATCTTCAGTTATAGTTAGTTATAGTTTTAGTAGAAATTCAATTCGGCTCCCGGGTGCGTATGCTCCCTCTACCAAAAAATCATATTTTGAAATATTGAAAAATTTGGATAAAAAATTCTACATGTACATCTCCATAATATATGTGCGTTCGTCAAGTTTCACGAAAAAACAATATTTTGTGTGGTCTATATAAAAAAGAGAAAGTTTATCTTGTGAAAAGCATTATTTTTAGCACTGAATTTTTTCTTTTTTACACACGTCACATGATAAGTCGGTTTTTTATGAAACGACTTTGTGAGCATGTAGCACGTGAAGATGTATGTGCGAACTTTTAGTTTCAAATTTTTTAAAAATTTAAAATATATGTAAGATGCATTTCGAAATATAGGGAGCATATGCACCCATGTAATCCAAGTCTATCTCTATTAGGCTTCTTGAAGTCCGAGTTTTGTATACCCTATATAAACAGCGATAATCCTACACCTACGGACAAGTGATTGCGGACTAAACTTACGGACAGACGTGGCTGAATACAGTGTGTTTGGATGCATAGAAAGTTGGCATGGAATTGAATTGGAGTAAGATTCCAAATCTAATCATGCTTGCGACAGATAAAATTAATTGAAGCATAAAAGTAATACAATAACTCCGAGGCAAGATAAATAATTTAGGCTTGAATGACTTTTGTTTTAGTCTTATGCATGATTGAGCATGTGCCAAATCGATTCAAATAAAGCATACCGTTATATGAATAAAGCAATGCAAGCAAACATCTATATGACATGTTACCTACTATTAGTGAATCGGAACTAATCATGAGAGAGCATAAACTACTGAGCATCATTAAGTAGCATACACCTCACACAAACAAACTAAGCATATCCACATAAATGAGTATATGTACAAAAATAAAAACAAATAGACTGCATACCAGCCTCTCACCACATCTCGAATTATCATAGATCGTCATTATTGCTCTTCACTTGTTTCTTGAATAATATAAAATGATAACCAAGCTCCAATGAAGTCACGGAGTGCTATTGAACTCTACAGCAAACTTTACAAAACGAAAGAAGAACAACAAATATTTTTGGGTTTTCAATTTCTTATCATCAAACAAAGTAAAATCTTTTTGGATTTTCGAATAGCAAACCATAACGAGAAAATGAAACAAATAAAGAAGAAAATGAAGAGAAAAAACAGAAATATTTTTGTTCTTTTTGTGTTTTGAAAAGTAGAAACAAAATCAAGAACAACAACAAGAAAGAAAACTAACATAGACACACAAATGCAAAAAGTGGCAGAAATCTGCCAACTCAGAACAGCAAGAAAAGATCGATTTTTAAAAATATAATCTGTAGCTCCAATCGAAAAGTGCTAAACTAACGAAAGTTAGATAACAACCTGGGGCATATGATCAAAAATTGGCGGCGCAATATTCGGTTCTTGCTGGGAATACGATTTTTAATGGTGATATCACAAAATCTGTTTCGGGGTAGCAACTTCTCCAATTCTTACCTCCTTGCTATTAGAGGCTATCCTTCGTATAAAAACGAAATAAATATGATAAGGAGAGGCTATTGCAGTAGTAACAACTTCCAAGATTCAATAAAAGAGAAATTAGAGAAATAAACTAAACAAGAACAAAACAAAGCGAAACATGGATATACAAAGTACCGGCGGAATATGATGTATCGATGAGTGAGATGTCGGTATACCTCCCCCCCCCCCCCCAAGCTTTCAGAATTTGATAAATGATTCTTTCATGGGAATTTTTTTATGAAATGATGAAAACTAACCCAAAACTAACTCTGCAGTAATTTTAAAACATTCTAACATGATATTAATAAGTGGACCATAGGTGAAGACATAGTTTCATTCATCCAAAATTACTTTGCTAACAAGGTTGTTCAAGTCTTGTTATTAAAAAAAATTATATGAAATAAAACTTTGCAATTCACTAGATGATCATGTTACCTCAATCTTGAGAGGAATAGTCCCAACCATCAGAATATGATAAACTTTCTTCGGTATTGGCAAAGGCAAATGAAACTTTCCAATTTGAATAGTCTCAGTGTTATTGATGGTATTTAGACCATACTTCCTATCAATCTTCTTAGGAAAATAAACCGTGTGCTCCTTGTCATCGACACTAAAAGTTACTTTTCCTTGGTTGCAAACAATAACAGCCCCTGCAGTGTTAAGAAAAGGTCTCCCAAAAATAATAGGCATATTATCATCTTCAGGCATTTCTAGCACAACAAAGTCAGTTAATATCATATAATTTTGAGCAACTTGAACATGAACATCCTCACAATACCAACAGGAATAGTAGTTGAGTTATCAGCCATTTGTAAAGATATATCAGTTGATATTAATTTTTCTAGATCAAGTCTCTTATAAAGAGAGAAATGCATGACGCTAACTCCCGCTCCCAAGTCACATAAAGCAGTCTTAACATAATTATTCTTAATGGAGCATGGGATAGTAGGTATACCTGGATCTCCAAGCTTCTTTGGAACCTTTCCATTAAAAGAATAGTTAGCAAGCATAGTGAAGATTTTCTCATTTGGAATCTTTCTTTTATTAGAGACAATATCTTTCATATATTTTGAATAAGGAGGCAATTTAATAGCATCAGTCAAAGAAATTTTCAAAAACAAATGTTTCATCCATTCACAGAACTTGTTATAGTGTTCTTCCTCTTTTGATTTGTGTTTCTTATCAGGAAAAGGCATTGGTTTTTGCACCAAATGTTTTTTCTCACTACCATGTTTATTAGCAATGAAATCTTCCTTAGTACACTTTTTATTCTTAGTATATTTTTTAGGTTCCTTTTCACTTTCTTCTTTGTCAGAAGCATCACTTTTATCATCACCACTTTCAATTTCAGCATCAAAAATAGATATACTATTAGGATCTTTAGCAGGTTCAGATAATTCTACAACGGTTTTGTGTTTCTTCTTCTTTTTCTTAGATTTACTCCTAACATCATTAGCTTGTTGGGAATCTTGTTCAATTCTTTTTGGATGTCCCTCGGGATATAGAGGATCCTGCAGGATTAGTACAACAAGCAGGAGAAAAAATTATACGGGATTAGCGTTGATTTTCTCCATTTTAGTTATCACGGTAATTAAGTATTACACCCAAGAAATAAGGTGGTACCTTGGATACAAGGTAAATGTTTAGTTTTCATTTTAATTCTAATAGTTTGGGTGGCTAGTTGAGCTTGTTGTACCCTAAGCCCACCAGGAATCGAGTATTAGGTTTGACGTCGTATGTGCCTCCCAAGACACGGGTTATTCTATCTGTGTGAGGTCATATTCCCATACATATGAATTGCGGATGGACAAAAAAATATAACTATATTTTCCATAATAGAAGTATGCTTGTATATACATATTGGCGCCACAAGAGCAATTAGGAACATTATTCTACTATTTTCATTCAATTTTGGTGCAATTGGATGTACAGAATTTTCTCCAAGTTAACTGCAGTGCTTGCGCTTAGCAAATCTTACTACAGATCTTAAGTTCCATTTCACCACAGATGTTATGGCCTCTCATATACGAATTGTACTGAAGTTGTCAGCTTTTTTTATTATAGATGCAACAAGCTACTTTTTATTTGATGAAATCCCTTCATGAGTCATGAGAACATTTTTACTTGCATCTTCTAGTATACAATATGTTCACCAGCTGTACGATTTACTTGAGAAAAACACTTCGTCCGTAATGTGCTTCTGTGCTTTCCAGAATTTTTTTTGCACAACTTCTAAAGCAAACCAAAGGCTGTGATTAGAAGAGCTAATCAACCTGCTTTCATTAAGGAAAAGGGCAATTTAGTCACTGCGCTTAATTACTACTATTAGTTAACAGCGGGACCGAAACTGCAGCGTGCGCAACTACCCCACGACCCACGTACTCGTTCTGTTCTCATGGCTGCCGTATTAAGTCAAGGCTGTTGCCCGCGGCGGCCGGACATAGAGAAGATGGGCAGATGGCTGATCAGCATTCATTCGCAGTCTTCATACAAACAGGAATACGTCGTGCGGGAGAAGCCATGTCAATGTTGGTCCGAGGCGGTGGTCGGCAACAGCCGTGAAACTTCATCTCCACCAGCACCGCATCCGGCCGCCGGCAACGGCCGTGAAGCTTTGTTCCGAAGACCATAAGAACGAGTGCGTGGATCATGCGTCCTGGGTAGTTGCACACGGTGCAGTTCATGTCTCGCTCTCACAGGATATTAATTACGAGCAGTAACTGCAATCCTGGATGTGCAGTGACCGGATGGCCCATTCTTAACGAAAGCAGGTGCATTAGTTCTTCTAATCACAGCCTTTGCACTTTGCTTTAGAAGTCGTGCAAAAAAACTTCCGGAAAGCACAGGAGCACACGCCTTATTTATTTTTGCCAACATGGAATTTGTAATGATAATTATACTCTTTTCTGTAGGATTGTGGTTGGATGCGACCAAGGGAGGGGTAGCAGTGATGGAAATTAACGCGCTTTAAATCAAGACCTAGTCAATGCCAGGGGGGCCGGCCCTGACCCATGGCAGCCATGGGCGGCCGCCTAGGGCCCAGGCTGGAGGGGGGGCTAGGACCGGATCTTTCGTTTAACATGTGCTGAATAATTTTTTGGTACGAAACTGAAGGGAGAAAGCGAATTAAGGCTTGCAGCTAATCTCTGATCTCTGCTCAAAAAAAGCTAATCTCTGATCGGTCCAACTCCCATCTCCATCGGGAACTCACGAGGGCACAACTTCCCTGCCACCAATAAGCATGAGACCGACAAAGAATTGATTCTCGGCATACTCCCGATCGGTCCAACTCCCATGACCTTTCGTTAATAGTGAGCGCGTGACCTATCAGTCCAACTCCGTGCGTAGCTGCCTCAATCGATTTCTATAACGGATTAGGAATAAACATGACTGGGAATAGATGATCGCTAGTTCTATGTCTTCTTGTGTTCCTCATCTCTGCATTTTGCCGATTTTCTGATCGCTTCATCGACACACAACAACTCGTTGATCGGTGTCGTCCCTGCCTGCCTCTGTGTAAGTCTAAATATCTAGTCTAATTCTTGACTTATTCTTGTGATTAGGGTTCTAATTTGATATAATTTTTTTCCATTATTATAGGTGTTATAATGCCAAAACAATTGTCGGGTGCTGCGAAAAAGAAAAAGAAAAGGCTAGATAATTAGTAGTTTATTGAATCGTGGAGAGGTGCTTTAAAAATCTAAAGTCCTTAGATGATAGTAATCAACGAAAACGTTGCACTACTTTTGCACAAACTTTTACTCATAAAGAGGCGTCTCCTATTGATCCTGATGATTTTGTTTCTGAACTGAAAGTGCTACAAGTAACTTTGCTAGATGATTTGTCAGATGATTTGTCAGCGCTTGAGATTTTTCATTTTTTTTAAACTGTTGATTGCTATCCAACTATGTCAGTTGCATATCGTATTATTTTAACTATACATGTGACTAGTAGAAAATGAGTGTTATATTTTTACCCTTTTATTATTATTTCTATTGCAAATATGCATACATATATTAGTCTTAAGGGGCCCATTTGTCAACTTCGCCCAAAGGCCCCGAAAAACATAGGGCCGGCCCTGTGCCAGGCTAGGCGGGAGGACTACAAAGAAACTGAGTGAGGAATAAAACAGAATGCAAATTATTATAATTTGAACCGTAAGAATTTGTATGCCCGGTTATGGTGTTTCTTCTGGACAGTTTTGATGGTGTGCAAAGTGGATGGCATCCATTTATATGAGATAGAAGTGTTTGTTGAGCCCGTAAATCCCGCCGGAACCGAACTTTTCCGGCGGATTTAGGTGTTCGGGCCGAATGTGTCGCAAATCAGTGACCGAAAAGATGGACCGGCCCGTAAAATAAGTTCAGGGGCCCGAACAACTCCCCGAACGGCCCCTATTAAAAGGGTTCGCAGAGGGGAGTTCTGGTCGCAAACTCTACTCCCCTCCGCCGTTCCTCTCCCTCCGCCGCCGCCAAGCACCATCTCCGGCGAGCAATCCAGCAAGCCCCAGGCAGCGATCCACCGGCCGACGGTGTGCGATGGCGTCCCGTGGCGGCTCCGCAGGCTGCGGTGCCGGATTGGACGGCAGTGACTCGCCGCCGCGTCCACCCGTCTTCCGCACCGACGTGGAGCGGCGCAAATGGAACCGGTCGGAGGGCGCGCGCAAGCGCAGCGCCCGCCGGTGGACGAACTGGGGGCTCACGACCCCAGGGAAGCTCGCCAGGTACAGCAACGCCGGTGAGGGCTCCTCGTTCGGCCAGTCAAGCCGCGCACCGCGGCTCCCCGTCGCGGACAGCAGCGACGACGAGGACCTCATCCCCGCGCGGTCGCCCACCTTCTCCGCCGGGGACTATGTCCACGGCAGCGACGAGGAGGACGCCGTCCTCGCGCAGACCAAGGCCATCAGCGCGGCGGAGGCTCGCGCGCGCTTCCGCCGGGAGGAGGCGGAAGCCGTCCGCCAGGTCCGTGAATACGAGGCGGCCTGCCGGGAGGCCCGCGTCCGCCGCGTCAAGCTCGAAATAGTCGAGCTTGACGCCGACGACGCGTGAAGATCATCGACGACAGCGTCGGCGCCCTCTGCCGCCGAAACTCTGCGCCACCACCGGCATCGCCGCACGCATAGGTCACTATATTGGCCGCATTTTGCTTTAGCTAACTAGCGCCCGTCGGTGTACCAGTAATGTAGCTTTAATTTTACGAACAATGTATGTTTTGATGCTCAATCGGAGCATCAATTTGATGTCGAACTATGATCATCGCCTAATTTACCCGCGCCATTTCAAATTCCGATTTTCAGTTCCATTTTAACGGTTTCTAATCTGCGTCACTACCAAATTCGAACGAACTATCGTTTTCGGAAGACTGAAAACCACTTTTTCGGTTTGCACTTTTTTGGGCTCTGTTAGAGATGCTCTTAGTGTGTCTGTGTGTGTATGCCTTGCCATTTTAACGTACTCACATATTTTTATCATCATGGTACATATAGTTGATTTACAATTTGAATGCGGAAGAGAAAGTAGTTGATGCTAAAGATTAAAGAAGATGAGAAAGCAGAGCTTGAAGAAGGGAAAAAAATGGCTGATGTGTACATGTTATGGTCATTGTAGATGTTCAGGCGTCTGTTTAGGTGCAACTATGTGGGGGAAAACTGATGCCTACCTGAATACGATGTGATTCATGTTGCTGTTGTTGAAAGTACTTAAAGCATGTTGCAAAGGTTGAAAACTTAGAGCATGTCTAACATGCCCTATATTTTTTCGCCCCTTAAAACGCGAGTAGAGGGCCCTGTATTCACTTTTCGCCGGCCGAAAACTCGGGCGAGACTATGATGAGGCTTTTGCCCCTGTGGCTCATATGACTACTGTGCGTACCCTTCTTGCTGTTGCTTCTGTTCGCCGCTGGTCTGTCTCCCAGCTTGATGTTCAGAATGCTTTTCTTAATGGCGAGTTGAGTGAGGAGGTTTACATGCAGCCTCCTCCTGGGTATTCTGTTCCCGATGGGATGGTTTGTCGTCTTCGACGTTCTCTCTATGGTCTCAAACAGGCCCCTCGTGCCTGGTTTGAGCGCTTCGCCTCTGTCGTGACTGCTGCTGGTTTCTCTCCTAGTCTTCTGTTTTACGGGGTGGGGATACGGGGTCTGCTAGCTCGTCTGGGTTTTCAACCCCTCAAAACAGGGTTTTTTGACAAATTGCATATTAGAACCAACACACCATTCACATAAAATAAATGTTTTACATCACACAATAATCGTCATAATTATTACAATAATGTTTTTCGGAAATGTCAACACATGTTCTAATGGAAGAATTAAACAAATAACAAATGTTTCACACATACAACAATAGGAAATGAATGTTTCACACATATAACAATGGGAAATGAATGTAATAAATCATTGGCCATGCAATTGCCAATGGTGATCAATCAGATCTTGGGTGAGCTGGTGATGAGTCTCGGCATTTTCAATGCCTCGATGAGCTGCAAGAAAAGCTTCAATCCGATCAGGGTTCCTCTCGGGCTGCACTCGGGTGCCAACATTGTCATAAAAACATGGCAAGTTCAAACCCCTTTCATCTTCAATGATCATGTTGTGAAGAATCACACAACATGTCATGACATCAACAAGAGTTTCCTTGTCCCAAAACCTAGTAGGACCCCGGACAATTGCAAACCTTGCTTGCAAGACACCAAAAGCTCTCTCAATATCCTTGCGGCATGCCTCTGAAAGGATCGTATGCCGCACCTAGAGGGGGGGGTGAATAGGTGCTAACCAATTTTTAGTTCTTTTTCAATTTAGGCTTGACACAAATGGTAAATTCTCTAGATATGCAACTAAGTGAATTTACCTATATGACAAGGCTACCAACTAAGCAAGATAACTAAGCAATAGAGAGAGAATAGGATAGAGGTAACCGAGAGTGGAGCACGCGATGACACGGAGATGATTCCCGTAGTTCCCTTCCTTTGCAAGAAGGTACGTCTACGTTTGGAGGAGTGTGGTTGCTACGAAAGCCAAACCAACAGCCACGAAGGCTTCACTCAGATCTCCGGTGAGCAACGCCACGAAGGCCTAGCCCACTTCCACTAAGGGATTTCCTCGAGGCGGAAACCGGGCCTTTACAAGGTTCTTGGGGCACACATCCACAACCAAATTGGAGGCTCCCAAATCTGTTACAACACAACAATCAACAACAATACATCAACACGAATCAACTAGGGAACCAAATAGGAACACTAGCATGAGATCCCTCAAACAAGAGAGGGGGAAATGAAGAACGCTTCGGTGAGGATGTAGATCGGTGTCTTCTCCTTCGAATCTCCAAAGATCAAGAGATTTGGTTGGGGGAGGAAGGAGATCTTGCAAATCTTGACTTTCTTTGAGTTGGCTCTAATGGAGGTGGCTTGGCAGAATTCTTGTGCAATGATTGAGCAAAGAGGCAAGGAGGAAGAAGGGGGGTATTTATACCCCCACTCAAAATGGAGCCGTTGCAGTTTCCGGGGGGCCGGATAATCCGGCCTAAGTAAGGGCCGGATAATCCGCCCCCCCCGGATAATCCGGTCTTCGGGGCAAAAGAGTGACAATGTCCGGCCAAATGTCCGGCCTCCTTCCAGAGTTGATTTTCTTCCAGTCCTTAGCGAAAACGGGGGGGCCGGATATTTCCAAAATATCCGGCCCGGATAATCCGGCCCTGGTACAATACCGGGACATTATCCGGCCAAATGTCCGGCCCCCTTCCAGAGCCAAAATTCCTGAAACACTTAGCCAAAAACAGGGGGGCCGGATATTTCGACAATATCCGGCCCGGATTATCCGGCCTGGCCAAACTTTTTCTGAAACCTTTTTGACACACGATCAAATCCAACACACATGAATAAATATCTATGTAATCCCTGTACCACTTAAACAAACATTAGTGTATCATATATATTGACATCAAACACACAAAACATAATGTGAGAGATGTTCTTTCAATCTCCCCCTTTTTGGTGTTTGATGACAATATATGGATTTGCAATAGAATCACTATAGAGACAAGCATGATGGCAAAACATAGAGGCACTCCCCCTACATGTGTGCATATAAGTAATTTGCATTTGAATACAAATACACAACACATAGAAGTATGGTGCCTCAACACAAGAGATATCCAACATGAGCTCTAACAAAAGACATTGACACATAAGAAGTTGAGATAGGATGAAGGAAGTCATACCCATGTGTAGATATATAATACGGTGTTTTGAACGGCACACAAATAAACCAAATAGTTCAAATAAGCGGGAACACAAGCAATATAAGAAAGATAAACGCATATGCTTGTGCCCAAACCATGCAAATCCCCGAGAATCCTAATAGAACACTTCTCCCCCTTTGGCATCGAGACGCCAAAAAGGGGACAAGCGCGATGCTACACGTCCCATGGGAATCACTCGGAGGCATAATCATCATCGGACTCTTGCACCTCTTCTTCTTCTTCTTCCTCTTC
The DNA here is from genome assembly GCF_019359855.2 of Lolium perenne. Lineage (NCBI taxonomy): Eukaryota > Viridiplantae > Streptophyta > Magnoliopsida > Poales > Poaceae > Lolium > Lolium perenne. Next base: position 207,367,468 of record NC_067244.2, read on the forward strand.
ATCAGTGTCAGGAGCATCCGGAGAGCGACGAGAGGTGTTGGACCTTTGAAGGCAATCATCAAGATCACTCCATGGAACCTGTGCAGAGTGCCACCTAGTGTAACCCGGGTGAGCTGGAGGCTGAGGCGGGGGACCTTGTTCACCACTGAGCTTGTGAAGAATAACCGCCTGAGTATGCTTAATCTCAGAACGCTCACGGCTAGCTGCATAGTTCTCCTTATGGATCTCAATGTTCATGCAAAGGATGTGACGCTGAAACCAACTAAGCCGGGTCACTTGCTTCCTCATAGCCGGGACATCGGGATGACGACCAGGAGCAACACCACTAGAACGAGCATCACCCATGAAAGAGTCAGGTGCAGGAACAGCAGAAGAGACTGGCTTGAGCTTGTAGGCCTTCTTGACATGGTGCTTCACCAACGGATACCCACCCAAATCTTCACTCACAGACACAGAGTTGTTGATGAGAAGCTGGATGTAGGGTGCATAAGGTATGGTGGTCCGGGAGACCATGGCATCACGGATCTCATGGAAGATAAAGTCCATGATATCAAGAGTGTAGTCCCTCACTTCATCACCATCACGAGCACACTTATAGCTGAGGTGCATAAGATCTACAAGAACTCCCCGGATAGCATCATTGTTACCACCACTTGGGCAAATGGTTGCCCGAAAGAACCGAAGCAACTGACTGTATATGAGAAGCAGCCCCTTTGTATAACCAATCCTTCCCTCTGAGGTATAGAGATTTGCAAGTGCATTCTTATCTGCTGTTGTGGTCCATGAAGACGACGACCCTCATCAATAGGGACTCCAAGAATACGGCAAAGCGGCGCAGTGGCACTGCAGTGTGTGGAGCCGGACATCCATTCCATAGTGCGTTCCTCATCGGTCTTGATTGCCAAAGTGGCAAAGAATTGCTTCACCAACTCGGGCTATAGTCACATTGAATCTTCATGATATCTTTCAAGCCCATTCTTCCAACAACCCGAGATAGCATCTTCAAAGTGATCGTTTTCAGCTAGAATGTCCACATCAATGGCTTGCATGGGTCTCAGATTCTTCATTGGCTCATAGATGTCCTTGTAGATGTACATTTGCTCCATGCACCAATATCTCCTGCCCTCTATCTCTTCATCCCTTGGCACATCTTCATACCAGCTTCTTCAAGCGGATAGCGGAATAAGAAACTGGATCCATGGCCTTGTAGTTCTCCCTCACTTCCTTGTTCTTCCTTCTTGAAGTGACCGACTTGCGAGGAGCATTGGGTGCAAACTCGTCACTAGATCGATCATGCCTCCGCGGCGTCTCCGTCCACCCCGAGAAGCACCACCTGAGTGAAGGAAAGACGGGTTGGAATGAGATGGTTATGCTCTTATGTCCTGTAAGTTATAGTTAATTACTCGAGAAGCATGGTATAAGTTGGTACAAGTCTAGACATGATAGATTGAAGCAAACTGCAGCGGCGATGAAGCTCAGTGCCGGATAATCCGGTGCCTGGGGGCGGATAATCCGGCCCGGCCGGATAATCCGGCCTGCTCGGGGGGCGGATAATCCGGCCATGCGAGATGTGCAGATTTCCAATCAAAAACATGTCTAACACTAGATCGGCCTCATAGCATGCAAAAGGAGTACACTACTCATGGTTTGGAACAACTAGACACCAATTCCACCAAGAAAATAGCACATATAAAACACAACATCTAGGGTTAGAGATTGTGAATCATACCCACATCCATTGTGGAAACCGCTTGGAGGAGAAGGTAGCTAGGGAGGAGATGCACCCAATCCACCCAAGAACTCCGAGAGGGGCGGATGGAGCGTCTCCGGCGAGGAGGAGGAGATCCGGCGGCCTTGAGAGGAGAAAGAGGAGAGAGGCGCGGGGGGGATGGTTTGACCCGTTTTGCCCCCTGTGCCCACGAGTCATCCCATTCAGTATCTGCCGTGGCCGGAGACTCCGGGGCTAGGTTTGGGCGGATAATCCGGCCGGGCCGGATATTCCGGGGTGTCCTGGGGCCGGATTATCCGGGGTTCTGGAAAATTCCAGAATCACCGGGAATCCGGCTCATCTTTCGTTGGTTATTTGCAAGTCCCATATATGATGTAATAAAGTATCACATCACATATAAGGTACAAATTTGCCAATAAGATGGAGCACCCTAGATCATCCGACCGAAAAACCCTCAAACTCCAAGTTTTTACCAAACATGACAAATGAGCAAGATGGAAATGGCTTATAGGGGAGAGTAGGCTTAGGTTTTAGAAGATACAAACTGTTAATGGTACATGGTCACTCAAGTTTGCAAGATATGAGCAAATAAGGCCAAACTAGAGTGATTTCCCATAAGAACATGGAGATGTCAATAAAATCCAATGAAAAACCAAACAACTCCAACTCCTCACAAAGAAGAGTGTGGTGGCCTAGGCCACCATATATGAGTGTTATGGTATGGCACCGCGAAGATATATCTTGGGTCCAAACCAATACTCATCATTTAAGCTCACATATCAAAATATGATATAACGAGAATGAAATCTTTAATGTTGGCATTATGGGGGGAGGGATAGCTCAATAATTTAAACCGCACTCCCCCTATTTCCATGCCCACATCTAAACCAAATAAAGTTTTGAGACGAAGGTGTGTTTGCAAGATGGTCAAGCTATACTCCTTGAATCAATGATATTTAGCTCATTCCTCAAATAAGTGAACCTTGCTTCATCAAGAGGCTTTGTGAATATATCGGCAAGTTGATCCTTGGTAGGAACATAGATAAGCTCAATATCACCCCGGGCAACATGATCCCTAATGAAATGATTAGGATCTCAATATGCTTCGTTCTTGAATGTTGCACCGGATTATAGGCAATCTTGATAGCACTTTCATTGTCACATAATAGAGGCACTTTGTCACAAATGACACCGTATTCCTTTAAAGTTTGCCTCATCCATAACAATTGAGTGCATCCACTTGCGGCGGCAACATATTCGGCTTCGGCGGTGGAGAGAGATATGCAATTTTGCTTCTTAGAAGACCAACACACCAAGGATCTACCAAGGAATTGGCAAGCCCGGAAGTTGATTTCCTATCATCCTTGTCACCCGCCCAATCCGCATCGGTATATCCATTGAGAATAAAACTTGAGCCTTTGGGGTACCAAATACCATATCTTGGGGTATCAACCAAATATCGAAAGATTCTTTTGAGAGCCATCATGTGGCTCTCCTTAGGAGAAGCTTGATACCTTGCACACACACCAACACTCAACACTATGTCCGGTCTAGATGCGCAAAGGTAAAGCAAGGATCCAATCATGGAGCGATATACCTTTTGATCCACTTCTTTACCATTGGGATCAAGTGCAAGATGACATTTGGTAACCATAGGAGTGGCCACACCCTTCAACTCGGTCATCTTGAACCTCTTGAGCATGTCTTGAAGATATTTTGCTTGGTTGATGAAGGTTCCTTCTCTCAATTGCTTGATCTCAAAACCAAGGAAAAACTTCATCTCTCCCATCATAGACATCTCGAACCTATTGGTCATAAGCTTTGAGAATTCATCATTGAAAGCTTTGTTAGTAGAGCCAAAGATAATATCATCAACATATAATTGGCAAACGAAAAGCTCCCCATTGACCCTCTTAGTAAAAAGAGTGGGGTCGATTAGCCCAACATCAAACCCACGGTCTACCAACAATTCCTTAAGGTGCTCATACCAAGCTCTAGGAGCTTGCTTGAGACCATAAAGTGCTTTATCAAGCTTGTAGACATGGTTAGGAAAGTTGAGATCCTCGAACCCCGGGGGTTGCTTAACATACACCTCTTCATGCAAAGGACCATTAAGAAAAGCACTTTTCACATCCATTTGTTGAAGCTTAAAGTTATGATGCGATGCATAAGCAAGAAGGATACGGATGGACTCAAGACGAGCCACGGGAGCATAGGTCTCTCCAAAGTCAATTCCTTCAACTTGAGAGAAACCTTGAGCCACCAATCTTGCCTTGTTCCTCACAATATTTCCAAACTCATCTTGCTTGTTCTTGAAAATCCATTTAGTGCCTATAACATTGCGGCACTCCTTTGGCTTCTCTACTAAGGTCCACACTTTGTTGCGCTTGAAGTTGTTGAGTTCCTCATGCATAGCTTCCACCCAATCCGAATCTTCAAGAGCTTCAAACACTTTCTTGGGTTCCACTACGGAGATATAGGCATGATGATTGCTAAAGTTAGCCAATTGCCTTCTTGTGGAGACTTTTGCTCGAACATCACCGAGGACCTTATCATGAGTGTGTCCACGAATTTCAAGGGTCCTATCTCTTCTTGCTAAACGACGGGCCTCGATCTCCTCCTTGGTTCTTCTTGGCCTTGGAGGTGTCACTTGATCATCTTGACCATTTGGGTCCCCGTCTTGACCTTCAACATGAGCTTCCTCAATTATTTGAGGTTGCTCATCCTCATGTGCTTGATCTTGAATGTTGAAAGGATACTCATCGGATCCATCATGAACCCGTGGTTGATCTTGACCTTGATCTTGTTCTTGATCTTGTCCTTGATCTTGCACACTAGGGGAGGGTTTTGTTCTTGTTCTTGGGTTGGTGCATCATTTGCTTCACTTGATGGGGTTTGTTGATGTTGAGAAGATCAGGGCTCCACCTAGGTAGAGCATAGTCCTTCCCGAGACGCCACACCGTGTCCCTCAATGGGGCGGAAAATCCCACACCCATTCTTACTATGGCATCTTGAGGTATTTCATCACCTGCATAAACATCAACTTGCCCCACTTGGGAGCCATCATTTTCTTCGAACTTCACACTACAAGATTCAATGATAATCCGGAGGATACATCAAAGATTCTATAAGTGTGAGATTCGGCACCGTAACCAACAAATATACCCTCCAAAGCTTTAGGAGCAAATTTAGACAAACGAACTCCTTTGATTTGGTAGAAACACTTACACCCGAACACCTTGAAGTATGAGATATTAGGCTTGTTCCCGGTGAGTATTTCATATGGAGTCTTGTTCAAGCCCTTGCGGAGATAGAGCCGGTTGGAGGAGTGACATGCGGTGGAGATGGCTTCGGCCCAAAAGTTATAGCGGGATTTATACTCCGCCATCATAGACCTTGCCATATCCATAAGAGTCCGGTTCTTCCTCTCCGCAACACCATTTTGTTGAGGGGTGTAAGCAGCGGAATATTGATGACGAATCCCCTCATCACTAAGAAAATCATTGAGTGTGTAGTTCTTGAACTCGGAGCCGTTGTCACTTCTTATTGCCATAATGAGGAGGTTGTGTTGGCGTTGCACCTCGGTAGCAAAGTCAATGAATATTTGTTGAGTCTCATCTTTCGTCTTGAGAAAGTAGACCCAAGTGTATCTTGAGTAGTCATCGACAATCACCAAGCAATGTTTCTTCGCACCAAGACTTGCATGAGTAACGGGACCAAAGAGGTCCACATGAAGGAGCTCCAAGATCCTCTTGGAAGAGATGATGGTCTTGCTTGGATGCGGAGAGTCATGCATTTTGCCTTCAACACAAGCCCTACAAACACGATCTTTGGCAAAAGACACATTTTCCATTAGTCCCACAATATGGTTCCCCTTGTGAAGACTTTGCAAAGTTCTCATGTTGACATGGGCTAGGCGGCGATGCCACAACCAACCCACGTCCGCCTTTCCGAATAGGCACATCGCACTTGACGTGGTGGTCCCCGAAAAGTCCACCACATACAAGTTGTGTTCGCGATACCCAACGAATGCGACTTTTAGAGTCTTGCTCCACAAGAGGACCACAATATCATTATCAATAAAGACGGCGAAACCCATCTTGCCAAGGGCGGAAACGGAAAGCAAATTGTAACCAAGGGTTTTGACAAGCATGACATCCACAAGAGTAATGTTGTGTGCAACCACAACCTTGCCAAAACCCAATACCTCGGATGTAGAATTATCGCCAAAGGAGACGGTGATATCATTTATGTTAGGCCTCAACTCCTTGACGAGGTTCTTGCCGCCGGTCATATGACTTGTACATCCACTATCAAGTACCCATTTTGAACCTCCGGCGGCATAGTCCTACATGAGATCAATTCTTGGATTTAGGTACCCATTTTTCAATGGGTCCTCTTTTGTTAGCAACAAGGGTCTTTGGGACCCAAATAGACCAAGCAACATAACCATCATATGGACCAACATACTTAGCATAAACATCACCATAATAATCTTTAAAGAGAACATAGTGAGGATTATCTATTCCCGCACCATCATCATTAATGGTGTTGCCCTTTCGGGGTTCACCATTAGCTTTCTCATGTGCGGGCTTGGTCTTTTCTTGCTTGCCTTTTTAGCCTTGGAATTAAAACCAAGTCCCTCCTTCCCATTGTTTGATCTTTGCTTACTCAAAAGATCATCCAACGAAAGTTTACTTTGGGGAGAGGAGGTCCTAGCAAGTTCATCTTTCAACCTAGCATTTTCCTCAATAACATTTGCATGATCACATGAAGGAGTAGAGGAGCTAGGCACATCATATGAGGCAAGCCTAATTTGAAGTTGCTCATAAGACTTGGATAAGAGAGTGTATTCACTCTTCAAAGCTTTGTGAGCTTTGTCTAGTTCATCTAGACCTTTCACAAGTTTCTCATGATCAACCTCAAATTGAGCCTTTTCCTTTTTAAGCACTTTAGACTTAGCCCTAGCAAGATCTCTAGCTTTTGTGAGCTTGTTAATTTTATCTTGAGGCTCTTCAAGAGTTTCTAGCCTCTCCTCAAGAGAGGCTATAGTTTCTTGACTTTCCTCAAGAGCATTTTTAAGAGCATGGATTTCAAGAGAGTCTTCTCTCTCTATTTGACCCTTTTTCTCAAGCAAATCACCTTGTTGAGCTATACGAACCATGAGGCTAGAAACATGCTTCTTAGTGTTACCTTGTAGGTTAAGAATGAAATCATCAAACTCTAGCATTTCTTGTTTCACTTTTAGACTATCATCATCAACCCCTAGATCACTAGATAAGTTAGGCATAGAGGGGTTAGGGGATGATACCTCGGAGGATTTAGCCATAAGGCAACTTTCTTCCTCCACATGAATGACCTCATTGGGGGATTCACTTGGTGATGAAGAGTTAGTGGAGAGGGAGGCAAGAGCGACCAATCCATTAGAGGTTGCATCTTCTTCATCATCAACATCATCATCTCCGGAGGTATACTCTTCTTGAGTTGATAGCACAATAGGTGTGTCCAAGGAGGACCTTGCCATGAAGCAATGTGCATTCTTGATATGAGGGTTCTCATTGGGAGATTCAAAGAGAGATGAAGAGGGGTGTTGGTGGTGGCGATGGCGGCCAATTCCTTTGAGCTTTCTTCATCTTCATCACCACTAGAACTTTCAACTTCATCGGTAGAATATTCTTCCCTTGTTACTAGCACAACTCTTGAGGGCCTCTTGCCCTTCTTGGTCTTGTTGTTGTAGAACTTCTTGTTGAGGGGCTTTGAATATTTGCCCTTTGAATCTTTGCTCTTGTCCTTGGGAATGAGCCTCCCATTATGAAGCTCTCTATTTTCATAGGGGCATTCGGCAATGAAGTGGCGCTTGTCATCACAATTGTAGCATGATCTTGTCTTTGGGCCAAAGCTAGTGAACCCACTTTTGTTGTTCCTCTTGATGTTGTCTTCCTTGGCCTTGGAGGGATCAATCCAAAACGACTTTGCATGGAAGGCCATGTGGTCATGGTAGTGGCATTGCAAATCTTCCGGATAGGTCATACTCCAAGATGCTCTATAAGATTCTTGAGGAACCACTTCTTCAACGGAGTTGACCACCAAGGCAAGGTTGGAACCTTTTGCCATTCCAATAGCACGATTGCGAGAGTCATGAGAGGTTTCCTCAAGCACCTTGAGAGCTTGCAACTCGTGCACAACTTGTTGAGAGGTGAGAGAGGAATAGCATTCCCTTCCCACAAGGGTCTTGACATCAATGGGTACAAATGGCATCATGCATTCAATGTACTTCTCCTTGATCCAAGAATCATTGATGTGGGTGGCACCAACAAGCCGGAAGGCATCGGCAACGGTGAGAAGTCTTCCATACATATCTTCATGATCTTCATCCGGAGCCTCATGAACCCTTCGGCTTTATTCTTGAGAGCATTATACTTGTTCCTTCTTGTGCTCTCACTTCCAATGCAACTCGAGGTCAAACCATCCCAAGCTTCCTTGGCGGTGGTGTAGTTCGGACACGATGCAATTCCTTTGTCCCCACACTAGTTTGAATCATGTGCAAGGCGGTGACGTTGAGTTGACTATCAACCGCTTCTCTTCTAGTCAACTTGTCGGGGTTGTATGGCTTGAAGCCCTCCATGATGATTCTCCATAATTCATTGGAGGCACTACAAACATGAGAGCGGAACTCAAATCGCCAAGTATCGAAATTTTCAATAGAAAACTTAGGTGGGTCGCCCTAATATTCAAATGAGGCATGGGAACCGGTATGTCGGGTGATTGGAAAGGTGGAGGTACTCGATTGTAGCTCTCACTTCCATTGGTTCCCCTAGGAGATGCAATGGGAGACTTATTAGAGTTTAAGTTATCACCTTCCACGGGTTTGGTAGATGAGGGTAAGTCCGAAGCCTCTCCCTCATGTAACACACCCGTGTCTTTTACCTCTACACTAGGAGCCTTGGGAAGGGCCGGAGCCAAAAGCTCGGCAATCATCTTTTTCATGCTTTCCATTTGGGCTTCCACGGAGGACTTCAACGAATTGAAGTCTTCCACGGAGACCATCTTGGCGGCCCCTTCCGAGGACTCCTCGTCCGGCATACTCTTAGGCGGTTAAGCCGAAATAAGAGCCGAGGCTCGATACCAATTGAAAGGATCGTATGCCGCACCTAGAGGGGGGTGAATAGGTGCTAACCAATTTTTAGTTCTTTTTCAATTTAGGCTTGACACAAATGGTAAATTCTCTAGATATGCAACTAAGTGAATTTACCTATATGACAAGGCTACCAACTAAGCAAGATAACTAAGCAATAGAGAGAGAATAGGATAGAGGTAACCGAGAGTGGAGCACGCGATGACACGGAGATGATTCCCGTAGTTCCCTTCCTTTGCAAGAAGGTACGTCTACGTTTGGAGGAGTGTGGTTGCTACGAAAGCCAAACCAACAGCCACGAAGGCTTCACTCAGATCTCCGGTGAGCAACGCCACGAAGGCCTAGCCCACTTCCACTAAGGGATTTCCTCGAGGCGGAAACCGGGCCTTTACAAGGTTCTTGGGGCACACATCCACAACCAAATTGGAGGCTCCCAAATCTGTTACAACACAACAATCAACAACAATACATCAACACGAATCAACTAGGGAACCAAATAGGAACACTAGCATGAGATCCCTCAAACAAGAGAGGGGGAAATGAAGAACGCTTCGGTGAGGATGTAGATCGGTGTCTTCTCCTTCGAATCTCCAAAGATCAAGAGATTTGGTTGGGGGAGGAAGGAGATCTTGCAAATCTTGACTTTCTTTGAGTTGGCTCTAATGGAGGTGGCTTGGCAGAATTCTTGTGCAATGATTGAGCAAAGAGGCAAGGAGGAAGAAGGGGGGTATTTATACCCCCACTCAAAATGGAGCCGTTGCAGTTTCCGGGGGGCCGGATAATCCGGCCTAAGTAAGGGCCGGATAATCCGCCCCCCCCGGATAATCCGGTCTTCGGGGCAAAAGAGTGACAATGTCCGGCCAAATGTCCGGCCTCCTTCCAGAGTTGATTTTCTTCCAGTCCTTAGCGAAAAACGGGGGGGCCGGATATTTCCAAAATATCCGGCCCGGATAATCCGGCCCTGGTACAATACCGGGACATTATCCGGCCAAATGTCCGGCCCCCTTCCAGAGCCAAAATTCCTGAAACACTTAGCCAAAAACAGGGGGGCCGGATATTTCGACAATATCCGGCCCGGATTATCCGGCCTGGCCAAACTTTTTCTGAAACCTTTTTGACACACGATCAAATCCAACACACATGAATAAATATCTATGTAATCCCTGTACCACTTAAACAAACATTAGTGTATCATATATATTGACATCAAACACACAAAACATAATGTGAGAGATGTTCTTTCAGCCTCTTGATTTTTGGTGAAGCAAGCTTCCTTTCTTGTCAAAGCCCTGTCCTTTTTCTCTTTTATGGACTTGACAAGGGTTGCATAGTTAGGGTAAATACCATCTGTGAGATAGTACCCCATGGTGTACTCATTGTTCATAACTTTGTAGTTACAAGGTGGAGCTTCACCCTTAACTAGTCCTGCAAACAAAGGGAATCTATTCAAGATGTTGATGTCGTTGAGTGTCCCCGGCAATCCAAAAAAAAGCATGCCAAATCCATAAGTCTTGAGAGGCCACAGCTTCAAGAACAATGGTAGCATCACGGCTTTTGCCACAATACATTCCATGCCATGCTTTTGGACAATTTTTTCATGTCCAATGCATGCAATCCAAACTACCAAGCATCCCCGGCCACCCCCTCTTTTCATTGATCTCCATGAGCCTTTTTGTATCATCCTCATTTGGAGCTCGGAGATACGTCTCTCCATACAACTTGATCACCATCTTGGCAAACATACGCACGCAATCCGTGGTTGTTTGCACACCAATGCGAAGGTACTCATCGGTATAATCTGCTGGTATACCGTATGCAATAACCCTCATGGCGGCAGAATTTTTTTTGATATGGGCTAAATCCCATGACTTGGGCAGCATTTCTTCTTTGCTTGAAATAATCGCAATTTGCCTCGCAATCTTTGACGATTCTCTCGAACAAAGACCTACGCATTCGGTACCGTCTACGGAAGAGGCGGGGAGGATAGGTCGGTACCTCGGCGAAATAATCTTGCATCAACTGTTCGTGGCCGAGCGCGCGGTTCCGCGGAATGCACATACGCCCCATCACGGATCCTTTCCGCTGATCCAGCAGCTTCATGCGGTCCTCCGTTTGCTTCAAGCCAAACAGGAGCAGCATCATCTCCGTCTCGTCGTCGTTGAGCAACTCGTCGATGTCCGAATCGTCGGAATCCGACGAGGACCAATCGGTCGACGTCGCGTCCAAATCCGCCATGTGCACATCCTCCGAAGCCATCTACCACGGTGTACCATACATCAGCCCCAAATCCGACCATTTTACCGGCGGCAACGAAGAAGAACGCGGCGGAATACTCACCGGCGAAAAACGGCGGAGAAGACCACGGCGGGAAGGCGGCGGCGCGCGCGGAGGGACGCGGAACTTCGGCGGGGGTGCGGCGGAGGTGCGGCGGAGGTGCGGCGGGCGTCGACGCAGCTCGGCGCGGCTCGGCGGACGGCGGAGGGGCGCGGATCTGACGGATTCCAGCGGCGGCGCGCGGGGGAAAACGGGTGGGGGGAATTGAAATGTCCGCGCGCGCTTTCGGAGTTGGGATACTGGTTTCGCCCACTATCCCCGCTCCCACCCCGCACAAGTAGGGGGCGACGACCCGCCCCGTAATCGAAAACAGCAAAAAACGATACGGGGGTCATTTTTACGGGGCATGCTAGACGGTCGAGTAGAGCCGAAACCCTCAAATCGGCGGTTATTATACGGGTTTGCCCCTTTTACAGGGTATGTTAGACCTGCTCTTAGCTACTCACAAACTGTGTGACTACCTGAAGAAATTTGCCTGAACTCTCAATTCCATTCTTTCAGCTTCTTCTTCTTCAATCCTCCTGTCCACTTCAGTACCCAACGAGCGACGAAGGCACAGGACAGAACCTCAGCCACAGAAACTCCTCCGTCGATACCATTTCTAGTCTTCGGCAAACCCTCTCTGTTCCAACAGGAAGCGTCTCCTCCCGTTGGGGATTTCCCCGGCAGGCGGCGAGAACGAAGCGCGGCGGCAGCCATGGCTCGCCCTTCGCAGCTCTACCTCCTCGCCTACAACTCCCTCCAATCCCTCGGATGGTAAACCAAACTCGCATCTCCAGCAGCAGCAGTTAACATCCACCAGTCACTTGATTCTCTTTATTCCGATGTACTGATTCTCCTTTCGATCGATCCCCTCCCTCGCCGCTCTCCAGGTCACTCGCCTTGTTCCGCCTCCTGGCCTGCCTCGCACCTCCTGTCTCCGTCCACCCCGCGTACGCCCTCGCCGGTGACCTCATATGTGCGAACTCCCGCCTCCCCCTACCCGGATTTTATTCCCCACATCTGAATTCCGAATTACGTGTGGACTGACACTTTTTTTTTCTTGGACATTTTCTTGCCGTCTCTGCAGGCTTCCTGCAGACTTGCGCTGTTCTTGAGACTGTCCATGCCGCCGTCGGTGGGAGGATGAACTGCTAGCTAGCTAGACTTAATTTCGTCTCCTCCTGGCTTTCCCCCTTGTTGATTCCGCGTCGTTGGCTATTTTGGTTGTCCAGGATTGGTGCCCACCTCGCCGTTTCTTGCTTTCCTGCAATGGGGAGGGAGGACCCACTTCGTTCTCGCCCTTCTCCAGCAAGTCCCTGAGGTGAGATGCTTGACAACTGCTAGAACCGCCGGCTATTATAAAATTGCAGTGCGACTTCGTAGCCAAAGCGAAAACTATGAAGAATTTCATCGCTCTTATATTTCAGCTCTGTGGATTTTGGCTGATAGGTTTAGTCTGTTGTGCCAAGTGCAGGTTCAGGGCAGTCCGTCTGTGTTCATAACGTTTATGGCTTGGAGTATATCTGAGGTGTGGCAAAATGACCTCACTTTCCCTCTCTTTTTCAATGCTGCCTTATTCTCACCAGCAACCACAGCATAGATTTTGTGCTATCTCTTTTGCAAATAAGCATTGTATGACTATGTTAAGATGCTTTGTCCTCATCTAAGGAGTTAGCTTTGATAGCATACTGAAGTGTACAAATGGACTTCATCTTATTTCACTGCTAGGCTAATTTGAGTTAATACCAAGTTTGTGGAATTGATTTTGTACCAATACAATGATGTCAGTATTCATGATGTCTTCAGCATAAAGAATTGTCGATTGATATTGTTGTTCCCAGCACATTAACCTTATGTATTCAGTTGAAGCAAAAATATGGGCTGCTGATTACCTGTTGTCAAACACGTACAGAAGACCAAAAATAATATAGCATGTAGTATCGTGTAAGAAACATTAGTAGTAGAATAATGTCCTTGTGTCAGATTCTTAATGTATATAATTACTTAATTAATAAATTCCATCTTCTGTTTGAAGTTTTCTGGACCATGCTTAACATGTTGTTTTCATTATACAGGTTATCAGATACTCCCATTATGCTCTTACTACATTAAAAGTTTGTCCAGCGTGGCTGACTTATCTCAGGTTCCATGCCCTAACAGTCTCAAGCTCCACAACCGTATTTCCGTTTTATTTTTGTGTTCTGCTGTATCTTATATGCAATTGTGATTCACGGACATCTTAACAAAGATCTTTCACATGGTAAACTCAACTGATTGGCAGGAGACCTCTATCATTTTTCTGAGAGAACTGAAATTCCATTTTTATGCTTGTAATTTAAATATGGAAAACCTACCCTAGAATGGTTGTGTCATGTGTGAATTATAACCGATTCACAAATTTAACTGCAACACTGAAGTTTTTCAAACCATTGCACCTCAATTCTCAGATTAAACCGCTTTACTTATCCGTTGCGACCAAACTACTACCTGTAGGTACACTGCTTTTATCCCGTTGTATCCGATTGGGGTAGGACCAGGAGAAAGTAAGCTCGAAAACTCTTTCACACGACATAATGCCTATAAAAACACTCTTCCTTAATATTGTAATCACGGTTGTACTCCACTCTCCTTTATATCTTTGCATGCAGTGTGGACTATCTACCAAGCTCTTCCATTCGTGCAGGAGCGGGAGCTCTACTCAGGCTTCTTTGCAAAGTTCTCCATGAGCTACCATTCCTTTCTCGTGGTATGTCGACGTGGAATTAGTGGGACTGAAAACACCCTGCATCCCTTCTGCTTCTGTTTGATCAGAATGTGCACTTGATCACTTAACCTGCCGGCACAGTTCTAAAAGAAAGTTAATTTATCAGTTACCATGTGGTGACAGGGTGGTCTGCTGTGCTATCCGCTTCTGTGGCTGAAGCTGTACCTGCATGTGTTCAAGCAGCGGAAGTCCAAGCTGGGAAAGGTGGACAGGACGAAGAAACGGGCTTGAGAAAAATCAGTTCAGCTCAGCTGAAATTCAGGACGCGAGCAGATTGTTTGGGGATCTTGCAGTTGAGTTGAACATCAACTTAATGTACTACTGGCAGATTACTGGGGGTTGTTTACCTTGGAACAGCAACTTATTGTGTTGTATTAGCAGACAACTATTGATTTCTATCAGATTTAGTTTGCAGGATTGGAATGTAGATGCTGCACAACTCATTATCTATAAGATGTGGATTTGGAAAGAGTTGGGCAAATTACTTGACCACTTGTGTACCTAAGAAAATAACTTCCTATTCTTTCACTATAGTTGGTAAAAGCATACTGCTTGAATATATTTCTGGGAGTTTATATTTCTAGAGTTACAGTATTAATCAATCTGGTGTTCGTTAGGTGCCTGTTCAATTCAATTGAAAATATTTTTGGAGTAATTCAATTTGTACATTTGCGAGGTGTACCTGAGTAAGCTCCTTTTTTCCATTGAGAGGATGGAGTAGGCTGCAATTGTCCTTTTTAGGGCCCAGATTAGGCCGCAAGCAGGCCCATATTTCTAATAAGGCCTGGTCTATTATTGTACAACCGCTTTTCTCTGGAAAAAACGGAGCCTGGCAAGTGCCTGCTCGCTGACCGCCGGCCACTCCTCTCCCGCCGCCGCCGCCGCCGCCGCCGCCGTCATGGGGAACTTCCGCAAACTCGGCCGCCACGCCGCCCACCGCGTCTCCATGCTCAGGTATCCATCTCTCTTTCTCTCTCGCCCCAGCCGGTCTCCTTCTCTATACCTGACCGTGCGGGCCATGGCTGCCTCTCTCTCTCCCCCACCCCTTACCGACCTCTCTCGGCAGGACGATGGTTTCGCAGCTGGTGAAGCACGAGCGGATCGAGACCACCGTCGCGAAAGTAGGTTCATGTCTCTCTTTCACCCCGGCATTTCGTCGAACAGATTGCGGTGGGAGGAGTGCAGGTTTTCTGCTCCAGGGAAATTGTCCTTTTGTTTGATGTGTTTGCTTCTTGTCGTTGCAGGCCAAGGAGGTGCGGCGGAAGGCGGATCAGATGGTGCAGCTCGGCAAAGATGTACGTCCTTCAGCCGTTTGCTAGTATTCACTAATCACTACTCCCCTAGTGCCAGTACTGAATTCTGACGACATACTGGACTGTTCAGTGGCGCCTATCTAGGTTAAATCTAAATGAGTTGTGTAATGAAACCAGCCATCTTGAGTAGGTGGATAGGATTTCTTCAGGGTTGATACCATACGCCACAAGCTCTGTTGGAGTCCGTTCATGGTTGGTTCTGATACTCACTATGCTAATCCCAAAAAGAATGGCAGATCTGGACACATTGGCTTATGCCTAGAAAACTTTTACCTAGTAGTGAGGTGCAATTATCTTATATGAGTTTGTTGTTTCCTGTTGTAGTATCTCATAGAAACTTATTACATTGGGGAAGTTTTGACTACCCGAGTACATGTTCAGCATAGAATACCCTGCAGTAATTCCGACGACGTCCTGGACTGTTTAGTGGCACTTACTTTAGGTTTAGGTTAAGTCTGCTTGAGTGATGCAATGAAACCAGCCATCTTAATTAGGTGGATACGGTGCCCTCTATGGGATTGATATATTACTCCGCAGGCTGTGTAGGAGTCAATCCACGGTTGATTCTGGTACTCGCTATGCGAATCACAAGGCATGAGACACATTGGCTTCTGCATAGAAAACCTTCACCTAATAGTGAGGTGTAATTGTATTGTATGAGTTTCTTGTTGTAGCTCCTGATGGAAACTTACTAGATTGGTGAAGTTTTGACTACTTGAGTAAATGTTCAGCATTATTTTGATTAAGCAAGTACCAGTAAAATTTCATGGAAACTTGGCATGCAGTTCAAGGGTACCCTTTTCATCAGTGATCTTATGAAATGAGTTCCTGCAATGATGAAGTTAATACCGAATAGTTTTCAGACACGTAAAAATGGGCGTACCCTGAAACCTCCCACACACTGTGGGGTCTGGGGAAGGGAATTTGTAGGCAACCTTTCCCTTGCTTTCTATGCAAAGAGGCTGATTCAAACTGACCTCCAGGACACAAGTGGAGATACTCTACCACTGCGCCTGGCCTGCCCTTCGAACATTTTTCAGATACAGGGTTTTTTTTTTGTGTGTACTGGAAAATTGTATCATTCCGCATTCCAGGAGTGCCCCTATACGTATATGTCCTTGCCCAGATATATTCTAGATGATTTCTTTAGTTCTTTCTATTAAAGGTTCCTTCTGCTGTAATAGTTGCTGTATTGACACATGGACATTATATTATTTTATAGGGTACACTAGATTCAGCAAGACGTGCCTCAGCATTTGTTCGGGGTGATGACGCAGTTCACAAGTTATTCACAGAGCTTGCGTACCGCTACAAGTAAGTTTTACACTGTTACGGGTTGGTTTCAGTTTTAAATCTTGTTAGCATGCTAAAGGGAACTCTTCAAGCTATATCTTATGTATCCTCATTATGTTCCACTTCTATATAGGGATCGAGCTGGTGGATATACAAGACTATTGCGAACCAGGATACGAATAGGAGATGCTGCACCAATGGCTTACATCGAGTATGTTTGTGCTTCACATACCTTACCTGCACAAAATCATTACTTGATTTGCAAAAAATTTGCGTTCACTCTTCGTGTTGCCTGTATTTTCATTCTTCATCAAGTAGTATGCTATAGTATCCTTCATCTTTGGTTAACTATTCCTGTTTCTTAGAATTTACTGTTATCAAATCCGCCCGTCTTTCACTATGTGGTGCTAGTTATTTTTGTTCGAGTTTTCTGTTTATGTATAGTAAGATTCCATTGAGGTCTGAAATTACCTAGAAAAAACATTAGTTTGCAAAGACATAGTAATCAGGAATAGCTTCCAATTGCCACAGATAAACAAACTGTATGCTGTGATGAGGTTGAAATCAACATCTGTTACGTATGTTTTGTTTTTTTTAGGGTTCATCTGTTACCTATCTCTTACACAGATTTGTCGACCGGGAGAATGAACTTCGAGAGGCCAAACCTGCGACGCCACAGCCACCCCAGCGTGCCCCTCTTGATCCATGGACCAGGTCCCGTGCCAGCCAACAGTGGGCAGGTCCTAAAGTCAGCCACAACTCTGGAACCGAAGGGCTATGATAACCAAAAACACTGTCTATCTTTATTTTGTGTTTATGAGAAGCTTTTTCATCTTTACACACGCTAATTAGGAGCTCCATTCTGCAAGAGACCAAAAACTTGTGTTTCCATGGGATGTGTATTTTTGTTGTCGAAGACCATTGTGACTAGCACAAAGTTGTAGCAAATGTGTTACGAGTTTATGCTTACAGGTTGAGTTTGTTATGTCAGGGAACATAGCTATATTGTTGCAATGTTGCAGCAGATGTGTTAAGAGTTTATGCTTACAGGTTGAGTTTGTCAATGTCAGATAACATAGCTATAGTGTGGCCATGTTGGCAATGTGCGGCGGAGGTGTTGGTTGCCCTTAGGTATCCTAAAACTCAGTGTGAACATCTTCCTGTTGCAATGTGATCATACTGGCAATTTACTCTGCGGTGTGGAATTTGAATGATTAGAGACTGGAACTAATCCTGCATTCTCACGGGATCTGGCGCTACTGTTCCAGGAAGCTAGTCTGCCTCTGATCAGTTCAGTTTCCTTCTCCCTTCATCCACCCTCCTGAATATCTTCGCCACTGATGTCTGAGTCCGATTAGCCTCGTTTACCAACTTATTATATGTCGCATGCAATTGCTGTGATCATATTGTACCTCAGAACATGGGAAGTGGTCAATTTTGCAGCTTAAGAAGTACATAGGCGTGAGTAATGTTTTGTTGGACGCCTGAACCCCCTGTCGTTCATTTTGATAATGGAAACCTTAGCGATAACATTGCTTCGAATAAAAAAAAGGGCGCGCCTAGGTCACAGGCGACTGAGAATTAATAATTCTCAGTCGACCTGATTTCTCGCTTCTAGCTAAATCCCGATCGATTAGTTCTTTTCTTTTGAATGGATCCCGATCGATTACCTGAACTACTGGCCTGATACGTTTTGTTTTGTTGGGCTTCAGGTTGATGGGCCATTTTTGTCATGTATTATGCTGGAGGCTGGACACACGAACCAATTTCTTTCTACGCCCCCCTCAAAAAAAAAAAAAATTCTTTCTACGCTTTTTTTTTGCGAAGAAACAGCCATACCATTAAAGCAAGACATTTACAGAAAGGACCTCCACAAAACATAAGATTACAACCAAGCCCTTCTTCTGTAAAGCGAAGCCACCGACGAAAAGTAGAACGCACCGACGGCGCACCGCCGCCGCATCGCCACATAGTCCTTGGATCGGCAGATGTCTCCAGGCAGACGGGAAGTCGTCGGAACTCGAACTCCGAAGAGCCTCCATCCTACTCCTCCAGCCACATCGCACGCTTGCTTCAACTCGAGCTGAATCTGGATCTTGAAAAGCCGAAGCCGTCGTCCTCGACCTCCGGCGTGGGGAAGTCGCCCACGGCAGCTGCCCAGAGCTGCGAGCGCGACGGAGGCAGCAGATCCACTTCGGAGCTCCACCGGAGCGCCGTCGTCGAAGGGGAAGATCTCCACCTGCAAAACACACCACCGGCAGCGCCACCGCCCTCCCAACGCCGCCGGCTGAAGACCTAGCAAGCCCTACACTATTTACACACCGAGATCCGGCGTTCCCCCACCCTCCCGCTGCCGAAGCAGCCGGCGGAGGGGAGGAAACGGCCGGATCCGCGGCGGCGAGACGTACTAGAGACTGAGAGACAAGTAACTTGGAAAATCAGTCGTAACACATTTGCTACTAAGAAATTCGTGGTTACAATTCATATGTAACAGCGAAAATTCTTAGTTTCAACCCATGTGTAACTGGAAAAATTACAGTTTCAACCCACGTGTAACTGTAAACATTGTAGTTGCAACACACATGTAAATGAACAAATCTTAGTTGCACCCCACGTGCAACTGAAAAGATCAGAGTTCCAACTCACATGCAACTGGAAAGAATCGCAGTTACAACCCACATGTAACTATTGCAGTTGCAACCCACGTGCAAGTAAAAATTGTCAGTAGCAACCTAGGTTCAAGTGGAAATACTCAGTTGCAACACATTTGTAACTAGGAAAATATCAATTACAACGCATTTACAACTAGAAAAATATCAGTTGCAACTCATCTGTTGCTAAAAAAAATCTCACTTATAACTCATATACAACTAGAGAAATCACGGTTGCAACCTGTGTGTAAATAGAAATATCACAGTTGCAACCGATGTGCAACTGGAAAAATCACAGTTGCAACCAACGTGCAACTCAGAAAAAATAGAGTTAATATAAAATGAGAAAAAAGAAAATATATAAAGGGGAAAATAATAAAATAGAATAAAAACAAAAATAAAGTATTACAAAAAATAATCATAAAATTCAGAAATTAAATGACACAAGAAAACAACAAAGAACCACCCGGCAAAACAAGCATCGTGGTTGCCCGTTTAAAGATGAAAACAGGACATCACATGCACAATAACAAAGCACACACACGTAGAATAGCTCAGCAAGAAAAGATGAATAGCCCACATGCATAGAACAAAGTCAAAATTGGTAGGTACATGTATAAATCAAATGGGCCGGACAAAACACACAGCCCAGCACACTTACAAGCCACGTCTTCTGTGTACACGGCATGAGAACGACAGAACATAGCGCGAATCTTAGCGCTCAAATCGAACATCCATTTAGTCGACTGAGATTTAACTAATTCTCAGGCGCCTGAGAATTAGCAAATCCGTAAAAAAAAATACATTTACCTGAGATGTAATATGTATTGGGGAGAAAGCATCAAAAAAATTTTTTTTTTGCGATAAAGGACTGATGATATTAAGCCAAAGTTCTTACAGAAAGGTCCCTAACAAACTGAAAAATTACAGATAAGGCCAACAGGACCCCGACTGCATCGACGACGACGAGGACGTATGACGGCGCGCCGCCGCTGCTTCTCCTCACTGACCCTGGAACGGGAGAAGACCCTCTTGCGGCCGGGAAGTCGACAAACTCAGCTCCGAGGAACCTCCGCCCAGCACCGCCGACATCGTCGCTTTGCTCAACATCACCAAGACCTTCAAGCTCTTCGGACGTCCGGCTCCACCGCACCATGGACACCGGCGAGGGAACGCCATGCAGCACAGCTCCAAGGACCTGCACACATGGCCAAAGTAGTCGATCTGCAGAGAGGCTCCACCGAGCCGCACTGCCGGAGAGGCCGACCGCCACCACAAAACTCCGCCCCGACCGCGCCGCCCACTCCTCGACGCCGCCGGCAGGAGACCTACCAAACCCTACTCTATACACACTGCAAGACGGGATCCCCAACCTCCCGCCGCCGGAGCGGCCGACGGAGGCGGGGATCCGGCGAATCGACGGTGGCTTAGTGGATTGGCCGGCGGGATCCAGAAAATCGCCCCTGCTACAGTGACGGTAGGGGGAAAGCGTCCAGGCTCGCTTTTTTAGCTAAGCATCGTAGTGGTGCAAAAAGCATCAAAAAAAAAAAAAAAAAAAAAAAAAAAAATTGAGGCTAGGGGATACAGTTTGCCTGTCATTTTCAGGTACAACATCTACCCAATTGTTAGCTACACCCACAACAAAAGAATGAAGGATTATATTGGCATCACCTGAACTGTGTGATGTGTCGATGTGGCTGCTGCTATCTAGCAGCTCAGAAATATGTGGCCAGTTTGGCTACACCTTGCGTGGTTTTACTTCTGTTATCCACATGTCCAGATAAGTCCAAGTGATAGGCTGAGATTTGTTGTGATGCTGCAAGAGATATAGGTATATAAACATATTCCGGAGCCGATTTTCGAAGATCGGCTAGCCGGGGTCACCAAATGGATTGTGTTCTTCTGAGCTCACATTTGTCATCGCATGCTATTGTTAACACAAGGTATGATTCTTCCCCTTAATCTTTTGCAGAATGTCACTGGAATTTCTTTCGAGGCCACAGAATTTCATTAATTTTCTCCCTGATCCGTCGTCTGGCCTGAACTATATTTTTCAGGTTTCAACAAGGCTCTGTTAGTCTCAACAGTGTAGGATTTGCAGTTATCAGAAAAGGATGCTTAAGATTAAGGTGCTATGCAATTGGTGATGAAGGGAGTCTGAATGATCCTCTGAAGGAGAACAAGAATGGCCCAATTTTGGAAGAACTAAACGGGTCTGCCGCTTCCTTTCGAACTGTTGGGGCTGAAATCACTCAGGAAACAGGAGATTTTTTTGTCAGCGATGCCGAGGGTGACCCAGACAAACCTACGGAGGGTTTCTCCTCGATCGAGGATGCTCTAAATTCATTGCGCAAGGGAAAGGTAAGAGAAAATAAGAGTAAAATAAATACCTTATTTTCTGAACAAAAAATAGTTTCACTCATGCATGCAACTCTTGGACACGGGCCCTACCTGATCTTGGTCATGTTGGATATAGCATGCACAATACTTCAAAGATATGCATAGTACCTCCCAGTCTCCATTATTCACTCCATTTTTAAGATTTCTTAGGTGAATCATACTTGCCCACTTTTCTTCCAAAAAACCGTAGTTGTATTATGAATATTTGTAGACATTCATGTAAAGCACACTCTAAAATGATAGGATTAACAGTTTCATTCTGTGATGTATCAGTTTCTCTCGTTTTCATGTAAACAAGTTTATTTTTCACTTAAAAATTCGGGGCGAGACTTTCAGTACACGAATGCATTATCAGTATTTCAAATATAGTCGGCTTTGACTACAGAGTTAACTATTCATTCTTCTCCAGTTTGTTATTGCTGTAGATGACGAAAAGGGTGACAACGAAGGGGAACTTGTCATGGCAGCAGATCTAGTCAGCCCAGAATCAATTGCATTCATGATCAGAAATGGTTCCGGTATCATCTCAGTGGGAATGAAGGAAGAGGATCTAGAAAGATTGATGATTCCTATGATGTCTCCCGTCACTGAAATCGGTGACATTTCAGCTGCTGCTTCCACAGTGACAGTGGTAAGAATCTGATGTTTAACAGCCTTCGTTGCAGGCACTAGATGATCACAGGTTGATTAGTTAGATCTATAATCTTTGGTTGTGGCAGTAACTAGAAGCATTGCTTCTCCTATCTATGCAGGATGCCAGAGTGGGCATATCAAATGGCGTGTCAGCTGCAGACAGGGCAAAAACCATCCTTGCTCTAGCATCCCCTGACTCTAAGCCCACTGACCTCAGAAGGCCAGGCCACATCTTCCCCCTCAAGTACCGGAACGGCGGCGTGCTGAAAAGAGCAGGGAACACAGAGGCGTCGGTGGATCTTGTCACATTGGCCGGCTTGCGCCCTGTGTCCGTTCTGTCGACCATCATCGACCCGAAGGACGGTTCGATGGCAGGAACACCAATGCTGAAACAGATGGCTTTGGAGCATGATATCCCGATTGTCTCGATCGCTGATCTCATCCGGTTAGTATACCTTAAGGTGAAGCCTTTGTGAACTTACAGCTTGTTTTGTTCCTGCTGTAAATTGTACTGCTTGAAATCACTCTCCAAGATTAGTCAGATACCTGAAGTGAAATATAAATTCCATGTTGCAGATATCAATCTCATTTCATTCTGTTGGTGTAATTCAGGTACAGGAGGAAGAGGGAGAAACTGGTGGAACTGATAGCAGTATCTCGTTTGCCTACTAAATGGGGCCTTTTCCGCGCCTACTGCTACCAATCCAAGCTGGATGGAACTGAGCACATAGCTGTTGCCAAGGTACCTAGCTATGTAGTTGGTTTTTCTGATGATCCAACAGTTTTGATTCGCTGATGGGCGTTTGCTCCGGTACAACCCCCTCCCCTAAACTCAAAGCAAACTTAAATACAAGGACGGCTGAGATCGCTTGATACCCCTTCGTTTAATACTAAACGGGTATACGTAGCCCTGTACAAAACCCGTATGATCCAACTAAATTGTATGCCGCATACGTATGTATATAATTATGTATATACGTGGATTATTGGTGGCGATTCGTCAGCGGTGGCGGTCGTGGCCGCCGGGCGGGAGGAGCAACAAGGTGGTGATAGGCAGCCACGAGGCACTGTGAGGCGAAGCTGGACGACACGAGTCTCAGCAATGTCTCTTAGGTCCGTACCGGTATGGTTGGGGCGGCGTGCATGCTAGACGGCGACGTGACGGCGCGACAAACTGCCGGATAGTTCGTCCCGGACAGTCTGGTGCAATTCGGCCGGACTGTCCGTCGCGTTGGGAACGAGACTAACCGGACTATCTTGCGGTGCTTGCGTTGGACTGTCTTGCGGCGCCGGACTGTCTTGTGGTGTTCGCGTCGGACTGTCTTGCGGCGCCGGACTGTCTTGCGGTGCCCGCCGGACTGTCTTGCGACGACTGTATGCCTATACGTGGGAATACTGAGTTCTGGATTTGGGCTTGGATATGGGCCTAAATAATACCGGTTCGGTTTTGTTGAGTTTGGGGAGGGGGTTGTACTGGAGCAAGCCTCTCGCTGATGAGCTAATCTGAAATGGCAAATGTACAGGGCGATATCGGCGACGGGGAAGACGTGTTGGTGAGGGTGCACTCGGAGTGCCTGACGGGAGACATCCTCGGCTCCGCCCGCTGCGACTGCGGCGAGCAGCTTGACCTGGCGATGCAGCTGATCGAGAAGGCCGGCCGCGGCGTCCTGGTGTATCTGCGCGGCCACGAAGGCCGGGGCATCGGGCTCGGCCAGAAGCTCCGCGCCTACAACCTGCAGGACCAAGGCAGCGACACCGTGGAGGCCAACGTCGAGCTCGGCCTCGCCATTGACTCCCGCGAGTACGGCATCGGCGCCCAGGTCGGTACACACGACGATCACGCAGCATCTCTAGATTGAATTCTTAGAAGAAAATGAGGGTGTTCTGATAGTGATATCGCTGCATGTGTTTTTCAGATTCTTCGGGATATCGGCGTACGCACGATGCGGCTGATGACGAACAACCCGGCCAAGTTCGTGGGGCTCAAGGGGTACGGGCTGGCCGTGGTGAGCCGTGTCCCGGTGATCTCGCCGATCACCAAGGAGAACCAGAAATACCTCGAGACAAAGAGGACCAAGATGGGGCACATCTACGGCTCCGACCTCCCCGGCGGCCTGCTCAAAGAATTCCTCAATCCGACGGAAGACAACACTACAAGCTAATTTTATACTTGTTACTACAACACATTGCACATATCTTTGACGTTTCTTTCTTTATACTCTGAGGCTCTGAGCAATACAATAATCAAAATTAAGACGGGACATTGCAGAGAAGATGACAAAATTGCATTCAATCAGAACGATCCCATTCATTCATTGTTCATCACAGCCAGAAACAATTACAACTACTCAATCGAACCAGAGACAGTCAAAGACAAGGAAGAGTCTAGGACGATGTGAACTTGGTGACGGCCTTGGTGCCCTCGGAGACGGCGTGCTTGGCGAGCTCGCCGGGCAGGACGAGGCGCACGGAGGTCTGGATCTCCCGGGAGGTGATGGTGGGCTTCTTGTTGTACCTTGCCAGCTTGGCGGACTCGCCGGCGAGCTTCTCAAATATATCGTTGATGAAGGAGTTCATGATGGACATGGCCTTGGAGGAGATGCCGATGTCCGGGTGCACCTGCTTGAGCACC
This sequence comes from Lolium perenne, assembly GCF_019359855.2. NCBI lineage: Eukaryota > Viridiplantae > Streptophyta > Magnoliopsida > Poales > Poaceae > Lolium > Lolium perenne. The sequence continues at coordinate 207,392,334 of NC_067244.2, forward strand.
TTGAAGATGTAGATTTTGTACGTCTCCACGCTCTTCTTCGCCTTCTTCTTGCCCTTCTTGTCGCCGCCGCCCTCCTTGGCCGCCGGCAGCCGCTTCTCCGCCTTGGGCTTCTTCTCCCCCTTGGCGGGCGCCTTCTCCGCCTTCTCCTCCACCGGCTTCTTCTCCGCGGGCTTCTTCTCGGCCTTGGGCGCCATCACGGACGGATCGAGGAAGGTGGCTCCGGCGAGAGGAGGAGGATGAGAGTGTTCTTGCTGGATTGCGACGAGGTGCGATGGGGAATCAAATAATGCTAGACTTACGCAGTTTTGGTTACGGGATTTCTTTACGGGATGAGGTGGAATCATTCAGTTGGAGCAGATCTTTTTCATCCCGTGAGATTAGGAACTGAAGCCCCCCCACGTTCCTCCACGTATGCCCGTAAGTAGGATCACGTAAAAACAATCCGTAAGTGTAGCATTGTTGATGGGGAATTGGGTTTGGGGGCGTCGTTTTTATAGAGAGGCGCGGTGGGATGTGATTGGTTGGAACGGGGCGGACGCGGATCGGTGGAGTGGAGAGATCTGGAGCGTTGAGAGGAACTGGACGGTAGGGATTGGGGCTCGCGGAGATGCCTGAGGGAAGTCGGGCGCGCGGATACCTGATCAGTTTAGGTGCTGAGCGCGAAATTTGGGCGCCGAAATGGAAACGGCGATGGATTTTTGCCCGTTCTCGGATTTGGGTCCGCCAAAAGCCTACGAACTCCCTTCAGAGCATCATTTACTACTCTCTGCGTAAAAACGGATTTGTACATGCACTAGACGAACATTGATTTTAAACAATTTCACAGGAATTCTAAACGATATTCATCTATTTATTTATTTTGAACAAGATTCATCTATTTTCAAACTATATGTGGATTATTTGACTTGTAGGACTTGATTCCGTACGAATGTTTTTTTAAGGGGATATGCAGCCATATTTCTAATTAGGGATGTAAAAGAATCTGAAAGTTTACCATATCATATACCATATTTTCTTAATGGATTTGGGGCCGGATCGGATAATGGCCAGTTGTGGACTCGAATACGGATAGACGATACCACAAGTTTGGAACGCAAATGGAGCGAATTCAGGTCATAACCACGTAAATAAAACAGGTTCATATGGATGCAATAACGCAAACACAAGCGATAGGATAATACTGACATATACTTTAATAGCCTAATATCCTAATGTTTGGACTCTAGTTTGATAGAGTGACCATATAAGTGAGCTATTGTTTAACGGATGAAACTCGAGAACTCGCTATCTAATAAGTATGCTATATTAGCTTTATATTTCGAGTGAAAATCGTATTATTATTCAGATAAAATCCATCATATAATTCTATGTTAACATTTTGATTTGGCTACTTTTTAATAAATAAATAAATAAAGGCAGTATGCATCTTTTTGATGCAAAGAAAGGGGTTGATCCCCATTTTGAAAAAACAAAACAATATCCGAGTGATCAACATATGGATGGCAAGCTTCAAACATATGATCTCTTCTAGATAGTTCATCTTAACTTGCACTACTTTTTTTGACACATTTACCGTAGGGGAGCTTTTTTTCCGTCATGTTAATGTTTTGAAGGTACACATGAGAGCTCACTCAATCTTCTTCAAAACATACTTTTCATAGACTCAACTTCTCTCGTGAGCAATATTTGTATCACTCCTTGAATAACGCCTTCACTAGTAGGAAAAGCCTTATAGGTGAGATCTTATTTTTGTGGCGCACTAGCCTAAGATGCGCCACAGAAAGTTGTTTTGTGACGCACCTGGCATGGTGCGCCACAAAAATAGCTTATTTTTGTGGCGCACCAAGAATCCATGCGTCACAGAAACAAGGTGGGGCCCACACCCTACCACCCCCAATCATAGATTTCACTATTTCTGTGGCGCATAGGTTCTGGTGCGCCACAGAAATAATTTATTATGTGGCGCACTGGTTCTGGTGCGCCACAGAAATAGCGCCTATTATATCATGCCGTACCCCCTCCCTCACCCGTACACCTCTCCCTACCGCTCGTACCCCTCTCCCCTCTCCGATCCCTACCGTCGCGCGCTGCCGCCTTTCATGGTGAGCGCTGCCGTCGCCGTCGCCTTCCTCCGCGAGGGCCGCATGCCGCCATGCTCCACCCATCCCCGCCACCAGCAGCACAAGCCGCTGCGGCGAGGAGGGGCCGCCGCATCAAGGAGGAGGGGCCGGCGTCGCGTCAAGGTGGAGGAGCTGTCGCGTCCTCCACCCCTGTCGTCGTCGTCGGTGAGCTCCTCCACCCCTGCCGTCATCGTCGGTGAGCTTTCTCCCCTCCCGTCCCCTCCCTCTTCCTCTCTCGCGCGAGCACAAAGTGCTCGACGAAATGCACCACAGAGAGGTTGTGTTGCTAGGTTGTGCTACTATGTTGTGCTGCTGTTGCTCGACGAAATTACTTTGTTGTGCTGATGTTGCTCTACGAAATTACTTTGTTGTGCTTGAAAGTGCATGGAGTCTCCATGTGTAGTTTTTGTAATTAATGACAATCCATATGGACTAATGTTTGCATTGAGTTATATTTGTAGGAGTTGTTCATAGGTAATGCTTGAACCATATGTTGGCTTCAAGGTTGCAATAAGAAGAAATTGATGAAGGATATCAAGTGTCAAGTATGTCTTGAATATGAAGATGAAGTGATCCCTCAAGTTACTTCAAGACATCAACATTATGAAGAATGAAGAAATGAAGTGCAAGTTCAAGATGAGCCAACTCGAAGAGATCATATGCTTGAAGCTTGCCATCCATATGGTGATCATGGATATGTGAAGACGCACCGAAGAAGAAGCTCTCCCACAGTGGAGTATGGAGGAGCATTTCGCATGACTTCATCAAGCAAGCACAATCAAGAAAGGCGTTCCATCTTGTTGCGGTCAAGACTGTCATCATCAAGCTCAAGTGGAATGTGCAAGGTTAAGGTTTGCTCTTGATAGGGTTTCTTTCTCACCGGTCTCATGGTGTAGTTGGAGACCGGTTTATAGTTTAGTTACCGTACTATCAAGAGGGCTCTCGAGTGAGTAACTCGATCGTATCCTTCGGAGAGCTCAAACCTTTGCATCTTTGCATCATCTTTCTTGGTTGTTATTTGGATCTTATCCATATGATGTTTTAGAGCTTGTGTTTATTCTCATGACAAGCTCTAGTTCATCGAAAACGGATTTCGCATAGATCACTTGTTGCGTTTTCGAGTTTAGTGATTTTCTCGGTTTCTCATGTTGAGGTGTTGCACCTCTAAAAATAATAGAAAATCACCCTCACTAGTTTCCATATTTTCCAACAAAATTGGGTAAGCTCTTGTCATCCTCTTTCCAACAAAATTGGGTAAGCTCTTGTCGTCCTCTTTCTAACAAAATTGGTTTCACTCTATTTGGAGCTACCAATCTTAAGTTTTGGATTTTACAAGGTAGCATGTCTATATCACCAGGCCGGATTTTCCGGGCCGAATATTTGCAAAATATCCAGCCCCTGAAATTTGGCTAAGTACTTTCTGACGAGCAACTCAGTAGTCCCCTGGATCGAGGCCGGACTTTTGCTCGGATTTTCCAGAAGCCGGATTTTCCGCGGGGGGGGGGGGGGGGGGAGGGGCTTATTATCCGGCCCCTACTTGGACCGGATTATCCGCCCCCAAATTTGCCCCAACGGCTCGATTTTCTTGAGGGGTATAAATCCCCCCTTCTTCCTCCTTGGGCGGCTGCTCCTCACACTCTCTCTCTCTCCTCCATTGTTGATCTTGAGAAGCTTGCCCTATCTCTCTATCGCTCCATGATTCTTGCCCCCTTTTGAGGGAAAGGAGAGAGGAGATCTAGATCCACACTTTGACCAAACCATATCATCTCTCTGTGAGTGAATCTTTGGGATTTAGATCTTGGAGAATTTTATGTTCTCCTCTTTGTTCTTCCTCTCTTATCCCCCCAATAGCTTTTGTAGCTTTGTTGGAATTTGAGAGAGAAGGACTTGAGCATCTTTGTGGTGTTCTTGCCATTGCATTTGGTGCATAGGTTTGAGTTCTCCACGATGATTCGTGGAAGTGAAAGCAAGAAGGTTGTTACTCTTGGGTTCTTGGAACCCTAGACGGATTCTAGGCCTTTGTGACAATTTCTTGGGAGCCTCCAATTAAGTTGTGGATGCGTGCCCCAAGATTTGTGTAAGGCCCGATTTCCGCCTCGAAGGAAATCCCTTAGTGGAGCCGTGACCTAGGCCTTTGTGGCGAGGGTCACCGGAGAATAAGGTGAGGTGCCTTTGTGGCGTTCGGTGTGTGGTGTGAGTACCGCATCTTGGGGTGAGGCCTTTGTGGCGTTGGTGTGCATCGAGCAACCACACCTCAAGGTGAGCCTCTTGTGGCGTTCGGGAACACTAAGACACCGCACCTCTCCAACGGAGATTAGCACTCGCAAGAGTGTGAACTTCGAGATAAATCTTCGTCTCCCGCGTGCCTCGGTTATCTCTATACCCGAGCTCTTTACTTATGCACTTTACCTTGTGATAGTCATCATGCTTGAAGTTATATATCTTGCTATCACATAGTTGCTTGTATTGCTTAACATAAGTTGTTGGTGCACATAGATGAACCATAGTATATAGGCTTTGGGCTTGACAAAGTAAACACTAGTTTTATTCCGCATTTGTTAAGCCCATCTCGTAAAAGTTTTAAATAGCCTATTCACCCCCCCCCCCCTCTAGGCAACATCTGTGTCCTTTCAGTGCTGCTGTTGCTCGACGAAATTACTTTGTGCTGTTATTGTGCTGCTCGTTTATGTGAGCTGATGTGGGTGTTGTGCATGTGGTTCTTGCTGGAACTATTGCTTTAGCAAGAACAAATGCTCTTGCTCATTAGCTTAAGCAGTAATGATGTGATGCTTAACTGTGTAATGATACTGCCTTTATATGAACTGTTTATGGTAATGATTAAATATGCATGTGCTAAGCTGGTTGCCTCTATATTATTGGATTGAGTGATATGTCTACTGCTTGTTTGCTCTCCAAATGTGTTGGTAGCTAGTGTGGGTTTGGAAAGTGGCATGTTAATCAGTAGGTGATTAATATATAATCCCTTGGTCTATACCAAGTGATGAATATATAATCCCTTTGGAGCATCTGCCTCATGCTATATATGTGTGTTTGAGCATGCTTATGATGGATTGCTTGCTTGTTTGTGTTGCTGGTTGCATCTCAAAGTTGGAAATTTGGTTGGTTTTGATGAAAATAGAGATATCCACAGTAGGGGATCATGTAAATGAATGCCACTGTGGTATCCTTTGAAGAAAATGGACTGTTTCTGATGGTTTTAAAAGGCTAGGTGGTGATAGGTGATTCAGTTGGCTACCAAGGACTTGTCTCATCTGGTTCGCTGGGATATGCTATGTGTTCTTGCTTGTTTAGGTATATCTATCACTTACTGGATTTACTGGTTCTTGCTTGGCCTCTCTTTTGCCAGCATCACTTGGTCTATACCAAGTGATGAATAATCCCTTTGGAGCATCTGCTCCATGCTATATATGTGTGTTTGAGCATGCTTATGATGGATTGCTTGCTTGTTTGTATTGCTGGTTGCATCTCAAAGTTGGACATTTGGTTGGTTTTGTGAATTGCTTGCTTGTTTGTGTGTTTGAGCATGCTTATGATGGTTGCTGGTTTGGTGGTGTTTTTGTACTTGCCGATGATTAGAATGTTTGGTCGATCACTACTCTCTGGGGTGGCGTGAGTGAACCTGGTGTGATGGCACAAATATCAATTTGTTGTGCATCCTACTTGGCTTCGCTTACGCCATCCCTGAATGTTAATATTTGTTTCGACCAAAAAAATATGAGGCATATGCTATCTAGCTAGTTGATACCACTTGGCTCTTTCTTCCATTTTAGTGCCGATGATTAGAATGTTTGGTCACCTATACACTCCGGGGCGGCGCAAGCGAGCCTGGTGTGATGGCGCAAATATCAATCTCTTGTGCATCCTACCGGCCTCGCTTACTCTGTCCCAGAATGTGAAAATTTGTTTCGACCAACAAAATATGAGGCATATGATATCTAGTTGATACCAGTTGGCTCTTTCTTCCATTTTAGTGCCGATGGTTAGAATGTTTGGTCACTCGTACACTCGGGGGTGGAGCAAGTGAGCCTGGTGTGATGGCACAATATCAATCTCTTGTGCATCCTACCTGGCCTCACTTACTCCATCCCTGAATGTTAATATTTGTTTCGACCAACAAAGTATGAGGCATATGCTATCTAGTTGAGATACCACTTGTCTCTTTCTTCCATTTTATAGTGCCGATGATTAGAATGTTTGGTCACTCGTACACTCTGGGGTGGCGCCAGCGAGCCTGGTGTGATGGCACAAATATCAATCTCTTGTGCATCCTACCTGGCCTCGTTGACGCCATCCCTGAATGTTAATATTTGTTTCGACCAACAAAGTATGAGGCATTTCATTTAGTTCATACTAGCTACTTGTCTCTTATTTGAGTTGGCACTTCTTAATTGCATTGTTCTTTCTTCCATTTTAGTGTCGATGATTAAATTTTGTGGTCACTACACACTTGGGGGAGGGGCCAGTGAGCCTGGTGCGATGACAAAAATATCAATTTCTTGTGCATCCTACCTGGCCTCACTGACCCCTTCCCTAAATGTTAATATTTATTTTGATCAACAATGTATGAGGCCCTTATCATTCCATTTGCTTTGGTATTTTGAAAATGCCGATGATTAAAATGCTTGGTCACCGTACACTCAGGGGCGGTGTTAGTGAGCCTCGTGTGATTGCACAAATATCAATCTCTTGTGCATCCTACCTGGCTCACTAACTCCGTCCCGGAATGTTAATATTTGTTTCGACCAACAAAGTATGAGACATGCTATTTAGTTGATACTAGTTGGCTCGTATTTGATTTGGACTTATTCGTTTATTTTGGTCTTTCTTCGAGATAACACGATGATTAAAATGTTTGGTCACCGTACACTTGGGGGTGACGTAAGTGATCCTGGTAAGATAGCACAAATATCAATCTCTTGTGCATCGGACTTGGTCTCACTTATGCCATTTCTGAATGTTAATATTTGTGTTGACCAACAATGTATGAGCATTTATTCTATTTCTCTTGTGCATCAAACTTGTTGGTCTCACTTGGTCTCACTTTCTTCCATTTTAATCATAGTTGGAACCGGATGAAGACCGCGATGCAAGCGAGCCTGGTGGGTAGAGAGGAGGGAGCAAAGGAGGAACCGGATGAAGACCACTTTGTATCTCGAAATTGTAAAATTTGTATGAATTAAGAGTTGTATGTAAAACATTTGACACTTGCCACTATATATGTATCTCGATCGGGCTCTAAGTAATGTGATGATGATGTCTATATTATATCTGTGCAATATACATGCTATTTATATTATATCTACATATTTCTGTATGTTGCTGTATATAACCTGTATATTGTTGCATATAACCTGTATGTGTATAGCAGGCATCACAAAGTCGTGTATAATACGAGCAAATTCTGTGGCGCACTGAAAATCAATTCTGTGGCGCACCTAAGACCTCGTGCGCCACAGTAACCTTAACTCTGTGGCGCATGTACATGTGCGCCACAGAAACCTTATTTTTGTGGCGAAATTTCTGTGGCGCACCGCTGATACGCGTACAGCACGCGTCCGTTGGGAACCCCAAGAGGAAGGTGTGATGCGTACAGCGGCAAGTTTTCCCTCAGTATGAAACCAAGGTTTATCGAACCAGTAGGAGCCAAGAAGCACGTTGAAGGTTGATGGCGGCGAGATGTAGTGCGGCGCAACACCAGGGATTCCGGCGCCAACGTGGAACCTGCACAACACAAACCAAGTACTTTGCCCCGACGAAACAGCGAGGTTGTCAATCTCACCGGCTTGCTGTAACAAAGGATTAGATGTATAGTGTGGATGATGATTGTTTGCAGAAAACAGTAGAACAATATTGCAGTAGATTGTATTTCAGTATAGAGAATTGGACCGGGGTCCACAGTTCACTAGAGGTGTCTCTCCCATAAGATAAACAGCATGTTGGGTGAACAAATTACAGTTGGGCAATTGACAAATAAAGAGGGCATGACCATGCACATACATATTATGATGAGTATAGTGAGATTTAATTGGGCATTACGACAAAGTACATAGACCGCTATCCAGCATGCATCTATGCCTAAAAGGTCCACCTTCAGGTTATCATCCGAACCCCCTCCAGTATTAAGTTGCTAACAACAGACAATTGCATTAAGTATTGCGCGTAATGTAATCAGTAACTACATCCTCGAACATAGCACCAATGTTTTATCCCTAGTGGCAACAGCACATCCATAATCTTAGAGGTTTCTCTCACTCCTCCAGATTCACGGAGACATGAACCCACTATCGAGCATAAATACTCCCTCTTGGAGTTACTAGCATCAACTTGGCCAGAGCATCTACTAATAACGGAGAGCATGCAAGATCATAAACAACACATAGATATAAATTGATAATCAACATAACATGGTATTCTCTATTCATCGGATACCAACAAACACAACATATAGAATTACAGATAGATGATCTTGATCATGTTCGGCAGCTCACAAGACCCGACAATTAAGCACAATGGGGAGAAGACAACCATCTAGCTACTGCTATGGACCCATAGTCCAGGGGTAGACTACTCACACATCACTCCGGAGGCGACCATGGCGGCGTAGAGTCCTCCGGGAGATGATTCCCCTCTCGGCAGGGTGCCGGAGGCGATCTCCCGAATCCCCGAGATGGGATTGGCGGCGGCGGCGTCTGGAAGGTTTTCCGTATCGTGGCTCTCGGTACTGGGGGTTTCGCGACGAAGGCTATTTGTAGGCGGAAGGGCAGGTCAAGGGGCGTCACGAGGGGCCCACACCATAGGTCGGCGCGGCCAGGGCTTGGGCCGCGCCGCCCTGTGGTTTGGCCACCTCGTGGCCCCACTTCGTCTCCTCTTCGGTCTTCTGGAAGCTTCGTGGCAAAATAGGACCCTGGGCGTTGATTTCGTCCAATTCCGAGAATATTTCCTTACTAGGATTTCTGAAACCAAAAAACAGCAGAAACAAAGAATCGGCACTTCGGCATCTTGTTAATAGGTTAGTTCCAAATCGCACGAATATGACATAAAGTGTGCATAAAACATGTAGATATCATCAATAATGTGGCATGGAACATAAGAAATTATCGATACGTCGGAGACGTATCAGCATCCCCAAGCTTAGTTCCTGCTCGTCCCGAGCAGGTAAACGATAAACAAAGATAATTTCTGGAGTGACATGCCATCATAACCTTGATCATACTATTTGTAAAGCATATGTAGTGAATGCAGCGATCAAAACAATGTAAATGACATGAGTAAACAAGTGAATCATATAGCAAAGACTTTTCATGAATAGTACTTAAAGTCAAGCATCAATAAGTCTTGCATAAGAGTTAACTCAAAAAGCAATAATTCATAGTAGAAGCATTGAAGCCATACAAAGGAAGATGAAGTTTCAGCGGTTGCTTTCAACTTGTAACATGTATATCTCATGGATATTGTCAACATACAGTAATATAACAAGTGCAATATGCAAATATGTAGGAATCAATGCACAGTTCACACAAGTGTTTGCTTCTTGAGGTGGAGAGAAATAGGTGAACTGACTCAACAATAAAAGTAAAAGAATGGTCCTTCAAAGAGGAAAGCATCGATTGCTATATTTGTGCTAGAGCTTTGATTTTGAAAACAAGAAACAATTTTGTCAACGGTAGTAATAAAGCATATGTATCATGTAAATTATATCTTACAAGTTGCAAGCCTCATGCATAGTATACTAATAGTGCCCGCACCTTGTCCTAATTAGCTTGGACTACCGGGATCATCGCAATGCACATGTTTTAACCAAGTGTCACAAAGGGGTACCTCTATGCCGCCTGTACAAAGGTCTAAGGAGAAAGCTCGCATCGGATTTCTCGCTATTGATTATTCTCAACTTAGACATCCATACCGGGACAACATAGACAACAGATAATGGACTCCTCTTTTATGCATAAGCATGTAGCAACAATTAATTTTTCTCATTTGAGATTGAGGATATATGTCCAAAACTGAAACTTCCACCATGGATCATGGCTTTAGTTAGCGGCCCAATGTTCTTCTCTAACAATATGCACGCTCTAACCATAAGGTGGTAGATCGCCCTTACTTCAGACAAGACGAACATGCATAGCAACTCACATGAAATTCAACATAGAGTAGTTGATGGCGTCCCCAGTGAACATGGTTATCGCACAACGAGCAACTTAATAAGAGATAAAGTGCATAAGTACATATTCAATACCACAATAGTTTTTAAGCTATTTGTCCCATGAGCTATATATTGTAAAGGTAGAGAATGGAAATTTAAAGGTAGCACTCAAGCAATTTACTTTGGAATGGCGGAGAAATACCATGTAGTAGGTAGGTATGGTGGACACAAATGGCATAGTGGTTGGCTCAAGTATTTGGGATGCATGAGAAGTATTCCTTCTCGATACAAAGTTTAGGCTAGCAAGGCCATTTGAAACAAACACAAGGATGAACCGGTGCAGCAAAACTCACATAAAAGACATATTGAAAACATTATAAGACTCTACACCGTCTTCCTTGTTGTTCAAACTCAATACTAGAAATTATCTAGACCTTAGAGAGACCAAATATGCAAACCAAATTTTAGCATGCTCTATGTATTTCTTCATTAATGGGTGCAAAGTATATGATGCAAGAGCTTAAACATGAGCACAACAATTGCCAAGTATCACATTATCCAAGACATTATAGCAATTACTACATTTATCATTTTCCAATTCCAACCATATAACAATTTAACGAAGAAGAAACTTCGCCATGAACATTATGAGTAAAGCCTAAGGACATATTTGTCCATATGCTACAGCGGAGCGTGTCTCTCTCCCACACAAAGAATGGTAGGATCCATTTTGTTCAAACAAAACAAAAACAAAAACAAACCGACGCTCCAAGAAAAGCACATAAGATGTGATGGAATAAAAATATAGTTTCAGGGGAGGAACCTGATAATGTTGTCGGTGAAGAAGGGGATGCCTTGGGCATCCTGTAATATCCCAGGTAATGGGGTTACAAAATAGAGGAAATAGATGTGTGCATTGCATTCATGCATAGAAAATCTGGGGAATTTTCGCGCTTTAAAGTAAAACTGTCACAGTAACTGAAGTTTCACTTGACCTTGGTGGAATTGAAGTAGCTCATCAAGTCAAGCGCTATAAACCTCAATGTGACTTTGGTAAAACCTTGTTTTGGGTAGAGATGATTTGATCTAAGGGGTTAGATCAAATGAGATTAAAATAAACACAACAACACCTTAATCAATGATCAATTGCTTGATCTCATAAAAGATCATAATATGGTGTTCCTTGTCACAACATATGAACATCCATTTAATTGGAAGTTAAGTAACAATAAAATGAAGAAAACATTCTTGACTTATCTTTTCCATGTCTTAAACCAATCCATGATCCTACCATGAACCTCATGGTATTCATTTTACCTCATCCTTGGAAACCAGATAAGGAGATCCAACTAAAGAATATAATCCTTCTCTATTCCAAATTAGTATTACATCAAAACTAGAGGGGTGAGAGTTCTGTTATAATTATTAGAGAAGCAATAACAAACCTTGAGCTAAACCTTGGATATACATCCATGGATTCAAACCATCACCTTTAAGAGGAACCCTAGGATCTTATTCAAGATATTCCCTAGAGAGAGAATCCATTTATGTTAACCATAGATATTTGGTGACCACATCATTCTCTATGGAGCCTAACCTTAGGTTAGTATTAAATTCCTTCCCAAATGAGAGAGATCATTCATACTAATTCTAGCTCTGTCTATTTAAGAATCAAGGATAAACTTTGAACTAAAGTATTAGGTAAACCATTTCATCTTGGAGGGGTGAGATAATTAAGATAGCCAAGTGGAGATTTAGACTTAATACCTATTGAGATATTGTGAGTACACCATAAACCCTAGAATAACCATCCCTTTATAAGAGAGCCCAAGCTATGGTGTTACACACCAGTAGTTGGGGCAACACTTGAATATAAGGGAGAGAACTATCCATATACCAGATGGTTATATCATCATTGATCAAGTAGAACCCTAACATAATATCTCAGGCATTCTTCTGGGATACAAACTTTAGAGGCAACCATAGTAAACCCATTCAAGAAGGTAAATTAGAAGAGCTATACCTTAACTGATCAAGACAATGCTTGATCATGGAAGTAAAAAACCATTCCATTAGAAATACTTTAGGAAGCCCAACCTTGAACATTATAAATTGAGTAATGATCATAAACCCTAAGAACTTGAGGTAAAGATATTAAGAACAAGTTGATCATGCCTAATCCATGATCATGCTCTTGAGAGATGTGAGGATAAGTTAAACCCTAATAGGATAAGTAGATATCATACACCACATGAAATTATAGGGAGGTAACTAGTAAACAACCCTAGACTTATATCCCAACCTTTACTTGTGAACCACTTGGTGATCATAAGTAGAATCCTACCATATCTATACTTCGGAAATTAAACAACCTAAGAAAACCTTAGAGATAAACTCTATACTTTATATGGTGAGAAACCATATATCCATATGACCAAAGTTAACTATAAAAAGAGCTATAACCAATGTAGTTACTGAAATGATAAATTGAGGTTAATAATAGAAGCCAATTGGTAGAAGATAAAACTAACTATCAATATCATAGTAACTAGAGGAGAACATAAAATGATAAGTAAACAACCACCTCATCATGGTTAGGGGAGATTAACCCTAGCACATGCAATATGGTGTCATCTCATCTCACAACCTAGAATTAAATCTCAACCCTAGTTTATGTATCACTATGGTGATCATAATATGAACCTAGGCCATAATTGAAATTCAAACCAATTGCCATTAGGTGAATATCATTAGAACCCTAGTATGGCATAGTAATAAAATCTTAGGCATCAATTATTGAACCTAGTATTAATCTAGTACTAAATCCTACAACTGAAAACCATGAGAGGTGATCAACCACCCATTCTTGTAACCAAGACCAAACCATGAGGGAAACAAGGTCTATCTTAGATACTTTCAAAGGTAATGATAGTGTTAACCTAAAAAGGGGTTATAGTCGAAATTATAAAACCCTAAAAAAATTTGGTGCTCATATAAAATCATAGGTAAGACATCCACTTCTAAAATAAGAAGTCAAGTCCTAACAAAAACCTCTAAAATATCTGGGGTAGAAATTATTAACTCTAATGATTAAAAACAAATTTGATTCTATAAGAAAAAGGAAATCCAAATGAATATTTAAAACCATACATAAATGAACATTGTAATAAAGCTCACATATATTAAAGGATTATTCAAAAACAACTCAGTAATGCAGTGATCCTTTTCTTTGTCCTAATGATATTCAAATTGTAAAAATGTCTGCAGGGTATAAAATGATTTAAATTCGAATTAAAAATAGAATGCAAAATATAAAAGGAAAACAGAAAATAAAAATAGAAAGGAAAAGAGAGAAGAGGCTTACCAGACTACCTGGCCGTAGCGGCCCATCACCGCAGCCCAAGTCACAACCCAAGCACCGGCCCAAGTCGCAGCCCACCATACCTGTTCAAAAAAATATAAACGAAGGAGGGGCTTCGTCCTCATCTCCTCCTCCACGCATGGACGACAACGAGTTGGCGTGCTCCCTTTCTCCCTCTCGCTGGCGGCCTGCCCTTGCTCGATGGTGTGGCGTGGCGTGCTCCACGTGCGGTATAAAACCCTGGACGAACCAAAGCTGCTCGTTTCTTCCTCCTCTGTCCCAAATTCTCCACGCTGAAACCCTAACCCGCACTGCCTCCGGTCATCGCCGACGATGGAGACAACCCCGTGCCTCACAGAGACCACCATCGGAACCGCCGTCCTCGACATGGTCTCCATGCGCGAGGAATCGAGCTGAATCTCCCGCCAGCGACCACGCCTGGCCGTCTTCTCCGACGCCGGTGACGGCTCAATCCGGCGGCACAGACCCTCTCCGGCTTCGCCGTCAAGCTTGGCGTGTCTCTGGTGAGCTCCTCGATCTCTTGGCGTGCTCTCCATGCTCCCTAGCCCACCGTAGCGTCGCCTCACCGTGTCCCTGCTCGAACCGCCGCAGACCTCACCGCCGATCGAGCTTCGGCGACCCAAACATAGCGGCGCCGCCCTCAAACAGTTCCCCATGACACCAGAGTCGCATACGTTTAGTCTCCTGCCCGCGCACGACCAAAATCATCGTCGATTGACGAATTTCCCGTCGCCCAGTAGCCTCTGGTGATGAACTCGATTTTGACTTCGGTCAAAATCGACGTGGACCCTGGGTCCACCAGTCAGTGGCTGCGTGGGTAACTGGCCGGGTACATTTAGTATTCCTCTGATTTAAATTTCAATTCATTAATTACTGCAGCTTTGCAAATTTTTATAAAATCCATTATAACTCGGAAAAATATAAATAAGACATCAAAATTCTTAGAATATTAAACTCTATCCAATAAAAATATAATATGAAATTTTTATTTTTTAATAAAAATTTAATTGTTTTATACTTACTAATTAAGTCTTTTCTTTTATTCCTAATTGAATTAAAATTCAATAATTAGGAAAACCTTATAAAATAAATAAAAAACCAGTAAGAAAATAAAGAAAACATTAAAGCTATTTTCTTTATTTGTTAATTTGTTAAATCCTTATTAGAAGGATTTAAAACCCTGATTAGTAATTACCCTAATTATTAATTCATTAAAAATAATAAAATGCCAAACCCAACATTATTTTATTTCTAAGTTATTAATAACTTCAATTTCCTTATTGAAGTTATTAATCCTAGAATTATAGGGTAACTAGAAAAACCTAGTTCCATATGGTAGAAAAACAGGAATTCATCATTTCATGTGAAATCCTAAAACCCTAATCCAATTAGAAACCCTAAGTCCAATAATTCAATTGAAACCCAATTTACTTCTAAAACCAAAACCCTAGATCTTCACATGTGACCATAGTGTTCTATTTTCATACATAGAACCATAGGAGCAACTAAACACTAGTCTTGGTCACATAAAATGTAGGAGGCCTAGCACTAATAAGATGGATATCCCATGTGTTCATCTTATCAAACCTAGATGATCAGATAGGAACACCTAAGTCTAAACCTTAGTCCTATCCTCAAAATGATCAACCTTATTCATTCCTATTTAGCATCACACCATTATGATGAACCCTAATAGCAACCATACCTACTATTTTACATAACCCTGTTCCACTAAACCCTACTAGTGTGAGATACTTATAAACCATCCTATTTAGGAACCAACCATTCTTTACTTAGGGAATTAAAGAGCAAACCTAAACAACCTCAACCTAATTGATATACTTCTTATTATTTAAGAAGTATGTTCTTCAAAAGTTATTCTTTTGAAGTAAATAAAGAATCACCATCAACCCTGCTTATAAGAACCTATAAACCCTAGCTAGCAATCACCAGTCAGATAAATTAACCTTGATAGCAATCTTGTATGAATAATTGCTTAGGATACCTAGGCTTAACTCAACCTTACAAGCCCTAGGTGATGATGAATCCAACTAGATTGTGATCCATCTACTACTTACTCCAGAAACCAATTAGAACCATAGAAAACCATAGAACCCCACAAACCTAATTATCATACTTGTTCTTCATCAAAGAACATGTTCTTCAAAAGTTATTCTTTTGAATTATATAATAAGTAATCATCAACCATGTATTATAGGACTTAAAATTGACAACTGCTCTTTATTTATTATACAGCTACTATTCCTGGTTGTGTATGATGGTTACTATTCATTTTGCCATCTGCTTATAATTCTAAAACAACACAACCCTGAATAAGAACCTTGTTTGTGAATCACTCTAAAAATGCAACACACCCTAAACCAATCATTACCACTCACTAATCCTAAATCATCGGGGTTAGGTCACGCTTAGAGCGATTGCATCTCATTCTTATGCATTATTGCATCTTTGCCAATCTTTTAAACATCGTCCTTACCGGACGATGATGCTATTTCAGAATTTGGAGTTATTACGCATCGAAGACCTTGTCTGCATAATCTTGCAGCCAAGAAAGGCAAGTTCATCACTTGCTCATGTCATTTGAGTATCTTTATCAAATTACTTGCAAAGTACTATGGTTATCACTATTGCATAAAAACCAAAACCACTATTTTCATAACTATGAATATGACTATGTGGTGGGCAATGGAACCATGGATTGTGTTGATATGGTGGAGGTTCCATTGCACGGGCTTATATCCATCTAGGATTAAACAACAAATATCGCCAGTGATTCTTGTGCCGTAATACCCGTGTTAACCATAAGATCCGGAGTGGGACGGAGTAGTCAAAAGTGTTTCCACCTCTCGTTCATCAACGGATGCGCTTTATCGTAGACACTTGTATCTGTCAGGGCAAGCGGTTGGCTGGGGAAGCCTTAAGTCCCCACGGCATAGTCCGTAGACACTTGTCGCTCGAAGTGCAAGCAGTTGGCTGGGGAAGCCTTAAGTCCCCACGGTATTGCGGTCTATGATGGGTTGCAGCTACCGTCGAAGGAGTTTGGTTCGATCCCAGACTGTCGTCGTGGTCGGGGTCCACCCTGAAATATATGGGAATAATGGGACCGGCGAGGACCCAGGGTCGGGGCATGCAACAAAGGGTGGGTGTTCGAGGTAGCGGAGGAACATGATTGGCTAGACCTTATACCGGGCCTCACACCATAGGAAGTGTGGACGGGAAGATCACCCGGTTGGCACCAAGGTTAAGATCTCTTATGGGTAAAGCAACACACCTCTGCAGAGTGTAATGAACCATGACCTGTCACTCCCTGTTCCGGGATATGGAACTGCGAACGCGGCCGGAAAGGAGCTCCATGAAGTTCTAGTAAACCGGTGAAGGCTGACGGACATAGTTCTTCTGAATAAAAGCAACCTTTTGAAGAAATGGTTATGAAAACCTGCATTGGTATTAGACTTTCTGGTCTAATGTCGTAGCTAGTGCATTAAACACCTCTTTCCTATAATGAACTTGTTGAGTACGCTCGTACTCATCCCACTCTTAAATCTCCTGCTTAGATATGGAGGCATCGAAGGAGGATCTACAGTGCAACTCGAAGGCCGAGGAGTCAACAACTACTTCAAGAGACAGGACCCTGTCAGAGGAGTCACATACCACATCCATCAAGGAGAAAACCTAGTTTAGCCATAGAAGGGAACTAGCTTCCTAAACCTAGCTCCTAATTAGCTAGAATATATTCTTAGCCTCTGTAGCTAGTTAAATACTCTAAAAATAGAGTTCGTGCTAAGATTAGACTACGAGTCGTTCTTCTGGAGTTTATTTGCAGTTTTACCTCATTGTAAAGTAGGAGGCTGTGATGATCTTATGTAACAGAGTCGATGTTGTAATTCTATAGACATACCTTGGACCCGCATATGTTTCTGTTGTACCACTCTGAGCGATATAATACTAGTGGAACGGTGTTTCATTGGTGTTATATCAGACTTGCATACTACACCATGCAGTGGTATGCCGGGTCACCACAGTTGGTATCAGAGCAAATGCTTTGACCTTAGGATTAAAACCCTTTAAAGGAGACCTATAGGATTGGTAGTGTCTATAGGAAGTTGTCTTAGTTAAACCAAATAGTTCTTATGACTTGAGATGGATATTCACTTGAGAATAATCCTGACACACTTGAGTCAACCTTTCTTATTTATCTTTCCTAAGTAAAGTTAGTTAGCTAATCCCAAACATGTAGTACACTATTAAGTCCTTAAAACAATAAAGATGAGTGGATCACAGTTGGTATACAATACATGGTAGTCCAAAGAGAGGATACAACCATAAGGAAGATATCCTATTGGAAGATGTGTACCAACACAAGTTATGATTAAGTAAGAAATATTCAGACATGTAATAGGAGTAATATCAAGATGAAGATAGTATATAAGAAAGATATCCTACTAGATGGTGTATACAAAGACAAGTAAGGGGTAAGTAAAATCTATCCAAACTTGTGAAATAGTTGATAGTAAGTGAAAAATATAAGTTATATGAGGTAGTATAGACCATGATGAGTCAATCATGAGAAATAAGGAAGAGTGATAGAAATAATATATGTCTACTCACATAGTAGAGTTGCTAATCATATATGATTTACCTGAGAATCATTATGTGATGGAATAGAACATCATAAACATTTAGGAGGAGAACAATAAGAAGTCAGACAATAATGCAAGAACTGTGTTCTAAAAATATGGGAAGTGTGCCAAGCACATCAGGACCATAGTTTTATAGAATCACTTGGAAGTATAGGAGCTATACTCCAAAAGTTATGTGTTTAGAGTAGCCATGCTAGAACCTAGACATATCATGTGAGATAGTCCTCAACAAAATGGAAGTTAAGTAGTACTTCCGGAGAAAATTAGGTTAACCTTAATTACCCTAGACCACTTTGTTTCAAGTTTATCTCATTGCAATTGTGCAAATAAGGTAAAGGGTGAGACAAATAGTAGAATCCCATATACTCGTGCTAAGTATCACGAAATAAACCTATCTTATTTGGTGTTATATACTACACATCAGAGTCTGATGTTTAGAGATGTCTTACTCAACTATTATATTCAGGCTTATGATGATGTGTATTATAAGCACAAAGCTGAATCTTCTTGGATTTTATTGGATTTTCATTGTTTGACTAGATCCATACATGAAGTTTGACTTTGATATGCAAATGCATGTTGCAATATCAAGTTCTTACTTGATGCTATAGATCTAGAGGGTAATGGTATATGTGTGAGGAAGTGACGAATTATACAGATTCTGAAAACAAGATGAAGGTTCATCAGGAAAAGGAAGTAAAGTTGTGGGAAGAAACCACAATATTCAGAAGGAAGTACCAATCAAAACTCATGCTTTACCTCAACAAAGGAGTACTTTAGTACAGGAGAAGCATGAAGGTGAGAAATCTGGAGATTATGGTGAAGCTCAAGCAGATCCATAATTAAAATAGAAGAGGGAATGCATGGGAAATCACTTGGGATACTATAATCATAATGTCAGCTAGTGGTTTTTCTTGCAACAATAAACCCTCGAAGAAGGAAGATGATATATGAAGCCATAACAGATATAAGAAGACCATAGTTGATATCAGAAGACCCCAATTGGTATAGAATCAATACTGCGAGATAAAGTAGAAGATGTCTCGTCCAGTTGATCAAAACCTATAATAGAATCCATTTTTAGATAACAAATAGCTACAATTGGTATCAAGTAGTCCACCATTGGATTATTTGTATCAAGAAGATGTGAACAAATAAAATTTTGTTAACCAAATAACAATGACCTATAATCATTTAGTCAAAGGATTCACATAGGATGTCCACAATTGAGTGGATGCACCACAGATATTCTTCACAAAACCTAGAAGAGTACAAACCATAAGCTACACCTAGACCAATATTCTAACATTAATCCAATGGTTGGAATAAAAAGAGTTGAAGAACATAAGTAAACTCTAAGGGGTAGAGTGAAGATTGAGTTGGATGTACAATGACTCAATATTTTAAGTAAGATAGATGAAGAAGGTCTGAACTGAAAGGAAGTTCGATCTTATTTTCATAAGATTGTTGAACATTACTTTCAGAAGGAATGTCAGACCAGAAGCCGAGGTTCATACCTCGAGGAAGTAAGAAGTGGACTATAACTTGAGAGAGTGAGTAATATTTACTCAGAAGTACGAAAGCTCAATTAAGTCAAGTATAAGGAAGTTGGACGAAGGAATACTATAGACCAAATACAGTTCAAAAAGGCCAAAGACCGAAGAAGATTGAACATACCAATATCAAAGACTAATAAAATGATTCCTTTCATGGAACCTAAATAACCCAAAATAGTTATAGGTATCAACTATAAACCATGATTGGATGGACTAAATGAGTCTAATCCATTCTTAGAGAAATAAACCATCATGATCATTTCCATGTTTAGTACTTTACTTAGTGCCATTATTGCAGTTTTGGTAGTAAGGGAAAACAAAGACCTATTTTATCAAATAGGAGAATGTTATCCAATTAGTCCCCAATTAAGACTGTTAGGACAAGAAAAAGTTTCAATCATTGAATCTTCAATGGGAAATGAAACAAGATTATAATATTAAAAAGAAATCATGGAATTGAAGGAAAGAACCATGGTTCAGAGACAAACCCTAATGGATTCCAGGAAGAATCTGGACAAGGGATATATTCAATTATATCTAGTGAAATCAATATGGAGTTCGAGAAAAGTTTAAGTCTGCATAAGTCAGAACCACACTTCGGAAACGTGAGAGAGATCAAACTTCGAGGACGAAGTTTAGTTTAAGGGGTAGAGACTGTAATATCCCAGGTAATGGGGTTACAAAATAGAGGAAACAGATGTGTGCATTGCATTCATGCATAGAAAATCTGGGGAATTTTCGCGCTTTAAAGTAAAACTGTCACAGTAACTGAAGTTTCACTTGACCTTGGTGGAATTGAAGTAGCTCATCAAGTCAAGCGCTATAAACCTCAATGTGACTTTGGTAAAACCTTGTTTTGGGTAGAGATGATTTGATCTAAGGGGTTAGATCAAATGAGATTAAAATAAACACAACAACACCTTAATCAATGATCAATTGCTTGATCTCATAAAAGATCATAATATGGTGTTCCTTGTCACAACATATGAACATCCATTTAATTGGAAGTTAAGTAACAATAAAATGAAGAAAACATTCTTGACTTATCTTTTCCATGTCTTAAACCAATCCATGATCCTACCATGAACCTCATGGTATTCATTTTACCTCATCCTTGGAAACCAGATAAGGAGATCCAACTAAAGAATATAATCCTTCTCTATTCCAAATTAGTATTACATCAAAACTAGAGGGGTGAGAGTTCTGTTATAATTATTAGAGAAGCAATAACAAACCTTGAGCTAAACCTTGGATATACATCCATGGATTCAAACCATCACCTTTAAGAGGAACCCTAGGATCTTATTCAAGATATTCCCTAGAGAGAGAATCCATTTATGTTAACCATAGATATTTGGTGACCACATCATTCTCTATGGAGCCTAACCTTAGGTTAGTATTAAAGTCCTTCCCAAATGAGAGAGATCATTCATACTAATTCTAGCTCTGTCTATTTAAGAATCAAGGATAAACTTTGAACTAAAGTATTAGGTAAACCATTTCATCTTGGAGTGGTGAGATAATTAAGATAGCCAAGTGGGATTTAGACTTAATACCTATTGAGATATTGTGAGTACACCATAAACCCTAGAATAACCATCCCTTTATAAGAGAGCCCAAGCTATGGTGTTACACACCAGTAGTTGGGGCAACACTTGAATATAAGGGAGAGAACTATCCATATACCAGATGATTATATCATCATTGATCAAGTAGAACCCTAACATAATATCTCAGGCATTCTTCTGGGATACAAACTTTAGAGGCAACCATAGTAAACCCATTCAAGAAGGTAAATTAGAAGAGCTATACCTTAACTGATCAAGACAATGCTTGATCATGGAAGTAAAAAACCATTCCATTAGAAATACTTTAGGAAGCCCAACCTTGAACATTATAAATTGAGTAATGATCAGAAACCCTAAGAACTTGAGGTAAAGATATTAAGAACAAGTTGATCATGCCTAATCCATGATCATGCTCTTGAGAGATGTGAGGATAAGTTAAACCCTAATAGGATAAGTAGATATCATACACCACATGAAATTATAGGGAGGTAACTAGTAAACAACCCTAGACTTATATCCCAACCTTTACTTGTGAACCACTTGGTGATCATAAGTAGAATCCTACCATATCTATACTTCGGAAATTAAACAACCTAAGAAAACCTTAGAGATAAACTCTATACTTTATATGGTGAGAAACCATATATCCATATGACCAAAGTTAACTATAAAAAGAGCTATAACCAATGTAGTTACTGAAATGATAAATTGAGGTTAATAATAGAAGCCAATTGGTAGAAGATAAAACTAACTCTCAATATCATAGTAACTAGAGGAGAACATAAAATGATAAGTAAACAACCACCTCATCATGGTTAGGGGAGATTAACCCTAGCACATGCAATATGGTGTCATCTCATCTCACAACCTAGAATTAAATCTCAACCCTAGTTTATGTATCACTATGGTGATCATAATATGAACCTAGGCCATAATTGAAATTCAAACCAATTGCCATTAGGTGAATATCATTAGAACCCTAGTATGGCATAGTAATAAAATCTTAGGCATCAATTATTGAACCTAGTATTAATCTAGTGCTAAATCCTACAACTGAAAACCATGAGAGGTGATCAACCACCCATTCTTGTAACCAAGACCAAACCATGAGGGAAACAAGGTCTATCTTAGATACTTTCAAAGGTAATGATAGTGTTAACCTAAAAAGGGGTTATAGTCGAAATTATAAAACCCTAAAAAAATTTGGTGCTCATATAAAATCATAGGTAAGACATCCACTTCTAAAATAAGAAGTCAAGTCCTAACAAAAACCTCTAAAATATCTGGGGTAGAAATTATTAACTCTAATGATTAAAAACAAATTTGATTCTATAAGAAAAAGGAAATCCAAATGAATATTTAAAACCATACATAAATGAACATTGTAATAAAGCTCACATATATTAAAGGATTATTCAAAAACAACTCAGTAATGCAGTGATCCTTTTCTTTGTCCTAATGATATTCAAATTGTAAAAATGTCTGCAGGGTATAAAATGATTTAAATTCGAATTAAAAACAGAATGCAAAATATAAAAGGAAAACAGAAAATAAAAATAGAAAGGAAAAGAGAGGAGAGGCTTACCAGACTACCTGGCCGTAGCGGCCCATCACCGCAGCCCAAGTCACAGCCCAAGCACCGGCCCAAGTGGCAGCCCACCATACCTGTTCAAAAAAATATAAACGAAGGAGGGGCTTCGTCCTCATCTCCTCCTCCACGCATGGACGACAGCGAGTTGGCGTGCTCCCTTTCTCCCTCTCGCTGGCGGCCTGCCCTTGCTCGATGGTGTGGCGTGGCGTGCTCCACCGTGCGGTATAAAACCCTGGACGAACCAAAGCTGCTCGTTTCTTCCTCCTCTGTCCCAAATTCTCCACGCCGAAACCCTAACCCGCACTGCCTCCGGTCATCGCCGACGATGGAGACAACCC
The DNA here is from genome assembly GCF_019359855.2 of Lolium perenne. NCBI lineage: Eukaryota > Viridiplantae > Streptophyta > Magnoliopsida > Poales > Poaceae > Lolium > Lolium perenne. The sequence continues at coordinate 207,415,714 of NC_067244.2, forward strand.
CGTGCCTCACAGAGACCACCATCGGAACCGCCGTCCTCGACATGGTCTCCGTGCGCGAGGAATCGAGCTGAATCTCCCGCCAGCGACCATGCCTGGCCGTCTTCTCCGACGCCGGTGACGGCTCAATCCGGCGGCACAGACCCTCTCCGGCTTCGCCGTCAAGCTTGGCGTGTCTCTGGTGAGCTCCTCGATCTCCTGGCATGCTCTCCATGCTCCCTAGCCCACCGTAGCGTCGCCTCACCGTGTCCCTGCTCGAACCGCCGCAGACCTCACCGCCGATCGAGCTCCGGCGACCCAAACATAGCGGCGCCGCCCTCAAACAGTTCCCCATGACACCAGAGTCGCATACGTTTAGTCTCCTGCCCGCGCACGACCAAAATCATCGTCGATTGACGAATTTCCCGCCGCCCAGTAGCCTCTGGTGATGAACTCGATTTTGACTTCGGTCAAAATCGACGTGGACCCTGGGTCCACCAGTCAGTGGCTGCGTGGGTAACTGGCCGGGTACATTTAGTATTCCTGTGATTTAAATTTCAATTCATTAATTACTGCAGCTTTGCAAATTTTTATAAAATCCATTATAACTCGAAAAAATATAAATAAGACATCAAAATTCTTAGAATAGTAAACTCTATCCAATAAAAATATAATATGAAATTTTTATTTTTTAATAAAAATTTAATTGTTTTATACTTACTAATTAAGTCTTTTCTTTTATTCCTAATTGAATTAAAATTCAATAATTAGGAAAACCTTATAAAATAAATAAAAAACCAGTAAGAAAATAAAGAAAACATTAAAGCTATTTTCTTTATTTGTTAATTTGTTAAATCCTTATTAGAAGGATTTAAAACCCTGATTAGTAATTACCCTAATTATTAATTCATTAAAAATAATAAAATGCCAAACCCAACATTATTTTATTTCTAAGTTATTAATAACTTCAATTTCCTTATTGAAGTTATTAATCCTAGAATTATAGGGTAACTAGAAAAACCTAGTTCCATATGGTAGAAAAACAGGAATTCATCATTTCATGTGAAATCCTGAAACCCTAATCCAATTAGAAACCCTAAGTCCAATAATTCAATTGAAACCCAGTTTACTTCTAAAACCAAAACCCTAGATCTTCACATGTGACCATAGTGTTCTATTTTCATACATAGAACCATAGGAGCAACTAAACACTAGTCTTGGTCACATAAAATGTAGGAGGCCTAGCACTAATAAGATGGATATCCCATGTGTTCATCTTATCAAACCTAGATGATCAGATAGGAACACCTAAGTCTAAACCTTAGTCCTATCCTCAAAATGATCAACCTTATTCATTCCTATTTAGCATCACACCATTATGATGAACCCTAGTAGCAACCATACCTACTATTTTACATAACCCTGTTCCACTAAACCCTACTAGTGTGAGATACTTATAAACCATCCTATTTAGGAACCAACCATTCTTTACTTAGGGAATTAAAGAGCAAACCTAAACAACATCAAACTAATTGATATACTTCTTATTATTTAAGAAGTATGTTCTTCAAAAGTTATTCTTTTGAAGTAAATAAAGAATCATCATCAACCCTGCTTATAAGAACCTATAAACCCTAGCTAGCAATCACCAGTCAGATAAATTAACCTTGATAGCAATCTTGTATGAATAATTGCTTAGGATACCTAGGCTTAACTCAACCTTACAAGCCCTAGGTGATGATGAATCCAACTAGATTGTGATCCATCTACTACTTACTCCAGAAACCAATTAGAACCATAGAAAACCATAGAACCCCACAAACCTAATTATCATACTTGTTCTTCATCAAAGAACATGTTCTTCAAAAGTTATTCTTTTGAATTATATAATAAGTAATCATCAACCATGTATTATAGGACTTAAAATTGACAACTGCTCTTTATTTATTATACAGCTACTATTCCTGGTTGTGTATGATGGTTACTATTCATTTTGCCATCTGCTTATAATTCTAAAACAACACAACCCTGAATAAGAACCTTGTTTGTGAATCACTCTAAAAATGCAACACACCCTAAACCAATCATTACCACTCACTAATCCTAAATCATCGGGGTTAGGTCACGCTTAGAGCGATTGCATCTCATTCTTATGCATTATTGCATCTTTGCCAATCTTTTAAACATCGTCCTTACCGGACGATGATGCTATTTCAGAATTTGGAGTTATTACGCATCGAAGACCTTGTCTGCATAATCTTGCAGCCAAGAAAGGCAAGTTCATCACTTGCTCATGTCATTTGAGTATCTTTATCAAATTACTTGCAAAGTACTATGGTTATCACTATTGCATAAAAACCAAAACCACTATTTTCATCACTATGAATATGACTATGTGGTGGGCAATGGAACCATGGATTGTGTTGATATGGTGGAGGTTCCATTGCACGGGCTTATATCCGTCTAGGATTAAACAACAAATATCGCCAGTGATTCTTGTGCCGTAATACCCGTGTTAACCATAAGATCCGGAGTGGGACGGAGTAGTCAAAAGTGTTTCCACCTCTCGTTCATCAACGGATGCGCTTTATCGTAGACACTTGTATCTGTCAGGGCAAGCGGTTGGCTGGGGAAGCCTTAAGTCCCCACGGCATAGTCCGTAGACACTTGTCGCTCGAAGTGCAAGCGGTTGGCTGGGGAAGCCTTAAGTCCCCACGGTATTGCGGTCTATGATGGGTTGCAGCTACCGGCGAAGGAGTTTGGTTCGATCCCAGACTGTCGTCGTGGTCGGGGTCCACCCTGAAATATATGGGAATAATGGGACCGGCGAGGACCCAGGGTCGGGGCATGCAACAAAGGGTGGGTGTTCGAGGTAGCGGAGGAACATGATTGGCTAGACCTTATACCGGGCCTCACACCATAGGAAGTGTGGACGGGAAGATCACCCGGTTGGCACCAAGGTTAAGATCTCTTATAGGTAAAGCAACACACCTCTGCAGAGTGTAATGAACCGTGACCTGTCACTCCCTGTTCCGGGATATGGAACTGCGAACGCGGCCGGAAAGGAGCTCCATGAAGTTCTAGTAAACCGGTGAAGGCTGACGGACATAGTTCTTCTGAATAAAAGCAACCTTTTGAAGAAATGGTTATCAAAACCTGCATTGGTATTAGACTTTCTGGTCTAATGTCGTAGCTAGTGCATTAAACACCTCTTTCCTATAATGAACTTGTTGAGTACGCTCGTACTCATCCCACTCTTAAATCTCCTGCTTAGATATGGAGGCATCGAAGGAGGATCTACAGTGCAACTCGAAGGCCGAGGAGTCAACAACTACTTCAAGAGACAGGACCCTGTCAGAGGAGTCACATACCACATCCATCAAGGAGAAAACCTAGTTTAGCCATAGAAGGGAACTAGCTTCCTAAACCTAGCTCCTAATTAGCTAGAATATATTCTTAGCCTCTGTAGCTAGTTAAATACTCTAAAAATAGAGTTCGTGCTAAGATTAGACTACGAGTCGTTCTTCTGGAGTTTATTTGCAGTTTTACCTCATTGTAAAGTAGGAGGCTGTGATGATCTTATGTAACAGAGTCGATGTTGTAATTCTATAGACATACCTTGGACCCGCATATGTTTCTGTTGTACCACTCTGAGCGATATAATACTAGTGGAACGGTGTTTCATTGGTGTTATATCAGACTTGCATACTACACCATGCAGTGGTATGCCGGGTCACCACACATCCCCAAGCTTAGACGCTTGAGTCTTCTTGATATATGCAGGGGTGAACCACCGGGGCATCCCCAAGCTTAGAGCTTTCACTCTCCTTGATCATGTTGTATCTTCTCCCTCTCTTGATCCTTGAAAACTTCCTCCACACCAAACTTAGAACAACTTATTAGAGGGTTAGTGCACAATCAAAATATACATGTTCAGAGGTGACATAATCATTCTTAACACTTCTGGAAATTGCACAAAGCTACTGAAAGTCAATGGAATCAAAATATCCATCGAACATAACAAAACAGGCAATCCGAAATAAAAGGCAGAATCTATCAAAACAGAACAGTTTGTATTGACGAATTTTATTGAGGCACCAGACTTGCTCAAATGAAAATGCTCAAATTGAATGAAAGTTGCGTACATATCTGAGGATCACTCATGTAAATTGGCATAATTTTCTGAGTTACCTACAGAGAAAACAGCCCAGATTCGTGACAGCAAAGAAATCTGTTTCTGCGCAGTAATCCAAATCTAGTATGAACTTTACTATCAACGACTTTACTTGGCACAACAAAACACTAAACTAAGATAAGGAGAGGTTGCTACAGTAGTAAAAAACTTCCAAGACACAAAATAAAAACATAGTATTGTAGTAAAAACATGGGTTGTCTCCCATAAGCGCTTTTCTTTAACGCCTTTCAGCTAGGCGCAGAAAGTGTGTATCAAGTATTATCAAGAGATGAAGTGTCAACATCATAATTTGTTCTAATAATAGAATCAAAAGGTAACTTCATTCTCTTTCTAGGGAAGTGTTCCATACCTTTCTTGAGAGGAAATTGATATTTAATATTACCTTCCTTCATATCAATGATAGCACCAACGGTTCGAAGAAAAGGTCTTCCCAATATAATGGGACAAGATGCATTGCATTCAATATCCAAGACAACAAAATCAACGGGGACAAGGTTATTGTTAACGGTAATGCGAACATTATCAACTTTCCCCAAAGGTTTCTTTGTAGAATGATCAGCAAGATTAACATCCAAATAACAATTTTTCAGCGGTGGCAAGTTAAGCATATTATAAATTTTCTTAGGCATAACAGAAATACTTGCACCAAGATCACATAAAGCATTACAATCAAAATCTTTGACCTTCATCTTAATGATGGGTTCCCAACCATCCTCTAGCTTTCTAGGAATAGAGGCTTCGCGTTCTAGTTTCTCTTCTCTCGCTTTTATGAGAGCATTTGTAATATGTTTCGTGAAAGCCAAATTTATAGCACTAGCATTAGGACTTTTAGCAAGTTTTTGCAAGAACTTTATAACTTCAGAGATGTTGCAATCATCAAAATTCAAACCATTATAATCTAAAGCAATGGGATCATCATCCCCAATGTTGGAAAAAATTTCAGCAGTTTTATCACAGGCAGTTTCAGCAGTTTTAGCAATTTCGGGCAGTTTCTTGCACTTTGCATTAGAAGTGTAAACATTGCTAACACCAATTCTTTTATTAGTAATAGTAGGAGGTGCAGCAACATGTGTAGCATTAGCATTACTAGTGGTGGTAATAGTCCAAACTTTAGCTATATTATCTTCTTTTTCATTTTCTTCTCTTTCCCACCTAGCACGCAATTCGGCCATCAATCTTATATTCTCATTAATTCTAACTTGGATGGCATTTGCTGTAGTAGCAGGTGGAGCAATAGGTGTGCATAAGAAATCATTATTATTTGTGGTTGTGAAGTCACACAACTTAGTATTTTCAGGAGTACCCATTTTAGCAACAGTAAATAAAGCAAACTAGATAAAGTAAATGCAAGTAACTAATTTTTTTGTGTTTTTGATATAGCAAACAAGACAGCAAATAAAGTAAAACTAGCAACTAATTTTTTTGTATTTTGATTTAGTGCAGCAAACTAGTAAATAAAACCAAGCAAGACAAAAACAAAGTAAAGAGATTGGGATGTGGAGACTCCCCTTGCAGCGTGTCTTGATCTCCCCGGCAACGACGCCAGAAAAAGTGCTTGATACGCGTACAGCACGCGTCCGTTGGGAACCCCAAGAGGAAGGTGTGATGCGTACAGCGGCAAGTTTTACCTCAGTATGAAACCAAGGTTTATCGAACCAGTAGGAGCCAAGAAGCACGTTGAAGGTTGATGGCGGCGAGATGTAGTGCGGCGCAACACCAGGAATTCCGGCGCCAACGTGGAACCTGCACAACACAAACCAAGTACTTTGCCCCAACGAAACAGCGAGGTTGTCAATCTCACCGGCTTGCTGTAACAAAGGATTAGATGTATAGTGTGGATGATGATTGTTTGCAGAAAACAGTAGAACAATATTGCAGTAGATTGTATTTCAGTATAGAGAATTGGACCGGGGTCCACAGTTCACTAGAGGTGTCTCTCCCATAAGATAAACAGCATGTTGGGTGAACAAATTACAGTTGGGCAATTGACAAATAAAGAGGGCATGACCATGCACATACATATTATGATGAGTATAGTGAGATTTAATTGGGCATTATGACAAAGTACATAGACCGATATCCAACATGCATCTATGCCTAAAAAGTCCACCTTCAGGTTATCATCCGAACCCCCTCCAGTATTAAGTTGCTAACAACAGACAATTGCATTAAGTATTGCGCGTAATGTAATCAGTAACTACATCCTCGAACATAGCACCAATGTTTTATCCCTAGTGGCAACAGCACATCCATAATCTTAGAGGTTTCTCTCACTCCCCCAGATTCACGGAGACATGAACCCACTATCGAGCATAAATACTCCCTCTTGGAGTTACTAGCATCAACTTGGCCAGAGCATCTACTAATAACGGAGAGCATGCAAGATCATAAACAACACATAGATATAAATTGATAATCAACATAACATGGTATTCTCTATTCATCGGATCCCAACAAACACAACATATAGAATTACAGATAGATGATCTTGATCATGTTCGGCAGCTCACAAGACCCGACAATTAAGCACAATGGGGAGAAGACAACCATCTAGCTACTGCTATGGACCCATAGTCCAGGGGTAGACTACTCACACATCACTCCGGAGGCGACCATGGCGGCGTAGAGTCCTCCGGGAGATGATTCCCCTCTCCGGCAGGGTGCCGGAGGCGATCTCCTGAATCCCCCGAGATGGGATTGGCGGCGGCGGCGTCTCTGGAAGGTTTTCCGTATCGTGGCTCTCGGTACTGGGGGTTTCGTGACGAAGGCTATTTGTAGGCGGAAGGGCAGGTCAAGGGGCGTCACGAGGGGCCCACACCATAGGTCGGCGCGGCCAGGGCTTGGGCCGCGCCGCCCTGTGGTTTGGCCACCTCGTGGCCCCACTTCGTCTCCTCTTCGGTCTTCTGGAAGCTTCGTGGCAAAATAGGACCCTGGGCGTTGATTTCATCCAATTCCGAGAATATTTCCTTACTAGGATTTCTGAAACCAAAAACAATGAAACAAAGAATCGGCACTTCGGCATCTTGTTAATAGGTTAGTTCCAGAAAATGCACGAATATGACATAAAGTGTGCATAAAACATGTAGATATCATCAATAATGTGGCATGGAACATAAGAAATTATCGATACGTCGGAGACGTATCAACCGCCCGTGCGCCACAGAATCATTTTTTGTGCGCCAATGATGAGGCTTTCCCTACTAGTGCTTGGTTAAAACTTGATCTTCTTCACCTTCTTTTTCTTTTGACCCTGAAGTCAACGTATATAGAGGCTGGATGTAATTAATATCTATCGATATTAATATATTTCCTTTATCGAAAAAGCATGGATTATGGATAAATCTTACAAGTATAAATCAATACAAACATTAGTCAACATAGGTTGTCATCAATTAACAGAACCACACACGTGGGCTCTATGTACTTTCATGTGTCTAGTGACTGATACTCATTACAAGGGTGGAATATGGGGTTGCGGAGAGGGACTCGGCATGACTCGGTAAACTTGGTGTGGGCCTCATACCTTGGAAGTGTGAAATAGGCAACGAGACCAAGGACGTTTGTGGAAAAAAGTAGAGCATCTTGTATAAAACGTGTCATGATAATCCTTTTATGGGAAAGAACTACAATTGCAACCGAAAAGGGAATCCATGAAATCATCACAACCCGTAAAGGATGACGGACATAGTTTTTTTAAACTAAAACTTACATTTTCTAAGAAGCTATTTTTGAAAACTTGCATACGCCTAGGAACACCGATCCACAACTGTAGATAGTGCATCAAATACCCACCTATTAAAACTTATTGAGTACGCTATACCTTCTTAATCCCTTGCTCATATTATAAGAATACATATAGGAGCCTTCCGTATGACTTGAAGATGAAGGAAACAACTGCATGGGAGGACTATAGGATCGATGGAGCGGAAGACTAGTTGATGGAAACTAAAGTTAGATAGGCTAGATTAGTCGAGGAGCCTATATGGTACTACATTTCTCAAAGTATATTATATCTTAGTGATAGGAAATTTGAATTTGGACTTATTTGCAAATCATTTTTGACCAAAAAGATCTTCGATTTTTGTACTCTTTGTAATGTATCATGAAATAAAAGAGTGTTGGACCCACGATATTTATGTTGTACCACTCTGAGGGATATAATATTTTACTAAACGATGTTTCATGAGTGGTTATGTCAACGACTCGCGAACTATAACATGTAGTGGTGCGGTTGGTCACCGCATTCAAGGTCATCTGCACTTACTAGTCACGTTTGTGTTGTTGGTTGAGGTATTGCCTTGACTCACCGATAGATGAATTTTTGATATGCCAAAAACATGTCTATATATTTTTCAAGTTTATTATGTTAATATCCAACTTATTTTCAATAGTTCAGGAGTTACCACCACTAATTTTAATGATTTACAGGATTACTCACGAAATCTACTTATTTTGGTATTTAACTATAGAAAACAGAAAACCCTGTTTTCATATTTTGGACTTTCAAAGACCTTCTAGAGGTCAATCAATCTCGGAATTTTTCCACGTTATTTTTTATTGAAAAGGAATATCACACGGGCCGAAAGCCACCAAAAAATTATTCCACTATTATTAAGCAGGGATAAAAAAATGCTCTTCTATAGAGAGCAATAGAGAATATCATACATCAAGATACACTCAGATACTGGATCCACCAGCAACAAGATTTGAGGTACAAGAGTTGAGATTCAAGCAATCTCACCAAAGATGGTGGAACAACATACAGCTTGAAGGAGACAAGGTTGTTGATCTAGTCTTCACAATCATCTGGACAAGGCCCGACGCTTGATTTAGTTTCTTCCTTCAATGTCTTCTCTCTCCTTCTCTCTTGGATTTCTTCTCCAATTGAGTCTAACCTGGATTTTCATCAGTCCACCTAGTGGTGGTTGGATATGATGTTTATCCTCTTTCTTCCCTCATGTGCAGTGTCCAAAATAACCCTCGCTTATAACCTAATGGGTAGTGGCTCTTGCATCTGTTTGGGATTCTTGAAAGGTTTCAATAGGCCATCTTCTCACATCCCATATGAGGAGGCTACCCAATAATTTTGACTCCTCGAGGGGATACGAAGGGTAGGGCGCTGATCGATCATTGCATGGTGGCTAACGTTGTTGTTGCAAAGGTGACTCTGCCATGGCACCCACATGAGTTGGGATGGCTCATGGTCAATGTTGATGCAAATGGGACGCCCACTCTGAAAAAAGATGGTACATGTGATTATCCGCGATGCCACATGCAAAGTGGTGCTGACCGAATGGAAATTCATTCCATCATGTTCAAGTGTTGAAGAAGTCGAGCTTTTAGCTTGCCCGGACGGTCTTCGACATGTCATAAACCTCTAGCACTCTCGAGGTACCATCGGATAGTGAAGGCTATAAACTCAAATAGACCAGACTGGTCGGTGTTTTAGAGCATATACAATGAAATTGAGGAGCTGTTGACACAATATCTTAACGTTAGAGTCCACAAAGTAGATTGAGAAAGTAATGGCGTAGCTGATGTGCTAGCTCGGTTGGGTAAGCATGAGTCTAGTGGTATTTTACATGATTACCTGTGTGTCAGCTATGATCAATGATTGTAACAACATTATTCCGTGTTCATCTAAGAAAAACATTATTCCGTGTTCAGTAAAGCTCTAAAAAAAGATGTAGTCTCCAAAATGTAACCGTAAGCCCCCTCACGACAGATATTTTGCTGCATGGTCAATCCAGGCTACATCTTCTTTTCCTGTGAAAGATACAGTTACGGTAACTATTTGATGCACCATGGAGCCCCTAGTGTATATATTTTCATGTACGTCCGTGAAATGCAATCTTAATCTTGGTAGTATCCTTGTGTTAGTGCAAAGAAAAACATGATATTGTCGCATGAAATGCAAAATTCATTTGGTTTAAGCCCTACGAGAGGCATCAAGATATTTTTAATACAGTGAGTAAGACTGATGTCCGTTTACAAAAACAGATGCACGTAAGCATAAAAAGCTGACTCTGGAGGCAAAATAATAAAGTTTGGCTTCGCCCGGGTTCGAACCGGAGACCTTCAGTGTGTTAGACTGACGTGATAACCAACTACACCACGAAACCACTTATGTTTAACTGTTCCATATACTTTTACAAATTAAGAAACTTTCCTTCCCACCAAGGGAAACGATGCCTACGCGAAGACGATATCATCGGGCCGTATAACCCTTCTGTTGAAGTTCTCCAGTTACACTACTGGATTTCGAAATCAATTGCGAGCAGACCCTGCATGGCTACATCCTCACACGAACTTCCATGCTGGTTTGGAACCATGACAAGGTCCTCTATTGCTGAACAAAACGAGTAACTTGCATCTCCCGAACCCACTCCTGCAACAAGCTCTACGCCTCAGGTTTCTCTTCTTAATTGCAGGGTATGACTCACGAGTAAATGAGCATCTTCAACAGGCGCGCCATATTTCAGCGTTGTATAAGTCGCTGCGTCCGTGCTGCGTCAAGTTTTCCTCCACCGGAGACGCTAAATTACAGCGCGGCGTAAAATAGATCCTCCGCCGGGCGCTCCAAAATACAACGCGCGCGTCGGCGGAAAACAACTTTGATACACCATTATGCATTCAAGAAGATCAAATACTCACATAAATCATCAAACAAATGATCTACCATAATTTAAATGGACCCAAAGTGCAACACACATAACACATAGTTTAAAAACCACACACAACATGACGTAGTTCAATAACACACACAACATATAGTTCAAATGGACACAAAGTGCAACACACAAATGCAAGATAGAATCTCACACTTCCGCATTTTCCAAGTCATCGCCATCTTTTGATTTTTCTTCATCAATACCTTGGCTTGAAGGAGGAAGAGTAGGATCCATAGAGGCCACAAATCCTCCCGGTGGTGCTCCCATGGCTCCATACACACTACTCACCGATGCTCCCATAGTCCCTCCGACGACTCCTCCATAGCTTGGTCCTCCCATGCCGGTCATGCCTCCCATGGCGGGCATGCCTCCATGCCTCCTCCAAACATGGGCATGCCTCCTTCAAACATGTCGGTAGTGGGTGTGTTCATGTTGGCTATCAACAATTTCTTTTTGGCCAACACTTCGTCGCGAGCAAGGTTGATGTACTCCTTTTGCCTTTCATCCAAGTTGGAAGTGTCCATCAAGAAGAGCTTCCTCTCTTCCTCCACTAGGCATAGATGCTCCTCATTGGCTTGCTTCTTCTCCTCCAAAGCCAACTTCCTCTCCTCGTTGGAGGCTCCAAAGCGGTTCTTCGAGCCTCCATAGCCTCTTTCTCCAAGTTTCTTGCCACCTTCCTATCTTCATTTGCTTGCAACTTTGCATTTGCAATCCTTTCCATAGCAATGGCTATGTCATCATCTCCGGCCTTCTTTCCCTTCATATCTTTGGCGGCCTTCCTACCAAGCACATTCCTCCTTGCATTGGTAACTAAGTGAGGAGTGGAGCTTCTCTTCTTGCCTTCGTCACTTGAATCATCATCATCGATGATTGTTGTTTCACCGGTCGCATTGACGGCCATGGTTGCCGCATCCAATTTCCCGCGGGTCTTCCACTTTTCTTCGTTCCCTAGCACTTCATAGCAATGATGCATCGTGAATGGCTTGCCAAGAATCTTGTTGCCTTTCTTGTTCTTCTTTCCCACATCTCTAAACACAAGCCTTAGCCATAGAGTTCTACAAAGCAAACAAAAGAAAATAGATGAGCCATATAGAACAACAATCGTCCATAGAGATGATCAACAAAGTAGTAGAATTGCTTACCCTATCGATATCATTTGTGCCACTTGGGTTAATGACATCAACATTGGCTTGCACGCCCGCCCACTTTTGACAATCGGTGTTGATGCCCGACCAACGAGACCGAAGAGAACGCACGCTCCGCTCATTCCCACTTGTGTTGTTGGCATCGAAGTACTCCTTCATCCTCATCCAATAGGTCTCTCTTGTTTGACCGGAGCCAGTTGTTGGATCCATTTCAATTGTCAACCATGTCTTGCAAAGCAATTTGTCCTCCGCTATGGTGTAGTTTGCCGACTGACCGGTTCAATCAACCCTTCTCCTTCCTCATTGACATCCTCATACTCCTCCTCTTCAACAATGTCATCATTCACAAACGAAGATCCAACAGTCATTGCCTCCATGAAAGCCACATCATCGACTCTACATTGCAATAAAGTTCATGTTTCACCGGAGATATCGATAAAAAGAAATGATTTTTACCTCTCCGGCACTTCCTCGAACACCATATGCGCGCCGGGATGGGCCGGCGGACAGCGGATGATTCATCGATGGAGGTGGCGGCAAAGGCTGCACGCGCTGAGTTGCGGTCACCTTCCCTTTCTTCGGCGGCGGCTTGTCGGCACCCGCCGCGGGCGACGGGAGTTTGGTCGCGGGCACCTTCCTCTTGGGTGGCGGCCGCGCCTTGCCGGGGCCTACGTGGCGGCGGCACTTGTGTGCAGCATCGGGCGTGGCGGGACGAAGAGAGCACGGGCCGCGGTGTTCCCGACGTCGGCGCCACCGCTAGGGTTTGGTGCATGGGGCGGCGCCACGACGGAGGCGGCGGCGGTAGGTGGAACGGAGTAGGGAGGGGTCGGAGGGGTGCCGGAGGTAGCGTCCATCGCCGGAATTGCGCCGGCGACCGCTCGGAGGCGCGGATTGGGCGGTGGGGCAGCGACGCGCGGGGGGAAGTTTCAGAGCGGGTTTTCTTCGCGCGTGCGTCGCACGATGCCGCGCGCTAAAGCCGGAGCCCAAACTATAGGGCCTAGGATAGGGCAAAACGGCCCGCGTCAATTTTTTTTACAGCATCACGCCGTATAGAACGCTCGCTAGAGGAGCGTTTTCCGTCTCCAACGATGTTGTATGTCAGCAGTTTATATAGCGCGCGGCCTATATGACGTGCGTGTTGGAGATGCTCTAAAAATAGTAGCATCTTTTGTGTGTCATGGAAAACAACTTACCAGTTAGTTCGTTTCGTTAAAATTTTGGGTTATGGAAACTCACTAGCCGATTTCATCAACACGCATTGCCAGCAATAGCTATTTTCACACAGATGAGAGAGAGCTTTTTTTTTAAACAGAGGCAAAAGCTTTACCTTATCCATTAATTAAGCAGAAAGTGCACAGTTTTTAGGAAAAAACCGGGCGGAAACTATACAAGACACCACGGGGTCAAGCCCACACTCCCCACGTCACAAGGACAAGCCTACTCAAACCCACCACTGATACAAGCGGACGACACACTCGCCAAGATAAAATTGTCTTCCAACCAAGCCGGAGAGCAAACACGGGACACTCCAACATAACTGAAGAAGACGAACCTCTCATAGAACTGCGTCAAAACGACCTTGTCGCCCTCGCGACACAAGGTCGATGTCCTCAACACTGTCAAGCTCTCGGGGCCGCCGCCCCGACATCCAACTAACCCACCACGCCCGGCGCAGAGACCACCAACACCACCTTCCGGGACCGCCATCCCGACATACCGCCGCTCGCACTCGGAGCCACGACGCCGCACGACTCGGCAACCCGCAGCCCAAGCTGCACAGAGCACACCGCTCGCAGACCACGGATATCACACCATCATCCGGGGCTTCCGCCTCGACATACAAACCGACTGTCCCCTCTAGGATGCATCAGGACAAGCCGACTACCCTACCACCCTCGTGGCCAAGATTGCCACCCAAACCGTGACAAGCCCCAACCACACACCATATAGTTGCAACCGCACAGCTCTCGGGGGCCGCCGCCCCGGCGCACCACATCCTGTTCGAGGCCGCCACCTCGACATCCTCAATCCCTGCTGGCACGATGACATTGGACGGCAAACGAAGCACCGCTGCCCAACAAGGTCGTGCTCTCCAAGACGACGCCTCCAAGGAGGAAGCGACGGAGACCGACGCCATCACTCGCTCCGACCGAGGCAGGAACTTGGGTTTTCACCCGAAGAGCACGAAACCTTCGTGGCAAGGGAGGTAAGAGCCCCACGGCGATGCCTCCAAGGAGGAGCACGACATCCAGGGACGCCGCCAACGCTAGCACCGACCCAAGTCGGAGCTGAGTTTTCACTCGGACTTCATCTCCCGAACCGGGATAGACGGAGCTACACAGGCCACCAGCAGCCACCTCGCGGCAGCCACCACCGCACGCCAACAACAGCACCCGCGACGTCCCCCGCGCCCCGGCGCGCGCCTCCGATGACCTCTGCATCAGCGCCCCGCCCCCAGTCCCACGCCTGCCCGCGTGGCCCAGATCCGGCCCAGCCGTGCACATGCCGCCCCGCCTCGAGCGGCAGAAGAGCCTCCGCGCGGCGGCCTCCTGCCGCCGCACCACGGCCACCCGCGTAGCACACCGCGCCGTCGGGCAAGCCCTCAGCTCCGCCACGCTGCTTGCAGAGCCCCGCACGCCCCCATTCGCGGGGGGAGAAGAAAGAAAAACCACCCCACCGCCACCTTCCCCAGGGAGCGCACGGCTTTGCCAGCCCCCCTCCGGTGGCGGCGATGCGAGGAACCCCTGTGGTGGAGGCTAAGAGGGGGTGGCGGCTAGGGTTCCCCTGGTATCACCCGAGGAGGGCAACGCGGGGGCTGAAGTGCAGCTACAGTAGGTTTCACGCAGAGAGAGAGAGAGAGAGAGAGAGAGAGAGAGAGAGAGAGAGAGAGAGAGCTTGGTTGACACATAATCGCACACTAAATCACACGCTAAACCAACAGCCAACCTTAGAACGAGCTAGGATTCAGAATAACCATGCCCAGCTAGGATTCAGAATGGCTATGTCACCAGCAGATTAACGGCATTCAAGTACGAAGGGTTCATTCAACGAACATCCGAATTCACCGCGCCAACTACTATGAACTGACAGCATTACCAGAATAATTCTTGACATTGACCGCTGCGTGCCACGCAATACAATCGGAAGTTTTAGATTAGTAGCACACACGAGTGTCTCCGAGACAAAGACCGACATCACCACTATTCGACTCACACTGAACCAACCCACACTGAACGGAAAATATATAGGGGATAAGTGCAAATGCTGGCATCACCCCATTCGGTGGACGCCGGTGAAAGGTGTAACACTTGTTGCAGCGCTTGTAAAACTCCCCCACATGATCCTCCTTTTTCAGAGCATTTCCTGCGATTTGCGGACAAGGCGCCTAACCTTTTTCTTGAACTCGTCCCTGTTTTCTCTCCAGTCCTTCTGCAAGCAAAATTCAGAGCAAGTTCGTCAGATACACAAACTATTTGTTCTACTCCTACAGTACATTAAATACTAAGAAATTATCAGTTCCACAACTAAAAAGAAGATTCTAAATCCATACTCGTAGCCGAAGTGCTGATTTTCAACATTGCAACAAAGGCACATGCGAATGGAACAATTTTGACACCATCTGAAGTGCCCAGCAAACGAAGAGAAAAGATAAAAAATAAATAGCCAATAAATAATGAGTGCACTTACTGCCGCTTCAATATTTGCTGGAGACTCGTCGTTTGGACTAGAGAGCATCGAAATAATGCTCAAAACTATACTCTCGACCTGCAAGTTTCAACACAAATAAATTAGGAAATACGAGATTGGAGTTGATGTTCAAATCACTTCCAGAATAACAGACTCATATCAGATTTGTTTTGTTGCACAATAATCCATAGGTGATATTAGGATTATTTTGCAATAGACATGCTAAACTAATAAAAAATGTCTTTTACAGTTAATAAACAAACATAACCTGGATTCACTCAGCAGTTAACAATCTGATGTTGAGGCTACAGATCAGCAACAATCTGTTCCGGAAAGAGCTGGTTTGTTTTCAGGTTTAAACAGTTTGAATGATCAGAACCCTAACAACTGAAAACAGGTGCCACCACTAAGCAAAAACCAGACTGGAATCGCTTTTTAAATGAGTATAAATGAAAGGATCAGATAAATTGATTAAACGCAGTTATTGTTCTAAATTGATAGCATCTGATGTTGAGGGTTAATAAATTTAATACTTCACACAATCAAATTTAAAGAAAATACTCATGTGAATCTACAGAAGAAACCCTACTGTGTGCACTGGTGTCCAGCGTTCACTTGCAAGCTCATAACCATTGGGATCATCACCAGGTGGATGAAGAATAGAAATGCACACACGCCCATCAGGATAGACTGAGAATTCAACATCGTAAACATTGTCAGAACACAGGCATGATGATATGAAATAAAAGGGGGCTACCAAGGAGCTCACCATTCGGATGCCACATCTCAGAAGTAAATCTTACTGATGGAGGACTGTTGGGGTAGTTCTGGGGAAAGGTCATTACTGCATTGAAATAGCCTCCATCACTGCATACAAAACCATCCTTTTAAATCCAACTACATGGAAACAGAGAAACAAAAAGTTTATCTGTTTCATTGGTATATGTCGTTGATGTGGACTCTCAAAATTCTATAACAAGACTCCTGGCCACTATGTTCAGTTTGAGGAAAAGTCAGCATCATTGATGCAATCTGAAAGGGCAACCGGATATGCTTGCAGAATAGCTTGTGCATGAGTATCTAATAGTTGCATGTGACCACCATAACTGTCTTCATGGTTGTCATGACCCATAGGCTGGCAGTGAGGGGCTATTGCCAAGCCACTGGTGGTATGATGAACCCTAGATAGGCTGGATTCACACAGATTACAGAGTACGGAGTAGATCTGAGGGCGAAGTTCACATCCTTGTCCTTTCAAGGACTAGCAGGTTACAAGATCCTTAGGAATTACAATATCCTTCCATATTTCTAGTGCTTTTAAAAATTACATTTTAATAGAATAGTAGGTCACGAAAAACTTGTGGTTCGAGGATTTAATGCTTTATTAAGGAAGATTCTGAAATTTATAATTTATTATATTATTTTTTCAGTGGCGGCAATCCTTGATACATATTTCATGGCCAATGGTCTAGCAAAGTCACAAGAATACATTAAATTAAATTCTGATAAATGGTTACCAATACTCTTCCAAAATAAAAATCATCGATCCATACCTCCAAATAAATTAGTTTGAGTCAAATTACCGGCATTATAGAGGGACACATAAGTATGTGTAAGCTTCCTCATCCAGAAACTTTGTTGCCCTCCTATGTTTACAGAGCTTCACCAACTAACATCTCTTTGTTTGCATAATGATAATTAATACTAGAAAACAACTAACAAAATATCAATCTCTATTTCCAATTAACTTAGTATAATGCCAGTATAGCTTATGGGTACCCTCTATTATTAATCCAAATACTAAGGCTGGGCTTGTGCCTTCCACAAGAAAGGAAAGTGACTGTACAATTCAAAGATTGGCATCAAGATACATATATGGGTAACATAAAAAATCAGTGAGCTACACGAACCAAACATATTCACTGTAACTAAATTCATCAGTAAGCGCCGCAGATCGGCATCGAAACATGGAATTCTCACAGTAGGAACTGATGCAGTCTAGCAGTAACTATAATTGTAGGTCAAGAAGATGGAACTCGCTATAAGCAGTAACTATAATTGCAGGGAAAAAAGATAGAACTCACTATAAGGTTTCGGGCGGGCCGATGATGGTGACCTGCCACTCGAACACGTTGCTATCGTCCACCAGCCCCGCCGAG
This sequence comes from Lolium perenne, assembly GCF_019359855.2. Classification (NCBI taxonomy): domain Eukaryota; kingdom Viridiplantae; phylum Streptophyta; class Magnoliopsida; order Poales; family Poaceae; genus Lolium; species Lolium perenne. The sequence continues at coordinate 207,433,547 of NC_067244.2, forward strand.
AACCCATCCACGGGGTTCTTCGCTAGATCTGCAGCAATCGCCGGACGATTAGTGCCCGATCGGTACGAATCGGTGGCAAAAAGTAGAGAGGAACACAGGGCCGCCCGGATCCGTACCTTTGAGCTGCTTCTGGAGCAGGAGGCTCGCCTGGGTTGAGGTTGCCGCCATGGGAAGCAGAGTCCGATCGGATCAGGTCGGGGCTAGGGTTTTCGGCGATGGGCCTGGTTCGCCGCCCTCGGGGCGACCTTTATTCGTGGACGCGTGAGCGTTTGGGGGTAGAATCCGGGAAGGTGGAGGAGAGAAGGCAGGGCTGGATGATATATACGAAGCTCTAATTGATAACAACCCGGCTAATTTTAGATACACATCGTTATTTTGGATACACATTGTTATTGTTTCCAACTCCTTTTATAGGTCATACTTGAGTTATAATACTGTAAATAATCTGCTAAAAACGAAAGTGTCACAACTTTGCTAAAAAGGTGCCTATACATGAATACCACATCTTACAATGAAGAATTATATATAGACAAGGTGTACTCCCTCTTTTCAAAATATAATACTCTCTCCGTCCCACCAAAAGTATCACAACTTTGTTAAAAAAAATTGATAAAATTGTGGTATGATGGAGAAAGTATAAGACCTATCAGTTTAGTATTATAGATTTTGACATATTTTTCTATGAACTTGGTTAAATTCACGAGGATCGTGATAGAAGTAGATAGCCAACAATCTTAATGGATTTATATGACACATGACTCGGTAACAATGTAAGTGAGAATGGATAAATGTTGTTTGTGACACAAAATCCTAAACCAGATGATATAGGGAAATGAACAAGACTACAAGACAAGCCAACAAATATAAAATTGTTCTAAAGCAATGACTTCTAGCATACTTGAAGTCTTGAAATATGAGGAAAGAAACCATCAATTTCCATATAAGGGTAGGAAACTCTTGAAATTGTTAACTTGAGAGTTGACCTTCAAGGGTGACTTTTTTTTGCTTGTGGCACGTCATGCTTGTCATTACAAGTACAAAGATGAAGTACGAAGATGTCTCGTATTGCAATACTATATTTGTTATCCGCAAAAAATAGATTTGTTTTTATTATTTAATTTTTTAATAAAATGTGTGACTTGACAAATTCATACTCTAAAGTTGACTTGGAGGGAGTGTTGAAGTTGATTAGTATTTTTCCCTGCAAAAAATTAGATCAAACAAGTAAGACACAAAAGTACTCATGATATGAGAAAGTCAAACAATAAATACGCCTAAATGTGTAGTTAGTTGTGATTGGTAAAAAAAAAGTGGGCCATGATACATTGATATCACAATAATTGGATCAATCTTAGATGATGTAAACTCTTTGACTGTCTTGGGCACATTTTTTATGTTATGCGTTAACCATCATATATGAAGACTGCTCGGGTTTGAAAAAAAACATCTCATACCTAGGTGTTAAACCCCATTATTGGGCATATTCCTTGTGAGTTGGTTGTAGATGTCATTTGTAATACAAGCTCAAATATTTGGTTTTATTTTATGACCTACATATTTCAGTAAATCTGAAATATACTTTATTTTCCTATAGTCACCTCCCAAAGGAAAATGACCCTATTTAAAAAGATGTGAACAATGAATGTTTCATAATAGGTGTTGTATCCATGCTTTGAGTACTCTCAGTTGGAAATTCATTCAAAGTTTTGAGAAACATATTAGACATGGGAATAATTGCATTGCATTCTTTTCGGTTAACAAATAGTATAATAATCACAATCATATATCATTAATTGTGATATTCTTGTTCGTAGAAATGTAGTTGTTGAATGTGAATCACAAATTTGCAGTTGCCTAGAAAAAATGATGTGAATCATACACTTATGTTTTCTGGTTTCCACCATTTCCACGCAAAAACATGACACATGTCATTACCGTTTTTACTCTCCTTAAGTTGAATGGCACATCTCATTTTTTGGGAAAAAAATATAAAAATCATGTTTCAAAACCTTGAAGTCGGGCATTTTCAGCCTACATTTCTTGTTCCTTTTTTCTTTTTTGTTTTTTATGTGAAAGGACCTCGAAGTGTGAAGATGATGCATAATTAGTTATGAGTGGTGGGGTCATATTTTACAGAGAGGACCTTCACATAAAAGTAAAGTACAACACAAATGTAACCATCGGGTCCTCCTACACCATCGAAGAAGTCAATCTCAATTCCGTGGCTAGAAACGCCGTCGCTGAGGACGACACCACATTAAGATGGGCCGACGTTAATTGTTGTGGCCGAGCTAATGAAGACCCTCCTCTTTGGTGCGCAGTCCCGGAGGGAGAAGAAAAAATGGAGCTGGCGCAAGGTCGGCACCAGAGCTCGGAGTAGTCGCCTAGTGAGTGGTAAAAACACTCATCTTTATAGTCACTTAGAACGGATATTATTCACCAATATGATGGAAATATCTATCTATACCTACCACTATCACTAATTATTGCATAGTTACTCGTCATCCATCATCACCATCACCATTTACCTCTATCATATACTTTGTACTATTGATTCCATCGCGATTGGCGTCATTGTAAGACTACATACTATTTATCTATTCAAAATCCCAATACAATGTTTATGATTGTTGATCTAATCATGTGTGAACGGGCCGAGGCCTAGTCACGCAGCAATAAAGTGCATCTCTTTTATCTATGGGATGTTATGTAGTATGTTAATCAAGATTCATCTATTGTATTTAGTCTTTTTGCCTCAATCCTAGGACTTGACTGGTACCCGAGTCTAGAAATATTGGTGAAGGTATTAAGGTGAAAGCGGTAGTAGTTGCATGATCCAACGCTTATGCTAGGTGAGAGGGTGTATGTGGGTCAATATTGTGATTGCTATTTAGGGATCCCGGTGATATCTCAACGCTTTGTATGTTTATCTTAATTACTATGATGCCTTGCACTGCTTGGAGGTTTCAGTTGGATAATTGATCCTTAGTGTTTCCTATGAGAAACATATGGTGTTATTAGGACACAGCTCCCACTTTACTTGTTAATCTATATTATGCATAAGACACATGTGTTCTTCATTTTAGCTTTGTATCCCATTTGTTTATTGCAGAACTGTAGGTGAAACCTTGGCCCTGGCCTATCTCTTTCAATCGATACACAGATAAACATAACAAAACAATTGATCCAGTGAACAACAACTAAATGACGCGTCACACCGTCTACCACTTTGCCCCACATGTGTAGCTGCATTGCCACTTTGCGCTCGCCAACACTTGTCCCGCCGTGAACACCCGAATCGAGTGTTCCTTTAAGGCCAACTTTTGGCATGCTTTGAGAACAATGCGATGCTAGGCCAAAATTTTCCGTGGGCATCCAAACGCCAAAAAATTGGCCCGCTGGATACGAGAAAGAACTTCGAAAGCAACCAAACTGACCTAGAGGCTTTGAATTTCGTTACGAAATTCGATAAATCGGGTTCTTAAAATTAATCATTATTTAGATGGAACGCTCCATTCCACTGCATAGCATGCTCAGCGATACCGTTGGCGACTAGCACACATACATAGTTGCTAACTAATGGAAAATAAGTCATGGAATTTGGTCCACAAGTTCACCTCGGTGAACCAACTTTAGCAATTAACGTGTGGCATGCGTGGTAGCTTAGATCTAAAAATACAGAATTAAATTTTATACATTTTCTCTCTTGACCACGTGTTAAGTTCTGGAGATGATCTACGGGGTAAATTTTTGAACCAAATCCCACAAAATTATTTTCCTTAATGGAAATTTAAGCACATGTTGCTAGATCGATAACGGGCCATGATGTTAGTAGTTAGCCCCTTGGGTTGGGCTAGTCCAGTCAAGTGCCCAAAATTACATGGTACTACTGCCAGGCGAAGCCCACGTCCGTGCCGACTCGAATACAGTGCCTCTCAAGTTGCTGTCTCCGAACCCGCAAAAAAAAAAAAAAAAAGTTGCTGTCTCCGATACGGACGTACGTGTACACACGACCTAGGTGCCATACTATGCGCTCGGACAAGGGGTCGAGGGCATGCAACTTCCCGATCGAGAGGCCATAGATCGATCGATTCTCCGGTTCCCCGGACGTCATGAAACCTTGCAGCGCGATGTACCAAATCCATGGCCGCCAAGCGCGGAGCCCCGCTGAGAGCAACGACGCCGACGCCGGCGGGGGCGGCGTCGGTGCGCTGCCGGTCGCCGTCTCCGCGCTCGCCGTCCCCGACGACCCGCTCGACGGCATCATGCAGTGCCTCGGCGCGGAGAAGGGGTTCGCCGTCGGCTCCGACGATTGCTGGGCCACCGGCGCGTGGTTCGACGATTACCGCGGGGGGAGCATGGACATGTCGACTCAAGCCGGGGTAGATTACTTCGAAATGCTTCTGGACTTCCCGGACGCAACGGCAACGCCCGTCCTCTCTGCGGAGGGCGCCACGGAGAAGACGCCGACGCGAGCCGGAGCCGCCACCGTGGAGGATTGGCCAGCCATGACGACGAATCTCTCGCCGTCGTTGGCATCCAGTGACGAGGACAACGCTTCCTGGATGTCGTCGAGCGAATCCTCGTCGGAGGACGACGACGCCGACGCCCACTGGCTCCCGGGTGAGTCCAAGAAGAGCGGCGGTACAAAACGCCGTCTGCAGCAGCATCAGAAAAGCGCCTCCGGTGGACAGAGTAAGCCGGAAACGCAGACCGTCGTGCGGCCGCCGCCGCTCAGTGTTGTGGCCGTCGTGGAGAGCGGAGGCGGTGGCGACAACAATTACTGGTGCCACCACTGCAGCGCGACGAAGAGCCCACTGTGGCGTGCCGGCCCGGATGGTCCCAAGACGCTGTGCAACGCGTGCGGGCTGCGGAAGAACAAGCGGGGAGCGCCGACCACAACGAAGCGCCTGCGGGTGGCGAAGCCAATCATCGGCAGCGCCAAGAGCAATAGCTACTCCGTCATGCCGTTGGCGGAGGATGCGACGGTGGTGAGGAAGAAGCGCAGCGTCGCAATTCGCATCGGCTGACGGAGGCGGAGAAGAAATTATTTTCAGGCAATTTTCAGTCTTATACTCTTTATTATTCAGGCGGTGTTTGTACGTACAGTATTATCTACTAGTACATCCGTTTCAAATTATTATTGGATGTTCCTGGGATCACATGATCTCTTTATTTTGAAATGCATTTTAGATACATTTTAAAATGTTAAAAAAATTGAAATAAAAAATTTGCACGTATATCTTCACGTGCTACACGCCCACAAAGTTGTTTCATGAAATTTCAACTTGTCTTGTGGTGTGTGTAAAAAATAAAAAAATGGTGCTAAAAATAAGGCTTTTCACAACATAAATTTTCTCTTTTTTTATATATAGACCATAAAAAATATCGATTTTTCTTAAAATTTGACAAACGCACATATATTGTGAAGATGTACATGTAAAAAAAATTGTCACATTTTTTCGACACTTTGAAATATATTTTCTTGGCAGAGAGAGATACGCGCCCGGGAGCCGAATTGAATTTCTAGTTTTAGAAGGCTAAACTAGTCTCATTTTGTAAGTACTCCTAGTACTATGTTTGAAACACTCACCCAACAATTTGGCGAGCATTTCAGAAATATTTCAGCACCATGTAATTGTGTATAAAAAACTACTTCATATATTCCATAAACTGTCGCAGATTTATCTAGATATGCAGTATATAGATGCGTTTTAGTATCTAGATGTATATGAATCTAGATAAATCTATGGCAATTATGGACGGATCGAGCAGGTAGTATGTGCCTCAAGAACAGGAAAAAAAAAAGATTGTGGAACAACTAGAGCACTGAAAGCGGCTCAATTTTCTTTTCTGATACAAAATAAGCATAATATAAGGGTTCTCCAATTTTGTGGCCCTCATTTTTTAGTTGTGTTCAGTTTTATCCAGCATTAAAACTTCTTCTCACTTCTTCCTTCTATCTTGTCTCAAGCCCTCACAAATCCTTGTCTGGTCAACGGCTTGACCGGGTACTTGCTGACGAGTAGGGCCACCAGGAGACACGAGTCCCAGCCTTCTCTCTCGCAACCAAATCATTTTAGTGTTACCCGCCTACTTGTAGGTCCTTTTATATCCATGTCAGTGGGATTTGTGCGGTCAATGACAAATGGGGTTGGGTCGTATAGGACATGTGCAGTCGTCTCTCTCTCTAATTTGGCATCGGCCGACCGCACCCAGCCCTGAGAACCTCCCTTCCCACCCATGGGCAGAGCAGCCATCGTCGGCGCCCCTCGTAGCTTTCGCCCCTCGCATCGTTGGCTCAGCCCTCCAGCGGCAACCCCTCATATCTTAGTCAACTATCCACCGAACGATGCATGTCGGAGCTGCAACTCCGCCACAGCTCCACCACATTGTTTCATCTGCATGCGTTGGACCTCGAAGCCGCGCCCACCGCTCGCAGATCCTCCGCTCCCAATGACCTAGATTTGTTCCGCCTTGGAGACCCACAAACAGCCGCGCGAACTGCTCAGATTGCTTGGTAAGCTCTTTGCTCCTTCTCTGCGCACCTTAATCGATGCGGTTCCCGTAATTTTCTCTGAGTTACAAGTTCGACTCCCTCAATGTCTAGCCGTAGCGGGTACACCAGGAGAGGGGGGTCGATCATGTCATGGCCACATTCACCTTCTCCTGCTTTGGAGGAAGTGTAGGTAGTTTCCCTATCGTTTGGTTTGAAGTGACACCATGACCCGGACGAGTGATTTCAAAGTGTTTTTTTATTGTTACAGCTTGACAAACAAGTTGATGATGCATGGTATATTGCAGACCAAGATGAATCAACTCAGTGGTGTAGCCATAAGATGGCTTTGGAGGAGATGGTGGTTAATTTAGGTGTTGAATTAACTAGTAGAAACTTGTTGATTTCTAAGCTGAAGCATACTGTTGAGGAAGCAAAAGAAAAATTCAAAGCTTATTCGCATGGAGAAGTGAACACTTGAGACTGATATAGCCATATTTGACAAGTGGTAGAAGATCTAAAGTAGGATAAATCTAGAGTGATACAAGAACTAGAAGTGAAGCAGAGGAGAAAACTAGATTCATGATGACAATTATCATAGTTGTTATCTCTGTCCTAGCAGTTTTATTAGCTAGTTGTGGAAAAATGACTGTAATATTTTTTTGGAATAAATGGATAATTTAGAGAGTATAAGTGTTCTTTAATCGATGGTTGTGAGCTTGTGTTTAATTGTTTGATGTAAGGGTTTGTAATTTGGATATGCAATGAAATGGATAAGATAAATGTACTTGTTGGTTATCATTACCTAGATTAGTCGAGATGGTAGTCATATTGTGCAAATGTTGATAAAATTTGTGATATATATATTGATTATAGGATGCTATTTAGTCTGCACAATTCACAATTCATGCTTATGGAAAAAAAGTTGTGAAACATTCTGAAAATAGAGTATATGCATCAGCACCGCGGCACAACTTCGTTGGATTGGTTCAAGTACCTACATCAACATGTTAATTACAAAATCTAGTGATAGAAATTAAAATATTCATAACATCAACATCTTTAAGATAGCAGCTTCACACACAAAGCAAATAGAGATACTGCTAGAAAGCATTTCAATAAAGATGCGTCTCTCTGATTTCTTTTGCTTAACTCTAAACTAGTTAGCAGTATTACAATTAAACATCATATAATAACAAAACTTGCATATCCTTCTGCTTTAGCAAATTTCACCTGAGGCTTTGTAGGTTTTAATTCACTAGCAATTGCATCCCTTTTCTCTCTTCAGCCGATACACCTCTCGTGTGGGCAATGAACTCTAAACCTAGTTGGCTCACTCTTACCAATCACAAAATCATTTCGACTGAGAATGCAATATGTTGTGAGTGCACTACAACAGTCCACCATGTATAGAAACACTGTGACTAGAGTAAGCTGAGAATCTTCCTTGTTCCACTCAAGTGATGGAATGTCCCCACCATCGCATTCATCGGCAATGACACTTTCATTGTTCTTGTCCGTCTCTTCATCATCGATGTCACCAAATCAAACAAGCCAGCTGGGCTTCTCCATATATTCAGCTTCCATTGTGTCGTTGCCTAATCGAAGGTACCTCGGAGGAGGGATCCTCACGAGGGGGAGAAGAAGTAGGGGCCATAGGGCGGAGTGCTCTCGGGACGGTGGTACGCGAGTTACCCAGCTTCGGAACACCTGCACGATGACAGGGCCTACTGCTGCTTGTCTGGAATTATCTGGGCGCTTTCGCGTTGTTACAATGAGTTGTAGTTGTGTCTCTAGGGCTCCCGGGATCCGGCTTATAAAGGCGCACGGATCTATAGTTTACATGGAGAGTCCTAGCCGGATTACAGATAGCCTAGCTACGGTACAATATCTTGCCGTGCACGTCACGGATCCGCCTTCCATATACGTCGTACTGGATCCGGGTTCCTCATGGGCCTCCGTGGATCCGGGTTACTCCTAATGTCGGTACGGATCCGGCTTACTGATCCTGGACCGGACTTCTTCCTTTATGATCAACAGCAACTGGGCCGCCCGATGGGCCACATGCCTCACCACCATCTGTGGGCCACCCGGGCTTGCAGGATCTAGGCACTGTCGATGGTATACCCCTGAAGTATACCCACAACACATTGCTTTCTTACAGAATTTATCTACCTTAGGGGTACACCATTTCATCATCATTATCTAGTAGAGGCACTTCCTTGTCAGGCTCTGCCTCTTCTTCTACATTAGCAGCAGGGATGGTTTGGCTTTCACTGCCACTAGGTTTAGATGGTCTGGACCTACAAGGAGTGTTGTGGAGCTCGCTATGAGCATATACAGATGATGGATGAACACCCTTCCCGTTTTCACATGCTTTACGTGGCTGAAGCACATCGATATGAACTTTACTGAAACGGCTTCCATCAAAAAGCATTCCTAGGTGGTTTTCGCAAGTTAGAGGGACAAATCTTTGCTCGATTCTATTGAAATATTTCATATCAACATCATTGCATGGGCTCCAGGGATTATCAGAACAAAGAGATTATCGAAAATCTTGGAACGAAATGGTTGTTTGTACCACCTTTGGATAGAAAGAAGGAACAATAGGTGGGCTTTAGTACCGCAACACCAAGCAATATACTAGTTTCCATTCTAACCACCAGCCGAAAAGCAAGTGTTGGATCAATCCTATTCAATACAAATAAAGGATGCAATTAGGCCAGGAAAATTTAGTTAGATGGGCATAAATTCACACGCCCAATGTTCAAATAATGTCCATTTTCCAAGTTAGATAACCAATTCGAAGGGATACGAAGCATACCCAAATAGAATCCATGATTTTTCTCCCTCTGATTCGACCCAATCTTCTCGACGGTCGATCGGCCAGGTGGAGTCATCCATCACCATTGCTTAGTGTCCCTGCCACGGGGTAGATATGTCGGAGGAGGCGTGGAGGGGGTGAAGGCGGCTAATGGAATAGGGTAGGAGGGCATGACGGTGGCTGAGGGGCCAGTGCGGGGTTGGTGCAACGTCTTCTCAGTTTGATGCTCAAATTTTGGAATAGGATGAGAGAGAGAAGTTGCTCCGACGTGTCCTAGCGGCACTACGCAACCCCACTCGTCAGTGGGTAGTATTCAAGGCCTTTGACCCGATGACAACCCACCATTTGAGGACCGTGAGGGTTTTCGACAAGAGGGAGGGCAAAAGTGAACATAGGTTTTGAGGCTTGACAAAACTGAATACAACTAAGGAACGAGGGGCACGCAAATACAAAACCCATAAAATAATGTTGATAATTATTTTACAGAAAACTATGTGCCTCTATCTATAGTAAGAAGCATGCAACATGCCATTCGTTGAAAGGCTTGAACTATTTCCCCTATTTCATATCAGTTGCCGTAGATTTGAATGTTTGTATACATAAAATGTGAATAGATACATCTAAACCAAAACAAGTAATATGAAACGGAGGGAGTACATACAAGCTCGTGTTTATATTATATTTTATGAGAAATGCCACGAAAGAGCTGTGGCACCTTTGTTTGGTAAAAATTAAATGGTAGTGTCCCTCTCAACATCTCTTTAGCCGTCGTCACGTCCGAGTCACCGCTCTGATCCGCTCGCCAGCTCTGGCAAGATGTTGCGCTTCAGCCGCTTTGGATCCGTCTCAAATCCATGATACCTGCTCCCTCCTCCTGCTCAACATTACATTCCATGAGACTTGCTTGTTTTAGTCTTGATTCTTAAATTCACTATTCATGAGTTAAAATTTTCAAATTGCGCGATAAAAGTTCTGAAAGTTGTCACGAGATTCTAGCTCAACAAAAATATAAATTTAGGTGCTTTGGTCTCTCCATTCAGATATTTTTTTTTTTGCAATTAATCTGGTCAAAAATTGAATGGAATAGGTGGACGTTTTCTTAGTTTATCTTTTCACGTGAAGTGTGTATGGGCCGACAAAGTTGGAGTCAATAAACTAGTTTTACTAGGTTAGTCCAAGTTAGAGAGTACAATACATCCACAAAATTAAATGAGAGTTGGTGATCGTTCATCCAAATCCCTCCCCCATCTTTCCTTACTAAACCTACGATTCCACACAAGTGTCTATTCACGGATTAACCTACACTGTACTTCGTTTCTAATTTTCTCAGCATCTAAGAGGTCATAAATTTGGGCATACTAGGTTTAGGTTAGAGGGTCCTTGTATGCAAATTAATAGCACTACTTCTTCCACAAGGTTGTTGTTTTAGACCTGTACCAAGGTAGATCGTATTCATAAGTGGTGACTCTAATTTAGTGTACGTCCTAGGATGAAAATATTCCAATCAGTAGCCTTTTAATTACATCACATGAATTTATCGGGGAGAGTATACACAAACATATATATTATCACCACAACATGCATTGTGTTGAACGTAAGTTGAGTTGACTTTTTGTGATGCTTCCCTTTGGCGGACAACTGATATTAGCCCATGCTTGCACTAACGCGTAAGCGCTTTGAGACCCTGACAATGCTTGGTCTTTAGGAACAGAAACAAATTTACACTGCACGACAGAAAAGAGGAAGCCTACATGAGAGAATATTAAGGGAAGAAACTTATGTCCCGAGTCCTCCTAATCTTAGCATATCTCTAGTTTTCGAGACATCGTGCATGGCATTCAATGGAAAGGGTAATGAGAGTTTAGAGGATGAAATTAGTGGAGGGATTTGGTGTGGGAGTTTGTTGTTTAGTATCAATCCTTTGTTTGCCACATGATGAGAATTGGTGTGGGGCTTTAGATTGAAACGTTCTTCTCAGAAATCTCACTAATTAATAAGGTACCTCAGGAAAGAGATCGGTGGAAATTAGAGAGCCCAGCTCACCTTTCCATCCTATTAAAATTTCTACCTGAATTCTTCTGGACGGGCGCGTGCCAAACCAAAATTTAGGGCGGGCACACTACATGATAGCTCCGTCAGGCTAGCTGATATCACGTTTTGTTTTTCAAAAAGCTATAATTTTTAAATCGTGTGGCGAAATTACAATCCGTTTTCACTTCTAGAATCTCCACGACGAGAGCTTCGAAACTAGACCACATTTTCATATGTTTTGAAAAAAAAATTTAACGAGCAACTTTGATGCCCGACGGAGCAATTTTGTTGTGTAGCAAAACAACTTTGGTGTGCGTTAAAGCAACTTTTGTGTGCAACGAACATGTACATTTTTTAGTACAGGAAGGCACAACTTTTGGTGCCCACCAACAATTTTGGTGTCCATCGGAGCAATTTCAATCTGTGAGGAAGCAACGTTGGTGCCAACAGAGCAACTTTGATGCCTGGGGACACAACTTTGGTGCCAACACAACAACTTTGGTGGCTGGCGACACAACTTTGGTGCCAACACAGCAACTATCATGCGCGACCGAGCAACTTTTGTTGCTTGGTGCATGACGACGCAATTCTGGTGTCCAATAGCAACTTTGGTGCATGACGATACAATTTTGTTGCCTTACAATACAATTAATGGTGCCCTAAAGAGCAACGTTGGGTGACGACGCAATTCTGGTGCCCAAAAGAGCAACTTCCGTGCCTAATAGTAGAATTCTGGTGCCTAATAGCGCAACTTTGATGCCCGTCGGTGCAATTATGGTGTCCGTTAGAACAAATTTGGTGCTCACGATTTCGGGTAGCAGCCACCTGTGCTGAAGCTGCCAAAGAGGGGGAGAAGCCGCTGGTACCACTATTATGAAGCCGCCAGAACTAGACGAAGCAACTTTGAAACCCGACGGAGCAACTTTGCTGCCCATCAGAGCAACTTCGAAACCCGACGGAGCAACTTTGGTGCTGGACAGAGCAACTTTGGTGCGTGCGATATATTTTTGGTGTCCGACAGAATAACTTAGGTACCTTAGTGTGCAACTCTAGTGTTGACAATGCCCGACATAAAAAAAAATCGCCGCGTACCAAAATTGCTTAGTCGCTCACCTAAGTTGCTTTGTAGCGAACCAAAGTTGCTTCTTAATATTTTTTATCAAAATATATGCAAGCGAGATCTAGTTTTGAAGATCTTGTCCCGACGATTTCAAATGTGAAAACGAATCATAATTTCGATACACGATTTAAAAGTTATAGTTTTTTGAAATAGATCTATAATATTTAGCTAGCCTACTGGTTGCATGCACGTTTAGGAAAGAAAAAGGTGTCAGCGGCGTGCCAAACAGCTAATTAATTGTGGAATCTTTCCGTTTTTGTCAGAGCGGATAAAACTTTCCTAATACCTAGTGTATGCTGGACACTGCAAACGAGCATGCGGCCGCCCGCTAGCCGTATCCAAATTTCTAATAGCCTCAAACAAACAAGAGACTTAATAGCCTTAGTCTTCCAAACTCCCATTCCCCATTGCAACTCCCGTGAACCAAATAGTCTGAGAGAGTATATATAGGGACATATGAATCATCCTCCCAGCATGTATTGTGTTCACAATAGACTACTTGTTGTGAGTGGTTGGCACATTCATGAACTTTATATGACCGACAATAGATTGTTCCGTGGTGAGTAGTAAAATTTAATCTTCTACCTATTTATGATTTATTTATTTTTAAATAGAATATGTCTTGTATTCATTTGTTTCCTTCTGTACGATATAGTGCATCTCTTTCTACTAGTTGCACATCAATCTCTTCCACAATGAATATGCCTTACTTCTAGCTATTATGACAACCAACACGTACCGGAAAACTCATCTTATGAATTGTCACGAGGCAAATCATGAAAAGTCTTAGCTCCCTAGCTCTCTCGTGGTGCCTGACTGCACATGCTAGTAAAAATACCTGCAAAAACACTTAAATTAATTACTCTCGAGAACTCAAGTGCACATAAGACATACACACCGAGCGGTATTTTACGTAGTGAGGACTTACAAAATTGAGTACTCGTCAGGGTTGTTTGTATCAAACTATGAGACCTATAAGATTTGTCATAAGTTATGTTCGGCCAAACTAATAAATAAAATATGAATGCATAATATATTGAATCAATATCAATAAATTGATGAAACATGTTTCCATAGTGTATTTCAATCAAAACATAATGCCAAGCTACATATTTTGGCATAATCTTGTCGATACATGGAGAGTCCAAGAATTTAGCATGCACCCCCCCCCCCCCCCACACACACACACCCTAGACTATTAAACCAAGGATAATAATATCTTGGCAACAACATGAATTCAGAATAACCATCCTCACACCATCACCACAGTATACCGTTGTGAGAAAATCCATATCTTGCTCACAAGTCACAAACTTTCATACAGTGCCTTGGTACATTCTTTCCTGGCTTCGATAACCAACTCTACCAGAAAAAAACATAGCCAAAAAAAATATTAGTTGTTTGGATTGTCGTTATAGTTTTGATATATCTATACTCTTGTTTATTTTCTTAACATTCCACTGACTCATTGGTAGAAAATAATTAAAATGTTAGCTAGACCCAGTTAAAAAGGTGATGCTGAAAGAACATGGAGCCCCCATGTGTGGTTTTGGTAATTGATGAAAATCCCTATGGACTAACCGTTGTATTGAGAATCTATCTTAGGTCGTGTCCATAGCCATGTGTTGGTTTCAAGGTTGCAAGATGGAGAAGATCGAGTATGATAAAGACGGTGTCGAAGAGAGACGAAGACCGTGTTGAAGATGAAGATGGATGAAGACGGTGGCGTGCGTACAAGATCGAAGAAGACGGTGACGTGTATATTGGAAGAAGACGGTGGCATGTACAATAATAAAGAGGATGAAGACGGAGCTTGCCGACTCGAGAGGAACGCGCAAGGACAAGGTTTGTGCTCGATAGGATAGTGGATCGCATCATCGAAGAGAGCTCAAACCTTGCATGCATAGCATCGTGTTTCTTGGTTGTTCTTGATTCTTATCCATGAGATGATTTATATCTTGTGTTCATTCTCATGACAAGCTCTAGCTCATTGGAAATGGATTCCGGTTGCATCGCATGTTGCATGTGCGAAGGTGATGATTTTCCCGATATACCATATTGAGAGGTTACACCTATATGACCATGAGAAAATCATCATCCACTATTTTCCATATTTTCACCTTGTGTAGTGATAGCTCTCGTCGTCCTCTTTCCGGCAAAATTGGTTTCATGTCATTCCGAGATTCCTAGCTCGAGTTATGGATTTTACATTGCACTCAAAAAGTCCCACCGAACAACTTACGGTACCTTTGCGGTACCTTGAGCGGTAGTACCGCTTGAGAGCGGTAGTACCGCCCCGGTACCGCTTAAGTACCGTAACATAAGTTACGGCACTACCGCCTCGGTACCGCTTCGGTACCGCTTGGGATCCAGTAACCCCTGGAGGCCATTGCGGTACCTCAAGCGGTACCGTAAGCGGTAGTACCGTTGTGTGTCCACGTGGATAAGTTCAGTGGGGATTTTGAATCTAGAGTGGTAGTACCGCTTACCAAAGCGGTAGTACCGCTCGGGCGCAAATCTGACCATTTTTCCAGCTCAACAGCTATATTTTGCCGCCCCTATTTATACCTCTCTTTCACCTTCGACCCAAACACTTCTTACCCTCCATTCTCTCTCTCCTCCACTGTTGACCTTGAGTTGTTTCTTCCTTCTCTTGACCCCCTCACTATTTCTTGCATATTTTTGGGGGAAAGGAGAGAGGAGATCTAGATCTAGAGCTTCACCAATTGAATCCCTCTCCAAGTGAGGGGATCTTGCTAGATCTAGATCTTGGAGTAATTTGGTGTTCCTCCTCTATTTTTTTCTTCCTCCCTTATTCCCCCAATAGATTTTGTAGCTTTGTTGGAATTTGGGAGAGAATAACTTGGGCATCTTAGTGGTGTTCTTAGCCATTGCATTAGGTGCATCGGTTTGGGTTCTCTCCGTAGTTTCGATCTCGTAGAGGGCATGTTGACCTTAGTGGTGTTGTTGCCTTAGTGGTCTTGTTGCCTTTGTGGTGTTCTAGCCTTTGTGGCCTTGTAGCCTTTGTGGCTTCGTCTTTGTGGCGTGGTAGCATTTGTGGCATTGTTGCCTGATACGTCTCCAACGTATCGATAATTTCTTATGTTCCATGCTTGTTTTATGACAATACCTACATGTTTTATACATACTTTATGTCATATTTATGCATTTTTCGGCACTAACCTATTAACAAGATGCTGAAGAGCCAGTTGCTGTTTTTGGTTTCAGAAATCCTAGTAAGGAAATATTCTCGGAATTGGACGAAATCAACGCCCAGGATCTTATTTTTCCACGAAGCTTCCAGAAGTCCGAAAGGGAAACGAAGTGGGGCGACAAGGCGACGCCACAGTAGGGTGGCGCGGCCCAGGCCCTGGCCGCGCGGCCCTAGCGTGTGGGCCCCTCGTGGCGCCCCCTGACCTACCCTTCCGCCTACATAAGCCTTCGTCGAGAATAACTCCAGTACCGAGAGCCACGATACGGAAAACCTTCCAGAGACGCCGCCGCCGCCAATCCCATCTCGGGGGATTCAGGAGATCGCCTCCGGCACCCTGCAGGAGAGGGGAATCATCTCCCGGAGGACTCTTCACCGCCATGGTCGCCTCCGGAGTGATGTGTGAGTAGTTCACCCCTGAACTATGGGTCCATAGAAATAGCTAGATGGTCGTCTTCTCCTAATTGTGCTATCATTGTTGGATCTTGTGAGCTGCCTAACATGATCAAGATCATCTATTTGTAATGCTACATGTTGCGTTTGTTGGGATCCGATGAATAATGAATGCTATGTTATGTTGATTATCAATCTATTATCTATGTGTTGTTTATGATCTTGCATGCTCTCCGTTATTAGTAGAGGCTCTGGCCAAGTCGTTACTTGTAACTCCAAGAGGGAGTATTTATGCTCGATAGTGGGTTCATGCCTCCATTAAATCTGGGACAGTGACAGAAAGTTCTAAGGTTGTGGATGTGTTGTTGCCACTAGGGATAAAACATCAATGCTATGTCTAAGGATATATTTGTTGATTACATTACGCACCATACTTAATGCAATTGTCTGTTGTTTGCAACTTAATACTGGAAGGGGTTCGGATGATAACCTGAAGGTGGACTTTTTAGGCATAGATGCATGCTGGATAGCGGTCTATGTACTTTGTCGTAATGCCCAATTAAATCTCACACTACTCATCATAATATGTATGTGCATTGTCATGCCATCTTTATTTGTCAATTGCCCAACTGTAATTTGTTCACCCAACATGCTATTTATCTTATGGGAGAGACACCACTAGTGAACTGTGGACCCCGGTCCATTCTTTTACATCGAATACAATCTACTGCAATACTCGTTCTACTGTTTTCTGCAAACACCATCATCCACACTATACATCTAATCCTTTGTTACAGCAAGCCGGTGAGATTGACAACCTCACTGTCACGTTGGGGCAAAGTAATTTGGTTGTGTTGTGCAGGTTCCACATTGGCGCCGGAATCCCTGGTGTTACGCCGCACTACACTCCGCCGCCATCAACCTTCAACGTGCTTCTTGACTCCTACTGGTTCGATAAACCTTGGTTTCTTACTGAGGGAAACTTACTGTTGTACGCATCACATCTTCCACTTGGGGTTCCCAACGGTCGCGTGCTGTACGCGTGTCATTGCCTTTGTGGAGTGTGGTAGCCTTTGTGGTTTTGGAGCCGGTTGTGGCGCGTTGGTGTTTTGGTGGCTTTGTTGTCGGTGTGGCGTGTTGTAGCCTCTTGTGGCCTTGTACTTGAGAGCCTCCGTGTTGTGGAGTTGCCTCAAGCTTGATATTTGGGAGTTTGCCCAAGCTTGTACGGGTTCGGTGACCACCCTCAAGGGTTCCTTAGTGGATCGAGGCTTTCCCCCTTGGAGGAAAGGCTCGAGGAGAATACGGTGGCCCTAGTGGCTCATTGGAGTGCCTCGTGCCTCCACACCGCTCCAACGGAGACGTAGCACCCTTGGGTGTGAACTTCGGGATACATCGTCGTCTCCTCGTGCACCAGTTACTTCTCAACCCGAGCTCCTTTACCTATGCGCTTTACATTGTGATATCTATCATGCTTGATGCTATACCTATCTTGTTATCACCTTGTTGCTCATCATGCTAGCATAGGTTTTTGGTGTTCTTAGGCAAACCCCTACT
The DNA here is from genome assembly GCF_019359855.2 of Lolium perenne. Taxonomy (NCBI): domain Eukaryota; kingdom Viridiplantae; phylum Streptophyta; class Magnoliopsida; order Poales; family Poaceae; genus Lolium; species Lolium perenne. The sequence goes on from NC_067244.2 coordinate 207,451,176, forward strand.
TGATAGGCTTTGAGCTAAACTAGTAAACACTTAGTAGTTTTATTCCGCCTAGTTTAGCTCTCAAGTAGAAGTTTTTATACACCGCCTATTCACCCCCCTCTAGGCGACGTCCTAGTACATTCATTTGGTATCAGAGCTAGGGCTCTCTTATCTTGTTGGGCTTCACCGCCTAGAGAGTATGACGTCGGCTAGAGGATTAGTGCACAATTCCACCTTTACATTTGATGGCACTAATTATGATGCTTGGAAATTCTACATGCTTGATTATTTTAGGGGCATGCACCCACATGTGGAGCAAATTCTTGATATGGGTTTTTCTCCTCCTAAGGATCCACAAAATCCAACCTTTGAGGAGAACAAAAACTCTTATCTAGATGCTCAAGCTACTAAAGTGCTTTGCCATGTTATGAGTCATGTAGTGATTTCCTCCATCGCGCCTTTCCGGAGTGCTCATGAGTTTTGGACAAAGCTTCGATATACATATGGTGGGTCCAAGACCATTGAGGATGATCACACTCCTTCCACTTCACCAATGTGTGGTAAGACACAAGGTAATCGTATGGTGAGTGGTGATGAACATTGCATTGTTGATGGTGAGCCTTCTCTTGATGATTTTTCATTCCTATCCCATTGCAATGTTTCATCTTTGGACTTGAACACTTATAGCACTATAAATGCTTTACATGCTAGTGTTGGTAGTCCTTGCATATCTTCATTCCATGATGATATGCTTTCCTTGTCTTGTTGCCATAATGAAAATACTTTGCTTTCCTCTAATATTTGTGTGACTAACAATGTAGAGGGAACCAAGGATACTATGGGCCAAGACAAGATCTTGGATGGAGCTTCAATTACTTCATCCTCTTCATCACCTCATGGTTCCTACACTTGCCTTATGGCTAAGGCTTCTAAGGTATCTCCTTCCTTGGAACCCTATCTATCTAGTGATGATGAGGATGATGATATGGAAGAACTTAATGTTGCTTCCTTAAACATGTTGGGTGAGTTGGTATTCCATGTTCTCCATGATAAGAAATTTGCTTGCTCTAACTTTATGAAAATCTTTGCTTTTGCCATTGAGCGCACAAAACTTATTGAGAAAATGGAAGAGCATGAGCGAGAGTATGCGGACGAGATTGCAACTCTTAGTGAAGCTCTTGAAGAACAACAAACCACCAAAGAATCTCTTGAGGAGACCTTTACTCTAGAGCTATCTAAAGTAAAGAAATCTCGTGATAGAGCTTTATAGGTGGCACATGATTTTCGAATTAAAAATGTTGAGCTAGTAAGTGCTCATGCTAACACGACTTGTACTAGATCATTGGTCGAAGAGTAATGGCGGTACGATCATATTAGCTTGAGATTTTGTTGAGCATTGCAGCAATGTAGGGGAGATAGAAATGATTGCTTCGTATGAAAATTTACCTATTTTGGATGATTGTGTGCTTTTGTAATATGTTTTTAAAGACCAATCATAAAGACAATGTAGTTGCACATAAGTTGGCATAAAAATTGAAACCATTGGCACATTTTACAGTGATAATGAAGATTTGGTGAACATGAGCACAGTGATCCTGTTTCTGCAAAAAAAAATCGATCATATTTATGAGTTTTTAAAAAAATCTTTTAGAAAAAGCCAGATGTAGGAAATGTTTCATCACATAAACGTGCGAAATATCAAATTCAAATACTTTGTATTCTGAGCTACACAAAAAAAAAATGACGAAAGTGTAGATCCGAGTATGTACATTTTCAAATCTCCAAAAATATCAGATTTTGTCATTTTTGTCTAGCTCATACTAAAAAAGAAGAACGGATTGAGATTTTGCATGATTGGATTGTAGGATATACCATTGACAAGGTCCACAATTATTTTCAGATTTGTTCGAGACTTGTAAGTATATTTTTAAATATTTTCAGTACGAAGAGAGCACTGCAGCTTGGAGCCAAAAAGCATTTTGCTAGTGTTAGTAGTGTATATATACAATTGTTACCAAGGAGGAAATATACGAACATAAAGACCATCACTGCAACCCAAATTGTCTTACAATAACTTAAGCCCTTATTATGAGTGGTAAGCATATGCATGCTCTTTATAAGACCGACAATAAATTCTTTTGGCTAGGTCCAATTAAGGACATGATACGTTGGTTCAAAATTTCATCCATTTTATTGAATGTGTGTTACATCTTGGGCATGTACTTATCTCACGTGCATTTATTTGGATAATAAATGTAAAATAATGAATACTTTGTGGCCCTTTCACATGCTCCAATGGAAAGCCTAATGATGCCGCGAGTGGTTGGCACCCTAAGAGGGCTGGGCAAGGTAATAGTGTAGGATAACGTTGCATAGAAAACAAAAAATTTCCTACCGCGAACACGCAATCCAAACCAAGATGCAATCTAGAAAACGGTAGCAACGAGGGGATTATCGAGTCTCACCCTTAAAGAGATTCCAAAGCCTACAAGATGAGGCTCTTGTTGCTGCGGTAGACGTTCACTTGCCGCTTGCAAAAGCGCGTAGAAGATCTTGATCACGGCGCCACGAACGGGCAGCACCTCCATACTCGGTCACACGTTCGGTTGTTGATGAAGACGACGTCCACCTCCCGTTCCAGCGGGCAGCGGAAGTAGTAGCTCCTCTTGAATCCGACAGCACGACGGCGTGGTGTCGGTGGTGGTGGAGAAATCCGGCGGAGCTTCGCTAAGCGTGCGGGATGCGGTGGAGGAGAGAGGCCGCTAGGGTTTGGGGAGAGGGGGCGCCGGCCACTATAGGGGTGCGGCCACCTTGTGGTTCTTGGGTTGGCCGGCCCCCTCCCCTTGGCCCTCATTATATAGGTGGAACACCCAAGAGTTGGTCTACAAGTCTTCGAATAAGACCCCAAACCAAAACCTTCCAAACTCATGAAACCTACCCAAGCTAGGACTCCCACTAGAGGTGGGAGTTCCACCTTCCTTGGGAGGGGGTGGCCGGCCCCCCTTGGGGAGTCCACTTGGGACTCCTCCCCCTTAGGGTTGGCCGGCCATGGGAGGTGGAGTCCCACCGGGACTCCGCCTTCCTTGGTGGTTTCTTCCGGACTTTTCTAGAACCTTCCATAGAACCTTCCGAATCATTTTAAATCACATAAAATGACATCCTATATATGAATCTTATTCTCCGGACCATTCCGGAACTCCTCGTGATGTCCGGGATCTCATCCGGGACTCCGAACAAATATTCAAACTCCATTCCATATTCAAGTTCTACATTTCAACATCCAACTTTAAGTGTGTCACCCTACGGTTCGCGAACTATGCGGACATGGTTGAGTACTCACTCCGGCCAATAACCAATAGCGGGATCTGGAGATCCATAATGGCTCCCACATATTCAACAATGACTTTAGTGATCGAATGAACCATTCACATACGATACCAATTCCCTTTGTCACGCGATATTTTACTTGTCCGAGGTTTGATCTTCGGTATCACTCTATACCTTGTTCAACCTCGTCTCCTGACAAGTACTCTTTACTCATACCATGGTATGTGGTCTCTTATGAACTTATTCATATGCTTGCAAGACATTAGACAACATTCCACCGAGAGGGCCCAGAGTATATCTATCCGTCATCGGGATGGACAAATCCCACTGTTGATCCATATGCCTCAACTCATACTTTCCGGATACTTAATCCCACCTTTATAACCACCCATTTACGCAGTGGCGTTTGGTGTAATCAAAGTACCTTTCCGGTATAAGTGATTTACATGATCTCATGGTCATAAGGACTAGGTAACTATGTATCGAAAGCTTATACCAAATAACTTAATGACGAGATCTTATGCTACGCTTAATTGGGTGTGTCCATTACATCATACATACAATGATATAACCTTGTTATTAATAACATCCAATGTTCATGATTATGAAACTAATCATCCATTAATCAACAAGCTAGTTAAGAGGCATACTAGGGACTCTTTGTTTGTCTACATATCACACATGTACTAATGTTTCGGTTAATACAATTATAGCATGACATATAAACATTTATCATAAACATAAAGATATAAATAATAACCACTTTATTATTGCCTCTAGGGCATATCTCCTTCAGTCTCCCACTTGCACTAGAGTCAATAATCTAGATTACATTGTAATATACCTAACACCCATGGCATTCTGGTGTTGGTCATGCTTTGCCCTAGGGAGAGCTTTAGTCAACGGATCTGCTACATTCAGATCAGTGTGTACTTTGCAAATCTTTACTTCTCCATCTTCGATGTACTCGCGAATCGAGTGGTAACGCAGCTTGATATGCTTCAGCCTCTTGTGTGACCTTGGCTCTTGTGCATTGGCGATGGCACCTATGTTATCACAGTAAATGATTAATGGGTCCAATGCACTAGGAACCACACCGAGCTCTACAATGAACCTCTTCATCCATACCGCTTCTGATTAAGCCTCTGAAGCCGCTATGTACTCTGATTCTGTTGAAGACTTCGCCACCGTGCACTGCTTCGAGCTTGCCCAGCTTACTGCGGCACCATTCAATATAAACACGTACCCAGACTGTGACTTAGAGTCATCAGGATCAGTGTTCCAACTTGCATCGGTGTAACCACTTACAACGAGCTCTTGGTCACCTCCATAACAAAGAAACATATCCTTAGTTCTTTTCAAGTACTTCAGGATATTCTTGACCGCTGTCCAGTGTTCCATTCCTGGATCACTTTGATATCTGCTAGTCAAACTAACATCATGTGCTATATCCGGTCTAGTACATAGCATGGCATACATGATAGATCCTACTGCCGAGGCATAGGGGATATTACTCATCCTTTCTCTTTCTTCTGCCGTAGCCGGTCCTTGAGTCTTACTCAAGACCTTGCCTGGTAACATAGGTAAGAACCCTTTCTTACTTTCGTCCATTGTAAACTTCTTTAGAATCTTGTCCACGTATTTACTCTGTGATAGCCCTATTAGGCGTCTTGATCTATCTCTATAAATCTTGATGCCTAATATATACGATGCTTCACCAAGGTCTTTCATTGAAAAACTATTATTCAAATAACCTTTTACACTGCTTAATAGTTCTATATCATTCCCGATCAATAATATGTCATCTACATATAATATCAGGAATGCTACAGAGCTCCCACTCACTTTCTTGTAAATACAGGCCTCTCCATGACCTTTGTATAAACCCGAAGTCTTTGATCACCTTATCAAAGCGTCGGTTCCAACTTCTTGATGCTTGCTTCAGTCCATAGATTGAACGCTGAAGTTTGCATACTTTGTCAGCATTTTTAGGATCGACAAAACCTTTGGGTTGTACCATATACAACTCTTCCTCAATGTCTCCATTAAGGAAAGCCGTTTTGACATCCATCTGCCAAATCTCATAATCGAAAAATGCAGCTATTGCTAACAAAATCCTCACAGATTTTAGCTTCGCTACAGGTGAGAAAGTCTCATCGTAGTCAACTCCTTGAATTTGTCGGAAACCCTTTGCGACAAGTCGAGCTTTATAGACAGTAATATTACCATGAGCATCTGTTTTTCTCTTGAAGATCCATTTATTTTCGACAGCCTTTCGGCTATCAGGTAAGTCTACCAAAGTCCATACTTTGTTATCACACATGGATCCCATTTCGGATTTCATGGCTTCTTGCCATTTGTTGGAATCTGGGCTCATCATCGCTTCTTCATACGTCGCAGGGTCCTCATCATTGTTATCCACAATCATGACATTTAGACAAGGATCATACCAATCAGGAGTGGCACGTTCCCTTGTCGATCTGCGAGGTTCAGTAGTTTCCTCGTTCGAAGTTTCATGATCATTATCATTAGCTTCCTCTGTTGCCGGTGTAGGCGGTGCAGTACAACTTCGATCGCGCTACTCGATCAACGAGTATAGATTCATCAATCTCATCGAGTTCTACTTTTCTTCCAGTCACTTCTTTAGTGAGAAATTCTTTCTCAAGAAAGGTTCCGTTCTTAGCAACAAAGATTTTGCCTTCGGATCTGTGATAGAAAGTGTACCCTATAGTTTCCTTAGGGTATCCTATGAAGACGCATTTCTCCGCTTTGGGTTCTAGCTTGTCCGGTTGTAACTTCTTTACATAGGCTTCGCAACCCCAAACTTTAAGGAACGATAGCTTAGGTTTCTTATTAAACCATAATTCATACGGTGTCGTTTCTACGGATTTTGATGGTGCTCTATTTAAAGTGAATGCGGCTGTCTCTAATGCATAACTCCAAAATGATAACGACAAATCAATAAGAGACATCATAGAACGAACCATATCTAAGAGAGTTCGATTACGACGTTCGGACACACCGTTTCGTTGTGGTGTTCCCGGCGGTGTCAATTGTGAAAGTATTCCGCATTTCTTTAAATGCATGCCAAACTCATAACTCAGATATTCACCTCCACGATCAGATCGTAGAAATTTAATCTTCTTGTTATGTTGATTTTCTACTTCACTTTGGAATTCCTTAAACTTCTCGAAAGTTTCGGATTTATGTTTCATGAAATAGATATACCCATATCTACTCAGATCATCTGTGAAGGTTAGAACATAACGATAACCACCGCGCGATGCTACACTCATTGGTCCACATACATCGGTATGTATGATTTCCAATAAGTCAGTAGCTCGCTCCATCATACCAGAAAATGGAGTCTTAGTCATTTTTCCCATTAGACATGCTTCGCATCTATCAAGTGACTCAAAGTCAAGTGATTCAAGTAATCCATCAGTATGGAGTTTCTTCATGCGTTTCACTCCAATATGACCAAGACGACAGTGCCACATATAAGTAGAATTATCATTCAATTTAATTTGCTTAGCATCAATGTTATGTATATGCGTATCACTACTATCGAGATCTAACAGAAATAAGCCATTCTTTTCTGGTGCTCGACCATAAAAGATATTATTCATAAAAATAGAACAACCACTATTCTCAGACTTGAATGAATAACCGTCTTGCATTAAACAAGATCCAGATACAATGTTCATGCTCAACGCGGGTACAAAATAACAATTATTTAGGCTTAAAACTAATCCCGAAGGTAGATGTAGAGGAAGTGTGCCGACAGCGATCACATCGACTTTGGATCCGTTTCCAACGCGCATCGTCACTTCATCTTTCAGTAGTCTTCGTTTATTCTTTAGTTCTTGTTTCGAGTTACAAATATGAGCAACCGAACCAGTATCAAATACCCAGGTACTAGAACGAGAACCAGTGAGATAAACATCTATAACATGTATATCAGATATACCTTCTTTCTTCTTCTTGACAAGACCGCTCTTCAGATCAGCCGGATACTTGGAGCAATTATGCTTCCGGTGTCCCTTCTCCTTGCGGTAATAGCACTCGGCATCGTGCTTAGGGCCGTTCTTAGGTTTCATAGGAGGTGTGGCAGCTTTCTTGCCACCCTTCTTGAATTTTCCCTTAGACTTGCCCTGTTTCTTGAAACTGGTGGTCTTGTTGACCATCAACACTTGGTGCTCTTTCTTGATCTCAATCTCAGCAGCTTTTAGCATGCCAAAGAGTTCAGGTAACTCCTTGTTCATGTTCTGCATATTGTAGTTCATCACAAAGTTCTTGTAACTTGGTGGCAGTGATTGAAGGACACGATTAATCCCCAGTCTATTAGGAATCACTATTCCCAAGTCACTGAGTTTCTTCGCATGCCCGGTCATGGTGAGCATGTGCTCACTAACGGAGCTGCCTTCTTCCATCATGCAGCTGAAGAAATGTTTCGATGCTTCATAGCATTCCACGGCCGCATGAGTCTCAAAAATAGCTTTCATCTCTTTCATCAACTCATGAGGATCGTGGTGCTCAAAAAGTTTTTGAAGATCGGATTCCAGACTGCACAGGATGGCACACTGAACTTGAGAGTACCGAGTTTTCCGAGTCTCGTAAACAGCTTTTACTTCATCGGTTTCAGTTTCTGCAGGAGGGTCACCTAGTGGTGCATCAAGCACATATTGCAGATTTCCGCCAGAGAGGAAGATCCTCACATGACGGAACCAGTCGGTGAAGTTGCTACCGTTGCTCTTAAGTTTTTCTTTCTCTAGGAACTGATTAAAATTGATTGGGGACGCCATCTCTACAACATATATTTGCAAAAGTTTAGATTAAGTTTATGACAAATTGAGTTCAAATTTTAATTCAACATAATTAAAAATCTAGGTGAACTCCCACTCAAAACAATATCCCTCGCATTGTCTTAGTGATCACACGAACCAAATCCACCGCACCTAAGTCCGATCATCACGAGACAAGGTGTGATTTCAATGGCGAACACTCAAAGTGTTCATCATATCAACCACATGATTCATGCTCTACCTTTCGGTATCACGTGTTCCGAGACCATGTCTGTACATGCTAGGCTCGTCAAGGCCACCTTAGTATCCGCATGTGCAAAACTGGCTTGCACCCGTTGTATGCACTTGTTGATTCTATCACACCCGATCATCACGAGATGCTTCGAAACGACAAGTCTTGGCAACGGTGCTACTAAGGATGAACACTTTATTATCTTGAGATTTTAGTGAGGGATCATCTTATAATGCTACCGTCGTGATCTAAGCAAAATAATATGCATAAAAGGATTAACATCACATGCAGTTCATATGTGATATGATATGGCCCTTTTGTCTTTGCGGCTTTGATCTTCATCTCCAAAGCACGGACATGATCTCCATCATCTCCGGGCATGATCTCCATCATCGTCGGTGTAGCGTCAAGGTCAATGGCGCCGTCTTCATGATTGTCCTCCATGTAGCAACTATTACAACTACTTTGAAATACTACTCAACATGAAATTTACAGACAGCCATAAGGCTCATGCCGGTTGCCACAATACAATAATGATCATCTCATACATATTCATCATCACATTATAGCCATATCACATCACCAAACCCTGCAAAAACAAGTTAGACGTCTCTAATTTGGTTTGCATATTTTACGTGGTTTAGGGTTTTCGAGAGAGATCTAATCTACCTACGAACATGAACCACAACGTTGATACTAATGTTTTCAATAGAAGAGTAAATTGAATCTTCACTATAGTAGGAGAGACAGACACCCGCAAAGCCTCTTATGCAATACAAGTTGCATGTCGAACGAGTAACAAGTCTCATGAACGCGGTCATGTGAAGTTAGTCCGAGCCGCTTCATCCCACTATGCCACAAAGATGCAAAGTACTCAAACTAAAGATAACAAGAGCATCAACGCCCACAAAACCATTGTGTTCTACTCGTGCAACCATCTATGCATAGACACGGCTCTGATACCACTGTGTTCTAACGTTGCATAGAAAACAAAAAATTTCCTACCGCGAACACGCAATCCAAGCCAAGATGCAATCTAGAAGACGGTAGCAACGAGGGGATTATCGAGTCTCACCCTTGAAGAGATTCCAAAGCCTACAAGATGAGGCTCTTGTTGCTGCGGTAGACGTTCACTTGCCGCTTGCAAAAGCGCGTAGAAGATCTTGATCACGGCGCCACGAACGGGCAGCACCTCCGTACTCGGTCACACGTTCAGTTGTTGATGAAGACGACGTCCACCTCCCGTTCCAGCGGGCAGCGGAAGTAGTAGCTCCTCTTGAATCCGACAGCACGACGGCGTGGTGTCGGTGGTGGTGGAGAAATCCGGCGGAGCTTCGCTAAGCGTGCGGGATGCGGTGGAGGAGAGAGGCTGCTAGGGTTTGGGGAGAGGGGGCGCCGGCCACTATAGGGGTGCGGCCACCTTGTGGTTCTTGGGTTGGCCGGCCCCCTCCCCTTGGCCCTCATTATATAGGTGGAACACCCAAGAGTTGGTCTACAAGTCTTCGAATAAGACCCCAAACCAAAACCTTCCATAACTCATGAAACCTACCCAAGCTAGGACTCCCACTAGAGGTGGGAGTTCCACCTTCCTTGGGAGGGGGTGGCCGGCCCCCCTTGGGGAGTCCACTTGGGACTCCTCCCCCTTAGGGTTGGCCGGCCATGGGAGGTGGAGTCCCACCGGGACTCCGCCTTCCTTGGTGGTTTCTTCCGGACTTTTCTAGAACCTTCTAGAACCTTCCATAGAACCTTCCGAAACATTTTAAATCACATAAAATGACATCCTATATATGAATCTTATTCTCCGGACCATTCCGGAACTCTTCGTGATGTCCGGGATCTCATCCGGGACTCCGAACAAATATTTGAACTCCATTCCATATTCAAGTTCTACCATTTCAACATCCAACTTTAAGTGTGTCACCCTACGGTTCGCGAACTATGCGGACATGGTTGAGTACTCACTCCGGCCAATAACCAATAGCAGGATCTGGAGATCCATAATGGCTCCCACATATTCAACGATGACTTTAGTGATCGAATGAACCATTCACATACGATACCAATTCCCTTTGTCACGCTATATTTTACTTGTCCGAGGTTTGATCTTCGGTATCACTCTATACCTTGTTCAACCTCGTCTCCTGACAAGTACTCTTTACTCCTACCGTGGTATGTGGTCTCTTATGAACTTATTCATATGCTTGCAAGACATTAGACGACATTCCACCGAGAGGGCGCAGAGTATATCTATCCGTCATCGGGATGGACAAATCCCACTGTTGATCCATATGCCTCAACTCATACTTTCCGGATACTTAATCCCACCTTTATAACCACCCATTTACGCAGTGGCGTTTGGTGTAATCAAAGTACCTTTCCGGTATAAGTGATTTACATGATCTCATGGTCATAAGGACTAGGTAACTATGTATCGAAAGCTTATAGCAAATAACTTAATGACGAGATCTTATGCTACGCTTAATTGGGTGTGTCCATTACATCATTCATACAATGATATAACCTTGTTATTAATAACATCCAATGTTCATGATTATGAAACTAATCATCCATTAATCAACAAGCTAGTTAAGAGGCATACTAGGGACTCTTTGTTTGTCTACATATCACACATGTACTAATGTTTCGGTTAATACAATTATAGCATGACATATAAACATTTATCATAAACATAAAGATATAAATAATAACCACTTTATTATTGCCTCTAGGGCATATCTCCTTCAAATAGTTGATCAAAGTTTTGGTGTTTATTATAGCATTGCCTTTTTATTCTAACACTGCTAGCATTGGGATCATTACAAGGAAGAGTAATGACAATACCATATGATCAACTTGAAATTCAATTGAGAATTGTAGAAGTGTAGATGTGGCATGTTTTCTTCCTTATCTACAAGGTGTACTACTCTCGACTAATTTCCATCTTCACATCATCCATTATACAGATTGTTTGGTGGCTCACTATGATATGATTTATGAGCTCGAAAGAGAATCAACCAGAATTTCATGTTATTTAAATGAGGTGAAGACATTAATGCCATTTTTTATTGATGTGTTTGTTATTGTGAAAATGCCACTCGTAAAAATCATCATAAGAGAAATGGTTGATGGATTGATTGCCTTGGTCACATGCACATGAAAACCAAAAATATATAACACTTTGTGTTGGATAAGGCCACAAGTATTCTAAAACTTACCATGATTTTCCTACGAATTATCGAACCTCCCATGAAAATAAATAATTAAATTTCAGATTGAAACAAACATTAACCTTCCGATTTATTTCAAACTAGCCACATATATGGTCATATGGAAGCCAAGGACATTTATATTTCTGTCCAAAACATGGAATTTAGTCGGTGGAATTCTTTGCTTCACCCTATGTTATGCTCTATTCTATTCATGGATCAAGAGTCGATTTGCTATTCCAGTATTCTAGTCGGTAAACAGAAAATGCACTAGCGATTGATTGGCCACACACAAGTCTGATGGCTCCCTATTCGGGCTACTAGTGAGATACTGGAGGAAGGTCCCAACCTTAGATGATGGAGAAGTTATAGCTTGATCTTTGACCCAAAATAATGGAACGGGATTTTAACCTAATGGTTGCCGGTTCAGTCTTACTATACCCAAAACAAAACAAAAAAAACACTCTTGTACTCGTACAGATGCATAATACCTTCAAAATGTACTCTTTAGCCTTGAAATCGCCCCTTTCTCATCAATATCTCGACTTCGCTGGTTGTTTTAGGTAAGCATAAAGGAGATCATACTAGTTCGGTCATGGATAGGCCAACCTTCTCCTAATTCATTGGAAGTGGACAACCTATAAAAAGGTTCATAACAAACACTTAGACAATCACCTGATGAATGTCGCCAATCCACTTTCAATTAACCGGCAATGATGGTTCTTCTTCTATTCGAAATGTCTTAAAGTGTACCATTTAGAAAAGGTAAGGTTACAAGGCACTCCGATGAGGAGAATTGTAAAAAATATATTTTAGATTAATTAGTAGGAGAAGCCCCTTATTAAATAACTCAGCTCGAAGGTCCAAAGTAAGATGCTTAACCCATGCCACCCTTTAAACCTTAGTGTCACGTTATCCCTTGGAATGGAGAAACCTAGAGGAAGAACAACCTGCTAAGACTAGTGAAGTGGTTCCGGTGTTACCCGATCCATTTGGTTGGCATGCTCGTTCAAACGAGGAGATTAAATATTCATAGTTTCAAATGGGTTCTACCTCTAGGTTTCTTTGCTCCACTTTCACTCTTCCAGAAGTGATTCGAAGAACAATTATACAATTCCACATGATACATAATTGGTTCGGGGACAACCCATGTAAAAACACGTGTGTCGAGCTTGGAGACCAGGGCACTCGGGTGAGATGGGTTGATTTATTCCATAGTAGGTTTCCGAGTTCATCAGGTGTGCTCATGCGTGAAATGCTTTGAACAAGAAGCTAGTTAGAAAAAGTGGCACACAACTATGCGATTCTAACAATTGTTGGTTTTGTACCTCACATCTCTTGGATTTCTACATAGGATCTAAGTAAACAAGCGGTGACGACAAATTTCATTACTGTTATGCGGACCATTAGGCCATGAGGCTTTCCCATGGCTAGATGCACTCGTTTTGATTTTGTGATTACAATTTCTAAAAATGTTTGAGACGTTAGTCCGCTGAGAACTTGCACTTTCAACATGATTTATGGATCAAGCATTTCTCCTAGCTCTCTGATCATGCACTTTGTAGTTGTACCTCCAGGCGTACCCGATACTCGAAAACTAAGTCAAGCGGAGCGTGAAAGTGCTTCGAAAGGCATCGACTCCCAATGGTGAAATTCTTTCGCCTACCTTTGTCGGGCCATGTTCTGTGAGTCTGCCCAACGGCCTCATAGATATCGTGTCACATCCGATTCTCAATGCAGTAAAAGGGCCGGGACAAAGTTCCCTGCTTCCTCCATCTAAACATTGCTTAAGTTTCCAATCCAGTTGTACTCCGTGGGGCTAAAAGAAGAAGTTGAGATGGTAGTGCTAACACAATTATCGAGTTGTCATAAATTGTGATTTCAATATATGAATGTAAGGCATATGATCAATGATTCAAGGTAGTTGAACTGATGAGACAAATAGGTTACCATCATTAACCACTTTTTTATTTTTCATGCTTGATAAATTTCTACTAAGAACACATCATGGTTTACCAGATCACTAAACGCTATAGAGGACACGAGTTCCTCATGCACTAAGCTGTACGAGCTGAGCAAATGCTACTAGCCCTTGCTCGCACTCACACGCAAGTGTTTTGATATGTTAAAAGGACGATGCTACAGAGTGCCCTAGCACCAGATAGTCTTCCACGGTGCCCCCCTTGTCTGAACGCAACATTTACCAAAAAAGGAAAGTGGTCCCAGAGCCGAAAGCGACAGTTGCCAAAAACAGAATGTGACCATATTCGTCACACGCATCCATCTACTTGACATTGGTGATTTTTGCAGGAGCGTGAACCCCATCAGTATACGGACAAAAATCCCTGCCTCTATCCTCGTTTTTCTCATCCACCGTTCAGAAAAGTATTGGCATGAAAAAAATTGTGCTAGTATAGCTACACAAAGTTACATCTCGGAAAAATTCTAGTATTTGTGATTCAAATTGAGGATGTAAAAAATAGTAGCGGCGGATGTAGAAAAAAGAAAAAAATACATCCAGATCTATGAAAACCTACTATTGTTCTTGGGAAACCTTGGTCCATTCAGCATTTTAGATGTAGAAAAATAATAAAAATTACATCCAGATACATAAATTCCACCTAAATTTGAGAAAAAACACATGGAAACTTGCATCAATCTGGATGTAAAAAATGGTAGGAAGTACATCTAGTAACAGAAACTTCACCCAGTATTGGAGAAAAATGCTATACTTACATCCAATGTAAATATTACACAGAAATTGAGGAAAAGTAGATAAGTACAGCCGGATACAAAAATTACAGCCTGCTTATTACACCATCTGAATCCTCAAGAGAGCACACAACAAAGAACTAGATTGTTCAGGTGCGGCAACAAGCGGCACTGGGCTGGAGCGGAGAGCAAAATAGAGCAGATGCTACATGCTGGTGCCTGGACCAGAGCAAAACAGAGCATCAAACGAATGCAGAGCACATATGCCTTGGGTCGGATACGAGCAACTGCTGCTACTAATACTGGACCAACACCACACTGACCAAACAATTGGATGTAAAATCAAAGGCGCGTCTAGCAAACACGCTGGGGAAAACCAAGCGAGACCGAATCTCTTACCAGCAAGGCGTTGCCTCGAAGCTACCAGTGCGGCCACCCAGGTCGGGCGACTCGATGGGCGAGGACGGGCTGCAAAAACTCATTGCAGGACTCCTCTGATGCCGGCCGTCCGCCTCACCGGCCTCAAATCGCGGGGCGCCGCCGCCGAAGAACCCCTCTCATCACATCCACCCTCCTTGGATGCATCGATCCCCCAGTCCGTGCCGTAGAGAGTCCGCCTCCACTGTTACCACCAACCAGGACAATCTCTGAGGGCCTTCCCGCTGGCACGCTCGCCGCCGACGAGGAGAATCGCAGGAGGAGATCGGGGGAGGGGAGAAACTAGATGCGGAGGAGACAGGAAAGGGGAATGGGGAGATGACGAACCAAACCAAAAAGTCGTGAATTATGGGGGAGCTTTCCGCTGTCGTTCTTTTGGACGGTAGCGCCGCTTGGTCCAGTCCGCTTGATCGTGATCGGACGCGCGAGAAAGGTGGGCACCGTGTAAGACTAGATGGTGCCATGGCATGAATTAGATTATACGATGTTAAAAATGTGTGCTCCTTATTGAAACTGGATCAGTTTTACACTGTACAGCAAAGTAGAATGGGCCTACATTGTAGGATAGCAATGGAAGAAACTTATGTCCCGAGTTCTCCTAATCTTAGCATACATTGGTTACCAAGGAGGTTACATACGAATATAAAGACCATCACCACAACACAAACTATATTACAATAATTCGAGCCCTTATTATGGGTGGTAGGCATACGCATGCTCTTTATAAGACCGACAATAGATTCTTTCATGGTGACCTGTAAAAGAATAATATGCTACCAACTTACATTTTTCTTTATTTATGCACAGCAGATTTGTTTTATCCAATTGTTTCTTTTGGTACAATAGAGGCATCTGTTTTTCATCGGCACATCTAAAGCTGGGTCGCAAAATTGGGCCTAACGTCTAGGCCTCTTGATACTGAGAATACCAACACAAAAGGCTCACCTTATAAATTGTCAAAAGGCAAATCATGGAAAGTTTTATTCCTCCATCTAGTCTAGTTCATAGCAAACGACTGCACATGCTATTAGTAACACACCCACATGAAACTCTTCGTTTATTGTAGGCAACTCAGTGGCACACACACTATACACATTGAGCAACGCTTTACCAAATGAAGCATCGCAATATTGGATACTCCATCCATTTCAAACTATATCACCTATAAGCTCTCTGTCCCAAGTCAAAATCTTTTACATTTAATAAATATATTCATAATAGATAAAAAAATAAACATCAATATCATTAGATTTATCAAAAATTCCACCTTGTGTATTTAAAACAATATATATGCCAAGACACACATGCATAATTAGGTGGATCCAAGGTGTCTTAAAATTATGGATTGCCTCTATCACCCACATCACCAGTGTGGTCATTGCGAAAAAAATCTTTACATCTCGCTCATTGCACTGGTGACTAACATTCACCATTGCAGAAATGAATGCAAAATGAACGACCAACGCTTATCTAGTGCCGTAAGATATCTTTCTCTATCTTCTAGAACCAAATATATCAATTTCCTTGGTGTATGTCACAAGTGCATTGTTTTCGACACAAACACCTTTCACTCGGTGTAAAAGCCTCATAATGATGGGTAGTGATTGGCACTCGGCAACCCAAGAGGACCGGGATAAGGTGAATGGCGATGCATGTTTTGATATTTCTCATAACACGGCTTGTACTAGATCGTTGGTAGGAAGAGTAATGGTGGTACCACCGTATCAGCTTGGGATTTTGTTGAGCGTTGCGGCAATGTAGGGGAGATAGAAATGATTGCTTCGTATGAAAATTTACCTCTTTTGGATGATTGCGTGCTTTTGTAATATGTTTTTAAAGACCAATCATAAAGACAATGTAGTTGCACATAAGTTGGCATAAAAAATTGAAACCATTGGCACATTTTATAGTGATAATGAAGATTTGGTGAACATGAGCACAGTGATCCTGTTTCTGCAAAAAATCGATCATATTTATGAGTTTTTAAAAAAAACTTTTAGAAAAATCCAGATGTAGGAAATGTTTCATCACATAAACGTGCGGAATATCAAATTCAAATACTTTGTATTCTGAGCTACACAAAAAAATGACGAAAGTGTAGATCCGAGTATGTACATTTTGAAATCTCCAAAAATATCAGATTTTGTCATTTTTGTCTAGCTCATACTAAAAAAGAAGTACGGATTGAGATTTTGCATGATTGGATTGTAGGATATACCATTGACAAGGTCCACAATTATTTTCAGATTTGTTCGAGACTTGTAAGTATATTTTTAAATATTTTCAGTATGAAAAGAGCACTGCATCTTGGAGCCAAAAGCATTTTCCTAGTGGTAGTAGTGTATATATAGAAAGATGTGTTGTGGTGTCCCCATATTTGTTTGTACTGTTGTGGTGTCCCTCAAATCAAAATCTGGCCAGCCATTGGCAAGAAGAAAATTTGGCTCGACAGGGCAATTTGGTAAGTTGAAATCGGGCTCGAACCAAATATCTGCCCTTGTCACTCTCTCCGGGCATAATTCCTGAATCCCGAATCCCGAACCCGAAATTCCCGATCCCGAACCCGTATACCCCGAACCCGAAAAACCCGAGCATTAATTCGGGAACGTATTTCGATTTCCCGAAATTAGTTCAGGAAATTCGGGTTTGTACTGTGGTATCCCGAATATCCCGAGTATCCCGAAAGAAATAGAGCCCAGCCCATCAAAACTCAGCCCAGCCCAAGAACGTGAAAGGGAAACCCTAGACTACCAGACTACCAGACTCACGCGAGACAGCCAGACTCACGCCCCCAGTCCCCTTCACAAGCCGCCACAGCCACACGCGACGCGCCGTCGCGCCCCCAGTCCCGCCGGCCGTCGCAGCGCCGGTCGTCACTCCCCTCCCCGTCGAGGCGGCGACACCTTCCCTTCCCCTCCCCGTCCCCGTAGCCACCTCACCTCCCCGTCGTCCCCGCCGGCTCACGGCTCTTCATCTCGTCGGCGGCTCACGGTTCGACGCCTCGACGCACACGAGCGGGACCCCTCCGGCCTCCGCTCTGGCCCTGCATCGTCGTCAAGTCCGGCGCGTCGGTCGTCCGCAGTGTTGCACGACGTGGGTGTCGTCAAGTCCGGCACGTCCGTCGGCCGGCGCGTCGATTGAGCGTATCAGCGTAAGTCCATTTCCTTTTCTGATGGTCAGATGTAATGGACCTGCAACCTGCCTATAACTCTATATGATCCATATAAGCTGCAAAAGTCCTCTTTAATTTGCAATCTGTCTATTCTACATGAGCATTAGAAAATCTTCATGTGTAACCTGTAGTCCTGTACCGTATGAGCATTAGGAATTCTTCATGTGTAGCCTACTAACCTGTACCGTATGAGCATTAAAAAGTCTATATGATCCTTTTAAATTTGCAATCTGCCAATCCCTATTTTAATTTGCAACCTGCAGCCCTGTACCATATGTGTTGTAAATATATGAATCACTGGTTCAGAGCTTTATGTTTGACAGTTAAAACACATTTTAGGTAGCAACCTGCCAATCCCTATTTTAATTTGCAACCTGTAGCCCTGCAAATCTATTGTGTTATACATATATAAAATCTGTCTTAATTATACTATATGATTTGCAAATCTTTTGACACAAGTTATTCTCTACTTCTTTCATAGATGACCGAAGCTGAGAATCAAATGGATATGGAGGAACCTGAGAATCAAATTGTGTCAATGGAGTTCTGCTCAGGTTCATCACATGAGGAGTTTGGTTCGGGTTCACAGCCATCACATGTGGAGTTCGGCTCTGGTTCACAGCCATCACAAACTTCGCATGCACAGACAACAGCAACAATACCTGAAGATCCAATTGATGTTGACAAGGAGCCTGTGAAAGAGCAGGGAAGGAGGGCGATGGCAGACCGGTCAGAGTGGTGGGGGCACTTCATCAAGATCAAAGACAACAATGATGTGGTGATTGCTGCTAAGTGCAAGTACTGCTCACGGCAAGTGAAGGCTGAAACAGATAGACATGGTACATCTGGAATGAAGAGGCATTTCAATGTTTGCAAGAGGAATCCTCACAAGTTCAACAAAGATCCAACACAAGGGACCATCCAAGCAACTTATGGAGGTGCAGTTGGGACTTGGAAGTTCGATCCAGATGCTATTAGGATAGCTTTTACTGAGATGATCATTGCAGATGAGTTGCCATTTGCTTTTGGTGAGAAGGCAGGCTTTAGAAAATTTATGTCCATAGCTTGCCCACGTTTCACTGTCCCATCTAGAAGAACAACCACTAGAGACGTTGTCAAGATGTTTTTCAAAGAGAAGGCGAGGCTGAAGAAATTCTTCAAGGATTCTTGTCAAAGAGTTTGTCTAACAACAGATTGTTGGACATCTCAGCAGCTAGATGGTTACATGACTGTGACAGCAAGTTTTATTGATGAAAGCTGCTAATGTGTATGAGAAAGTGTTCACAAGGTTAGGTGAAGAGGACTTGACCTACAAGTTTGACCTGTCCGAGGAGAATGATGGTTATGGTTGCCCAGAAGAAGCAGATTGGGAGAATGCAAAGAAGATGGAGGAGTTCCTAGGCCACTTCTACGATCTAACTACCCGTGTATCTGCTACACTTCATGTCACTTCAAACACATTCTTCCATGAGATTGCAGAAGTTCATTTGTTGATTAAAGCTTGGTTAGAAAGTGAAGATGCTTTGCAAGTTGCTACGGGGCAAAGAATGAAAGATAAATTTGACAAGTATTGGGGACTTTGGCACATTAACGATAAGAACAAGGAGAGCATGAATGAGAAGGGCAAGGGAAAGGGAAAAGGAAAGGAGAAGGAGAAGGAGAACATAAACTTGATGATTTTTGTTGCATCTATTGTTGATCCAAGATACAAACTATCTCCATACACACATGCAGTAATTGAAGAAATATTTGGACAAGAAAGAGGACTGCTAGTTTGGGCAGCAGTTACCACATGTGTGAACGCTCTGTTTGAAGAGTATACAAAGTTGTATGCTCCTGCTGAAGTAACAGCTGAAGTGGAAGATTCAACCACATCAAAGGGAGGACGCCAAGGCATGCTAAAAGATGTCATTGCAAAGAAGTTGAAGATGAACAATGGTGCAAGTAGCAACTCCAAGTCCGAGCTTGACAAATATCTAGCTGAAGATACTGAAGATGTGGAGATGAAGTTGGACATTCTTGCTTGGTGGAAGATCAATGAAAGCAGGTTTCCAGTGTTAGCTCACTTGGCACGTGATGCGCTTGCTATTCCAATCTCGAGTGTTGCATCAGAGTCTGCCTTCAGCACAAGTGGACGGATTTTAGATGACTTCCGTACCTCCCTTACTCCTTTTATGCTGGAAGCTCTAGTTTGTGGACAAGATTGGCTTAGAAGGACTACTCCAATTGATATCCAGGAGAGTATGGAGGAGCTAGCTGTGATTGAAAAAGGTATGATCTTTGATCATGTTTATGTTTGTGTAACTGCCTTGTGCTTCATTATCACTAACTCTCTATTTTTACATTGTTCGCTGCATGTCAACAGAGCTTATTGAAGAATTTGGTGGCCTGCACATTAGCAAAGGAAAAGCTGATAAAAAGAGGGCATGCATTAGCAAACCTGTTGAAAGCATGTCCATTTCCAAACCTGGAACATGATCTTTGTATGTAAGCATCTTCACTTACTAGCATGTTTTTATCGGTGTACATTTCGAGTCTTGTATTAGTGCCAGTTACCTACTATCCTCAAAAAAATATTATGTATCTATTCCTTGTCATATGAAATCGAAACAGCAGATCTGACCCAAAAGTATTCAATGGACTATGTACTGGTAGCTTACCTTGCAATTGTTATTTCCAGTGGACTATATAGTATATACTACTAGCTGACCCAAAAGTATTCAATGGACTATATACTGCTAGCTAACCCAAAAATAAGTTTTATCTGTTTGCCCAAATACAACCAGACACACTAATAATATAGCATTTTGTCCCCTTTTAGGTTCAAGCCGTGGAGGTGGACTTGCTGCTCACTAAGGACTGGAGGTGGACGTGGCTTTGATGCTCACTTGCTGCAATTTGTTTGGTTGGTTTGAAGTTGGGTGCTGGCTTGCTGGTTCTTGGTGCATTGGTGGTGTACTGTTGCTCACTGTTTGAGTGTCTGTTTCAAACTTAAAATTTCTGTCATGTGCATGTGGTGAACTTGTAATGCTGCTTTGTTTCCTGGACTACGTACTATTGTGCTACTGCAGTACTGCTACTTGTTTGTTGTTTCTTATGCCCTTATGCTATATCTCTTGTTGATATGTTGAATTGCTGTCAAAATATCATCAAAATAGGGCCGAAGTGCTGTCAAAATTTTGTCTGAAACAATGCTGAAACGCTACTGTTTTTTTGGTTTACTGTATAAATCCCGAACCCGAATTGTCGGGTACCCGAATTGCCGGGATTGACATTTGTAGGTGCAATTTCGGGTGTCATTTCCCAGCTCCCGAAATATTTTTTTTCCCGAATTTCCCGTCCCGAATTTTCGGAATTTCCCGAACGCCCGGAGTGACTTGTCACAACAAGGTTAAACTCACTTTTCGACCTCCTGTCCCAAATTGCATGCTGCTAGGTGTACACATACCACATTTGTTTCCTCACTTGGCCCAAGCTACCGTGTCGTGCAAGGCAACGTGCCCGTGACGCACACCGTAGAATCTACGAGAGGCAGCAGCTACTGTAGCTAGAGACCCGGTCAAAAAGCGCGCGTGCGTGGGCCCATGAGACCACCCCACCCCGCGCCGTGTGTCATCACGTACTGGCCGTGCCCGCACCCTCTCGGCCCTTCCAGAACCCCCTCGACGCTCGATCCAACGGCCAGAATCACCGCTCGAGAACCTTCCACACACAGCCCGCTCGATCCGACGGCCAGGATCACCCGCTCGAGAACATTCCAGAGCCGGCCTCCCCTCCGCCATAAAACCCCTCCCGTCACCTCGCCCCTCCCCACAGTTGGCACCACCTGAATTCGAAATCGCAGAGCACGCAAATCGCACAAGCGTTTCCATCCTTCAGAGCGAAGCAGACCGGCGGCGAGCGAGTCCGGCGAGAGGAGATGGGGAAGGGCGAGGGTCCGGCCATCGGGATCGACCTCGGGACGACCTACTCCTGCGTCGGCGTGTGGCAGCACGACCGCGTCGAGATCATCGCCAACGACCAGGGCAACCGCACCACGCCCTCCTACGTCGCCTTCACCGACACCGAGAGGCTCATCGGAGATGCAGCCAAGAACCAGGTCGCCATGAACCCAACCAACACCGTCTTCGGTACGTACGGGCCTCACCTCTCCCTCCCTCCTCTCCTTCGACTCTCGATGTGTTATGCTTATGATCTGTTAGACTTGTACCTGTTGATTGGCCCTCGCGAAGGAGGGCACCATCGTTCCTCCTAGTTGTTTCGGTGTAGAGATGCGCCTCCTCGGGTTTCCGTTTCATCTGTTCCTGTACTTGTAGACGGGTACTTTGCTCTGTTTTTGCTATGTGCACAACGTGGTTAGGTTTGATTAGATCTAGTCTACTATGAAAGTCGAGTACTGCTTTTATCGAATGTTTATCTAGTCCCCTATTTATAAGATTTACTGTCTATTGTTTGCTCTGATATGCCTGGCTATTCTCTGTTCACGCAGTTAAATAACTAATTTGTTCAGTACGTACTGATTTCTTCTGCTGTTAGAACGTACTGATTTCTTCTGCTGTTAGCCGTTCTGTTCATAGTCATTGTGTAGTGCTAGTGTTCACTTGGATTCAATTATGTTTTGAATTCAACCTGAGTTTTGCTGTACTAGTAGATTATCAAATCACATCCATTACAAAAGGTGCCTATTTCTGTTAGTATGAATTGGGCTTGCTATTTCTGTATATTTTCTCTTGCTTCCCTTCTGTAATCCGAAATACTAGTTGCGATGAATGTACCTTCCTACTGATGAAGAAACTGTTACTTCAAATTCGATTGCATGCTCAGGTTTGTACTTACTGCAGTTACTGTAAGCATCTGCTTGGTTTCAACAGATCAACTCATGTTCCTTGCTCTGTTTTTCTCGGTGCAGATGCCAAGCGGCTGATCGGTCGGAGGGTCTCTGACCCGTCGGTGCAGAGCGACATGAAGCTGTGGCCCTTCAAGGTGGTCGCTGGCCCGGCCGAGAAGCCCATGATCGTCGTCAAGCACAAGGGCGAGGAGAAGCAGTTCGCCGCGGAGGAGATCTCCTCCATGGTGCTCACCAAGATGAGGGAGATCGCCGAGGCCTTCCTGGGCAACACCATCAAGAACGCGGTGGTCACCGTGCCGGCCTACTTCAACGACTCGCAGCGGCAGGCCACCAAGGACGCCGGGGCCATCGCGGGCCTCAACGTGCTGCGCATCATCAACGAGCCCACCGCCGCTGCCATCGCCTACGGGCTCGACAAGAAGGCCAGCAGCACCGGCGAGAAGAACGTGCTCATCTTCGACCTGGGCGGCGGCACCTTCGATGTGTCGCTCCTGACCATCGAGGAGGGCATCTTCGAGGTCAAGGCCACCGCCGGTGACACCCACCTGGGCGGCGAGGACTTTGACAACCGCATGGTCAACCACTTCGTCCAGGAGTTCAAGCGCAAGCACAAGAAGGACATGACCGGCAACCCGCGCGCCCTTCGCCGGCTCAGGACGGCCTGCGAGCGCGCCAAGCGCACGCTGTCGTCGACGGCGCAGACCACCATCGAGATCGACTCGCTGTTCGAGGGCATCGACTTCTACACCACCATCACCCGGGCTCGCTTCGAGGAGCTCAACATGGACCTCTTCCGCAAGTGCATGGAGCCGGTGGAGAAGTGCCTCCGCGACGCCAAGATGGACAAGAGCACCGTGCACGACGTGGTGCTGGTCGGCGGCTCCACCCGCATCCCCAAGGTGCAGCAGCTGCTCCAGGACTTCTTCAACGGCAAGGAGCTGTGCAAGAGCATCAACCCCGACGAGGCCGTGGCGTACGGCGCCGCCGTCCAGGCCGCCATCCTGAGCGGCGAGGGCAACGAGAAGGTGCAGGACCTGCTGCTGCTGGACGTGACGCCGCTGTCCCTGGGCCTGGAGACGGCCGGCGGCGTCATGACGACGCTCATCCCGAGGAACACCACCATCCCCACCAAGAAGGAGCAGGTCTTCTCCACCTACTCGGACAACCAGCCGGGCGTGCTGATCCAGGTGTACGAGGGCGAGCGCGCGAGGACCAAGGACAACAACCTGCTGGGCAAGTTCGAGCTCTCCGGCATCCCTCCGGCGCCCCGCGGCGTGCCCCAGATCACCGTCTGCTTCGACATCGACGCCAACGGCATCCTCAACGTCTCGGCGGAGGACAAGACGACGGGCCAGAAGAACAAGATCACCATCAGCAACGACAAGGGGCGTCTGAGCAAGGAGGAGATCGAGAAGATGGTGCAGGAGGCGGAGAAGTACCGGGCGGAGGACGAGGAGCACAAGAAGAAGGTGGACGCCAAGAACGCGCTGGAGAACTACGCCTACAACATGCGCAGCACCATCAAGGACGAGAAGATCGCCACCAAGCTCGGGCCCGACGACAAGAAGACCGTGGATGACGCCGTGGAGGAGGCCATTCGCTGGCTGGACGGCAACCAGCTCGCGGAGGCAGAGGAGTTCGAGGACAAGATGAAGGAGGTGGAGGGCATCTGCAATCCCATCATCGCCAGGATGTACCAGGCCGGCGACGGGACGGACATTCCCGGCATGACTCGCATGGAGGAGGATGTGCCCACCGGCGGCAGCGGCGCTGGCCCCAAGATCGAGGAGGTGGACTAAGCTGTTCCATGGTCTTTTCTCCTGTCTGCGCTATGTGATGATGGATGGTTCTGTCTTTGGTGTCTGTCGTGTCGTCTAGTTTCTGTCTTTGATCAGTGGTAGTAGTAGCTGATGAACAAGTTATGGATGGGAAGGACATGGATGTTGGCTTAATGGTTTGGAACTTGAAAGTTTGTTGAATATGGTGCTTCCCTAAATTTGTTGTGGGCTGTTCTATTTTTGTGCATTGTGTTTCATTTACAAAATTTACTCCTTTCTTACCTTCAATATTTGGGTAGACAAAACACAAGGAAATTGTGGAGTACAACCAGAATATTGTTTTCCTGGAACGAAGGAGTTGTACTGTTCTTTCAAGTGTTTTACTGAAATAGAAGAACTCGCTGGTCTTGCTGAATTTTGTTACTCTACCGAATATTTCCTGGTTATCTGCAACGAAGGAGTTTTACTGTTCTTTCAAGTGTTTTACTGAAATAGAAGAACTTATTCCTTTCTTACCAATATTTGGGTAGATACTGCAAGAATACTTGTTGAATCTACCAATGTAGTCATGTAGATGAATGCCGTGGACACAAAACACAAGAAGAAAATTGTGGTGAACAACCTTTTTTACTGAAAAGGATGGAGCTTACTGGTTTTCTTTGAAGTGTTTTACTAAAGAAAAAAGAACTTTGCTGTTTATGCTGAATTTTGATACTGTGTTGGTTTGCAGCTACTGAAAGAGCTTACAAGCATGCTCTGATCCCAATAGTTAAATCTGTTTTCTGTTCTGCTCTGTGTCAAACTGAGAATTCCTTGGATCCTATTTATTATGTTCATGGTGGGGATGTTGGCTTAATGGTTTGGAACTTGGAAGATTATCAACTTTTCGTTTAGTTAAATATATGGTGCTTCTCTAAATTTGTTTCTGCATTGTGTTCCATTTTCAAACTTATTCATTTCTTACCTTACCAATATTTGGGTATTGAATCTACCAACGTAGATGCGAGCATACAAAACACAGAAGGAAGAAATTGTGGACAACAACCAGAATATTTTTTTACTGAAAAAAGGAGCTTACTGGTTTTCTTTGGAAGTGTTTTACTGAAACAAGAAAGAACTTGCTGGTTATGCTGAATTTTGCTACAGTACTGTTCTGTATTGCAGCTACTGGAAGAGCTTAAAACTATTTGGTGGTTATTTGTTCTCTGTTCTGCTCTGTTCGATCTTTTCCGCTGTTGTCAAACTGTGCATGAATTCGTTGGATCCTATTTATTATGTTCATGATGGAGCGCTGAGTTCAAATAGTTTGGTTCCGCCAAATTGTGAAGAGAACTTGTTGAATCTGCTGATTCTCTGTACTGCCATGTTAACATTAGTACAGAGCTTCACCAAATTTTTTCTGAGCTCTTCGATTTTTTCCGCGTTGTGTTATTTGCCATCTGCAAACCTGTTCCCTTTTTTAATGACTTATTATTCAGATAGTGTGGTAACTGCTGGCGAAGTGCGAAGAACAGTACCACTGAATCTTGCAAGGGAAACTGGAGTACCATGGTGGAGGATATTCAGAACTCGCTCAATTTACTGTCATTGCGGTGTGCAATTCGCCAAGTTACGCAGTGAGATTTCTCTATGGTTTTTTTTTTGTTCTTGGCTGAAATGTGTGCAGCCAACACTTGCAGAAACATGTCGACCTTGTTAACATGGTAATTATGAGTTTTCTGTGTCCCACTACTTAACAGGAGGGGGAGAATCAGAACGCGGATGATTACATGGAAAACAGCCAACACTTGCAGAAACATGTCGACCTAGTTAAAATGGTAATGCTGAGTTTACCAATAAATTTATCATTTTACAAATAATGCGGCAGGAATCATGGTAGTGCTTCGTTTAGAATTCTTGGTCACGCATGGAAATGACCTCCTTTTGAGCTTCTATTTCTAGAGAAGCTAGCTTTTGAAAAAAAAAGTGGGAAGAATCTGTGGTGGTGAGAAGCTCATAGAAGCCAGTTATTATGGACTTCTGCTGTTGTGGACCGCGAAGCTGTCTTAGAAACCAAAAGAAGACCTCCTAACCCATCTCCGGCCCTTCCATGCGAGTTGGTTCTTTGTAGACCCCTGATGTTGTTGGACAGGTCAAGGCGGGTGGACGGCGGACATATTCAGTCATACGCACGAAGGCGAACTTTGATTTCAAGGACCGAGACTACTCAAATATGCTACTCCCTCCATTTTCATAATTTTGGTCGTAGATTCAGATAATACACCTAAATATGCGACATGAACTATGGAATGGAAAGAAGAGAATAGCATAAAATGGGACCGGCCTCGAGCATGACAAGTCCACCCGGTTGCCTAACTTTTATTATGTCTTAAGTTTTTTTTCTTTTCGAGGGATTGTTATGTATGTATGTAATTACTCGTCCAATGGTAGATAACTGCCCCTCTTCCAACTCAATCGGACACAAAAGTTAGTAAGAGCATCTCAGTCGCGTCCCCTCAAACGGGGCATCAAAGGGTTATTGACCACTCCAGATAAAAAGTCGCTCGCAGTCATGGCCCTCAAATTGATTTTCCGTCTAGTGTGGCCCAATAGCCTGTTCATCGTCGCTAGGCCGTCCCAGACATAGGAGGTTGGTTGCCTCCTCATGGCAGCCAAGCGTTAGAGGATTCTCAAGCTCAATGCCCACCTGTGAAGAGGCCGCTGCCCACCAAGCAGCGCGGGTCGCCCATAATGAGGAGTTCTGCCTAATGCAGGCGATGTTGATGGGCTAGTGTTGGGGAAACTCTGCCCTCACAAGTAGCGCTCAAGCACCGGCAACTGCGCAAAGCAATACGTGTGGGTATCGAGCGGCGGGCATGGGCACAACAAGCAAGGGAAAGAACTACGGCGAGGCTGCCCCGCCGCGGTCCCTGACTAGTGGCGAGTAGGCTAGGGTCTAATTTATATTTAGTCATTTTTCATTCAACTTTGAAGTACATAACAAAATTTGAATAAAGATTTTAATTTATTTCGAATTTGAGCACTTTTTTTTTTGAGAAAGCATATAGCTTTATTACGAAACGTTTTAGGCTAAATCGCCCATTACAGCATCACCAGCACACTCAGGCACCTCATTCTCCCAAGATAAAGAGGAGTCTACATCACACTTAGCCCCTACTTGTGCTAGAACATGAGCTACTTTATTCGTAGAACGTTTACTGAACCTTATAGAACAAGATGAAAACCACAAGCGACTCTGAACCTTAAGGTCTTCAATGATCGGTGCTTCGCTGGAGAAGTCCGCCTTTCTGCTGAATTTGAGCACTTTTGGAGAAGTCATTTGGAGGACGCCAGGGGCAACGCCCCCCCCCCCCCCCCCCCCCCCAAAATGTTAACCTGCGCTGGTGCCCTCATTTGGTCATGACGCCGTTTGAGGGGCGTGATTGGGATGCTCTAACAGGCCTCTCCGTCAGCCATTTTGTGAGCATGTTTTGTCCGACCAGGCCTATGATAATCAACGAATTATTGATCTTACAGTCAAGTGGGGCCCAAGATGTTCATATGGGTGGAAATAAAACTCGAAACTTGTGAGTTTAACGAGTACTCAAAAACTTAGCTCGACTCAACTCGAACTCAGACACTAAGTACCCGGGCCAACTTGATATTTTTTGCTTGAAATTAAGTAAACAAGTTTAATAAGTCAAGTTGCAAGTACTCGGTAAGCTCGTTAATATCCTTATGCTAATATAGAAGCTCATACATTGGTCAACACAAATGAAAATCAAGACTAATAGACTGAAGGTATATGATGAAGCATCCTTCTTGTAGTTTCATTCCATCGTAAATTTAATATGCTATTCAGTTTTTTTATGAGCTTATCAAGCCAACTCAAGTATTTACCGAGTTAAGCCAAGCTGGGGTTTCGAGATCGTTATATTAATGACTTGAGTAGACCAAGTATTTGTAAGTTGAGTTGATATCCATGTCACACTGTGTTGAAGATGCAGAATGGGCATTGTATACTGACCTAGAAGAGTAGCTCCCACCCATCATTTTTTTGAACACAGGGCGGTCCCATAGGGACCTAGAAGCTCTCATTAAGCAGTGGGAGATACAAGTACATGAAGGACCAAAAGAGAAAGGAAAATACAAGCATGTCGCGATTTTTTGCACAACAGACCCTGGATGGAAAACTAAAAAAGCCATCGGGTCCAGCTCCACCTTCACCACCGCATCGCTGAGCAGTCAAGTGCAACGCCGCCGGGGATGGAACCACCTGGGGCGAGGCGCTGGGAGCCAACTGCACTGGGGTTGAGGGGCCTCCTTCTTAGCCTGGAGGCCTGGAGGTTGATTTTCTCCTTCAATCGTCAACCGGAGAGAACCGATGTCGACGAAGAGGGTTGGAGCGGCCGCCTTCGGCATCTTGGACGGCAGCTGCGGAAGAGCTGCCGTGGATTCTCTCCTGGGAGCAGCTTCAAAGCTCCCATGCCGCAGATCCCACCACTAACAAAACGGAAAGTGAAGACCTCTTCCCCCCTCACCACCATGGGAGGAGAACTTCAACGGCCGACCGCCAGCAGCAGTTCCGCCAAGGACACCAACATTATTGATGGAGGCGACTGCAGCTCCTCTTGTCACCGCATCTCTCCGTCCATCGGAGCGCTGTGGCAAGCAGCAGGAGCACCAGCCGGCACCGAGTCCGGCCGGAGGACCCATGTCATCCTAGTGGCAGAACGCCAACAACCAGCATGACACCGAGACAACCAAAACCTACTTTTATTGAGCCTACTATCTACAGCCCTAGATCCGACGCCCTTCCTTGTCCATCCCCAGCCAGCTACTCCAGCAAGAAGGACGTCTGATTGGCCCGGCCTGCGGAGCCGACTCTCAAAGCGGTGAGAGAGAGAGGAGAGCTTTCAAGAGAGGTGGGAAAAGTCATGTCTTTACCGTGCTTCCTTTCCAAGAGCTCCCTACTCCCATCACCATCATGGTTCCACAACAAAGACCATTCAGCCTCATCACGAATTTTGTCAATCGGCTGAGGTTTTCCAAGATACGAGTCTATATTGAATTTTACGAAAGTGTAACTCTCGTTAACTAAACCCTCATCCTCAACCGAGAAAACCATGGGCTTTATCACTTCACCGTAGCATGATCCCCACTATGTGTGTTGGGTCATTCGAGTGTTGATTCAGGACAAGTTCGTGCAAGAGAGAGCAGTTGCAGGTCATTCACTTCTAGGAAGCTAATGATCCAGTTTTATGAGCATGTTGCCTAGGGTTGAATTTGCACAAGCGCTAAAGAATAAATTTCTGAGCCAGTACTAGGTCGTACTGGGAATCCATGTGAATAAATTGCTTCATTTCAAACTTAACGCATGAAATCAAAGATTGAGGAAATATTAAGCTCCCCACAATGAGCTTTACCTAGCAACATATCATCAAGAAGTACGCCAAGAAATAAGGTGACAAAACACACATTGCAAATTAGATCAAAATCTCACAAGACAGGTGGTTCAACATAGCATAATGTTTTGCTGGCAAGATAATGGTTTCAAGTCTAGGCAGGTTCTACATGTAGTAAAAACTAGACACCAGAACAGAAGATTGCCATCAACTTCATGATCTCGGGATACTCTATTTCTTCTTGGTCTCTGTTCCAGCAGATCTGTGGATAATAACAGATATATGGTTTAGAAATGGAAAACATGAATAATTTAGAATAACTGGAACAGGGTACAGGCTTTAACAGTCAATACAGACTTCTCTAGGCAAACATCAGTTTGAAATAGACAAGAAAGCATATTTATTATAAGATTAAGTAACGCTGATGCAGGAAACATTTTTAAGACAGTGAGGGTTTTCCATTATTCAATATTCACAACAACATCTGCAAACACACCTTGACAAACCTAACATGTTTCAAGTTTCACATAATACAGTTTCAGGATGCCATACTGAAGCACACTATTTGAACTCTAACTAAATAATGCTTTTAGCGGTGATGTGAAAACTAAGTAAATAGCAAATTTAAAGTGGACACTACTTTGTGTGAAACAATTACAGTAAACAAACGCACTATAATAGTAACTTCTTGAAACAGAAATGAACTGAAGGAAATGTAGCCAAACTTAGAGAGGCTCACCTCATCTTCCTGAGGACACTGGACATCTCCTCTCTCTTCTTCTTTGCCCTCTTGTGGGTTCCGAGCTTTCGTTTGGCCACCTTCAGAGCACGCTTGTCCTTGCCGACCTTGAGAAGCTCAGTGATGCGCTTCTCATAAGGAGCAAATCCAGCAACCTCCCTGATCAAGTTCCTGACGAAGTGCACCCTCTTGGTACCTTTCTGCAATTCAACAAGGGCAAATGGTCAGACAACGACAATGGCAGAACTGAAACAAAAGACTGTTTATTACTAAAGACAGTATCAAAATTATGATATCTGGTGTATAGGCTTGATACTAAAGAGACAATTATAGGATGAGAAAATATAAGCCTTCAGCAACCACAACAAGCAGGGAAGCTTGTGAAATTTGATTTCATCTTGCATACAACTAGAAGTGCCTTATATTCAACAACGACAAACAAAATCTTGGTAACAAATGCACAAATGCAACTGATAAACAAACACCAAAATATGGTGCCGACGGGAATGCAAAATATCTTCAACCAACATCTTAACAAACTAATGCTGCCACTTGTAATCATACTGAAACCGAGCTAGTCAAGTAGCTTTGATGAATTACTATGTGCAAGATAATTAAATACGCCAGAAAGTAACAGTAAACGCAAAGATCAAGGATACTTCATATAGAAATGGTGACATGTTGTCAGATCCAACGATACTAGCAACGAGCCATGATCTAACTAAGACTCGTTGTTGCTCCGCATAAACAACTAGTTACCAAAGCAAAGCTACCGGCGCATAATCTACCAACAAGCGACCGAGCCTACCGTAACAAATCCACACAGATCAACAAAATAGCTAGATATATCCGGGAGCGGGAGCACAAGATCCTTACCCCCTTGCGGTCGGACGGACGCGGCGGCAGCTCGCGCTTGGTGACGACGTGGCCCTTGTTGATGCCCACGAATAGGCCGGACTTCGGCTGCGTCGGCGCCATGGGCGAACCTTTCCTGCTCGAACAAGCAGCAGCAACCAGCGTTAGCGACGGGGAGAGGAGAGGCGAGGAGCAGAGACGGCGAGGGTTTTGGATCCGCGGCGGCGGCGGCGCATGGGAGGGGCTTACCTTTACCTGGGAGAAGTGAAGCGGCTGCGTCTAAGGAGAAACCCTAGGGCGACGAGTGGATTTATATAGGCCGAGCCGATGCGTCGTCGCGGCTGGTACAGGTGGGCCGGGTCAGGAGTAAGATGGGCCTTTTGGGGTTTGCCGCTCTATTCTGTTTACTCAGGCCGGATGATTCGGTAACTCTTAGATGGGCTTTTATTTCCTTTTTGGGGCCGGACTGATTTGTGGACTTGGGTCGTTTGCATGGGCTGCGAGGACGGCTCGCCGGTGCCAGGCGCCTGCGATTGTGCAGTTTATTACCGTTTACGCTTAATAATCGTGGTACTAGGTGGTCTCAGACTCTCAGTGAAACTTATGCCTTTTGTGCCTACAATACTTGGGTCTTCCTGCGAGGCTTGTGGGAGTGGACAGAAGTGATAACTTTGTTCATCTTATTGAGAGAATAATTCAGCGTATTAATGGATGGAAAGAAAAATATTTGTCTATTGGTGCCAAGGAAATTCTTTTGAAGTCTGTGGCTCAAGTAATCCCAGTTTATGCTATGTCTGTTTTTCTTATTTCTAAAGAGGTTTGTAAAAGAATGATAGATGCTATCTCAAGCT
Organism: Lolium perenne; assembly: GCF_019359855.2. Taxonomy (NCBI): domain Eukaryota; kingdom Viridiplantae; phylum Streptophyta; class Magnoliopsida; order Poales; family Poaceae; genus Lolium; species Lolium perenne. Next base: position 207,483,503 of record NC_067244.2, read on the forward strand.
TTTGGTGGGGAGATGACGAAAACAACAACAAAATGCACTGGATGGCATGGTGGAAAATGTGCTACCCGAAAACAGAGGGGGGAATGGGTTTTAAAGACCTTCATTCTTTCAATCTCGCCATGCTGGCTAAACAAGTGTGGCGTCTGGCCACTGATAACACCTCCCTTTGTGCATCAGTTCTGCACTCCAAATATTACCCTCATGGAGACATCTTGAAAGTTGGTCCAAAGAATGGTTCTTCTATTACTTGGGAAAGCATCTTTGTTGGTATTGCTGCATTCAAACGTGGTTACATTTGGAGAATTGGGATGGGAGAGAATACTAATATCTATACGGATCCTTGGATTCCCTCAAGTCATAATAGGCGGATTGAGTCTCCCCGTGGATTAGGGGTTTATTCAAAAGTCTCACAATTAATTTGCTGGGTTATAGGTAATTGGGATGTTCCTCTTCTTTGATCCCTATTCTTGGATGTTGATGTGGAACGCATCCTCGAGATCCCGTTAAATGTTTAGGGGTTCCAGGACTTCATTGCTTGGCACTATAATAAAAATGGCAGATATACAGTGAAATCAGGATATTACCTTCAATGGAGGCACCAATTCGGTCCTAGTGCAGCTCAGCTGGCTCTTCAAGGATCATCGGTGCTCAACCCAATTTGGAGAATTTTGTGGAGCCTAAAACTGCCAAGCAAAGTGAAAATATTTCTATGGCGGGCTCTCCATGGGATAGTCCCTCTTAAATCAATCTTGGCTAATAGACATATAGGTACCTCTAGTCAATGTCCTATTTGCATGCAAGGGGCATGAGGACATTCTTCATCTCCTATTCCAATGTGATACGGCGAGTCAAATTTGGAGCTCACTTGGATTGTTGGAGATTATCGATGATGCTACGTTGTCTGACCGAGCAGGGTCGACGGTCCTGGAACACCTCTTCCGTGTTGAAAATTCTATGCCTCGATTTGAGTCTGTTGGACTAACAGAGGTGATCGGTACTGCTTGTTGGTATCTCTGGTGGATGAGGCGACAAAGGACAAATGGTGAGCCCGTCCCGCCAATTTTCAAATGCAAAATTTCTATCCTGTCAATTACGGCGAATGCAGCAAAGGTGGGTGCAAAAAAAACCGTAAGGCAGATTAAATGGGAGAAACCGTTGGCTAGACAAGTTAAGGTAAATGTTGATGGATCGTTCTCTCAAGCCTCACATGTTGGTGCGGCGGGTGCTGTCATGCGGGATTACAATGAAAATTTCATGGCGGCTTCTACAGTCTATCTCCCAAATATCACTTCGGCTAATGTCGCAGAAGCCATGGCGATGAAGGAGGGCCTTGCCCTGGCTAGTCGCCTTTGAGTTAATGATGTGATCATGGAGTCTGACTCGCTGGAGATTGTCGATGCGTGTTCAGGGGCAGATGAATGGTGGGGAGATGCTTCGGCAATTTTTGTTGATTGTATGGACCTAGCAACGGGTATTGGAAAGGTCGCTTTTAAGCACCGCTGAGGAGAAGCAAATGAAGTCGCCCATCAGTTAGCTAGAAATAGTTTCACTGAGCAAAACAATTGTAATTGGGTTTATGAACCCCCTAGCTTCATTTTAGAGAAACTCATCTCTGATGTAACTATACCGTGATGTGCGGCAACAGGTTTTAGGCGCACTCTTTTTCTCTCAGGGTATCGTAAGGGACTAGGAGGTTTTTAATGAGATGGACTATTGTTTGCTTAATAGAGTGGTTTTAAATTTCAAAAAAAAACTCCTCAGCTGACGAATTTTTCATTTCCGTTTGAAGAACTGTGAGTTATGCTTAATTGTGCACAACTCTGAACCTAGGATTTACTATCCTCAAAGCAACTTTGGTGGTACACAAAACTGAGAATCACGCCTCTCCTGATGGTGAAAACTGAAATGCATGGACTGCTAATTCCAATATAGAGATGCGAAATGTGAAATCTGACTATTATGTATTTACTTGTTTTTCCTTGAAATCATTGGATGAGTGAACTTTTATTGCACGAGCTAATAAGTCGGCAATTTGATATCACATGCTAGACATGTAAGTTGTGACCTAGAGTTTGCCACTACAGATATGCATAGCTGAATTGCACCATGGCGGGATCAAGCGTGAATGCGCGATGGTGCAACGCAACACACACATGTTGGCTAATTCTAATATGGAGGTATGTTCGGAGCGTGAGCTGCATGGGTACATTTACATCAGCATCTCTTTCCGGACGATGTGTTCGATCTAGAGTGAACTTTTTGCTGCATCAACCGGATCGGCAATATCCACACAATAGATTATAATTGTGACTTGTGATCCTAGTTGTTGCCATTGTTGAGCAGCCACATATTGCCGTACTGTAGTACAATAGACGTGTGCGCCAGTAAGTTAAGATAGTTAACTTCATAATGTCGTGACTCGTGACAAATAAACAACGATTTGTGCTCTCCGGTGTCCCCTCACCACTACCAAAGTTGAAGGAGTAAGCTAGCTTGCCTCTCTTAACAAAGGGGCATCGGAAGATCCTAGCTGTTCATTTGTTTACCAGTGCCAAATCTTAGAGGCGCGGTGGGTGGAGAGAGAGTCGTATGGATATCTCTAGTGCCAAGTTTGGATGCCGAGGAGGGAAAACCCTTTGAACTAAGCTCTGGACACACGGGATCCCGTCCAAACCATACATGGGAGAAATCATCCCACACATGGGGAAAAGCTCTGTTATCGTTTGGCGACACATGAAGGCGAAAGGTTGGAGTCTCGATGAGAGGAGAGAAAGTTGCATGCGGAGGCGAGGGAGTCGCAACCATACACGCGGGTTTTGTTCCCGATGTGCCGAGACATGGAACATCACCCCTAGGAAACGAAGGGGTATGGCCAAAGAAACCCAGTCGAATGTATGCATCTGTGGAAATTACATGGGTAGCAATAACATGTGGATTTTGCTGCATTGAAAAACACGGGGATCAGATCCCTGCAACCAAACTAGCTCTTATAAAGAAAAATCATACTAGGGATTGTTTATGTTACATATCACATAGCCACATCACCAGCTAGACGGTCTCTTTATAATTTGAAACCATAAATTCTAGGAAAAATCTAGGGGAGGCGTCACATCCTCACTCCAATCATGGGGCGGCAGGATTTTTGCATCCCTCCCTATAGGAGAGAGCACATGCATGCATGAAACAATCTACCACATCATAATGACAACATCACATTAATCCAATATTAAAAAATTCAAACCCATTTATCTTCTAAATTGCTATTCTGATTAGTGACTCGTTTGTACCGCTAAGTTTGTCTCAGCGAGGGCTTCAAAACTAGATCCTATGTTGCTATGTTTTGAAAAAAAAAATCGACGCATTAGTTTCTAGATTAATATCGAACAATTCCCACAATAATTGTACATGGTACCAAATAATTTGTTACATGTTTTCCAAATATTGCATTAATATGCACACCTACAATGTGTGATTTGACTATGTTTTTTAGGTCACACCAGTTGCCAGGTTATAGTGATATGGTTGCCTGCTTAGCAACGAAAAATTACTATGATAATTATGCATGGTTACCAGATAGGTTTTTTACCCATCTTACATGTGGACTGATATGCATAGCTAGTGAACGGGTGTTCAAGTATCTCTAGGACCTAAGCGACTACATCATTCCACAAAAATTAGGTATCATGGAGCTTTAAATTGATGTAGAATGATGTACATGAACCTATCAAACAACTTATTACAATCAAGCAACGAAATGTGAATAATATGACAAGTTAGTGATAACAATCTGGTAATTACTGACAATAAAAGGTTCTCAAAACATAGTAACAAAAGATCAAGTTTCGAATATCTCGTCATGACTAAGCCCATGCAGAAAATAGATTTTCAAACATATTGGAGGTTTGATAGATAAAGATTTTTTTAATTTATCTAATTGTGGAGAATCTAGATGAAAGTCCGTCGCACATACCCAGGCTTGGTGTACATTCTATTGCCTCCATTGCGACAAAGCAAGCTAGGCCATGCAATGTGGTCCTCTATTGGCTGATGTTAAGAAAAGTTCTCCCGCAAAAGCCCCATAAAAACAAAAAGACACGAATATCCAGCGTACAGCCTCTGACCGTCCTGCCATCCACCTCCTCCGTGTCGTTCCTCTAGCCTCCGCCCCTGTTCGTCGGCACCATCAGCCATGCCTCATCTCCGACGTCTATATCCTCACTACTCCCCTACCTGTGGACCTCACCCGCATGTGGGGCCTCTCTGTATCTAGTCGCCGCCCTCAGCCCCTTCCCACTCGTAGTTCCGTGAGTTTGAAGCCAAACGGACGAAGCAACTACCCGTTTACTTCCTCCACCATTCCTTTTCAATCCTCTAAGCTTCCATCGTAACAAAGCATGTGCATGGTTTGGTTCCAAACCACCTAATCGCCTTTCACCTAGAGGGATTTCCTGCCACATCCACCAAGACAATATACTACCCCAAGACACATGGGCGAAGCACCCGCGCCAAGCTAGGGCATCGACTGCTGGAGCGCTGAGGGAAACAGTGATAACATCACCCAGATGTAGCACCCGCACCAAGCTAGGGCATCGACTGCTAGAGCACTGAGGGAAACAGTGATAAGAGCACCCGGACGTTGGCAGCAGGGGCCACTACGGCTATGGCCAGGCCTATGGCCAGACCTAGAGGATGGACCGGGTGGGCCGTGGCCCACCGTGATTTTTTCTAAAAAATGACTACCATATAAAAATTTAGGTACCATCTAATCAAATAGGCCACATAATAACTTGTATATTCCATTGGGATGATACCTACATGTTTCCTCTCAACCGAGGTTCATCCTGCAATCCTACTTGCGACGGGAATGTGATTGAGCGCACACAACTCCGCGCCGGGGGCCGATGGGTGACGTAAGCAGGGTTGAAGCGCATGCTCGTGCGCTCGACGACATCTCCTACTAGCGCAATGCGAGAAAGCACCAATTTCAGGCAAGGTGCCACCAGTGGACCAACCCATCCGCTGCGAGTAGAGCGTCGTGATTGTTGGTCCACATTGGACACCTATTTTTCGGGAGAGCAGATTCTCCGATTGGTTAAGTTGCTTGCATATTTGCTTTTCGGGAATTATCACTTAGTTTTTTCTGGGCCTGCAAAAATTTCACTGGAATTGTATGCGCACATCCTCAACACATGTTGGTGTTTATTTTTCCAAGACATCCTTGGATGAGATTGAGATTTATCTTCTCGTGAGTGATTTTGTACTATGAATGTTAAAAGAGTTTTGTAAGCTAATACTATGTAAATTATTTCATGTGTAGAATGTTATATATGAATATCAGTTATTAGTTTGGTGTTTATACCAAAGGGAAAATATTATCGTTTCACCTTGGTGCCCCAAATCTTAGGACCAGCCCTACACACACACGAGGAAATCTCCCTTGGCTCGGATGGGCCCACATAGGTTGGGCGCACGACAGCGACCCGAGCAACTCGAGCACAAGTCGGTTCTCATTTTGGTTTATATCTTTGTAGTTGCATAATTGACCCTAGAGATGAATGGTGGCATTATGTCCCATTTTACGAAATCAATTTTACTCGTTTTTGTTTTTAATTATTTGTATCCATACCACAAGTAATATATTCTCACGTTAAATTTCGTGCAAATAAGTTTATTTGAAAAACTGGCGGGAGCACTCAGTGGTGGACCTAGAAAATTGTGGAAGCCTGGGCGCGCACCGCAAGCCAACTAAATTGTTTTCTTGGGCAAATGTAAGTTTCACATGGAACAAATATTGTTTTTACACTAGTTTTGTTTTATGTGGAAATATGAAAACAATACATTGCAAGATGACAACACATCCAAATGTTCACAAGGTCACGAAATATTCGAATTCGAATGTATGAGCCATTGAGGTTGAGGTTGACGAGCTGCCATCTGCCCATCTCGCCGATGCTTCCGGCCGTTGCATGCGGCTAGGCCTGGGACCATAGGCGGACAAAGGATTCACATCCAATCCTCCATCACCCAGATATTTGTCGCCTATGGCTACCGCATATGATCTGCCGGTATGCCGCCGTAGCATGTAGAAGTTTGGGTGAGGCTCTCGGAGAGCGTCGATTTGGTAAATACAAAAAAGTTAGAATAATGTTGCACTTATGGACACGGATAAGGTTTTTGAAAAAGGTTCTTACGAACTTACCAAAGTTAAGGGTGGGAATTTTAAAAACCATTATATTTAAGGAAAGAATCATACTTGTCAACCAAATCAGCCCGTGGAGTTTTTCGTAAAACCAACAAGCCCGGGCACGTGCACGGGCAACATGGACGGTCGGTCCGCCCGTGGAAGCACTTGCATACACCATATGAGCACAAAACACATTTCAAATAAGCATATCAAAAGGTATATTTATGTTCTTATGTTATTATTATTATTACTATTATTATTATTATCGTGTATACAATTCCAATACCATGCGCATAGCACACATATTATGTGAACTTACTAGGGAATCTAACTTTCAAGGAAAAATTGCCAATGGTTAGAAATTTTTATAACTATAGGTACATAACAATAAATCTGGACCACAACTAAGATATTTATTTGATTGTACGAATTATAGATCTCTATGAAGGTAATTGTGGATATTAATATATATATATACACCAACACACATACATACGTATATACATTTATAAATACACCATATAATTTTAATAGTAGATGAAAAATAGTTTAAGAAAAACTTGATTGCTACATAAATTTAAATTAGCACAAGAAAACTATGCATTATATACATTACAGTTGTACAAGAGAGAATTAATATCCGAAAATAGTGTTATGTGGTTAGTTAAAAAATCTAAGGAATCTAAAACTATACTCAATAAGACTATATTATGATAACAATAAGTTTAGCAAAATTATAAAACTTTTGTATACCATATCTTGCAAATTTAAATACATCATATAATTTTAGCAATAGGGGAAAATAATTTAAGTAAAACTTTATTATAACAACAATTTAAATTAGCTCAAGAAATCTATGCATTATATACATCATGATTGTATAACAACAAAATAATATCCAGAAATAGTGTTATGTGATTAATTAAGCGCGCCGCCGATGACTTGCTCGGTGGTGAGGACATGGGTGACTGCCGGCCATGGTGGACAAGGACAAAGACAGATTTAGCAGAGAGAATAAGGGCAGAGATGTAACTTAAGGTAAATTAAACCGGTTAATCACTTGGCAGTGGAAATTTCACGTAAATAATAAGGTAGAATGGGTAGTTTCAGAGCAGCAGATGAACCATGACGTCCTATTGCAATTTAATAATATAGATGTTTATAAAGAAATTGCTCCCGATTTGATAGGTGTTTTTATTCTCTCGTTCCTGGCGTCCGTCGCTGTCGAGCATGTTCCTCGGCAATGCCCACCTTGAGGGGCTTAGGGTTGGCGGAATCCTGCAGGCTAACACGAGACATCAGATACCAAACAAACGGGGAGAAAGATTTACCCAGGTTTAGGGCCCTCGATGAGGTAAAACCCTTACTTCCTGCTTGTCTGATCTTGATTATTATGAATATCGGGTTACAATGGGGTAGCCGAAGGCTATGACTAAGAACTCGATGAGAAGCTAGACTTGTGTATGACCTAACTCTCGACTTGCGGTGTCTATGGCTGGATTGGTTGTATGTCCCTCGGCAGCCCCTCTCCTGGCCCTTATATTGTGAGCCAGGTCTCAAGAGGTCTGCTCGAGTACGACTAGGTTACAAAGAGTGCTACATCTAAACTTTCCTTGTTCCTTCATCTCCTTGCCTTGTTCTTCAAGAATCCTTCACGGGAACCGACATGGCGGACCACCTTGGTTAGCAAATGATCTTCACGGGCCCATGGCTGGGCCATAGGAGGTAGCGCAATATTAGTTAGGGATTTCTATTTTCGTGCCCCTGCTTCGTTAGTTGTACTCAGTTTTCCCCAGCTCGTTAGTTATTCCTCAGCTTTCCCCTCCCTCTAGTTTCAAACCCCTCGAAGACGCGGGTTGCCGTCAGGTCAGAGGCCTTACCGTTACCGTCAGGTCAGTTCCTCTCTGACCGTCTCGTGCTGACGGGTAGCCATCCATCTACCGCTGACGCATGGGCCGTTTTATTTCCTGATTGTATACGCGGTGCTGCCAATGACAAATGGGGACGCTCTATGGGGCTGCCGCAGCCAATGACCAGTGGGTCGTCTATTTATTTATAGAAAATTATATTGCCGCTCTGTGGGGCCTCCGCAGCCAATGACCGATGTGGCAGGTGACTATTTTCGCAGCTTAATCTAAAGTGACTCTTATGCTAAACATTGTGCATCCCGATGTTGACCTAGCAGTGGTGGCGAGCATATCCGTTCTGACCATGCCGATATCGGCATCGGCATCGGCATCGTTTGGAGGATGTGGTGCTCGAATAATAGTGGAAATGCGATATTATTTTTTACATGCATAATATATAGAAAATAGCTAGATCTCTAAATCGATGCATATGAAGCTACATATATATTCTTGGTCATAATCCCCTTATCTAAAGGGGATGGATGCATGGCTTCACGTCGTCGCTTTCATCGTCAGTATCTTCGTCGTCTGATTAGTAGTACCTCCTGCACATTGTTCCGTCGAACACCTTCACTGTGAGCACATCATCGCCTTCATATTTGAAGTGTACGTAGCAGCCGAAATCCACACCGTGCGCGATGACGAATTTCTCCCAGCCCTTGTCGAGGTACATCCGGCCTTGTCCGTCAAATAGGACCTCCACGGTCCAGAGACGAGGACCGCAGTCAGCTGCTCGCAGATACACCTTAGCTGGCTCCTGGCCGTCAAGATAGTCCGCAATTTTTTTTGGGAGTTCCTGCAAAGAGAACGAGCGCCGATCGTTTGAAATTAAAGGTTTTTTAGAACATGCCCATAATTGATCACATGCATCATATATGTGGGAACGCGTACGTACCTTCTTGACCAAAGGGTCTTCATAGACGACGATGAAGAACTCCTCTATGATCAATGGCAGTGTTGACGGTGGTGGTGGCAATGATGATGATCCACTTCCCCTTCCCCTTCCCCTTCCCCTTCCCCTTCCGGTCCGCGTCCGAGACGTGGAAGCCATGGAAATGGATCAAGTGTATGTGGACGAAGAAGAGAGAGGCAGAACCTATTGACACAAGGGATGGCCGTGTGGGTGTTTATAAGGGAGAGATGACTGTTGTAGGGGTTTACACAATAAAATAAGGAAGAGGTGAACGTTGGTGGGGGTTTACACAATAAATTAAGGAGGAGATGACCGTTGTGGGGGTTTACACAATAAATTAAGGAGGAGACGACCGTTGTGGGGGTATATATCTCAACAAAAAAGAAAAGCAGACTATTGATACGCGTACAGCACGCGTCCGTTGGGAACCCTAAGAGGAAGGTGTGATGCGTACAGCGGCAAGTTTTCCCTCAGTAAGAAACCAAGGTTTATCGAACCAGTAGGAGCCAAGAAGCACGTTGAAGGTTGATGGCGGCGAGATGTAGTGCGGCGCAACTCCAGGGATTCCGGCGCCAACGTGGAACCTGCACAACACAACCAAAGTACTTTGCCCCAACGAAACAGTGAGGTTGTCAATCTCACCGGCTTGCTGTAACAAAGGATTAGATGTATAGTGTGGATGATGATTGTTTGCGAAAACAAGAGAACAAGTATTGCGATGAGATTGTATTCGATTAAAAGAATGGACCGGGGTCCACAGTTCACTAGAGGTGTCTCTCCCATAAGAATAAGCATGTTGGGTGAACAAATTACAGTTGGGCAATTGACAAATAGAGAGGGCATGACCATGCACATACATGATATGATGATTATAGTGAGATTTAATTGGGCATTACGACAAAGTACATAGACCGCTATCCAGCATGCATCTGTGCCTAAAAAGTCCACCTTCAGGTTATCATCCGAACCCCTTCCAGTATTAAGTTGCAAACAACAGACAATTGCATTAAGTATGGTGCGTAATGTAATCAATAACTACATCCTCGGACATAGCATCGATGTTTTATCCCTAGTGGCAACAGCACATCCACAACCTTAGAACTTTACATCCTTGTCCTGCATTTAATGGAGGTATGAACCCACTATCGAGCATAAATACCCCCTCTTGGAGTTACTAGCAAAAACTTGGCCAGAGCCTCTACTAACAATGGAGAGCATGCAAGATCATAAACAACACATAGGTAATAGATTGATAATCAACATAACATAGTATTCTCTATCCATCGGATCCCAACAAACACAACATATAGCATTACAGATAGATGATCTTGATCATGTTAGGCAGCTCACAAGATCCAACAATGAAGCACAATTAGGAGAAGACGACCATCTAGCTACTGCTATGGACCCATAGTCCAGGGGTGAACTACTCACTCATCACTTCGGAGGCGACCATCGCGGTGAAGAGTCCTCCGGGAGATGATTCCCCTCTCCGGCAGGGTGCCGGAGGCGATCTCCTGAATCCCCCGAGATGGGATTGGCGGCGGCGGCGTCTCTGGAAGGTTTTCCGTATCGTGGCTCTCGGTACTGGGGGTTTCGCGACGAAGGCTTTAAGTAGGCGGAGGAGATAGGTCAGGGGGCCTGACAGGGGGCCCACACACTAGGCCGGCGCGGCCAAGGGCCAGGCCGCGTCGCCCTAGCGTCTAGCCACCTCGTGGCCCCACTTCGTGACTCCTTCGGTCTTCTGGAAGCTTCGTGTGAAAATAGGCCCCTGGGCGTTGATTTCGTCCAATTCCGAGAATATTTCCTTACTAGGATTTCTGAAACCAAAAACAACAGAAAACAGCAACTGGCTCTCCGGCATCTCGTTAATAGGTTAGTGCCGGAAAATGCATAAATATGACATAAAGTATGCATAAAACATGTAGATATCATCAATAATGTGGCATGGAACATAAGAAATTATCGATACGTCGGAGACGTATCAGCATCCCCAAGCTTAGTTCCTGCTCGTCCCGAGCAGGTAAACGATAACAAAGATAATTTCTGGAGTGACAAGTCATCATAACCTTGATCATACTATTGTAAGCATATGTAATGAATGCAGCGATCAAAACAATGGTAAATGACATGAGTAAACAAATGAATCATATAGCAAAGACTTTTCATGAATAGTACTTCCAAGACAAGCATCAATAAGTCTTGCATAAGAGTTAACTCATAAAGCAATAATTCAAAGTAAAGGTATTGAAGCAACACAAAGGAAGATTAAGTTTCAGCGGTTGCTTTCAACTTGTAACATGTATATCTCATGGATATTGTCAATGTAAAGTAATATAACAAGTGCAATATGCAAGTATGTAGGAATCAATGCACAGTTCACACAAGTGTTTGCTTCTTGAGGTGGAGAGAAATAGGTGAACTGACTCAACATAAAAGTAAAAGAAGGGCCCTTCGCAGAGGGAAGCATTGATTGCTATATTTGTGCTAGAGCTTTGGTTTTGAAAACATAAAGAGAGCATAAAAGTAAAGTTTTGAGAGGTGTTTGTTGTTGTCAACGAATGGTAGTGGGCACTCTAACCCCCTTGCCAGAAAAACCTTCAAAGAGCGGCTCCCATGAATTATTTTTATTTTTGGGTGGCACTCCTTCCAACCTTTCTTTCACAAACCATGGCTAACCGAATCCTCGGGTGCCTGCCAACAATCTCATACCATGAAGGAGTGCCTTTTTATTTTAGTTTTATTATGATGACACTCCTCCCCACCTTTGCTTTCTCAAGCCATGGCTAACCGAATCCTTCGGGTGCCGTCCAACTATCACATACCACGGAGGAGTGTCTATTTAGGTTAATTAATTTGGGACTGGGAATCCCATTGCCAGCTCTTTTTGCAAAATTATTCGATAAGCGGATGAAACCACTAGTCCATAGGTGAAAGTTGCCCAACAAGATTGAAAGATAAACACCACATACTTCCTCATGAGCTATAAAACATTGACACAAATCAGAGGTGATAAATTTTGAATTGTTTAAAGGTAGCACTCAAGCAATTTACTTTGGAATGGCGGAGAAATACCATGTAGTAGGTACGTATGGTGGACACAAATGGCATAGTGGTTGGCTCAAGGATTTTGGATGCATGAGAAGTATTCCCTCTCGATACAAGGTTTAGGCTAGCAAGGTTATTTGAAACAAACACAAGGATGAACCGGTGCAGCAAAACTCACATAAAAGACATATTGTAAACATTATAAGACTCTACACCGCCTTCCTTGTTGTTCAACCCAATACTAGAAATTATCTAGACCTTAGAGAGACCAATTATGCAAACCAAATTTTAGCAAGCTCTATGTATTTCTTCATTAATAGGTGCAAAGTATATGATACAAGAGCTTAAACATGAGCACAACAATTGCCAAGTATCAAATTATCCAAGACATTTTAGAATTACTACATGTAGCATTTCCCGTTTCCAACCATATAACAATTTAACGAAGAAGATTCAACCTTCGCCATGAACATTATGAGTAAAGCCTGAGGACATATTTGTCCATATGCAACAGCGGAGCGTGTCTCTCTCCCACACAATGAATGCTAGGATCCATTTTATTCAAACAAAACAAAAACAAAAACAAACCGACGCTCCAAGCAAAGTACATAAGATGTGATGGAATAAAAATATAGTTTCACTAGAGGAACCTGATAATGTTGTCGATGAAGAAGGGGATGCCTTGGGCATCCCCAAGCTTAGATGCTTGAGTCTTCTTGAAATATGCAGGGGTGAACCACCGGGGCATCCCCAAGCTTAGAGCTTTCACTCTCCTTGATCATATCGTATCATCCTCCTCTCTTGATCCTTGAAAACTTCCTCCACACCAAACTCAAAACAACTCATTAGAGGGTTAGTGCACAATTAAAATTTACATGTTCAGAGGTGACATAATCATTCTTAACACTTCTGAACATTGCTCAAAGCTACTGAAAGTTAATGGAATAGAAAAATCCATCAAGCATAGCAAAACAGGCAATGCGAAATAAAAGGCAGAATCTGTCAAAACAGAACAGTTCGTAAAGACGAATTTCTAAGAGGCACCAGACTTGCTCAAATGAAAATGCTCAAATTTAATGAAAGTTGCGTACATATCTGAGGATCACTCACGTAAATTGGCATAATTTTTTGAGTTACCTACAGAGAATTAGGCCCAGATTCGTGACAGCAAAGAAATCTGTTTCTGCGCAGTAATCCAAATCTAGTATGAACCTTACTATCAACGACTTTACTTGGCACAACAATGCACAAAACTAAGATAAGGAGAGGTTGCTACAGTAGTAACAACTTCCAAGACTCAAATATAAAATAAAAGTACTGTAGTAAAAACATGGGTTGTCTCCCATAAGCGCTTTTCTTTAACGCCTTTCAGCTAGGCGCAGAAAGTGTATATCAAGTATTATCAAGAGGTGATGCATCTACAGCGGGGTTTGGAGTTTTCTCAACCATGCATTGTATTTTGGATACATAAGTTTCAGAGGCTCCCTTTTCATTAGTCTTGGGCTTGCTACTCTCATCAAACAAATTTTGAGGGACAAGCCAAGCATAATTATCATCTAGAGCTTCATGCATAGCTAGGAGCTTGCAAGGTATTGGTGCTTTAATCTCCCCACCATCATTAACATTATTAGTGTACTTAATTCTATCCATATCCATCTTTTTCAAGTGTTCTTTTAAAATCGGTGATCATACCAAGCCTCTCATGCTTACTAAAAACTTTTCTAGCTTCTTTGGCTATATCCTCAAATTCTCGCACTAGGATTTTTAGAACAAAATCTCTCTTCTCTCCCCTCTCCATATCAGAAAGTGTAAGGAACATGTGTTGTATCATGGGGTTGAGACTAATAAATCTAGCTTCCATCATGCGTACCAAACAAACAGAGGCATCTTCATAGGTAGGGACAGCTTTTGCAAGGGGTATATCTTTAAGATCTTCATGCATACTAACATGGGTGAAAAATTCTTCTATATTATCTCTTCCAATTATAGACCCTTGTCCTACCGGTATATCTTTTACAGTAAAATTAAAAGGAAACATGATGAAATAAGTAAAGCAAATGCAAGTAATTAATTTTTTTGTGTTTTTGATATAGAGTGCAAACAAGACAGTAAATAAAGTAAAGCTAGCAACTATTTTTTTTGTATTTTGATATAATGCAGCAAACAAAGTAGTAAATAAAATAAAGCAAGACAAAAACAAAGTAAAGAGATTGGAGGTGGAGACTCCCCTTGCAGCGTGTCTTGATCTCCCCGGCAACGGCGCCAGAAAATCTGCTTGATACACGTACAGCACGCGTCCGTTGGGAACCCCAAGAGGAAGGTGTGATGCGTACAGCGGCAAGTTTTCCCTCAGTAAGAAACCAAGGTTTATCGAACCAGTAGGAGCCAAGAAGCACGTTGAAGGTTGATGGCGGCGAGATGTAGTGCGGCGCAACTCCAGGGATTCCGGCGCCAACGTGGAACCTGCACAACACAACCAAAGTACTTTGCCCCAACGAAACAGTGAGGTTGTCAATCTCACCGGCTTGCTGTAACAAAGGATTAGATGTATAGTGTGGATGATGATTGTTTGCAGAAAACAGTAGAACAAGTATTGCAGTAGATTGTATTCGATTAAAAGAATGGACCGGGGTCCACAGTTCACTATAGGTGTCTCTCCCATAAGAATAAGCATGTTGGGTGAACAAATTACAGTTGGGCAATTGACAAATAGAGAGGGCATGACCATGCACATACATGATATGATGAGTATAGTGAGATTTAATTGGGCATTACGACAAAGTACATAGACCGCTATCCAGCATGCATCTATGCCTAAAAAGTCCACCTTCAGGTTATCATCCGAACCCCTTCCAGTATTAAGTTGCAAACAACAGACAATTGCATTAAGTATGGTGCGTAATGTAATCAATAACTACATCCTCGGACATAGCATCGATGTTTTATCCCTAGTGGCAACAGCACATCCACAACCTTAGAACTTTCATCCTTTGTCCCAGATTTAATGGAGGCATGAACCCACTATCGAGCATAAATACTCCCTCTTGGAGTTACTAGCAAAAACTTGGCCAGAGCCTCTACTAACAACGGAGAGCATGCAAGATCATAAACAACACATAGGTAATAGATTGATAATCAACATAACATAGTATTCTCTATCCATCGGATCCCAACAAACACAACATATAGCATTACAGATAGATGATCTTGATCATGTTAGGCAGCTCACAAGATCCAACAATGAAGCACAATTAGGAGAAGACGACCATCTAGCTACTGCTATGGACCCATAGTCCAGGGGTGAACTACTCACTCATCACTCCGGAGGCGACCATGGCGGTGAAGAGTCCTTCGGGAGATGATTCCCCTCTCCGGCAGGGTGCCGGAGGTGATCTCCTGAATCCCCCGAGATGGGATTGGCGGCGGCGGCGTCTCTGGAAGGTTTTCCGTATCGTGGCTCTCGGTACTGGGGGTTTCGCGACGAAGGCTTTAAGTAGGCGGAGGAGATAGGTCGGGGAGGCGACGGGGGCCCACACACTAGGCCGGCGCGGCCAAGGGCCGGGCCGCGCCGCCTAGCGTACTGGCCACCTCGTGGCCCCACTTCGTGACTCCTTCGGTCTTCTGGAAGCTTCGTGTGAAAATAGCCCCACAGGCGTTGATTTCGTCCAATTCGAGAATATTTCCTTACTAGGATTTACTGAAACCAAAAGCATAAAAAACAAGAATCGGCTCTTCGGCATCTCGTTAATAGGTTAGTGCCGGAAAATGCATAAATATGACATAAAGTATGCATAAAACATGTAGATATCATCAATAATGTGGCATGGAACATAAGAAATTATCGATATGTCAGAGACCTATCAACTATCTTGACGGAAATGGAACTTCGTGATATAGTTTATCAATTTACCGTGAAAAGTAATGCCTAAAAGAAATGGTAATTCGTGATAGTTTATCATTTACCGTAATGGCTACAACAAATCGTTGATGGTTTATCATTTTTTGCGTGAAAAGTAATGGCTACAAGAAATGGGTGATGGTGTATCATTTTTTGCGTGAAAAGTAATGGCTACAACAAAATCGGTGATGGTTTATCGTTTTTTGCGTGAAAAGTAATGGCTACAAGAAATGGGTGATGGTGTATCATTTTTTGCGTGAAAAGTAATGGCTACAACAAAATCGGTGATGGTTTATCGTTTTTTGCGTGAAAAGTAATGGCTACAAGAAATGGGTGATAGTGTATCATTTTTTGCGTGAAAAGTAATGGCTACAAACAAATCGGTGATGGTTTATCGTTTTTTGCGTTAAAAGTAATGGCTACAAGAAATGGGTGATGGTGTATCATTTTTTGCGTGAAAAGTAATGGCTACAACAAAATCGGTGATGGTTTATCGTTTTTTGCGTGAAAAGTAATGGCTACAAGAAATGGGTGATGGTGTATCATTTTTTGCGTGAAAATTAATGGCTACAACAAAATCGGTCATGATTTATCGTTTTTTGCGTGAAAAGTAATGGGTACAAGAAATGGGTGATGGTGTATCATTTTTTTGCATGAAAAGTAATGGCTACAACAAATCGGTGATGGTTTATCATTTTTTGCGTGAAAAGTAATGCCTAAAAAGAGTTTATAATTTAGCTCGTGAAAAATAATGCAGAAAACCAAACTTTGCGTGAAGCTAACCGACGATAGAGAGAGAGAGGGTGGTGGCCCCGACCAGAGAGAGAGATATGGGTTATCCTGCCCGTTAGATCATATGATCAACGGCCGGCGGGCACGATCCGCGTGACATGGGCTAGACCAATCAGGGCAATATTGGGCATCTGTGAGAGTTTGTGAAGGGAGAGGGCAAAACTGAGTAGTATCAAGAAACCAAGGGCAAGTGAGTAGTAAACAGACTAAGGGATTCAAATATGAGATTTAAAAAATGGAAAATGCGTGTTTTGTACAATGAAACCCATCTTGGCCTACCTCAAACTATTTGCAATACAAATCTACATGAGTGTGAAAATTATGGCCTCATTCAGACAAAGTATGTTTTGGGGAAAGCTGTTTTGGGTAGGGCTTATTATGGAAAACCATGCACCTTCATAGCTACTAGGTGATTTGAGAAGTGGCAATTTGTGGTGAAACTTGATTTATCTATGATTTATCTATGATTTGAGAAGTGGCAATTTGTGGTAAAGACTCAATGAGTAAGTGCCACTCTTTTTCGGATTTTTTTGCACATTAAATAACTCATTTAACTAGTTAATCCCATTTGTTGACTCTCTGTTGACCAGCCACTTGAGGGTAAAACTGAGTATATTGCACTAGCCAGTATTAGCACTCAAGGCGAAAACTGAGCACACAAAAAATGCTAGTATATGACTCAAGGGTATACCTGAGTATATCTAAATTTCCAGGGTTAGACCCGAGGACGCGTGTTGCGGTGCAGAAGTGGAAGACGTGCCATTGTTGACGCGTGTCGCGGTGCAGACGTGCAAATAGTGGACGCGTAGGACGCGGGTCGCATTTAGGACGCGTAAGCCCCTCCCTCCATCCCTCTGCACACAGTCGTCTCATTCTCGCTCACGCTCGAAACCACCCCTCTCACGTCCCATCAACTTCTCCAAATCGAAAAAAACCCAACTGTCGTACGCACGCTACCCTGCCGGCGATGGAGAAGAAGAATGCGCCGGCGGCCGTCGCCTCCGAGCTCGTCACCTCCACGCCCGTCGCCTCCGAGCCCGTCGCCGCCAAGCCCGTCGCCGCCGAGGGCGGTGCATCCAAGCGCGACGCCTCCGTGAACTGGGCCTCTCTCTCGGCTGATGGACCACTTCACAAGATCGGCGAATGCTTACTGGCGAACGAGGAGTACGCCGACACCTACTCTGCTATGAGGCAAGTCTGTAGAAATTGGCGCTCAGGTTTGCCTGAGCCCGACGCGCACCTGGACGAATGGATCATGCTAGACCACGCCCTTCCACGCGTCGCTGAGTTCACCTTCCTCCAACTCGGCACATCACGCTACGTCACCATAGATCTATCAGAAGTTCATACAAGGTTCAAATTCCTCCATATCTACCTTTTTATTTTCAATCTTAAACATCTTAGTGCTGAATGTTATCTTCATCAATATATTTTAGATACTACTTCGTCGGCTTTTGCCGTGGCGTCATCGTGCTTGCCCAGAAGAACCCGCCGCACAAGATACGGCTTCTGAACCCACTCACAAAGAAATCGAACACTATGTTTGAGGCGCAGATGCCATCTGTTTTTCGAAATCGATCGCTGTTATCAAATCCCCGACTATGGTCTTCGTTGCCGCACATTACCCGCCGGAAATTGGTTGGGTCGATGAGAGCACTCCAACTAAGGATATAAATGAAGATTGGGGAGAAGGAAGATTTTCGATCAAGAACCATTGTCTGCGTTGCATTACCCCGTTCAATGGTGAGCGTATGCGATGGCTGCGGACAATTTTGAGAACGGAAGAATAGTGTGCACCAATGTACGGTTGCAGCGGCGCGCGAAACCTTTGTCAAGATGGAGACACTAATTTCATTTCCGAACTTGGACATCGAAGTTCTACCTTGTGAAGTCGGATGGTGATCTTCTGCTTGTGTTGTTGGTCAGCGAGGCTTTGGCGGGCAAACCATTGGTGTACCGTGTGGACACTCAGAGCCGCTCTCTCCATCCGGTCAGTAACATTGGCAGTAATGCCTTCTTCGTGAATTATATCTGGTGTATCTCCGTCGACACCAGAGTGTACCCGACACTTCGACCTGGCAGCATCTACTACACGGATTTGGGTTATATCAGAGAGTACTCTCATGATACAAAGGCCTGGGATGAGTGGCCACTACGTGTGGATAGAATAGGACTCTACGGTATGAGAAATGAACATAGGCCATACCGTTTGGAGGATGTATTGGCCTCACACTGCAGACGAAAGGAGTTCAATGAATATTTCCTTGGGGTAATGCACGAATGGAGAAAGGAAGAAATATATGAGGAGGAATGAAGAACGAATTCATTCATCCTGGGGTATCCTAATCTTCTTGTTGTCCATACATTGCGTGCGTCTTGTATATTTTTCAGCTTAGTTTGTCGTGAACATTAACAACGTTATTGGCTGCTTTTGGCTGCTGTATGCAGTTTATGTATTATACTTAGTTTTCTGATTATGCTGTTGTGAATTTATCATATACTAGCTTCTAGATTTGCTGCCATATTGGGCAAAAAACGAGGGCCAAAAGGCATAAATAACCCCAGAGATTTGCTACTAGATTTGCTGCCATATTGAAGAAAGACAGAAATAGAAGCTTCTCTAGATTTGATACTAATTTGGTGAAAAAGACAGAGAGAGAAAGAGGGGAAAAGATGCTCTTAAAAATGCCAATTTTGGCCGAGAGAGACAAAACCCAGCTCCTGCTCACGTGCAACCAAACGCTTCTCGTCCTGTCCCACGCGGTCCCTTTCTACCAGCCCCACACGACGCGGCCCCACAGACGACACGGCGCAACACGTCAGCACAGAACGTCCAAATAAACGGATTCCTTCCGTCTGAGCTCCTTCTGCGGGTTTCAGACATAGGCTTGGGGAAAACTGAGGAAAAACTAAGGGGCTGGGGAAAACTGAATACAACTAACGACCCGAGGGCACGAAAATAGAAATCCCTATTAGTTACCCAAAGGGTAATGCCCACATCAGTAGCCCCCGAGTAACTGGCCAAAGCACAGCTTCGGTCAGGGACTAAAAGTTGTCTTCTGTCGAATCGTCTATTGATCTTGAAAACTTTCATTTTTATCGGGTGCGCGACAAGCGCTCCCGATGGGAGTAGCCCCCGAGTCTAGGTACGGGCGCTTGCAACCGCGCGTAGACTCAAGTTGTACTACTCGAATGTTTCGCGTTTGTCGATGTTTTCTTTGAACTGTTGTGGTCATCCGATAACTTTCGTATATCGGGTCTTCAATATCCTCGGGTCAAGGCATGCTTATTGATAGAGTGGAAGGGATGTGGAGTAACGTGCCCAGCTTCAATTGATGTTGGTTAACTGCCGAATAGCAAAACAACGCTACTCTACTCAAGATCAAGTCCCCGGGCATGATCCTGGTTCTCGTCATTCCTTCGGGTCCATCATTTCTATCGAGTGCGTGACAAGTACTCCCGATGGGAGTAGCCCCCGATTCTAGGCACGAGTGTTTGCAACCGCACGTAGACTCAAGTTGTTCCACTCGAATGTTGTAGATTTCTTTGAATGCTTCTTGAGGAGTCGATATCTTTGATGACATCATCGATGATATAACCACTGTGGTAATTTGATTGACGTGACATGACCTGATGGGCCCACATTACTTCTGCGCGGTCAGTTAAGAATTGACTAGTGCTTGTGCATTGACCGAGGTGCCTCCTCGATTTCCACGCGTAGAGGGAGTAATGGGCCGCCGGTTTTTCCTCTCCCTCCGGACACGTGTGATGCTGGATTCTGGCCCATCTTCCCACGATCACCAGAGTAACGGCCACGATCTTTAATCATTCCCTATTATAAATAGGGGTTTTACCCATTTTCACTTTTTACGCCTCCATACTGCTTATCTCCTTCCTTGCCTCCTCCTCGTCGTTGCTTCTGCAGTCACGAGTTCTGCGACCATGGGCAAGAAGAAAGGAGCCGCTAGCTCGAGCGCCACCACCGGTGCGGCCAAGGTTGGTCATGATTGGTGCGCTTCCACCATCTCGAAGCACGGTGAGAACAAGATGAGGTCCCTTGGCCTCATCTCATCTGTCGAATCTGATTACCTTCATCCAGGTTCTTCCTCCCGCCCGAAGCCTCCAAAGGGCTTTACTGTTATGTTCGCTGCCTTCCTGTTTCGTGGTCTTTCTCTCCCTGTCCACGAGTTTCTGCACTCTCTCCTCTTCTTCTATGGGATTCAGCTCTGGCAGCTGACCCCTAATTCCATCCTCCACCTTTCCATCTTCATTACTCTGTGTGAAGCCTTCCTCGGCATTGACCCCCACTGGGCTTGTGGAGGAAGATTTTCTATGTCAAACGCCACAATGGTATCGATGGTCCTCCTGTCGTTGGCGGCATCGGCTTCGTCGTTAGGAAGGAGGTTAACTATTTCGACTACCCGACGAAAGAGTCAATTCAAGGCTAGCATCAGAAGTGGTTCTTGATACGTCCATTTTGCATCACTATTTTATATCATAATTTACTGTTATTCATTGATATATTTCATATTTAGAGATGATACTTATGTTATTTCACCTATTTTGCATGTTTCATGATTATTGGAGAATTACTCACCGGAGTCAGAATTCTGCTGGAAAAAAGCACCGTCAGAATACAATATTTCTGAAGATCAACAATTGACGGAAAATATACCGAAGCTCCTATTTTTCCAGATGATGGAGCCAGCCAAAAGGGGAGGCCGAGGAGGGCCGCCATGGGCCCTCCCCATAGGCCGGCGCGGCCTCCAGGGCTGGCGCACCGCCACGTGGGGAGGGGGCCCATGACCCCCTCGGCCATCGCCCTTTCGCGTACTTCATCTCCCAGAAACCCTAAGTTGCGGGAGAACATCGAGGATAGTCGTAGCCGCCTCCTCGGGGCGGAAAACACCAGAGAGAAAAGAGCTCTCCGGCAGGCCAAAATCTGCCGGGGAAATTCCCTCCCGGAGGGGGGAAATCGTCACCATCGTCACCGTCATCGAGCTGGACTTCATTGGGATCATCATCATCATCTCCACCACCGACACCGTCATCTCCACCGCTGCACCTCGTCTCCGCTATAACATCTAGGGTTTAATCTTGATTATTTCATAGGGGAAACTCTCCCGGTGTTGATTACTCCTTGTTATTGATGCTATTGAGTGAAACCATTGAATCAAGGTTTATGTTCAGATTGTTATCCATCATCATATCACCTCTGATCATGTTCCATATGATGTCTTGTGAGTAGTTCGTTTAGTTCTTGAGGACATGGGTGAAGTCTAAATGTTAGTAGTGAACTATGTTGAGTAATATTTAATGGTTTGATATTTAAGTTGTGGTGTTATTCTTCTAGTGGTGTCATGTGAATGTTGACTACATGATACTTCACCTTTATGGGCCTAGGGGAATGCATCTTGTATTCGTTTGCTAATTGTGGGGTTGCCGGAGTGACAATAACCTGAACTCCCGTTGGTATATCGATGCATGAGGGATAGCATGATCTCAGAGTTTAAGGCTGTGGTTAGATTTATCTTAATTACTTTCTTGTATCTACAGATGCTTGCAAGAGGTTTAATCACAAGTATGTATTAGTCCTAGGAAGGGCGGTGCATTAGCATAGGTTCACCCACACAACACTTATCAAAACAATGAAGATTAATCAACTATATGAAGCGAAAGCACTAGACTAAATTCCCGAGTGTCCTCAAGAATGTTTGGTCATCATAAGTAAACAAACCGGCTTGTCCTTTGTGCTAAAAAGGATTGGGCCACTTGTTGCACTTATTATTCTCGCATTTTACTTACTTGTATTTTATTTATCTGCTATATCAAAACCTCCTGAAAACTTGTCTGTGAGCATTTACAGTGAATCCTTCATCGAAACTGCTTGTCAGCACCTTCTGCTCCTCGTTGGGTTCGACACTCTTATTTATCGAAAGTACTACGATACACCCCCTATACTTGTGGGTCATCAAGACTATTTTCTGGCGCCGTTGCCGGGGAGTGAAGCGCTATTGGTAAGTGGAATTGGTAAGGAAAACTTTTACTGTACGTGTTGTTTTTTATTTCTGCCTGCTGCTATAATTCATTATGGAGAGATCTTCTCTTGAATTCCTATTTGGAAAATCTACTACTACTGCAAAGGTAGTGGATGAGGCGCCATGTGAGAAAGAGATTCCATATAAAATACCTATGAAAATTATTGAACGTGTTGTGGATAACCGCTATGAAGGGGATGGAACTGTCCATCCTGGAGATCATTTACTGTTTTTACATGAATTATGCGGGTTATTCAAGTGTGCAGGTATTTCTATGGATGAAGTTAGGAAGAAACTATTCTCTATGTCATTATGCGGTAAAGCGTCGCATTGGTATAAATTGCTGAAGAATGGGAATTCTCTTGATTGGAAGGATATTGTGCCTCTATTTTATTCTAAATTCTATCCTCCAAGTGAAATTCACAAAGACCGAAACCGCATATATAATTTATGTCCTCATGATGGAGAGAGTATTTCTCAAGCATGGGGGAGATTGAAGTCTTTAATGCTCAAATGCCCCATTCATGAGCTTCCTGGTAATATCATCATTGATAATTTTTATGCAAGACTTTCTTTTCAAGATAAAACCTTGTTGGATACTTCTTGCTCTGGATCATTCACGCGCAATAAAGAAGAGTTTAAATGGGACCTTCTTGATCGGATTCAGGAGAATACTGAAGGATGGGAGAACGACAAAGGTAGAGAGTCAGGTATAAATTATGATTATGAATGCATTGAAACTTTTATGGATACTGATAAATTTTGAAATATGAGTGCTACTTATGGTCTTGACTCTCAAGTTGTTGCAAATTTTTATAAAGCTTTTGCCTCTCATTTTGAATTTCCTAGGAAGAGTTTTAATAAGTATCATGAACCTTTCAAAGATAAAACTGATTCACCTATAGGTAAATGTATTGAAGTTAAAACTGTTGATCAAATTCTTCCTGAAGCTTATATTGAAAAAATTCCTTTTCCTACTAAAATGAAGGAGTATTCTGTTATAACTAGTGTGGTTAACAAAAGTGCAAAGAAACCTATAGAACCTGAGGAACAAATAAATGTTGAACCTGCTGTTGCAATAGTTAAAGACATTGTGACTAAAAATGTAGAAGATGGTCACATTATTTTCTGTGAAGATGCTTCTAATATTGTTTCACATCCTAGTAAGTCTAGGAAAGCCAGTGTTCCTATGCTCTCTGATAGAATTGGTGATCATTGTTATTATGGTTTATGCGATATTGGTGCAAGTACTAGTGCCATTCCTTATGAGCTTTACAGGGAAATCATGCATGAAATTGGTTCTTGTGAACTTGAAGATATTGATGTGGTTATTCGGCTAGCTAATAGAGAAACTATCTCTCCTATTGGTATTGTTCGAGATGTGGAAGTTCTATGTGGTAAGATTAAATATCCTGCTGACTTTTTGGTACTTGGTTCTGCCGCTAGTAAGACTTGTCCTATCATTTTTGGTAGATGATACGTCTCCGACGTATCGATAATTTCTTATGTTCCATGCCACATTATTGATGATATCTACATGTTTTATGCACACTTTATGTCATATTTATGCATTTTCTGGAACTAACCTATTAACAAGATGCCGAAGTGCCGATTCTTTGTTTTCTGCTGTTTTTGGTTTCGAAATCCTAGTAAGGAAATATTCTCGGAATTGGACGAAATCAACGCCCGGGGTCCTATTTTGCCACGAAGCTTCCGAGAAGACCGAAGAGTCAACGAAGTGGGGCCACGAGGTGGCCGGGAGGGCAGGCGGCGCGGCCCCACCCTTGGCCGCGCCGCCTGTCTCCTGGGCCCTCGCGACGCCCACGACCTACCCTTCCGCCTACAAATAGCCTTCGTTGCGAAACCCCGGTCACGAGAGCCACGATACGGAAAACCTTCCAGAGACGCCGCCGCCGCCAATCCCATCTCGGGGGATTCAGGAGATCGCCTCCGGCACCCTGCCGGAGAGGGGAATCATCTCCCGGAGGACTCTACACCGCCATGGTCGCCTCTGGAGTGATGTGTGAGTAGTCTACCCCTGGACTATGGGTCCATAGCAGTAGCTAGATGGTTGTCTTCTCCTCATTGTGCTTAATTGTCGGGTCTTGTGAGCTGCCGAACATGATCAAGATCATCTATCTGTAATTCTATATGTTGTGTTTGTTGGGATCCGATGAATAGAGAATACTATGTTATGTTGATTATCAATTCATGTCTATGTGTTGTTTATGATCTTGCATGCTCTCCGTTATTAGTAGAGGCTCTGGCCAATTTTTTGCTAGTAACTCCAAGAGGGGGTATTTATGCTCGATAGTGGGTTCATGCCTCCGTGAATCTGGGGAAGTGACAGAAATCTCTAAGGTTATGGATGTGCTGTTGCCACTAGGGATAAAACATTGATGCTATGTCCGAGGATGTAGTTATTGATTACATTACGCGCAATACTTAATGCAATTGTCTGTTGTTAGCAACTTAATACTGGAGGGGGTTCGGATGATAACCTGAAGTGGACTTTTTAGGCATAGATGCATGCTGGATAGCGGTCTATGTACTTTGTCGTAATGCCCAATTAAATCTCACTATACTCATCATAATATGTATGTGCATGGTCATGCCCTCTTTATTTGTCAATTGCCCAACTGTAATTTGTTCACCCAACATGCTGTTTATCTTATGGGAGAGACACCTCTAGTGAACTGTGGACCCCGGTCCAATTCTTTTACTGAAATACAATCTACTGCAATACTTGTTCTACTGTTCTCGGCAAATAATCATCATCCACACTATACATCTAATCCTTTGTTATAGCAAGCCGGTGAGATTGACAACCTCGCTGTTTCGTTGGGGCAAAGTACTTGGTTTGTGTTGTGCAGGTTCCACGTTGGCGCCGGAATCCCTGGTGTTGCGCCGCACTACATCTCGCCTCCATCAACCTTCAACGTGCTTCTTGGCTCCTACTAGTTCGATAAACCTTGGTTTCATACTGAGGGAAAACTTGCCGCTGTACGCATCACACCTTCCTCTTGGGGTTCCCAACGGACGCGTGTTGTACGCGTATCAAGCTCTTTTTCTGGCGCCGTTGCCGGGGAGATCAAGACACGCTGCAAGGGGAGTCTCCACATCCCAATCTCTTTACTTTGTTTTTGTCTTGCTTAGTTTTATTTACTACTTTGTTTGCTGCACTAAATCAAAATACAAAAAAATTAGTTGATAGTTTTACTTTATTTACTATCTTGTTCTCCATATTAAAAACACAAAAAAATTAGTTACTTGTTTTACTTTACTTAATATCATGCATGTTTTTATTTCACTAGTTAAGCATAATGGAAAACAACAAAAATATGAGAGATCTTTATGAACTTTATCTTGAATTAGGACATGATGTGTTTGAAGAGAGAATTAAAAAACCCATGAAACTTTATATGCATGCTAATGGGAATGTTATTACTATGGATGCTTTGAACACCATTGTTGCTAATGCTATGGAAAATTCTAAGCTTGGGGAAGTTGGCTCTGATGATCATGATCTTTTTAGTCCCCCAAGCATTGAGGAGAAAACTTTCTTTTATGATTACAATATGCCTCCTATATATGATGATAGCCACTTTGTTGAATTTGCTCCCACTACAACTAATAAAATTGATTATGCTTATGTGGAGAGTAATAATTTTAAGCATGAGACTCATGATAAGAATGCTTTATGTGATAGTTACATTGTTGAGTTTGCTCATGATGCTACTGAAAATTATTATGAGAGAGGAAAATATGGTTGTAGAAATTTTCATGTTACTAAAACACCTCTCTATGTGCTGAAATTTTTGAAGCTACACTTGTTTTATCTTCTTATGCTTGTTACTTTGCTCCTCATGAACTTGTTTATTTACAAGATTCCTATGCATAGGAAGTATTTTAGACTTAAATGTGTTTTGAATTTGCCTCTTGATGCTCTCTTTTGCTTCAAATACTATTTCCTGCGAGTGCATCATTAAAACTGCTGAGCCCATCTTAATGGCTATAAAGAAAGAACTTCTTGGGAGATAACCCATGTGTTATTTTGCTACAGTATTTTATTTTATATTTGTGTCTTGGAAGTTGTTTACTACTGTAGCAACCTCTTCTTATCTTAGTTTAGTGTTTTGTTGTGCCAAGTAAAGTCGTTGATAGTAAGGTTCATACTAGATTTGGATTACTGCGCAGAAACAGATTTCTTTGCTGTCACGAATCTGGGCAAAATTCTCTGTAGGTAACTCAGAAAATTATGCCAATTTACGTGAGTGATCCTCAGATATGTACGCAACTTTCATTCAATTTGAGCATTTTCATTTGAGCAAGTCTGGTGCCTCAATAAAATTCGTCATTACGAACTGTTCTGTTTTGACAGATTCTGCCTTTTATTTCGCATTGCCTGTTTTGTTATGCTCGATGGATATTTCGATTCCATTGAAGCTTTGTGCAATGTCCAGAAGTGTTAAGAATGATTATGTCACCTCTGAACATGTATATTTTGATTGTGCACTAACCCTCTAATGAGTTGTTTTGAGTTTGGTGTGGAGGAAGTTTTCAAGGATCAAGAGAGGGAGATGATACAACATGATCAAGGAGAGTCAAAGCTCTAAGCTTGGGGATGCCCCGGTGGTTCACCCCTGCATATATCAAGAAGACTCAAGCGTCTAAGCTTGGGGATGCCCAAGGCATCCCCTTCTTCATTGACAACATTATCAGGTTCCTCCCCTGAAACTATATTTTTATTCCGTCACATCTTATGTGCTTTGCTTGGAGCGTCGGTTTGTTTTGTTTTTTGTTTTGTTTGAATAAAATGGATCCTAGCATTCATTGTGTGGGAGAGAGACACGCTCCGCTGTAGCATATGGACAAGTATGTCCTTAGGCTCTACTCATAATATTCATGGCGAAGTTTCTTCTTCGTTAAATTGTTATATGGTTGGAATTGGAAAATGATACATGTAGTAATTGCTAAAATGTCTTGGATAATGTGATACTTGGCAATTGTTGTGCTTATGTTTAAGCTCTTGCATCATATGCTTTGCACTTATTAATGAAGAAATATATAGAGCATGCTAAAATTTGGTTTGCATATTTGGTCTCTCTAAAGTCTAGATAATTTCTAGTATTGAATTTGAACGACAAGGAAGACGGTGTAGAGTCTTATAATGTTTACAATATGTCTTTTATGTGAGTTTTGCTGCACCGCTTCATCCTTGTGTTTGTTTCAAATAGCCTTGCTAGCCTAAACCTTGTATCGAGAGGGAATACTTCTCATGCATCCAAAATACTTGAGCCAACCACTATGCCATTTGTGTCCACCATACCTACCTACTACATGGTATTTCTCCGCCATTCCAAAGTAAATTGCTTGAGTGCTACCTTTAAATTTCCATTCTTTGTCTCTACAATATATAGCTCATGGGACAAATAGCCTAAAAACTATTGTGGTATTGAATATGTACTTATGCACTTTATCTCTTATTAAGTTGCTTGTTGTGCGATAACCATGTTCCTGGGGACGCCATCAACTACCCTTTGTTGAATATCATGTGAGTTGCTATGCATGTTCGTCTTGTCTGAAGTAAGGGAGATTTACCACCTTTATGGTTAGAGCATGCATGTTGTTAGAGAAGAACATTGGGCCGCTAACTAAAGCCATGATCCATGGTGGAAGTTTCAGTTTTGGACATATATCCTCAATCTCATATGAGAAAATTACTTGTTGCTACATGCTTATGCATAAAAGAGGAGTCCATTATCTGTTGTCTATGTTGTCCCGGTATGGATGTCTAAGTTGAGAATAATCAATAGCGAGAAATCCAATGCGAGCTTTCTCCTTAGACCTTTGTACAGGCGGCATAGAGGTACCCCTTTGTGACACTTGGTTAAAACATGTGCATTGCGATAATCCCGGTAATCCAAGCTAATTAGGACAAGGTGCGGGCACTATTAGTATACTATGAATGAGGCTTGCAACTTGTAAGATATAATTTACATAACACATATGCTTTATTACTACCGTTGACAAAATTGTTTCTTGTTTTCAAAACCAAAGCTCTAGCACAAATATAGAAATCGATGCTTTCCTCTTTGAAGGACCATTCTTTTACTTTTATGTTGAGTCAGTTCACCTATCTCTCTCCACCTCAAGAAGCAAACACTGTGCATTGATTCTTACATACTTGCATATTGCACTTGTTATATTACTTTACATTGACAATATCCATGAGATATACATGTTACAAGTTGAAAGCAACCGCTGAAACTTAATCTTCCTTTGTGTTGCTTCAATACTTTTACTTTGAATTATTGCTTTATGAGTTAACTCTTATGCAAGACTTATTGATGCTTGTCTTGAAAGTACTATTCATGAAAAGTCTTTGCTATATGATTCATTTGTTTACTCATGTCATTTACATTGTTTTGATCGCTGCATTCACTACATATGCTTACAATAGTATGATCAAGGTTATGATGGCATGTCACTCCAGAAATTATCTTTGTTTATCGTTTACCTGCTCGGGACGAGCAGAAACTAAGCTTGGGGATGCTGATACGTCTCCGACGTATCGATAATTTCTTATGCTCCATGCCACATTATTGATGATATCTACATGTTTTATGCACACTTTATGTCATATTTATGCATTTTCTGGAACTAACCTATTAACAAGATGCCGAAGTGCTAGTTGTTGTTTTCTGCTGTTTTTGGTTTCAGAAATCCTAGTAAGGAAATATTCTCGGAATTGGACGAAATCAACGCCCAGGGTCCTATTTTGCCACGAAGCTTCCAGAAGACCGAAGAGTCAACGAAGTGGGGCCACGAGGTGGCCAGGAGGGCAGGCGGCGCGGCCCCACCCTTGGCCGCGCCGCCCTGTCTCCTGGGCCCCTCGCGACGCCCCCTGACCTACCCTTCCACCTACAAATAGCCTTCGTTGCGAAACCCCCAGTACCGAGAGCCACGATACGGAAAACCTTCCAGAGACGCCGCCGCCGCCAATCCCATCTGGGGGGATTCAGGAGATCGCCTCCGGCACCCTGCCGGAGAGGGGAATCATCTCCCGGAGGACTCTACACCGCCATGGTCGCCTCCGGAGTGATGTGTGAGTAGTCTACCCCTGGACTATGGGTCCATAGCAGTAGCTAGATGGTTGTCTTCTCCTCATTGTGCTTAATTGTCGGGTCTTGTGAGCTGCCGAACATGATCAAGATCATCTATCTGTAATTCTATATGTTGTGTTTGTTGGGATCCGATGAATAGAGAATACTATGTTATGTTGATTATCAATTCATGTCTATGTGTTGTTTATGATCTTGCATGCTCTCTGTTATTAGTAGAGGCTCTGGCCAAGTTTTTGCTAGTAACTCCAAGAGGGGGTATTTATGCTCGATAGTGGGTTCATGCCTCCGTGAATCTGGGGAAGTGACAGAAATCTCTAAGGTTATGGATGTGCTGTTGCCACTAGGGATAAAACATTGATGCTATGTCCGAGGATGTAGTTATTGATTACATTACGCGCAATACTTAATGCAATTGTCTGTTGTTAGCAACTTAATACTGGAGGGGGTTCGGATGATAACCTGAAGGTGGACTTTTTAGGCATAGATGCATGCTGGATAGCGGTCTATGTACTTTGTCGTAATGCCCAATTAAATCTCACTATACTCATCATAATATGTATGTGCATGGTCATGCCCTCTTTATTTGTCAATTGCCCAACTGTAATTTGTTCACCCAACATGCTGTTTATCTTATGGGAGAGACACCTCTAGTGAACTGTGGACCCCGGTCCAATTCTTTTACTGAAATACAATCTACTGCAATACTTGTTCTACTGTTCTCTGCAAATAATCATCATCCACACTATACATCTAATCCTTTGTTACAGCAAGCCGGTGAGATTGACAACCTCGCTGTTTCGTTGGGGCAAAGTACTTGGTTTGTGTTGTGCAGGTTCCATGTTGGCGCCGGAATCCCTGGTGTTGCGCCGCACTACATCTCGCCGCCATCAACCTTCAACGTGCTTCTTGGCTCCTACTGGTTCGATAAACCTTGGTTTCATACTGAGGGAAAACTTGCCGCTGTACGCATCACACCTTCCTCTTGGGGTTCCCAACGGACGCGTGTTGTACGCGTATCAGTAGACCTTTTCTAAATACTTGTGGAGCTATTATAGATTTCAAGAAAGAGAAAATTGTGACTAAATTTGCTGGTGAATCTTATGAGTTTAATTTCTCTAAATTTGCCAAAGTTCCTTATGAAGCTGAATTTCCTAATGATGATTTTAGAATTGAACAGCTTGCATCTATTGCTCTTGCTCCTAATAATCCTTTGCAGCAACATTTGGAGGATCATGAGAGTGAAGTCTTTAGGGAAGAAAGGAATGAGCTTGATGAAATTTTTCTTCGTCAACCCATTCTTAAACATGACTTACCGGTTGAAGATCTAGGTACAACACCACCACCAAAGGAAGATCCTGTTTTTGATTTGAAACCGTTGCCTGATAATCTGAAGTATGCTTATATTGATGATAAGAAAACATATCCTGTTATTATTAGTGCTAAGCTTTTAGATTTTGAGGAAGAAAGATTATTGGAAATATTGAAGAAACATCGAGGAGCTATTGGCTACACTCTTGATGACTTAAAGGGGATTTCTCCTTCTATTTGCCAACATGCCATAAACATGGAAGATGATGCAAAGCCTGTTGTTGAACATCAGCGTCGTCTAATTCCTAAGATGAAGGATGTGGTAAGGAATGAGGTATTAAAACTTCTTGAAGCTGGTATTATATATCCTATTGTTGATAGTAGATGGGTTAGTCATGTGCATTGTGTTCCTAATAAAGGAGGAACAACTGTTGTACCTAATGATAATGATGAGCTCATCCCTCAAAGAGTAGTTGTAGGGTATAGAATGTGCATTGATTTTCGAAAGGTTAATAAACTTACTAAGAAAGATCATTACCCTTTACCTTTTATTGATCAAATGCTAGAAATATTGTCTAAAAATACTCATTTCTGCTTTCTTGATGGTTATTCTGGGTTTTCACAAATTGCTGTTAGAGCTAAAGATCAAGAGAAAACCACTTTCAATTGTCCCTATGGAACTTATGCTTATAGGCGTATGCCTTTTGGTTTATGTAATGCTCCTGCTACTTTTCAAAGATGCATGTCTGCTATTTTTCATGGCTTTTGTGAAAAGATTGTAGAGGTATTCATGGATAATTTTTCTGTCTATGGTAATTCTTTTGATAATTGTTTGTGAAACCTTGATAAAGTTATGGAGAGATGTGAAGAAACTAACCTTGTTCTTAATTGGGAAAAATGCCACTTTATGGTTAATGAAGGAATTGTATTGGGACATAAAATTTCTGAGAGAGGTATTGAAGTTGATAGAGCTAAAGTTGAAGCAATTGAGAAGATGCCCTATCCTAGGGATGTTAAAGGTATTCGTAGTATTCTTGGTCATGTTGGTTTTATAGGAGATTTATTAAAGATTTCTCTAAAATTTCAAAGCCTCTTACTAATCTTCTTCAAAAAGATGTACCTTTTGTTTTTGATGATGATTGTAAGGAAGCTTTTGAAACTCTAAAGAAAGCCTTAACAACTGCTCCTGTAGTTGAACCTCCTGATTGGAATTTACCTTTTGAAATCATGTGTGATGCTAGTGATTTTGCTGTAGGTGCTGTTCTTGGACAGCGAGTAGATAAAAAATTGAATGTTATTCATTATGCTAGTAAAACTCTTGATGCTGTTCAAAGAAATTATGCTACAACTGAAAAAGAATTATTAGCTGTAGTTTTTGCTTGTGACAAGTTTAGACCTTATATTGTTGATTCAAAAGTCAAAATTCATACTGGTCATGCTGCAATTAGGTACCTTATGGAAAAGAAAGATGCTAAGCCAAGGCTTATTAGATGGGTGCTTCTTTTGCAAGAATTTGATTTACATATTGTAGATAAGAAAGGTGCTGATAATCCTGTTGCTGATAATTTGTCTAGATTGGAAAATATTGCTTATGATCCAATTCATGTTAATGATAGTTTTCCAAATGAACAATTGGCTGCAATAAAGGTCAGCTCGCGAGATAGTCCTTGGTATGCTGATTATGCTAACTTTATTGTTTCCAAGTACTTGCCTCCATCCTTTTCAGCTCAGCAAAGGAGGAAATTCTTTTATGACTTGAGGCATTATTTTTGGGATGACCCACACTTATATAAAGAAGGAGTGGATGGTGTTATGCGAAGATGTGTCCCCAAATATGAACAACAAGAGATATTGAGTAAGTGTCATGGTAGTGTTTATGGAGGACATCACGTCGGAGATAGAACCGCACAAAAGGTTCTACAGTCAGGTTTTTATTGGCCAACTCTCTTTAAAGATGCAAGAAAGTTTATTTTATCTTGTGATGAATGTCAAAGAATTGGTAATATCTCTAGACGCAATGAAATTCCTATGAATTATACTCTTGTTATTGAACCATTTGATTGTTGGGGATTTGACTTCATGGGTCCTTTCCCTTCTTCAGAAGGTAACACTCATATACTTGTTGTTGTTGATTATGTTACTAAATGGGTGGAAGCCATACCCACAAAAAGGGTTGATGGTGAGACCTCTTTAAGAATGCTTTTAGATGTTATTTTTCCTAGGTTTGGAGTACCTAGATATCTTATGACTGATGGAGGTTCTCATTTTATTCATGGTGGTTTTAGAAAAACTCTTGCTAAATATGGTATTAATCATAGAATTGCTTCAGCTTATCATCCCCAAACTAGTGGGCAAGTAGAATTATCAAATAGAGAAATTAAATCTATCTTGCAAAAGACTGTTAATAAATCTAGGAAAAATTGGGCTAGTAAGTTGAAGGAAGCGTTGTGGGCTTATATAACTGCTTATAAAAATCCTATGGGTACGTCTCCTTATAAAATGGTTTATGGAAAAGCTTGTCATTTACCTTTAGAACTAGAGCACAAAGCTTATTGGGCTGTAAGAGAACTTAATAAAGATTTTAAACTTGCCGGTAAGAAAAGGTTGCTACAATTGAGTTCTCTAGATGAGTGGAGAAGTGAAGCTTATGAAAATGCTAAACTTTTTAAGGAGAAAGTTAAGAAATGGCATGATAGAAGAATTATTAAAAGAGAATTTAATGTTGGAGATAAAGTTCTATTGTATCGGTCTCGTCTCAGATTTTTTTGCAGGGAAATTACTCTCAAAATGGGAAGGACCATATGTCATTGTGGAGGTGTATCGTTCAGGGGCAATAAAAATTGCTTCGCTGAAAGGTGATGCCACACAAGTGGTGAATGGACAAAGACTCAAACATTATATTTCTGGAGATTCTTATAATGAAGATGTTGATGTTATTCGAGTGGTGACTCCGGAAACTTTCATCAAAAATCAAATTGATAGTTCTGTAGAGTTCGACTTCGAATAGGTAACAATTTTGGTAGTAAAAAGTCTGCGTTTAACTTTCCGAACAATGTTTTTGCTATTTTTAGAAAATATGAAAAATTACGAGATCGAATCAGAGCGGAGGAGACGCACGAGGGCGCGGGCCCCACCCTGGCCGGGCCGCCATATGGGGACGGCTCCTCGGAGTCCCTCTCCCACTCGAGTTCGATCTGGTACTTTCCTTTTGTCGTGAATTTTTTTGTTATATAATCCCCCAGATCCCCCGAGGTCCGTATATTGTCTTCTCGTTGTGTTTTGTTTCGACCTGTTTCTGTTCAGATGTCGTCGCAAGGTTCATCCTCGGAAGATTATGCAATGCTTCGCAACCATGAGCTCCTCGAGGATCTAGATCAAGGAACTTTCGTTGGATGGGCGGAAGAGGAAAGGGTCGTGACAAGACGGAAAGAGATGGATGAGAGTGTCAAGGAGGAAGTGAAGAAGATGTCATCAATAAAAAGAGAGCGGCAAGCTGTGGGGAGTAAGCCAATCTTAGTAGGATCGGTACGTTCTTTTTCTCATAACTTGCAGGGACCTTTACCACTTGCTCCTAGCCTCAACTCTTCCCCTGCTGTGGAGGAAGCTTTTCGGGTTACCGATGAGTTTTGTGATCAATACTGTGTTCTGAGAAGGGAAGTGGAGATACTTCAAGAGGAGAACAACCGACTTCACCGAATGCTAGAGCAATTCCCCACTCCCATCAGGGTCGTTCCACCATCACCACCGAAGAAGTAATTCATCATTGGTATTGGCACCCCCTAGGTTTGTTCCAAGCTTGGGGGAGTGCTGCGGTATCATATCATCACTATCTTTTACCTTTTTACTATCAAGTAGTGTCATATCATGAGTAGGGAAGTTATCATATAAGATGGTTGCAGTGTGGAAGTATCTCTCTTTTAGTTGGTTATCTATGTATCTCTTGGTGTGAGTTATTGTTATGGAATATTAATGAGAAGTTTTATCATTTACATTTTGCACACCTTATTTTAGTTTGCAATTTCTGTTATATGATTGATCTTGTTGTTAGTATTGGTATCACTTTGGGAGCATCAAGTAAATCTATTTAGCTTTGACAAACTTAGCATTGGTCAACAACAACAATACTTTGAAGCTTAAGTAGAAAAGAGGGAAATACATGTAGATATATTATTTCATTATTTTCCTTTCTTGTTAGCTAATGAGCTTAGTATTCTGAAGTTAAAATTGTTTGTGCTTACAAGGAAGATGCATGATTGTTTCTAACACATGTATATTTGTTTGTTTCCCTCAACTCTTATGCTTGCTAACCAACCTTGCTAGCCAAAGACTTGTACTGAGAGGGAATGCTTCTCGTGCATCCAAAACCTTAAACCAAACCCATGCCATTTGTGTCCACCATAACTACCTATTATGTGGTATTTTGCGCCACTCCAAGTAAATATTTCATGTGCTACCTTTAAACAATTCGAAAGTTATTATCTCTTATTTCTGTCAATGTTTTATAGCTCATGAGGAAGTATGTGGTGTTTTATTTTTCAATCTTGTTGGGCAGACTTTCACCAATGGACTAGTGTCACATCTGCTTATCCAATAGTTTTGCAAAAAGAGCTGGTACCGGGGTTCCCAGCCCCAATTAATTAACTTTCATTAATAATTCTCTTCACATGTTTTGCCCCGATTCATCAGTAAGTAACTTAATTTTGCAAATAGACACTCCTCCATGGTATATAAAATGTTGGAAGGCACCCGAGGATTTGGTTAGCCATGGCTTGTGAAAGAAAAAGTTTGGGAGGAGTGTCATCCATAAGTAAAACTAAAGTACATGTGTAAACAAAAGAGAAGAGGGATGATCTACCTTGCTGGTAGAGATAACATCCTTCATTGGAGCCGCTCTTTGAAAGTCTGTTTGACAAGGGGGTTAGAGTGCCCACTACCATTCGTTGACAACAACAAACACCTCTCAAAACTTTATTTTTTATGCTCTCTATATGATTTCAAAACTTGAAAAGCTCTAGCACATGATTTTGTAGGGATTCGTTGCATAGAAAACAAAAAATTTCCTACCGCGAGAACGCAATCCAAGTCAAGATGCAATCTAGAAGATGGGAGCAACGAGGGGATGAATGAGACTCACCCTTGAAGATTTCCAAAGCCTACAAGATGAGGCTCTTGTTGCTGCGGTAGACGATCACTTGCCGCTTTCAAAAGTGCGTAGAAGATCTTGACGGTGCCACAATCGGGCAGCACCTCCGTACTCGGTCACACGTTCGGTGTTGATGAAGATGACGTCCTTCTCCCCGTTCCAGCGGGCAGCGGAAGTAGTAGCTCCTCCTTGAATCCGGCAGCACGACGGCGTGGTGGCGGTGGCGATGGAGATCTCCGGCGGAGCTTCGCTAAGCGTTGCGGGAGAGGTGGAGGAGTGGGGCGGCTAGGGTTTGGGGAGAGGGGGTGGCCGGCCTCCAAGGGGTGCGGCCAAGGTGGTGGCTTGGTGTGGCCGGCCCCCTCCCCTTGCCCCTCATTATATAGGTGGAACCCCCAAGTGTTGGACTACAAGTCTTCGAATAAGACCCCAACCCAAAACCTTCCATGTGTAGGGAAACCTACCCAAGGTGGGATTCCCACCTCAAGTGGGACTCCCACCCTTCCATGAGGGGGGGTGGCCGGCCCCCTTGGTGGAGTCCACCTGGGACTCCACCCCTCTAGGGTTGGCCGGCCATGGGAGGTGGAGTCCCTTCGGGACTCCGCCTTCCAAAGTGATTTCTTCCGAACTTTTCTAGAACCTTCTAGAACCTTCCATAAATGCACCGGATCATTTTCAAACTTATAAATGACTTCCTATATATGAATCTTATTCTCCGGACCATTCCGAAACTCCTCGTGATGTTCGGGATCCCATCCGAGACTCTGAACAAAACTTTGAACTCCATTCCATATTCAAGTTCTACTAATACAACATCAAACCTTAAGTGTGTCACCCTACGGTTCGCGAACTATGTAGACATGGTTGAGACTTCTCTCCGACCAATAACCAATAGCGGGATCTGGAGATCCATAATGGCTCCCACATATTCAACGATGACTTAGTGATCGAATGAACCATTCACATACGATACCAATTCCCTTTGTCACGCGATATTTTACTTGTCCGAGGTTTGATCATCGGTATCTCTCTATACCTTGTTCAACCTCGTCTCCTGAAAAGTACTCTTTACTCGTACCGTGGTATGTGGTCTATTATGAACTATTCATATGCTTGCAAGCTATTTAGACGACATTCCACCGAGAGGGCCCAGAGTATATCTATCCGTCATCGGGATGGACAAATCCCACTGTTGATCCATATGCCTCAACTCATACTTTCTGGATACTTAATCCCACCTTTATAACCACCCATTTACGCAGTAACGTTTGATGTAATCAAAGTACCTTTCCGGTATAAGTGATTTACATGATCTCATGGTCGAAAGGACTAGGTAACTATGTATCGAAAGCTTATAGCAAATAACTTAATGACCTGATCTTATGCTACGCTTAATGGGGTGTGTCCATTACATCATTCATATAATGATATAGGGATTTCTATTTTCGTGCCCCTGGTTCCTTAGTTGTGCTCAGTTTTCCCCAGCCTCTTAACTTTTCCTCAGTTTTCTCCTCCCTCTAGTTTGAAACCCCTCGGACGGGAGGGTTGCTGTCAGGTCAGAGGCCTTACCACTATCGTTAATCTGACGGGTGGGGCTGCACAGATCGAGGTGGGGCTGCACAGAGGGCAGTTCCTCTCTGACCGTCTCGTGCTGACGGGTAGCCATCCATTTGTCGCGGACGCGTGGGCCGTTTTATTTCCTGATTGTATACGCGGTGCTGCCAATGACAAATGGGGCCGCTCTATAGGGCTGCGGCAGCTAATGACCAGTGGGGTCGTCTATTTTTCAAGAAAATACATATATAACCGCTCTGTGGGGCTGCCGCAGCCAATGACCAGTGGGGTCTTCTATTTATTTAGAGAAAATTATATATTCCCGCTCTGTGGGGCCTCCGCAGCCAATGACCGCTGGGGTCGTCTATTTATTTAGAGAATATCATATAGAGCCGCTCTGTGGGGCCGCCTCAGCCAATGGAAGGTGACTATTTTTGCAGCTTAATCTAAAGTGAATCTTATGCTAAACATGGTGCTTCCCGACGGTGACCTAGCAGTGGCGGCGAGCATAGCCGTTCTGACCATGCCGATATCGGCATCGTTTGGAGGCTGTGGTGCTCGAATCATGGTGGAAATTGCGATATAATTTTTTAAATGCATAATATATAGGAAAATAGCTAGATCTCTAAATCGATGCATATGAAGCTACATATATATTCTTGGTCATAATTCCCTTATCTAAAGGGGATGGATGCATGGCTTCACGTCGTCGTCGCTTTCATCGTCAGTATCTTCGTCGTCCGAGTAGTAGTACTTCCTGCAGATTGTTCCGTCAAACACCTTCACTGTGAGCACATCATCGCCTTCATATTTGAAGTGTACGAAGCAGCCGAAATACACACCGTGTGCGATGGCGAAATTCTCCAAGCCCTTGTCGAGGTACATCCGGCCTTGACCGTCAAATAGGACCTCCACGGTCCAGAGACGAGGACCACAGTCAGCTGCTCGCAGATACACCTTAGCTGGCTCCTGGGCGTCAAGATAGTCCGCAAACTTTTTTGGGAGTGCCTGCAAAGAGATCGAGCGCCGATCCGTTTGAAATTAAAGGTTTTTTAGAACATGCCCATAATTAATCACATGCATCATATATGTGGGAACGCGGACGTACCTTCTTGACCAAAGGGTCTTCATAGACGACGATGAAGAACTCCTCTATGATCAATGGCAGTGTTGACGGTGGTGGTGGCAATGATGATGATCCACCACCCCGGCCGCCCCTTCCCCTTCCCCTTCTGGTCCGCGTCCGAGACGTGGAAGCCATGGCAATGGATCAAGTGTATGTGAACGAAGAAGAGAGAGGCACAACCTATTGACACAAGGGATGGCCGTTGTGGGTGTTTATAAGGGAGAGATGACCGTTGTAGGGGTTTACACAATAAATTAAGGAGGAGGTGACCGTTGTGGGGGTTTACACAATAAATTAAGGAGGACATGATCGTTGTGGGGGTAGTCATCTAGGTTTTGTGTTTAGTCAAACTTCCCTTTAAACTTTGACCACATATATAGGAAAAAGTAGTAGCATTTATGACACTAATTTAGTATCCCGAGATTCGTTTTGAAATGTAGTTTCAAATTATACCAAAATCTCATCATATATTTGACTTAGTACAAAAGCTAAAAGTACACTTATTTGTGGACGGAGGGAGTATATCTCAACAAAAAAGTAATGCGGACTATCTTGACGGAAATGGAACATCGTGATATAGTTTATCATTTTACCGTGAAAAGTAATGCCTAAAAGAAATGGTAGTTCATGATAGTTTATCATTTTACCGTAATGGCTACAAGAAATCGGTGATTGTTCATCATTTTTTGTGTGGAAAGTAATGGCTACAAGAAATGGGTGATGGTGTATCATTTTTTGCGTGGAAAGTAATGGCTACAATAAATTGGTGATGGTGTATCATTTTTTGCGTGAAAAGTAATGGCTACAACAAATGGGTGATGGTGTATCATTTTTTGCGTGAAAAGTACAAATCGGTGATGGTTTATCATTTTTTGCGTGAAAAATAACACCTAAAAGAGTTTATAATTTATCTCGTGAAAAATAATACAGAAAACCAAACTTTAGCGTACTGGGTAACCGCCCTTTAGCATACATAGAGGGTGGAAGCTAACCGCTGACAGAGAGAGAGAGGATGGTGGCCCCGACCAGAGAGAGATAGGGGTTATCCTGCCCGTTAAATCATACGATCAACGGTCGGCGGGCACGATCCGCGTGACATGGGCTAGACCAAATAGGGCAATGTTGGGCGTCTGTGAGAATTTGTGAAGGGAGAAGGCAAAACTGAGTAGTATCAAGAAACCAAGGGCAAGTGAGTAGTAAACAGACTAAGGGATTCAAATATGAGATTTAAAAAATGAAAAATGTGTGTTTTGTACAATGAAACCCATCTTGGCCTACCTCAAACTATTTGCAATACAAATATACATGAGTGTGAAAATTATGGCCTCATTCAGACAAAGTATGTTTTGGGGAAAGCTGTTTTGGTAGGGCTTATTGTGGAAAACCATGCACCTTCATAGCTACTAGGT
This sequence comes from Lolium perenne, assembly GCF_019359855.2. NCBI lineage: Eukaryota > Viridiplantae > Streptophyta > Magnoliopsida > Poales > Poaceae > Lolium > Lolium perenne. The sequence continues at coordinate 207,523,947 of NC_067244.2, forward strand.
GATTTGAGAAGTGGCAATTTGTGGTAAAACTTGATTTATCTATGATTTATCTATGATTTGAGAAGTGGCAACTTGTGGTAAAGACTCCATGAGTAAGTGCCACTCTTTTTAGGAATTTTTTGCACATTAAATAACTCATTTAACTGGTTAATCCCATTTGTTGACTCTCTGTTGACCAGCCACTTGAGGGTAAAACTGAGTATATTGCACTAGCCAGTATTAGCACCCAAGGGGAAAACTGAGCATACAAAAAATGCTAGTATATGACTCGAGGGTATACCTGAGTATATCTAAATTTCCAAGGTTAGACTCGAGGACGCGTGTTGCGGTGCAGAAGTGGAAGACGTGCCATTGTTGACGCGTGTCGCGGTGCAAACATGCACTAGTGGACGCAGGTCGCATTTAGGACGCGTAAGCCCCTCTCTCCCTCCCTCTGCACACAGTACATCTCATTCTCGCTCACGCACGAAACCACGCCTCTCACGTCCCATCAACTTCTCCAAATCGAAGGAAAACCCCAACCGTCGTACGAGCCCTGCCGGCGATGGAGAAGAAGAATGCGGCGGCAGCCATCGCCCCCGAGCCCGTCGCCTCTGATGTCTACGCACGGCTCTTTTCCTGTAGACAGTGTTGGGCCTCAAAGAGCAGAGGTTTGTAGAACAGCAGCAAGTTTTCCCTTAAGTGGATCACCCAAGGTTTATCAAACTCAGGGAGGAAGAGGTCAAAGATATCCCTCTCATGCAACCACAAAACAAGAAGTCTCTTGTGTCCCCAACACACCCAATACACTTGTCAGATGTATAGGTGCACTAGTTCGGCGAAGAGATAGTGAAATACGGGTGGTATGAATAAATATGAGCAGTAGTAACGGCACCAGAAAATAGCTTGATGCTACAACTGGCGTGTAGTCAGTGGTGGTAATATTGCAGGCAGTACAGATGCAGTAAAACAGTAAACAAGCAGTGATAGCAGTATTCAGGAACAAGGCCTAGGGATTATACTTTCACTAGTGGACACTCTCAACATTGATCACATAACAGAATAGATAAATGCTATACTCTACACTCTCTTGTTGGATGATGAACACCACTAATTGTGTAGGATTACACGAACCCTCAATGCCGGAGTTAACAAGCTCCACAACATTCGATGTTCATATTTAAATAACCTTAGAGTGCATGATAGATCATTGCAATTACACCAAGTACTAACATAGCATGCACACTGTCACCATCACACTATGAAGGAGGCATAGATCACATCAATACTATCATAGCAATAATTAACTTCATAATCTACAAGAGATTACAATCATAACCTACGCCAAGTACTACACGATGCACACACTGTCACCATTACACCGTGGAGGAGGAATAGACTACTTTAATAACATCACTAGAGTAGCACATAGATGAATAGTGATACAAAACTCATATGCATCTCAATCATGTAAGGCAGCTCATGAGATCATTGTATTGAAGTACATAGGAGAGAGATTAACCACATAGCTACCGGTACAGCCCTTAGCCTCGATGGAGAACTACTCCCTCCTCATGGGAGACAGCAGCGGTGATGAAGATGGCTGTGGTGTCGATGGAGGAGCCTTCCGGGGGCACTTCCCCGTCCCGGCGGCGTGCCGGAACAGAGAGTTCTGTCCCCCAGATATTGGCTTCGCGATGGCGGCGGCTCTGGAAGGTTTCTCGTACCGTGGCTTTTTCGTCTCGAAGATTTAGGTCAGGGGCTTCTCATAGGCGAAGAGGCGGCGTCAGAAGGGGTCTGGGGCCACCAGACACTAGGGCGGCGCGCCCCCCCTGGGTCGTGCCGCCACCATGTGTGGGCCCCCTGTGGCCCCTCTCTGGCGGCTCTCGGGTGTTCTGGAAGCTTCGTCCAATTCTAAGACTCTGGGCGTTGATTTCGTCCAATTCCGAGAATATTTCCTTACTAGGATTTCTGAAACCAAAAACAGCAGAAAACAACAACTGGCTCTTCGGCATCTCGTTAATAGGTTAGTGCCGGAAAATGCACAAATATGACATAAAGTATGCATAAAACATGTAGATATCATCAATAATGTGGCATGGAACATAAGAAATTATCGATACGTCGGAGACGTATCAGCATCCCCAAGCTTAGTTCCTGCTCGTCCCGAGCAGGTAAACGATAACAAAGATAATTTCTGGAGTGACATGCCATCATAACCTTGATCATACTATTGTAAGCAAATGTAATGAATGCAGCGATCAAAACAATGGTAAATGACATGAGTAAATAAATGAATCATATAGCAAAGACTTTTCATGAATAGTACTTTCAAGACAAGCATCAATAAGTCTTGCATAAGAGTTAACTCATAAAGCAATAAATCAAAGTAAAGGTATTGAAGCAACACAAAGGAAGATTAAGTTTCAGCGGTTGCTTTCAACTTGTAACATGTATATCTCATGGATATCGTCAATATAAAGTAATATAACAAGTGCAATATGCAAGTATGTAGGAATCAATGCACAGTTCACACAAGTGTTTGCTTCTTGAGGTGGAGAGAAATAGGTGAACTGACTCAACATAAAAGTAAAAGAAAGGCCCTTCGCAGAGGGAAGCATTGATTGCTATATTTGTGCTAGAGCTTTGATTTTGAAAACAAGAAACAATTTTGTCAACGGTAGTAATAAAGCATATGTATCATGTAAATTATATCCTACAAGTTGCAAGCCTCATGCATAGTATACTAATAGTGCCCGCACCTTGTCCTAATTAGCTCGGATTACCTGGATTATCATTGCAATACATATGTTTTAACCAAGTGTCACAAAGGGTTACCTCTATGCCGCCTGTACAAAGGTCTAAGGAGAAAGCTCGCATTGGATTTCTCGCTATTGATTATTCTCAACTTAGACATCCATACCAGGACAACATAGACAACAGATGGACTCCTCTTTAATGCTTAAGCATTCAACAATTATTAATTTTCTCATATGAGATTGAGGATATTTGTCCAAAACTGAAACTTCCACCATGGATCATGGCTTTAGTTAGCGGCCCAATGTTCTTCTCTAACATTATGCATGCTCTAACCATTCTAGTGGTAAATCTCCCTTACTTCAGACAAGACGGGCATGCATAGCAACTCACATGATATTCAACAAAGAGTAGTTGATGGCGTCCCCAGGAACATGGTTATCGCACAACAAGCAACTTAATAAGAGATAAAGTGCATAAGTACATATTCAATACCACAATAGTTTTTAGGATATTTGTCCCATGAGCTATATATTGCAAAGGTAGAGGATAGAAATTTTAAAGGTAGCACTCAAGCAATTTACTTTGGAATGGCAGAGAAATACCATGTAGTAGGTAGGTATGGTGGACACAAATGGCATAGTGGTTGACTCAAGGATTTTGGATGCATGAGAAGTATTCCCTCTCGATACAAGGTTTAGGCTAGCAAGGTTATTTGAAACAAACACAAGGATGAAGCGGTGCAGCAAAACTCACATAAAAGACATATTGTAAACATTATAAGACTCTACACCATCCTCCTTGTTGTTCAAACTCTTTACTAGAAATTATCTAGACCTTAGAGAGACCAATTATGCAAACCAAATTTTAGCAAGCTCTATGTATTTCTTCATTAATAGGTGCAAAGTATATGATGCAAGAGCTTAAACATGAGCACAACAATTGCCAAGTATCAAATTATCCAAGACATTTTACCAATTACTACATGTAGCATTTTCCGTTTCCAACCATATAACAATTTAACGAAGAAGATTCAACCTTCGCCATGAATACTATGAGTAAAGCCTAAGGACATATTTGTCCATATGCAACAGCGGAGCGTGTCTCTCTCCCACACAATGAATGCTAGGATCCATTTTATTCAAACAAAACAAAAACAAAAACAAACCGACGCTCCAAGCAAAGTACATAAGATGTGATGGAATAAAAATGTAGTTTCACTAGAGGAACCTGATAATGTTGTCGATGAAGAAGGGGATGCCTTGGGCATCCCCAAGCTTAGACGCTTGAGTCTTCTTGAAATATGCAGGGGTGAACCACCGGGGCATCCCCAAGCTTAGAGCTTTCACTCTCCTTGATCATATTATATCATCCTCCTCTCTTGACCCTTGAAAACTTCCTGCACACCAAACTCGAAACAAACTCATTAGAGGGTTAGTGCATAATCAAAAAATCACATATTAAGAGGTGACACAATCATTCATAACACTTCTGGACATTGCTCAAAGCTACTGGAAGTCACTCGAACAAAGAAATCCATCCCACATAGCAAAAGAGGCAATGCGAAATAAAAGGCAGAATCTGTCAAAACAGAACAGTCCGTAAAGATGAATTTTAAAGAGGCACCAGACTTGCTCAAATGAAAATGCTCAAATTGAATGAAAGTTGCGTACATATCTGAGGATCACTCACAAAAATTGGCAGATTTTTCTGAGTTACCTACAGAGAACCCTGCCCAAATTCGTGACAGACAGAAATCTGTTTCTGTGCAGTAATCCAAATCTAGTATCAACCTTGCTATCAAAGACTTTACTTGGCACAACAATGCAATAAAATTAAGATAAGGAGATGTTGCTACAGTAGTAAAAACTTCCAAGACTCAAATATAAAACAAAATTGCTGTAGTAAAATAAAAACATGGGTTATCTCCCAAGAAGTTCTTTCTTTATAGCCATTAAGATGGGCTCAGCAGTTTTAATGATGCACTCGCAAGAAATAGTATTTGAAGCAAAAGAGAGCATCAAGAGGCAAATTCAAAACAAATTTAAGCCTAACATGCTTCCTATGAAAAGGAATCTTGTAAACAAACAAGTTCATGAAGAGGAAAGTAACAAGCATAGGAAGATAGAACAAGTGTAGCTTCAAAAATTTCAGCACATAGAGAGGTGTTTTAGTAACATGAAAATTTCTACAACCATATTTTCCTCTCTCATAATAACTTTCAGTAGCATCATGAGCAAACTCAACAATATAACTATCACATAAAGCATTCTTATCATGAGCTATATGCATAAAATTATTACTCTCCACATAAGCATAATCAATTTTATTAGTTGTAGTGGGAGCAAATTCAACAAAGTAGCTATCATTATTATTCTCATCACCAAATATAGGAGGCATATTGTAATCATAATCAAATTTATCCTCCATAACAGGCGGCACCAAAAGACTACTATCATTATAATCATCATAAATAGGAGGCAAAGTATCATCAAAGAAAATTTTCTCCTCAATGCTTGGGGGACTAAAAAGATCATGCTCATCAAAACCAGCTTCCCCAAGCTTAGAATTTTCCATATCATTAGCAACAATGGTGATCAAAGTGTTCATACTAATATGTTCCATGGGTTTTTTAATGTTCGGATCAAACCATCCATGTCTTAACTCAGGAAAAAGAATAAAAAGCTCCATGTTGCTTTCCATTATGCCAAACTAGTGATAAACAAGAAACAAAAAGATGCAATTGCAGGATCTAAAGGAAATAGCTTCGAGTACTTACAACGGCGCCAGAAAATAGCTTAGTAGCCGAGATCCGGAGTGTGAGTACCTTTTACCTTTCCTCCCCGGCAACGGCGCCAGAAAAGTGCTTGATGTCTACGCACGGCTCTTTTCCTGTAGACAGTGTTGGGCCTCCAAGAGCAGAGGTTTGTAGAACAGCAGCAAGTTTTCCCTTAAGTGGATCACCCAAGGTTTATCGAACTCAGGGAGGAAGAGGTCAAAGATATCCCTCTCATGCAACCACAAAGCAAGAAGTCTCTTGTGTCCCCAACACACCCAATACACTTGTCAGATGTATAGGTGCACTAGTTCGGCGAAGAGATAGTGAAATACGGGTGGTATGAATAAATATGAGCAGTAGTAACGGCACCAGAAAATAGCTTGATGCTACAACTGGCGTGTAGTCAGTGGTGGTAATATTGCAGGCAGTACAGATGCAGTAAAACAGTAAACAAGCAGTGATAGCAGTATTCAGGAACAAGGCCTAGGGATTATACTTTCACTAGTGGACACTCTCAACATTGATCACATAACAGAATAGATAAATGCTATACTCTACACTCTCTTGTTGGATGATGAACACCACTAATTGTGTAGGATTACACGAACCCTCAATGCCGGAGTTAACAAGCTCCACAACATTCGATGTTCATATTTAAATAACCTTAGAGTGCATGATAGATCATTGCAATTACACCAAGTACTAACATAGCATGCACACTGTCACCATCACACTATGAAGGAGGCATAGATCACATCAATACTATCATAGCAATAATTAACTTCATAATCTACAAGAGATTACAATCATAACCTACGCCAAGTACTACACGATGCACACACTGTCACCATTACACCGTGGAGGAGGAATAGACTACTTTAATAACATCACTAGAGTAGCACATAGATGAATAGTGATACAAAACTCATATGAATCTCAATCATGTAAGGCAGCTCATGAGATCATTGTATTGAAGTACATAGGAGAGAGATTAACCACATAGCTACCGGTACAGCCCTTAGCCTCGATGGAGAACTACTCCCTCCTCATGGGAGACAGCAGCGGTGATGAAGATGGCGGTGGTGTCGATGGAGGAGCCTTCCGGGGGCACTTCCCCGTCCCGGCGGCGTGCCCAGAGAGTTCTGTCCCCCAGATCTTGGCTACGTGATGGCGGCGGCTCTGGAAGGTTTCTCGTACCGTGGCTTTTTCGTCTCGAAGATTTAGGTCAGGGGCTTCTTATAGGCGAAGAGGCGGCGTCAGAAGGGGTCTGGGGCCACCAGACACTAGGGCGGCGCGCCCCCCCTGGGCCGCGCCGCCACCATGTGTGGGCCCCCTGTGGCCCCTCTCTGGCGGCTCTCGGGTGTTCTGGAAGCTTTGTCCAATTCTAAGACTCTGGGCGTTGATTTCGTCCAATTCCGAGAATATTTCCTTACTAGGATTTCTGAAACCAAAAACAGCAGAAAACAGCAACTGGCTCTTCGGCATCTCGTTAATAGGTTAGTGCCGGAAAATGCATAAATATGACATAAAGTATGCATAAAACATGTAGATATCATCAATAATGTGGCATGGAACATAAGAAATTATCGATACGTCGGAGACGTATCAGCCTCCGAGCCCGTCGCATCCGAGCCCGTCGCATCTGAGCCCGTCGCCTCCGAGCCCGTCGCCGCCGAGCTCGTCGCCTCCGAGCCCATCTCCTCCGAGCCCATCGCCTCCGAGCCCGTCGCCTCCAAGCCCGTCGCCGCCGAGCCCGTCGCCGCCGAGCCCGTCGCCGCCGAGCCCGGCGCCTTAGAGCCCGTCGCCGCCGAGCCCGTCGCCTCCGAGGGCAGCGCATCCAAGCGCGGTGCCTCCATGAGCTGGGCCTCTATCATGGGTGACGGACCACTTCACAAGATCGGCGAATGCTTACTGGCGAATGAGGAGTACGTGGACGCCTACTCTGCTATGAGGCAAGTCTGTAGAAATTGGCGCTCAGGTTTACCTGAGCCCGACGTGCACCTGCACGAATGGATCATGGTAGACCACGCCCTTCCACGCGCCGCTGAGTTCACCTTCCTCCAACTCGGCACATCCCGCTACGTCACCATAGATCTATCGGAAGTTCGTGCAAGGTTCAAATTCCTCCAAATTCCTCCATATCTATAGGGTTAATCTATTCTTATTTTCGATCTTAGTGCTGAATGTTATCTTCATCAATATATTTTAGATACTACTTCGTCGGCTTTTGCCGTGGTGTCATCGTGCTTGCCAGAAGAACCCGCCGAACAAGATACGGCTTCTGAACCCACTCACATAGGCATCGAACACTATGTTTGAGGCGCAGATGCCATCTATTTTTCTGAATTCAGTCGTTGTAATCAAATCCCCGACTATGGTCTTCGTTTGCTCACATTACCCGAGCAAAATTAGTTGGGTCGATGAGAGCACTCCAACTAAGGATATATATGAAGATTGGGGAGATGGTAGTTTTTCGATGGAGAACCATAGTTTGCGTTGCATTACCCCGTTCAATGGTGAACTGTATGCAATAACTATGGATAATTTTGAGTCCGGAAGAATAGTGTGCACCAATGTACAGTTGCAGCAGCGCGCGAGCACTGTCAAGATGGAGACACTAATTTCATTTCCACAACTTGGAAATGACAAGTTCTATCTTGTGAAGTCGGATGGTGATCTGCTGCTTGTGTCGTTGGACAACATGCTTTTGGAGGACCAACCATTGGTGTACCGTGTGGACACTCAGAGCCGCTCTCTCCATCCGGTCAGTAACATTGGCAGTCATGCCTTCTTCGTGCATTATATCCGGTGTATCTCCATCGACACCAGAGTGCACCCGACACTTCTACCTGGCTGCATCTACTACGCCGATTTGGGTTATATCAGAGAGTACATTCATGATACAAAGGCCTGGGATGAGTGGCCACGATATGTGGATAGAATGGGAAACTACGGTCTGAGAAATGAACACAGGCCATACCGTCTGGAGGATGTATTGGCCGCACACTGCAGACGGAAGAAGTTCAATGAATATTTCCTTGGGATAATGCACGAATGGGGCGACGAAGAAATATATGAGCAATGAGGAATCTTCTAGCTGGCCATACATTGCGTGCGTCTTGTATTTTTTGTCATCTTAGTTTGTCGTGAACATTAACAATGTTATTGGCTGCTTTTGGCTGCTGTATGCAGTTTATGTATTATACTTAGTTTTCTGATTATGCTGCTGTGAATTTATCATATACTAGCTTCTAGATTTGCTGCCATATTGGGCAAAAAACGAGGGTCAAAAGGCAGAAATAGAAGCTTCTCTAGATTTGATACTAATTTGGTGAAAAAGACAGAGAGAGAAAGAGGGGAAAAGGTGCTCTTAAAAGGGAAAATGCCAATTTGGGCCGAGAGAGACAAAACTGAGCTCCTGCTCACGTGCAACCAAACGCTATCTCGTCCTGTCCCACGCGGTCCCTTTCTACCAGCTCCACGCGACGAGGGCCCACACGACGCGGCCCCACACGTCAGCACGGAATGGTCAACTTAACGGGAATCCTGCCATCTGAGCTGCTTCTGCGGGTTTCAAACAAGGACTTGGGGAAAACTGAGGAAAAACTAAGGAGCTGGGGAAAACTGAGCACAACTAAGGAACCGAGGGCACGGAAATAGAAATCCCAATGATATAACCTTGTTATTAATAACATACAATGTTCATGATTATGAAACTATAATCATCTATTAATCAACAAGCTAGTTAAGAGGCTTACTAGGGACTCATTGTTGTTTACATAACACACATGTATCAATGTTTCGGTTAATACAATTATAGCATGGTATATAAACATTTATCATAAACATAAAGATATATAATAACCACATTTATTATTGCCTCTTGGGCATATCTCCAACAGATTTAATCCCTGCTTCCATCTGCGAAGGGCCTATCTTTTACTTTATGTTGAGTCAGTAAACCTATTACCCTCTATCTCAAGCAAGCAATTGAGTTGTTGTGATCCAACCATTTATATTGTGATCTATTTAATTATGTCTTTTATTCTTCCTTGTTTAGTACAAATTTTATCTGAATGAATATGACTTTGAAGGTTATCAATGATTATGAGGAGATTGTTATGATTGAGCATGTAAGATCTGCCATATAAGCTCTAATATAAAGGCTCTGCTCGAAAGATAAGTACAATCTGTTAATTGTTCTTTGACCAAGAACGAAGTTTGCCGTCACCAATTATGATTTCCTATGCACCTTTATTTGTGATTTCCCTTTACTTGTCTCAAGTTGAGTTATATGAGGAAGTTGTTTACTAGAATGTCTTGTGTGAATTAATAAATGTGATGCTTCTTGTCCGTATTTTATTTATCGACTCTTCACTCCATAAACATGTGGTCTTGTTTACTGAGTTCAGTTTCGCTTGGGGACAAGCGAGGTCTAAGCTTGGGGGAGTTGATACGTCCATTTTGCATCACTATTTTATATCATAATTTACTGTTATTCATTGATATATTTCATATTTAGAGATGATACTTTTGTTATTTCACCTATTTTGCATGTTTCATGATTATTGGAGAATTACTCACCGGAGTCAGAATTCAGCTGGAAAAAAGCACCGTCAGAATACAATATTTCTGAAGATCAACAATTGACGGAAAATATACCGAAGCTCCTACTTTTCCAGATGACGGAGCCAGCCAAAAGGGGAGGCCGAGGAGGGCCGCCATGGGCCCTCCCCATAGGCCGGCGCGGCCACCAGGGCTGGCGCGCCGCCACGTGGGGAGGGGGCCCATGACCCCCTCGGCCATCGCCCTTTCGCGTACTTCATCTCCTAGAAACCCTAAGGTGCGGGAGAACATCGAGGATAGTCGTAGCCGCCTCCTCGGGGCGGAAAACACCAGAGAGAAAAGAGCTCTCCGGCAGGCTGAAATCTGCCGGGGAAATTCCCTCCCGGAGGGGGGAAATCGTCGCCATCGTCACCGTCATCGAGCTGGACTTCATTGGGATCATCATCATCATTATCTCCACCACCGACACCGTCATCTCCACCGCTGCACCTTGTCTCCGCTGTAACATCTAGGGTTTAATCTTGATTATTTCATAGGGGAAACTCTCCCGGTGTTGATTACTCCTTGTTATTGATGCTATTGAGTGAAACCATTGAACGAAGGTTTATGTTCAGATTGTTATCCATCATCATATCACCTCTGATTATGTTCCATATGATGTCTTGTGAGTAGTTCGTTTAGTTCTTGAGGACATGGGTGAAGTCTAAATGTTAGTAGTGAACTATGTTGAGTAATATTTAATGGTTTGATATTTAAGTTGTGGTGTTATTCTTCTAGTGGTGTCATGTGAACGTCGACTACATGATACTTCACCTTTATGGGCCTAGGGGAATGCATCTTGTATTCGTTTGCTAATTGTGGGGTTGCCGGAGTGACAACAACCTGAACCCCTGTTGGTATATTGATGCATGAGGGATAGCAGGATCTCAGAGTTTAAGGCTGTGGTTAGATTTATCTTAATTACTTTCTTGTATTTGCGGATGCTTGCAAGAGGTTTAATCACAAGTATGTATTAGTCCTAGCAAGGGCGGTGCATTAACATAGGTTCACCCACACAAGACTTATCAAAACAATGAAGATTAATCAACTATATGAAGCGAAAGCACTAGACTAAATTCCCGTGTGTCCTCAAGAACGTTTGGTCATCATAAGTAAATAAACCGGCTTGTCCTTTGTGCTAAAAAGGATTGGGCCACTTGCTGCACTTATTATTCTCGCATTTTACTTACTTGTATTTTATTTATCTGCTATATCAAAACCTCCTGAAAACTTGTCTATGAGCATTTACAGTGAATCCTTCATCGAAACTTCTTGTCAGCACCTTCTGCTCCTCGTTGGGTTCGACACTCTTATTTATCGAAGGTACTATGATACACCCCCTATACTTGTGGGTCATCAGTTCTATCTCCGAGACTCCCTGTGCTAGGACGGCGTTCCAATCTGCCTCCATTTTAGGATGTCCTCTCTGCAGTGCCGAAGAAATCCTGGCGAAACACTTTGACTACCGAAGAAAGCGCTATTGTTGATCAGTTGTATGATAAGGTCTTGGACCTGAAGTATGCAGAGGGTCTGACAATGTGCGACATCGAAGTGGTCTCAGTTTTTCTAAGGCGTCGAGTGCAACCACTGATGTCAATGCCCCATCATTTATGGTTGTTCAACGGATAATCGAACAAATCTAGGATCAGTCCAACTGATGTGTCCGAAGAAGACCTTCGAGATGAGGTGCGACGCCTAACTCGCCTCAGCTAGAAGGAAAATATTGTTATGACTTCAGCTCTCCCTCCTCTCGATCTTAAGCATCTTCCTGCTAAGGTAATTTTACTCGTATTTGCATCAGACGTCATTTCTTTGTTTCTGAGTAAAAATCTTATAACTTGTTTCGTCAGCAGGATTCCACCGTTGCTCAATGTTACCCTCCTACACCCGAAAGTGGGGTAGCTCCAGAGGATGACGATGCTTCGGAAGAGACCAAAAATGAGCACCACATTCTCGATGATAGCGACGTCCATGGTGACGAAGCCCCCGAGGATGATGCCCTCATTAAGTCTATGCGCTGCAGGAAGATCAACGAAGACCTGATGGCGACTCCTGAATCGAGTCCTAGCGGACAAGAGGATGATGTTAACGCAACTGCTTCCCCTGCTTTATTTCGAACAACGTCGCCTCCTCCAGTCGCAAAGGGTTCGACAGGCCTATTTGTCGATGAAGATGATTTGGAGTTGAGTTTGAAGTTTTTACTCTTTCTTCGTGACTGTCTTCCTTCGATTTTCCTAAAGTGTGTAATTATCTTTGAGTAGTTCTGATGATGCTGATGTCCCTCTCGCGAAGAGGGCTAAAATACTGTGTGAAAGGACCGAGTTAGCAAAGGAATCAAATCCTTTGACTGCCGATCCTACTCCTCCGCCAAGAACAAGCGTGGCCAAGGTTCCTTTGTCAACGATCAACCCTTCTGTAGGCGCCTCCGCCTCTCCAATTTCTCGCGATCATGTAAGTATAATATCCATCACAATATCCTATCAGCCTTCGAACCGATGGTTGATTTTTGGATCAAGTATAGGCTGAGATTCGTCTATCATGCGGCTTGATATAACCTCTGTCTTCTTGCTTGCAGCCAATTTTTGCCACAGTTGACACTGTGGCAGATTTTGCTAATCAATTCACTCGCCTGGAATCCGAAAACGTCGAACTTCGCAAAGCCATTAAGACTTCAGCTGATCAAGTGTTGGAAGCCAACATGCTCACAGCCGAAGTTCAAAATGAGAATATACTCCTGAAGGATGAGCTGAAGAAGTTGAAGAAGAAAATGAAGGATGAACAAGAAGCCAGACGCGAGCCTTTTATCATAGCCGATGAAAAGGAGGGTGTTATTCGAGAGTCTATCACAAGCTTGCTAAGTAAATTTCCATTCATACTTTGCATGATTCTTTTTTCAATAACATCTTCTTGATTGCTTACTCATAATTTTCCAGGTTCTGCCGATATGTCTATCGACCGTACGAATAAGCTTCGAGAAGATTCAATGTCGGATGCCCTCTCGTCTGCTACTGATTCCTGCAGCCAGGTCCATGGTCTTTTGAAGAAGACCAAGGGGGCTTTATCAAAGCTGTTTTCGATGATGTTCCCAAAGTTGGACCAAAACAAGACCCTTGGAGAAAAGGCGGATACCTTCTTTATCGACTCTTCCAAAGCCATAGAGGTACGGAAGCAGCGGTCCCGTCTTTACGGGACGGTTCTTACTTTCCAGCTTTTAATGGGGCATGGACTTGGTTCTGAGTTGGAGAGGCTATCCAAGGCGTTGCCGGTAGATGCTAATGAACGTCTAGTCAACCTCAAACCTTTCAACCAATCTTGTGGATCAAATTCTAGAAACGTCAGAATCCACTTTCGTTGAGTAAATAATTTGAGTGGCTCAAAATCTGGAAACGTCAAGGACATGCGAGATGATGAGTCAATGGTACTGCCCTCTTGGACCTTTTGTCTTCTCTCCCTACACATCCCACCGTCAATTTCAGTGTCTTTCCATGGTTCTTTGCTAAGTTCTCCGTTTCCTTCCTCCAATCCACCTTGTTAGAGTACCTACCACAGTACGGAAGTTCAGATGAACCTGGACAGAAGTCCAGATAGAGTTGTACGGTAGTTCAACCATACTTGTGATGATCTGATCGTAACTATAAGATCAAGATCATATCCCTTTCTTTTCTATGTTGGTTGTAACCTCTCGTGTATCTATCTCTGCCGATGTTGGCCTTTATAAAGCAACATGAAATCGATGGAAGTCCTCATCGTTAACAGCCAAACAATCACATGGTATCAGAGCCATCTTCTTCCTAAAACACATCTATGTGCCTAGATCCTCCCTCTGCCGCCGCCATGAACAATCCCTTAGCCGGCGCTAGTGTAGGTGAAAAGCTCACCCAAACCAATTACCTCATATGGCAATCCCAGATCCTCCCACCGATCCGCGGAGCCAGACTACTGAGCTTCCTTGATCCCAAAACGGAGGCGCCACCTGAGACCATCGTCGTCCAAAAGGATGGCAAAGAAGTCAAGGAGGAAAACCATGTGTATGATGCGTGGGTAGCGATAGACCAACAGGTACTGTCGTTTATTTTGAATTCTTTGATGCCTGAATCTCTATCTCTGTCATTGGCATGGACACGGCGGCAGAAGTCTGGATGGCGATCAAAACCATGTTCGCCACCCAATCCAGGACGCGGGTGCCAAACCTGCGTGTTGCCCTCGCCAAGACGAAGAAGGACAACATGACCTCGGCGCAGTTCTTCACCAAGATGAAGGGGCTCGCCGATGAACTCGCAGCAGCGGGCCGACCGATCGATGAGAAGGAACTCGTGGAGTATCTCCTCGCCGGTCTCGATGACACCTACAACCCCCTCTTCGCCTCCATCAGGGTCAATGGTGCTGAAGATCTCACCGTGAGCGATCTCTACGCTCAAGTCGTCGCCTACGAGAATTGCATTGAGCTCCTCTCCGACACTGGGGGCTCCGTCAACACTGCATCCCGTGGACGTGGAGGAAACCGCGGGCGCGGCCACTATGGTGGACGCATAGGAGGCCGTGGCTATGGTGGCCGCGGCGAAGGTGGACGTCACCAGCAGCGTGGCGGGCGCGGCAATGGTTGCTGTGGAGGCGGCAGGGGTGGCGGCAACAGAGACCGTGACACCATTGTCTGCCAGATCTGCGGCAAGCCTGGACACGAGGCATGGAAATGCTGGCATTGCTACTCCGACGATGAAGAAGAAGAAAAGGGTACCAATGCGGCATCCTATGGCGTGGACACCAACTGGTATGGAGATACCGGTGCCACCGACCACATCACCGGCGAGCTTCACAAGCTCACCATGAAGGAGAAGTACAACGGCCACGATCAAATCCATGCAGCAAACGGAGAAGGTATGAGCATTAATCATGTTGGTCATGCAATTGTTAATACCCCATCTCAAAAACTACACCTTAAAAATGTTCTTCACGTTCCAAATGCCACCAAAAATCTTGTTTCCATTCATCGATTTACTCTTGACAACAATGTCTATATTGAATTTCATCCTTGGCTTTTTTATGTTAAGGATCGGGCAACGGGGAGAACTCTTCTTAAAGGTCGATGCATCCGCGACCTCTACCCCTTGATATCTTCTTCATCATCCCTCGAGAATAAACAAGTCTTCAGTGTCATCAAGCCTTCAGCTTCACGGTGGCATAGTCATTTAGGACATCCGTATTTTCGAACGGTTCAGCAAATTCTTAGCAAGCATAAACTTCCTTTTTTTAAAGAGTCTAGAGTTGAGTCTATTTGTGATTCGTGTCAAAAGGCTAAGAGTCATCAACTTCCATATGAAAGATCATCTAGTGTATCTACTACTCCTCTACAGCTTGTGTTGACGAGATGTTTGGGGCCATGCTCCTAGTTCAGTAGGGAAATAAACATATTATGTAAGCTTCATTGATGACTATAGCAAATTTGTTTGGATTTATCTCGTCAAGAAAAATCCGATGTGTTTCAAATCTTTCACAATTTTCAGAAACTTGTTGAACGTCAATTTGATATAAAAATCCTTGCCTTACAATCGGATTGGGGAGGAGAATATGAGAAACTCAACTCTTTCTTTCAAAAAATTGGAATTGAACATCATGTTTCCTGCCCTCATGCCCATCAGCAGAATGGCTCTGCTGAACGCAAGCATTGCCACATTGTAGAAGTAGGACTTGCTCTTCTTGCCAATGCATCCATGCCACTGAAATTCTCGGATGAAGCCTTTCTAACTGCAACATATCTCATCAACATGTTGCCCTCAAAAACCATTGACAATGATACACCTATGGAGCGTCTCCTTAAAAAAACTCCTGACTATGCATCTCTTCGTATTTTTGGGTGCGCTTGCTGGCCCAATCTTCGAACATACAACAAACACAAACTTTCCTACCGATCAAAACAATGTGTATTTCTTGGCTATAGTCACATGCACAAAGGGGTCAAATGTCTCGATATTAAATCTGGTCAAGTTTATATCTCTAGAGATGTTGTCTTTGATGAAAGTGTGTTTCCCTTCTCCAAACTTCATCCCAATGCTGGTTCCCTTCTCAGCCGAGAGATACTACTCCTCCCGGACCATCTCCAAAATCCATCCGTTCCATCTCATGAGGGGAAAAACATTGTACTGAACTAATTGCTAATGGCTCTATAATTCCTGGTGCATCATGTTCCTTGCAGCAACAGGAGACTGCAGGAGAAAATCTCATGCAAAATGGCGCAAGAACGGCGACAAACGGCGTTGAAACATGTTCATTATCACATGTACTGCAGCCACATCGACAAGGTGCGGCAGACGAGGCAAATCCTTCTCGGATCACGAGCTGGCGCGAATTAGCGTCGGGATCCACGCATCAGCCTCGGTCGGACGCGGGCCAATCTGGTGCGGTCGCGTCATCCGACCCCACGACAGCAACTCGGCGCAGCAGTTCGCTGTCTCCACATGCCGCCTCGACACCTTCTCCTGGCAACTCTGGCGACGACACGCGAACCGCACTCAGCCCCGTGCAGGATTTGCAGGACCCAACAACCGCATCCACCACAGCCACGTCCGCCACGGGATCCGAGGTGGATCCGCTGCCATCTTTGCCAGGGGAGGGAAGGCATGGATCTTCTGTGCGTGGTGATACTGCAGCTCCATATGTGCCTGTGTACAGAACCAGATCCAAAACTGGTCACGCCAGGCCTAAAACTTATACCGACGGTACAATACGGTATGGTATGTCCTGCTTGTTGGATAACGTTGCATAGAAAACAAAAATTTTCCTACGGCGAACACGCAATCCAAGCCAAGATGCAATCTAGAAGACGGTAGCAACGAGGGGGTATCGAGTCTCACCCTTGAAGAGATTCCAAAGCCTACAAGATGAGGCTCTTGTTGCTGCGGTAGACGATCACTTGCCGCTTGCAAAAGCGCGTAGAAGATCTTGATCACGATCGGTTCCGGCGCCACGAACGGGCAGCACCTCCGTACTCGGTCACACGTTCGGTTGTTGATGAAGACGACGTCCACCTCCCGTTCCAGCGGGCAGCGGAAGTAGTAGCTCCTCTTGAATCCGACAGCACGACGGCGTGGTGTCGGTGGCGGTGGAGAAGTCCGGCGGAGCTTCGCTAAGCTACGCGGGCTATATGGAGGAGAGGGGGCGGCTAGGGTTTGGGAGGGGGTGGCCGGCCACTTCAAGGGGGGCGGCCAGCTTGTGGTCTTGGGGTGGCCGGCCCCCTCCCTTGGCCCCTCATTATATAGGTGGATCCCCAAGTGTTGGTGTCCAAGTCTTCGAATAAGACCCGAACCAAAAACCTTCCATAAGAGGGGGAAACCTAGCCCAACTAGGACTCCCACCAAAGGTGGGAGTTCCACCTCCCATGTGGGGGGGTGGCCGGCCCCCTAAGGGGGAGTCCACTTGGGACTCCTCCCCCACTAGGCTTGGCCGGCCATGGAGGTGGAGTCCCATGTGGACTCCACCTTCCTTGGTGGTTTCTTCCGGACTTTTCTAGAACCTTCTAGAACCTTCCATAGAACCTTCCGCGACATTTTAATTCACATAAAATGACATCCTATATATGAATCTTATTCTCCGGACCATTCCGAACTCCTCGTGATGTCCGGGATCTCATCCGGGACTCCGAACAAATATTCGAACTCCATTCCATATTCAAGTACTACCATTTCAACATCCAACTTTAAGTGTGTCACCCTACGGTTCGTGAACTATGCGGACATGGTTGAGTACTCACTCCGACCAATAACCAATAGCGGGATCCGGAGATCCATAATGGCTCCCACATATTCAACGATGACTTTAGTGATCGAATGAACCATTTACATATAATACCAATTCCCTTTGTCTCGCGATATTTTACTTGTCCGAGGTTTGATCTTCGGTATCACTCTATACCTTGTTCAACCTCGTCTCCTGACAAGTACTCTTTACTCGTACCGTGGTATGTGGTCTCTTATGAACTCATTCATATGCTTGCAAGACATTAGACGACATTCCACCGAGAGGGCCCAGAGTATATCTATCCGTCATCGGGATGGACAAATCCCACTGTTGATCCATATGCCTCAACTCATACTTTCCGGATACTTAATCCCACCTTTATAGCCACCCATTTACGCAGTGGTGTTTGGTGTAATCAAAGTACCTTTCCGGTATAAGTGATTTACATGATCTCATGGTCATAAGGACTAGGTAACTATGTATCGAAAGCTTATAGCAAATAACTTAATGACGAGATCTTATGCTACGCTTAATTGGGTGTGTCCATTACATCATTCATATAATGACATAACCTTGTTATTAATAACATCCAATGTTCATGATTATGAAACTAATCATCCATTAATCAACAAGCTAGTTTAAGAGGCATACTAGGGACTTCTTGTTTGTCTACATATCACACATGTACTAATGTTTCGGTTAATACAATTCTAGCATGATATATAAACATTTATCATAAACATAAAGATATAAATAATAACCACTTTATTATTGCCTCTAGGGCATATCTCCTTCAAACTCTCCCACTTGCACTAGAGTCAATAATCTAGATTACATCGTAATATACCTAACACCCATGGCATTCGGTGTTGGTCATGCTTTGCCCTAGGGAGAGCTTTAGTCAACGGATCTGCTACATTCAGATCGGTGTGTACTTTGCAAATCTTTACTTCTCCATCTTCGATGTACTCGTGAATCGAGTGGTAACGCAGCTTGATATGCTTCAGCCTCTTGTGTGACCTTGGCTCTTGTGCATTGGCGATGGCACCCATGTTATCACGATAAATGATTAATGGGTCCAATGCACTAGGAACCACACCGAGCTCTACAATGAACCTCTTCATCCATACCGCTTCGATGAAGCCTCCGGCCGCTATGTACTCCGATTCTGTTGAAGACTTCGCCACCGTGCAATCGCTTCGAGCTTGCCCGACCATCGCAGCACCATTCAATATAAACACGTACCTGCATTGTGACTTAGAGTCATCGGGATCGTTGTTCCAACTTGCATCGGTGTAACCGTTTACAACGAGCTCTTGGTCACCTCCATAACAAAGAAACATATCCTTAGTTCTTTTCAAGTACTTCAGGATATTCTTGACCGCTGTCCGTTGTTCCATTCCCGGATCACTTTGATATCTGCTAGTCAAACTAACAAGACATGTGCTATATCCGGTCTAGTACATAGCATGGCATACATGATAGATCCCATCGCCGAGGCATAGGGGATATTACTCATCCTTTCTCTTTCTTCTGCCGTAGCCGGTCCTTGAGTCTTACTCAATACCTTGCCTGGTAACATAGGTAAGAACCCTTTCTTACTTTCGTCCATTCTAAACTTCTTTAGAACCTTGTCCAGATATGTACTCTGTGATAGCCCTATTAGGCGTCTTGATCTATCTCTATAAATCTTGATGCCTAATATATACGATGCTTCACCAAGGTCTTTCATTGAAAAACTATTATTCAAATAACCTTTAACACTGCTTAATAGTTCTATATCATTCCCGATCAATAATATGTCATCTACATATAATATCAGGAATGCTACAGAGCTCCCACTCACTTTCTTGTAAATACAGGCCTCTCCATGACACTGTATAAACCCGAAGTCTTTGATCACCTTATCAAAGCGTCGGTTCCAACTTCTTGATGCTTGCTTCAGTCCATAGATTGAACGCTGAAGTTTGCATACTTTGTCAGCATTTTTAGGATCGACAAAACCTTTGGGTTGTACCATATACAACTCTTCCTCAATGTCTCCATTAAGGAACGCCGTTTTGACATCCATCTGCCAAATCTCATAATCGAAAAATGCAGCTATTGCTAACAAAATCCTCATGATTTTAGCTTCGCTACAGGTGAGAAAGTCTCATCGTAGTCAACTCCTTGAATTTGTCGGAAACCCTTTGCGACAAGTCAAGCTTTATAGACAGTAATATTACCATCAGCATCTGTTTTTCTCTTGAAGATCCATTTATTTTCAACAGCCTTTCGGCTATCAGGTAAGTCTACCAAAGTCCATAGTTTGTTATCATACATGGATCCCATTTCGGATTTCATGGCTTCTTGCCATTTGTTGGAATCTGGGCTCATCATCGCTTCTTCATACGTCGCAGGGTCCTCATCATTGTTATCCACAATCATGACATTTAGACAAGGATCATACCAATCAGGAGTGGCACGTTCCCTTGTTGATCTGCGAGGTTCAGTAGTTTCCTCGTTCGAAGTTTCATGATCATTATCATTAGCTTCCTCTCAAGTTTTGCCGGTGTAGGCGGTGCAGGTACAACTTCCGATGCTGCGCTACTCGATCAACGAGTATAGATTCATCAATCTCATCGAGTTCTACTTTTCTTCCAGTCACTTCTTTAGTGAGAAATTCTTTCTCAAGAAAGGTTCCGTTCTTAGCAACAAAGATTTTGCCTTCGGATCTGTGATAGAAAGTATACCCTATAGTTTCCTTAGGGTATCCTATGAAGACGCATTTCTCCGCTTTGGGTTCTAGCTTGTCCGGTTGTAACTTCTTTACATAGGCTTCGCAACCCCAAACTTTCAGGAACGACAGCTTAGGTTTCTTATTAAACCATAATTCATACGGTGTCGTTTCTACGGATTTTGATGGTGCTCTATTTAAAGTGAATGCGGCTGTCTCTAATGCATAACTCCAAAATGATAACGGCAAATCAGTAAGAGACATCATACTACGAACCATATCTAAGAGAGTTCGATTACGACGTTCGGACACACCGTTTCGTTGAGGTGTTCCCGGCGGTGTCAATTGTGAAAGTATTCCGCATTTCTTTAAATGCATGCCAAACTCATAACTCAGATATTCACCTCCACGATCAGATCGTAGAAATTTGATCTTCTTGTTACGTTGATTTTCTACTTCACTTTGAAATTCCTTAAACTTCTCAAAAGTTTCGGATTTATGTTTCATGAAATAGATATACCCATATCTACTCAGATCATCTGTGAAGGTTAGAACATAACGATAACCACCGCGCGATGCTACGCTCATTGGTCCACATACATCGGTATGTATGATTTCCAATAAGTCAGTAGCTCGCTCCATCATACCAGAAAATGGAGTCTTTGTCATTTTTCCCATTAGACATGCTTCGCATCTATCAAGTGACTCAAAGTCAAGTGATTCAAGTAATCCATCGGTATGGAGTTTCTTCATGCGTTTCACTCCAATATGACCAAGGCAGCAGTGCCACATATAAGTAGAATTATCATTCAATTTAATTCGCTTAGCATCAATGTTATGTATATGCGTATCACTACTATCGAGATCTAACGAGAAATAAGCCATTCTTTTGTGGTGCTCGACCATAAAAGATATTATTCATAAAAATAGAACAACCATTATTCTCAGACTTAAATGAATAACCGTCTTGCATTAAACAAGATCCAGATATAATGTTCATGCTCAACGCGGGTACAAAATAACAATTATTTAGGCTTAAAACTAATCCCGAAGGTAGATGTAGAGGAAGTGTGCCGACAGCGATCACATCGACTTTGGATCCATTTCCAACGCGCATCGTCACTTCATCTTTCAGTAGTCTTCGTTTATTCTTTAGTTCTGTTTCGAGTTACTGAGATATGAGCAACCGAACCGGTATCAAATACCAGTACTAGAACGAGAACCGGTGAGATAAACATCTATAACATGTATATCAGATATACCTTCTTTCTTCTTTTTGACAAGGCCGCTCTTTAGATCAGCCGGATACTTGGAGCAATTACGCTTCCCGGTGTCCCTTCTCCTTGCGGAATAGCACTCAGCATCAGGCTTAGGGCCGTTCTTAGGTTTCATAGGAGGCGTGGCAGCTTTCTTGCCACCCTTCTTGAATTTTCCCTTAGACTTGCCCTGTTTCTTGAAACTGGTGGTCTTGTTGACCATCAACACTTGGTGCTCTTTCTTGATCTCAATCTCGCAGCTTTTAGCATGCCAAAGAGTTCAGGTAACTCCTTGTTCATGTTCTCGCATATTGTAGTTCATCACAAAGTTCTTGTAACTTGGTGGCGGTGATTGAAGGACACGATTAATCCCCGGTCTATTAGGAATCACTATTCCCAAGTCACTGAGTTTCTTCGCATGCCCGGTCATGGCGAGCATGTGCTCACTAACGGAGCTGCCTTCTTCCATCATACAGCTGAAGAAATGTTTTGATGCTTCATAGCATTCCACTGCCGCATGAGTCTCGAATATAGCTTTCAGCTCATTCATCAACTCATGAGGATCATGGTGCTCAAAACGTTTTTGAAGATCGGATTCCAGGCTGCACAGGATGGCACACTGAACTTGAGAGTACCGAGTTTTCCGAGTCGCGTAAACAACTTTTACTTCATCGGTTTCATCTTCTGCAGGAGGGTCACCTAGCGGTGCATCAAGCACAAATTGCAGATTTCCGCCAGAGAGGAAGATCCTCACATGACGGAACCAGTCGGTGAAGTTGCTACCGTTGCTCTTAAGTTTCTCTTTCTCTAGGAACTGATTAAAATTGATTGGGGACGCCATCTCTACAACATATATTTGCAATAGTTTAGACTAAGTTTATGACAAATTGAGTTCAAATTTTAATTCAACATAATTAAAAATCTAGGTGAACTCCCACTCAAAACAATATCCCTCGCATTGTCTTAGTGATCACACGAACCAAATCCACCGCACCTAAACCCGATCATCACGAGAAAAGGTGTGACTTCAATGGCGAACACTCAAAGTGTTCATCATATCAACCATATGATTCATGCTCTACCTTTCGGTATCACGTGTTCCGAGACCATGTCTGTACATGCTAGGCTCGTCAAGGCCACCTTAGTATCCGCATGTGCAAAACTGTCTTGCACCCGTTGTATGCACTTGTTGATTCTATCACACCCGATCATCACGAGATGCTTCGAAACGACAAGTCTTGGCAACGGTGCTACTAAGGATGAACACTTTATTCTTGAGATTTTAGTGAGGGATCATCTTATAATGCTACCATCGCGATCTAAGCAAAATAAGATGCATAAAAGGATTAACATCACATGCAGTTCATATGTGATATGATATGGCCCTTTTGTCTTTGCGCCTTTGATCTTCATCTCCAAAGCACGGACATGATCTCCATCATTTTCGGGCATGATCTCCATCATCGTCGGCGTAGCGTCAAGGTCAATGGCGCCGTCTTCATGATCGTCCTCCATGTAGCAACTATTACAACTACTTTGAAATACTACTCAACATGAAATTTAAAGACAACCATAAGGCTCCTGCCGGTTGCCACAATACAATAATGATCATCTCATACATATTCATCATCACATTATGGCCATATCACATCACCAAACCCTGCAAAAACAAGTTAGACGTCTCTAATTTGGTTTGCATATTTTACGTGGTTTAGGGTTTTCGAGAGAGATCTAATCTACCTACGAACATGAACCACAACGTTGATACTAATGTTTTCAATAGAAGAGTAAATTGAATCTTTACTATAGTAGGAGAGACAGACACCCGCAAAGCCTCTTATGCAATACAAGTTGCATGTCGAATGAGGAACAAGTCTCATGAACGCGGTCATGTAAAGTTAGTCCGAGCCGCTTCATCCCACTATGCCACAAAGATGCAAAGTACTCAAACTAAAGATAACAAGAGCATTAACGCCCACAAACCATTGCGTTCTACTCGTGCAACCATCTATGCATAGACACGGCTCTGATACCATTGTTGGATAACGTTGCATAGAAAACAAAAATTTTCCTACGGCGAACACGCAATCCAAGCCAAGATGCAATCTAGAAGACGGTAGCAACGAGGGGGTATCGAGTCTCACCCTTGAAGAGATTCCAAAGCCTACAAGATGAGGCTCTTGTTGCTGCGGTAGACGATCACTTGCCGCTTGCAAAAGCGCGTAGAAGATCTTGATCACGATCGGTTCCGGCGCCACGAACGGGCAGCACCTCCGTACTCGGTCACACGTTCGATTGTTGATGAAGACGACGTCCACCTCCCGTTCCAGCGGGCAGCGGAAGTAGTAGCTCCTCTTGAATCCGACAGCACGACGGCGTGGTGTCGGTGGCGGTGGAGAAGTCCGGCGGAGCTTCGCTAAGCTACGCGGGCTATATGGAGGAGAGGGGGCGGCTAGGGTTTGGGAGGGGGTGGCCGGCCACTTCAAGGGGGGCGGCCAGCTTGTGGTCTTGGGGTGGCCGGCCCCCTCCCTTGGCCCCTCATTATATAGGTGGATCCCCAAGTGTTGGTGTCCAAGTCTTCGAATAAGACCCGAACCAAAAACCTTCCATAAGAGGGGGAAACCTAGCCCAACTAGGACTCCCACCAAAGGTGGGAGTTCCACCTCCCATGTGGGGGGGTGGCCGGCCCCCTAAGGGGGAGTCCACTTGGGACTCCTCCCCCACTAGGCTTGGCCGGCCATGGAGGTGGAGTCCCATGTGGACTCCACCTTCCTTGGTGGTTTCTTCCGGACTTTTCTAGAACCTTCTAGAACCTTCCATAGAACCTTCCGCGACATTTTAATTCACATAAAATGACATCCTATATATGAATCTTATTCTCCGGACCATTCCGGAACTCCTCGTGATGTCCGGGATCTCATCCGGGACTCCGAACAAATATTCGAACTCCATTCCATATTCAAGTACTACCATTTCAACATCCAACTTTAAGTGTGTCACCCTACGGTTCGTGAACTATGCGGACATGGTTGAGTACTCACTCCACCAATAACCAATAGCGGGATCTGGAGATCCATAATGGCTCCCACATATTCAACGATGACTTTAGTGATCGAATGAACCATTTACATATAATACCAATTCCCTTTGTCTCGCGATATTTTACTTGTCCGAGGTTTGATCTTCGGTATCACTCTATACCTTGTTCAACCTCGTCTCCTGACAAGTACTCTTTACTCGTACCGTGGTATGTGGTCTCTTATGAACTCATTCATATGCTTGCAAGACATTAGACGACATTCCACCGAGAGGGCCCAGAGTATATCTATCCGTCATCGGGATGGACAAATCCCACTGTTGATCCATATGCCTCAACTCATACTTTCCGGATACTTAATCCCACCTTTATAGCCACCCATTTACGCAGTGGTGTTTGGTGTAATCAAAGTACCTTTCCGGTATAAGTGATTTACATGATCTCATGGTCATAAGGACTAGGTAACTATGTATCGAAAGCTTATAGCAAATAAATTAATGACGAGATCTTATGCTACGCTTAATTGGGTGTGTCCATTACATCATTCATATAATGACATAACCTTGTTATTAATAACATCCAATGTTCATGATTATGAAACTAATCATCCATTAATCAACAAGCTAGTTTAAGAGGCATACTAGGGACTTCTTGTTTGTCTACATATCACACATGTACTAATGTTTCGGTTAATACAATTCTAGCATGATATATAAACATTTATCATAAACATAAAGATATAAATAATAACCACTTTATTATTGCCTCTAGGGCATATCTCCTTCACTGCTCCACTACTCAACCTGCTACTTTACAAATTTACTTAGCTGATTCAAATTGGGAAAATGCTATGGATGATGAATATAGGGCATTAATGGAAAATAAAACCTGGCATTTAGTACCATTTAAGCAAAGTAGCAATCTTATAGATTGTAAGTGGGTCTATAGAATTAAAAGAAAAACTAATGGTACTATTGATAGGTATAAAGCTAGATTAGTAGAGAAGGGTTTCAAACAAAGATATGGTATAGATTATGAGGACATATTTAGTCATGTTGTTAAAGCTGCTACTATCAGACTTGTCTTAGCTATTTTGGTTTCAAAAGGTTGGAATCTAAGACAACTAGATGTGAAGAACGCGTTTCTCCATGGCGTTCTGGAAGAAGATGTTTATATGAAACAACCACCTGGATATGAGAATCCAAATGCACCTCATCATGTGTGCAAACTTGATAAGTCACTCTATGGGTTGAAACAAGCACCAAGAGCATGGTTTGCCAAGCTAAGTTCCAGCTACAAGAGCTTGGGTTTCTAGCATCCAAGGTAGATACATCATTGTTCATATACAACAAGTCAGGTATCATTATTTTTGTACTTGTATATGTGGATGATATAATTGTTACTAGCTCCTCCAACAAAGCGATAGCATCACTTCTTCAAGATCTCAGCTCATCCTTTGCATTAAAAGACCTTGGTGATCTACATTATTTCTTGGGGATTGAAGTTAAAAAATTCTCCCAAGGAATAGCTCTAACTCAAGAAAAATATGCACTGGAGCTGCTTGACAGAGTCGGATTGAAGAAGTGTAAAATATCATCAACACCAGTATCAGCCTCTGAAAAACTCTCAGCTACATAAGGGGAACTTCTAGGACCAGAAGATAGTACAAGGTATAGAAGTATAGTTGGAGCATTACAATATTTGACATTAACAAGACCAGATATTTCTTTCTCGGTTAATAAGGTTTGCCAGTATTTACATGCTCCGACTACTATGCATTGGACAGCTGCTAAAAGAATCCTGAGATATGTTAGTGGTACAGTAAATGTTGGACTAACTTTCAGAAGATCATCCTCTACTCTTATAAGTGCCTTTTCAGATGCTGATTGGGCAGGGTGTGTAGATGACAGGAGATCAACAGGAGGCTTTGCAGTATATTTTGGTCCTAATCTAATTTCTTGGAGTGCTAGAAAACATGCAACAGTATCAAGGTCAAGTACAGAAGTTGAATACAAATCTCTAGCAAATGCCACAGCAGAAATTATATGGATTGAGTCTTTGTTGAAAGAACTTGGAATTTGAAGACATGAAACTTCATGCTTATGGTGTGATAATATGGGTGCAACATATCTTTCTGCTAATCCTATATTTCATGCTAGGACTAAACATATTGAAATTAATTTTCATTTTGTAAGAGAAAGAGTGGCAAATAAACAGCTAGAAATCAGATTCATTCCATCAACAGATCAGGTGGCAGATGGCTTCACAAAAGCTTTACCAGCTCGGCAGTTTGAGGAATTCAAGCACAATCTCAATCTAAAGAAGGCTGTGATTGAGGAGGGGTGTTAGAGTACCTATCACAGTACGGAAGTTCAGATGAACCTGGACAGAAGTCCAGATATAGTTGTACGGTAGTTCAACCATACTTGTGATGATCTGATCGTAACTATAAGATCAAGATCATATCCCTTTCTTTTCTCTGTTGGTTGTAACCTCTCGTGTATCTATCTCCGCCGATGTTGGTCTTTATAAAGCAACATGAAACCGATGGAAGTCCCCATCGTTAACAGCCAAACAATCACACACCTCCACCCCCTCCCGATTTACTTCCTCTTTGCCATCTTGCCGTCTAATCTAATAACTAATAAGGATACTCATTTGTTCTCCAATTATTGTCGATCTCTCTCTATCTCTCTGGGTGGCCGTAGTGCTGAACCCAAATTTCAGGTTTGCTGGACTATGGATATGTGAGTTCATCTTGACGATTTTTCTGTGTATTGGATAATCCACTGTTAAGAAATCAGATGCAATAAAGTAGCCTTTGAACTGTTGACGTGTACAGTTCTGTTCATGTTTGCTTCTCCACATGCTGGATACTTTGATAGTACAGTGTTCAAAGAAATTTCAGATGCCGTCAATTAGTAACCAAATTATAATTTCAGAAGAAGTGGGTAAGTAGCTATTGAAAGCATTCTTCTGTTGGTAATACACTAAGGATTACTACTGCTATTGGTTCTTTATTTCATCTCCATACTGAAGATTGCGTTCAATTCTCCTTTTGTTATTCTCTATTGCAGGTACTACCTAAAAGTGAACTATACTACCAGAATGGTCTACCAAGTTTCTTTGCGCATTATATCTGTCTTCCAGCAACAAAAATACTGTAATACAACTGTTTACCGTTTACAAGGATGAATTAATTTTAACCTTGAAGATCAGAGAATTCACCAAATATTTTGGAGCTAGCGCTTCATATATCGGCTTGACGAATATTAACTTAAGGTGGAAAGTCTAACTGCTACGAATTATATAATTAAGTTGTTGCTCACATATTATATAAAGTATATTTTTTTTAATCATTTCTAATATTTAGTATCCACGATCGTATCACATGTGACTTCATTCCGGTGGCACCTCCCAAATATGTTTCCACTCATTGCTTCACATCATTCTAAGAGAAGTATATCATATTCGTGTGACTATATCGCCAATAGTGCTCCTCTGTGTTAAAGTTGTACGTGTTAGTATTTATAGTTCCATTTCTTCACCGCAATCCATCTGAATTAGCTAAGATCATTTTTTTTTTGTGAAAGATGCATATTTCTATCTAACACTATGGTGCAAGATTAGATAACAAGTATTCTTTTTGCAAAAGAAAAAGATAACAGAGCATTCAGTCATGTTCCTTAGAACCTCTTTATTTATTTATGTAATAGCTTGAGGGAATCGTTTCATTGTGTTCCTTGATTTCTCTTCACGATTAAAAGAATAGAAGCCTTCTATGGATACTAGGTGATGCAAACTAAACATTTCTTTGAAATCCATTCACCAAACATCCCGCAGCAAGACGCGGCACTAGTGGAAAACGGGGCAATAGGCCCGGTCCATTTGGGCCTTTAGACCCGGTTCCCGAACCGGGACCAACTAGGCGGGACTAAAGGGGGTACCCTTTAGTCCCGGTTCAAAGATAAACCGGGCCTAAAGGCCTCAACACGTGGTGCGACCAGGGAGCTCGCGCTGGAAGGGCTTTGGTCCCGGTTCGTGGTACGAACCGGGCCTATGTTTCTCTGCCGCGGCAGAGAATTGCTATTTCTCTGCCGCGGCACAGATTTAGGCTGTACCAGCGTTTCTCTGCCGCGGCAGAGAAACAGGGCGTTTCTCTGCCGCGGTAGAGTTTCAGCAATGCATATATATCATTCAAGAAACCACAAAAAATCGTCATGAATATATATAGACATCGTCAACAGTACACGACATAGTCAACACAGTACACGTAATGCATGCATATTTACAATACAACTTTTCCTGAACGAATATCCTCCGCCGTCACGATCTTCCGATAGTGCTCTCCACCTGGGGTAAGGACCTCGGTAATAAAGAATCCCGCGATTTCCTCTTGAATTGCTTTTATTTGATCCGCTGTTATGAGAGTGTCCCGCAGGCGTGTCATCTATATTTAAAAAAGGAGATCAATATATGAATGGAACTCAATACAATAGATGGTACTAATTAAGATTAATTGTGAAAATTTGTTATCGTACACGAGTGTGGTGTATTTGGGCATCCCCACCCTTGGGACAGGACATGTCACGCATGAAGGTGCAGACGTAGTATCCACATAAGTTATTCCCTTTTTCCTGCCTCATACACTTTACGAAAAAATAGTTCGATCAAACTAATAATCAAGCATCGTATTGAAAGTAAATATCATATATAAAGTTTCATGGACATAGCTATATATATAGTACTACTTACAGGGTAATCTCTAAATGTAAGCTCCGGTTTCCATTCACCCGGAACAGTATTGATGAACCGTTTCCAAGCCCTGCCCGGCAAAAAATAATGAGTAAATGAGTAATTGATTAGTTGATGATATCTTCGAATTAGAGCAGATGAAGATGCCAATACGAAATTGATTGAAACTACCTACGGAGGATGGAAGCCATGTCCGCCCATTCCGCATATTCTTTACGTTTCGAGTCCATGACGTTTACGACTCCAAGGTGAAGATCAATGATTAGGAGAATAAAATGGAAAGCGCACAAGCATAGCTCAATGATTACGAGAATAAAGTGGAAGGTGCACAAGCATAATGTATGTTATATATAACACTCACTTGAAGTTGTAGGGAAAGAATATATCCTCTTTGTCTGCTTGCTTCTCTAAAATCATTACGATGTTGTCCTCTGTGTCCTTGGCGAAGTATCGAACCTAAACTTATTGAACTGTTTTTGGGTCTATGAACCCAGCGGTAGGAGCTTGCCTCTTTTGTATTCCAGCTTCTTCATTCTGCATAATTAAATGTATAGCGTACACAAAGAATATAATGAGGATAATTGTTAGTGCAAATGAATGAGCTACAAACTTAATTACACAAATAAATCACTTACATGCAGTAGCAACTGATGACAGCTTTGTCGAGGGCGTCTTGATTGAATAACTGAAACAGTTCTTCTAACTCAATGTTTATCTCGTCTTCCCCCGGAAGTAATGCTCATCTCTAAGATACACCGTGATGTAGCTTTCACATCTTCGACAGGCTTTCAGGTACCGATCATGCAACCTTCGCATCCGAGTCCCTAGACGCGCGAGCTCGCCAGGTTTGACGAGATCAGATCCGTATCTATACTTGTTTACCACTTGAGCCGTTGGATAGTAATCTTCGTACTCAACTGATGCTCCCTGAGCTCTAGCCGCCCGTTCGATCATCGATGCCGTCTCTGGATCATGGTATGGCTCCACGATGAAGTGGGGTGCGGCCTGAATGTCCTGCTGTCCAAGCTGGGCGACTTTTTTTGCTTCTTTGCTCGCTCTAGAGGACTGTCCAAGAGAGCGGTCATAATCAGCTCTCAGCTCAGGTCTCTTCATTCTCGTCTCGGCAAAGTGCTTCTTGTCTGCGGTGGAATAAACATCTTCTTCGGCGCAGTTGCAAGAAACGCCTTTTGCTCTTGATCTGCTCATGTGGCAACAACTCTGGAGTCTGTGCCCTCATTGGAGTTGATGATCTGTTCGGAGCTGTAGGAGGTGCCGCGGACCGCTTCCTCTTTTGCTTAGGTGGAAGCGGCGGAGTCTCCTAACGAGGAGGAGGAGGCGGCGGAGTATTTTCACGCGGAGGAGACTGGTCATGGATAGGGGAATCATCATCGCGCAGAGGAGAATCATCACGCGGAGGAGGCGCACGGGTGGCGGAGGAGGCGGAGGTGGCCTGCTTGTTGGCTTCTCACCTCGGAAACACAATGTTCTCCTTCCGCCATTGCACGGTGGTTCTACGGGCTTCTCCCAGTTCTTTGATTTCCCCATCTTCACCTGCAGGGTGCTCAAGCACCAACCCCTCATACTCTCTCAACACTTCATCCACCATCACAACAGCAAAGTCGTCTTGGACCGGACGACAATGGTAAGACCTTGTAGGTAAGAGGATGCCGACCGCCGCCTTGAAGGATAGGTTGAAAACTTTAACATGCAGCTCACAAGGACGGCTCTCAGTGAGATCATCCACGGGGGGGTAGCGAGGAGGCTCGACCACCTGGTCATCATCATCATCATTATCCACCTGTCGAGAGGAAGCCACGCTGCTTTTCCGGTGTGGTTGAGATTGCAGCGGGCGATGGCATTGAGCAAAGCAGGGATCTACAGCCCGCCCCCGAGCCATCCGAGATGTAAGTACTTGGGTTACCATGGTTAATTGGGCTTGCATGGTGCTCATACCCTCCTCTAAGTTAGCCGGGCGGTCTGTTTCCCTTGCCTTCCTCCTCTCATGGCTTTTATCAGAAATCTCTTCCTTTCCGCGGAAAGCCATACTTCCACGGAACGGAGCCTGCCGTGCCTCGTGTTCGTCCGCCGTGTTCTTTGTTCCCAAGGGCGCGTGTCAGCTCATCGTTCTCTCTTTCGGGCTGGAACAACCCCGCCTCCACGTCCCTATGTGCTTTTTCCAGGGCATCAATGGGAACCTTCAGATGAGCTTTCTTATAGATGCACTTCCCTGTTTCTGGATCCAACGTTCCCCCAATCCCGTAGAACCACTCCTTGCACCGTTCGATCCAACCGTGTGTCCCTAATCTGATCCCTTTGCGGTCAGTTCCGCCTCATTACTGCCACTTAGGACGGTTAGCCCCGTATCCACCTGGACCCAGAATTTGGTGATATAGCTTCAACGCAGCATTTGCCTTATTTATTTCCGACCTTCTCTTAAATTCTTCGACTCCGTGCTTTGTACTTCACGAATTCGTCCCAGTGATTTTTTACCTTCTCCTTTGTCCAGGAGTCTTCTTTAACTTGATAAGGCGGCGCAATCTTTTCTTGTGGCTCTTGAATAGTTCGGCCATCTTCTTCTTGCCAAACTCGCGGAGGGCCTGCTCCATCTTGGCCTTCTCAGCGTCACCCCCCTCTTCGGGTACTATGTTGAAATGTGACATGAGCTTGTTCATAATGCTGTTTTTGGCTACATCATCGATATAAAGACCTTGAGCTTCTTCCTCTGCAGACAGCACTAGTCCCTTCGGCTTGTGCCATTCTCGAAACGGTGATCGGGACGTGGTCCCTAACAAGCACTCCGCATTGAGCTATAAATGACTTTGCACCTTTCTGGAGCAATCGGTTTACCATCCTTCTCGATGTGGGTGATGTCGTGCCTAACACCGTCATCCAACTTTTTGGCCGGGCCTCGCTTCCTCGACTTTACAGAAGAAGTGCTCGATCCGGAGGGCTAAAAAAGAAATAGTTCATAGTCAGTACAATTTCATTAGTTAATGCATCTAGTCGATCAACAGCGGCTTAATTAATTTATATACCTCGGTGATAACTACGGTTCGGGAGCCATTATGATGATCTTGTTCCTCACCGGCGCCACTAGGATCTTCTTCCTCAATATCCTCCGCTCCCTCACCGGAGTCATTCAAATAAGTTGCGGTGACATCGTCACCGCCATCATCTGGAATAACGTCGTCGTCGCGATCATCCAGAGTACCGTTTGCTATGAGTTCCTCCATGAAATTTTCTTGAATTTCATCTCTCTCCATGCTTTCTACAACGACCTGCAAGCTATACATAGGAACCATCATATGATCAAATTAAGGATAAAGCAGAAAAGTGACAATGGTGATACATATGTGTAGTGCTTAACTAAGGATCGATAATATAGTGCTGAAAGCAGAATCTGCGATTACATGCATACATAGATCGGGTTCATGTTTATTTAACCCTAATACATATCAATCACTACTACAACCACTCAACCGCGCAGACCGGGTCCTAGAGGGCGCCGACCGGGTCCCGAGCCGCGCTAGGTGTGCCCCAAAGCCACGGAACAACAACGGGAGCATAGCTAACATGAGATCCCCGCATAACGCTCCATCCGGTCCTATACATGTTGTCTAACGCGTACATGTAACGGCGAACGTGCTGGTCCTCCGCTTCAATGCGCTGAGCTACCTCCTCCGGCGGGGCCGGCTCCCTCTGAAACGACCGTGGCCCATAAGACCTCCACCAAAGAATATCCGGGTCGACAACGGGACCCGGATTCCGCACCAAGGTGCGCGACCCGGAAGCTAAGACCTCCCAGTGCCACCCCGGCGGAGCCCGGGTCCGGACCTCCCCATCTGCTCCATCTCCTCTAGAAGAGTCAGACCACGGCGCGGCGGCTGTCGCGGCATCGTAGCTACGAAAACAAATCATATATGTACTAATATAAATAAAAAACATGATATTGTGCTAAATAAAAAACTTCACTACTTTTGTACTAACGCCGCGTTCCACGACCCTGTTTTGGGGGCGTCGGCGAAGCGCCGGCAGATCGGCACCGCCACGGACTCGCGCTCCTCCTCGCTCGCTCTTTCTCTATTTCGCGACCCTAAGTCTATGTCGCGGCGGCACCGCTACGGACTCGGCACCGCCACGGTCTAAGTCGTCGGCGCGCGCGGGGGGCGGCGCCGACACAAATGAATCTATTTTGTAACTTTTCTAACTTTTTTCTAACTAATTTTACTAACTTTTTTCTAACTAATTTTACTAACACTAACTAACTAATTTTCTAACTTTTCTCTAACTAATTTTACTAACACTAATTAATTTTACTAACACTAATTAATTTTACTAACACACTAATTTTCTAACTTTTCTCTAACTAATTTTACTAACACTAACTAACTAATTTTCTAACTTTTCTCTAACTAATTTTACTAACACTAACTAATTTTACTAACACACTAATTTTAACTAAATTTTCACTAAAACTAACTACACTATAATCTAACAAATGAAAAAAAAAATCGCCGGAGGAGGCTTACCGGCGGAGGGAGAGGCGCGGTGGCGGCGGGTCGGCGGCGGCGATGGCGGCGGACAGCGAGAGAGGCGGAGGCGGGCGCGGTGGCGGCGGACGGCGAGGAGTGGCGGCGGACGGCGATCGAGGAGTGGCGAGGCGGCGGCCGACGTGCGCGCGCGGGGGGAGAGAGAGAGGAGGGCGGGGATGGTGCGGACGGCGCGCGTGGCGGCGGCGGCAATGGCGCACGGGAGGGCGGCGGCGATGGCGCGCGGCGGCGGCAGCGGCGATGGCGCGCGGAAGTTGGGCAGCCTGACGGCGTCCAATGCTTCGTCTCCGCGGGATTGATCTCCGCGGAGACGAAGTGTTGGCTTTTATACCCCCCCCCACCTTTGGACCCGGTTCGTGTTACAAACCGGGACCAAAGGCCCCCCTTTGGACCCGGTTTGTAATACAAACCGGGACTAAAGGCCATTTTTGCTGCGTTTTCGCTGCGCGCGCAAAAAAGGCCTTTAGTCCCGGTTTGTAATACAAACCGGGTCCAAAGGCCACTTTTTTTAAAAAATTTCATTCCCGCCTTATTTCAAATGAAAAAAAGCCATGTACGGGCCTCGCCCCGCCGTCACCGCCATGTACGGGCCACCGCCGTGTACTGCCCACCACCGCCACCGCCGTGTACTGGCCACCGTCGGCACCGCCACCGCCTGGCCACCACCGTCACCGCCATGTACTGGCTACCACCGCCGTGTACTGGCCACCGTCGGCACCGCCACCGCCTGGCCACCACCGTCACCGCCATGCACCGCCACCGCCTGCCCACCACCGCCACCGCCGTGTACTGGCCACCACCGTCACCGCCACCACCTGGCCACCACCGTCACCGCCATGTACGGGCCACCGCCGTGTACTGCCCACCACCGCCACCGCCGTGTACTGGCCACCTTCGGCACCGCCGTGTACTGCCCACCACCGCCACCGCCACCGCCTGGCCACCACCGTCACCGCCATGTACGGGCCACCGCCGTGTACTGCCCACCACCGCCACCGCCACACGTGTCCCTTCCCCGTGCCACGTGTCGCCGCCGCTTCCACGTGCCTCGCCCCGCCGCCACCGCCGTGCGACGTGTAGATCCCGCTTCCACGTGCCACGCCCCGCCGCTTCCCCGCGCCACCTGTCGCCGCCGCTTCCACGTGCCACGCCCCGCCGCTTCCCCGCGCCACCTGTCGCCAAACTTGCCGCGTCGCTGTGCTATAAAGCGCCGCGTGCGCGCGGAACCACACGTCGCCGTCGCCTCCGTTCATTCGTCGCCGGGATGCCGCCGCGCCGTCGCGGCTCGTCCGGTTTCCGTGGCGTCCGAGCGCGGCGAACGGTAGGTTCTACGCCGAGATGCGTGCCGGTGGCTTCCGGCTCACCCTCGGCACGTACAACACCCCGGAGCTGGCGGCGCGCGCTTGCGACGCGGCCGCATGGCGATTTCGGCGGCCACGGTGCGACATGAACTTCCCGGACGTCGAATCGCTAGAGGAGGCGGAGTTCCTCGCGCCGACGCCGTGCCTCGTCGACGACGAGGACCGTCGCCGCCACCGCCAGGTGCAGCGCCGGATCGCAATCGCCGAGCACGACGAGGAGTTGATGCGCCAGTGGAGGGCGCAGTTCCCCAACGACGTCGACAACACCGCCGCGTTCTTCGCCGACCTCCGGGCACAACGCAGGTCCAACAGGCGCCATCGTCGGGCCGTCGCCGTGTTCGAGCTCGATAACCCGAATACAACTTGGGCCGACAACGACCCTCGGTGGGACGACATTTGGACCGAGACAACCTCCGACGACGAGTAGATCGACTAGACTAGTTGTTTATCTATTTTATTGTATTTTCAATAAAGTCGTTGTGGCGTACGCCGATGATGAGAAAAGTTTCCCGCCGGATTACATGTGGAATTAAAGTACGTAACTCAACTGAAAATTAATTAAGATACATGGCCAGATAGTACTCGTGCCTAGCCCTATAGTACTCGTGCCTAGCTCAACTGAAAATTAATTAAGATACATGGCCAGATTCGACTGTTCGAGTCATTCGAGTCATACTCGTGCCTGGCCCTATAGTACTCGCCACCGTAGTCGTCGTAGTCGCCGTCATCATCGTCGCTGGCATCGGGGTCGCGGTAGTCAAACCTCGGCGGGAGAGCACGCGTGGGCTGGGACCGAGGGTAGCGCAGCGGGGGCCACGGTGGGCCATGACGCCCGGAGAGTTCGGTCGCGCCACCACAGCCGACGGCCGGCCTCGTTGAAGTTCGAAGGAGGCGGGCCGCCGTCTCGTGCTCGGCGAGCGCCCTCTCACGCCGATTGATGAAGATGCTCTCCCAAGTCGGGCTGTAGTCGGGATGCCACTGGGGATTCCTCCGCTGCTCTGGCGTGAGCTCGAAGTAGTAGTGGTTCGTGATGGCCATCTCGCGCGCCACACCTAGAGGGACAGGAGGGACCGGTACCCCTCCGACGCTCGGCAACCAGCCGGTAGGGACGCGGTAGCCCGGCGGGCAGGGGTAGTTCGACGCGCAAGCGCCTCCGCCTCCCGGAGGGTTAGAGATACGATGGAAGCCATGTGACCTGGTGATGAGGTTTGCAGATATGAGTCTAGATGTGATATGTAAATGGAGGCCAAGCCAACATATATATAGTGAAAAAATGGCGGGAGGACGGAGGCGGGAAGCAGTGGAAAGCGCGGGAAGAAAAATAGGCGGGAACGCAGTGGCGCCAAATAATGTCGGTGGGATAAGGACGTGTGGGTAACCTTTAGTCCCGGCTGGTGGGTACAACCGGGACTAAAGATCCTTTTTTGTGTCATCTAACAAAACTGTCGGTGGGATAAGGACGTGTGGGTAACCTTTAGTCCCGGCTGGTGGGTACAACCGGGACTAAAGATGTCGGCAGGATAAGAACGCATGGGTGGACGCACCGCTCGATGAGATAAAGCATGTAGCGCACGACGCCCGTCGAAGGAACAAGACAAAGTAGAAGAGGTGCCGTGCCTATAAAAGGAGCATCGATACGCCTTGCCAAGCCCCCGAACGACTACATCTCATCTAACGGTGTTGGGGAAAGGGTTGGGAAATCTCCCGTGGCGCATCTCCACTTTTAATATCTTACATACAGTTACATGATTACACAAAAATAAATGGGAAATTGATTGCCATGTTGAGATACTCATTTGTGCCATGAACATTCTTCAATTAACTTGATGATGGAGCATCTTCATCATTTAATTAATCTTCTTCGGCCGTAACCATGGAGCATCTTCATCATTTAACTTGATGCTTGGATCAATGTTCACTCTGAAGGGTTGAATTTCATCAAACAGATAATAATCTTTTGACATGTCTGTCTTGTCCTCCACTCCCACGATGTTTCTTTTTCAGTAAAGAACTATGTGGCGCTTTGGCTCATCGTTTGATGTATTTGTTTCCTTATGTTTCCTTTTTCTTGGTTTGGTAGACATATCCTTCACATAGAAAACCTGGGCCACATCCTTGGCTAGGACGAATGGTTCGTCTCTATACCCAAGATTGTTGAGATCCACCGTTGTCATTCCATACAACTTGTCTACCCGAACCCCGCCTCTGTTTTGTTGACCCATTTGCACCTAAACAAAGGGACCTTAAAAGAAGGTCCATACTCAAGTTCCCATATATCCTCTATGTAACCATAATATGTGTCATTTGGGCCTTCATTCATTATTGCATCAAAGCGGACACCACCGTTTTGGTTGGTGCTCTTTTATCTTGGGCGATCGTGTAAAATGTATTCCCATTTATCTCGTACCCTTGGAAAGTCACTACGATCGAAGATGGTGTACGGGCCAGCAAGTACAACCGATCTTCAATATGTTCGTTATTCAGGAGATGTTTTTGCAACCAACCGCGAAAGTCGACATGTGTTCACGTCTAATCCAATCGTTCGACTGCCCCGGGTTCGGGAGCGTAGAAAGTTCTTGTGGTCACCGATATACGGAGCCACCAAGGTGGAACTTTGTAGGACTGTAGTGTGCTTGAGTCAAAGAAATCCCGTCCCTACATATCATTGATTTCCTTCCTAGCGTGCCTTTTCCACTTAGTCTCCCTTCATGCCGCGATTCGGGAACACCAATCGGCTTAAGGTCGAATAAAGTCAACACAGAATTCAATGACCTCCTCTCGTTCCATAGCCCTTGGAGATGCTTCCTTACGGCCTAGCACGGTTATGAACATATTTCTTCAAGACTCCCATGAACCTCTCGAAGGGGAACATATTGTGTAGAAACACAGGACCGAGAATGGAAATCTCATCGACAAGGTGAACGAGGAGATGTGTCATAATATTGAAGAAGGATGGTGGGAACACCAGCTCAAAACTAACGAGACATTGGACCACATCATTCTGCAACCTCGGTAGAATTTCTGGATTTATTACCTTCTGAGAAATTGCATTGAGGAATGCACATAGCTTCACAATGGGCAGTCGAACATTTTCCGGTAGAAGCCCCCTCAATGCAATCGGAAGCAACTGTGTCATTATCACGTGACAGTCATGAGACTTCAAGTTCTGGAATGTTTTCTTCTCCATATTTATTATTCCCTTTATATTGGAGGAGAAGCGGACGGGACCTTGATACTGCTAAGACATTCAAAAAATATTTCCTTCTCTCGCTTTTGTAAGAGCGTAGCTGGATAAATGACGTCCTTTAACTCTCTCATGCAGCTTTTTGGGGTCTTTCCAACGTTGTCGGTCCTCCCGTGTTTCGGTGTATCTTTTGTCTTCCCGTACACACCCAGAAAGCCTAGCAGGTTCACGCAAAGATTCTTCGTCACGTGCATCACATCGATTGAAGAGCGGACCTCTAAGACTTCCCAATAGGGTAGATCCCAAAATATAGATTTCTTCTTCCACATGGGTATTGGGTAGATCCCAAAATATAGATTTCTTCTTCCACATGGGCGCGTGTCCGGCATCGTCATTCGGAACAGACCGTCCGCCAGGACCCTTTCCAAATATTACATCTAGATCCTTGACCATACCAAATATATCAACACCATCACGATGGGGAGACTTCCTCCGGTGATCAGCCTCACCGTTGTAATGCTTGCCTTTCTTTCTTACGGGATGGGTAAGCCTAAGAAATCGACGATGCCCCAGGTACACGACCTTCTGACCTTTTTCCAAATAATCACCTTCGAGCTCATGTAAACAGTGTGTGCATGCATTGTATCCCTTGTTTGACTGTCCTGAAATGTTACCAAGAGCAGGCCAGTCATTGATGGTTACGAAAAGCATCGCTCTTAGGTCAAATTCCTCCCGCTTGTGCTCGTCCCACACACGTACACCCGCTAGGGACCACAGTAGAAGTTCTTCGACTAATGGCTTCAGGTACACATCAATGTCGTTCCCGGGTTGCTTCGGGCCTTGTATGAGCACTGGCATCATAATGAACTTCCGCTTCATGCACAACCAAGGAGGAAGGTTATATATACAAAGAGTCACAAAGCCGGGTGCTATGGCTGCGCCTCTGCTCTCCAAAAGGATTCATGCCATCTGTACTGAGACCAAACCGTAAGTTCCTTGCATCCTGTGCAAAGTTTGGGAACTCTCTATCGATTTTTCTCCATTGGGAGCCATCAGCAGGGTGCCTCAACATCACGTCTTTCTTACGGTCTTCTTTGTGCCATCGCAACAACCTAGCGTGCTCTTTATTTCTGAACAAGCGTTTCAGCCGTGGTATTATAGGAGCATACCACATAACCTTGGCAGGAACCCTCTTCCTGGGGCGCTCGCCCACAACATCACCAGGGTCATCTCGTACGATC
This sequence comes from Lolium perenne, assembly GCF_019359855.2. Taxonomy (NCBI): domain Eukaryota; kingdom Viridiplantae; phylum Streptophyta; class Magnoliopsida; order Poales; family Poaceae; genus Lolium; species Lolium perenne. Next base: position 207,563,898 of record NC_067244.2, read on the forward strand.
TTATACCGCAATGCAAGGTGCACACCGGACATGCATCCAAATTCTCGTACTCATCGCGGTAGAGGATGCGGTCATTAATGCATGCATGTATCTTTTGCACATCTAATCCTAGAGGGCAGACAATCTTCTTCGCTTCGTACGATCTTGGCGGGCAATTCGTTACCCCTTGGAAGCTTCCTCTTAATTATTGTCGGCAACTTTCCAAATCCTGAGTCGGTGACACCGTTCTTCGCCTTCCATTGCAACAATTCCGGTGTCGCCTAGCTTTTTATGGCCATCTTCGCAAGTTGGGTATAATAATTTGTTGTGATCTTCTATCATCTTGTCGAAGGCCAACCTTTCCTTTTCAGTTTCACATTCTCTCCTTGCATCAGCAATGGCCCGGCCAAGATCATCATCAGGGCTCATCCGGTGCCTCTTGATCTTCTACTTCATTGTCTTCATTGCCTTCTGCGGTATCATCGTATTCGGGGAAATTGGGATAACCGTCATCATCCTCTTCCTCTTCGTCATTGTCTTCCATCATAACCCCTCTTTCTCCGTGCTTGGTCCAACAATAGTAATCGGGCATGAAACCGGATCGCAGAAGGTGGCTGTGAATGAGACTCGAGCGAGCGTAATTTACGGTATTCTTGCAGTCCACACATGGACAATACATGAAGCCACCATGTTTGTTTGCCTCCGCCACGGCCATAAAATTATCCAGGCCCGCAGTGAACTCGTCAAACCGTCGGTCAATGTACATCCATTGCCGATTCATCTGCATGATATAATTAAGCTGATCAAAACCATTACAGAACATCACGATGTATATATACACATGCATTTTATCAATTGCAGATGAAAAGGATAAAGTTGTTAACCTCGATGAAGAAGAAAAAAGCAAGTTAAGTGTGGCTTGATTTGTGTAAACTCAAGTGGCAAATCCTCTTAAGCATTTCATTAAACACCTCTTGTGCATGTGAAGAAGAGAGAAGAGCAATACACCCTCTTGTGAAGATAGTGAAAAAATGGCTAAGTGTGGCTCACACTTGGGCAGGGGCAAGGTTATATAGCCAGAGGGGGGCCTTTGGACCCGGTTTGTCATACAAACCGGGACTAAAGGGTTCCCTAGGCTGACACGGCCTGGCGCGCCCTGCGGGTGGACCCTTTAGACCCGGTTTGTATGACAAACCGGGTCCAAAGGCCGCTACAGGACAGGCGCCAGCGGGTGGGGTCGTCCTGGCCAGAAACGAACCGGGTCCAATGGGGGCATTGGACCCGGTTTGGTTCAGCAGTGGGTCATTTGCTTGGGACCAAAGGCCTCTTCTCCACTAGTGCGGGGAATTATCTAGTTTGGAAATGAGAACGATCTCCACACTCCGCCTGTATATGCTCGCCAGGAACAGTTGCCAGCCCTTCTATCCCATATTTTCTCGCGTCTCTCTAACTCTTGCGGGATCTTCCAGGGATCGCAATTGACATCTGCAGTCCAGTGCAACAATCTCATTAGAGACCGTACATTCTGAATCAGCGCAAATTAATGTCCTCGGAGCTTTGCTGCAAACGCCTGCAGAATAGTGAATTGAAATATAGTGTCGCGTCTGTCACTACAAAATTTAAAGAAGAAAGCCATCTTCACAACAGAGACAGCAGTGATACGTCTCTCCTCAAGTCTGCTGAGATAACCGAGCAAAATTCATGGAAATCTTTTTCTTTCAACGAATGGGCGGACTCCACTGACTTGGCTTTTAATTTCTATCTTCTCGTCTGCGCTACCTCAAGATTTCAAATAAGTATGTATACAAATTGTTGCCTGAATTAATCCAGTGTAATAACTAAAATGGAGCATGTATCTGGATGCACGTCCATGAGCTAACTGTGGCCTCCACATATCGATCCACTTATATTTTACCCAATATGAATTCCATGTGTCTGCTTGAAGAGTTTCCTTTCTCTTTTCCTACATGTGTTCAGTTAATCAGTTTCCACCTGACTTCCTACAAGATGTCTATGGCAGCCAACGAAATTCTTATTAAGGCGGTGGCGCAAGCCATCCTCACTTATGTAGTGGCCTGTTTTTATTTATCAAAGTCACTATGAGATGACGTAAGCCAACTTGTGTGCATGTTTTGGTGGTCAGGAAACGAGGAAGTAAACAAGATGCATTGGATACGATGGGAAAAGATGAAGCTAGCAAAAGATGAAGGTGGCCTTGGTTTTCGAGATTTATATTCTTTCAATCTCGCAATGCTTGTGCGCCAAGGGTGGAGACTGCTGCAGTCACCCGAGTCTCTATACGCTCAAGTTTTGAGAGCAAAGTATTTCCCTTATGGAGATCTTCTATCGGCAGTACTGCAGGCTGGTATGAGCTATGTTTGGAGATGCATACTAAAGGGTCTCAATGTGTTGAAAGAAGGGATTATTTGCCGAGTTTCTGACGGCAAGCGTGTGCGCATCTTTGATAATCTCTGGCTTCCTACCAGTTCTACATGCAGACCTTCTCGTATGATGAAGCTAGCCAGGTTACTTATGTCTCTGAATTGATCGATGAGGATACTTGTTCCTGGAGGAGCGACCAAGTTGCACAATGCATCAATCCCGATGATGCTGTGGCGACAATTCTAGGTATTTCTTTGTGTGCCGAACCTGAAGATTTCATTGTCCGGCAATATGACAACAAATGTATCTTTACTGTTAAATCTTCTTATACGGTGCATGTAGATATATGTGTTGGAGCTGAATCTATCAGCTCCCTTCTTCTACCTCCAACTCTCTATCTCTCAAGCACAAACGCCATGGAAGAAAGTTGGAAGAACTCTCCTCACACACACACCACCAAGGAGAAAATAATGACTTTGCCATGACAACTTTCTCCTTGGGAACACGGTGGCTGCATGCCTGCATTGTGTCTTGCCCTTACAGCCTTAGCCTTTTCATTAACTCAGTGAAGCAATTTATACAAGAGGCTCTGAACTACCTGGCCACTAACTCCACCTCTCACACGATAATGCATGCAGCTATGGCTAAGCACCACTAACAATCTTGACCTCTTCTCAAGGCCACTAGAAACTAAAACATGCATGTGCAGGCTACTTTCATGCAGCACCGTTGGTTCCAGTTCTCTCGTGCTTGCAGCCGCTTCTCACGGCGCTCTCGGCATCTCACCATGTACGTTGTCTCACAACATCTTAGGCATCTCACCTTGCACGCCTCAGACTGAAACCGGCCTAGCTACACTTTGCCCGCCTACATGAATAAGGCTGGACGTTCGGGCCGAGCTTTTGGCTCGGCCCGAGCTTTTCCCGGCTCGGCCCGAGCTTTTCCCGGCTCGGCTCATTTTGGGCTCGGCCCGCGTTAGAGAGAGACCGAGTTGGGCCTGTTTTTACTGGCCCGTGGCGAGCTAAAAGCAGGCTCGGACCGAGCCCAGCCCGAGCTGGCTCGTGTCCACCCTTAACATGAACACCTAACTAGAAAATACAACAGAATCAAGATTACAAAGCTAATAGTCACCCCCTAATATTGATTCCCTATTCCTCGCCGCGGATCACCTGCAACCTCCTGCCGCACCTCCTGTGTTTGTCATTGGCATCACACGAACACTTCCTGTCGTTGCCTATTCGACGGTACCTCGGAGGAGGGATCCTCACGAGGGGGAGAAGAAGTAGGGGCCATAGGGCGGAGTGCACACGGGACGGTGGTACGCGAGTTACCCAGCTTCGGAACACCTGCACGATGACAGGGCCTACTGCTGCTTGTCTGGAATTATCTGGGCGCTTTCGCGTTGTTACAATGAGTTGTGGTTGTGCCTCTAGGGCTCCCAGGATCCGGCTTATAAAGGCGCACGGATCTAGGGTTTACATGGAGAGTCCTAGCCGGATTACAGACAGCCTAGCTACGGTACAATATCTTGCCGTGCACGTCACGGATCCGCCTTCCATACACGTCGTACTGGATCCGGGTTCCTCACGGGTCTCCGCGGATCCGGGTTACTCCTAATGTCGGTACGGATCCGGCTTACTGATCCTGGGCCGGACTTCTTCCTTCATGATCAACAGCAACTGGGCCGCCCGATGGGCCACATGCCTCACCACCATCTGTGGGCCACCCGGGCTTGCCGGATCTAGGCACTGTCGATGGTATACCCATGAAGTATACCCACAACAGTAGCCCCCAGAGTTCTCCGAGTTTCGCCTGCAGTTTCCGCCATGCTTGCACCTTAGGTTTCCGGCATTGTTGGTAACGCGGAGAAATTTGAAGAACTCCAACTTCACATTTTCTTCTTTTCTAACCTTTAGTCAGAAAATCCCCCATCCTGCGGGACTTCATCCATCGACAGTTTCAAACATGTCTCCGGGTTACTCCCCTGCTTGCGAATGAGAATCACTTATCTTCGCGCTTTTACCCGGAATCTTAATAGACTCAAACGGTTCCGCCAATCCTGGCGCCATTTTCGCGCGATTTGTGCGGTAACTTATCTCTAGCCATTTTTACTGTTAGGGTTTGTGACACGTGTCACGCATCCAACGGCGCGACGCTTGCGTTCCGACCACAGGATGCGGAGCACGAATCTCGTCCCTCAGCCTATAAATATCCGCCGTCGACCCTACCTCCTCATTCACCCCCCTTTCTTACCTCTCCACGCAGCGCCGCCCGCGAGCTCTTCCTCCGCCGTGCCGGAACCCGCCGGAAAAGTCACCGGAGCATCACCGGAGCGAGTTCGCCGCCGTGGTGTTCTTCGTGTTCTTAACTCCGGCGAGCCACCGTACGAAATCCTCGTCGCCGGCGACTCCGACCACCGCGGACTCCATCACGGTGAGTTTCTCGAGCTTCGCTCTCGCGCCACAGTTGGTAGGGATGATCATGAGGTTGACGACGCAGGATCCGACTAAGGAATGTTTTCCGCCACTGCTTTTTTCTTCAGATGTCTTCCATGACTCCGCCTCCAGCCTCCGAGCCCATCATGGCAACCCCCATCTCCTCCGCCCCTCCACCCTTAGCCCCGGTCCACCTGGATCCCCTCAAGGATTCCGGCAAGGACACCGAAGGAACTTCTGCTCACCCGGAGAAAGCCTCCGGGGAGGAAAAGGCGGAACAAAAGGCGGAAGAAATCGCCGCCAGGAAATCCAAAGCTCGTCAGCGAGACGCTGAAGCCAAAGGGAAATGGTGGCCCTGCACCACCACTGACACGGAGCTGAAGAACTTGGAAACAGAAGGTTTTCTGCTTCCCGGAAGCTGGCGAACAGTTCCGGGTTCCCTGGCTCCAGCCCCACAGGATGGCGAGATGGTGGTAACGAAGGCGCTGGTGGAGCGAGGTTTCTCTTTTCCGCCATCGGATTTCTTCTCGGAAATCCTGACGGCGTACGGGCTCCAGCCCCACAACATATCGCCGAACAGCATCCTGGCGATTAGCAACCACGTCACTCTCTGCGAGGGCCACCTCCGGGTAACTCCCGACCTTCCCCTCTTCCAATACTATTTCTCTGTCAAGAAGGAGAAGATCCGCCAGACCTCCGAGTTGGCGACTTGCGGATCCATCACCTTCATGCTCCGCCCCGGCCGCGTCTACCCCCATACCGACCGCCACGAATCCGCGCGGTACTGGTCCGGAGGCTTCTTCTACCTGAAGGACGTCTCCGACCCGGCGGGCAACAGGAGACTCCCATTATTCAAGAACAGCCCCGCCAGTGAAACTCCGGCATGGACACAGTGCCCCCACTTCTCCGACTCGCCTCAGCTGACCCGCGCTGTCAGGCGGATCTGCAAGCTCACTGAGGAGGGGCTGACGGGGAAGGACTTAACCCTCTCCTGGTTCACCAAGCGGATCCAGCCGCTCCAACACAGGGGCCGCCTGATGTTCGAATACACAGGGCGCGACGACCCAATGCGCGCCACCAAAGACAATCTCTCCGCCGACGCCATCGACAAGAGGATCCGGGTCCTCATCAAAATCCCACGTGAACTCCATGTTCACATGTGCAACAAAGATATCCACACGAATGGTTCCGGAACCGCGGTACGTCGTCTTGATTTTAGTCTATTGCTTCTCTTCAAACTTTTTTTGTCTAAGTGTTTAACTTTGCATTAGCTCGAGGCGCTTGAAGAAAACGAACTCGTAACTCTCCTCCGGGTTCCTTCCACCGGCAACGCGGATCCGGAAGCTGCATCGGAGGCGGAAGCTCCCGAAGCCCCACGCCCTGCTAAGAGGAAGAAGCCGGCTCCTTCCAGCCCCTATGCGAAACGCGCCCGCGAAGTGCTTAGCACTGCGGCCACCCGGAAAGCGGAGGCGGAGAAGAAGCGCCTTTCGCTGATTAATACCAGCAACAAGGGACAGCCTGCCATCCAGCATTTCTTCAAGCCTTCCGGGTAAGCTCCTACTTCCGAGATCCACGTTCTGGTTTCACGCTCACACTTATACTTTTATGTTTTTTCTGAAGCTCTGGAAGCCAGCCCCCCAAGGCCCCAAGGGTCCCAAAGAAGAGAGCCAGGCCATCTCCGGCTTCTTTTCCTATTACTCCTGAGGTTGAAGTTCCGCCCAAGGCTTCATCCGCCACCAAGCCGGATCCGAAAGACGTCATCGACCTGGATGACCTTCCTGAGGATCCCGCTCACCATGGCGACTCCGCCAAGGGGACCTCCTCACCCATTCCTCCACAAGATCAGCCAAGCTCCGCTTTCGCGGGGCCCACAGGAGAGGAACAGGAGCAAAAGGCAAAGCTCCTTCAAGTTACCAACGCGACTCGAGTCAACCTCCAACCAACTCCGTCCCTTCAAAAGCTTACCCTTGCACAGCGTCACGCGGAAGTTTCCGCCATGCTGAACAAAGTGTGGGGAAAGCCGGACGAGGAAGTGCGAGAACTCGCCGACCTGGAGGACAGCCTGAAGGAGTTTTTCGCCAAGCACAAGGAAGTGCGGCAGGTGACACTAGCCCCCAAGCATTGGGTGATATATTTCCGTGTAATATGTATTAGCCGATGCTTTCCCAAAATGTACCTGTAGGCGGAAATTTGAAATATTTATCCCAAGACTTTGAATTCTTCGCTAACCACCCAGATTTTAATATCCGACTAACTCTTTGCTGCTTCGTAGACCACGCGGAAACTGCACGAGAATCTGCGCGTGCACGTGCTGGAGCAAATCGCGGAAATCGAGGGGCTGCGCCAACACGCGGAAAATAGCAAAAAAGATATCCAGCTGCTTGAGACCCGCCTTCAAGGTACGAGATCCGGGTCTTTACTTTTTGTGCTGACATAGTTGCTCAGGATGCATAATATGTGCAATTTTCTGCCTGCAGAAGAGACTGCCAAGCACTCCTCATTTGATGAGCTTTCCGCCAAGGTCAAGGTGCTTGAGGCGGAGAACGAGTCCCTCAAAGCCTTCATCCAAGAATCATCCAGTAAGGAGACTGAGGCGAGGAAAGAACTCTCCGAGAAGCATGCCCGCGACCTGGCGGAGCTGAATGAAAAACTGGAGAGAAGCCAGGGTCGCGTGATCTCCGTGGTAGCCAAGAACAAAGTTCTGGAAGCGGAGGCGGAGGCCATCGACAAACTTATCTTCCGTAAGCATTTTTCCGTGTCGTTGCTCCGACTATCTTATATGCCTTCTCTCTAACGGAACTGGACCTTCTTCCACAGCAAGCCTTGGCTTCGAGTGGTCTAAAGAGTCGAACCTGAAGAGGACGGAGGCATATGATGAAGCGCGGATCTCAATTGACGCGTTATTTGAAGCATGTCGCGGAATTGCCAAGACTCTGTTTCTGAAGAAGGCCAAAACCACGATCATCGATACGATGACCAAACTTATGAAGCAAGTGCCGGATTTCATCAAGGACTGGCAGAAATCTTCAGCACGCGGAGCCGCCTCCCTAGTCCTGGCCACCTGCAAGGCTCACTTCCCCTCGCTCAACCTGGCGGATGTTGCACGCGGAGCCCCCAAGGATTCCGACATGGGTGCCCTCCTCGCGGAAACCGAAGGCTATGAGCAGTTGTTTGTCAGGCGAGTGGATCACTCGTTCTGGTATAACAAACACGATCTGCCCGAAGGATTTTCCGATGCAGAGGAGGAGGCAGGTGAGCCGGAGTATTATGGGGAAGGCTCCGGGTCAAGCGGCGAGCATTCCGGAGGAAACTCTGCCGACGACTCCGAAGCCGGATCCGGCGACAGCGACGACGGCTCCACATACCAGGAATCTGAAGAAGAGGACTCCGAGTAGAGTTCCTGTTTAAACAATGAGACAAGTTGCATCATTTTGGCCCCAGAGTGGGTTTGTAATAAGACTTTAAATTCTTAAGTAGCTAGGAACGAAACGATTATGCATGGGGCGGAAACACTTATCCTGCTATCCGTTTAATGTTATGTGCATGTTTCGTTTTCTGTCAGAAAGCAAGTGCTGATTTCGTTGTTTTCCGGCTTGCCCGCTTGACCTTCCGCGAGCCGGAAGACCTTAGCCGGAAACGCTCGCCAGCGGCGACGAAGCCCAATGGCAGTCCGTCAATAGCCGCGGAAACAAGCCCCCAAGCATAGGTGCCGGAAATCGCTACTAGGAATCCACGAGTTCGCAACAGAGAACAACTTAATCAGAAAACTTAAGCTTACGTCCTAAGGACGATTGTTGAAAATCACAACTTTTATACACGCCTAGGCGGAAAAATCCAGCTCTGCGGTTTTAGTCGGAAAACATACATGATCTAAAAATGAACAAGTAAAGGAGGTAAAAGACTCAAAGAGTGAACCATAGGCTTTATTTCATTGATCATGTATAACTATTACAGAGTTTATAACTCGGAAAAGAGATGCTAAGTGTAGAAAGGACGTAGCTGTGCGATGTTCCAAGGGCGATCTGTCTCGTCGTAGATGTCATCCGGATCCTCACGCTTGCGTTTCTGGTGCCAATTAGCAGGTCTATCCTTCAGCTCACGGAAATCAACAAGGTAGTACGACCCGTTATGAAGCACTTTGCTAACGACGAAGGGTCCTTCCCATGGAGATTGCAGCTTATGGTCTTTCACCTGTCGAAGGCGGAGGACCAGGTCTCCTGCCATGAAAGAGCGATTCCGAACTCGACGACTGTGATAGCGTCGGAGCTTCTGCTGATAGATGGCGGAGCGCTGGTCAGCTAGGTTCCGAGCTTCCTCGATCAGGTCCACAGATAGCTGTCTGGCCTCGTCAGCTGTTTCTTCATTGTAGGCGGAAACTCGCGGCGAATCGTGGATGATGTCGGAGGGAAGCACGGCTTCGGATCTGTATACCAGAAAGAATGGGGTAAACCCTGTTGATCTGTTAGGGGTAGTTCGTAAACTCCACAGAACAGCTTCCAACTCATCAGCCCAAGCTCCAGCTGCTCGTCGCAGCGGTTCTTCAAGGCGCGGCTTAATTCCTGATAATATTAGACCGTTAGCCCTTTCAACCTGACCGTTGGATTGTGGATGAGCCACAGATGCAAGGTCCAGTCGAATCCCTACTGTCTCGCAATAATCCCTCAATTCTCCTTGAGCGAAGTTTGTGCCATTATCTGTGATTATGCTGTGTGGGATGCCGAATCGCATCACGAGGCTGCAGACGAATTTTAGTGCTGTAGCACCATCGGCTTTTCTCACTGGCTTTGCCTCGATCCATTTGCTGAATTTGTCAACAGCGACCAGAAGGTATTCAAAACCGCCAGGAGATGATCTTTTTAACTTACCAACCATATCGAGCCCCCAGACCGCAAATGGCCAGGTGATAGGTATGGTCTTCAGCTCTTGGGCTGGAGCGTTTGGTTGAGTAGCGTAGTACTGACAACCTCGGCAGGCCTTGACTATTTTGTCAGCATCTTCTTTAGCTGTGAGCCAGTAGAATCCTAACCGAAAAGCTTTAGCAACGAGTGACCTGGGAGCGGCATGATGCCCGCAATCCCGTGCGTGGATCTCTCTGAGGATCTCAATGCCATCTTGATTGGAGACGCATTTGAGAAATACCCCTGCTGCACTTCGTTTGTAGAGCTGTCCATCAACGATTGTGTAGGATCTTGCTCGTCTGACGATCTGTCGCGCAAGGACCTCGTCCTCTGGCAACTTCTGATCGATGAGGTAGTCCAGGAAAGGCTGTGTCCAAGCCGGAATGATAGCCATCACCTCCCTAGCCGGAGACACTGCCACCTCTGGGTTTTCCGGGTTAGCGCCCTTCACAGAGGGTATCCGGAGATGCTCCAGGAAAATGCCAGGCGGAATTTGCTTCCTGCCGGATCCGAGCTTAGATAGCATGTCTGCCGCTGTGTTATCGTCTCTTCTGACATACTTGACTTCGTATCCGAGGAAGCACTTGGCGATCTCATCAACTTCGTCTCTGTAGGCCGCCATGACGGAATTTCTGGCGTTCCAGGTTCCGGCTACTTGTTGTGCCACCAGGTCAGAATCTCCACAGCATATGATGTGCTTGATCCCAATTTCCTTAGCGATGCGTAGACCGTGTAGTAGAGCCTCGTATTCCGCCATGTTGTTTGTAGCTTCGAAGTGGATCTGCAGAACGTACTGCAGTTCTTCTCCGGTAGGGGACTTCAGGGTGACTCCGGCTCCTGAGCCTTGGTGCTGCTTGGATCCATCGAAGTGCATAACCCATGTTTCTGGTTCCGGCTCCAGACTTGCATCCGGAGCTTCTGTCCAATCTGCGACGAAATCTGCCAAGACTTGGGATTTAACCGCAGTCCTAGGCTTGTAAGCGATGTCGAAGGCGGATAATTCGATGCCCCATTTAGCCGTACGTCCTGTTGCGTCAGCGTTGTTGAGAATGGTTGACAGCGGAGCCTTGCTCACGACTGTTACTGGGTGCTCTTGGAAGTAGTGTCTCAGCTTCCGGCTGCCTAGGAATACTCCATAGGCTAGCTTCTGAAAGTGAGGGTATCTTTGCTTTGACTCCGTCAGCACCTCGCTAATGTAGTAGACAGGTCTTTGGACGTCATATTCATGACCTTCTTCCTTTCGCTCCACCACGATGATGAGGCTGATGACTTTGTTGGTAGCTGCCAGATAAAGGAGCATTGGCTCTGACTCTGCTGGGGCTGCCAAGATAGGTGGGGAGGTGAGTATTTCCTTCAACCCCCGAAGAGCTGCGTCATCTGCGTCGTCCCAGACAAATTTGTTTGTTTTCTTCAGCAGCTTGTACAGAGGTAGCGCCTTCTCGCCAAGACGGCTAACAAACCTACTGATTGCTGCGACGCAACCAGTTAGTCATTGCACATCTTTGAGACAAGTTGGCCGTTTGATGCACAGGATTGCCTTGATCTTTTCCGGGTTAACCTCAATGCCTCTGTGAGAGACTATGAAGCCAAGGAGTTTTCCGGCTGGCACGCCAAAGACGCACTTCAGCGGATTCAACATCATCTTGTACCTGCGGAGGTTGTCGAAGGTTTCTGTGAGGTCGCTGATCAAGTCGGATCCTTTCCGGGTCATGACCGCGATGTCGTCGACGTAAGCGTGCACGTTCCGGCCAATTTGGTCCTTCAGGCACCGCTGCATCGTACGTTGGTAGGTGGCACCTGCATTTTTCAAACCAAAAGGCATAGTAACATAGCAGTAAGTACCAAACGGGGTAATGAATGAAGTCGCCTTTTGGTCGGATTCCTTCATCCGGATCTGATGATACCCGGAATACGCATCAAGAAAACACAGAAGTTCCGCCCCCGCCGTCGAATCAATGACTTGGTCAATGCGCGGCAAGGGGAACGGATCCTTCGGGCAATGCTTGTTCAAGCCAGAGTAATCGATGCACATTCTTAGTATTTCAGTGTTCTTTTTGGGTACAAGGACGGGATTCGCGACCCAATCGGTGTGGATAACTTCTATTACAAAACCTGCTTCTAGTAACTTTGCTAGTTCCATTCCTATGGTGCGGCGCTTCTTATCTCCAAAGCGTCGCATAGCTTGCTTCACCGGTTTAGCCCCCGGATTTATGTTGAGGTAGTGCTCGGCGAGTTCCCTAGGTACTCCGGACATGTCAGAAGGTTGCCATGCGAAGATATCCATGTTAGCGCGGAGGAACTCGACGAGCGCGTCTTCCTATTTGGGGTCCATGTTGGCTCCGACTGAAACCTGCTTGGAAGAGTCGCCTTTGATGAGGTCGTGCTTCTTGGTTTCTATCGCGGCCTTGAAGGAGGTTTTCTGCTCGGAGATCTGCTTCTTGGTGGTCTGAATCTCAGTCGGATCCACCGCGGCTCTGTAGCCTTTCAGCTCTTCTCCAGATATCACAGACTCTGCGAAGGCGGCTTCGCCTAACTCGCACTCATGAGCCTTTTTGTAGTCTCCGGATACGGTAATCATACCTTTAGGACCCGGAATCTTGAGCTTGTTGTAGATGTAGCACGCTCTTGCGTGGAACTTGTGGTAGGTGGGCCTGCCGAAGATAACGTGGTAGGAGCTCTTGAAGGGCACAACTTCAAACGTGATCTTCTCTTCGCGGAAATTGTGAACATCGCCAAAAGCCACGGGAAGCGTGATGCTGCCGAGGGAATTCGCCTTCTTACCCGGAACCACGCCGTGAAACTCAGTGTTACTGTGTTTAAGCTGTTCCTTGGTGAGGTTCATCCGCTCTAGAGTCTCCAGGTACATGATGTTCAAGCTGGCTCCGCCATCCATGAGGCACTTGGAGAAGTCATACCCATCTATGCGGGGACTTACAACCAAGGCGTAGCATTCCTTTGGCACAATTGCGGGGTGATCCTTCCTATCAAATGTGCACGGGATTTCCGACCACCTGACGTACTGCGGCACAGCCGGAACTATGGCGTTCAGGATCCGGGTAGCTGACTTGGAAGCGCGAACTGTTGGGGTCCCGAGGAAAGTGTGGTAAGCCCCCACGCTCTTTTTATCGAATGGATTGGATTTACCTGCGGATCCTGCCTTGGGATCCGGCGAGTTGTCATCCTCATCCATCGCCTCAGAACTATCATCCTCTTTGTCCTTGTTCTTGCCCTTGCCACCTTTGCCGCGTGGGCGGTGCTTCCGGGCGCGCTTGTATCCTGCCTCCGGTTCGTTCTTTAGATCATTGACCCACTTGCAGTTGCGGTTGGTGTGAGTGGACTTCCCTGTAACCGGATCCAGGTGGGCTAGGCAGGGCATGTCTCTGTACTCCTCGTAGGTTTGCGGGGCGCGGGATCCGCCAGCTGTGACCTCGGAGGTATGCTGCTGACCCCTGCCGGCTCCGCCTCCACGTCCGCGTCCTCTTCCGCCTCCTGAACCTCCGCGTTGAAACGCCATGGCGACCATCTCGGATCCGCCACTCTTCTGGTCATCAGGGTTCTTGCGCTTATGGCTGCTGCTGCTACCGTTGTCACGGTTCTTCTTTTGTTGATGCAGGGGGATTGCTGTAGCTGCGAGATCACCGCCTGCGTCGTCATCGGCGGCAGTGTGATCGCTGGCGATGGTGATCATGTCATCCAACGTCAGTTTGTTTGCATTGACCAAGCAAGTTAGCTTGTGTCGTAGCAATCCTCCTCACTGCAAGCCCCCAATGAAGGCGTGCATTGCTGTGCGGTTGTCGACGTCCTCGCACTCGTTTCTGCATGCCAACCATCGGGTGAGGAAATTCCTCGATGTTTCGCCCTTCTTCTGGATACATGCCTGTAGGTCGCTTGTTGTGGCAGGTCTCTTGTAGGTGCCCCTGAAGTGTTTCTCGAAAGCGTTCTTCAGGTCAAACCAACAAAAGATGGAATTCTTCTCGAGGTCGCTGAGCCAGATCCGGGCTGGACCTACAAGGTACAACTGGAGCATGCGGCAGGCGATGTTAGGGGTTCCTCCGGCAAAGGTTACTGCATTATAGTAATCCTCAATCCAGGTATCCGGCCTTTCGGTGCCATCATAATGCTTCAGGTTTCCGGGTAGCTTGAGGTTCATCCTTGGCTTTGGTTCCTCTCGAATCATCCTGCCAAAGCACTTCGGACCAATGTAGTCGGTTCTGTATTCGTTAAGGCGATCTCGGGCGTCGCGCGGGCCGTGGCGAGGAGATTGTGAACGAGAGCGAGATCTCCGACCGTTGCCTCCGCCTCCACCTCCGCCGCCACCGCTAGGTGGTGGTGAGGGAGACCTGCGAGGTGGGCGGTCCGATTTCTTGCTTCCGCCATCTGATTCTCCTCGGCCTTCTCGGTGCTTGCTCCGGCTCCTGTGGCTGCCTTCGCCGTGGCGCTGGCTGCCCTGGTCGTTCGGGCGAGGTTCCAGGTCACGGCTCCGGCGTGGCTCTGGGTCGTGGCTCCGGCGAGGTTCTGGGCCGCGCTCCTCATTCCGACTCCTCCTGGGCTCGGGCTCATGAACATTGTTCTGGTTCCGGCGAGGTTCCGGCGAGCGCTCCCTGTTTCTGTTTCTTGGCAGCACGTTGTCGCGGATAACAATCCCACCATGCCCTGGGGGCCTGGTGTTTCCGGCTGGACTACGGCGGCGAGGGGGTCGCGGGTAACCGTTGGGCGGAGGAGAGGGGTTGCGATATTTGTCTCGTCCAGAGTACATTGCATCCTTTCCCTTTCTTGGATCTGACGAAGGCGTCTTTGATGGAACAGGGATCGGATTTGGGTGTTCCCTGGTTCTTCTTCTGCGCTCCGAGGATCCGGTGTGTGATTCATCATCGGGATGCCGATCGGCGCGGGCGTCCTTCTGCGCGGTAGATACACAGTTATCCGGATTGGATTCCAACCTGCGCGAAGTATCGGCCTTGCTTTGCTGCTGCATTGCTGAAGCTACAAGTGTGCGGAGGTAGTTGATATCAACCTCTTCGTCCTTCTTCTTCAACAGCTCCGCAGCTTTTTGCATGTTGTCCTTTGGGGTTTCCAGCGGCCGGTGCTCTGCGGGTGTGGCGAAGTTGATTCTGCGAGGTGGAATTGCTTCTCTAACGATTCGATCGGCCTCCGCCTGCGCATAAGTCATCTTTACTTCCCACTCTTTCGCCATGCTCTTGACCTGCTCGAGTGTGGCAGTAATCTCGCGATCCTGTCTGTCGAAAGTCTCCGCCAATCCTGCAGCTTGTTCCCTTTCTTCCCTTAACGCGGCTTCGGTATCAGCGAGCTTCTTGGCAGTGGCCAGCATTTCCTGTCTAGTGGCCTCTAGAGCCTCCAGATCTGCGGCGTCGCCCGGGGTTATAGGTTTGTTAAGAACTGCTCGCGCCACCATCTCCTCAGCTGACAGGATTTCCTCCGAGGAAGAATCCCTGCGGGGTCGCTCCCGAGACATTGGAGATCCTTGGTGGGATGGTTGAGGGTCGGATTGGCTGGTTGGTTCTTCAGATCCAGTTTGTCCCAGCGCTGCTACCGTCGCGAGAACCTGCTTAGGCTGGGCGGAGTCGACTTCAGGCTGATCGCCGAAACCGTACTCCCCTAGCTTGCGAACGAAGTCATCAGACTCCATGGAGGGGGTATCTCCCGAAATTGGGCTCAGATTGCCCAAAATCGACTCTTCAACCGGAGCTTCGCTTCCTCCGACAGGCTCAGCCTGATCCGGATCTGCGCCGTTTTCCGGTGCCTCTACCTGCTTAGGACCAGCTCCGTCTTCTTGAGGGGCGGTTCCGGCGGTATGGGCCAAGAAGTGTACGAAGTGGCACCTCTGCTTTTCTAACACCTGGGAAACCCAGGCGGATCTGCATTGGTCTTCCATCGTTGTTTCCTGCACAGGGGCGGATTGGGTAGGCTTTGAAAATTCCAGATCCGAGGCGGAATCTTCCTTAGGAAGCTCCTGCATCTCAGATCGGATCTTCGCGACAGCGTCCAGCTCTGCGGCGGTCGCGTCTGCGTTACTTACCAGTGGGTTTCCGTCGGAATCGACGGTTTCCCCGATGAAGATGTGTATGCCGCCAATTGGGACGATGGAGAGCTTGACGGGGTTTGTCCTAGCCGGAATCCAACACTCATCCGGAGGGACGATCGGCAGATTTCCGGCGTAGAGGACGCGCCCCACAGCGATGGTGTCGTCGTAGCTTCCCATGGCGGAACCCTCCCGGTTCCGGCCTCCTCGCGCCACAGGCCCCACGGTGGGCGCCAACTGTCGTTGCCTATTCGACGGTACCTCGGAGGAGGGATCCTCACGAGGGGGAGAAGAAGTAGGGGCCATAGGGCGGAGTGCACACGGGACGGTGGTACGCGAGTTACCCAGCTTCGGAACACCTGCACGATGACAGGGCCTACTGCTGCTTGTCTGGAATTATCTGGGTGCTTTCGCGTTGTTACAATGAGTTGTGGTTGTGCCTCTAGGGCTCCCAGGATCCGGCTTATAAAGGCGCACGGATCTAGGGTTTACATGGAGAGTCCTAGCCGGATTACAGACAGCCTAGCTACGGTACAATATCTTGCCGTGCACGTCACGGATCCGCCTTCCATACACGTCGTACTGGATCCGGGTTCCTCACGGGCCTCCGCGGATCCGGGTTACTCCTAATGTCGGTACGGATCCGGCTTACTGATCCTGGGCCGGACTTCTTCCTTCATGATCAACAGCAACTGGGCCGCCCGATGGGCCACATGCCTCACCACCATCTGTGGGCCACCCGGGCTTGCCGGATCTAGGCACTGTCGATGGTATACCCATGAAGTATACCCACAACACTTCCTCTGATGGTAGCCATGACCACCTACGTACGCCGCCCTCCGCATCTCACGGAGTCAGCTGCGACCAGCGACCTCCACATCTCATGGAGTCCGCGGTTGGCGTTCCACCACAGCTAGCTATCCTTATCGATGGGTCGCTGCACCTTGCGTCCCGCGAGCACGACACATGCCAGCACGCAGTTAGCTTCGCCATGGTCGCACGGCTGTTCGGCGTCGTGTTCCTGGGCACGTGGTGCTGCACCTTGCCTCCTGTCGGTGCCTCATGTACCTCTGCCCTAGCGTACGCCGCAAACGCCATCACGCCGACCTAGAAGCAGTTGCCTTCGTCCTTGGATCTTTTGGCTCTGATAACTGTTGGAGCTGAATCTCTCAGCTCCCTTCTTCTTGTACCTCCAACTCTCTATCTCTCCACTTCTGGTCTGGTGCTCCTCCCCTGAAAAATATTTGGACGCATAAGACACAACAACGGTGGATATCTTTTCATACTTGTTCTTAAGCGGGGAAAGATCGTAATTTCAGTGTAAGTCCATCGTCCATACAACTATGTATAGGCCCGTATAGCCCGTGTTGTGTTGTACCTCTTTTTTATACGTATCTACGGTCACGTGCGTGTACAATGTGAGACGGTACTTAGGCGGATGAGATCGGTCACGCGACCACTTTTTTTTTTCTTACGCGACGTACACATACCGTATCAATACAGACGGGTATACATGGGCTGGATATGGGTTTCGACGGACCTAACGTAGAAAAAACCAACTATGACCCTTCAACTTCGTTTAGGGGGAGCACCGGAGCAATAATGACTTTGCCATGACAACCTTCTCTTTAGGAACACGGTGGCTACATTGTGTCTTGCCATCACAGCCTTAGCCTTTTCATTAACTCAGTGAAGAACTTATACAAGAGGCTTTGAACTACCAGACCACTAATTAGCCGGCCACTACTCCACCTCTCACATAATGCATGCAGCTACGGCTAAGCACCACTAACAATCTTGACCTCTTCTCAAGGCCACTACAAACTAAAACATGGATGTGCAGGCTACTTTCATGCAGCACCGTTGGTTCCAGTTCTCTCGTGCTTGCAGCCAATGGTGGAAAAAGGTCCATTAGTCGCGGTTCGCAACCTCCATTAATACCGGTTGCGTAACCGGGATTAAATATGCGGGACTAAAGGCCCCCCCCCCCCCCTTTAGTCGCGGTTGCTTACGAACCGCGACTAAAGGCCCGTCCACGTGGGCGCCAGGCGACCGTCGGGGCGGAGAACCTTTAGTCGCGGTTCTTCTGGCCAACCGCGACTAAAGGCCGCCGCAGGTTTAGGGTTTTAGCCCCCCTCCCTAAACCTGGTTTCTTTTTAATTTGTATTGTATTATTTCTTTTGTGTTTTATTTTAGTTTTGAAGGAGTTTCACATATTCTACGGTACTAGTACATACAATGCATATGAATGTACAATTTCAAACAAATTTGAAATTAGAACCAAAAAGAATTCAAGAGGAATATACAATATATATTCAATATCATCGGATGACCATATACAATTTTGAACAAGTTTCCATATATAATTTAATGCATATGAAGTTCTACGTCCTCTACATAGTGTTCTCCTTTAGGATCGATGACTTCCCTCGTGAACCATCCAGCTAGTTCCTCTTGAAGTGGTCGGAAGCGAGCTTCTGGACTAAGCATCTTCGGGAGGTTATTCCTCTTCTCATTGTTATCACACGGAACCCGCTCAGAGGTGTATCTCCGGATCATCTCTCAGACATAGTATCCACATAGATTGGTCCCTGCTGGCTGAATATCCCCATTCGCAGCCACTGACCGCATGAATTGTAGCTCTTTTTTGAATTCACCGACCGTTTCATCTATGAACCATCTCCAAACCCTACGAGGCAAAGAAAATTAAATGAACAAGAGAGTTATTAGTTACTTGATATTAGGAAATGAACGAAATAGGCCGATCGATATAGAGCGCAAATGAATGAAAATAATTACTTCTGCAGCATTCTTCTCATGTCGCCCCAAAGCTTTGCATCCATAGTCAGAGAGTCGTGGACGAGACATGTGGAAGTGTCAAATTTAATTACTAGCAGAATCCAGTGAATCCAGCTGCTTCCAACGGCGCTCTCGGTATCTCACCATGTAGGCATCTCACCTTGCACGCCTCAGACTGAAACCGGCCTAGCTACACCTTTCCTGCCTACATGAACACCTAACTAGAAGATACAAACAGAATAAAGATTACAAAGCTAACAATATAGATTTTTTTTGTAAAAAAGGACCACCTGCCCCACTGAAATGGTAAAAAGGACCACTTCTGAGTGCAAATGGTAAAACTGCCGTGGCGGCACGCTAGCTAGGCGACACGTGGAGGATGCCGCCGCCGGCTGTGGCGGAAAGGCCTGCCGCCATGGCGTGTGGCGGCATGTTCGCGCGCAGCGGCCACCGTTCGCCCGCCGTTAGCGCCGTCGACCTCTGGTGGGCCCTGCCGCCACACAGGGGGGCGACACGCTGATAACCCACAAGTATAGGGGATCGCAGCAGTCTTCACGGGTAGTATAACCCAATTTATTGATTCGACACAAGGAGAGACAAAGAATACTTGGAGGCCTTAACAGCGGAGTTGTCAATTCAGCTGCACCTGGAAACAGACTTGCTCGCAAGAGTTTATCAGTAGTAACAGTTTTATAGCAGTAGCAGTAGTGAAATAATAGCATCAGAGTAACAGAGACAGCAGTAGTGATTATAGTAAACAACAGGATTAAAATACTGTAGGCACGGGGACGGATGACGGGCGTTGCATGGATGAGAGGAACTCATGTAACAATCATAGCAGGGCATTTGCAGATAATGATAAAACGGTGTCCAAGTACAAAGCAATCAATAGGCATGTGTTCCAATTATAGTCGTACGTGCTCGCAATGAGAAACTTGCACAACATCTTTTGTCCTACCAGCCGGTGGCAGCCGGGCCTCAAGGGAATCTACTGGATATTAAGGTACTCCTTTTAATAGAGTACCGGAGCAAAGCATTAACACTCCGTGAACACATGTGATCCTCACATCACTACCATCCCCTCCGGTTGTCCCGATTTCTGTCACTTCGGGGCCATTGGTTCCGGACAGCGACATGTGTATACAACTTGCAGGTAAGACCATAAACAATGAATATCATGATGAAACAATAACATGTTCAGATCTGAGATCATGGCACTCGGGCCCTAGTGACAAGCATTAAGCATAACAAGTTGCAACAATATCATCAAAGTACCAATTACGGACACTAGGCACTATGCCCTAACAATCTTATGCTATTACATGACCAATCTCATCCAATCCCTACCATCCCCTTCGGCCTACAGCGGGGGAATTACTCACACATGGATGGGGGAAGCATGGCTGGTTGATGGAGAGGCATCGGCGGTGATGATGGCGATGATCTCCTCCAATTCCCCGTCCCGGCGGAGTGCCAGAACGGAGACTTCTGGCTCCCGAGACAGAGTTTCGCGATGTGGCGGCGTTCTGGAGGCTTTCTGGCGACTTCGACTTCTCTCCGTGCGTTTTTAGGTCGAAGGCAATATATAGTCCGAAGGAGGGCGTCGGAGGCCGGCCGAGGGGGCCACACCACATGGCCGCGCGGGCCCCCCTGGGCCACGCCGCCCTATGGTGTGGGGCCCTCGGGCCTCCACCTGATTTGTCCTTGTGGCTCCGTCAGTATTCTGGGAAAATAGGGCCTTCTGCATAAATTCCGAGCATTTTCCTGAAAGTTGGATTTCTGCACAAAAACGAGACACCAGAGCAGTTCTGCTGAAAACAGCGTTAGTCCGTGTTAGTTGCATCCAAAATACACAAATTAGAGGCAAAACAATAGCAAAAGTGTTCGGAAAAGTAGATACGTTTTGGACGTATCAACTCCCCCCAAGCTTAGCTTATTGCTTGTCCTCAAGCAATTCAGTTAACAACTGAGCGATAAAAGAACTTTCACGAACACATTTGCTCATATGATGCATATATTCTCATGCTATGGCTAATACTTAGGCAGTTCATAATGAGATACATGCAAATAAGATCATCTAACAGCTATGTCAATCATGAAGAGGTACCAACAATTAATAATAAGCATCATGAATCATGTATATAAGCAGGATTGCAATGTTCATAAGAAAGTATGATAAAGTGGTATCTCGCTTGCCCGTATTTGATCGACAAAACATAAATGCCCAGGCACCTCTGAAGTTCATAGAAAGACTAGAAGTAGTGATTGTCAAAGATAAAAGCATCAAAGTTATACCACAATCAATCATATTTTGGGACAAGCATATTATACTAAGAATGACAGTTGTGCTCTCAAGATAGTTCTCAAAGAAAGAATGGAAACACAACATAAAAGTAAAAGATTGACCCTTCGCAGAGGGAAGCAGGGATTAACATGCGCTAGAGCTTTTCATTTCTAAAACAGGAGTAAAATTATTTTGAGAGGTGTTTGTTGTTGTCAACGAATGGTAATGGGTACACCAACTACCTTGCCAACCGGACTCCCAAGAGCGGCTCCCATGAATTATTTTTATGTTTATGTGGCACTCCTTCCAACCTTTCTTTCACAAACCATGGCTAACCGAATCCTTCGGGTGCCTGCCAACAATCACATACCATGAAGGAGTGCCTTTTTACTTTAGTTTTATTATGATGACACTCTCCCCAACCTTTGCTTACACAAGCCATGGCTAACCGAATCCTTCGGGTGCCGTCCAACGATCACATACCATGGAGGAGTGTCTATTTAAGTTAATTAATTTGGGACTGGGAATCCCATTGCCAGCTCTTTTTGCAAAATTATTGGATAAGCGGATGTGCCACTAGTCCATATGAAAGTCCATCAAAAGTAAATGACAAGGTTGAAAGTTAAACACCACATACTTCCTCATGAGCTATGAAACATTAACACAAATTGAGAAGCATTTTGAAGGTTTTAAAGGTAGCGCATGAGAATTTACTTGGAATGGTTTGAAATGCCATGCATAGGTATTTATGGTGGACACTTTGGAACAACTTGGTTTTCAGGTGTTTGGAAGCACGAGCAGCATTCCCGCTCAGTACAAGTGAAGGCTAGCAATAGACTAGGGAGCGACAAATCAAGAGAGCAGTAACTGTCATAATCATGCTTGTGGCAAAATAAATTAACAGAGGCATAAAAGTGATACAAGAACTCTGAAACAATGTAAATCATAGAGGCTTAATTGACTTTTGTTCAGTCATATGCATGCGTGAGCATGTGCCAAGTCGATATAAATGAATTATTCAGAGGAGGATACCACAATGCCATACTTACTTATGAATAAAACAATGCAAGCAAACATCCATGACATGCTGCTCATATTAATAAATTGGAGCTAAACATGAGAGATCATAAACTACTAGACTTTCTCAAATAACATATACCTCACATGAACCAACTAAGCATGCTCACATGGATGAGTATATGTACAAAAATGAAAACAAATAGAGTTCATGCCAGCCTCTCACCACAATCCAATTGTCGTAGATCGTCATTATTGCCTTTCACTTGTGTAGCTTGGATAATATAAAATGAAAACCACGCTCCAGCCACCGAAGACCATTGAACTCATAATGAACTTTACAAACGAAAGAAGAACAGCAAATATTTTTGGTGTTTTCGAATTGGAAACAAGAACAAAAGGAAACAAGCAAACAAAGCAAAATCTTTTTGGGTTTTCTTATAGCAAACTAGCAATAGCAAATAAAGCGAAACAAATGCAAGAAACCAAAGCAAACAAATTATAAAGAGAAACAACAGAAATATTTTTGGTCTTTTTGTGTTTTGGGAAAGAAACAAAGTAAAAACAAGAAATAGCAAACTAGAAGACTCACATAAACACAAAGCAGCAGAAATTCATCAAACTTGACAGCAGTACAGTACCCGATTTTTAATAAATTCTTCCACTGCTCAAATCGAAAAGTGTTCAACTAATGAAAGTTAGATAACAACCTGGGGAACATGCACAAAAATTGGCTTCGCAAAATACTGTTCTTGCTATTTTTGAGAATTTTTTCGGTAACAGTCCAGAATCTGTTTTCAGGCAGCACTTCCCCAAATATCATCTCCCTCTCATTAGAAAACCACTCAAACAAACAAAACAAGTATATACAAGTATCCAGCAATCATAATATGCAAAGAATGAGTGATGCCGGTATACCTCCACCCAAGCTTAGGCTTTTGGCCTAAGTGGAGCTCAACCCCAACGAGGGTCGCTGTTCCTTGCCGGTGGATAATGCATGGCGTAGTCATAGTAAGGTTCTTGTGCAGAAGAAAAGCGTGGAGGCTCCACATGCCCAAAATGTTGATGCGAGGAACTTGCTGCATCGAATGATGAGTCGAGGTGTTCCTCGGCCTCCTCCGTGTTGTCTCTTGCAT
The DNA here is from genome assembly GCF_019359855.2 of Lolium perenne. Taxonomy (NCBI): domain Eukaryota; kingdom Viridiplantae; phylum Streptophyta; class Magnoliopsida; order Poales; family Poaceae; genus Lolium; species Lolium perenne. The sequence continues at coordinate 207,586,868 of NC_067244.2, forward strand.
GATGGCCTCCTCCCTCTATGTGTGCATTCAGTGCACCTTCCGTGACCGACCAATCCTCCCACCATCCTCTGAGAAACTCCTTCCATGACAAATCATCTCGAAGAGGCTTACGAGCTCACGCGGAGATCCCCTTATCTTCTCGCATGATCCCCATTGCGGCACTCTAATTGCTGTACAAAAATCATTGAATGGCAAGTTGACAGTCTTATTATAAATCTTATACTGAACCATGGGGTTAGATCACGACCAATTGAACTTAAAGTCCTGCACAACAGACATAGTCAATTTTGCATATTGGCATGGTTCTCCATCAACAAAACCATTTAACCCTGCACGAGAAATTAGACTCTGAACATCTTCCAGTATTCCTGCGCTTCTCATGAAATCTGCGCACGGGTAGTGGGAGGGGTATACTCCCTCTTCACGGTTCACTCTCATGACTTGTTGCACCTCCAATTCTTGTTGGTTTAGTTGATATCTATTCCACTCCATTTTCTGAAATTTTTCAACAAACAATATAAAATTTGATTTGGTGACATATAATCAAGGGGAACTACTATAGGAACTTGCTAGAGTACTAATCATGCATCAAAACTAGTTTATACAACTTAGAACAAGCATGCAAGCTCACTAAACATGTTACCTACAGCAGCAAAATATTCAAGATATACTCAACCAAACAAAATTCTACTTGGATAATCGGAGGAGTCACATACCGGAGAGCAAATGTGCCAAATTTCAGACAGAAATCTGGACTGAGCAAAGAGATCGAAAAATCTTGAGCTCTTGAGCAAAAACGCGAGTGAGAGAAAGCTGGTTCGAGTTTTTTCGGGAGAGAGAAGATTCTGGGAGAAAGAGATGAAGTAGTGGGGCAAGGAGGGGCCCACACCACAGGGTGGCGCGCCCCCCTCCTTGGCCGCGCCGGCTGGTGGTGTGGCACCCTGGGGTGCCCCACAGGTCATCCTCTGGTGCTCCCAGGTGCCTCTTCGAAAAATAGGACCAACGGTATAATTTTTGTGAATTTTTGAAAACTTTGAAAAATGCACATTTCTGGGTATTAAGTTTATTATTACTGGCCAGGAAAAATTTTGAAATCTCTAATTAACTAAGGAACTTTGCAAATCAAAAGCGCTACAGCAAATAAGACAAGTGGAGGAAGAAAGAGATGCTGTTTACCTCCCCTATGCATATAAAAAGTATTTGTTAACAAGGTTGATCAAGTCTTGCCACCAAATAAATTTTACATAGCATATGAAGAAATAAACCTCAAATCAATCATGTTACCTTGAATTGTATTGATATGGATCCAATCATAAGATTTTGATAACCTTCTTTAGGCTCATATATAGGACAATCAATAGTTCCAATTTTGATAGTTCTCACATTAGAAATAGTATTGACTCCACATACTTTATCAATCCTCTTGGGGAAATAAACGGTATGCTCCTTATCATCAACATTGAAAGTAACCTTTCCTTTATTGCAATCAATAACAGCCCCTGCGGTGTTAAGAAAAGGTCTCCCAAGAATAATAGACATATTATCATCTTCAGGCATTTCCAACACAACAAAATCAGTTAATATCAAGCAGTTATTAGTAACTTGAACAGGAACATCCTCACATATACCAACAGGAATAGCAGTAGATTTATCAGCCATTTGCAAAGATATATCAGTAGGTATCAACTTATCTAAATAAAGTCTCTTATAAAGAGAAAAAGGCATAACACTAACACCGGCTCCCAAATCACATAGAGCAGTTTTAAAATAATTATTCTTAATAGAACAAGGAATAGTAGGTATACCTGGGTCGCCCAACTTCTTTGGAACTTTGCCATTAAAAGAGTAATTAGCAAGCATAGTGGAGATTTCCTCATTGGGGATTTTCCTTTTGTTAGTAACAATATCTTTCATATACTTTCAATAAGGAGGCAATTTAATAGCATCAGTCAAAGGGATTTGCAAGAGTAAAGGTTTCATCCAATCGCAAAATTTATTATAGTGTTCTTCTTCCTTTGATTTTAGTTTCTTAGCAGGAAAAGGCATTTGCTTTTGCACCCAAGGTTCTCTTTCATTACCATGTTTCTTAGCAATAAAATCTTCTTTAGTATACTTTTTATTTTTAGCATGCTTTTCAGGTTCATCTTCTACCTCTTCTTTATCAGAAGCATCATTCTTATCATTATCATGTTCATTACCACTTTCAGTTTCAGCATCGGAAATAGAAATACTATTAGGATCATTAACAGGTTCAGAGGATTCTACAACATTTTTATGTTTCTTCTTCTTTTTATTCTTAGAATGAGCACTAGGTTCAATTCGTTGAGAATCTTGTTCAATTCTTTTGGGATGCCCTTCAGGATATAGAGGATCCTGGGTAGAGACACCACCTCTAGTTGTTACTTCATAAGCATGTTTCTCTTTAGGATTATTATTTAGCAAGTCATTTTGCACTTTAGTGAGTTGATCAATTTGAGTTTGAATCATTTGAAAATGTTTAACAAGCATCTTAACATCATTGGAGGTTCTCTCCACAATATCATGCAAATTGCTAATAGCTTGAGAATTTTCCATTAGATGATTCTCTACTCTCATATTAAATTTTTCTTGCTTAACAATATAATTATCAAACTCATCTAAACATTGAGCAGGAGGTTTTGAATGTGGAATATCTTCTCTAGTAAAGCGTTGAAGGGAGTTTACCTCAATCATGGATGAAGGGGGAATTATCTCACATATATCTTCTATGGGAGGTAGATTCTTCACATCTTCGGATTTAATACCTTTCTCCTTGAGAGACTTCTTAGCTTCCCTCATATCTTCATCATTCAATTCAATTAAACCCCTCTTCTTCAATATTGGCGTTGGAGTTGGTTCAGGTGTATTCCAATCATCATGATTCCGGCTTATTCTAGCCAATAATTCTTCAAATGCTGAGTTCTTTTCTGAAAACACATCCAGCACAACTATCCAAATATGCTCTAGATTCAATGGTTAGTCCACTATAAAATATATCAAGTAGATCATTCTTTTCTAAATCATGTCCAGGTCGAGCTCTGATAAGAGAACAAAATCTTGCCCATGCCGCAGGTAATTTCTCTTCATCTCCCTGATCAAACCTATAAATTCTCTGTAAAGCAGCATGTTGAGCACTAGCAGGAAAGTATTTTCGAAAGAAAACATCACGCAAATCAGCTGGACTTTTAATAGAACCAGGAGGCAAATTATTATACCAAGTTTTAGCATCATCCTTTAATGAGAAAGGAAAAATCTTAATGACAAAGTAAGTACGCATCTTGTCATTATCAGAAAACAAGCTACTCATAGAAGAAAGTTCATTCATGTGTTCTACATCACTTTTTTTTCAGTACGACAAAAGGGTGCTTTCTCTACAATAGCTATATGAGATAGATCAAGAGAAAAATCATAATCTTTATCCTTAATGCATATAGGAGATGTGGCAAATTTAGGATCAGGAGATAGCTTATGTCTAACAGTATATTGTGTAAGAAACTTTTTAATGTTTCTTGCATCAGCGATAACATTGCATCTATTAATAAGATCATCATTAAGCTCTACATAATCTTCATCAGGATCATCACTAGAATAATCAAGTTCAGGTGAACTAACAGGTGTAGTGGCATTTTCATTAGGAGTTTCAGCATTTTCAATTTGTCTAGACCTAGCAATTGTAGCATCTAGAAAGGATCCCAATGGACCACTATCATCAAGCACAGCAGAAACATTATCAATATTATGAGAGTTTTCAGATTCAGCAGACGTACCAGCTTGTGTCGGTGAAACAAGTTGACTTATCACAGATGGTGAATCAAGTGTAGCAGAGGTACTCAGAGTTGTACCTTTTCTTGTAGTGGATGGTAATATGGCGACTTTAGAATCGCGAGCTTTACCCATGATGGTGAATTTGCAGCGAACAATATCAATCCAAATGAACTTCCAAATAAAGCTATGCTCCCCGGCAACGGCGCCAGAAAACAGTCTTGATAACCCACAAGTATAGGGGATCGCAGCAGTCTTCGCGGGTAGTATAACCCAATTTATTGATTCGACACAAGGGGAGACAAAGAATACTTGGAGGCCTTAACAACGGAGTTGTCAATTCAGCTGCACCTGGAAACAGACTTGCTCGCAAGAGTTTATCAGTAGTAACAGTTTTATAGCAGTAGCAGGTAGTGAAATAACAGCAGTAACGAGAGACAGCGGTAGTGATTATAGTAAACAGCAGGATTAAAATACTGTAGGCACGGGGACGGATGACGGGCGTTGCATGGATGAGAGAAACTCATGTAACAATCATAGCAGGGCATTTGCAGATAATGATAAAACGGTGTCCAAGTACAAAGCAATCAATAGGCATGTGTTCCAATTATAAGTAAATGCGTGCTCGCAATGAGAAACTTGCACAACATCTTTTGTCCTACCAGCCGGTGGCAGCCGGGCCTCAAGGGAATCTACTGGATATTAAGGTACTCCTTTTAATAGAGTACCGGAGCAAAGCATTAACACTCCGTGAACACATGTGATCCTCACATCACTACCATCCCCTCCGGTTGTCCCGATTTCTGTCACTTCGGGGCCATTGGTTCCGGACAGCGACATGTGTATACAACTTGCAGGTAAGACCATAAACAATGAATATCATGATGAAACAATAACATGTTCAGATCTGAGATCATGGCACTCGGGCCCTAGTGACAAGCATTAAGCATAACAAGTTGCAACAATATCATCAAAGTACCAATTACGGACACTAGGCACTTGCCCTAACAATCTTATGCTATTACATGACCAATCTCATCCAATCCCTACCATCCCCTTCGGCCTACAGCGGGGGAATTACTCACACATGGATGGGGGAAGCATGGCTGGTTGATGGAGAGGCGTCGGCGGTGATGATGGCGATGATCTCCTCCAATTCCCCGTCCGGCGGAGTGCCGAACGGAGACTTCGGCTCCCGAGACGGAGTTTCGCGATGTGGCGGCGTTACGGAGGCTTTACGGCGACTTCGACTTCTCTCCGTGCGTTTTTAGGTCGAAGGCAATATATAGTCCGAAGGAGGGCGTCGGAGGCCGGCCGAGGGGGCCACACCACATGGCCGCGCGGGCCCCCCTGGGCCGCGCCGCCCTATGGTGTGGGGCCCTCGGGCCTCCACCTGATTTGTCCTTGTGGCTCCGTCAGTATTCTGGGAAAATAGGGCCTTCTGCATAAATTCCGAGGATTTTCCTGAAAGTTGGATTTCTGCACAAAAACGAGACACCAGAGCAGTTCTGCTGAAAACAGCGTTAGTCCGTGTTAGTTGCATCCAAAATACACAAATTAGAGGCAAAACAATAGCAAAAGTGTTCGGAAAAGTAGATACGTTTTGGACGTATCAACTCCCCCCAAGCTTAGCTTATTGCTTGTCCTCAAGCAATTCAGTTAACAACTGAGCGATAAAAGAACTTTCACGAACACATTTGCTCATATGATGCATATATTCTCATGCTATGGCTAATACTTAGGCAGTTCATAATGAGATACATGCAAATAAGATCATCTAACAGCTATGTCAATCATGAAGAGGTACCAACAATTAATAATAAGCATCATGAATCATGTATATAAGCAGGATTGCAATGTTCATAAGAAAGTATGATAAAGTGGTATCTCGCTTGCCCGTATTTGATCGACAAAACATAAATGCCCAGGCACCTCTGAAGTTCATAGAAAGACTAGAAGTAGTGATTGTCAAAGATAAAAGCATCAAAGTTATACCACAATCAATCATATTTTGGGACAAGCATATTATACTAAGAATGACAGTTGTGCTCTCAAGATAGTTCTCAAAGAAAGAATGGAAACACAACATAAAAGTAAAAGATTGACCCTTCGCAGAGGGAAGCAGGGATTAACATGCGCTAGAGCTTTTCATTTCTAAAACAGGAGTAAAATTATTTTGAGAGGTGTTTGTTGTTGTCAACGAATGGTAATGGGTACACCAACTACCTTGCCAACCGGACTCCCAAGAGCGGCTCCCATGAATTATTTTTATGTTTATGTGGCACTCCTTCCAACCTTTCTTTCACAAACCATGGCTAACCGAATCCTTCGGGTGCCTGCCAACAATCACATACCATGAAGGAGTGCCTTTTTACTTTAGTTTTATTATGATGACACTCCCCCCAACCTTTGCTTACACAAGCCATGGCTAACCGAATCCTTCGGGTGCCGTCCAACGATCACATACCATGGAGGAGTGTCTATTTAAGTTAATTAATTTGGGACTGGGAATCCCATTGCCAGCTCTTTTTGCAAAATTATTAGATAAGCGGATGTGCCACTAGTCCATATGAAAGTCCATCAAAAGTAAATGACAAGGTTGAAAGTTAAACACCACATACTTCCTCATGAGCTATGAAACATTAACACAAATTGAGAAGCATTTTGAAGGTTTTAAAGGTAGCGCATGAGAATTTACTTGGAATGGTTTGAAATGCCATGCATAGGTATTTATGGTGGACACTTTGGAACAACTTGGTTTTCAGGTGTTTGGAAGCACGAGCAGCATTCCCGCTCAGTACAAGTGAAGGCTAGCAATAGACTAGGGAGCGACAAATCAAGAGAGCAGTAATTGTCATAATCATGCTTGCGGCAAAATAAATTAACAGAGGCATAAAAGTGATACAAGAACTCTGAAACAATGTAAATCATAGAGGCTTAATTGACTTTTGTTCAGTCATATGCATGCGTGAGCATGTGCCAAGTCGATATAAATGAATTATTCAGAGGAGGATACCACAATGCCATACTTACTTATGAATAAAACAATGCAAGCAAACATCCATGACATGCTGCTCATATTAATAAATTGGAGCTAAACATGAGAGATCATAAACTACTAGACTTTCTCAAATAACATATACCTCACATGAACCAACTAAGCATGCTCACATGGATGAGTATATGTACAAAAATGAAAACAAATAGAGTTCATGCCAGCCTCTCACCACAATCCAATTGTCGTAGATCGTCATTATTGCCTTTCACTTGTGTAGCTTGGATAATATAAAATGAAAACCACGCTCCAGCCACCGAAGACCATTGAACTCATAATGAACTTTACAAACGAAAGAAGAACAGCAAATATTTTTGGTGTTTTCGAATTGGAAACAAGAACAAAAGGAAACAAGCAAACAAAGCAAAATCTTTTTGGGTTTTCTTATAGCAAACTAGCAATAGCAAATAAAGCGAAACAAATGCAAGAAACCAAAGCAAACAAATTATAAAGAGAAACAACAGAAATATTTTTGGTCTTTTTGTGTTTTGGGAAAGAAACAAAGTAAAAACAAGAAATAGCAAACTAGAAGACTCACATAAACACAAAGCAGCAGAAATTCGTCAAACTTGACAGCAGTACAGTACCCGATTTTTAATAAATTCTTCCACTGCTCAAATCGAAAAGTGTTCAACTAATGAAAGTTAGATAACAACCTGGGGAACATGCACAAAAATTGGCTTCACAAAATACTGTTCTTGCTATTTTTGAGAATGTTTTCGGTAACAGTCCAGAATCTGTTTTCAGGCAGCACTTCCCCAAATATCATCTCCCTCTCATTAGAAAACCACTCAAACAAACAAAACAAGTATATACAAGTATCCAGCAATCATAATATGCAAAGAATGAGTGATGCCGGTATACCTCCCCCCAAGCTTAGGCTTTTGGCCTAAGTGGAGCTCAACCCCAACGAGGGTCGCTGTTCCTTGCCGGTGGATAATGCATGGCGTAGTCATAGTAAGGTTCCTGTGCAGAAGAAAAGCGTGGAGGCTCCACATGCCCAAAATGTTGATGCGAGGAACTTGCTGCATCGAATGATGAGTCGAGGTGTTCCTCGGCCTCCTCCGTGTTGTCTCTTGCATGATGGCCTCCTCCCTCTATGTGTGCATTCAGTGCACCTTCCGTGACCGACCAATCCTCCCACCATCCTCTGAGAAACTCCTTCCATGACAAATCATCTCGAAGAGGCTTACGAGCTCACGCGGCGATCCCCTTATCTTCTCGCATGATCCCCATTGCGGCACTCTAATTGCTGTACAAAAATCATTGAATGGCAAGTTGACAGTCTTATTATAAATCTTATACTGAACCATGGGGTTAGATCACGACCAATTGAACTTAAAGTCCTGCACAACAGACATAGTCAATTTTGCATATTGGCATGGTTCTCCATCAACAAAATCATTTAACCCTGCACGAGAAATTAGACTCTGAACATCTTCCAGTATTCCTGCGCTTCTCATGAAATCTGCGCACGGGTAGTGGGAGGGGTATACTCCCTCTTCACGGTTCACTCTCATGACTTGTTACACCTCCAATTCTTGTTGGTTTAGTTGATATCTATTCCACTCCATTTTCTGAAATTTTTCAACAAACAATATAAAATTTGATTTGGTGACATATAATCAAGGGGAACTACTATAGGAACTTGCTAGAGTACTAATCATGCATCAAAACTAGTTTATACAACTTAGAACAAGCATGCAAGCTCACTAAACATGTTACCTATAGCAGCAAAATATTCAAGATATACTCAACCAAACAAAATTCTACTTGGATAATTGGAGGAGTCACATACCGGAGAGCAAATGTGCCAAATTTCAGACAGAAATCTGGACTGAGCAAAGAGATCAAAAAATCTTGAGCTCTTGAGAAAAAACGTGAGTGAGAGAAAGCTGGTTCGAGTTTTTTCGGGAGAGAGAAGATTCTGGGAGAAAGAGATGAAGTAGTGGGGCAAGGAGGGGCCCACACCACAGGGTGGCGCGCCCCCCTCCTTGGCCGCGCCGGCTGGTGGTGTGGCACCCTGGGGTGCCCCACAGGTCATCCTCTGGTGCTCCCAGGTGCCTCTTCGAAAAATAGGACCAACGGTATAATTTTTGTGAATTTTTGAAAACTTTGAAAAATGCACATTTCTGGGTATTAAGTTTATTATTACTGGCCAGGAAAATTTTTGAAATCTCTAATTAACTAAGGAACTTTGCAAATCAAAAGCGCTACAGCAAATAAGACAAGTGGAGGAAGAAAGAGATGCTGTTTACCTCCCCTATGCATATAAAAAGTATTTGTTAACAAGGTTGATCAAGTCTTGCCACCAAATAAATTTTACATAGCATATGAAGAAATAAACCTCAAATCAATCATGTTATCTTGAATTGTATTGATATGGATCCAATCATAAGATTTTGATAACCTTCTTTAGGCTCATATATAGGACAATCAATAGTTCCAATTTTGATAGTTCTCACATTAGAAATAGTATTGACTCCACATACTTTATCAATCCTCTTGGGGAAATAAATGGTATGCTCCTTATCATCAACATTGAAAGTAACCTTTCCTTTATTGCAATCAATAACAGCCCCTGCGGTGTTAAGAAAAGGTCTCCCAAGAATAATAGACATATTATCATCTTCAGGCATTTCCAACACAACAAAATCAGTTAATATCAAGCAGTTATTAGTAACTTGAACAGGAACATCCTCACATATACCAACAGGAATAGCAGTAGATTTATCAGCCATTTGCAAAGATATATCAGTAGGTATCAACTTATCTAAATAAAGTCTCTTATAAAGAGAAAAAGGCATAACACTAACACCGGCTCCCAAATCACATAGAGCAGTTTTAAAATAATTATTCTTAATAGAACAAGGAATAGTAGGTATACAGGGTCGCCCAACTTCTTTGGAACTTTGCCATTAAAAGAGTAATTAGCAAGCATAGTGGAGATTTCCTCATTGGGGATTTTCCTTTTGTTAGTAACAATATCTTTCATATACTTTCAATAAGGAGGCAATTTAATAGCATCAGTCAAAGGGATTTGCAAGAGTAAAGGTTTCATCCAATCGCAAAATTTATTATAGTGTTCTTCTTCCTTTGATTTTAGTTTCTTAGCAGGAAAAGGCATTTGCTTTTGCACCCAAGGTTCTCTTTCATTACCATGTTTCTTAGCAATAAAATCTTCTTTAGTATACTTTTTATTTTTAGCATGCTTTTCAGGTTCATCTTCTACCTCTTCTTTATCAGAAGCATCATTCTTATCATTATCATGTTCATTACCACTTTCAGTTTCAGCATCGAAAATAGAAATACTATTAGGATCATTAACAGGTTCAGAGGATTCTACAACATTTTTATGTTTCTTCTTCTTTTTATTCTTAGAATGAGCACTAGGTTCAATTCGTTGAGAATCTTGTTCAATTCTTTTGGGATGCCCTTCAGGATATAGAGGATCCTGGGTAGAGACACCACCTCTAGTTGTTACTTCATAAGCATGTTTCTCTTTAGGATTATTATTTAGCAAGTCATTTTGCACTTTAGTGAGTTGATCAATTTGAGTTTGAATCATTTGAAAATGTTTAACAAGCATCTTAACATCATTGGAGGTTCTCTCCACAATATCATGCAAATTGCTAATAGCTTGAGAATTTTCCATTAGATGATTCTCTACTCTCATATTAAAATTTTCTTGCTTAACAATATAATTATCAAACTCATCTAAACATTGAGCAGGAGGTTTTGAATGTGGAATATCTTCTCTAGTAAAGCGTTGAAGGGAGTTTACCTCAATCATGGATGAAGGGGGAATTATCTCACATATATCTTCTATGGGAGGTAGATTCTTCACATCTTCGGATTTAATACCTTTCTCCTTGAGAGACTTCTTAGCTTCCCTCATATCTTCATCATTCAATTCAATTAAACCCCTCTTCTTCAATATTGGCGTTGGAGTTGGTTCAGGTGTATTCCAATCATCATAATTCCGGCTTATTCTAGCCAATAATTCTTCAGCTTCGTCTAGAGTTCTTTTCCTGAAAACACAACCAGCACAACTATCCAAATATGCTCTAGATTCAATGGTTAGTCCACTATAAAATATATCAAGTAGATCATTCTTTTCTAAATCATGTCCAGGTCGAGCTCTGATAAGAGAACAAAATCTTGCCCATGCCGCAGGCAATTTCTCTTCATCTCCCTGATCAAACCTATAAATTCTCTGTAAAGCAGCATGTTGAGCACTAGCAGGAAAGTATTTTCGAAAGAAAACATCACGCAAATCAGCTGGACTTTTAATAGAACCAGGAGGCAAATTATTATACCAAGTTTTAGCATCATCCTTTAATGAGAAAGGAAAAATCTTAATGACAAAGTAAGTACGCATCTTGTCATTATCAGAAAACAAGCTACTCATAGAAGAAAGTTCATTCATGTGTTCTACAGCACTTTCTTTTTCAGTACCACAAAAGGGTGCTTTCTCTACAATAGCTATATGAGATAGATCAAGAGAAAGATCATAATCTTTATCCTTAATGCATATAGGAGATGTGGCAAATTTAGGATCAGGAGATAGCTTATGTCTAACAGTATATTGTGTAAGAAACTTTTTAATGTTTCTTGCATCAGCAGTAGCATTGCATCTATTAATAAGATCATCATTAAGCTCTACATAATCTTCATCAGGATCATCACTAGAATAATCAAGTTCAGGTGAACTAACAGGTGTAGTGGCATTTTCATTAGGAGTTTCAGCATTTTCAATTTGTCTAGACCTAGCAATTGTAGCATCTAGAAAGGATCCCAATGGACCACTATCATCAAGCACAGCAGAAACATTATCAATATTATGAGAGTTTTCAGATTCAGCAGACGTACCAGCTTGTGTCGGTGAAACAAGTTGACTTATCACAGATGGTGAATCAAGTGTAGCAGAGGTACTCAGAGTTGTACCTTTTCTTGTAGTGGATGGTAATATGGCGACTTTAGAATCGCGAGCTTTACCCATGATGGAGAATTTGCAGCGAACAATATCAATCCAAATGAACTTCCAAATAAAGCTATGCTCCCCGGCAACGGCGCCAGAAAACAGTCTTGATAACCCACAAGTATAGGGGATCGCAGCAGTCTTCGCAGGTAGTATAACCCAATTTATTGATTCAACACAAGGGGAGACAAAGAATACTTGGAGGCCTTAACAACGGAGTTGTCAATTCAGCTGCACCTGGAAACAGACTTGCTCGCAAGAGTTTATCAGTAGTAACAGTTTTATAGCAGTAGCAGTAGTGAAATAACAGCAGCAGAGTAACAGAGACAGCAGTAGTGATTATAGTAAACAGCAGGATTAAAATACTGTAGGCACGGGGACGGATGACGGGCGTTGCATGGATGAGAGAAACTCATGTAACAATCATAGCAGGGCATTTGCAGATAATGATAAAACGGTGTCCAAGTACAAAGCAATCAATAGGCATGTGTTCCAATTATAGTCGTACGTGCTCGCAATGAGAAACTTGCACAACATCTTTTGTCCTACCAGCCGGTGGCAGCCGGGCCTCAAGGGAATCTACTGGATATTAAGGTACTCCTTTTAATAGAGTACCGGAGCAAAGCATTAACACTCCGTGAACACATGTGATCCTCACATCACTACCATCCCCTCCGGTTGTCCCGATTTCTGTCACTTCGGGGCCATTGGTTCCGGACAGCGACATGTGTATACAACTTGCAGGTAAGACCATAAACAATGAATATCATGATGAAACAATAACATGTTCAGATCTGAGATCATGGCACTCGGGCCCTAGTGACAAGCATTAAGCATAACAAGTTGCAACAATATCATCAAAGTACCAATTACGGACACTAGGCACTTGCCCTAACAATCTTATGCTATTACATGACCAATCTCATCCAATCCCTACCATCCCCTTCGGCCTACAGCGGGGGAATTACTCACACATGGATGGGGGAAGCATGGCTGGTTGATGGAGAGGCGTCGGCGGTGATGATGGCGATGATCTCCTCCAATTCCCCGTCCCGGCGGAGTGCCAGAACGGAGACTTCTGGCTCCCGAGACGGAGTTTCGCGATGTGGCGGCGTTCTGGAGGCTTTCTGGCGACTTCGACTTCTCTCTGTGCGTTTTTAGGTCGAAGGCAATATATAGTCCGAAGGAGGGCGTCGGAGGCCGGCCGAGGGGGCCACACCACATGGCCGCGCGGCCCCCCCTGGGCCGCGCCGCCCTATGGTGTGGGGCCCTCGGGCCTCCACCTGATTTGTCCTTCTGGCTCCGTCAGTATTCTGGGAAAATGGGGCCTTCTGCATAAATTCCGAGGATTTTCCTGAAAGTTGGATTTCTGCACAAAAACGAGACACCAGAGCAGTTCTGCTGAAAACAGCGTTAGTCCGTGTTAGTTGCATCAAAAATACACAAATTAGAGGCAAAACAATAGCAAAAGTGTTCGGGAAAGTAGATACGTTTTGGACGTATCACACGCTGACCTGGTGCCTGCCTCCACCGGCAGTGGCGGCAGGCCATCATGTGGCCGACCAGCACGACATGCCTGGCACTGATACCCACGCTTAGAAGCACTCATTCCCACGCTTCGCTTTTCAGATGATTGCTTCGCTTTTTTGCTGATTGCAGTAATTTTCCACCTAATTCTCCCGCTCGATCTGTCCAATTCTCTATAAAAACAGGCGTCGATGTTATTTGGTACACAAGGCACAAGTCCTTATATCTTAGCCAGCATAAGTGTGCCTTGCTTGGACCAGGATTTTAGGCCGATGAAGGGGAAGAATGCAAGCTTGCCACCGGGGGTTAGAGCAGAGAGGTGTTGGTGCGGCCGCCTTGCGAAGGTGAAGGAGGTGGTGGATTTTTCTGATAAGTTCGGCATGAAATATTTTATGTGCGCTTATTATGATCATGGTCCACCCGCACGAACAAGTTCATCGTCCTCGAGGCCTACGGTATGTTCTAAAAGCATGATTAAAAATCCTCGAGGCCTGCGGTATGTTTCATGAATTTCTGTTTCTTAACTGTCTTATTTTTGTTGCAGTCTTCCCCGGCCCTTTGCAACTGGTTTCATTGGATAGACCAGGAGCAACCGAATTGAGTGCGACGTGAGGTGGAGGAAAAACATCGGCGTTCATGGGCAAGGTTCCATGAGAAGGAGAGTAGGGAAAAGGCTATTGCTAATGATAAATCAGTGTGAGAGAGAGAGAGACAAATACAGAAATTAAGGATGGAGCAAGCTCAAAATCGTGAGATACATCAGAAGCGGATGGATCATGAGGCTGCACGTAGGTATGCGGAGGAAGAGTTGTGCATGATGGCCCGTGAAGCGGAAAGGAAGAGATTAAGAGAAAGGGTTGCTGAGGTGCAGGCAGCAGAAGAACGCGGCGATAAGACTTGAAAATGGCCACGCTGGACGTAGGGTAGAGTGATCTGTTGTAGTAACTATGTATTTTAATTTCTGTTTTACTTTCTCGTTGTATCTTAAATTTCGTTGTAGTGATTAGCTGTATTTTAATTTAAGTTATATTTCCATCTTTATTTCGTCAGATGTATTAATAATAAATGTTGATTTCCCAAAAAAGTTCGCGCCTAAATTTTCTCGCCTAAAGTTCCCGCCTAATTTTTTCCTGCCAAAATTTCGCTCCATGAAATCCCGCCAACATGCATACAACTCACCTTGATGTACTAATCAAAAGCATGCATGCACTTAACCATCAGCATGCAACTATATCGATGCATGGACTGAATTCTGGTTCTCTTCTGCTTCTAGTCAGCTCACGAGAGGCCGCTGCTCGTGTGGGAAGAGAGGATGCTGGTTTAAAGCATGCAGGTATCTGCGCTCATCTGGGAAGAGAGGCCGAGAGGTTGCTGCTTTAAAACATGCAGAGACACAAGCTAAGTGAGCAGCTGCTGCTTTAAAGCATGCAGAGACTGAAACTCTTTCAGTGGTGTAGTTCCTGGCGGCGGACGTCGTTTCATGTCTCAGAATCACACTGTACAAGATACTGATAATAGTTCACGCCAAATGTCTGGAAATCAGTCGAGTTACACCATACTGATTAGTAGCAGCTCCATTCACGGGCCAAAGCCAAAAACATAGGGAATCATCACACGTCAAAGCAAAATTCGTGGGAATCAATCACACGCACAACGAGGTGCAAGCCTGCTGTGTTTGTCCCCCAGGCGGGCGACTTGCCGCCACTGCCAGTGGAGGTAGGCGCCAGGTCAGCATGCCGCCCCCCTCTGTGGCGGCAGGGCCTACCAGAGGTCGACGGCGCTAACGGGGGGCGGACAGCGATCGCTGCGCGCGAACGTGCCGCCACACGCCACGGCGGCGGCATCTTCCACGTGTCGACTGGCTAGCGTGCCGCCATGGCAGTTTTGCCATTTGCACTCAGAAGTGGTCCTTTTTGCCATTTAAGTGGGGCATGTGGTCCTTTTTGACAAAAATTCAACAATATGGAGAGCAACCCCGCGAAAAAATGATATGGAGAGGAAGATGAGCATTAGGCAGTAAGGGCATGGCTCAAGCATTGTACCATTGAAACATGAGGTCTTCAGCAAACTCTGGAAAGTAAATTGCGCAAAAGTACGACACTTCATGTGGAGACCTCAATCATTTTTTTGGAGCAACCGGCAGGAACACTGCCTTTCATTAAGCAAGAGATAAAACTATACAAATGTATAAAGGGGTGTGATGTCTACGCACGCTTCTATTCCTGTAGACAGTGTTGGGCCTCCAAGAGCAGAGGTTTGTAGAACAGCAGCAAGTTTCCCTTAAGTGAATCACCCAAGGTTTATCGAACTCAGGGAGGTAGAGGTCAAAGATATCCCTCTCAAGCAACCCTGCAATTAAGATACAAGAAGTCTCTTGTGTCCCCAACACACCTAATACACTTATCAGATGTATAGGTGCACTAGTTCGGCGAAGAGATAGTGAAATACAAGTAATATGGATGATTATATGTAGTAATTGCAATCTGAAATAAAAATGGCAGCAAGCAAACATGTAGCAGAACTTGTTAGAAACGGTGTTTCAATGCTTAGAAATAAGGCCTAGGGATCATACTTTCACTAGTGGACACACTCAACAATGATCACATAATTAAATAAAGCTACTCTTAAACACTCTCTTGTTGGATAACAAACACCATTCATTATGTAGGGCTACAAAAGCACACCTCAAGCCGGAGTAAACAAACTCCACAACTTCATAAAGGAATCACACACGATGCACACACTGTCACCATCACACCGTGGAGAGTGAATCCGGAGTTCATATTAAAGTAACCTCTAGAGTGCATAATAGACCGTTGCAATTTAGACCGAGTACTAACATAGCATACACACTATCACCAATAGCTATGAAAGGGGGAATAGATCACATCAATACTATCATAGTAATAGTTAACTTCATAATCTACAAGAGATTACAATCATAACCTATGCCAAGTACTACATGATGCACACACTGTCAACTTTACATCATGGAGGAAGAATATACTACTTTAATAACATCACTAGAGTAGCACATAGATTAATAGTGATACAAAGCTTATGATCACATAAAGATCACACCATGGGAGAGAGAGATGAACCACATAGATACCGGTAGAGCCCTCAGCCTCGGGGGAGAACTACTCCCTCCTCATCATGGGAGACAGCAACGGTGATGAAGATGGCGATGGAGTCGATGGAGATGGCTTCCGGGGCACTTCCCCGTCCCGGCGGCGTGCCGAAACAGAGATTCTGTCTCCCAAAACTTGTCTTCGCGATGGCGGCGGCTACGTAACTTTTCGTGGAGGAAGACCGATTGTGGTACGGTTTTCGCGACGGACAGAATATATAGGCGAAAGGGCGGAGTCGGAGGAGTCCCAGGGTGCCCTCACCACATGGCGGCGCGGCCAGGGTTGGGCCCGCGCCCCCTATGGTGTGGGGCCCCCTTGGCCCCCCTCCGCCCTTCTCTGGCTCTCCGGGTCCGTCTCGGCAAAATATTGACTTTCGTCTTCGTGGGGTCCAATTCCGAGAATATTTCCTGTGTAGAATTTCTGAAACAAAAAATAGCAGAAAACATGAACTGACACTTCGGCATCTTGTTAATAGGTTAGTTCCGGAAAATACATAAAAACGATATAAAGTGTATATAAAACATGTGAGTATTGTCATAAAACTAGCATGGAACATAAGAAATTATAGATACGTTTGAGACGTATCAGGGTGGCATGTTTGGATGAAAGTGGAAACATGCGAGAAACCACAAGGCAAAAACAAAGGGGGACACTCTAATCCGGCTCGGCCGGGATATTCTGCCTGGCGACATCAAACGCATGATAACTTTGCATGATGTCTTCCCTTGCAAGAGAAGCCACCTCAAGGAATATGAGGCGGCGACCCGTGAAAATGCGTCGGTTTCTTTCCTTCCAGGCATTCCAGAGGACATATATAACACGTCCACAAAGGCGACGCTTGGTATCCGCTGACTTCCCGATGATGATCTCGTCCCACCAATCGGAGATGGACCCGAAGGTTTGTCATGCGTGACAGGGCCATCAGTGTGGTCCTGCTGAATGTGAGTCCAAATGGCCGATGTGAAGGGGCATTCCTTACAAAGATGAGTAGTAGTTTCCAGAGCAGACAAGCAGAGAGGGCAGACTGGGTCGTGCGGCCATCCCCGAATTGCAAGGATGTCCGTAGTGAGGAGCTTCCGATGAAGGGCGAGCCATGCGAAGATCTTACATTTGGGTTCTGCGTGCGCCGAACAGATCTTCTTAGCGTCGAACTTGGGAAAGCAGCCCAAGAACTGCATATGATATGCAGAGCTGGCGGAATAGACACCCTCAGGGTTGAGCTTCCAGGTAATGGTATCCGACATAGTCGGGGTGAGGCGCATCCCTGCGACTACCTCCCAAACCTGCAGGTATTGGTCGAGCTGGATAGACGTTGAAAGCCTAGTGATGGAGCGAATCCAGTTGTCGTTGTACATCTCTTTTGCCACATATCTCCCTTTCCTAGAGGCCACCTTGTAGAGATCTGGGGCCCAAAGCCGAATAGGACCGCATTCCGTCCACAGTTCGGACCAGAAGGAGGTGGATTCACCATTCCCAATGGCAATCTTCGTGGTAGCCCAGAAAAGATCCATGTCCACCTTGTCGCAGGGGAGCTTAGACCCCACCTAGGTGCACTGCGGGTCGATCCATTGTAGCCAAGGCTATCGCAGGCGGAGGGCGCGGCCTGGCGTTCAAGATCTGGAATGCCAAGACCCCCAAGTCCTTAGGTCTGCACACCGTCTTCCAGTTTACCAGAGCGTGCCCGCCCAAGGTGTGGTCGGCGTCATCTCCCGCCCAAATCAAATTCTGGACAAGCTTGTTGATTTTATCGCGTGCCCATTTTAATAGAGGGATGGCCGTGGCGTGGTAGGTGATGACCCACAAGTATAGGGGATCGCAGCAGTCTTCGCGGGTAGTATAACCCAATTTATTGATTCGACACAAGGGGAGACAAAGAACACTTGGAATCCTTAACAGCGGAGTTGTCAATTCAGCTGCACCTGGAAACAGACTTGCTCGCAAGAGTTTATCAGTAGTAACAGTTTTATAGCAGTAGCAGTAGTGAAATAACAGCAGCAGAGTAACAGAGACAGCAGTAGTGATTATAGTAAACAGCAGGATTAAAATACTGTAGGCACGGGGACGGATAACGGGCGTTGCATGGATGAGAGAAACTCATGTAACAATCATAGCAGGGCATTTGCAGATAATAATAAAACGGTGTCCAAGTACAAAGCAATCAATAGGCATGTGTTCCAATTATAGTCGTACGTGCTCGCAATGAGAAACTTGCACAACATCTTTTGTCCTACCAGCCGGTGGCAGCCGGGCCTCAAGGAAATCTACTGGATATTAAGGTACTCCTTTTAATAGAGTACCGGAGCAAAGCATTAACACTCCGTGAACACATGTGATCCTCACATCACTACCATCCCCTCCGGTTGTCCCGATTTCTGTCACTTCGGGGCCATTGGTTCCGGACAGCGACATGTGTATACAACTTGCAGGTAAGACCATAAACAATGAATATCATGATGAAACAATAACATGTTCAGATCTGAGATCATGGCACTTGGGCCCTAGTGACAAGCATTAAGCATAACAAGTTGCAACAATATCATCAAAGTACCAATTACGGACACTAGGCACTATGCCCTAACAATCTTATGCTATTACATGACCAATCTCATCCAATCCCTACCATCCCCTTCAGCCTACAGCGGGGGAATTACTCACACATGGATGGGGGAAACATGGCTGGTTGATGGAGAGGCGTCGGTGGTGATGATGGCGATGATCTCCTCCAATTCCCCGTCCCGGCGGAGTGCCAGAACGGAGACTTCTGGCTCCCGAGACGGAGTTTCGCGATGTGGCGGCGTTACGGAGGCTTTTACGGCGACTTCGACCTCTCTCTGTGCGTTTTTAGGTCGAAGGCAATATATAGTCCGAAGGAGGGCGTCGGAGGCCGGCCGAGGGGGCCACACCACATGGCCGCGCGGGCCCCCCCTGGGCCGCGCCGCCCTATGGTGTGGGGCCCTTGGGCCTCCACCTGATTTGTCCTTCTGGCTCCGTCAGTATTCTGGGAAAATAGGGCCTTCTGCATAAATTCCGAGGATTTTCCTGAAAGTTGGATTTCTGCACAAAAACGAGACACCAGAGCAGTTCTGCTGAAAACAGCATTAGTCCGTGTTAGTTGCATCCAAAATACACAAATTAGAGGCAAAACAATAGCAAAAGTGTTCGGGAAAGTAGATACGTTTTGGACGTATCAACTCCCCCCAAGCTTAGCTTATTGCTTGTCCTCAAGCAATTCAGTTAACAACTGAGCGATAAAAGAACTTTCACGAACACATTTGCTCATATGATGTATATATTCTCATGCTATGGCTAATACTTAGGCAGTTCATAATGAGATACATGCAAATAAGATTATCTAACAGCTAAGTCAATCATGAAGAGGTACCAACAATTAATAATAAGCATCATGAATCATGTATATAAGCAGGATTGCAATGTTCATAAGAAAGTATGATAAAGTGGTATCTCGCTTGCCCGTATTTGGTCGGCAAAACATAAATGCCCAGGCACCTCTGGAGTTCATAGAAAGACTAGAAGTAGTGATTGTCAAAGATAAAAGCATCAAAGTTATACCACAATCAATCATATTTTGAGACAAGCATATTATACTAAGAATGACAGTTGTGCTCTCAAGATAGTGCTCAAAGAAAGAATGGAAACACAACATAAAAGTAAAAGATTGACCCTTCGCAGAGGGAAGCAGGGATTAACATGCGCTAGAGCTTTTCATTTCTAAAACAGGAGTAAAATTATTTTGAGAGGTGTTTGTTGTTGTCAACAAATGGTAATGGGTACACCAACTACCTTGCCAACCGGACTCCCAAGAGCGGCTCCCATGAATTATTTTTATGTTTATGTGGCACTCCTTCCAACCTTTCTTTCACAAACCATGGCTAACCGAATCCTCGGGTGCCTGCCAACAATCACATACCATGAAGGAGTGCCTTTTTATTTTAGTTTTATTATGATGACACTCCCCCCAACCTTTGCTTACACAAGCCATGGCTAACCGAATCCTTCGGGTGCCGTCCAACGATCACATACCATGGAGGAGTGCCTATTTAAGTTAATTAATTTGGGACTGGGAATCCCATTGCCAGCTCTTTTTGCAAAATTATTGGATAAGCGGATGTGCCACTAGTCCATATGAAAGTCCGTCAAAAGTAAATGACAAGGTTGAAAGTTAAACACCACATACTTCCTCATGAGCTATGAAACATTAACACAAATTGAGAAGCATTTTGAAGGTTTTAAAGGTAGCGCATGAGAATTTACTTGGAATGGTTTGAAATGCCATGCATAGGTATTTATGGTGGACACTTTGGAACAACTTGGTTTTCAGGTGTTTGGAAGCACGAGCAGCGTTCCCGCTCAGTACAAGTGAAGGCTAGCAAAAGACTAGGGAGCGACAAATCAAGAGAGCAGTAACTGTCATAATCATGCTTGCGGCAAAATAAATTAACGGAGGCATAAAAGTGATACAAGAACTCTGAAGCAATATAAATTATCGAGGCTTGATTGGCTTTTTTCAGTCATATGCATGCGTGAGCATGTGCCAAGTCGATATAAATGAATTATTCAGAGGAGGATACCACAATGCCATACTTACTTATGAATAAAACAATGCAAGCAAACATCCATGACATGCTACTCATATTAATAAATTGGAGCTAAACATGAGAGATCATAAACTACTAGACTTTCTCAAATAACATATACCTCACATGAACCAACTAAGCATGCTCACATGGATGAGTATATGTACAAAAATGAAAACAAATAGAGTTCATACCAGCCTCTCACCACAATCCAATTATCGTAGATCGTCATTATTGCCTTTCACTTGTGTAGCTTGGATAATATGAAATGAAAACCACGCTCCAGCCACCGAAGACCATTGAACTCATAATGAACTTTACAAACCAAAGAAGAACAGCAAATATTTTTGGTGTTTTCGAATTGGAAACAAGAACAAAAGGAAACAAGCAAACGAAGCAAAATCTTTTTGGGTTTTCTTGTAGCAAACTAGCAATAGCAAATAAAGCGAAATAAATGCAAGAAACCAAAGCAAACAAATTATGAAGAGAAACAACAGAAATATTTTTGGTCTTTTTGTGTTTTGGGAAAGAAACAAAGTAAAAACAAGAAATAGCAAACTAGAAGACTCACATAAACACAAAGCAGCAGAAATTCGTCAAACTTGACAGTAGTACAGTACCCGATTTTTAATAAATTCTTCCACTGCTCAAATCGAAAAGTGTTCAACTAATGAAAGTTAGATAACAACCTGGGGAACATGCACAAAAATTGGCTTCGCAAAATACTGTTCTGGATATTTTTGAGAATTTTTTCGGTAACAGTCCAGAATCTGTTTTCAGGCAGCACTTCCCCAAATATCATCTCCCTCTCATTAGAAAACCACTCAAACAAACTAAACAAGTATATACAAGTATCCAGCAATCATAATATGCAAAGAATGAGTGATGCCAGTATACCTCCCCCCAAGCTTAGGCTTTTGGCCTAAGTGGAGTTCAATCCCATCGAGGCCATGAGGTAGTATCTCCGTAGTACGACGAAGATGGATCATATTCCGGGTATGTGCTAGAAGAAGCACCCGGATACGTGATGGTGTAGTCGTAGGAGGGCTCGGCGTCCTCGGAGTCATGCTGCTGGTGGAAGTCTTGTATCTTCATATGTTCATCCACCTCCTCCTTAGTGCGCGACCATGATTGCCTGTCAATACTAAACAAACCTGGCTGGGGAAGAGGGATTTCCTTCTCATCCCCGTCAGCAAACAACATTCTATAGACCATATTATCCAAAGTGGAATCAGCGGTAACAAAATGATGGCTTTTCATAGCAGCAATATCAAGTCTCCTAGGGGTTAATGGCACATCATTAGGATCAAGAGGAAGTCTTAGATGTGTTAAAAAGCGCAATGCAATAGTTCCTCCAAAAATAGCCCCCCTGTTAGACAGGCGGCGAGCAATAAGAGAACCAAGATGATAAGGTGTCTGTCCAGTAAGTGCAGCATTCAAGAAAGCAAGATGATAGCTAGAAATATTGCTAGTGTTCTCCCTACCAAGAATGCTAGTAGCAATGTAATATGCAAAATATTTAATGGCGGGGAGTTGAATGTTCCTTATCTTGCCACGCTGAATGGTGCGACAATCATCATCGGTGATCCCTCGATAGAGCTCCAACAGGTCCCGGGGGTTGTCATCAATCCTCCTTGCTGTACCTACAGGGGCAATATCCAATGCACGACAAAATTCTTCTAATTCCATAGTAACAGGATTACCATAGATCTTGAATGCAACTGTCGGCTCATATTGCGTGTTGTGGAACTTGAAGCTCTCGACAAAAATTTTGGTGAGCATGTAGTATTGCTCCCTTTCATCTCCCACGTAGGCGGCTAAGCCCGCCCTGTTGACAAGGGTGAAGAAATCCTCCAATATCCCTGCATTTCTCAGAAAATCATAGCATGGAAAAGACGAAGCATTAGGAGCCCCGTTGTCCTCTTCGGGCGCGAAGCTAGGCGCGATGATGTCCTCATTGTACGATCGCCTAAGTCGGGTGGCGGTCCTAGAAGGCCTCCCGGTGCTGGTTGTTCCTCTCTTGAACAATTCTCCAAAGTTAAACTTCTTCATCTTTCTTTTCTGAAATTTTTCAACAAGTGATATAAAACTTGATTTGGTGACATATAATCAAGGGGAACTACTATAGGAACTTGCTAGAGTACTAATCATGCATCAAAACTAGTTTATACAACTTAGAACAAGCATGCAAGCTCACTAAACATGTTACCTACTGACAAGGTATTAACTTGTCAATGCCTACGGATTGTAGACTAGGGTTTAGTTGGAAGTAGAGGGCAAGTAGATCTCGAAGGTTTCAGCCGAAAAGTACTCGACGATTATGAAAACTAGGGTTTGTAAACAATGATTCGATGGTCTCTGCGTCCCTCGACTCCCCCTTATATAGGAGGCGGAGCCGAGGGATTCGTGCTGTACAAGTTACAGAGTCCGGGAAGGTTTCTAACTCATCCCGCAAGATTACAAATAAGACTTTCTATTACAACTCTAGCTTTCCTTAATAATATCTTGGGCTTCCGAATCTTCTTATTCTTCGGGTAGTGGGCCTTCAGTAAACCCCGGGTACTATCTTCGGCAGGCCCATTTGGGATGCCTATGTCAGTAGCCCCCGAGATTTTGCTTGAATCGCAGAGTTAAGGAAAATCTCCACTGTTTATTTTTATTCGACAACTTCAACTTTTCTATATTTCTTCTCATAAACTTCTATATTGTACAGGGATAATAGTAGTTGGGGCTAGTTCATCTGACGGATCAGGTACTAGTTAACTGCTCTCGTGGCAATCCGCAAAAACCTACTTCAAGATCACGTCCCTGGACATGACCTCGGGATACTGGTGTAAACTTCGATAGGTGCCGCTTAAGGTCTTACCATTCTGTCGAGTCCCAGTAAAATTTATCGGGTACCTAACGCGTCCGTTAGGATTTTTCTTCGTATCTGTTGATACGGATAAAAATGTGAGCGCGATCTTCGGCGATGCCACGCCCAGCAGAACGGATCTGGGGTCTTACCTTCGCAAATTTGCGGCATTCAGAAATTGATCGCAACTTTGGCGTTCTGAGAATATATTGTCGAGTGCTTTTTCGGCTGTTGGAATGGCACATTTTATCGAGTCAAAGATGACTTATATTGCTCTCCCGATGGGAGTATATGCAGAGTTATTTATAACTCGAAATATACTCTTTTGCTCTGCTATCTTTCTTTTTCCTCTTTCATTCTTTTCTCGTCTTCTTTCTTCTCTCCTTTTTTTTATGATTTCATCGGGCACGCGAGCAGCGTTCCCGATGGGAGTAGCCCCCGAGGCTACAGCCAAGGACTTGTACTTGGTTGTAGGCTCCACGCCTTATGCCGCTATATTTTCTTTTTATCTCCCGAAGTTTTATAATTCCTCGGGTGCGCGAACAGCGCTCTCGATGGGAGTAGCCCCCGAGGCTATGAGCAAATATTTTGTATTTGATCATAGGCTCACGCCATTTCTATTTTGTCTTTCTGGATCTTTTTTCTTTTTTCCAAAGTAGCCCCCGAGCATTTGATCAAAAACTTGTATTTGATCAAAGGCTCAGCATTATTTTTCCATGTCGCCTTTTACGAAATTGTAGAGTCGAATTTCTTCCTCTGCCAAGGTGACGTTATTGCTGACGATATCCACGATTGCGATCCGAAAATCGCGAGAAGCCTTCTCCCACTGTCTTGCGGACCCAATTGATCCACTATCTTAACACGTCGTGCAAGTGGGGGACACACGTTCTCCGCTTTTTCTGGCGCACGTACCGTAACTTCCCCAACGTTGAATTACTTTTTTACCCTTGTTGCCACGTGGTTACCATCTGCCACACATTTTCCTTATCCAACGGTCCGCCGGTTCACCGCACCCCTATATAAGATCGTCTTCTTCCTCCTCGAGCACTTCCACTCGCGCCGTCCTCCTGCTCTCCTCTGCAAACCTCCTCCTACGACCCACAGCCACCTAAGCTCCTCGTCTCCAAGCTGCGAACCTTGCGCCATTGTTGATGCCACCGCGTCGATTGACGAGGCACAGCACGCCGGAGTCCTCTATGGCCGCCGTGGATCTGGGGGCGGCAGAGTGGGAAAGATCGAAGATTTCCACCCAGGACATCAACATGCTGAAGAAGCTGGGGATCAGCAAGAAACCCAAGGCACTTTGCTTCCCCAGTGAAGAGAGCTATCCAACCCCTCCAATGGGGTACCGGGTAAGTTTCGTCGACCACCTCATCCGCGGCCTTTCTGCCCCCATTCATCCTTTTCTCCGCGGACTGCTTTTTATCTACGGTCTGCAACTCCACCACCTCACGCCAAACTCGATTCTTCATATCTCCATTTTCATCACCCTTTGCGAGGCCTTCCTTGGCGTCCAGCCTAACTGGGCGCTATGGAAGCGCATTTTCTTCTGTCGCCGTAATGGCTCTCCCAATGTCGCCTATAATATAGGCGGCGTTGTAATTTCTGTTCGATCCACTGTTGACTACTTCGACGTTAAACTCCCTGACTCAGTTCAAGGATGGCGCAAAAAGTGGTTGTACATTCAGGAGGAGAACCACGGATGTGCTGAGGACAACATCCCTCCTTTTGATGGCGCCGAGAAAATCTTTCGCCGCCACTCCTGGGACGCAGAGGCTACCGATGAAGAAAAAGCGTCGACAGAAGCCTTGATGGCTCGCATCCACGAGTTGCAAAATACTCGCGGCAAAGAATTATCGGGTATCCAAATCACTGCATACTTTCTTAGGACTAGAGTGCAACCACTTCAAGCTCGCAAGTATCCTCTCTGGAAATATGCTGGCGAGAAGGACGAAGATCGGCTGTCGGTGGATTTGGAGGTCAAAGACTTGGAAAAGCTTGTCCGAAAAATCTCGTCTCTCAGCAAAAAAGATCCTGTCCCTTCTTCTTGTCGTGTAAAACCATTCAGCGCCGCCAATCCACTTCCCAAGGTAACCTTTGTCGATTGTCTTGTTATTGCTTTGCTATTTTTATTGCAACTCCTTTTCTGACATTTTCCCCTGTTTTATTTTTATTTTGCACAGAACCATCCAGACCTTGTCTCGCTTCCTCCTCTTCCTGAAGGTGGAGAAGTCGAAGAAAGGGCCATTGTCCCTGATGACAACCAAGAGGCTCCCTCTTTTGTGAATGAACCCGTGGATTCTCTAAAATCTGCGGCTTCTTCTGAAAAAGACGGTGCTTCCGAAGGTACTGCATCAGCGCAATCTCCCCCTCCCGTTGTTTCTCCAAAGAACAAAAGGAAGAGGAATGATGTCGAAGATTTCGGCACCTCCAAAGCCGAAGAAGTTGATCCTTCACGTCAAAAGGCAACTTATGATCCATATCTCGCCTCCCTCGTCAGCTCGTAAGTCACCTTGATTTCCCCTTATTTCTGTACTCGAAGATTTTTGCCTCATCTTGCCTTTTATGCTGTCGATCTTTAATCGCAGTGATGATGAGGAAGAAGTACCAACTCGTGACGTGGCTCCTCGGACGAGCACGTCACATACTTTACTTGTTTCGGAGACGCCAGTTGAGGGAGAAGAATCCTCGCCTCCTCAACAAAACGTCGTCACCACCACTCCTCCTTCAAGCCCTCTTGCTCCTTCGCCAAAAAGGACAAGGGTTGACACGATCGTGGAGCCTGCCCCTCAGTTGGGTAGCTCTTCTAATCCGCTCTTAGATGATGCAAGTTTTTTGACTTTCTTGCCAGTATCTATATTTCCTCTGTTTGCTTCTTTGTGTCCTCATATTTTTTCGTACCGATGTTTTCTTTCTTTGTTCTTCTTTGACAGCCCATGATCAAAGAGCTTGTTCGCATTGGATCCCAATTCATTGGGTATCGTGAATATGCCAGCAGGACTGAAGGTAACAACTTTTTTGCTGCCATTGTTTCTAAACTTCTTGCTCATATTTTTGTCGCAATTTTGACGGTTCTTTTTGATTTTGACAGAGAAACTTGCAGAGGCCAACAAGCTTGCCGACACTCTTGCTCAGAAACTGGAGCAAAGTGAAACGGCTCGCAAGAAATCTGAACTTGATGCTAGCCAAGCCAAAGCAGAGGCTGATGAGGCCAAGGCAAAGGCTGCTAGTGTCGAAGAACTGCAGAAGAAACTTGAGGATGCTGAAGCTGCTTTAAACGAGCACAAAGCCGCACAGGCTACTCGTGAAAAGGGAATCCTCAAGCGCTTGAACACGCAAAATCGACGCTTCCTCGGTAACTTTATTGATCCCTTCTGTTTTTCTTAGGAATTGCTTCCTTTTATTTTTACTTTCTGTCGACTAACATATTTTTTCTATGGCAGGTCAAACAAGCCAAGAGTTTGATCTTGAGAATCCCACCAATGATCCTCTGCTTGACGCACTTTCTTATCTGGAGTTTCATGGCCAAGAAATTCGCGAAGGCGTGGTGAATGCTGACGCGGGATTGTCGCAGTTGTTCCCCTACTTCTTCCCGAAGAAAGAGGAGCCTAATACCTTCCTTGCCCTTGCCAAGGACTTCAATCCACCGGAGGATCTTGGACTGAAGATGCGCCAAGAGAACATGAAGGTTGCTATCGAGAACACTATTGCCTTGGTCGCTGACAGCCAACAAACTGTTGACTGGATGAAGGTTGGCGACACCGAGCAGATAGAGCAAACAAAATGGCGGTCGTTGATCAAGGCAGCCAAGCCCAACACGAAGAAAATCTTGGCCTATCTCGGGATCAAACCATCTGCAACTCCTAGCTCATCAAGGCTGGAGGTCTAGTTGAATGCCTCTCCTTTTTTCTTTTTCTTTGCTTTTTTTATTCCTTTTGCCCTTGTCGCCACCTTAGCTTTGGCGACAATTATCCTGTAGTCCTTTTGGAGAACTTTCTTTGTAATGTCCATGTAAATTTTCTAGAAATCAATGAAATTCCTCCTGGCACTTATCATTGATCCTGGGACTTTTCTTTTCCAGTTGATATTTGATAACTATTCAACCAATCCTTGCTCTGCCGATGCTTCACCTGCTTCTTCCTTTTCGAAGAAAATGCTGACCGACGATAACCCCCTCGAAGGTTCTTCAAGCAAAAACTTGTCGGAAGATTTGCAAGAACTGCGACAACAACTTCAATCCATGAAGAAACAGACTCTGGCAATGATGGAACAATCTCGAAAAGCATCTGAAGGAGAGAAAATTGCTCTTCAACAGGCAAAAGAGGCCATCGCTGCGAAGGATGCTGCTATTGCTGAGGCTGCTGAAACTTCTTCTCGCAAGAATTATATGCTTCAGCTAATGACTGACGCCAGTTTGGACATGGCAGGTATGTTTCCTGCTCATGACCGTGTTGGATGTTGTTCTTTTTTTTTTATTCGTTCCTTGATATTTTGCTTGCTGTGCCAGGCTCGTTTCTGGATACTGCTGCCGAAGACCAACGTGTTGAAGATCGAACCACTGTTTTGCTGAGACTAGCTGCGCAACATGGATCTAACTTTTGGGTTACTCCTGAGCGTACTCGCCAAATCGTCAGATTTCAAGATCGCGCGGCTCAGGTCCGTGACTTCCTTGACTTTTGTACGAAGACTTTATTCTTGGTTTACGGGACCATGTTCCCTCGGAACAAGATGCCAGAGACCCTTCCAGCTTTAATGGAAAAATTTCGAGATGCTCCTCCAATCCATGGCTTTGTGCGGGCTCAACTTTCTGCTGGCGCTAGATTTGCCATGATGATGATAAAAATTTGCCATCCAAAATTGCCCATAGATCAAATTGTTCCTACTTGCCTGGCGAAGATGGCAAAGAAAAAAAGAAATATGGGCAAGATTGATGATTTGGTTACTCCTGTTGCCGAAGATATGATGGATGAACTTCTTCGGATGGATTCTGAGTTCTTCGTGAAGGGAAGCTATGCTGAGCATAGTACTCGTCCTTCTACTGAGCGAATAACCATAGACCATGTGCTAGGTTTCCCGTGAATACTTTTCCCTCTTCTTGCTGTATTTCCATCATTGATACATCTTTGTGTGTGTGTAAACACAATCTATATTGTAAAGCTGTCAACTCTGTATTTTTCCTGTTTTTGACCACCGAGCCCCCGAGCCTTTGGCTGGAGTTTATACTGTTTCGAAGATTTTCCCTCCTGTTGTAATGAGACATCTTTGTTTTTTCATTGATGGGTTGCAAGCCCTCGAGTATCTTAGTGTCGAAGTTCTATATTTTTCGTTGCGAGGTTCTTGGACCAAAGCAATAAGATTTTTGACGTGTACACTATATTTATAATTGTTAGCTTCCGATGTTTATATTTGGCGAGGTGTTAGTGTACCAAGGCGAAATATTTCGGTAAGTCTAGTTTGTCTATATTGTACGTATTTTGAGACTTGAAGGCGTTGAGCCCCCGAGCGTGTCGAAGAATAAGAAGTATATCTCCACTATCTTTATTATATTGCAGCACCACGAGCCCGCCTCATTAAAAACCTCTCCGGCCCCACTCGGTGCCCCGAAAAGGAAAAGAGTGCGTCTGAAAACTCGCGGGCGTTTCAGTACATTGTATTTTTACAGAGGAGGACTATATTTCAACTCTAGGCGTAGAACCGCCTGAGCTGCGCCACGTTCCAGGGGTTTTTCTCTGGAGCCCCTGTCTTCTTGTCCTTGATCCTGTATGCTCCTCCGTCGATGACTTCCGTGACAACGTAAGGCCCCAACCATGGTGATTCGAGCTTCTCAGTACTTTTTTGATTTAACCGCAAGACCAAATCCCCGACCTGAAAAGATCTTGGCCTTAACCGTCGACTGTGGTAGTTTTTGAGGTCTTGCTGGTACTTGGTGACTCGTGAAAGTACTTCATCTCGAGCTTCGTCGAGTGCGTCCATATCATCCTCCCGAGCTTTTTGTGATGTTTCTTCGTCATACTCTGTTACTCTTGGAGAATCATGCTCTATTTCGATTGGTAATACTGCTTCGGCTCCATGGACGAGAAAAAACGGAGTTTCTTGTGTCGCCGTATTTGGTGTTGTTCGGATACTCCACAAAACACTTGGTAATTCTTCTGGCCAAGTATGTCGAGCTTTTTCAAGTGGTCCTAGCAGGCGCTTCTTGAGGCCGTTGCAGATGATACCATTGGCTTTCTCGACTTGTCCGTTAGTTTGCGGGTGCCCAACTGACGCAAAGTGCAATTTAATGCCTACTTCTGCGCAGTATTCCTTGAATTCCTTGGACATAAAGTTTGAACCATTATCTGTAACAATGCTATGAGGCACTCCAAACCGAAAAATGAGGCCTTTCACAAACTTTATTGCTGACGCTGCATCTGGTGAATTTATTGGCTTCGCTTCTACCCACTTGGTGAATTTGTCGACAGCGACCAGCAGGTACTCATATCCTCCTGGCGAAGCTTTGTGCAACTTGCCCACCATATCAAGTCCCCATTGGGCAAAGGGCCACGACAATGGTATTGGTGTTAATTCTGCCGCTGGAGAGTGAGGTTTTGCGGCAAATCTTTGACACGCATCGCAGGTTCGTACTATTTCCTTGGCATCCTCGATTGCTGTCAACCAATAAAATCCTGCCCGAAAAACCTTGGCTGCAATAGCTCGACTACTTGCGTGGTGGCCACATATTCCTTCGTGCACATCCTTCAGAATTATTCTTCCTTCCTCGGGTGTGACACACCTTTGCAGGACGCCTGAAATACTTCGCTTGTATAACTCCCCCTTGATCACTGTGAAAGCTTTGGATCGTCAAATAATTCGCCTGGCCTCAACTGGATCGTCGGGTATTTCTTTCCTGAGGATATATGATATATACGCTTGCATCCAAGGAACTTCTACCATCATCACAAGTTCTTGGTCCTCTTCGTCCTCCGTGGTTTCCTTGAGGGGCGCCGAAGTTTTTTCTTCCTTTGCTTTTTTCTGCACCTTTTTCGGCTTCGTGGATCTCTCTGCTATTTCTTCCCAAAATACTCCTGGCGGGATTGGGAGGCATTGCAACCCGATGTTTGCGAGAACGTCGGCTTCATCATTGCTCAATCTACTGATGTGATTTACCTCGCACCCATCAAACAGCTTCTCGAGCTCATTGTACACCTCCTTGTATGCCATCATGCTATCATTGACTGCGTCACATTGGTTCATAACTTGCTGAGCCACCAATTGTGA
This sequence comes from Lolium perenne, assembly GCF_019359855.2. Taxonomy (NCBI): domain Eukaryota; kingdom Viridiplantae; phylum Streptophyta; class Magnoliopsida; order Poales; family Poaceae; genus Lolium; species Lolium perenne. Next base: position 207,618,048 of record NC_067244.2, read on the forward strand.
GTCGCCAAAGATTTTTAGTCGAGTTGCACCGCATGCTTTTGCCATCTTCATCCTATGTATGAGGGCTTCATATTCTGCTTCATTGTTGGATGCGTTAGGGAACGTCATCCGAAGGACGTATTTTAACTTATCGCCTTCAGGTGATATAAGTACTACTCCTGCGCCAGCTCCTTCTACTCTCTTGGACCCATCGAAGTTCATGGTCCAAGTTCTCGACAAATCTGGGGGTCCCTTGTTTTGTAGCTCCATCCACTCTGCAATGAAATCTGGCAGAACTTGCGACTTGATTGCCTTTCTTTTTTCATACGTGATGTCCCGAGGGGAAAGTTCTATTCCCCAAAGGGAGACACGCCCTGTAGCTTCTGGATTGTTCAGTATATTTGAAAGAGGTGCTTCGTTGACTACTATTATCGGGTGGGAGGAAAAATAGTGGCGCAACTTCCTTGCCGTTGCAATTACTCCATATGCTAGTTTCTGGTACTGCGGGTACCGCTGTTTGGAAGGCGATAAAACTTCACTGATGAAATATACTGGCCTTTGCACTCCATGGAGTTTTCCTTCTTCTTCTCTTTCAACAACTAGCACCGTGCTAACCACTTGGGGCGTGGCTGCAATGTACAACAGGAGAGGTTCCTTTTCCTTCGGCGCCACCAGGATTGGTGGTGTCGAGATTGTGCGCTTCAGATCCTCGAAAGCTCTGTCGGCCTCTTCGTTCCACTGGAATTTCTCCCCCTGCTTTATCAGAGCGTAAAATGGTAACGCTTTTTCTCCCAGCCTGGCGACGAATCTGCTCAAAGCTGCGACTCGGCCAGTTAGCTGCTGTATTTCTTTCAACTTTGTTGGCTTCCTTATTGTTACGATAGCTTGTATTTTGTCGGGATTTGCTTCAATCCCTCTTGCTGAAACTAGAAACCCCAGAAGTTCTCCTGCTGGGACGCCAAAAGAACACTTCGTCGGGTTCAGCTTGAGGTAGAATTTGTCGAGGTTGTCAAAGGTTTCCTTGAGATCCTCGATCAGCGTTGCCCCCTTTTTTGATGTTATGACGACATCGTCGATGTATACTTGCACGTTTTTCCCAATCTGTGTCGCCAAACACTTCTGCATCATCCTCTGATATGTTGCTCCCGCGTTTTTCAGACCAAAGGGCATTGTTCTGTAACAAAACATGCCATAAGGTGTAATGAATGCTGTCTTTACTTCATCTTCTTCTTTCAATCTGATCTGGTTGTAACCAGAATATGCGTCCAGGAAGGAAAGACGTTCACATCCAGCCGTGGAGTCGATAATTTGATCGATCCTCGGGAGGGGAAAGTGATCCTTTGGACAATGTTTATTGAGACACGTAAAGTCGGCCTTTTATCACGAAGGACCTTAGTGTTTTTCTTCGGCACCAACACAGGATTTGCTACCCATGTGGCTTCTGTGTGCAGCTCCTTGATAAAACCAGCTTCTCGTAGTCGATCGATTTCTGACAGCATAGCCTTGCGGTTTGGTTCCGAAAAACGCCGCAAAGGTTGTTTGATTGGTCTCGCTAGCGGATCCAAATTTAGGTGGTGCTCGGCAAGTTCCCTGGGTACTCATGGCATGTCAGCTGGACACCATGCGAAGATTTTCCAGTTCTCACGGAGGAACTCGACGAGCGCGCTTTCCTATGCGAGGTCCATGTCGTTTGCGATGGACGTCGTCTTTTTCGGGTCTGTCGGGTGAATTTGCACCTCCTTAGAATTTTTCTCGGTATTGAAAGTTGATTCTTTATTTGGCCTTCCAACGTCTGGCAGCACGTCGTAGTCAGTCATACTCCTTGACGCCAAATACTCAGCTTGCATCCCGAAAGTTTCTGATATCCGATGAAAATCCTTATCGCACTTATCGGCTAAGGCGAAGCTTCCTTTGACTGTTATTGGTCCCTTAGGTCCAGGCATCCTCCACAACAGGTATGTATAATGTGGTACCGCCACAAATCTAGCATATGCTGGTCGTCCCAACAGAGCGTGGTACTGCGATGGAAAATCCACAACTTCAAACTCCAGCTTCTCTATTCTATAATTCTCTCGGGTTCCAAACTGAACGTCGAGATTAATCTTCCCCAATGGATAACTTGGTTTCTCCGGTGTGATACCATGGAACCTCGTGTCTGTTGGCTTCAAGTTTGCTAGGGATATGTTCATCTTCCTCAATGTATCTGCATACATAAGGTTTAAGCTGCTGCCGCCATCTATGAATACTCGAGAGACATCAAATCCCGCAATAACTGCTGGTAAGATAAGTGCTGACTGCCCTGGTCGAGGAACTTGCTGCGGATGATCTGCTATGGTGAAGCCAATATCTTGCCCTGACCAATTAAGATACTCGACTGTTGGTGGAGGCATTTTTTCTGCCATGAACACCTGTCGCGAGATTACTTTCTGAGCCCTGTTGGATGGCATTCCTTTCTGAATCATCGACACCGCTCCGTTGGAGTTAGGATCAACGTAAGGTGGTGGTGGAGGTGCTGCCGCTATTCTGAGCTGATGTCGATTGTCTTCTGTAATCGCGGGAGGAGGTGGCAAGTGAATCTCGCTCCTGGGTTCTCGAGGATTTCTCTGTGCTGCTCGAGCGTTAGCATGCTCTGCCCACCTTAACATTGCCTGGAAATTGCGACAATCCTTCTGCAGATGTCCTGACTGTCTTTTTCCGTTGCTATCGAGGAAAAAGTGCATCTGACACGGCCCATTCATCATCTCTTCAGGAGACACGAAAGGCCTCGGGAACCTAGGCCCGCTATTTTGCCTGTTGTTTCGAGAATCGTCTCTATTATCGCCTCGCTGCTCATTGCTTCTCTGATAATCGTCTCTGTTGTTTCCTCCTGTGTTTGCCCGAAAGCCTGCCGAAATTTGTCCTGGAGCCTCATAGTTCGGGTACTGCCGAGGAAATCGTCGCCTCGGTTGATAATTTCGACCACGGTCCTCCTCTGGCGACCTGTGCCGTTTGTTGTGGACAGCATCTTCTCCATCTGCCCATCTGTTTGCTATTTCCATTAACGCAGATACTGTCTTTGGGTTGGTCCTCCCCAAGTCTTCGACAAAATCTCCACGCCTGATTCCTGCGACAAACGCATCTATCGCTCTCTCATCAGATATATTTTCTGCCGAGTTTTTGATGATGTTCCACCTTTGGATATATTTTCTCATTGGCTCGTCTGCCTTTTTTCGACATGCTCTCAACTCCTCTAACGACGCAGGTTTTTTGCACGTGGACCTGAAGTTCTTGACGAACACGTCCTCGAAGCTTTCCCAACTGTCGATAGATCCTGGAGGGAGTTTCTTTATCCAAGACCGTGCGGCTCCACTCAAATGCACCTGGATGCTTTGCATAGCTGTTGCTCTGGTTCCTCCTGTGAGTTTCACCGTCTCCAGATAATCAACTAGCCAATCTTCTGGATCTTGAAGGCCGTCGAATTTTTTGAAATTATCGGGCAACTTGAATCCCGAAGGTACTCGAGTTTTCCGCACTCTCCCCGTGAAGCACGGCAAACCGCACATATCCTCGTCGTTTAACTCTGGGGACTGCCGATGTTCTCTTCTGCTTTGTCGCGCTCTATCGACCCTTGCTTGTGCTGCCGTATCTCTTGCTCCACTTGGTCCTTCAGGAGCTGCTGCTGCTGTTGCCGCAGGTCGTGGACTATTTTGCCTTGCTGTTCCTTCGGGAGGTGTTGATACAAACGCCGTCCCCATTGCTCCAACTCCTGCTATCGCCATGTTGTACAGTGTTTCCCTTGGATCTCCTGGAGGTGGTTTAGATGCGAGGATAAAAGCATGTGTCGCCATATACCCAGCCTCTGGTGTCTTAGGGATGATGTTTCCTCTTGTGTCTATCGACATAAAGGACATGTCGAGGTTTTGGACTAGGTGCTCTCTTTCTGCTTCGGGTATGTGTTGTAACCTTGACCTTGCTCTGTTCCGAGCCTCCCTGTGGCTATCGCCCGAAGTTCTAGATTGTCGACTCAGCTCTGCCCTTCTCCTGCTGGATGTAGAAGCTGCCTCCTTTCTTCTGTTTAACTCAGCTGTCTGTTTTTCCAATTCTCTTGCAGCTCGTGCGAGCCTATATTGATATGCTTGTAATTCCTCGGGCGTGGCTGTGGTGGCCATTGGTTCTGAGCCGTCCATAGCTCTCGCGGCTCTATCCCATGCTGCTTGCGGGAGTCGCACTCTGTGTCGTGGCTATGGCCCGACGTATTTATTGCCCAGGCCTCGTCGCAGATCGGAGGGATCGACGTATGGATTTCCCAGATCGTCGAAAGCCTCAGATGTTTCCTCTTGGTCATTGCTTGGCTCTCCAATGACATAAATCTGATGATATTTTGTATTCAGATCTATGTTGGGTTTGGTGACACCATCGTTGAGATTGGTGAAGACCTTGCCCACTGTAGTAGATTTGTCGATGAAGTCGTAACTGTCGACACTGCTTGAGCCATCGCTTATATATGAGTCCGCAGATGACTCAAACGACATGTCGCTGAAGATCTTGGCGAGTTTCTCTCTTGCCCTGGTGCTGATGTAGCGTGACGATGAAGTTTCTTCTTCTCCTGATTCGGTTGACGATGTATAGCTTGAAAAATCGGAATCGACCGCCGACGATCCCGACGAAATCGGAATTTCGACACGATACGATCCTTCTTTCTCGACGCGAAAGTGAAACCTTCCGAACGTCATCTCCATAGGCTCCGCCAGATACGCATATGCATCCAAACGGGAGGGTGGGTGAGGAACAAAATCAACAGAACCAGTAGCGATCTGTTTACCTCGATCCATTGCGTTGCTTGCAGTTGACGATGTCGAAGATCTTGAACGTGCCATCGAGATCAGATCCTTACGCCTCTAGTTCCCACAGACGGCGCCAATTGACAAGGTATTAACTTGTCAATGCCTACGGATTGTAGACTAGGGTTTAGTTGGAAGTAGAGGGCAAGTAGATCTCGAAGGTTTCAGCCGAAAAGTACTCGACGATTATGAAAACTAGGGTTTGTAAACAATGATTCGATGGTCTCTGCGTCCCTCGACTCCCCCTTATATAGGAGGCGGAGCCGAGGGATTCGTGTTGTACAAGTTACAGAGTCCGGGAAGGTTTCTAACTCATCCCGCAAGATTACAAATAAGACTTTCTATTACAACTCTAGCTTTCCTTAATAATATCTTGGGCTTCCGAATCTTCTTATTCTTCGGGTAGTGGGCCTTCAGTAAACCCCGGGTACTATCTTCGGCAGACCCATTTGGGATGCCTATGTCACCTACAGCAGCAAAATATTCAAGATATACTTAACCAAACAAAATTCTACTTGGATAATCGGAGGAGTCACATACCGGAGAGCAAATGTGCCAAATTTCAGACAGAAATCTGGGCCGAGCAAAGAGATCGAAAAATCCTGAGCTCTTGAGCAAAAACGCGAGTGAGAGAAAGCTGGTTCGAGTTTTTTCGGGAGAGAGAAGATTCTGGGAGAAAGAGATGAAGTAGTGGGGCAAGGAGGGGCCCACACCACAGGGTGGCGCGCCCCCCTCCTTGGCCGCGCCGGCTGGTGGTGTGGCACCCTGGGGTGCCCCACAGGTCATCCTCTGGTGCTCCCAGGTGCCTCTTCGAAAAATAGGACCAACAGTATAATTTTTGTGAATTTTTGAAAACTTTGAAAAATGCACATTTCTGGGTATTAAGTTTATTATTACCGGCTAGGAAAATTTTTGAAATCTCTAATTAACTAAGGAACTTTGCAAATCAAAAGCGCTACAGCAAATAAGACAAGTGGAGGAAGAAAGAGATGTTGTTTACCTCCCCTATGCATATAAAAAGTATTTGTTAACAAGGTTGATCAAGTCTTGCCACCAAATAAATTTTACATAGCATATGAAGAAATAAACCTCAAATCAATCATGTTACCTTGAATTGTATTGATATGGATCCAATCATAAGATTTTGATAACCTTCTTTAGGCTCATATATAGGACAATCAATAGTTCCAATTTTGATAGTTCTCACATTAGAAATAGTATTGACTCCACATACTTTATCAATCCTCTTGGGGAAATAAACGGTATGCTCCTTATCATCAACATTGAAAGTAACCTTTCCTTTATTGCAATCAATAACAGCCCCTGCGGTGTTAAGAAAAGGTCTCCCAAGAATAATAGACATATTATCATCTTCAGGCATTTCCAACACAACAAAATCAGTTAATATCAAGCAGTTATTAGTAACTTGAACAGGAACATCCTCACATATACCAACAGGAATAGCAGTAGATTTATCAGCCATTTGCAAAGATATATCAGTAGGTATCAACTTATCTAAATAAAGTCTCTTATAAAGAGAAAAAGGCATAACACTAACACCGGCTCCCAAATCACATAGCGCAGTTTTAACATAATTATTCTTAATAGAACAAGGAATAGTAGGTATACCTGGGTCGCCCAACTTCTTTGGAACTTTGCCATTGAAAGAGTAATTTGCAAGCATAGTGGAAATTTCCTCATTGGGGATTTCCTTTTGTTAGTAACAATATCTTTCATATACTTTGAATAAGGAGGCAATTTAATAGCATCAGTCAAAGGGATTTGCAAGAATAAAGGTTTCATCCAATCGCAAAATTTATTATAGTATTCTTCTTCCTTTGATTTTAGTTTCTTAGCAGGAAAAGGCATTTGCTTTTGCACCCAAGGTTCTCTTTCATTACCATGTTTCTTAGCAATAAAATCTTCTTTAGTATACTTTTTATTTTTAGCATGCTTTTCAGGTTCATCTTCTACCTCTTCTTTATCAGAAGTATCATTCTTATCATTATCATTATCATGTTCATTACCACTTTCAGTTTCAGCATCGGAAATAGAAATACTATTAGGATCATTAACAGGTTCAGAGGATTCTACAACATTTTTATGTTTCTTCTTCTTTTTCTTCTTAGAATGAGCACTAGGTTCAATTCGTTGAGAATCTTGTTCAATTCTTTTGGGATGCCCTTCAGGATATAGAGGATCCTGGGTAGAGACACCACCTCTAGTTGTTACTTCATAAGCATGTTTCTCTTTAGGATTATTATTTAGCAAGTCATTTTGCACTTTAGTGAGTTGATCAATTTGAGTTTGAATCATTTGAAAATGTTTAACAAGCATCTTAACATCATTGGAGGTTCTCTCCACAATATCATGCAAATTGCTAATAGCTTGAGAATTTTCCATTAGATGATTCTCTACTCTCATATTAAAATTTTCTTGCTTAACAATATAATTATCAAACTCATCTAAGCATTGAGCAGGAGGTTTTGAATGTGGAATATCTTCTCTAGTAAAGCGTTGAAGGGAGTTTACCTCAATCATGGATGAAGGGGGAATTATCTCACATATATCTTCTATGGGAGGTAGATTCTTCACATCTTCGGATTTAATACCTTTCTCCTTGAGAGACTTCTTAGCTTCCCGCATATCATCATCATTCAATTCAATTAAACCCCTCTTCTTCAATATTGGCATTGGAGTTGGTTCAGGTGTATTCCAATCATCATGATTCCGGCTTATTCTAGCCAATAAATGTTCAGCTTCGTCTGGAGTTCTTTTCCCGAAAACACAACCAGCACAACTATCCAAATATGCTCTAGATTCAATGGTTAGTCCACTATAAAATATATCAAGTAGATCATTCTTTTCTAAATCATGTCCAGGTCGAGCTCTGATAAGAGAACAAAATCTTGCCCATGCCGCAGGCAATTTCTCTTCATCTCCCTGATCAAACCTATAAATTCTCTGTAAAGCAGCATGTTGAGCACTAGCAGGAAAGTATTTTCGAAAGAAAATATCACGCAAATCAGCTGGACTTTTAATAGAACCAGGAGGCAAATTATTATACCAAGTTTTAGCATCATCCTTTAATGAGAAAGGAAAAATCTTAATGACAAAGTAAGTACGCATCTTGTCATTATCAGAAAACAAGCTACTCATAGAAGAAAGTTCATTCATGTGTTCTACAGCACTTTCTTTTTCAGTACCACAAAAGGGTGCTTTCTCTACAATAGCTATATGAGATAGATCAAGAGAAAAATCATAATCTTTATCCTTAATGCATATAGGAGATGTGGCAAATTCAGGATCAGGAGATAGCTTATGTCTAACAGTATATTGTGTAAGAAACTTTTTAATGTTTCTTGCATCAGCAGTAGCATTGCATCTATTAATAAGTCATCAATAAGCTCTACATAATCTTCATCAGGATCATCACTAGAATAATCAAGTTCAGGTGAACTAACAGGTGTAGTGGCATTTTCATTAGGAGTTTCAGCATTTTCAATTTGTCTAGACCTAGCAATTGTAGCATCTAGAAAGGATCCCAACGAACCAGTATCATCAAGCACAGCAGAAATATTATCAATATTACGAGAGTTTTCAGATTCAGCAGACGTACCAGCTTGTGGCGGTGAAACAAGTTGACTTATCACAGATGGTGAATCAAGAGTAGCAGAGGTACTCAGAGTTGTACCTTTTCTTGTAGTGGATGGTAATATGGCGACTTTAGAATCGCGAGCCTTACCCATGATGGAGAATTTGCAGCGAACAATATCAATCCAAATGAACTTCCAAATAAAGCTATGCTCCCCGGCAACGGCGCCAGAAAACAGTCTTGATGACCCACAAGTATAGGGGATCGCAGCAGTCTTCGCGGGTAGTATAACCCAATTTATTGATTCGACACAAGGGGAGACAAAGAACACTTGGAAGCCTTAACAGGAGTTGTCAATTCAGCTGCACTGGAAACAGACTTGCTCGCAAGAGTTTATCAAGAGTAACGATTTTATAGCGATAGTAGTAGTGAAATAACGAAAGTAACAGAGACAGCAGTAGTGATTATAGTAAACAGCAGGATTAAAATACTGTAGGCACGGGGACGGATAACGGGCGTTACATGGATGAGAGAAACTCATGTAACAATCATAGCAGGGCATTTGCAGATAATAATAAACGGTGTCCAAGTACAAAGCAATCAATAGGCATGTGTTCCAATTATAGTCGTACGTGCTCGCAATGAGAAACTTGCACAACATCTTTTGTCCTACCAGCCGGTGGCAGCCGGGCCTCAAGGGAATCTACTGGATATTAAGGTACTCCTTTTAATAGAGTACCGGAGCAAAGCATTAACACTCCGTGAACACATGTGATCCTCACATCACTACCATCCCCTCCGATTGTCCCGATTTGTCACTGGGGCCATTGGTTCCGGACAGCGACATGTGTATACAACTTGCAGGTAAGACCATAAACAATGAATATCATGATGAAACAATAACATGTTCAGATCTGAGATCATGGCACTCGGGCCCTAGTGACAAGCATTAAGCATAACAAGTTGCAACAATATCATCAAAGTACCAATTACGGACACTAGGCACTATGCCCTAACAATCTTATGCTATTACATGACCAATCTCATCCAATCCCTACCATCCCCTTCAGCCTACAGCGGGGGAATTACTCACACATGGATGGGGGAAACATGGCTGGTTGATGGAGAGGCGTCGGTGGTGATGATGGCGATAATCTCCTCCAATTCCCCGTCCCGGCGGAGTGCCAGAACGGAGACTTCTGGCTCCCGAGACGGAGTTTCGCGATGTGGCGGCGTTCTGGAGGCTTTACGCGACTTCGACACGTACGTGCGTTTTCAGGTCGAAGGCAATATATAGTCCGAAGGAGGGCGTCGGAGGCCGGCCGAGGGGGCCACACCACATGGCCGCGCGGGCCCCCCCTGGGCCGCGCCGCCCTATGGTGTGGGGCCCTCGGGCCTCCACCTGATTTGTCCTTCTGGCTCCGTCAGTATTCTGGGAAAATAGGGCCTTCTGCATAAATTCCGAGGATTTTCCTGAAAGTTGGATTTCTACACAAAAACGAGACACCAGAGCAGTTCTGCTGAAAACAGCGTTAGTCCGTGTTAGTTGCATCCAAAATACATAAATTAGAGGCAAAACAATAGCAAAAGTGTTCGGGAAAGTAGATACGTTTTGGACGTATCAGTAGGTTGTCGTAGCCATGAGGACCGACTTAGCAAGCGTGATCCTTCCGGGACGTGCAAGATTTTTCCCGAACTCCATCCCGGAAGTTTCCCAACGATCTTGTCCATGAGCGGTTGCAGCTCGACCATTTAATATCACATGCGTGTGAATTTTATTGAGGCTAGTGTGGTGTATGCACCTCTATCATTTAATCAGCTAGCTCATGTGTTAGCGGCTTTGGATGTAGGTATAGCTCATGAGGACAATGTTCTGGGGACATCGAGCTATCCTACAATCTTACCGAAGAAAATTCGAAATCACCACACATCTTCTTAGTGGATCCTGAAACCCTAGATATCCTTTTGTGGAGGTCCTTGAAGCGAGCTCACCTAGAGGCTAGCTTGCTGTTGTACTAGCCCTAGGTGATGTTGGGAGTCTCCAACCTTGTGGAGTCTTGCACCAACGCGTTGTGAAGGTTTGCCGCCTCAACCGGCCTTTCTTAGTGGATAAGTGTATACACCTTGGTGGTGTGCTCACGTAGGAACAGGGTGACACCTTTGTGGTTGTTGGAAACCTTCGTGGTGCCACACCATCTCAACGTAGACGTACTTCCCATGGGAACAAACTACATGAAACATCTCGCGCGTCTCGTCTCCGCCCGCCCTGGTTATCTCGACACCTCTACTTTGTTTCTTTGTTGTTCCTATTCGCTTGGGCTTTTTCGTTTTTTTGTTGCATATTATATGCTCACCTAGTTGTCAAAGCTACCACCATTACTTTCCGTGCACCGCCAAAAGCTAAAATTACGTAGCTCCTATTCATCCCCTGGCCCCCTCTAGTCGCTTACTTCCCTATTCAATTGGTAGCAGAGCCTCGACTCTTGATTACGGATTAACCACCTAAGAGTATGACCGACTACATGGGTAAAAAGGGAAGTGAAACAACCTCAAAGGAGTGGCTCCGCCATCTCCGGTTAGCACTCAAGTTACGTTGGATAACTTCAATTAATTGGAGTCATCCATCATGGCTCAAATGCAAGCCATGTTCGTGGGGTTCTTTGGTCCCAAAAAAGAAATCCTATTCGTAGTGTAAGGGGCTCCCCCTCAAAATCTTCCGCTGAAACTTCACTCAATAGAAGGGCCCAATTATAAAGGCATCTAGAGCGACGTGGCCTAAAATAATGATTTGGTTCTATTAGTTTGGGTCACGCCGTGGATAGAATTTGGCGCGTAGTCTAATCGGTCAGACTAGTGCGCCTAGCGGCGTGATCCATTTGATCCCCGGTCTAACCCAACTTGGTTGAAAATATATAAAAACCTTGGCTACATCCAAGGACATCATACATAGTTTGGGCATGATACAATGAACGAGAAATTAACAAAACCTTAGTAGAAGATCCTAGCGTCTTCATCTTGTCCTCGCCTAGTCATCCTTGTCGAGGTGGTACTAGCGGCGACGCATGGTCTCGTCGAAGACGTTGACGGCGAGCATGATGGTTTTGTCCTCTCCCTCCATGTCTTCCTAGGCGACCTCGACCACGCCCCGGATCCGGTTGTCGTCCTAGATGTGTCCCGTCAATCCTATGCTAGCAGACATGGCTGCCGCGATGCATGTGGTGGTGGTAAGAAATGGAAGAAGATGGGGTGTGAAAGAAAATGGCAGTGGGTGACCTGTTGAAAAGGGAAATGCATTTGATGCCGAAATGTCGATGTTGATGAAGGCACACGGCTAGCCCAAGCGTCAGGCGGCGCGGCCAACGCTCACGTGCATCCGTTACCTAAATTAATTTGGTAGACAGATAGATCGTACGAGACGAGTCGATCTATTTGGGCTGTGCCATTGAAGCATGAAGCATGTGCCACCGGTCCGCCTATCCGCACAGACCGGTTCAGACACAACAATACCTTTTGGATCGCACTCATGTAGATGTCCTGGATGCCTCCAACCCATAGCTTGACTCCAAACAAAGAACCTGTCCGCACCATACAGCGCTGGACCCAAAGACCACCATCCGTATGGCTAGACAGGCCTAACACAAACCATTAACGAAGCAGCGTCCCGCTCTCAGAGAGTCACAGTGTCACCGATGCTGTACACGCTAGACAATGCAATAACTCATGCCGTGGCATCAGTACGGGGCGGTACCACGCTGCTAGTTTGACACGGCGTCGACAGACCAAAGGGTTGAATCTCAAGTTTTGGTGTCCGCCGCTCTCGTGGACATGATCGTCCTCCCCGCCCAGCATTCCTCGCCTGCTGATGTTTGCCACAGCGAGATCGCGAGGGAGTGGCGCAGCGGTGGGGGCTCCCGTGCCGGTGGCCTCCCTCCCTCATCGAGGCCCCGCCCTGTATCAATGCCCATGTGAATGTGCGATATGACTTGTACTCTGGGTTGTCGCGGATATGAGGATAGGGCCGGGCTGGCTGGCTGGCTGCAGTAGGGGCTAGCGTGCTCGTGCTCGTGCCAGTGCTCCCTCGAATCTGAACGATCAAACAGATGGTGGTAGGCTGCTTGGTCGTCAAATTCATTCGTTCCACCCACGAGCCGGACAGTATTTGGCATAACATACTTTTACAAAAGGGCAGAAATTCATAAACAAGTACGGAACAACTAACTTCTCGTCCGCTATATTAATATAGCAACGAGCTGCTGGGTCTCAGGCCAAGCAAACCAAAATGACGAAAAACGAGGGAAAGAACAGAGAAAATAATGCCACCACCGGCAGCTCGATGAAACAAAGACGACCCACAACTGTTGCGTCCTCCGACGATGTCCCACCATGCTTCTGGAACTCTGAAACACCGCGTACGAAACAACACCTTTAAAAATGAAAGTGACAACGACGCCGCTGCTTCCCGAATAGGTCCTAGGGTTTCCCTCGGTACGTGAAGGTGAGTGGGGAAGGGGTACATCTGACGCCCTTAAAGAAGGAAATGTGACACCCTCCAGCCAGTGTCAGAAGACCGATAGGAATATGTCCCGGCCCCCAAAAAACCACTATCCCCAATGATATGTATCCTTCCACCCATCAACATCGCCCACCAACACGGGTCACCACTGTCTTCACGCCACCATCGTCGTCTCAATGTGAACCGACGCGATCCCTAGATGACGAGAAACAAAAAAAAACAGTAGGAGCCAAGGGCGTCAACACCGTAGACGCGTAGAAGGGAACTAAGCCCATCGCTATCGCGGTAGCCATCCGTATGTGGCAGCAGGGGCATACCAGGCCCCGAGAGCCCGGTCAAGGCCTAGATCGGGCCCGTAAAGCTCCCGACGCCACACTAGGGCGGCTTAGCGCCACCACCTAGATACCGCCACCAACATGCCCATATCCATCGAGCACCGTCGTTGTATGAAATAGTTGGCCTTTTCGAACCCAGATGGGGCCAAAAGGGGCCTTTATCTGGGCCAATCAGGATGTCGGTCGCTAGCACGCAGCGGAGCCCCATCGCCAAGTAGTAGCGCTACCACGCCGGCTTTGACCCGGGGAAGAGGCTCTGCCATCGGACTCTCTGATAGCCTAGGGGCACTACCGCCAGACTTACCCTCCTAAACTGAGGATCCGCACAAACGGGGAGAGGATGCCACCTCTGACACATCGAAGGGCCGGTGGTGGTGGGAGGGGTGGGGAAGACCTTGGGTGCGGGAAGAGGGGAGTGCTCCGGTCACCTTGCTCGGGGAGGCGACGCGAGGGAGGCTTCTTGTTCAATGTTTAGCCGGAAGAACTATAACTCGCTGCAAAAATCGGCTATAGTACGAATTTCACACCGAGGCTAGTTCAAAGACAACCACCACATACATTACAACTTCAACGCATAAGAATTTGTCCTAAACTGACCGAAGTCAGTCTCTTTCGAAGATCGACGGCTTCAACGGAACTCCCCTTGTCGATGCACCATCCACTCTTATTGCCCGAAAGGAGGTGGCAAGTATATAACGGGACTTGGTCGATCTGAGAAAGGAACCATCTTGGACTGTCCAACAACGGCGTACATTGCGCCCTTGCACATCAATCTTGGACAACGACGAGTGTTAGCGAATCACAACAATGGCCCTCCAGGCCGTGTGTGCAAATGTGATGCTCCCAATAGAGATAGACTGTTGAGGACGCCACCGTCGCGATGATCGCGCTCTGGATCAAGCTTTCGCCCGGATATAACTACCAACCTCAAGACAACACGAGGGAGATGATATGGGGTGGCCCGATCTTCTCAGTAAGCAACGGTGGTGATGATGATCATGGGGTGATGGCAGCGGAGAAACACGACGATGTAGTGGAAGATAACTTGTATGACGTAACGAGATCTCTCGATTGGTCCCTGTCGCCAACGCAACAGCTCTCAACCCTGCAAGATATTCGCAACTCCACACACTTGCGCACGTAGCCGCCGACCACGAAGCGGTAAGTTGCAACCGTCTAATTCCCAATGGAACAACAGATCACACAAGACTTTTTCAGGATCTACACAATATCAAGCAATATGGCGTAGGGATTCAATAGTTTTGCTAGAGCAAACAACTAAGAACTAGGGTTTATCTTAAACGTGGTCTAAAACAGCTAGGGGGCGTCCTGGGCACTTATATAGGCGTCCGGGATGAGTTCTGGTCGAAAAGATACAAGAATAACCGACCCAAAATAGATCTGGTAGAGACAGACTCGGACGGATCCGGTCTGGAATCCAGTCAACCGAGCCAGGGACCGGGCCGGCCGGTCTGGGATCCGGTCAACCGGGCGGCAACCGGATTGTTCGCAAAATTTCGTCTAGTTTGGCTCCGGTACGATGCGTCCGGTTGGCGCCCGGTCAACCGGGCCTGGGACCGGGCTGGCCGGTCTGGAGGCCGGTCTAACCGGGTGCTGGACCGGCCTGGACGCCGACTTCTCCTCTCGCGCATGCCTCCCGCTCCTCCCTCGCGCGTCCATGAGATATCTTCATGTCCAGCTCCATGTCCAGCTTCACGTCCATTTTAACGTCCGTCTTCATGTCCAGCTGCTCCTCTACTCCTCGTGCGATGCTCGTCTCCTCTTGATACCTGATGATACATAAGTAATAGGACTTAGGCAGTATAAAATTCTCATCAATCAAAGTACCGTTTAGAAACAAGTTCACCTGTTGTTTAAGTAGCTTCGCACGAGCCCTTGTAATTGGTCCAATCCGAACTTCATTGGACTTGAGCTTCACAGCAGGTTCATCTTCATTTATCAATAACAGAGGTAGTGGTGTATGATGTCTACTTCCCCCTCCTTTTCCTGTAGACAGTGTTGGGACTCCAAGAGCAGAGGTTTGTAGGACAGCAGCAAGTTTTCCCTTAAGTGGATCACCCAAGGTTTATCGAACTCAGGGAGGAAGAGGTCAAAGATATCCCTCTCATGCAACCCTGCAACCACAAAGCAAGAAGTCTCTTGTGTCCCCAACACACCTAATAGGTGCACTAGTTCGGCGAAGAGATAGTGAAATACAGGTGGTATGAATATATATGAGCAGTAGCAACGGTGCCAGGAAATAGCTTGATGGTGTGTAGTTGATGGTGGTAGTATTGCAGCAGTAGTAACGCAAAGAAACAAGAAACAAGCAGTAGTAACTCAGCAGTATTTAGGAACAAGGCCTAGGGATTATACTTTCACTAGTGGACACTCTCAACATTGATCACATAACAGAATAGATAAATGCATACTCTACACTCTTGTTGGATGATGAACGCATTGCGTAGGATTACACGAACCCTCAATGCCGGAGTTAACAAGCTCCACAATTTGTTCATATTTAAGTAACCTTATAGTGTAAGATAGATCAACATAACCAGATAGATCACATCAATACCATCATAATGATAATTAACTCCACAATCTACAAGAGATCATGATCATAGCCTACGACAAGAACCACACGGTGCACACACTAGTCACCTTTACACACGTGCAGGAGGAATAGAACTACTTTAATAACATCACTAGAGTAGCACATAGATGAATTGTGATACAAAACTCATATGAATCTCAATCATGTAAAGCAGCTCATGAGATCATTGTATTGAAGTACATGGAGAGAGATTAACCACATAGCTACAGCGGAGCCCTCAGCCTCGGGGGTGGATTACTCCCTCCTCATCATGGAGGCAGCGATGGCGGTGAAGATGGCGGTGAAGACGGCGGTGGAGATGGCTCCGGGGGCAATTCCCCGTCCCGGCAGGGTGCCGAAACAGAGTTCTGTCCCCCGAATTGGAGTTTCGCGATGGCGGCGGCGCCCCTGGAGTCTTTCTGGAGTTTCGTCAATTGGTACTGCGTTTTTAGGTCGAAAGGGCTTTTATAGGCGAAGAGGCGGCGCAGGGGGGCACCTGGGGGCGCCACACCCTAGGCCGGCGCGGCCAGGGTCTGGCCCGCGCCGCCATGTGGTGTGGTGGCCCCCTGGCCCCTCTCCGACTCTTCTTCGGTGTTCTGGACGCTTCCGGGAAAAATAGGAGGTTTGGCGTTGATTTCGTCCAATTCCGAGAATATTGCCCGAACAGCCTTTCTGGAACCAAAAACAGCAGAAAACAGGAACTGGCACTGTGGCATCTTGTTAATAGGTTAGTTCCGGAAAATGCATGAAATCATCATAAAGTGCAAGCAAAATATGTCGGTATTGTCATAAAACAAGCATGGAACATCAGGAATTATAGATACGTTGGAGACGTATCAGCATCCCCAAGCTTAGTTCCTACTCGTCCTCGAGTAGGTAAACGATAAAAGATAATTTCTGAGGTGACATGCTATCAACATAATCTTAATCATACTATTGTAAAGCATATGAGATGAATGCAGCGATTAGAAACAACGTAAATGCAATGAGTAAACAATTGAATCATATAGCAAAGACTCTTCATGAATAGTACTTTCAAGACAAGCATCAATAAGTCTTGCATAAGGGTTAACTCATAAAGCAATAAATTCATAGTAGAGACATTGAAGCAACACAATGGAAGATTAAGTTTCAGCGGTTGCTTTCAACTTGTAACATGTATATCTCATGGATAGTTGTCAATGCAAAGCAATAACAAATGCAATAAGCAAGTATGTAAGAATCAATGCACAGTTCACACAAATGTTTGCTTCTTGAGGTAGAGAGAGATAGGTGAACTGACTCAACAATAAAAGTAAAAGAATGGTCCTTCAAAGAGGAAAGCATCGATTGCTATATTTGTGCTAGAGCTTTTATTTTGAAAACATGAAACAATTTTGTCAACGGTAGTAATAAAGCATATGTATCATGTAAATTATATCTTACGAGTTGCAAGCCTCATGCATAGTATACTAATAGTGCCCGCACCTTGTCCTAATTAGCTTGGACTACCGGATCATCGCAATGCACATGTTTTAACCAAGTGTCACAAAGGGGTACCTCTATGCCGCCTGTACAAAGGTCTAAGGAGAAAGCTCGCATTGGATTTCTCGCTATTGATTATTCTCAACTTAGACATCCATACCGGGACAACATAGACAACAGATAATGGACTCCTCTTTTATGCATAAGCATGTAACAACAATTAATAATATTCTCATTTGAGATTGAGGATATATGTCCAAAACTGAAACTTCCACCATGAATCATGGCTTTAGTTAGCGGCCCAATGTTCTTCTCTAACAATATGCATGCTTAACCATAAGGTGGTAGATCGCTCTTACTTCAGACAAGACGAACATGCATAGCAACTCACATGAAATTCAACAAAGAGTAGTTGATGGCGTCCCCAGTAAACGTGGTTATCGCACAACAAGCAACTTAATAAGAGATAAAGTGCATAATTACATATTCAATACCACAATAGTTTTTAAGCTATTTGTCCCATGAGCTATATATTGCAAAGGTGAATGATGGAATTTTAAAGGTAGCACTCAAGCAATTTACTTTGGAATGGCGGAGAAATACCATGTAGTAGGTAGGTATGGTGGACACAAATGGCATAGTGTTGTTTGGCTCAAGGATTTGGATGCATGAGAAGTATTCCCTCTCGATACAAGGTTTAGGCTAGCAAGGTTGTTTGAAGCAAACACAAGCACGAACTAGTACAGCAAAACTCACATAAAAGACATATTGAAAACATTATAAGACTCTACATCGTCTTCCTTGTTGTTCAAACACCTCACTAGAAAATATCTAAACTCTAGAGAAACCACTCATGCAAACCAAATTTTAACAAGCTCTATGTATTTCTTCACTAATAGGTGCAAAGTATATGATGCAAGAGCTTAAACAAGAGCACAACAATTGCCAAGTATCAAGTTATTCAAGACATCATACCAATTACTACATGTAGCATTTTCCAATTCCAACCATACAATAATTAACGAAGCAGTTTCAACCTTCGCCATGAAAATTAAAAGCTAAGAACACATGTGTTCATACGAACCAGCGGAGCGTGTCTCTCTCCCACACAAGCATTTATTCAAACAAAAACAAAAACAAGAAACATACAGACGCTCCAAGTAAAGTGCATAAGATGTGACGGAATAAAAATATAGTTTCAGGAGAAGGAACCTGATAATTTGTCGATGAAGAAGGGGATGCCTTGGGCATCCCCAAGCTTAGACGCTTGAGTCTTCTTGATATATGCAGGGGTGAACCACCGAGGCATCCCCAAGCTTAGAGCTTTCACTCTTCTTGATCATAGTATATCATCCTCCTCTCTTGACCCTTGAAAACTTCCTTCACACCAAACTTCTCATAAACTTCATTAGAGGGGTTAGTACATAATCAAAAACTCACATGTTCAGAGGTGACACAATCATTCTTAACACTTCTGGACATTGCTCAAAGCTACTGGAGTTTAATGGAACAAAGAAATCCATCCCACATAGCGAAAGAGGCAATGCGAAATAAAAGGCAGAATCTGTCAAAACAGAACAGTCCGTAAAGACGAATTTCTAATAAATACTTCCGTTACTCAGATCAGAAAACTCAAAACTAATGAAAGTTGCGTACATATCTGTGGAACACGCACGTAAATTGGCATATTTTCTGATTTTTCTACAGAGAGAACAGCCCAGATTCGTGACAGATAGAAATCTGTTTCTGCGCAGAAATCCAAATCTAGTATCAACCTTCGATTAGAGGCTTTACTTGGCACAACAAAACACAAAACTAAGATAAGGTGAGGTTGCTACAGTAGTAAACAACTTCCAAGACACAAATATAAAACAAAGTACTGTAGCAAAATAACACATGGGTTATCTCCCAAGAAGTTCTTTCTTTATAGCCATTAAGATGGGCTCAGCAGTTTTAATAATCCATTCGCGGGAAATAGTATTTGAAGCAAAAGAGAGCTTCAAGAGGCAAATTCAAAACAAATTTAAGTCTAACATGCTTCCTATGAAGAGGAATCTTGTACACAAATGAATTCATGAAGAACAAAGTGACAAGCATAAGAGGATAAAACACGAGTAACTTCAAGATTCTCAACATAAAGAGGGGAAACTTAATATTATTAAGATGCATATAACCATATTTCCCTCTCTCATAATAACTTTCAGTAGCATCATTGATGAAATCCACAATATACCCATCACTTAAAACATTCTTATCATGGTTCATATGCATAGAAGTATCATTAAATTTGGCATAAGAAGAGTTCTTCTCATTAATAGTAATTGAAGCAAGATTATTATCAAGAATTTGAACATGGTAAACAAGTTGCATATTAAAAGAATTGTTTTTGGTAATCCAATCATGACTATGACAAGTTTCATAAGGATAATTATAACCTATATCATAGCATTCTTTATAATAATCATCAAAGATCGGAGGCACAGTGTCATCATAAGAAATAGAATAGTTATCTTTCACAGTCGGTTTATCTATGACCATACCATCATTGTTATTAGAAGGAGATGTATCAAACACATAATGATCAGTAGCAAAAGGATTTTCAAACACCTCTTCCCCAAGCTTACAGCTTTCTATATTATTATGGGAGGAAGCATGGATAGCACTGACACTATGGCAATTATTATCATCATTTTCAGAATTAGTTTCCCAGAGATTTGCAATATCAAAAGTAGTGTGCTCATTCAAATCAAGATCGCTAATGTATGTAAAGGGCATAGGAAGATCATCATATTTAGATTCATTATCACAATAATCATTAGGAGCAACATACTTACGGTTACTTAGCGTTATCTCATTCACGCGGGGATACGCCGTTACCTCTTTCTTTTTATTCTCCTTCTTCTTCTTCTTCTTCTTCTTCTTCTTCTTCTTCTTCTTCGTTCCCTTCTTCTTCTTCTTCTCTTCCTTCTCCTCGTTCCCTTCTTCAGGAGGAAGAGGCTTGAAGGGTGGCTTGTCCGCATAACCTGATTTACTTTCAGAAACAATAGAAGAAACTTGGGAGGATCCCTCCTTTTCATTAATTAGTTGAAAACACACAGCGGTCCTATCATATTTTGGCAAGGTGTCATCTTCTAAAATATTTTGTATGTAAGTATTTGTATGGCTATTATCAATGCAATAAGAAAAACACCCATGCAGGACATCATCAATATCAAGATCACTCACATGTAACAAAGAGATTTTTCTCAATAGTTCTTCACACCCCAAAAATAAAGTAAGTTCATCATGCTGATTAGGAGAAATTTCATCATCACAATACAAATTTGCAGCACTCATTGGGTTCAAATTATCATTGGAGGAGCATTGGAAATTAAAATGACCCACTTCATGGCAAACTTCACAAATAAAAGGATAGAGGGCACAAACTTTTTTACCAAGATCATCTAGAGCCCTAAACCACTTTCTAGTTTTTTCATTAGCATGATGGATACAATATTCATCTTTGATTTGATTAATTCCACAAGGTCTATGTATTCCACAAAAATTAACATGCTTATAAGAAATAGCATTTTTAGGAGTTTGAGCATGCTTATTGCAATAATTAACAACAATTTCATTCTTCATGCAAGCCTCTTTAAAAGGTTCATGATACTTGTCAAAATTATTTTTAGGCAATTCAAAATGAGAAGCAAAGGCTTTATAAAGATTTGCAGCAACTTGAGAGTCAAGACCATAAGTAGCACTCATATTTCGAAATTTATCGGTATCCATAAAAGCTTCAATGCATTCATAATCATAATTTATACCTGACTCTTTACCTTTATCGTTCTCCCATCCTTCAGCGTTGTCCTCAATCCGATCAAGAAGATCCCACCTAGCTTCAACCTCTTTGCTTGTGAAAGATCCTTCCGAACACGCGTCCAGATAGTCCTTGTGTTGTCCTGAAAGTCTCGCATAAAAATTATTAACAATAACATTACGGGGGAGCTCATGAATGGGACATTTGAGCATTAGAGATTTCAATCTCCCCCACGCTTGAGAAATACTCTCTCCATCACGAGGATAAAAGTTATAAATATAATTCCTATCAATATGCACTTCATGCGGAGGATAAAATTTAGAATAAAAGAGAGATGCAATTTCCTCCCAACCAAGAGAATGCCTATTCTCCAACAATTTATACCAATGCGCCGCTTTACCAGACAGCGAAACGGAGAATAGCTTCTTCTTCACTTCATCCATAGAGATACCTGCACACTTGAATAACCCGCATAATTCGTGCAAAAACAGTAAATGATTTCTAGGATGGACAGTTCCATCCCCTTTATAGTGATTGTCCATAACACGTTCAATAATTTTCATAGGTATTTTATACGGAATACTTTCAGCAGGTGGATTCAAAATATCAGAAGCATCATTAGAGTTATCGCATATGGGAGATAAAGCATTATCAGAACAAATTTTCTCCCCTAAAGATGGGAAGCTAAAAAGATCACAAAAACTAGCTTCCCCAAGCTTAGACTTTTCCATAGCATTAGCAGTAATTGCATTCATACTAATAACATCGCTACTAACATGCAAATAAGGTTCCATAGGTTTTTTAATTTTCGCATCAAACAATTCTAAATCAGGGAAAAGATTAAAAAGCTCACCAATTTTTTTGTTGTTTTCCATTATGCCTAACTAGTGTAAACAAGAAACAAAAAGTTGCAATTGCAGGATCTAAAGGAAATAGCTTCGAGTACTTACAATGGCGGAAAATAGCTTGGTAGCCGAAGTCCGGAGTGTGAGTACCTTTTACCTTTCCTCCCCGGCAACGGCGCCAGAAAAGTGCTTGATGTCTACTTCCCCCTCCTTTTCCTGTAGACAGTGTTGGGACTCCAAGAGCAGAGGTTTGTAGGACAGCAGCAAGTTTTCCCTTAAGTGGATCACCCAAGGTTTATCGAACTCAGGGAGGAAGAGGTCAAAGATATCCCTCTCATGCAACCCTGCAACCACAAAGCAAGAAGTCTCTTGTGTCCCCAACACACCTAATAGGTGCACTAGTTCGGCGAAGAGATAGTGAAATACAGGTGGTATGAATATATATGAGCAGTAGCAACGGTGCCAGGAAATAGCTTGATGGTGTGTAGTTGATGGTGGTAGTATTGCAGCAGTAGTAACGCAAAGAAACAAGAAACAAGCGGTAGTAAATCAGCAGTATTTAGGAACAAGGCCTAGGGATTATACTTTCACTAGTGGACACTCTCAACATTGATCACATAACAGAATAGATAAATGCATACTCTACACTCTTGTTGGATGATGAACGCATTGCGTAGGATTACACGAACCCTCAATGCCGGAGTTAACAAGCTCCACAATTTGTTCATATTTAAGTAACCTTATAGTGTAAGATAGATCAACATAACCAGATAGATCACATCAATACCATCATAATGATAATTAACTCCACAATCTACAAGAGATCATGATCATAGCCTACGACAAGAACCACACGGTGCACACACTAGTCACCTTTACACACGTGCAGGAGGAATAGAACTACTTTAATAACATCACTAGAGTAGCACATAGATGAATTGTGATACAAAACTCATATGAATCTCAATCATGTAAAGCAGCTCATGAGATCATTGTATTGAAGTACATGGAGAGAGATTAACCACATAGCTACAGCGGAGCCCTCAGCCTCGGGGGTGGATTACTCCCTCCTCATCATGGAGGCAGCGATGGCGGTGAAGATGGCGGTGAAGACGGCGGTGGAGATGGCTCCGGGGGCAATTCCCCGTCCCGGCAGGGTGCCGAAACAGAGTTCTGTCCCCCGAATTGGAGTTTCGCGATGGCGGCGGCGCCCCTGGAGTCTTTCTGGAGTTTCGTCAATTGGTACTGCGTTTTTAGGTCGAAAGGGCTTTTATAGGCGAAGAGGCGGCGCAGGGGGGCACCTGGGGGCGCCACACCCTAGGCCGGCGCGGCCAGGGTCTGGCCCGCGCCGCCATGTGGTGTGGTGGCCCCCTGGCCCCTCTCCGACTCTTCTTCGGTGTTCTGGACGCTTCCGGGAAAAATAGGAGGTTTGGCGTTGATTTCGTCCAATTCCGAGAATATTGCCCGAACAGCCTTTCTGGAACCAAAAACAGCAGAAAACAGGAACTGGCACTGTGGCATCTTGTTAATAGGTTAGTTCCGGAAAATGCATGAAATCATCATAAAGTGCAAGCAAAATATGTCGGTATTGTCATAAAACAAGCATGGAACATCAGGAATTATAGATACGTTGGAGACGTATCAGTGTAGTAGGGATGTCCTCATCATCCCCCCCCCCTCCCCCGCCTTCAAAAGGCGTCGACCCCGACGCTCCAAGGTCTTCTCCGTCATATGGTGTCAAATCAGCAACATTGAAAGAATTACTGACACCAAACTCATCAACTGGAAGATCTATCGAGTATGCATTATCATTGATCTTGGCAAGCACTTTGTAAGGACCAGCACCACGAGGCTTCAACTTAGACTTCCGCAGCTTCGGGAACGTATCCTTGCGAAAATGTACCCAGACCATATCACCAGGCTTGAACAACATCTCTTTGCGCTTCTTATTCATCCTTGCAGCATTGCTCTTGCCTTTCTTCTCTATCAACTCTTTAGTCTTCACATGGATTTTTCGCACAAAATCTGCCCTCTTGGATGCCTCCATATTAACTCTCTCATGTATGGGCAAAGGCAACAAGTCAAGTGGAGTAATGGGTTTAAAACCATACACCACCTCAAAAGGACATAGCTCCGTGGTAGAATGTACCGCCATGTTGTAAGCAAACTCTACATGCGGCAAACACTCTTCCCACTCCTTCAGGTTCTTCTTGATCATGGATCTCAACAGTTGTGACAAGGTTCGATTCACCACCTCAGTTTGTCCATCAGTTTGGGGATGACAAGTAGTACTGAACAGTAGCTTTGTCCCTAGCTTTCCCCAAAGTGTCTTCCAGAAGTAGCTCATGAACTTCACATCACGATCAGAAACAATAGTCTTCGGGACTCCATGTAGGCGAACAATCTCCCTGAAAAACAGATTAGCAATATGCGACGCATCGTCGCTTTTGTGGCAGGCAATAAAGTGTGACATTTTAGAAAATCTGTCCACTACCACAAATATAGAATCATGGCCTCTCTTAGTACGCGGCAAACCCAACACAAAATCCATACTAATATTTTCCCAAGGTGTAGTAGGTGCCGGTAACGGAGTATACAAACCGTGAGGCTTCAGCTTGGACTTGGACTTGTTGCAAGTAATGCACCTCTTCACATACATGTCCACATCCCGCCTCATCTTTGGCCAATAAAAGTGATCAGCGAGCATGAGTAGCGTCTTCTCACGCCCAAAGTAACCCATCAAACCTCCAGCATGTGATTCCTGCAATAAGAGCAAACGCACAGACGATTCTGGAACACATAGTTTGTTAGCTCGAAACAAGAACCCATCATGTATGTGATATTTTTCCCATGCTTTACCAAGAGCACATAAGCGATATGGTTCAGCAAAATCATGATCCGTAGCATACAAATCACATAGCACTTCTAATCCAGGAATTTTAACATCAAGTTGAGTTAATAGCATATTCTTCCTAGATAGAGCATCAGCAACAATATTATCTTTTCCCTTCTTATGCTTAATAATGTATGGAAAAGACTCAATGAACTCAACCCACTTAGCAAGACGCCTATGAAAAGTAGATTGGGCTTTAAGATATTTCAAAGCTTCATGATCAGAATGTATGATAAATTCTTTTGGCCACAAATAATGTTGCCAAACCTCAAGAACTCTAATTAAAGCATACAATTCTTTATCATATATTGGATAGTTCAACTTAGCACCAGAAAGTTTCTCAGAAAAATATGCAATTGGACGACCCTCTTGCATCAACACACCACCAATTCCAATACCACTAGCATCACATTCAATCTCAAATTGTTTATTGAAATCAGGAAGTGCAAGCAACGGTGCAGAAGTTAACAATCTTTTCAGTTCATCAAAAGCATGATCTTGGGCAACGCCCCACTCAAATGCAACACCCTTTTTAGTCAATTCATTCAAAGGTGCAGCAATAGTAGAAAAATTGGGCACAAAACGGCGATAAAACCCAGCTAGACCATGAAAACTTCTAACTTGACTCACATTCATAGGAGTAGGCTAATTTTGAATAGCTTCAATTTTAGACACGTCTACTTCTACTCCATGCTTAGAGACAACATAACCCAGAAATATGACCTTATCTTTGCAAAATGTGCACTTCTCAAGATTACCATAGAGTTTACTATCACGCAACATTTGCAAAACATGTCGAATATGTATAATATGATCAGATTCATTGCGGCTGTAAATTAATATATCATCAAAATACACAACCACAAACTTGCCAATAAATTCACGCAAAACATGGTTCATTAGTCTCATGAAAGTGCTAGGTGCATTAGTCAAACCAAAAGGCATTACTAACCACTCATATAAACCAAATTTTGTTTTAAAGGCGGTTTTCCACTCATCCCCTTCTTTCATCCTAATTTGATGATAACCACTACGCAAATCAATTTTAGAGAACACAGCAGCACCACTCAATTCATCTAGCATATCCTCTAAACGGGGAATAGGGTGACGATATCGAATAGTGATATTGTTTATAGCTCTACAATCTACGCACATACGCCATGTACCATCTTTCTTATAAACTAGAATAACAGGAACATCACAAGGACTAAGGCTTATGCGGATATAACCTTTGTCGAGTAGCGCTTGTACTTGCTTCTGTATCTCCTTCGTCTATTCGGGGTTCGTTCTATATGGTGCCCGATTGGGTAGCAAAGCTCCGGGAATCAAGTCGATTTGATGCTCAATACCTCGCAACGGTGGAAGTCCTGCGGGTACCTCATCCGGAAACACGTCGCCAAATTCCTGCAAAACATTAGAAACACCAAGAGGAAGAGGGGTCATGTCGTTAGAAACCAAAACCGTACCCCTGTACAAGAGCACAAGAGGCATGGTTGTAGGATCCTCACTAAATTCTCTCATGTCTTCTTTGGTGGCTAATGAGACTAAGGAATTCACTCTCTCACTTTTCGTTATATCACTCACAACATTACAATTCTCTCGCCTATCTAAAGAAGCATCCTCCAAGTTGACTTCAACTTTCTGACGAGACTCATTGACAATTTGATGTGGTGTCATAGGCTGTAAATTGATTTTCTTGCCCTTGAACTCCAAGTGATATGTATTGGCACGGCCATTGTGTTGCACAGAACGGTCATAGAGCCAAGGCCGACCCAATAGTAGGTGACACACCGTCATAGGAACGACATCAAAATCAATGCAATCCTTATACGGTCCAATAGCAAACTCAACACGCACCATGTGGTTTACCTTCATCTCACCATTGTCGCTCAACCACTGAATATAGTATGGATGTGGGTGCGGTAGATACTTCAACTTCAGCTTGGTACACAACTCCTTGCTTGCTAAATTACGGCAACTCCCGCCATCAATAATGACCTTGCAAGCCTTGTCAGGACCAACTAAAGCATTTGTTTGGAACAAATTGCAGCGCTGAGTACATGCACTAGGCAACACATTAAGAGCACGCTGCGACACAACAATGGTGCGAGCATCAGACGGATATGCATCTTCACCATCAGTGTCATAGTCATCATCTTCTGGAGCATTAGGATCAACATCATCTCCAGTCTCGTACTCATTGTCCTCATTGATAACCATGACTTTGCGGTTAGGACAATCTCTCTTGAAGTGACCTTTGCCACCACATGTATGACAAGCATGTCACGGTTACGTGCAGTAGACACATTAGAACCACTCGTACTTGCAGCAGATTCGGACTTCTTTGTGTTAGACACATTGGAGACCGGCTTACTAGACGGAGTAGAGTAAGGTGCGGAGCGCGTCGAAGGCACTGGCGCCGTAGATGGGGCCACGCGGGGTGTGAAACGCCCAGCTCCTATAGCTCGACCTTTGATCTTTGCTTCGTCAGCCAACTGTGATTCAGCTTCTCTTGCATGATGTAACAATTGATTCATATCGGTGTAGCTGTAGTGACGAACAATGCCTTTGATATCATACTTCAAACCATTGAGGAAACGCTGCATTGTCATCTCGAGAGACTCACGGACACGGCCACGCTGCATAAGCATCTCCATCTCCATGTAGTATTCATCCACAGTCTTCACACCTTGTCTCAAGAGAGTCAGCTTATCATATATATTCCGCAAGTAATTCGTAGGCACAAAGAGAGAAGTCATCGCCTCCTTCATAGCACGCCATGTGCGTATAGGTTGCTCACGATCCTCTTCGCGGTTACGAAAAAAAGCATCCCACCAACGCAAAGCATAGCCATCAAATTCGGAAGAAGCAAGCTTAATCTTCCGATCTTGAGTATAATGTGGATGTAAGCTCCACAACTTCTCAATCTTGAGCTCCCAAGTGAGGTATTATTCAACATCAGCTCCTCCTTCAAACTTGGGTATAGAAAACTTGGGCTTACCCAAACCATCTTCCTCATCTTGTCCACGACCATTGCGGCCAAGTGGAGCCCAACCGCGAGGACGATTACCACGTGGCCCATCACGAGCATTGTGTGCGTCATCTTGAAGCTCAGGATCATCGTCATCTCCTTGTTGTTGTTGCGCGGTCAAATTCTCAACAGCTAAGCGCAAATCAGCAAGTGTACATCCGTCATTTGATCTTGCATTCTGATACGTCTCCGACGTATCGATAATTTCTTATGTTCCATGCCACATTATTGATGATATCTACATGTTTTATGCACACTTCATGTCATATTCGTGCATTTTCTGGAACAAACCTATAAACAAGATGCCGAAGTGCTAGTTGCTGTTTTCTGCTGTTTTTGGTTTCAGAAATCCTAGTAAGGAAATATTCTCGGAATTGGACGAAATCAACGCCCAGGGTCCTATTTTGCCACGAAGCTTCCAGAAGACCGAAGAGTCAACGGAGTGGGGCCACGAGGTGGCCAAACCATAGGGCGGCGCGGCCCAAGCCCTGGCCGTGCCGACCTAGGGTGTGGGCCCCTCGTGACGCCCCTCGACCTGCCCTTCCGCCTACAAATAGCCTTCGTCACGAAACCCCCAGTACCGAGAGCCACGATACGGAAAACCTTCCAGAGACGTCGCCGCCGCCAATCCCATCTCGGGGGATTCAGGAGATCGCCTCCGGCACCCTGCCGGAGAGGGGAATCATCTCCCGGAGGAATCTACGCCGCCATGGTCGCCTCCGGAGTGATGTGTGAGTAGTCTACCCCTGGACTATGGGTCCATAGCAGTAGCTAGATGGTTGTCTTCTCCTCATTGTGCTTAATTGTCGGGTCTTGTGAGCTGCCGAACATGATCAAGATCATCTATCTGTAATTCTATATGTTGTGTTTGTTGGGATCCGATGAATAGAGAATACTTGTTATGTTGATTATCAATTTATATCTATGTGTTGTTTATGATCTTGCATGCTCTCCGTTACTAGTAGATGCTCTGGCCAAGTAGATGCTTGTAACTCCAAGAGGGAGTATTTATGCTCGATAGTGGGTTCATGTCTCCGTGAATGCAGGGGGTGTGAGAAACCTCTAAGATTATGGATGTGCTGTTGCCACTAGGGATAAAACATTGGTGCTATGTTCGAGGATGTAGTTACTGATTACATTACGCGCAATACTTAATGCAATTGTCTGTTGTTAGCAACTTAATACTGGAAGGGGTTCGGATGATAACCTGAAGGTGGACTTTTTAGGCATAGATGCATGCTGGATAGCGGTCTATGTACTTTGTCGTAATGCCCAATTAAATCTCACTATACTCATCATAATATGTATGTGCATGGTCATGCCCTCTCTATTTGTCAATTGCCCAACTGTAATTTGTTCACCCAACATGCTGTTTATCTTATGGGAGAGACACCTCTAGTGAACTGTGGACCCCGGTCCAATTCTCTATACTGAAATACAATCTACTGCAATACTGTTCTACTGTTTTCTGCAAACAATCATTTTCCACACTATACATCTAATCCTTTGTTACAGCAAGCCGGTGAGATTGACAACCTCGCTGTTTCGTTGGGGCAAAGTACTTGGTTTGTGTTGTGTAGGTTCCACGTTGGCGCCGGAATCCCTGGTGTTGCGCCGCACTACATCTCGCCGCCATCAACCTTCAACGTGCTTCTTGGCTCCTACTGGTTCGATAAACCTTGGTTTCATACTGAGGGAAAACTTGCCACTGTACGTATCACACCTTCCTCTTGGGGTTCCCAACGGACGTGTGCTGTACACGCCATCAAGCAAATTTTTCTGGCGCCGTTGCCGGGGAGATCAAGACACGCTGCAAGGGGAGTCTCCACATCCCAATCTCTTTACTTTGTTTTTGTCTTGCTTAGTTTTATTTACTACTTTGTTTGCTGCACTATATCAAAATACAAAAAAATTAGTTGCTAGTTTTACTTTATTTGCTATCTTGTTTGCTATATCAAAAACACACAAAAAATTAGTTACTTGCATTTACTTTATCTAGTTTGCTTTATTTACTACTGCTAAAATGGGTACTCCTGAAAATACTAAGTTGTGTGACTTCACAACCACAAATAATAATGATTTCTTATGCACACCTATTGCTCCACCCGCTACTACAGCGGAATTCTTTGAAATTAAACCTGCTTTACTAAATCTTGTTATGCGAGAGCAATTTTCTGGTGTTAGTTCTGATGATGCTGCTGCCCATCTCAATAATTTTGTTGAATTGTGTGAAATGCAAAAGTATAAAGATGTAGATGGTGACATTATAAAATTAAAATTGTTCCCTTTCTCATTAAGAGGAAGAGCTAAAGATTGGTTGCTATCTCTGCCTAAGAATAGTATTGATTCATGGACTAAATGCAAGGATGATTTTATTGGTAGATATTATCCCCCTGCTAAAATTATATCTTTGAGGAGTAGCATAATGAATTTTAAACAATTGGATACTGAGCATGTTGCACAAGCATGAGAAAGAATGAAATCTCTAGTTAAAAATTGCCCAACCCATGGACTGACTACTTGGATGATCATCCAAACCTTTTATGTAGGACTGAATTTTTCTTCGCGGAACCTATTGGATTCAGCTGCTGGAGGTACCTTTATGTCCATCACTCTTGGCGAGGCAACAAAGCTTCTTGATAATATGATGATCAATTACTCTGAATGGCACACGGAAAGAGCTCCACAAGGTAAGAAGGTAAATTATGTCGAAGAAACCTCTTCCTTGAGTGATAAGATTGATGCTATTATGTCTATGCTTGTGAATGATAGGACCAATGTTGATCCTAATAATGTTCCGTTAGCTTCATTGGTTGCACAAGAAGAACATGTTGATGTGAACTTCATTAAAAATAATAATTTCAACAACAATGCTTACCGGAACAATTCTAGTAACAACTATAGGCCATATCCTTATAATAATGGCAACGGTTATGGTAATTCTTATGGGAATTCTTACAACAATAATAGGAATTCACCCCCTGGACTTGAAGCCATGCTTAAAGAATTTATTAGTACACAAACTTCTTTTAACAAATCTGTTGAAGAAAAGCTTGGGAAAATTGATATACTTGCTTCTAAAGTCGATAGTCTTGTTGCTGATGTTGATCTTTTGAAATCGAAAGTTATGCCTAATGAAAATCATCATAATAAAATTGTTACTACAGCAAATTCCATCCAAGTTAGAATTAATGAGAATATAAGATTGATGGCCGAATTGCGTGCTAGGTGGGAAAGAGAAGAAAATGAAAAAGAAGATAATATAGCTAAAGTTTGGACTATTACCACCACTAGTAATGCTAATGCTACACAAGTTGCTGCACCTCCTACTATTAATAATAAAATAATTGGTGTTAGCAATGTTTCCACTTCTAATGCAAAGCGCGAAAAACTGCCCGAAACTGCTAAAACTGCTGAAACTGCCTGTGATAAAACTGCTGAAATTTTTTCCAACATTGGGGATGATGATCCCATTGCTTTAGATTATAATGGTTTGAATTTTTATGATTGCCACATCTCTGAAGTTATAAAGTTCTTACAAAAACTTGCTAAAAGTCCTAATGCTAGTGCTATAAATTTGGCTTTCACGCAACATATTACAAATGCTCTCATAAAAGCTAGAGAGGAGAAATTAGAGCGCGAAGCTTCTATTCCTAGAAAGCTAGAGGATGGTTGGGAACCCATCATTAAGATGAAGGTTAAAGATTTCGATTGTAATGCTTTATGTGATCTTTGTGCAAGTATTTCTGTTATGCCTAAGAAAATTTATAATATGCTTGACTTGCCACCGCTGAAAAATTGTTATTTGGATGTTAATCTTGCTGATCATTCTACAAAGAAACCTTTGGGGAAAGTTGATAATGTTCGCATTACCGTTAACAATAACCTTGTCCCCGTTGATTTTGTTGTCTTGGATATTGAATGCAATGCATCTTATCCCATCATATTGGGAAGACCTTTTCTTCGAACTGTCGGTGCTATCATTGATATGAAGGAAGGTAATATAAAATATCAATTTCCTCCCAAGAAAGGTATGGAACACTTCCCTAGAAAGAGAATGAAGTTACCTTTTGATTCTATTATTAGAACAAATTATGATGTTGACACTTCGTCTCTTGATAATACTTGATACACACTTTCTGCGCCTAGCTGAAAGGCGTTAAAGAAAAGCGCTTATGGAAGACAACCCATGTTTTTACTACAGTAGTTTGTTTTTATTTTGTGTCTTGGAAGTTGTTTACTACTGTAGCAACCTCTCCTTATCTTAGTTTAGTGTTTTGTTGTGCCAAGTAAAGTCGTTGATAGCAAGGTTCATACTAGATTTGGATTACTGTGCAGAATCAGATTTCTTTGCTGTCACGAATCTGGGCAAAATTATCTGTAGGTAACTCAGAAAATTATGCCAATTTACGTGAGTGATCCTCAGATATGTACGCAACTTTCATTCAATTTGAGCATTTTCATTTGAGCAAGTCTGGTGCCTCAATAAAATTCGTCATTACGAACTGTTCTGTTTTTGACAGATTCTGCCTTTTATTTCGCATTGCCTGTTTTGATATGTTCGATGGATATTTCGATTCCATTGACTTTCAGTAGCTTTGTTCAATGTCCAGAAGTGTTAAGAATGATTATGTCACCTCTGAACATGTATATTTTGATTGTGCACTAACCCTCTAATGAGTTGTTTTGAGTTTGGTGTGGAGGAAGTTTTCAAGGATCAAGAGAGGGAGATGATACAACATGATCAAGGAGAGTGAAAGCTCTAAGCTTGGGGATGCCCCGGTGGTTCACCCCTGCATATATCAAGAAGACTCAAGCGTCTAAGCTTGGGGATGCCCAAGGCATCCCCTTCTTCATCGACAACATTATCAGGTTCCTCCCCTGAAACTATATTTTTATTCCATCACATCTTATGTGCTTTGCTTGGAGCGTCGGTTTGTTTTTGTTTCTATTTTTTTTGAATAAAATGGATCCTAGCATTCCTTGTGTGGGAGAGAGACACGCTCCGCTGTTGCATATGGACAAGTATGTCCTTAGGTTCTACTCATAGTATTCATGGCGAAGTTTCTTCTTTGTTAAATTGTTATATGGTTGGAATTGGAAAATGATACATGTAGTAATTGCTAAAATGTCTTGGATAATGTGATACTTGGCAATTTTTGTGCTCATGTTTAAGCTCTTGCATCATATACTTTGCACCCATTAATGAAGAAATACATAGAGCATGCTAAAATTTGGTTTGCATATTTGGTTTCTCTAAAGTCTAGATAATTTCTAGTA
Organism: Lolium perenne; assembly: GCF_019359855.2. Lineage (NCBI taxonomy): Eukaryota > Viridiplantae > Streptophyta > Magnoliopsida > Poales > Poaceae > Lolium > Lolium perenne. The sequence goes on from NC_067244.2 coordinate 207,651,198, forward strand.
TTGAGTTTGAACAACAAGGAAGATGGTGTAGAGTCTTATAATGTTTTCAATATGTCTTTTATGTGAGTTTTGCTGCACCGGTTCATCCTTGTGTTTGTTTCAAATAAGCCTTGCTAGCCTAAACCTTGTATCGAGAAGGAATACTTCTCATGCATCCCAAATACTTGAGCCAACCACTATGCCATTTGTGTCCACCATACCTACCTACTACATGGTATTTCTCCACCATTCCAAAGTAAATTGCTTGAGTGCTACCTTTAAATTTCCATTCTTCACCTTTACAGTATATAGCTCATGGGACAAATAGCTTAAAAACTATTGTGGTATTGAATATGTACTTATGCACTTTATCTCTTATTAAGTTGCTCGTTGTGCGATAACCATGTTCCTGGGGACGCCATCAACTACTCTTTGTTGAATATCATGTGAGTTGCTATGCATGTTCGTCTTGTCTGAAGTAAGAGCGATCTACCACCTTATGGTTAGAGCATGCATATTGTTAGAGAAGAACATTGGGCCGCTAACTAAAGCCATGATCCATGGTGGAAGTTTCAGTTTTGGACATATATCCTCAATCTCATATGAGAAAATTAATTGTTGCTACATGCTTATGCATAAAAGAGGAGTCCATTATCTGTTGTCTATGTTGTCCCGGTATGGATGTCTAAGTTGAGAATAATCAATAGCGAGAAATCCGATGCCAGCTTTCTCCTTAGACCTTTGTACAGGCGGCATAGAGGTACCCCTTTGTGACACTTGGTTAAAACATGTGCATTGCGATGATCCCGGTAGTCCAAGCTAATTAGGACAAGGTGCGGGCACTATTAGTATACTATGCATGAGGCTTGCAACTTGTAAGATATAATTTACATGATACATATGCTTTATTACTACCGTTGACAAAATTGTTTCTTGTTTTCAAAACCAAAGCTCTAGCACAAATATAGCAATCGATGCTTTCCTCTTTGAAGGACCATTCTTTTACTTTTATTGTTGAGTCTGTTCACCTATTTCTCTCCACCTCAAGAAGCAAACACTTGTGTGAACTGTGCATTGATTCCTACATATTTGCATATTGCACTTATTATATTACTCTATGTTGACAATATCCATGAGATATACATGTTACAAGTTGAAAGCAACCGCTGAAACTTCATCTTCCTTTGTGTTGCTTCAATGCCTCTACTTTGAATTATTGCTTTATGAGTTAACTCTTATGCAAGACTTATTGATGCTTGTCTTGAAGTACTATTCATGAAAAGTCTTGGCTATATGATTCACTTGTTTATTCATGTCATATACATTGTTTTGATCGCTGCATTCACTACATATGCTTTACAAACAGTATGATCAAGGTTATGATGGCATGTCACTCCAGAAATTATCTTTGTTTATCGTTTACCTGCTCGGGACGAGCAGAAACTAAGCTTGGGGATGCTGATACGTCTCCGACGTATCGATAATTTCTTATGTTCCATGCCACATTATTGATGATATCTACATGTTTTATGCACACTTCATGTCATATTCGTGCATTTTCTGGAACTAACCTATTAACAAGATGCCGAAGTGCCAGTTGCCGTTTTCTGCTGTTTTTGGTTTCATAAATCCTAGTACGGAAATATTCTCGGAATTGGACGAAATCAACGCCCAGGGTCCTATTTTGCCACGAAGCTTCCAGAAGACCGAAGAGTCAACGGAGTGGGGCCACGAGGTGGCCAAACCATAGGGCGGCGCGACCCAAGCCCTGGTCGCGCCGACCTAGGGTGTGGGCCCCTCGTGACGCCCCTCGACCTGCCCTTCCGCCTACAAATAGCCTTCGTCGCGAAACCCCCAGTACCGAGAGCCACGATACGGAAAACCTTCCAGAGACGCCGCCGCCAATCCCATCTCGGGGGATTCAGGATATCGCCTCCGGCACCCTGCCGGAGAGGGGAATCATCTCCCGGAGGACTCTACGCCGCCATGGTCGCCTCCGGAGTGATGTGTGAGTAGTCTACCCCTGGACTATGGGTCCATAGCAGTAGCTAGATGGTTGTCTTCTCCTCATCGTGCTTAATTGTCGGGTCTTGTGAGCTGCCGAACATGATCAAGATCATCTATCTGTAATTCTATATGTTGTGTTTGTTGGGATCCGATGAATAGAGAATACTTGTTATGTTGATTATCAATTTATATCTATGTGTTGTTTATGATCTTGCATGCTCTCCATTACTAGTAGATGCTCTGGCCAAGTAGATGCTTGTAACTCCAAGAGGGAGTATTTATGCTCGATAGTGGGTTCATGTCTCCGTGAATGCGGGGAGTGTGAGAAACCTCTAAGATTATGGATGTGCTGTTGCCACTAGGGATAAAACATTGGTGCTATGTTCGAGGATGTAGTTACTGATTACATTACGCGCAATACTTAATGCAATTGTCTGTTGTTAGCAACTTAATACTGGAAGGGGTTCGGATGATAACCTGAAGATGGACTTTTTAGGCATAGATGCATGCTGAATAGCGGTCTATGTACTTTGTCGTAATGCCCAATTAAATCTCACTATACTCATCATAATATGTATGTGCATGGTCATGCCCTCTCTATTTGTCAATTGCCCAACTGTAATTTGTTCACCCAACATGCTGTTTATCTTATGGGAGAGACACCTCTAGTGAACTGTGGACCCCGGTTCAATTCTCTATACTGAAATACAATCTACTGCAATACTGTTCTACTGTTTTCTGCAAACAATCATTTTCCACACTATACATCTAATCCTTTGTTACAGCAAGCCGGTGAGATTGACAACCTCGCTGTTTCGTTGGGGCAAAGTACTTGGTTTGTGTTGTGTAGGTTCCACGTTGGCGCCGGAATCCCTGGTGTTGCGCCGCACTACATCTCGCCGCCATCAACCTTCAACGTGCTTCTTGGCTCCTACTGGTTCGATAAACCTTGGTTTCATACTGAGGGAAAACTTGCCGCTGTACGCATCACACCTTCCTCTTGGGGTTCCCAACGGACGTGTGCTGTACACGCCATCAAGCAAATTTTTCTGGCGCCGTTGCCGGGGAGATCAAGACACGCTGCAAGGGGAGTCTCCACATCCCAATCTCTTTACTTTGTTTTTGTCTTGCTTAGTTTTATTTACCATTTTGTTTGCTACACTATATCAAAATACAAATAAATTAGTTGCTAGTTTTACTTTATTTGCTATCTTGTTTGCTATATCAAAAACACAAAAAAAATTAGTTACTTGCATTTACTTTATCTAGTTTGCTTTATTTACTACTGCTAAAATGGGTACTCCTGAAAATACTAAGTTGTGTGACTTCACAACCACAAATAATAATGATTTCTTATGCACACCTATTGCTCCACCCGCTACTACAGCGGAATTCTTTGAAATTAAACCTGCTTTACTAAATCTTGTTATGCGAGAGCAATTTTCTGGTGTTAGTTCTGATGATGCTGCTGCCCATCTCAATAATTTTGTTGAATTGTGTGAAATGCAAAAGTATAAAGATGTAGATGGTGACATTATAAAATTAAAATTGTTCCCTTTCTCATTAAGAGGAAGAGCTAAAGATTGGTTGCTATCTCTGCCTAAGAATAGTATTGATTCATGGACTAAATGCAAGGATGCTTTTATTGGTAGATATTATCCCCCTGCTAAAATTATATCTTTGAGGAGTAGCATAATGAATTTTAAACAATTGGATACTGAGCATGTTGCACAAGCATGGGAAAGAATGAAATCTCTAGTTAAAAATTGCCCAACCCATGGACTGACTACTTGGATGATCATCCAAACCTTTTATGCAGGACTGAATTTTTCTTCGCGGAACCTATTGGATTCAGCTACTGGAGGTACCTTTATGTCCATCACTCTTGGCGAGGCAACAAAGATTCTTGATAATATGATGATCAATTACTCTGAATGGCACACGGAAAGAGCTCCACAAGGTAAGAAGGTAAATTCTGTCGAAGAAATCTCTTCCTTGAGTGATAAGATTGATGCTATTATGTCTATGCTTGTGAATGATAGGACCAATGTTGATCCTAATAATGTTCCGTTAGCTTCATTGGTTGCACAAGAAGAACATGTTGATGTGAACTTCATTAAAAATAATAATTTCAACAACAATGCTTACCGGAACAATTCTAGTAACAACTATAGGCCATATCCTTATAATAATGGCAACGGTTATGGTAATTCTTATGGGAATTCTTACAACAATAATAGGAATTCACCCCCTGGACTTGAAGCCATGCTTAAAGAATTTATTAGTACACAAACTTCTTTTAACAAATCTGTTGAAGAAAAGCTTGGGAAAATTGATATACTTGCTTCTAAAGTCGATAGTCTTGTTGCTGATGTTGATCTTTTGAAATCGAAAGTTATGCCTAATGAAAATAATCATAATAAAATTGTTACTACAGCAAATTACATCCAAGTTAGAATTAATGAGAATATAAGATTGATGGCCGAATTGCGTGCTAGGTGGGAAAGAGAAGAAAATGAAAAAGAAGATAATATAGCTAAAGTTTGGACTATTACCACCACTAGTAATGCTAATGCTACACAAGTTGCTGCACCTCCTACTATTAATAATAAAAGAATTGGTGTTAGCAATGTTTCCACTTCTAATGCAAAGCGTGAAAAACTGCCCGAAACTGCTAAAGCATTGAATCGCTGTGATAAAACTGCTGAAATTTTTTCCAACATTGGGGATGATGATCCCATTGCTTTAGATTATAATGGTTTGAATTTTGATGATTGCCACATCTTTGAAGTTATAAAGTTCTTACAAAAACTTGCTAAAAGTCCTAATGCTAGTGCTATAAATTTAGCTTTCACGCAACATATTACAAATGCTCTCATAAAAGCTAGAGAGGAGAAATTAGAGCGCGAAGCTTCTATTCCTAGAAAGCTAGAGGATGGTTGGGAACCCATCATTAAGATGAAGGTTAAAGATTTTTATTGTAATGCTTTATGTGATCTTTGTGCAAGTATTTCTGTTATGTCTAAGAAAATTTATAATATGCTTGACTTGCCACCGCTGAAAAATTGTTATTTGGATGTTAATCTTGCTGATCATTCTACAAAGAAACCTTTGGGGAAAGTTGATAATGTTCGCATTACCGTTAACAATAACCTTGTCCCCGTTGATTTTGTTGTCTTGGATATTGAATGCAATGCATCTTGTCCCATCATATTGGGAAGACCTTTTCTTCGAACTGTTGGTGCTATCATTGATATGAAGGAAGGTAATATAAAATATCAATTTCCTCTCAAGAAAGGTATGGAATACTTCCCTAGAAAGAGAATGAAGTTACCTTTTGATTCTATTATTAGAACAAATTATGATGTTGACACTTCGTCTCTTGATAATACTTGATACACACTTTCTGCGCCTAGCTGAAAGGCGTTAAAGAAAAGCGCTTATGGAAGACAACCCATGTTTTTACTACAGTACTTTGTTTTTATTTTGTGTCTTGGAAGTTGTTTGCTACTGTAGCAACCTCTCCTTATCTTAGTTTAGTGTTTTGTTGTGCCAAGTAAAGTCATTGATAGTAAGGTTCATACTAGATTTGGATTACTGCGCAGAATCAGATTTCTTTGCTGTCACGAATCTGGGCAAAATTATCTGTAGGTAACTCAGAAAATTATGCCAATTTACGTGAGTGATCCTCAGATATGTACGCAACTTTCATTCAATTTGAGCATTTTCATTTGAGCAAGTCTGGTGTCTCAATAAAATTCGTCATTACGAACTGTTCTGTTTTTGACAGATTCTGCCTTTTATTTCGCATTGCCTGTTTTGATATGTTCGATGGATATTTCGATTCCATTGACTTTCAGTAGCTTTGTTCAATGTCCAGAAGTGTTAAGAATGATTATGTCACCTCTGAACATGTATATTTTGATTGTGCACTAACCCTCTAATGAGTTGTTTTGAGTTTGGTGTGGAGGAAGTTTTCAAGGATCAAGAGAGGGAGATGATACAACATGATCAAGGAGAGTGAAAGCTCTAAGCTTGGGGATGCCCCGGTGGTTCACCCCTGCATATATCAAGAAGACTCAAGCGTCTAAGCTTGGGGATGCCCAAGGCATCCCCTTCTTCATCGACAACATTATCAGGTTCCTCCCCTGAAACTATATTTTTATTCCATCACATCTTATGTGCTTTGCTTGGAGCGTCGGTTTGTTTTTGTTTCTGTTTTGTTTGAATAAAATGGATCCTAGCATTCCTTGTGTGGGAGAGAGACACGCTCCGCTGTTGCATATGGACAAGTATGTCCTTAGGTTCTACTCATAGTATTCATGGCGAAGTTTCTTCTTCGTTAAATTGTTATATGGTTGGAATTGGAAAATGATACATGTAGTAATTGCTAAAATGTCTTGGATAATGTGATACTTGGCAATTGTTGTGCTCATGTTTAAGCTCTTGCATCATATACTTTGCACCCATTAATGAAGAAATACATAGAGCATGCTAAAATTTGGTTTGCATATTTGGTTTCTATAAAGTCTAGATAATTTCTAGTATTGAGTTTGAACAACAAGGAAGACGGTGTAGAGTCTTATAATGTTTTCAATATGTCTTTTATGTGAGTTTTGCTGCACCGGTTCATCCTTGTGTTTGTTTCAAATAAGCCTTGCTAGCCTAAACCTTGTATCGAGAAGGAATACTTCTCATGCATCCCAAATACTTGAGCCAACCACTATGCCATTTGTGTCCACCATACCTACCTACTACATGGTATTTCTCCGCCATTCCAAAGTAAATTGCTTGAGTGCTACCTTTAAATTTCCATTCTTCACCTTTACAGTATATAGCTCATGGGACAAATAGCTTAAAAACTATTGTGGTATTGAATATGTACTTATGCACTTTATCTCTTATTAAGTTGCTCGTTGTGCGATAACCATGTTCCTGGGGACGCCATCAACTACTCTTTGTTGAATATCATGTGAGTTGCTATGCATGTTCGTCTTGTCTGAAGTAAGAGCGATCTACCACCTTATGGTTAGAGCATGCATATTGTTAGAGAAGAACATTGGGCCGCTAACTAAAGCCATGATCCATGGTGGAAGTTTCAGTTTTGGACATATATCCTCAATCTCATATGAGAAAATTAATTGTTGCTACATGCTTATGCATAAAAGAGGAGTCCATTATCTGTTGTCTATGTTGTCCCGGTATGGATGTCTAAGTTGAGAATAATCAATAGCGAGAAATCCGATGCGAGCTTTCTCCTTAGACCTTTGTACAGGCGGCATAGAGGTACCCCTTTGTGATACTTGGTTAAAACATGTGCATTGCGATGATCCCGGTAGTCCAAGCTAATTAGGACAAGGTGCGGGCACTATTAGTATACTATGCATGAGGCTTGCAACTTGTAAGATATAATTTACATGATACATATGCTTTATTACTACCGTTGACAAAATTATTTCTTGTTTTCAAAACCAAAGCTCTAGCACAAATATAGCAATCGATGCTTTCCTCTTTGAAGGACCATTCTTTTACTTTTATTGTTGAGTCTGTTCACCTATTTCTCTCCACCTCAAGAAGCAAACACTTGTGTGAACTGTGCATTGATTCCTACATATTTGCATATTGCACTTATTATATTACTCTATGTTGACAATATCCATGAGATATACATGTTACAAGTTGAAAGCAACCGCTGAAACTTCATCTTCCTTTGTGTTGCTTCAATGCCTCTACTTTGAATTATTGCTTTATGAGTTAACTCTTATGCAAGACTTATTGATGCTTGTCTTGAACTACTATTCATGAAAAGTCTTGGCTATATGATTCACGTGTTTACTCATGTCATATACATTGTTTTGATCGCTGCATTCACTACATATGCTTTACAAACAGTATGATCAAGGTTATGATGGCATGTCACTCCAGAAATTATCTTTGTTTATCATTTACCTGCTCGGGACGAGCAGAAACTAAGCTTGGGGATGCTGATACGTCTCCGACGTATCGATAATTTCTTATGTTCCATGCCACATTATTGATGATATCTACATGTTTTATGCACACTTCATGTCATATTCGTGCATTTTCTGGAACTAACCTATTAACAAGATGCCGAAGTGCCAGTTGCCGTTTTCTGCTGTTTTTGGTTTCATAAATCCTAGTAAGGAAATATTCTCGGAATTGGACGAAATCAACACCCAGGGTCCTATTTTGCCACGAAGCTTCCAGAAGACCGAAGAGTCAACGGAGTGGGGCCACGAGGTGGCCAAACCATAGGGCGGCGCGGCCCAAGCCCTGGTCGCGCCGACCTAGGGTGTGGGCCCCTCGTGACGCCCCTCGACCTGCCCTTCCGCCTACAAATAGCCTTCGTCGCGAAACCCCCAGTACCGAGAGCCACGATACGGAAAACCTTCCAGAGACGCCGCCGCCAATCCCATCTCGGGGGATTCAGGAGATCGCCTCCGGCACCCTGCCGGAGAGGGGAATCATCTCCCGGAGGACTCTACGCCGCCATGGTCGCCTCCGGAGTGATGTGTGAGTAGTCTACCCCTGGACTATGGGTCCATAGCAGTAGCTAGATGGTTGTCTTCTCCTCATTGTGCTTAATTGTCGGGTCTTGTGAGCTGCCGAACATGATCAAGATCATCTATCTGTAATTCTATATGTTGTGTTTGTTGGGATCCGATGAATAGAGAATACTTGTTATGTTGATTATCAATTTATATCTATGTGTTGTTTATGATCTTGCATGCTCTCCGTTACTAGTAGATGCTCTGGCCAAGTAGATGCTTGTAACTCCAAGAGGGAGTATTTATGCTCGATAGTGGGTTCATGTCTCCGTGAATGCAGGGAGTGACAGAAACCTCTAAGATTATGGATGTCTTTGTTGCCACTAGGGATAAAACATTGGTGCTATGTTCGAGGATGTAGTTACTGATTACATTACGCGCAATACTTAATGCAATTGTCTGTTGTTAGCAACTTAATCTTTGGAAGGGGTTCGGATGATAACTTTGAAGGTGGACTTTTTAGGCATAGATGCATGCTTTGGATAGCGGTCTATGTACTTTGTCGTAATGCCCAATTAAATCTCACTATACTCATCATAATATGTATGTGCATGGTCATGCCCTCTCTATTTGTCAATTGCCCAACTGTAATTTGTTCACCCAACATGCTGTTTATCTTATGGGAGAGACACCTCTAGTGAACTGTGGACCCCGGTCCAATTCTCTATACTGAAATACAATCTACTGCAATACTGTTCTACTGTTTTCTGCAAACAATCATTTTCCACACTATACATCTAATCCTTTGTTACAGCAAGCCGGTGAGATTGACAACCTCGCTGTTTCGTTGGGGCAAAGTACTTGGTTTGTGTTGTGCAGGTTCCACGTTGGCGCCGGAATCTCTGGTGTTGCGCCGCACTACATCTCGCCGCCATCAACCTTCAACGTGCTTCTTGGCTCCTACTGGTTCGATAAACCTTGGTTTCATACTGAGGGAAAACTTGCCGCTGTACGCATCACACCTTCCTCTTGGGGTTCCCAACGGACGTGTGCTGTACACGCCATCACATTGTAGTGACGATCACATGAGTAGCATCCAGCTTTTGGGAGATCTCGTCAATCTTCCCATTAAGCACCTCGTCCTGAGCGCGGAATTCACGTCGCATCTCATTACGAAGAGCCTCATACTCCCTCCATGTGATGATATCTGCAGCACTCTTGTGTTCCTGGTTAACAATTTTATGATCACTAGCAGACATCGTTAGTAGATTAGTGCACTAAATCAAAAATATATATGGTGGTACTCTCACATCTCACTCAAAACTGATAAGAAAAGGAGATCTTACCGTTCCAAAGTAAATTAGTGTTGCTTACCACTTGTAGTAACAACTAGTGCACGGATGTAGCGAAGCGAATATCAAGGGTATAAGAACAAATCACACGACAAAGCAGAGTATATGTGGGGCTGTAGGTGGGCTACCTATTTGCACCAATAACAAGCTCTAGCGCTGACCGTAGACAACCAATGATACTCACACAAGGCGATATAATGGGACAATGCAACTATATGTGGGAAAGGTTGCAATGCACAAGAGAGACGCTAGCAAAGCTCAACGAGACAGGCACACGATTGCTCAACTACGGGTGCAGTAAAGTAAACTTAGGTCTTCACTTGATTCAACTAGCACTTCACTTTTCTTTTTGGATTTTTCTTTTTGTATAACACACGCAGCTATGTAGCTCTTTTTGCTTCTTTTCAAAAAAATTTTGATTTTCTGACACAACTCCTTGATAACACGGCCAACAGAAATATGCAAAGCACCGATAACCTAACGAGCAGCCCGTCGAGCGGTAAAACTAGTCTCAGTAAGCAAGATGATATGGGGTGGCCCGATCTTCTCAGTAAGCAATGGTGGTGATGATGATCACGGGGTGATGGCAGCAGAGAAACACGACGATGTAGTGGAAGATAACTTGTATGACGCAACGAGATCTCTCGATTGGTCCATGTCGCCAATGCAACAGCTCTCAACCCTGCAAGATATTCGCAACTCCACACACTTGCGCACGTAGCCGCCGACCACGAAGCGGTAAGTTGCAACCGTCTAATTCCCAATGGAACAGCAGATCACACAAGACTTTTTCAGGATCTACACAATATCAAGCAATATGGCGTAGGGATTCAATAGTTTTGCTAGAGCAAACAACTAAGAACTAGGGTTTATCTTAAACGTGGTCTAAAACAGCTAGGGGGCGTCCTGGGCACTTATATAGGCGTCCGGGACGAGTTCTGGTCGAAAATATACAAGAATAACCGACCCAGAATAGATCTGGTCGAGACAGACTCGGACGGATCCGGTCTAGAATCCGGTCAACCGGGCCAGGGACCGGGCCGGCCGGTCAGGATCAGTCAACCGGGCGACACCGGATTGTTCGCAAAACTTCGTCCGGTTTGGCTCCGTCTGATGCGTCGGTTGGCGCCGGTCAACCGGGCCTGGGACCGGGCTGGCCGGTCTGGAGGCCGGTCTAACCGGGTGCTGGACCGGCCTGGACGCCGACTTCTCCTCTCGCGCATGCCTCCCGCTCCCCCCTCGCGCGTCCATGAGATATCTTCATGTCCAGCTCCATGTCCAGCTTCACGTCCATTTTGACGTCCGTCTTCATGTCCAGCTGCTCCTCTACTCCTCGTGCGATGCTCGTCTCCTCTTGATACCTGATGATACATAAGTAATAGGACTTAGGCAGTATAAAATTCTCATCAATCAAAGTACCGTTTAGAAACAAGTTCACATGTTGTTTAAGTAGCTTCGCACGAGCCCTTGTAATTGGTCCAATCCGAACTTCATTGGACTTGAGCTTCACAGCAGGTTCATCTTCATTTATCAATGACGGAGGTAGTGGTGTAGTAGGGATGTCCTCATCAGGAGATGCTAACACACCTCAGCGAGGCCTCTAAGGAGGGGAATGAATACCTTGGTGTCTAAGGAGGGGAACGACACCCACGGTTGTCGTCGTCGCTTGCACCGACCAAAGACGGGCATGAATTTAGCATGTACATCGTGCAATTCCATTTATGCCCACCGGATTGGCGCAACGCCATCCATGTTGCTTGCACCGTCGCAGCATTAGCACCTCATCGTCGTAGCCAAAATGTCGCGGTCCACCAAATATCCCCACTATCGAGAGACCATTTGTCTCCCACCTCTCGCACAACCGAGAATTCGCAACCACATGTTGTCTCCCACCTCCTACACGGTCAAGGGCTCGCCGCACCGAGTTGTCACACCAACTCCAGCGGACAGCCACACGCTACATCCGCAACGCCGTGACCTAGATCAAGCACGGATAGGCCCAAGTCTGACCCGCGGCCCCGACACTAGGACCACCCGTGTGAGCTCCTCTGCGACCAACAATGCTACATCTACATAGGAATTTCACAAACTCACATGATGGTGCATTTTTGTTTCCCTTCTGCGATTTCAGGATATTGATCTAACCGCCGAATAACACGCCAATCTTGTAAGTACACGTACGTAGAAACCCTCCCGTAAGTGTGGGATTATTGTTCCGTAGAGCTCCAAGAGCTCCACGCCGGTGACATCATCGTAGCCCTCCATTGCCCAAAAAATGTGCACCGACGCTAGGGATCCATGTACTCGCCCCTACACAGCCGCCTCCGAGACTCTGCGACACCGCCTCTAATGCCCCACTGCGAGTTTGAGGGTCCTTCGCCGCACCTCGCCACCACCCATGGACGTCCTCCTCCGCACGAATTTGGCCCGACGGGGAGCGCAGGTCCTCCCTTGGATGGACAAGTCGCCACCAGCAACGCCGGCGCCAACCGTGACTATGAAAGCCGGGGTCAAGGGATGCATGGTTGGCTTGGTTCGTCCCCGGTGGTCTCCGGTGTGAGGTTGTGTTTGCCCGGAAGAGGAATTTTTGCGAATCAAGAGCTTTTATAGATTAATTAATTAACTAACAGGATTACATTTTTTGCGAATCAAGAGCTTTTATAGATTAATTAATTAACTAACAGGATTACATTTTTTGCGAATCAAGAGCTTTTATAGATTAACTGACAGGATTGATCACTCACGAGAGCGTTGTAGAGGTTCCACCGTTGGTTCTTCGTGCACGATGGGTAGCTAGGTTGGATAGTGTAGGTGACGTGGCAGGGGGCGACAAGAAGAGGCGGGCACACAGCACAAGTGGCGATGAGGGGAGGGGCGGGGCGGGCGACGGAAGCCAAAAGGCGATCGAATCTAGCGGCGGGCGCCTGTGACGACGGCCGCGTCCTCCTCCAACCCCGCCCCGCCCACACTCCGCCAGCTCACTGCCACCCCACCTACCCCTGTCCGTCCCTCTCTCCGCTCACCGCTCCGGTACGCGCACCTCCGGCAGGCAGTCGCACAGAGAGATCGAATGGAGAGCCATGGAAGCAATCAGCAGAACGCTCTGCATCTGTCCAGGAAGAACATTTTCCATGGTCGTCGGCGTGATTCTTTCTTTCCAGGATGGTGCTATCATTTCACTTTTCCAACATGACGCGAGCAGTAAAAAAGGAAGAGCGCTGCTTTGCAGTCCAGTCTTCTCCACCACCACCTCCACCCCCTTTCCAATTCGCAGTGTACAGATTTCTTTTCTTCATTCTAGCAGTAACAAAGAACCAAAAACCAAATGCAAAACAAAAAAAGAATCGAGCTCAACAAGATCGCAGTAATGGACTAGCTACCCGACCGACCGCCGGATCTCATACCGTAGGCAGCAGCAGCATTGCCAGTGCTAGATACAACAGCGCTATACAGGACCAGCAGACCGTCTTGGCCGACGACGAGGACGACGCTGCCAGCGACGTGGTGTAGTTCCCGGGCGGCGCGGACAGCTTGGTGGGCGGCGTCCGCTCGCCCTCGTCCGGCTGGGGCGGCATCGACGCGGACGACGCGGGCGGCGGGGTGCCCGCGGCGGCGACGACGGCCTCGCCGCCCGGGCCCGTCCGGGCGAACATCTCCTTGGGCAGCAGCACCTTGGACACCGCGAACACGGCGACGGGGTTCTGGTCGAACACCGTGCGCGTGATGGTGGCCTGCACCACGCCCGTGTCGATGGCGACGGAGCCGTTGAACCGGGTGATGTTGAGGGTGAACCGCCCCGCCTGGCTGGCGTACTCGGTGGCGAGCGTGGGCTGCAGCGGGTTGACGATGGACTCCAGCGACCCCAGCGGGTAGTAGGAGTGGAGGACGTGGAAGCGGAGCACCACGGCCTTGCGGTCCGCGGGGAGGGACTGGAGCCGGTCGCCGGCCGGCACGCTCGCGAAGGCCTCGTCCGTGGGCACGAACACCGTGATCCCCGCCCCGCGCTCGTCGCCCTCGAACTCCTCCGCCACGCCCGACGCCTCCAGCATCGACGCCGCCACGTTGAAGCCGCGCGCGTCCGCGAGGACCCGGGTGATGTTGACCGGGCCGGCGCCGGTGGGGCGGGCGTCGGAGGCCGCCAGGTCGAACCCCGAGGGCACGATGAGGCCGCTCACCGCCAGCACGCTCAGGTTGTAGGGCACGGAGGTGACGGCGCGGAGGACGGTGGCGTTCGAGGCCGGGAAAGGGGCTGGCGAGCGGATGACGCCGAGGCTGCCGCTTGGGCCGGTGAAGGTGACGTTGACGGCGCCGAGGTCGGCGGAGGCGCGGCCGGTGGTCTGGAACAGCGTGGTGACGAGCTTTCCGTAGGCCGGGAGGCGGCGGAGGTCGGCGGGCGAGATGTACTCGAGGAGGACGTGGTAGCGGAGCACGTCGGCGAGGTCGGCGCCCGCGGCGGCCGCGAACGCCGACGGCGACTGCGGGAGGTAGCGGTCCGGGACGGCGAGCAGCGTCAGGGAGGACCGGCCCGCCAGCTCCCGCGCCACGGGGCTGGACGCGAGCAGCCGCGCGAAGCCCTTGAGGTCCGGGAACGGCGCGAGCACCGCCTCCACGTCCACCGCGGCGGCCGGCGGCGCGAGCAGCCCGGCCACCACCGCGAGGAGGAGGACGACGAGGCGGGAGATCTGCCTCCGCATCTCGCCGTGACCGCCGGGAGCGCAGCACTGACCGACTCGAGGAGTGAAGAAGATGGGGGAGTGAAGCGAGCTCGAGATGCGGTGGGTGGTGAGCCGAGCCAAGCCAAGCCCGGTGAGCTGGAATGAATATTTCCTGCCCGCCTTTGTTTTCCTAGCACGAAAATCGCTGATTAAACTTCTGGGGGTTCCCTCGCTCCCACGGGTTGGGTTCAGTGCCAAGTGCGAAGCTTTTGTTCCGATTTGCGTTTTGTGGAAATTAATGGCGGGTGGGTGGTGCGGACTGTAGCTGAAACTCCAGCTAGGGGCGACTAGACTGGCCAGTGACAGTGAGCAAGCTCCCATGCACACAGCAGCATTCGGGAAAAGGTTCGTGATCATATATAGCGGGCCCCGTTCCCGTGTTGGCTTGACTCTTCCATTCTTGTATCGTTATGCCGTAACTGTAAGTTTAAAAGGAAAGCCAGAATCTTTTGCGGGTCCGAGTGTTGATGATGATTATTATTAGGGTAACATGGATGGAACCAAGTGCGTACTCTACTCAGGTAAAACAGTGAAAGCAGTAGCTTTGCCGTAAATTTTTATTTCGAGGGCGAGCTTTGCCACAAATTGATTTTTTTTCTAAAGCGTCGGCAAAAGCACACAACACAAGGGAGAGTGTCGATCACCACTAACCAGACCGTGCCCGGCATGTATGTATCAGCAAGGAATCGAGCGTCATGGAGAAAATGCTTCTCATGATCTCATCCGATCTCCAGACCTCTCGGGGGACCAGCTCAGCCTTCATATCCTACCTATGTTTGCTCACCCATTGACCTTTCTTTACATTATCATCTTTTTTTTTTATTGAGTAAACGATCGAAGAAAGTAAGTAGAAAAACTGTATGGAATAATGGATTTTGGGAAATATATATAAAGTTCACCAAAAGAGAGTCGCTGTCCTTCCTACGCCGTTGCCAACGCATCTACCATTCACATTCCTGTGAAACAAGGAATCCTACGCTTGCCTTGGGAATTTATTCTAACCAAGCAGACCCTCAAAATCATAACGAAGCTTTTATACTACACTGATATGTAAAGACACACTCCTTCCCAAAACTCTTTTGGCTAAATGCTCTTGTTCTTTCGAGACAGGCCATAGTTTGTCGGCCAAGATAGAGATAGAGATCTCTTCCAGAGATGAAACGAGGCATGTGAGGGAAGGCAAGAGTATGAAAGAATGGGCCAACCTTTCCTCTATGAACACGAGACGCGCCTAATCTTCTGCATCATCTCATCCACAAAAGTGTGAGCATTTGCGACGCCATGTTGCCTGTTGGGAAGTACTAGACTGGAGCTGTGGAGCACGCCCATCACCATCAGCTAGGCGCCTCATTACCAATAGTGGGAAACCGAGAAGAAAGAACAAGGAGAAAGAGCGCTGCTCTGGATGACTAAACCTGCCCGATTTCAAGTGGGCGAAACTATTCAGCTGCTCTGAACTCGCCCGGCACCCCTTCGCCAGGGCTTGTCGTCTAACACAAACGGGTATTCCTTATCCGCCAGATTCCCGATCTCTATCAGACGGTCCTGCATTTGCATGTGAGGCACATTCAACGATCAAAGCTTTGCTACTGACACTGCTGCCAGACTTTGAATGTTCGGGCCTACAAGCAACACGGGGTACTCAGTATAGACGAACAAGATAATGCTGTAAAAATAAAAAGAAGAAAACAAGGGTTTACCTTATCAGCAGATGAACGGCTGATGCAGCAGTTGATTGTTGGATGGTGATCTTTCACAAGAATCAATAAACAGGTTTGCAAGTATATAATGCAAGAAGAAATTTTGGTTGTATAGTAACAGGGGAATAACAGTTTGTTATTCCTGGGGCCCATATTGAAAAAGATAGTGTGAAACGAAGTTACAACAGAGGGGGAAGACCAAGGTAAAAAAGATAGAAACATTGCCCATCTCTAGAGCAAGAGGAACAAGGAATAAGAATAAAATTTACAATGTCTGCCTCGCACCAAAATTTCTGTCTGATGACAAAATTCTAATGAGCCATGTACAAGGGGCACTAAAACACTAAATGGTTCAGTGGCACTACATAGGAGCCCTGTAGGTGTAAGATACATCTATTGGTGTGTGTTAGATCGAATCACTGTATTGTTAGCAGCTGGATGGTCTAAGACTATGCAATTTGTGGCATCCCTGTTGGCACATACAAGGAAAAAAGCCACTCTAGGGAGAACATAAGACGATGTACAGCACCCTGTCAGGTATGCTTGCAGGCGAAGTTGAATCGCCACCGCACAGTACACGAGGATGAACAAATCATACAGCATGCCAGAAAAATAGGTTAGTTTAAAGTGCCGACGCTATCTAGCGTGTACGGGTTTCGAATGTGCTGTCCGGTTCACACGGCACATGCAGTCAGGACATGGAAAGGTGTATATTGATTCATTTGGTCTTTTCATCTCAACCCCTTTAGCATCGCTGTGTGCTCTCATATTGAGCAAGTGCCGTTTCAATGACTTCCATCTGCATAAAAGTCAAAAAAAAAGCATGACTATAGACTATATAGATGAAGAATGTGATGTGTAAATGCTTGGGATCTGAAACGAGAAAAAATAAGTGGGGTGGGATGCCATACCCGATACGTGGATTATCAAAGAGTATGGCGAGCCTTCTCTTGTCTGGCTTAATTGTCTTTGAATGTCCACCATACAAGTATCTTCTGTGTCCCATAAGAAAATGAGGGAAATTTCCGCCTTGTGTGGTCACAAAAACTTCACTATAGGCACAAACACTATAATCAATTGCAGCCATCCTTGAGGAGAAGTCCTGGCAACAATTTGTCATTTAGAACAATAGCCATATGGTATTCCATCATATTTGTGTATAGCTGACCTAACACTACCTTAAATGGAGCAAGTTCCTCATCTGATGCTAGTGTTTCTTTCGTCTGTAAAAGAGGAAACATTTCAAGAAGAGGAGCCATCGTTTTCTCTGATCTGTAAATCTTTCCGGATGCCAAGAAAATTGCGGTCTTATTGTTGAAACCCATTCCACGAAGCATTAATCCAACCTAAAGGTCATGTAGCATAAACATGCAAATCATCAAGATCCTCACTTAACAGATCATGAACTACCAAAATGTGCTTGAGAAATAAAGAAGTCAGAGTTTCAATATCATCAGTGAGCAGCTCTAATATCTGATACAAACATACCTCCAAAGGTGTAAGTGGGCATTTCCCATTCATTCTTATAACTCCTGGCCTTATTACCCGCCCTCTCTTTGTAAACTTCCCTTTCCAACCTATTTCTCTGGCCGTGTCCATTTCCCTTTTCTCCTCGTCACCGCCATCATAGACACAACATGAGAAGGCAACCATATCCTGCAAGACAACAATTAGTGGATGCCTCCAACCAGAAAAGAGCGAATCTCTGGTTTTCGAAAAGTAACATAACCAATTCTTTACAAAGTAAAACAAACCTCCTCAAAACGAAGATGCACTGCGATATATTTCCCATTGCTTTCAGCACTTTTTGCTCTCATTCGAGAAATTAAGGTCTCAGATAAAGAAGCAATTGGGTTTGCAAATTTCAGGGCTTCAAAATTCGCCAAGCATCTCAACCGTTGAACAACAGGCGGGGCATCGAAAGAGAGTCGATTTGCAAAAGGAGAAATCCTGATGAATCTGTAGTTCAGAGCATAGCTTCAGAAAAGGTTGCATAATAACAAAAGCAAGCACATAATAGTGTTTAAAATGCGAAATATCAAGTGTAATCAACTAATCACCTCTTGAGGTGCAACGATGCAATCAAACATTGATTCCGGGACCAATCCAAGATGAAAATTCTGAAATAGTTTCTATGATGTAGTCTATATATTATTCAAGCCTAGATTCGAGGTTAAAAAAAATCCTTTTGATTTATTTTCCCATTTGACAGAATGAATTTCACCTTGAAATTTTAAACATGGTAGTATAAATTCAGAAATACATCTAGTCATCTAGATTCAATTAGTGGATGCCTCCAATTTTTCACAGCACCAGAAGCGACCCGCATGAATGCATCTCAGTGGGTTATTGCGTTCAAATATGATATGTCTCCATTACACAAACTGTTATCAAGGCCATACATGTGCAATTTAAGGACTACATTAGAAAATAACAAAATAAAGATGTTAAATTATCTAGCCAGTAAAGATATAGCTTTAGGTAAGAATTTGAAGATAGAGATAAGCTTTATTCAGGAATTAGACATACGATTTTGAGTCTTGTCCAAATTAAGTCACTATACTACGCAGGCATTAGGCCGTGCAGTTGCAGCAGCTAGATGAGGACAAGTTGCCCATTCGCCGTCATTAGACCCTTGCCAGTTAAGCCCTAACATAAAAAGTAGTGACCACGCCAAAAATACCAGGGCAATGCCACCTTCATTCCTAACAAAACAGCAGTTTCTGGGTATAGAATATCAACTTATGTAACAGGGTCATCTACTTCACTTTTATAAAATCTACAGAAATATCCCATTAAGAAACTCTGAACTATTTTCATATAAATTCTAAGTGCAAAATAAGAGTTAAGACAATCAACGTTCTTCAGAACAATCAATCAAACTAGGCAGTATCCCCGGTTAAGGAATCTTTGAAAACATGTTATTACAGGTCAGTTTTCAGTGTAAGAAGGTACCTCGCTACAAAAACTGCGCATAATACTGGTAAGAGTAAGACAGCTCCAACCATATTTCATCAATAACTGCTAATATCAGAATGTACTACGTCTAGCTATATATAGGTTAATGCTGTTGTAGATATAAGGGTACACTAAATATAAGGCTGGTACTGTATTAACCAAAGTTATAAATTTCCATGTGAACACTGAACAGGATATCAAATTGCCTTCAAGTATACTAGTAGTTCTCCAAGTGTTTATACCATAACTATGGCTAGAAGCACTTGAAGAAGCATATAAGTAACATAATTGCATTGTGTGCAAGGGGAGTGATCAAGAATTTATAAAAAGGACAAAAAGAATATGCATAATAAACCAGGAAATAGCCAAAATAAATTCACAGAAGCAAATTTAATTCCAGAGTGACAACTGAATTGGATTTTAAGTTTTAACGCACCTTTCTTCAACCAACTTCGGAAGAACAACATCTTTGTAGTATTTAATAGGAGACCAAGCTTTTATCTTGAAATTGAATACATTGGTTATATTGTGACCAAAACGCTCCATTATAAAGTCAGGCGCTTTGTCAACTATCCGGACATCATTTTGTAAACGCTTTACAAAGTGGTCTTCATCATAAATATCACTGAATTTGCTGTATACAAAAGAAAACATCAGCAATCATATTTTTTACTAAATCTTTAGTAGTTTTGCATAAGAATGAAGTTGAAGAAGCTGGAACCAAAGGCAGATAGCCAGATACATTCAACCAACTGGAACAAATACATAAACTGTCCAACTATACACAAAGCAGGCCAAAGTTCAGTACTGTGCGCTAGTTCGTATCTTAAATATTCAATTAGTCTCACCCTTTTAGAACTTTAACAGAAAAACTAACGACCGTTCCTCCATTGAGTTTAAATTGCTCAGCAAGCAACCAAGGATAACAACCAGTATCAATTCCTATCCTTTTAAGTGTGATACCTTGTGCAGTCAAGTGCAGCCAGCAAGAGAGTGTACATGGCTACATGCCACTTCATATCAACATAGACTTGTGCGTTTTATTAAGATACAGGCGGAGCACTGGGAATTTGGGATGGGATGGCGGTATTCTGGAATTCATCAGTCTTAACTGACATGACATTCTAATTTGAAGTTAAACCTATCAAGGCAGTAATTAAGCATACAAAACTGAAGAGGAAGCTTTTAAAAAAAAACTAAACTGAAGAAGAACCCTAATGTTCCAGAAACCACAAGGTTTGAAAGAAAGAAAAAAACTGAGGAAGAGAGGGTTTTGCAAAGGTACAGAAGTATCAAACAGAATTGCCATGCTTATTAGAAGAAATGATATATTGTAACTTAGTATTACAAACTTTTAGGGCGTGTTTGGTTGGCTAAACAAAATATTGGACAAAGTTTTGGTTCCTGAAGTTCATCCAAGAAATGAGAAAAAAAGATACTCTATATTAGGGACATGATCAAAAAAGGGCAAACATCCCAACAAAGACCAACTACTTTTTTTGGCACTAACCAAACAAACCATCCATCTTTCAATAGTATCTATTTCAGATTTAATGTCAAGTAGGTAACTAGCCAAACTAAAAATATTTGAGGATGGAGAGAGAAATGAGGAAACCTTGGATCCTTCCAGATGCTGTGGAAATGGAAATTCGGGATAATAAGAGTAGCATTTAAAAAACCTGCAATAGCAACGGCGTTGCATATCTGAAAGACAGAAAAACAGAAGAAAGAGAAGCCCAAGTTCAGAATATGACGTTGACAAATATAAGCTGTCACCTATGAAGAGAAGCATCAAGAACATCGAGGAGAGGCAATTACCGATGTCCTCTGTTGATTCAAACCACCATTTGCCTCCACATATATATAACCATTTGATTCAGGCAAACCTACACAAGTCAACATAAAATATTAAGCACTAATTTGGTAGTACTTGTTTTGTAAAATTAAGGAGACATCCATGTGATGTCAAAGTAGCAAAAAGAGAAACAGGGAATGTAGTATGATTTGCATATTCAAATATCCAAGTTTTCTAAAACTAAAACACCTGACTGTCCCAAGTATAGGTCAGCAAATTATATTAGGGACATGATCAACTAATCATCATGAGAATTTACCAGCCCATACATGTTAAACGTTAATGGTCTCAACATGCTGGCATGCTGTGCTGGTAAGTTTTTATAGGAACTCACCACAGAGAAGCTATGGCTAGATAATGGAGGGAAACAAGACCTGGAATGGTATTGGCATTTGCAAAACAATAAGAGGAAACTATCGCAATAATGTAATTCTGACCAACAAATACATCAAGACACAGAATTAACTTTCCGCATGATAGAATACAATAAAGCAAGTCTTCTCTACCATAAATCTGAATATGCTCAGGAGTTTATCATTATGAGAGAGAAAAGTAACCCAATAAAATTACATAAAATACAGACATACATATTAGCAGGAAAAAAAAGGCAGGTAGATAGCATACTGTTTGTCACGTTGCTTATACAAGGCCGCCAGGCACCACCTTTGTAAGTTTGCCTCCATACAGTTGCTAGCTACAAAAATATGACAACGTGAGAGAAGAAGCATGTATGCAAAAGAAATACTATCATAAAAGAATATATCAGAATCAAACACAGTATGATGGAACATATTCTTCTTTTCTTACATTTGTGGGCACACTAATTGTCGACTTACAGAAGACCCGTTGCACAAATACTTGAACAGGCAATGAACAGAGATAGCTTTGTATTTCTGCAGGTGTTTATTCCATGTTTTACCTTTTCATTCGTGCACCCGCATTTCATGTTCAAACAAGTTTCACAGATTTGTATGTAAAATAAGTGGTTTGGCCTTTTTAACCATATTCAAAATCCTTTCGCTTGATGGTATAGCAAGTAGGTACTGAAGATGCATGTGACTGGTAAGGAAATGAGATGAATGTAAAAGAGATGTCAGAAACCGAAATACAGGAGAAGCTTATTTTTGCTGACTTGCCCCTGTTATCTTTAGAGCATGAGTATCACATGCTTGTTCTGATTCTCCTATTGTAGGATCAGATGGTACATGCTAGTACCTTTTTACCCGTAGCTATGATATTCTCAGCGGCATGATGGAGGCAAGGCAAACGCATTTATCAACTTGTACAAGAGCTAATTTGACCAATACAGGAGCTACATTATTGCTATTTTAAAGCATAGTGAATGGTAGCCCAAACTGTAAAAGTATGACAACATCTTTTCTTGAATGGGGGGAAACCCGCCTCATTTTTATATTAAATAGTGAAGCATTAGCCCTCCTGTCAAACGCCCTGCGGGCATTCACAGGTTACATTACTGAAAGAACAGACCGGCAACATCCCTTGAGCCTGCAAGCATTCCAATGATCTTTCAGGGACTAACTGAATTATAGACGTTTGATAATCCAATGGTCATCCATGAGGCTGCAACAATCACATAAACTAGGAAAACCTACGACAGGTGAACAACCACTCAAGTGCCATTCCCGGCCATCTGAAAAAAAAAAAAAACCAATCAACCTGGACTAAACTAATCTAACAAGGTAACTATATTCTTCTCTTCCATTTGTGGGCACACTAATTGTCGATTTACAGCCCGTCGCACAAATACTGGAACAGACAATGGGCAGAGATAGATTTGTATTTCTTCGGGTGCTTATTCCATGTTTTACCTTTCGATTCATGCACCCGCATTTTTCGTTCAAACAAGTTTCACAGATCTTTATGCAGAACAAAGTGGTTTGGGCTTTTCAAACATACTCAAAATCCTTTTACTTGAGAGTATCACATTCTTGGTTTGATTCTCCTTTTGTAGTATCCAATGGCACATGGTAACTTCTACCTGCAGCTATGATATTCTCCACGACATGATGAAAGCACATCTAGCAATGGTTACAAGAGCTGATTCGTCCAATACATTATAACTAGTTTAAAGGATAGTGAATGGCAGCCAAACTACATTACATCGTCGGTTCCCCATTTTTATGTTAACTAGAGAAGCAGGACACTTGGTCCTCCTGTCAAACACCTTGTGGGCATTGACAGGTTACATTACTTAAACAGGTCCATGATCTTTCAAGGACTAACTGAATCACAGAAGTTTGAGAAACCGAATAATAGAGCTTATAATGATGATGACCCATCGGTCATCCACGAGGCTGCAGAAGTCACATAAACTAGGAAATAACCAAGGAAAATCCAACCGGTCAACAACCACTCCGCTGCCATTCCCGGCCATTTGAAAGAGGACAAGGGCTCAGTTCGAGCTAATCAACTTGGACTAAACTAATCTGACAGGAGTAGTCGCTGATAGCGCATCCGTGACAACTTTCAACACACCAAGTCAACCAGCCCAACCTCACAGGTCACAGCACGCAGTAGTAATAGGGAAGCACATTGGAACTGAAAAATCAAAATGCGGGCAACGGACGAGAGAAACTAACCGCGTCGGTGGAGTTGTCGGCGTCCATGTCGGCGCGGAGGCGCGCGTAGAGCTGCGGGCTGCGGTAGACGGACCCCGGCGCGGAGCGGGTGATGATCCGCGGCACGACGTCGAGCGGGAGGGAGCCCATGTAGAGCAGCATGGCGGCGACGTAGAGCAGCGGCGCGAAGAGGAAGACGGCCTGCCTCCGGAGCAGCGCCGCGAGCAGCGCCCACGCCGCCCGCCTCGCCGCGGCGCCCCACCCGGCGGCCGCCGCCGCGGCGGCGGAGGCGGCGGCTTCGTGGGATCCCCTCGCGGAGGAGGGCCCCTTCCCCGGCGTCCGCCTCCCCCCGCCCCGCGCCGGGGACGGCGGCGGGGGAGGGGACGGCGTGCCCGCGGACCCGCCGAAGCTGCCCAGGCGGCTGTACGCCTGGCCCTGCATCGGCGGCGCGCGCGGCGGCTAGGTTTTAGGGCTCCCCACGCGCGCGATCGCTGCCGCGGCGCGCAATGGGGGCGAGGCGAGATGCGAGGGGGGCGGGAGGAGGTGGCCGCGAGACCGGGGAGGCGGCGGCGCGCGTCACGCGCGGCGGAGGAGGCGGCTGGGCTTTGCGCGGCGAGTTGGCCGGCCTCGGTCCGTCACGGCGTACACAGGACGACACTAGTACACGTCTACACGAGCCGAGCTGGAATTCTGTCTGGGCCTTTTTAAAAGCCGCCGGTGCTTTGCGAGCGGAGTCAACCCAAACCTTGGCCGGAAGGGGAGATCTCCAGGCGCATCCGACGGCGCTTAGCTAAGCCGAGACGTGGTTTCACGGATCTCAAAGTGAAATGCGCAGCGAATGAAAACGGAGCAGATACACCACCAAACTGAGCGGTGCCATATTTGTTTTTAATTTTTTTACGAAAACAAAAAAAGGATATAGAAACTTTGAAAATAGAAAGGAAAGCATATATTGTCAGAAATAAATACATATCGAATACGGTGCAAACATTGAGTGATGCAGATATATCCACCCAAACCAAGAGAATCCTTAAATCATGAAAAAAAAATCTTGAACATTTAAACAAGCCAATAAAGTTATCTTCCAATTCTAACATTGTCCTTGATTTACTAGGAAATAGGGGAAGATTGGACCTTGAAATATGCTCAAATGCATGAAGAGATTACATGGTCGCCAATTTAAGGAAGAGTCACTTTTTCGAAAATTCGGCTTGACAAGTTCATGTGATGGCGTGGGATTGGACCATGCACATCAGCCCTAAAATGGGAATTCCATATTAATCGAAAACAGAAAATCCCTTTTCGCGTACCAGAGAACATTTTTTCGTTTTTGTTTTTGTTTCTGTTTTGGCCAAAAAAAAAAGTCCATTCTCGTTTTGCGAAATTCATTTTTCATTTCTATATTTCCATTTCATTTCCGTTTTTCCACCGAAAAGACAGAAATTTTCCGCTAACACATTCATTGCGATGAGGGCGAGGTCGTGTGCTCCATCATGGCGAGAGCGACCGGCGAGTCAAAAACGTACGGCGCGTTTCAGGCGCTTAAACTCGGGTAGTTAAGAGCATCTCCACTCGTCCCCCCGAACAGGTCCCCGGCGAGCGTTTTTTCCATCCGGACGGCGTAATTCGGCCCAGTCGCGCCCCTGGTTCCTCGTTTTCGTCCGGATTTGGGCCTAAATCCATCCGGCGATCCCACGCCATCCCCGGCCCCCCGGGGAGCGCTCGGGGACTCCGGACGAAACGAAAGCGCGCGAAACGGCGAGGAAACTTCCCGCGCGTCTGGTGGCCCCAACTTGTCGGCGAGAGAAACCGATCGTCGTCCTCATCGCATCGTCTTCCGCGCGCTGTAAAGGCCTGCCGCCGGTCTGCATTCGCCGGCCACGCGGCGAGTTAATGTCGTCGTCTTCCGCGCACGCATCGTCTTCCGCGCGCACTAAAGGCTGCCGCCGGTCAGCTCGCCGGCCACGCGGCGCATTCACGCGGCATTTAATCCCCCGCACCAGCCACGCCTATATACGCCGGTCCGCTCGCCGCGAGGGGTACCCCGTGCTCGCACTCTCCCCTCTCCCTCCACTCTCCCTCTACTCTCCAGATGGCGTACTACGACGACGACGGCGCAGCCAACAACGGCTTCCCCCGCCGGTCGCTCCACGCGTGGGAGGGGCACCTCCTCCACCAGGCGGGGTACCCCTGCCCGCCGGACACGAGGCCTCCCGGAGGCGGCTGGCGGCTAAGTGCTGGCGGCGTACCAATCCCGCCGCCGCCGCGGGGCCACGCCCTCGACGTCGCCATCGAGGAGTCGAGGATGACCATGACCGACGAGGAGCGCGCCGACCAGCGCCACCACCCCGACAACAACACGCGGTGGAGCTCCTACTTCCTCCGGCGGTGGGAGCGGGAGGCGGCGGCCTACGACGGCCCGCCGCCTCCGCTGCGCGCAACAACGCCGCGGGCCGCCGACGGTGGTGGAGCGCGCGGAAGGTCGGCTGCGAACGTCATCGCGCACATCGAGGCCGGCAACTCCCGGTGCTCACGATGCCCCCTCCATCGGCATCGAGGGCATCGGCGAGCCGCCGTCGGGGAAGCGCACGGCAGCCACGGCGCATGGGCGCCGGCTCGTCGTCTTCGGATCGGCGTCGAGGTCATCCTTGGCGCCGGTGAAGAGGGAGGAGGCGACGTCGCCTTCGACGCCGGTGCGCGTCAAGAAGGAGCCGGCGTCTCCGCCGACGACCGAGAGGGCGCAGCGGCGCCCTCGTCATCCGCGAACGACCTTCCGCGCCGCAGCGGCCGGAAGAAGACGAAGAAAGAGGTCGCCGCAAGCCAGCTCGCCGAGGAGGAGGCGAAGCGCGCGGAGGACGCCGCGATGGCGGAGGCGATCGCCGTGTCGCCGCACGACATGGAGGAGGAGAAGCGCGCGGACGACGCCGCCTTTGGGCCCGCGAGCGCGGCCGGGAGCGTCGGCGAAGCGGAGGAAGCGGCGCGGCTGCCGGACCTGGCCGCCGCACGCCAACTCGCCGCTGCGCCGCTCCAACCGCCAACGACGATGTCGCGCGGTACCGCCGTCTGCGACACCTCCATCCGGCGTCGGCCGTCCCCGTCGTCGACCTCGAGTCCTCCGACGACGATCGGTACAAGCCATCCCCGGGGTGGGGAGACGCGGACAGGCAGCAGACCGGGCGCGCAGCCGAAGGCCAACGACGGCTCCGACGACGACGGCGGCGACTACACGGTGTTCTACCGCCATTTCGGCATGTAGAGCGCCGTGTTTTAAAATTAACGTTTGAATTCCCCTAGCCGAATTCGAAATATAGTCGAATTCGGCCTCTATGTATGAACTCCGCCCGTAATATAATAAATATCATTAAATTTAGTCTAAATTCACCCGTTTTTAGCCGTAGTTTGTCAAGTTTCCGTTTTCAAAATTCGCATCGTTGACTTCGCCTGGGCACGCGGCTGGGAAACCGGCGCTCCCCACGCCAAATCTTCATCCAATCCGGACGAAAATTTCGCCGGATTTGCGCGTGGGGAGCGCCAACGAGTGGGGATGCTCTAAGGTGCGGGACAGCGAGAGCTCTGCGAGCTAGCCTAGCTACGGTCTTCGATCTTCGATAGCGATGGTTCCGTTTTCTCATTTCTCGCAGTAGGTGAGGTAGTAGAACAGTGTGCTCATACAATAAGCCTAAGTGTTTGGTGGTTAAGCCGTGAATGGGGAACAGTGTGCTAAGCCTAATGGTTTCTCTTTTGTTCGTGCAAGCCATGACTATCATTAGGTTAGTTATCTATGGTGGAAGCACCCACGGAAAGAATAATAGCAGTTGGGCGGTTTGTTTTCCACGCGATGAATGTCCTTCGACAATACTAAATTTGTTAGGCGAATGCTAGGCTGAAGGAAAGGATTGATGTTTTGTTCGTGTCTCAAGGTGCTTGCCTACGACATTCCGTGCGCGCAAGGTTTAGTACACTGTGCGTGCTGCTTATGCGATGCCAACGTCCGAAATTTGAGTGTTCGAGCGTTCGGACAGGTTCCATATACACAATTTCTTCGAAATGGAACACCAGCCCGTCTAGCTCAGTTGGTAGAGCGCAAGGCTCTTAACCTTGTGGTCGTGGGTTCGAGCCCCACGGTGGGCGAATGCGAAGTTTTCACTTTTTTGTGCTTCCGTATTTTTATTATTCCCTTCCTACAAAATTAGCAGTCCCACAAACATCACCAAAATAATGCAAAACAATTTATGGGTTTTTTTTTCTGGTCTTTCTGTTCTTTTTACAAGCGTCAGACTTGCCAACATAGGAAATTTCGATAGGCTCTATGAGATCTTTTTATTTTTAAAAGAAAAAATAAGTTAACTTTTTTTTATCTCATACAAAATTAGCAATTCCAACATCATTAAACGTCACCAAAATCATGCAATAACTGTAAATAATATTCCGTAAGAGTTTGGGAAATCTGTCCGAGCAAGCTCATCTGGCACCGGAAAGGTGGTTTCAGGGTATCCAATCCACGTATAGGTTTATCCGGGATCCGCTAGATATGCTTTAAGAGAAACTCTAGCATATCTCGCATCTCTAGAGATCCCGAAAAGAGTTTGTCCGCATAATAACCGTCAGTTTTGAGTTCTTTTTACCAAAAACATGATTCGGTCAGATTCTAGAAAGGTAGTGCGATCCGGATATTTTATCGAGCACCCCCAGTTTTTTACCCTTGGCTCACCATATCCCAAGTTTCGGCTGCCCAAATCGAGCATCCCCCATTGTGTGTGGAAAGCATTGGTGGCCTGAAATTCGAGTTGCTTTTGAGCATGCGTTCGAGGCTCCTCCCTCCACCATTCTCGTCCACCATCACGCCATTGTTGATCCCCCACCCTTCGCGTCGCTCAAAAGCTCCCCTGCCCTCCGCCGCCCCTCCCCCCTCTCGCTGAGCTCGTGAGCGATGGTTTCGTTTCGACGGCCGCATCAATCACGTCGCCGCCATGGATCCTTCACCGAGCTCGACCAAAAGCACTGTTGTGGACCGCAAGGCTTGAATCGAGGGGACCGTGGCCACCGTCGTCGAGTTTAATTGAGCCGACCGTCCATTTCCCCACTTGTTCTCCACCGTGCCCACCCCGATTCACCATCAACTCGCTTCCATGCCCTCGTCGTCCTGCGGTATGAAGGTATATCAGCGTCATTTATTCAACATTCTACGGGGGTTCGCGGCAGAAAACAAAAATAAATTCTAACTAGTGTATCATGTTTGCCCATATTTATGTAGGAGTAATGATGTAGCAGAGAGATCCAGTGTTCATACCTTTGAAGATCGAAAGCGGTCAACGTTCAGGTACAACGTGGATGATGTAGCCGTACTCGTCGTTGACCTCACGGTCGAGTTGTCGTCCTCCCGTATGACCTTGAGTGCCACAAGTGGCAACACCTCGTAGTTTCGCACACATACGATGCTCAACGACGCTCCCGTCTCCGATCCAGCGAAGGTGCAGAAGTAGATCTTATGGATTCAGATCCCAGGAGCGCTCTTGCATACTAGGTGGAGTGAAATCCCTCCGAGCGCAGCTCTTCGAGGAACCACGTGCGGGAGAGAGAACTAGAGAGCGATGGGAAAGAAAGGTACCCGAAGGGGGTTCTCCATTTTCCTTCAAGGGGGATTGTGAAGTCCTCTTCCCCCAAGCTTCCACCTTATGTGACAAGACGGGGAGGGGGTGGTCGCCCAAAAAACCCTGAGGGGGTGAAGTGGTCGGCTGGACATCAAGGGGTGGCCATCTAGGCCTCAAGGAGGCCCATGTGCCCCCTTCCTCCAAACCCTAGCCGCCCCCATAAGCCCATAGGAGATAGCCGGTGATAGCTCCAAATTTCGATTCATTTTACTATGGATTTTCCACCACTTATCTATTGGTTTTTCATTGGATTTTGTGTTTCAACTAACGATAATATCGCGATCCGAGTGAAACCTTGTTTTCAACTATGTATTTCAGGAAACCATCATATCTGGAGGATCTGAGGGCATTTATGGGCTAATTACAACGAAATAAAGACATTTTCTTTTGAGGCAAACTTGATCCTCGCGGCGCAGAGGCTTTAACGGGCATCGTTACGGGCGAGGCTTGCCCATACCGTCCGCCCGTACAGACCGGCGCCGCCTTCGTCTAATCAAACCCGACCTTTTTCGTAAAGGCACAGAGACGAAAAACAGAACACATCATCAACCATTCGCACGAGAGAGAAGAGATCAGATCTAAAGAAGGAGAAGACCAATCTCGACTCCATCAAAGATCCATCTCATAAAGATCATCACCCCATCCATCACATCCTACTTGTACTGAGAGAGAGAGATTCATACATATCTTCTATCTCTAAATAGGTGACCCCCACTACATTATTTCTCTCTACATCCAGGCTATACACATCAGCAAGCCTCTAATTGGTCCATGTCATTTACCCATCCACGTTTTCTTCCCGAGTGGCCTATCAATTAATGTTTATTTTCGCCTCAAGTGTTTGTCTATGGACCGTGTGGTCTCCAGCGCTTCTTCACTTCACCCTTCATCTTCTCCACTTACAGTAAGCATTGATGTATTGGAAACTGAAACACTCCCACCATTGATTTTAAAAACTGAACAATTAATAGCCTCGTCCATTCTTCTACCCGGTGTCCCATTCCCTGCTAATCTCTTTGCGCTTGAATGCTTCTACCCCTCTATATATATATATATATATATATATATATATATATATATATATATATATATATATATATATAGGTCTGCTATTCTCGAACCGGTTCGAGAATAACTATTCTCGAACCCTTTCTGAACTTCCGGGTGTTTTCCTAGTGAACTTCTCGACGGAATACCCGAATTGCATGTTCGTGCGGATAGTATTTTCATGATGATTTTCAAACCGCTTATCGGATTGATGCGTATAATATACCGTTGGATTCGCACGGAAATTTCGCAACTTTTTCGTGTTAATTGTTTTCCCAAATTCCATATTGATTAAAACTAATTTTAAATATACAAAACGACGTTTTCGCGGATTTCTCTATTTATGTACAGTTTTGGGGTTCCAATTTTCAAACCGTTTATTGGAATGATGCGTATGATATGCCGTTGGAAAGGTGCTGACTAGGCGCACCTTTTTCATGAAGAACACTTTTCTAAATTCTTTATAGTTTAAGAGCAGATTTGAAAATACGTGATTACGTTTTTCGTACTTCTCGGTTTTTCGAACTGTTTTTGGGGCTTATTTCCGAACTACTTATCGGAATGTTCCAAATGATATTGCGTTGAAAAGATATTGATTAGGCGAATCTTTTTCATGTTGAATGTTTCTCCAAATTCTAAATGGTTTTAGTTTAATTTCAGAAATACATAAAAGTGAAGATAACGCCGACACAAGAACATTTCGAAATTGGCTCATCTAGATTGATTAGGTGTGGCATTGCGATATGTTGGAGTATTAGTAGAGTTATATTAGTGCTAATTGTACGTTGAGTTGGTCGATTTGCGCAATCGGTGATTGTATGGACGATTTCTATGCGTATGATTTCCGTCCAGAAAAACAGAGTGCATAAGATGCTCGAATATAGAAGTGAACTTCCTTATATCTGTTAGTGAACTTCCGATCGCGGTATAAAAGTTTCAGGCATGTAATAAAATTATAGCGAACTTCTGTGGATGTGAACTTCTTCTCCCCTGAATCTGAACTTCCCGACGGACTTCAATTTTGTACAGGGCGAACTTCCGAAACTTTAGTCTAGTTTACCGGCGTTCGATGTAAAGTGAACTTCTCATACAAACAAAGTGCACTTTAGAACTTACTTTTAACTGATATTATGCGTCCAATAAGACTGAACTGTCAAGATAAAAAAAGTGAACTTTGCCAAGAATAAAAGGTGAATGGAATTGAACTATTCGGTTAATTGAAGATGACTTCTCAACTTGCACGGTGCAATTTTGATCTTTATTATTGTGCGCGTTTAACTAAAATGGCCAGCACATATGGCACTAACTTCCTTAAAACAAAATTGAACTTTATTACGCATCAACAAAAGTATATGTTATTCATTTCCCCAAATTTTTACAAGTAATCAGAGCTAAAGGCAAAAGTGAAGCACTTCACGGAGGAAAAATGCTACATAACATTTCAACGGCATTTAAGCCACGGTGACACAGTAGCAAGTAGCACTTCAGCAAGTTGCTGTTTTAATCCCCGGCCGCGCGCACAGGACTGCTAGGGTATGTGCTGGTGCGAACTTCATGGGGATGCCCAGTGAACTCTTTTTGTGCTCTGCGTCCAGTTCAAGCTGCAACTGCACAAGGGAGCAGAAAATAAGATCAAATATCAGAAGTGTCACTTATGAACTATCACAATGTAAGTATGCTTGACTAAAACAGGCTAAAATAAACTTCAGAAATCATGTCTAATACTTTATTTTTCATATTCTAATATATAATCTATTTTTGTGCGCTGCACAAAAATCATTTTTTGCCTGCAACAGTACAAACACAGTTGGTAAAGACGCCCAAAAAAAGTAGCCAAGCTGGAAGCAGCGGCCTACAAGTTCAGAGCTACTCCCGTGAGGGCATCTGCTTCATTCAAAGAAATTGCATCACTAATTAAATAGCTACGGTAGCAGCAGCTCCACCTGCCGCTGGATTGAAGTCCAGAAGTTGATGTCCCCTGCTTGCTGCCTTTCTTGGATCCAAACCGAGGAGCTCCAGTCAAGCCATGAAACATTCTATCAGGCCAGCGGCCATGCTAGATTCTGCACATTAGTATTTACAAAAGTAAATTTCATGAATAATCCATCCATCCAGTAGTATTTTAGGCAAGTAAAAAATATTCGTCACACTCATTGCTATCTTTACTTCATGGTTACTACACATTTTCTATCGTCTGAGTTCAGGTTGAGACAGATCAACTACCTGCGTGTTGTGCTGACATAGAGCAATACGACGGAGAGGTAGGTCCTCCTCTTACCGCTGCTGTATCTTCGCGGACTGATGCTTCGCGCCCGGAGGTTTCAACCGCATGTGTGCTTTAAACTGTAATTGTTAAACAGACTAAAGAACTGTCAAAATATAGAAAGTGAACTGGACCCTAATAATAATGTGAATAACCGGATCAGGTTCAGAATGGCACTCGGGGAGGTTCAGAGCAGAAGACCGGCAATGATGGACTCCCAGCGGTAGTGCTTGTGAACTCCCAGCGGTAGTGCTTGTGAACTTGCAGCGGCAGTGCTTGTAAACTATCGCGGTGGCTCGTTTCTTTGCACATTGTCGAGCATACTGCGAGTTCTCACCAATAACTGTCATATATAAAGTACAACAAACTGAATGTCAACAACAGTGTACTATTTTTTATTATCACTACGCATCAGAAGTGGTAAAAGGAAAGAAATTTCATTAGAAAACACCAATAACATGCATGCCACAGGATATACTACAGCGCTGCTCAGTTAGAATGGTCTACCATAGGATATGATATGAAAAATGCAATAGTGTACACATGACAGTTTCTGTGATAAAAAGGAACTTCACAATGTGTACTTCTGTTTTATTTATTTTACTTCAAAGAACCATTTTGATGATGCATAATGTGGTCTTCCACCTGGTACAAAGTAGACTTCCTTCATGTTTCGAAGTGAACTACCAAAATTAACTAAATTCTCAATAGGTTAATTTTGATTACTATGTTCCACACCCCAAAAAATTAGGTGGAGTGAACTTCTTGCGAAAATTTCATGGAAAAAATAAGTGAACGTCCATCATATGTGATTCGAACTTCTGGACAATAAAGAGTAAACTTCACATGGAAGTTTAGAATAAATTCACAGGTAGCAGTGATCTTTCAAGTGCATATGAATTGAACCTGCGACAAAAGAAAACGAATTGCCCAAGTTTATGAGCAAACATATGTCCACTATATCTCTGTTTCATTGGCCAAGATCAGTTGATCAGTCTACATTTTTTTCTAGTTGAAACAGATTGACAACACTGAACCGTCGTGGTTTGCAGAGTGTACTTCAGCTTTTAGGGATGAAATTAACTAGGAATGAACTTTGTCAACAATAGACCAGAACTTCGATTAAAATTTTGATGTCAAGATGGAAATAAATAACAAGTGCACTGTCTAAACCGAATGAGTGAACTTCCTAAAACTAACAGGTGTACCGAGGGCATTTTCTGATATCTTTTTTAACAGGAAAGTGAACTCCCTATTTAGCCTAATTGAGCTTCTCACAATTAACATGTGACCCGCTCAGTGTTGTAAATAAACAAGCAACTACAACCAAGAATAAAATCACAGGAAGCAATAGCATTTCACATAGCAGCAACCATCATAGCAACCATAGTCCACAGTGCGAGTAGCAGGCTGACCTGGGCAAGAGAGACTCGCCAAAGCCGTGGACTCCTAAGACATTATTTCTTCCATGACGTGAGTGAAGTTATCTGGCAGTGGTCCTCTTGAGTATCCACGGAGCTGCAGGTGGACTTCTCAGCAACACACACTAGACTGCTGAGGGTGCGGTCGCATGCTCCCCAGTGTAGCTACATTTCTGCACATGGACCTTTACAATATCAAAAAGAAATAAAATAATATCTAGCAAGAATATCTAAACTAAAGTAGCAGGATATGTGAACTTCACGAACTAGGAGAAATGAACTCCACGGATTAGGAAAAGTGAGGTCTTCATCTCCGCATCTTTATTCCTGTTGTGCACTTGTGCTCGGCTGCTTCACGCAATGAAGATCATGACTTGAAGTGACAACCGCCGGGAGCCAGCCGCAAGAATTCCCAGCTCGTTGTAATGCTGCTTTGTGGGTACTGTGATGATAGTTAAGTCATATAAAAAAGCAAACTTCACATATGGAAAAAGGTGCACTACGCCAATCAAGTAATGTGAACTTCAAAAAAGAATTCCACAGATCTTATTAGCATAAAAATCACAAACTCAAGTGCAGGCTTGTGAAGCTTTGTAGGTTTCAGCTAGTTTTGAGATTAGTATTGTTCAATTAGTTGCAGAAAAATTGGCAAATTGTTTTACCTTTTTGCTCTGATATTAATTTGTACAGACTGCTCTAGGCAAAATATAGATCTTTCTTAGTGTTAAGAATGAGTATAACAGCATAATAATAGGGATCAGGAATGGAATCTTGAATGCATATGCATAGTTTACTAGATAATTACCTTAAGTTTTAGCGTTGAAATCCCCATGGAGTATTACCGGATCATCATGCCACGTCTTAGATATAGCATAGTAGGCTCGGTCAAGTAGTGTTCCTTACATATAACAAAAAAAGGCAGCA
The DNA here is from genome assembly GCF_019359855.2 of Lolium perenne. NCBI lineage: Eukaryota > Viridiplantae > Streptophyta > Magnoliopsida > Poales > Poaceae > Lolium > Lolium perenne. Next base: position 207,686,158 of record NC_067244.2, read on the forward strand.
TAAGAACACTAGTAGACAGTGGTAGATGGTTAAGGTCAAACGAAATACTAGATTATGCTTTTATACATCAAAAAAAGATTGCAGCAATATGCATTTTTGTTCAAATGAACTTCATTTTATTTGCGGAGTGGACTTCACTTTTACAAAAGTGAACTCACCATTACCATTTAGTTTGTTTTCATAGAAAAAGCAAGTGAACTTCACCTCATAGACGAACTGAACTTTTACCAACTAGTGAACCTCAGAACCACACTGTTTATTAATTAACTAGAATTCCATGTACTTGACTGAACTCTGTGGTAGGGAGGAAGTGAACTTCAGACTAGAAAAGATTTTAACTTCCAATTGTGTGTTATTACATCATGAACACAGGATTGAAAATTTTGATGGTCTTTGCCTAAGAAGCAGTGACAGAAAAGAAAACTTGGCTGAGAAAGACAACAACGCATTCCTAGACACGCTCCAGGGAACAATCCACTCTTTTCCGTCATGCATCTACTGCCAACAACACCAGGAGGAACTGCAAACGATCACCACGACGAGCGTATTTGAGGTGCAGAACATGAAGTGAAGTGAAGCATGAATGGTGAGCTTCCAGGTTGTAACCAAGTGGACCTCCGGACATGCAGTTTTTATAATGGTTATTTTTAGTGACAGATAAACTTTTGTTTTTCATTTACTGAGCCGGTTTAGAACAAAGAGTGAACTTCCTTAGCTATTACAAAGCCAACTTTTTGTAAAAAAATCCACCAGAAATATGAAAACTTCCTATGTGAACTAATGAAACCTCTCCGGCCAAAATAAATATTACTCCTCCGTAGGTTCAAGTGAACTCCACAACAGATAAGACTGAACATCAGAGCGTGTTTAAATTCATCTCGCATAGGCATAACAAGAAACAAGTAGAGGCTATCTAATCATAACATCCTACAATATTATTCACGCTCGTGTATACACACATGCTATAGGTGATAATACATTAGAGAGAGAACGAACCGGTAAATGCAGAAATTGCATGGCTCCGGTCCTGTGCGGAAAGTAGCCATGGAGCACACAGGGCCGCAGACGTGCTTCTGTTCGCAAGGACATACCCAGGCAGGCAAAGTGTGGCGGCGGAGGTCCTGAATGGTGAGGAGGGAGGTCAAGCATGCTGCCAAGGGAACAAGCAACAGTTCAGCTATGAAGTGGCAGAAGTTCTTAACCGAAATACTGCAGTTTATTAAATACAAAGCATCAACTTCCATTTCTTTTTATTAAATACAGATTGATCACGGATACTGTATGCTTTTCTTTTGCAACACACATCTCAAGCTAACCTTGGACATAGTATGTTCATGGATCACGGGTATTACCAGGAGATATACACACACGTTGCAAAAATACTAGGAGATTGATGTCAGTGGACGCCCGCAGCGGTGATTTTGAATTCCAACTTGCCGTAGCGCTTCTGAATTCCAGCGATGGTGTGATGGCGCCTGGCAAATTCTTTACCGGTAGTAGTTTAGCTCTGAACTAGGAGCAGTTCTGAAATGAAACATCATAAGTTCAGAACTAGCAAGGGTTTAGCACAACTACAAGATCGGTTCTTTTGTGCCACAAAAGATAGAGAAAAAAAATACACAGGCATGATAAGTTCACATAGTAGAAGTGAGCTCATTTTTTAGACACAAAGAAAGTGAGCTCCTATGATAAAACATGTGAACTTTGCCAGCGTTGAAGTGAATTTTGTGACTTCAAAATGTGAACTCCGTTGACAGTGAAGAGAAAGAGAAAGAGCAGTCGGTAGTTCACTAATCCGACAGATATATGAACTTTCAGCATAACACACATAGCCCATAGCAGATAGCACTGCATCAGCTCAGAGGAATTACACTGCGAGCAGCAGTTTACAAACCATCCATCAGCAGAATAGTCCTTTCCTACCATTACAAAGCATCAGCGTCTATTTTTATTTGTATTACTGAACACATATACAAGAAGAACCGACACCTATCCATGCAATGCAAGGGAAAAATCAAACACCAGATCCCTGCAAGATCATAATAACTTGGTCATATACCTGAGAGCTTTAGGGAGAGAAAGAGTTGATGTGCTGGGGCGATGCGCCATCGTCCGGGATGGAGGTCGAGCTGCAGAGCGCTGCCGACCGTCCATGACGCCGGGGTGGGAGGAGGTGGGGCGCCGCCGGCGAAGGAGGAGGCGGGTCGCCGCCGGGGTTGGAGGAGGTGGGTCATCGCCGGGGTTGGAGGAGGTGGGTCGCCGCCTGGGTGGGAGGAGGTGGGGCGCCGCCTGGGTGGGAGGAGGTGGGCGCCGCCTGGGTGGGAGGAGGTGGGGCGCCGTCAGGGCGGGAGGGGGGGTCGCCGCCTGGGTGGGAGGAGGTGGGGCGCCGCCAGGGCGGGAGGAGGGGTCGCCGCCTGGGTGGGAGGAGGTGGGGCGCCGTCAGGGCGGGAGGAGGGGGCGCCGCCTGTGCGGGAGGAGGTGGGGCGCCGCCTAGATTGGAGGAGGTGGGGCGGTTGGTCGCCGGGGTAGGGAGGCGTGCGTGTATTTTCCTCGGGGGATTTCGCCGGACTCCGTCACCGGCTCCCTCGCGTCGGCTACAGCCGCCGCTCGCTCGCCGGCGCCGATAAGGTAGGAGGCGGGATTGGATTTGGGGGAGGTTCAGTTGCGTGGGAGTGGGGATCGCATCGGGGCTATTTTTTTTTTGTCGGTCGGGTCGGGTCTGGAGTAGAAGGTGGTATGAGGGGGTTGTAGAATAGCTATTCTAGAACCCCTCTTAAGGGGGGTTCGAGAATAGTCCAGCTCTATATATATATATATATATATATATATATATATATATATATATATATACCAGCACTATTCTGCAACCGGTTGCAGAATAATATTCTGAACACCGACTTGAACTTCCCTGGACACAAGGTTGAACTTTTCGGAGAACATGGTTGACCTTTCTGTCGAACATACCTGAACTTCCCATTTTCTTCAGAGCTACTGATTCTACTTCGTGTTTCCCAACCATTTGTCGGAACTATGCGAGTGATATACCGTTGGATAGATAATGAAAAACCGCAACTTTTTCATGTTCACACTTTTCACAGATTTTGCACGGTTTAAATTTAATTTTAAAAATACGAAAACGCTTCTATATGGCCAGAAAACAAACTTTTAGTTTGATTTTCGAATCGCTTATCGAAACTGTGCAAGTGATAAACCGTTGGAAAGATAATGAAATTGCGCAACTTTTTCATGTTTTAAGTTTTTTCAAAATCCTCACAGTTTTCGAACAATTTTGAAAATACCGAATTTCGGACGTACTCAAAAATGAGCGGACAGTAATTTGGATGAATTTTTTCAACCGTTTGTCGGAATGATGCAAATGATATGGCGTTGGAAAGCTATGAACTAGGCGCAACTTTTTCATTCACGTTGTTTTCTCTAATTCCTTACAGTTTAAGAGAATAAATCGAATTACTGTCCGCCCGTTTTATGTGACGGGCACCGAATGATTGTCCCGCGATTTCCATGCGGTATATTTAAACAATGAAGATGATATACGGTTGGAAAGGTGTGAAAATGGCGCATCTTTTTGGTATCTACCATTTTTGCCAAATCCGAACGGTTTAAAACTAATTTTAGAAGTTTTAAAATCATGTTTTCGGTATACTTTGCAAGATAATGATTTGAATTTGATGGATTAGATCCAGTTATTTGTTCTAAAATGTTGTATACAATGAAATTAGACATATATTCTACCATATAAAGCTTTTGGTGATAATGATTGAAGTGGTTGGTGATCAAATCGACGAGATTTGCACAATAGATTTCCGCCCGGTAAAAACAGAGCACTGAACTTCCCTCGACATGAACTTGTACTTATTGGGCAATGCGGTTGTACTTCTCAGTGTGGTTTCATGAAAGTGTTCAGTAAAACAGCTATAATTCCTGTATTTTTTTTGGACACTTTGTAGTTCCTGTAATTACCGCTTGTACTTCACGTAGTCTATGCTTGTACTTCTCGAAATCACTGCTTGTACTTCCTCGTGGATGATGTAATTATTTTGTTTTTTCGACATTTGGATTTTGCCGGTTTTCTTATACTTCCTATACTAAGTGCGTGTACCGCTTATGTCAAATGGTTGTACTTCTTGTATTCAAGTATTTGAGCCTCCTCACGGGGTTGTGGTATTATTTTGTTTTTTCTATATTTAGATTTTGTCGATTTTCTTGTACTTCCTATACTAAGTGCGTGTATTGCTCATGTCGAATGGTTGTACTTCTCATTGTCAAGTATATGAACTTCCTTACGGGTGATGGAATTATTATTATTTTTTGCTATGTGAACTTATGTGGGGGTATTTTCTTTGAACACTTTTAATTCATGTAATTAACGATTGTACTTCATGTTGTCTCCGCCTGTACTTCTCGGAGTCACTGCTCGTACTTCCTCGTAGATGATGGGATTATTTTGTTTTTTCTACATTTGGATTTTGTCGGTTTTCTTGTACTTCCTATATTAAGTGGGTGTACTACTGGTGTCGGCTGGTTGTACTTCTCGTCGTCAATTATATAAACTTCCATGCACGTGACGGTATTATTTTGTTTTTTTCAACATTAGGATTTAGCCATTTCTGTTGCACTTCCTATATTAAGAAGGTGCACTGCCCTCCTTTTTTCACGAGGGGTTCTGAACTTCCGAAACTGAAAGATTGTACTTACCAACATCAATACTTGTACTTTCCGCTCTCATATTTTGTACTTCCCTATTATTGATTTTAATATTGTTTTTAGCACTTCACATGGTCCGTTAGTTGCAGACTATCAATTTCTTTTTACTTGTAGTGCCGATAAAAAAGAGCTGCACCGTCCTACAACACTTGTACTTCATAAATCATTTGTTCGTTTCTCTTTTTAGTCATACTGCCATGTTTAGGGTACGTGTACTTACTGTATCTAATAGTTGTACTTCCCGAAATAAATATCGTAGCTGAACTATGTACTAGAAAACAAGAAAAGTAATTTGCAGCAAAAACTAAAAACGTTCATTGAAATGCAGGTGAAGCGGTACTAGACAGAGGGGGAGCATCTAGCAGCAGCGCCACATGCACACACATAGACGAAGCAGTAGGTAAAATGCCCAGATGTGAGTAAACAGGGACGCTCTCGTGCGAGGAAACAACAACACAACACTCTGGCTGCAGACAACGAAAGACAACCTAATGTCTCCTCAAATCAGTGGTGCAGTGCCAGCAGTTTGTGGCCGACCGTCGGTGTATAGTCGGTAGAAACATGGGTTGGTCCGCATGGAGCCGCAATGGCGAGGATGGCTAGCCGTTGGAGAAAGCCGGTCGGAGCAAAGCAGACATCGCCAGAGATGTGGGTCCTAGGGGCGTGCACGCCACATCCAGAACAATAGCAGCCCCTCTACTATATGCTATTGTTATAAATAGGGACAAATTGATGGAGAACTAAATATTCTAATTTTGGCACAAGCCGTTTTGAAAAAGATCAAAAACAAAATAAGAATTCTTTCTCGATGGTTTGTGCCAACTAACTAGAACTAGCACTAGCGCCACAGCTTCCGGCAATTGATTACTTAATTCATAGATTGTTGTTTCCAGTGGTATTGCATTCCTCTAAAGTAGTCTGTGTAGTGCACATACCAATGTGCTAGGTACTGCCGGCTAGTACGCAAGTATGCAACTGTACTTTTTCACATTCCAACATCGTCTCCCGAAACTGCTGCGAGAGATCCTAAAGTTGAGGACGCATTACACAGTGATGTGAAGTTCTGGTCTTCAGTTTTGTAATTTCAGAATCTAGTTCTGGTCTTCAGTGGAGAAGATTTTGCACAGCCAAGTCGGAGATGATGCTACAGTGCCAGCTAGAGAACGGCATGAACCAGCGCGTCCTGGTAGACAACTACACGAACTGCCCGTCTCCGCGTCATGTACTTTCCGTCCTGCCGTCCGGCGGTATCAGCGGGCAGGTAGCCGGGCCGGTGGCGCAGCTGGCCGTGACAGAGAGCAAGCTGACACTGGTAGAAAAACAGGCTTCCGGTGAGCCCCATAAGTCGCGAAGCTGTAGGAACCGCGACTAATGGGACCTTTAGTCGCGGTTCGGGAGGCGAACCGCGACCAAAGGCCTGGGCCCAGGGCGCTCGGTGGCCAGCCGGTGCACGTGGGGGGCTTTAGTCGCGGTTGGCCAGGCCAACCGCGACTAAAGGTGCCCGAAGGCCTTTAGTCGCGGTTGGCCAGGCCAACCGGGCATAAAGCCCCCCCCCCCCTATATATACCCATCCAGTGACCAACACTTAGCCATTTGGAGCCATTCTCTTCACAAACTTCACAAGTGGGTGTTAGGTTTGCTTTTGGTTCCTCTTATGCACATAAGGTGTTTGATGAAATGCCCCAAGAGCATGAAACAAACATGATATGAAGTGTTGGAGCCACACTTGAGCTTTCTCATTTATTTTTTCCTCCTCGATCGCGGTTAGCAACTTGAACCTTTGATGTGTCGTTGATAAAATATGCGTGTGTGTGTAGTTCATTGTTTAATTTATATTGTTTGTAGCTAGTTAGTTTAACAAATGCATGATGGTTAATTATATATTTTATATTATAATAATGCAGATGAATCGACAATGGATGTACGGTAACCGACTCTCCGGCGAGTTCAGTACGGGTTTGAAAGATTTCCTCGTAGTGGCTAATGCGAACAAGCAGGGGGGTTTTGTTATCTGTCCATGTGTTAACTGTAAGAATCAGAAGGGTTACTCTTCCTCAAGAGATGTTCACATGCACCTGCTTCGGCACGGTTTCATGCCAAGCTATAATTGTTGGACCAAGCATGGAGAAAGAGGGGTTATAATGGAAGAAGATGAAGAAGGGGATGATTTCATCGATGAAAGCTATCTTGCTCATTTCGGTGATACTTTCATGGAGGATGCTGAAGGTGAAGGGGAAGGTGAGGGGGGAGGTGAAGAAGAGGCACGTGATGATCCCGTTGATGATCTTGGTCGGACCATTGCTGATGCACGGAGACGCTGCGAAACTGAAAAAGAGAGGGAGAATTTGGATCGCATGTTAGAGGATCACAGGAAGGCGCTGTACCCCGGATGCGATGATGGTCTGAAAAAGCTGGGCTGCACACTGGATTTGCTGAAATGGAAGGCACAGGCAGGTGTAGCTGACTCGGCATTTGAAAACTTGCTGAAAATGTTGAAGAATATGTTTCCAAAGAATAACGAGTTGCCCGCCATGCACGTACGAAGCAAAGAAGGTTGTGCCCTCTAGGTTTAGAGGTTCTGAAGATACATGCATGCATCAACGACTGCATCCTCTACCGCGGTGAATACGAGAATTTGAATGAATGCCCGGTATGCACTACATTGCGTTATAAGATCAGAGGCGATGACCCTGGTGACGACGATGTTGAGGGTAAGAAACCCAGGAAGAGGGTTCCCGCCAAGGTGATGTGGTATGCTCCTATAATACCACGGTTGAAACGTCTGTTCAGGAACAAAGAGCATGCCAAGTTGTTGCGATGGCACAAAGAGGACCGTAAGTCGGACGGGGAGTTGAGACACCCCGCAGATGGAACGCAATGGAGAAAGATCGACAGAGAGTTCAAAGATTTTGCGGTGACGCAAGGAACATAAGATTTGGTCTAAGTACGGATGGCATGAATCCTTTTGGCGACGAGCTCCAGCCATAGTACCTGGCCCGTGACTCTATGCATCTACAACCTTCCTCCTTGGTTGTGCATGAAGCGGAAGTTCATTATGATGCCAGTGCTCATCCAAGGTCCGAAGCAACCCGGCAATGACATCGATGTGTACCTAAGGCCATTAGTTGATGAACTTTTACAGCTGTGGGGCAGACCTGGTGTCCGTGTGTGGGATGAGCACAAAGAAGAGGAATTTGACCTACGAGCGTTGCTTTTCGTAACCATCAACGATTGGCCTGCTCTTAGTAACCTTTCGGGACTGTCAAATAAGGGATACAATGCATGCACGCACTGCTTACATGAGACTGAAAGTGTACATTTGCCAAATTGTAAGAAGAACGTGTACCTTGGGCATCGTCGATTTCTTACGAAAGGTCATCCAAGAAGAAAGAAAGGAAAGCATTACAACGGCAAGGCAGATCACCGGCCGAAGCCTGCGGAACACACTTGGTGCTGAGGTATTTGATATGGTCAAGGATTTGAAAGTCATCTTTGGAAAGGGTCCTGGCGGACAATCGGTTCCGAAGGGAGCCGACGGGCACGTAGCCATGTGGAAGAAGAAATCTATATTCGGGAGCTAGAATATTGGAAAGTCCTAGAAGTCCGCTCTGCAATCGACGTGATGCACGTTACGAAGAATATTTGCGTGAACATCCTAAGCTTCTTGGGCGTGTATGGGAAGTCAAATGATACAAAGGAAGCACGGCGGGACAAAGAAAGTTTGAAAGACCACGATGACCGGCATCCGGAACGGTTTCAAGGTCGTGCCAGCTACGCTACGACCAAAGAAGAGAAGGTCATCTTTTTGAATGCACGAGCGGTATGAAGGTCCCGTCAGGATTCTCGTCCAATATAAAGGGAATAATAAACATGGCGGAGAAAAAGTTCCAAAACCTGAAGTCTCACGACCGCCACGTGATTATGACGCAATTGCTTCGATTGCTTTGAGGGCTCTGCCGGAAAATGTTCGAGTAGCCATTGTGAAGCTATGTGCATTCCTCAATGCAATCTCTCGAAGGTAATCAATCCGAGAAGTTCTACCACGGTTACGTAACGATGTGATCCAATGTCTTGTCGGTTTCGAGTTGGTGTTCCCGCCATCCTTCTTCAATATTATGACGCACCTCCTGGTTCACCTAGTCGATGAGATTTCCATTCTCGGTCTGTATTTCTACACAATATGTTCCCCTTCGAGAGGTTCATGGGAATATTAAAGAAATATGTTCGTAACCGTGCTAGGCCGAAGGAAGCATCGCCAAGGGCTATGGAAATGAGGAGGTAATTGAGTTTTGTGTTGACTTTGTTCCCGACCTTAAGCCGATTGGTCTTCCTCAATCGCGGCACGAGGGAGACTAAGTGGAAAAGGCACGATCGGAAGGAAATCAACGATATGTATGGATGGCCATTCTCACTGAAGCACACCACACGGTTCGACCAATTCCAACTTGGTGGCTCCGTACTTTGAGAAACACAAGAATATTTTACGCTCGGACAACCCTGAGAAGCCTGAATCCTGGATTAGGAAGGCCCACATGGAGACTTTCGGCAGTTGGTTGAGAAAACATTTAATGAGTGACGATCATGTTGTAGATCAGCTGTACATGTTGGCCAAGACACCATCTTCGACTATAACGACTTTCCAAGGGTACGAGATAAATGGGAATACATTTTACACGATCGCCCAAGATAAATAGAGCACCAACCAAAATAGTGGTGTCCGCTTTGATGCCGCAACCGAGAATGGGCAAAAGGTCACATATTATGGTTACATAGAGGAGATATGGGAACTTGACTATGGACCCTCCTTTAGGGTCCCTTTGTTCGTGCAAATGGTTCAAGCTAACAGGAGGTGGGGTAAAGGTGGACCAGCAATACGGAATGACAATGGTGGATTTCAACAATCTTGGTTACCTTGACGAACCATTCGTCCTAGCGAAAGATGTCGCTCAGGTTTTCTATGTGAAGGACATGAGTAGCAAACCGAGGAAACGGAAAGATAAGAAAACGATCAGTACATCATGCGATGATCCAAAGCGCCACATTGTTCTTTCGGGAAAAGAAACATCGTGGGAGTGGAGGACAAGACAGACATGTCGAAGATTATAATATGTTTGCTGAAATTCCGCCCTTCAAAGTGAACACCGACCCAAGCATTAAGTTAAATGATGAGGATGCTCCATGGATACGGCACAATCGTAAGCAAGCAGGGACACAAGGGAAGAAATGATGTGTAATAATTTATTGTACCAAACTTTGTTGAATGAATCATGTGAATTATATTACCCGTGATGTGTTTGGTGTCCATTTTCGAATGATTCAATTGACTCGAGATAGCAACGATGATACATGAAATTTGGAGTGACTAAGTCATACTCTGCATACATGAAATTTGGAGTGACTAAGTCATACTCCTGCATACAGGAAATTTGGAGTGACTAAGTCATACTCCCGCATACATGAAATTTGGAGTGATTTAGTCATACTCCCGCCTAGGCGTATAATATGCATACTCGTAGTCTTCATAGCCGCCGCCGTTGTACCGGTAGTCGTCGCCTTCTAAGTTGCCGGCGTCGTCGTCGGCTGTCGTCGGCGTCGTCGGGCGGCGCTCATGGCTCGGGCGAGGGTAGCGCAGCGGGGATATCACCGCCGTGATGTAGTCCATGACGCTCTGCAGAGTCCGGCCGTACCACCATAGACGACGGCCGGCCTCGTGGAAGTTTCCGGAGGCGACCGTCCTCCTCATACTGGCGAGCGCCCTCTCACGCCGATTGATGAAGAAGGCGTCCCAAGTATGCTGGTTATCGGGATGCCGGCGGGATTCATCCGGCTGCTCCGGCGTGAGGTCGAGGTAGTAGTGGTTCGTGATGGCCGCCGGCGCGCGGTACACGAGGGACGGGAGGGACCGGCACGCCGCCGGCGCTTAGGCTCCGGCCGGCAGGGGACGCGGTAGCCGGAGGGCAAGGGTAGTTCGAGGCGCAAAGCTCCTCCACCCGCCGGTAGGTTAGAGTGGGTGCGGTGGAAGCCATGAGAGAGTGATGAGAGATTGTAGAGATGTGATAATGCTGGCCAAGCCGGGCTACCTATATGTAGTGACAAATGGCGGGAAAAATGGGAGCGGGAAGACAGGAGGCGGGAAGAAAGAGGCGGGAAAAAAGTGGCGGGAAGAAAGAGGCGGGAAGAAAGTGGCGGGAAGAAAGTGGCGGGAAGAAAGAATTTTTTGATATATTATTTTTCTGATTTTTTTGATATATTATTTGTATTTTTAAGAATTTGAATTCAATTAGTTTTATTTTTTTGATTTTTTTGATATATTATTTGTATTTTTAAGATTTAGAAATGAATTAGTTTTATTTTCCTGAATTTTTTCATACATTATTTGTATTTTTAACATTTAGAAATGAATTAGTTTTAATTTTCTGAATTTTTTGATATAATATTTGTATTTTTAAGATTTTGAATTGAATTAGTTTTATTTTTCTGAATTTATTGATATATTATATGTATTTTTCAGATTTTGAAATGAATTAGTTTTATTTTTCTTTACTTTTTGATATATTATTTGTAATTTGAAAAAGAAAAGTAATTTGAAAAAGAAAAGTAATTTGAAAAAGAAAAGTAATTTGAAAAAATACCTTTAGTCGCGGTTGGCCTATTTTTCCGCGGGAAACGAAAACCCGGCGAAAATACCCTTTAGTCGCGGTTGGTGTGGCCAACCGCGACTTAGTACCCCTTTAGTCGCGGTTGGGGTCACCACCCGCGACTAAAGGGGGGTCCCTATTTAAACGCGCGCGCGCGAGGGGGCGGTTCACTTCTTCGTTCTCTTCGTCTCCGCCAGTGTTCGTCTCCGCCGCGCCGTTCGATCTGCAGCCGCCTCGCCGTCGACGTCGCCGCCTGCCCCCGCCTCGTCGTCGTCGCCCCGTCGTCGCCCCGTCGTCGCCGCCGCCCACCGTCGTCGCCGGCCCCCGCCTCGTGCGTCGCCCACCGTCCGCTCCGGCGCCCCTCTCGCCCATGGCGCCGCCGCCGCCCTCGCCCATGGCGCCGCCGCCGCCCTCGCCCGCGCGCGCGCGCCGCCTCGCTCGCCGCCAACGCCGCCCGGCGGCGCCGGCGGCCTAGCTCGGTTCCACGCGCGCGCGCCGGCCGGCTCGAACCGCCGCCGCCCACCGCCGCGGGAGAGAGAGGGCGGGGCGCGCCAGTACACACGGCGCCCCTGCATCCATGTCTCTCATTTTTTTTTTGTTTTTTTTTGTTTTTGTTAATTAAAATTGTAAACTAAAATTTGACTTAAAAAAGATTATGTAAAAAAAATTAAAATTTGACTTAAACGAATTAACTTGTTGTTAATTAAAATTGTAAACTAAAATTTTGACTTAACAAAATTTAACAATATATAGTATAATGTATATAATTTTGTACTCCCCTCGAAATTTTGACATAACAAAAATTTACTTAACAAAAATGTGTTAGGTTAACAAAAATTTACACATGTAATAGTATAATGTAACTAAAATTTTACTTAACAAAATTTAGACTTAATGTAACTAAAATTTTACTTAACAAAATTTAGACTTAATGATCAAAATTTTACTTAACAAAATTTAGACTTAATGATCAAAATTTTAACTTAAGAAAAATTTTACTTAACAAAATTTAGACTTAATGATCAAAATTTTAACTTAACAAAATTTTATTTGGGATCGAGAGGGGGCGGCGAGGGTTATGTGTCCTCGGCACCGCCACCGCCCTCTCGGTCACCGCCACACCGGTCTCTCGGTCACGCGGTCACTGCGTCCCCCTTTCGCCACCGCCACCGGTCTCTCGGTCACGCGGTCACTGCGTCCCCCCTTTCGCCACCACCACCGTTCTCTCGGTCACGCGATCACTGCGTCCCCCCTCTCGCCTCCCTCGTCGCCCTCTCTCTTTATATGTAGAAGAGATGTGATAATGCTGGCATACACACAATTAATTTGTTTTTACTACATGTTTTCAGGACTGACATATGGCGGACGATAGAGCTGACCCGATTCTGGACAACTATGATCCGGACCTTGAAGAACATATGTTCGGCATCATAAAAGGCGATATTCTATATGTGCCGACCGGACAAGAAGAAGATGATATCTCTTCTTATCTGAACCTTGAGGGTGAAGATGAAGGGCGCCGTCAGCAAGATGATGCCGAAGAAACGTCGATAAACGACGATCTTCAATTGGAAGTAGCAACCACCTCCGGCGCCGAGGTATATATATATACATATTGAGCGTACGGTGATACAAACTAAGCGATTTGAATAAATGTGTGTGTACTAACGCGCGCGACTCTCTTTCTTATTTTAGCCCTCGGCCGGATCGTCGAAAAAATCGAGTACGTCGTCAAAGCGTGGCGCAACCAAGACGATGAAACCAAACAAAACATGCACCATCGAGGTTGTCGATGAAGAAACCGGCAGGCCGCTGGAGCCCAGCAAGAACGCCACCAAGTTTATCAGCCAATGCGGAGCCGTTGTTAGAGACAACGTCTCGATCACCGTCCAGGAGTGGAATGAGCCAAAGAAGGCACGTCTTGGTTTCACTTTTGTCGATAAGAGAACAAAAAAAGATTGCTTCAACAAGCTTATGGAACATTTCGTTCTACCTCCGGAATACCGCAAATACGATGAGGCGGGTAACAAGATTCAGGAAAACAAGGAGAGGTGCAAGCTAGTCAAACGGTTCGCTCTTTCTAAGATGGCCAACGCATTCGGAAATACAAGCAAAATCTAGCCCATGACTTTGTCAAGCAGGGCAAGACTCGGATTTCAAAGGACAATATGAGAAACTGCAACATGATTGGCCCGAATTTGTGAAGCAAAAGAAATCGGAGCAGTTCCTGGAAATATCGAAACTAATAAGGAGAATGCGGCCAAGAAGGAGTACAATCATATTATGGGGCCAGGAGGGTATCGCTTTTGGCAGCCTAAGTGGGAGAAGATGGTGAACGAGCTGAGGGCGCGAGGAATCCGTCCAGGTACGGAGGGATGGGACCCAAGGGCCAAAAGCTGGTGGTACGGGCATGGGGGATCACTGAACCCGGAGACAGGGGAGTGTGTTTATCAGGGCAAAATAATTAAACCCACCCAAAAGCTTATTGAGGCAATGAGGGATGCTCAAGAGGGGAGGATCAAGTTCAACAGAGAGAACGACGCCCTGACAAAAGCCCTCGGGAATCCTGAACACGGAGGACGTGTACGAGGCATGGGGCCCATTCCGTGGAAAGTAGGGTTCCCCCAGAACGATGACCCGTACGGTTACAGAAGCCGTAAGAGAAAGATGGATCGGGATGCAGATGTTGTGGCGAAGTTGGTAACGGAAATGGATGTGATGAAGAAAACGTGAGTGTACTAGTAGCCGAAAGAGATGCAGCTCGGGCGCGGCATGAAGATCATCCAATGGATCTCGGAAGCCGGCGGCGGAGAAGAAGCGGCGTGGCTTCCACGGAGGCCTCACCGGCTGGTGCACCGACGATCGAAATTACTGCACCGGAGCCTACAAATTACTGCACCGGAGCCTCCTCGCTACCCCGTGGACGATATAAAGGAGATGAAAGCATGTCATCTGTATTATCCTATCGGGAACATGTCCATGAAGGTAGCCATCGGCAGTGCTTTACCACCTGGAGCACTCCACCACAACAACCCCATTCAAGATGGCTATGCTCGTGTCACGGTGGAGGAGATAGTCCAAGGGTTTGAGGACCTGGACATTGACATTGCTACACCTGAAGGGGTGAAAAGACTTGGAGATGTCAAGCGCCGAGTTCATTCTATGGCGAAGAAATTTATCAAGTTTCCAGGCGAGGCGCCAACAAGTCCACCCCCCTACGGTGGTGGTGGTGGCGGTGGCGGTGGCGGTGACGGTGGCGGTGGCGGTGGTGGTGGTGGTGCTTCACCTACACCTCCTTCACGTCAGCCGACGCCGCCCCCCAATTCACCTCCGGCGGGTAAGCAGACGCCTCCCCCCAGTCCTCGTCCTGCGGGTGATAAGACACCGCCCCTAATCCACCTCCGGCGAAGAAGCGAGAAGTAGTCTGGGTTATTAACCCGGACCCTTATGTACCTAGAACCACAAAGATACGAGCCATCACCGACCCCTCTCCCCTCAAGGCCTTGGGAACGTAGTGCCGAGGAACGCGTCGCCCACGCGGCTGCTGAATATGAGAAATGGAAGGCGGACTGCAAGAAGAATAGAGAGCCCGAGCCCAAGCAAGTATTTTACGACAAGGAAAAGAGCTGGGCTAAGTCATTTTTGAACACACCGTCCCAAGCCGCGAAGAATCTGCTCGACGACTATTTACACGAACTTCGTAGGCAAGCACTCGCGTTCAAGAGGAACCAAGAGTTGGCGGAGAAGAAAGCCTTGGAGGAGGAGGCCGAGAAAAAATTAGAAAGGGGGAAAGAAGTTGCCCAGCTCGGGGAACAAAGTAAACAATCGATCGCCCCGCTCATAGTGCAAGCCGCCGGTCCGGATGCCCCCGATATCATAGCAGCTCGCAAAGACATGGATTGACCGTAACGAGTGCCGAGAGAACAAGCGGCCGACTTAGGTATCACTCTTCGTGCACCTTTGTTAGGCCTTGATGAGGCGCCAATGAACGACGTAGTATTTACATATGTGAAGAATGGCCCTCTCGTCGAGCTGCGCAGAAGAGGATCTACCTCGACAAATGAAAGGTCTCGCTAAATTGGTACAAGGGTTACATAAAACTTAAAAACGCCAAAGACTATATTTATGCGGAAGTTAGATATGAGCATCACTTCAAACATTACTATGTACAAATTCATCCGAGTGAATTGTTCCAAATGTTCAATCTGCGCGACCTCGACAAATCTATCATCGGTTGCTACGTTACGTAAGTGATTTATTAATTTCTACCCCATCTCGTTCATTGCCTCGCACTATATATATATATATATATATATATATATATATATATATATATATATATTGTCCTAACTATCTTGTTGTGTACGCTATTATGCGAGAATGAAGAAGCGGGAAATGCGAATAAGGAACATCCATGATGTTGGGTTCATTGACCCACAAATCGTTAATTCATATGTGTTAGAACACCACCCCGCCGACGTGGAGGATGACTCGTGGCGGTTTATTAGAAAACAGAAACTCAAAAGTGATATTCTATTTCCTTACCATTTTGGGTGAGTGTTTCTGTCTTGAGCACATTCTCTTTTGTTTACTCCATGCATGGTATGAGGCTAAGGGAAGAGTTATGCATGACTGTGCATGGAGAGTGGCCGCAGGTTACACTGGATTCTGATGGTAATTCAATTTCAGACCTCCTCAGTTCTCGTCCACGACTCTCTGAATATGGATCCGGCGCTTTGGGCCGACATGAGAAAAATGATGCAAAAGTAATTATTTTCATTCATTTGCGCTCTATATCGATCGGCCTATTTCGTTCATCATTTCCTAATATCAAGTAACTAATTAATAACTCTCTTGTTCATTTAATTTTCTTTGCCTCGTAGGGTTTGGAGACGGTTCGTAGATACCAAGGTCGGTGAATTCAAAAAAGAGCTACATTTTAAAATGGCAGTGCGGACGATCGGGGGATATTCAGCCACCGGGGACCAATCTATGTGGATACTATGTTTGTGAGAGGATCCGGAGATACTGCAATGAGCGGGACCAGAAGTGTGAGAACAACATCCTGAGGAATAACCTCCGGAAGACGCTTAGTCCAGAAGCTCGCTTCCGACCACTTCAAGAGGAACTAGCTGGATGGTTGGCGAGGGAAGTCATCGATCCTAAAGGAGAACACCATTACGATGACGTAGATCTTTATATGCACTAAATTATGGATGGAAACTTGTTCAAAATTGTATATGGTCATCCGATATTGAATATATATTGTATATGGTCATCCGATATTGAATATATATTGTATATTCCTCTTGAATTCTTTTTGGTTCTAATTTCAAATTTGTTTGAAATTGTACATTCATATGCATGTATGTAGTACCGTAGAATATGTGAAACTCCTTCAAAATTAAAACCCAAAAGAAATAAAACAATACAAATTAAAAAGAAACCAGATTTAGGGGGAGGGGGGGCTAAACCCTAAACCCTGCGGAGGCCTTTAGTCGCGGTTGGCCAGAAGAACCGCGACTAAAGGTCCTCCGCCCTGGCGCTCGCCTGCGGCCCACGTGGACGGGCCTTTAGTCGCGGTTCGTAAGGAACCGCGAACCGCGACTAAAGGGGGGGGGGGCCTTTAGTCGCGCTACTTTGGTCGCGGTTGCGCAACCGCGACTAATGGCAGTTGCCAACCGCGACCAAAGGCCCTTTTTCCACCAGTGTGAGGCCTTGTCTTCGCGCGACCAAAGCTTGGAGCCAAGTACTTAACTTCCAAAATTCAGAGATAAATGGACAATAGCTTTTGGACTGGGATCCGCCACACACATAGTTCCAAGAGAGATAGCAACAGTTTGCAGCCACGATAATACGATATGCAACATGGTTTACCATCACAACATAACAATATAAGAAAATTACGGAAGTACATGCGCCGTGGAAAAAAAGTACAAGTCCCCTTTGAAGTCAACCGCAGCAGAAATCGCTAGCAGGGGTTGAGCGAGGCAGGTTGGGGCGACGCTGACCTGCCTGAGGACGGCGCCCCGGGCCTCCCAGGCGACGGAGTCCAGCCCTCGAGATGGCCGCCCGGTTGTCCTCCCAGGCTGCGGCGCGCGAGCTCTCCAAGCGGCTGCGGCGGTTGCCGGGGTCGAGGGAGGAGGGGGCGGTGCTTGCTGGGGACTGTGGAGGATGCGGCGGCGGTTGCCGGGGTCGGGGGAGGAGGCGGCCGTACTTCCCGGCGTCGGGGAAGGTGGTTGTGTGGGTTCCTGGCGGAGGGCGGTGCGGGCGGCGGCTCCTGCGGCGGGGCTACGGTTCCCGCGGGGCGGCGGTGCGCGCCGGCGGAAGGGGCAGGGCGCGCCGGCGGAAGAGGCACTAGGGGCGCGCGGCGGAGTGGGAAGCAGCGGCTCGTCGCCGGCGTGGGAGGAAGGGCCGGCAGCGAGGGAAGGCGGCGGCGGCGGTGCAGGGATTGTTGGAGGTGGCCGGCGCTGTTGCGGCTGGAGAACTGGTCGGCGGGATTTGATCGAGGACGTGGCCTCGTGAGGTACAGGGTGGGTTCCTGGGTGGGGATTAGGTAGGGCCGTGGGTTCCTGGGTGGGGATTAGGTAGGGGTGGGACGGGTTGCTTTTATTTTTTTCGGGTCGAGCGGGATCGTCTCTAATAGAGTCGGATGGTGCTCAGAATAATATTCTGAGCACTGGTTGCAAAATAGTGCAACCTATATATATATATATATATATAATATATATATATATAAGGAAAATAGCCAGCTAGCATGGTGGCTAGCTACGCATGCACATCTGACCACTCATCATCCCTATGGACGGTTTTCATGAAAATCGCATGTTAACGCCGTTAGTGATAGCCGGCCCATGAGGCCACGATCCCACCACACCCCGCAGTCCCGCACATTTGTCCCTCACCCCAACCCAATCCCCACCACAGTCCACAGCCCGGTCCCCTTCCTAGAGAGGAGAGTGCTCCACTCCGGCCCGGTGCTCCACTCCTCCACATACCCGATCTCCGGCGTGGTGCTGGGGACGAGAGTGCTGCTGCGCAAGCTCGTTCGTGGTTTTTCTTTTATCTCGAGTTGCTCCATGTTTTCTTTTTTGGATCTTGATTTGCATCCACTAGATCTCCGGCGACCCGTCCTAGCCCACCCGCCGCCACCCTACCTTGAGCTCTACACGGAAACGTGGGCGCTGCCGCCGGCCGGCAGATGCTGATGCGTATGTTTCGGCACGTCGCGTCCTAGCAAGCTAGCTACCTGCTGCTGGATCTGATGGCACGCGCGGCGGAGCTTTTCTCATGAACTTTTTCCTTGCCGCTGCTACACTGATCTTTTCCCTCTAATCTTTTTCTTGTTGCTGCTTCACTGTGATTTTTTCTTTGCTGATTATGTGCGTTTTGATATGGTGAATAGATCCTGCTGATTTCTTTTTGGTCGTTGACTATGGAAACAAATCGTTTACTGCTCCGCCCCTCCCCACCTCTCGGCTCCGATTTCCCCACGCCCCGCCCCACGCGCGTCCGGCCCAATGCTCCGCGTGCCGCCGGCAAGATGCCCCACGCACTTCCGGTCGGGTGCCCCTCTCGCCTACGTTTTTTGTCCAGGGATTACTGCTTGTCATGGACTGGTTCGTGGCAAAGATCCAACTGGGGCTCGGTAGAGGTGCCCGTCGGTGTTTGAATCGGACGAAGAGAGGTTGATAATGGAATCTGGAGGTGCCAGGGAGGTGCGCCTACGACCGTGCTCCCTGCGTGACCATGGTCTGGTTGCCGTCGACAGTGGGCCCCGCGCGCCGTCGACCGTGTGTAACGCGCGCCGTCTTCGTCCTCGCCCGGCCCTACCGCGAGCCACGAGCTCCGCCACCTGCGTCCTCGTCCATCGCCGCTCGTCAAGTTTGTCCTGGCTGGCTACAACGACCTGGAGCTGGGCTCCCATGGGCACGGTTGCTTTTTTTCTGGATAGGAAGGAGACACAGCGCCGCGTGGTTTTCTTTTGATCTGATTTTTCTTCAACCCTTCTGCGATCTGGATTCTGATGTATTCCCGTTCCAGATTTGTACATGGTTCCCGATCCAGATCCCATGTTCATTCAAAGTAGGGTGAATCTGCAGTTTCTATTTTTTTTCTAGATCCTTTCTGGCTTCTTTTTCTATATCATTTTAATGTTCGTGTTGTTTTTGCAGATACAAAGGCATTTTGTCAAAGGGATTTTGTGGTGACGATATTAGAATAATGTAATTGAAGAATTTTTTAATTTTGTGGTGACAATATGAGCACAATGAGATTTTGTGGTGACTATGATGAACTTTCATCAGCCTCAAGCATCATCTTGTATTTGTTGTAATTTTCCCTTTTTCCATTTGATTTTTCTCCTGAGAATACTTAGTTAGCCTCTAGTTTGTGTCGTTCTTTCTCGAGTTGGTCGAGCGGTTATCGTGGTGCTGATAATAATATTTTATCCGGTGACAAAAATGCTTATTATGAGCCAGTCTACGGTGATTGATGGTTCTCGTGTTACATTAGTTGCATGTTAATTTTTCCGAAAAAGAACGAAAACAAAACTTTGTTGCACGCCACGGAGCGGGTGTCAAATATTTCCGTGGGGACCGGTGAAGTACAGTTGAACTGCCATACGTGAAAGAAAGCAATCACTGGACACAATAAAGATGCGATGAGTGCTGCCTTCGTTTCTTGCTCCAAGATATACCATGATGCATGTCCAGCCATGAGCAATCCTCTCTACATTCTAGACAGTGCTGGCTTCAGCAAGATATACCATGATGCATGTCCAGCCATGAGCAATCCTCTCTACATTCTAGACAGTGCTGGCTTCAGCAAATAGGCATATCATTTGCATATGTACGACCAACACAAGTATGACTGGATTGCATTGATGTGCCGGTTTGTCTTTGCCTCTTGGGAAGGTCAGAGGAAATGGTTTGCTCCCAGAGGATTATTCAATCAGTTGATAGGATTCAGCACAAACTGCCAAGGTGTGAGTTTGGTTATGCAAATGGCATTCTTTACAATTTTGTAGACTCAGCACTAATTGTCATTTTTAAGCATATTCCTCTACAGATTCATTTATTTTTATAATATTCACGTGCAAATCAAAAAACTTTCTTCACTCGTAGTTACTTCTCATTGTGTTTTATATGGTGGTAACTCTTCTGTGAACTTTTTCTTCTTTTGATTCATCAATCACAGGGAAGGGCAAAATAGATGCGTATCTTGCTACGATTTCCCTCGAATTCCCATCGTATCGCAAGAAAAGAAACAACCCCAAGGAAAATACCACACGTTCTGGTATTGTTAATTAATGTCCATCTTAGACTATGGATGCATGGAATTTGTATCCGTCAAGAAGCGTACAGTGTAATCATGTATAGCAGATTACGTAGGTGTTCTGCAAAGGAGATGTATACCTATACAATTTATCGCTTTTGGCATTTACATTTATAAATTACACTCAGTTCTGCTACATGTAATGGTTTGATATGAATTATTGCTCAAGCAAAAACGTTTCGAAACAAATGAGTATGGCGATTTCATTGTCTAGGAATAAAGCATACTACAACGACACAAATCATTCTGTAGTAAATATCAGATGTTCTTTTAATTTTGTGGAAGCTGACTGGAAATTACAATTCAGGGAGAACTAAAAAACGCATTTTTACATTGATATATTATGAGTTATGTATAGTCGAAATAGTTGTTTCGCTAAACTTCCCGCAGCAATGCGTGGGGTATCATCTAGTAAGATTAGGGATTGAAACCTCTATTTTCGTCCTGGTTTGTATTTGATTTGATCTTCAACTATTGTGGCTTGCTACCATAATATCAAGATGAACTCCATTTACTATGCTATGATCTTGTTATGCTATTCTCCTCTCATGTGTGAGTAGATCCCATTGGCGTGGGAGATGTAGGGGATTGGTGAGATGTGAGATGTGCTAATTTTATCCCATCCATTTGTGAACTTATGTTTGAGATTATTTCATATATGAGTATGAATGTTTATGTGCACCTAATGCTTTTATCTAATTTAAGGGACCATATAGCATGATCTCAAGAACTCATAAACAAGAACTTTGTGCTAGTGAATCGGCTACCCTAACTGACACGGCCGATATCAAAGAGGATCCAACAATACTCGAGGAATCACAAGAAACCACCGAGCTTAAAGCTTTACTCTGGTTTAACCACCTTAATAGATGCGCTGACCATGGCTTTGGTAATAGGCAGAAGGATTATTGGAGGAAGATGAAATCTACCAAGAGGAGTCTTTCTCTCTTATGGGTTGCTTGCCTTCTCAGGAATAAATATGACGAATCATATTCACATATCACATTTATTCCACCTTGCACATTCACTATCACCATGAACCGAGTCACCCCGCGCCTATTTTTTCATCTGCAGAAACTCATTTATTTCTTACTAGCGGTATATTTTCATGCACTTTACTTTATTGCACTATCAATACTCAAAACTCATATCAATCGCATTCACCGCTTTCATTTCAATTC
Source organism: Lolium perenne (assembly GCF_019359855.2). Taxonomy (NCBI): domain Eukaryota; kingdom Viridiplantae; phylum Streptophyta; class Magnoliopsida; order Poales; family Poaceae; genus Lolium; species Lolium perenne. The sequence goes on from NC_067244.2 coordinate 207,708,038, forward strand.
TTGCAGTCAACTCACCTAAGACTTGTGACACCTGGGGTGCTACAGAAACACCTCTGATAAACATCCTCCTACGCTACTTGTTGGGATACAATATAAAAACTGGAAATAATACTTTCGCGAAAATATACACAAATGACCCTTTGTTCTTGCAGACCATCAAGCTATTTTCTGGCGCCGTTGCCGGGAGTGCTAGCGCAGGGTGTTTTTTTCTTGACATTTGTAAGTTTTGATGATCTCTGTTGAGGACAGAGGTTCCACACCCTCAGGTAGAGTTTATCTACAAAATTTCATTGATCGAGTACTAGACTCTAGATGTCTGGAAGTTATTCAAAATCTAGCCAAATCGTGTGTTGTAGACGTAAATAGTTTAAGTACCATGATGGAAAACTTATCCATCACAGCTAAGGTAGCTAAGCCTAGCAAAGCTTTAGGGGAATATGGGACTCCTTCAACTTTAGTTGCAAAAAATCCTATCGTTTATCCTGATGTTAACAGCATTGAATATGAAATAGATCATGAGCTATTAATTATGATGCAATATAATGCTTTTTCAGGAGAAGAACATGAAGATCCATGTATTCACTTAACTGGAGTGAAGGATATATGTGAGGTAGTTGTACCTAAGAATTTTCCAAAAGATTTCTTACTTCTTAAGTTATTTCGTTGGTCTCTAAAGGACAATGCATTTCAATGGTTACAAGCCTTACCAAGAAATACTATTGCTAGCTGGAAATATTGCATAAAAGAGTTCATGGAAAGATTTAATCCTTTCTATAAGACTATGCAGGTTAAAAGAGATATTACTAATTTCTTCCAGCATATTGGAGAAAGCTTTGTTCAAACTTGGGGAAGATTCTCCAGATTACTTATGAGGGTTCCCAACCACGGTTTCATGGAAAATGTTATTATACAATACTTTTATAATGGTCTGAATGATGAATCTAAACAGATGGTTGATGCATGTGCAGGAGGAACTCTAAATCTATTAACCTATAAGGAGGCAATGAAGCTTTTTGCTGACAGAGCTTATAATGATGAGCAATATAATCCTTTAGGTGAGATTGAGACCAAGAAAGGTATGCTCTTTATAACCCGTGAACTTATGCCTTCGGTTAAAAAGTCTATGGAAGAGAAAGGTATACCTGCCAAGTTAGCTATCGAGAGTGAAACTAATAAACTACATGCTATGGTAGTAGAGAATGATACCAAATTTGAAATGAAAACTTGTTGGTATCAACAAAATGAGTTTCAAAGGCTGATGTATAGACAATTAACTCTTCACAAGAGCAATATGAATGCTTTTGGAGCAACACTAGATGATTTGAGTCACGCAACTAAGCATTAAAGTAAACATCTTGACATGGTTCAAGTCCAATGTGACCAAATAGCTAAAGCTCAAGCTCTGATTTTAAGTCAAAAGGATTTGAGTAAAGCTATTACTACTAATGACGTGGGCATTACCCTTCGGGTAACCGACATTGCCCTATCCTGTATTGATTAATTGGAGGCCCATGAAGATACCTGGAGGCAAGATGGGCCACCTGGACGGCGCACCAGAGGAATCCTTGACGGGCAAGACAAGGAAGCAGTCGAACATGGAAATATTAGATCTAAAACTACTGTAAACCTAGTCGTACTCGGTTAGACCTCTTGAGACCTGGCCTCCTATATAAAGGCCAGGAGAGGGGCTGCCGAGGGACAGAATCAATTGTAGCAACCTTAGCCACCAGAAAACCTAGAGCTAGGTCGCCGCAATACTTAGCCTCTCGACGAGATCTTAGCTGAACTATTCGGCACCCTATTGTAACCCATTATCATCATAATCAAGAACAGACAGGCAGGACGTAAGGGTTTTACCTCATCGAGGGCCCCGAACCTGGGTAAATCGCTCTCCCCGGTTGTCTATGAACCGATGTCTCGTGTCAGCTTGCAGGATTCCGTCAACCCTAAGCCCCAAACGGAAGGCATTGCCGAGGAGTACCCTCGACAATTGGCTCCGTCTGTGGGAACCCTGTTGGCACAAGATCGAACATCGGCGGAACCCGTCATGTCATCAGCAGCTTCATCAACACAATCATCGCCTCATCTGGGAAGCCCGATTCGTTTCGGCTCCTATGAATTCACCCCGCACAGTGACTCGTCTCGCTCGACCTTCTCCGATCTACAAGGCAACATGGAGATGACCTTCGAGAGCGTCCACTACAATGTCAACTCGGAAGGAATCCTTCGGCTGCTGGAATCGCCCATCTCCAGATCGACGAGCCCAAGCGCATCGTCATCACTCGACCTTTCGGCTGGCCTGACAAGCCCGTCAAGTTCGCCCGCGCCTTCGACTCCCCGTTCGGCATCCTCCATGCCGGTCGGATCCGACGATCCCGCGTCCTCGGAGCTAACCTCGTACTATTGCATGAACTGTGATACCAGGCACGGGATGGGATCGAGCGACACACCGTGCATCTGCAATGCCCATTATTCATCGGGAGAGGACAGCATCGACAGCATCGCCCAAGGAGACACCCGAAGAGCGGCGCCCCTCCAAGTTTATGTTGCTAACAGGGGAGACGGAGATCGCACCCCCCGTTCCAGCAGGCGAGCCAGTTTTGAGAAAAACGCCAGTAACAACAACAGCGACCACACCATCGCAGAGGAGGAGTGGGCAGCAGCCAAGGCAGCCGTGCTCAACAACACGCCACTTCCCGCAGGAACCACAGTTGGCACTCTCAACGCTTACCGCTCCATATTGGAGAAAAATCGGGAGCAACTATCCAAGGAACAAGCCACCCTCGAGAGACGCTTGTCTGCGGCAGACCGATCCAACGAGCGACGAAGGGGCTCGCAAGGAAGTGCCTCTCGAAGTACTCACGGTCCAGGCAAACATCGATCAAGAATGTCCAGGCTCTCGGAAGATGATGCCAGGGAAATAACATCGAATCTGACCAAGTCCTTTATGACCACGGACACCGCGGGCATGCCACGGCCGAAAACCGTCGCAGGAGCGACCGCCAACCTCGTTGCATACCTCATCAATCAGCGCCCTGAAGGTTCCATGGCTCAAGCCCACCGGGGTGCCCTAGAAAGTCTCGCGATATTGGGAGACAATCTGGTCCCAAGAAAGGAAAAGACCACGTTGCAAGCTAGTGGCTCGAAGCATCATGCGAGAGACGCTTGGGATGAAATTACCCAGAGCAGGATCGACAAAGCAAGGCGGCGACGCGCTGCCAGGGAGGAACACGACAGTGATTCCTCGGATGAGAGTCAGGAGAACGACGACGAGCTTAGGGGAGCCAATTGTTTAAGCTACAAAATTCGGGAGGCGATGCCACCCAGGAAGTTCAAACCCACCCCTACTGACGCTGCCAAATACGATGGGAAGCAGGAACCGAGGTCTTGGATAGAAGACTATTTGCAGACCGTGATTCTGCAAAAGGGGAACCAGATAGCAGCAATGCAGTGCCTGCAGCTTTACCTAAAGGACTCAACACGAGCCTGGTTAAGAGGTCTGCCGAAGGGTTCCATCAAATCGTGGGACGACCTAGTAGAGGCTTTTGTTGCCAACTTCCAAGCAACGTACAAAAGGCCCGTCAGGATCGAAGAGTTACGGCATTGCCAGCAAAAGCAGAAGGAATCGATGCGCTCATACATCGGGAGATTCACCAAACTCCTGAACGCTGCAGAAGACGTATCTGTCGACAGAGCAATCGACGCCTTCAGCGATGGCATCCGACGTGAAAGCTACATAGAAGAACTCGGACGCAAGAAGCCGAAGACCATAACCAAGTTAATGGAAATCGCCAATAGCTGGGCAGATGGCGAGGACAACGTTCGAAAGCCGCGACAACGCAGTGATGACGAAGACGATGACCAGCCGAAGCATGACTCTGGTGGTCGAAGGGATCGCAACAAGAGGAGGAAGAACTGCAGCTACGACGACAACAACCTGGTAGCCGCAGGGTATTCTGATCGGCAGGACGATCGGTATGATGACAGGCGAGATGATCGATATGACGGTAATCGGAACAACTCTGGGAACCGTGGCAATTACAAGCCGCGACAACAGAGGACCCCCGAACTGCCCTACGCTGAGCAGATCAACGCTCCCTGTTACTTGCACTCATATACCGATTCCAAGGACGGTAAAACAAAGTCCAGTCACCTGCTCAGGGACTGTCGGCAGTTCATTGATATGCACAAACTCATCCAGCAGGCAGGCCAGCAACAGCTACCACCACCACCACCACCTCCACCACAACATCAGGTCCAGCAGGCTCAACCTCATCAACCCAACGAGGCATTTCCACCACCACGTGGGCAGATGAGTATGATCCACAGGACAGGTGTTTCAAGGAGAGAAATGAAGAAGCTCACTCGAGAAATCAACCTGGCAGAAAGCATCATGGCAAACATCCATGAGTATGTCGAGTGGTCGTCTCAGAACATCACGTTCAGCCGAGCGGATCACCCGATGACTATACCAAAACCAGGACACGCTGCCCTAGTGGTCGAAGCGTAGGTAGGAGGATTCAAGATGAGCAAAGTCTTCATGGACGGTGGAAGTGGACTCAATCTGATATTCCTTGACACAATCAAGAGTATGGGGATTACCATGAGAATGCTAGAAGAATCGGGCACCCGCTTCCATGGGATCCTCCCTACTTCACTGGCGTACTCTCTTGGCAAAGCTTACCTGAACGTCGTCTTTGGCAAACCCGACAATTTCAGGAAGGAAAAGATCGAGTTCGAAGTCGTGAACTGGGAGTCGCAGTATCACGCTATACTCGGCAGACCAGCTTATGCCAAGTTCATGGCTGTACCGCATTACGCATACCTCAAGCTGAAAATGCATGGGAACAACGGGACAAACATTACAGTCTATGGAAGTTTCTCATGCTCGGACAATTGTGATCGGGACTTTCAGAGGATTGCTGCTAAGTTTGGCCTGAGGCAGGAAATTGCTGACCTTCCGTCGAAGACATCGTCACGCATTATTAAGGAAGAAGAACGCGTTAGAGGAGCAAAGAAGGAGTCAGCCGACCTCGCCCTTGAAGCTCTGGCAGCCCAAGCTTTGGCAGCAAAGGCTTCGGCAGTTGATGATGCAGAAGATATAGGAGGCAGCAAGACACTGACAATCGCTGCCCAGATCCCTGGCGAAGTGGATGACGCTTCAAAAAACACCAATACGGTGACCAAGCCAGAAGATGAGAAGAACCCCTTTAATACTTAAGCAATCTACTAGTGTTTAGTTTCGTCTTCCTTTTCAAACAGGGCTCTCCCTTTTTTCGCCCTTTAGTCCCGCATTTGTTATTAATAAGAACTCAAGTTGTGATTCCTTGAAAAGCTTTGCAGTTGACCGGAGCACCTAAAACGCATCTTTGTAAACCTCGTCTATGCCCCGTGGTGAACGATAGTCCGACACGGTACGCGGCAAGGGATCGTGCTCCGAAAAACGCCTCTACGAGTGCTACAGGATGCAAAATAAACAAGGGACATTAACCCTTCCCCCCGCTATAGATGCCTCTACGAGCGCCGTAAATAGAAAGAGTCCGGAAGTACAAATCAATACAACTCACGTTCGATATTTTACTTACGGAAATATCAATGAACAACGGGTTCACCGGCAGTCATTACACCCGAAATATTCGGGAGTGACTGTCGTAGCATACATCGGTTGAAGGCAAAGTTGCGCATACAACGGGATTAGCAAAACCCGCAACACGAGCTGATCACTCAAAAGATTTGCCGACCAACGAATACATACACGACTAAACGAGCAATTAAGATTTGCTCCCTCAAAATTTGCCAACGGCATCAACATTGTAAAAATACATATACATGTATCTACCAAGTAATAAACTTCGGTTAAACAATCCTAAAATTGGATCAAGTAGCCAAAACATCTATTTACAAAAGACAATCTTAACTCCTGAAATCACCCTTGCGGAGTGTCTCTTTCTTCAGGTACCTTTGAATCCTTCTCAAGCTTGTCGACAATCATATTGGCGGGCAGCAACACCTTCGGATACAACGTCTCCAAATCACCAGTTGCGTTGGCAATAGACAGCAAGCTCGCTGAAGGATAACATGCAAGAACAAGGGCAAGTGTAAACCTGGCCCCTACAAAGACTTGAGCCCGCACCAAGTCCCGAATCTTCTTGGTATTCCCAAACTCCGACATCAGAGTTAGTAGCGTGGGAGGAACCTTGTTCAAAGGAAACAATGTCCTCCAAACTACCCTCAGGGCTTTGTAGCACTTGTCGAAGAAATGGTGGACCTATTGGACCCGATCCTGAAACTGTGCAACAGCCGAAGCCTTCGACTGCTCCCGCCAGAAAATTTCTTCGGCCGACGACAACTGGGTTAATGTGTGTACACGCTCGTGAATCCGCTTGTTCTCCTCCGCACGATTCAAAGATATGACTGGCAGAGCGATTAACAGAAGATCAGGCAATACATTTTTGGCGGAAGAGTAATGAATGCAAGGGTCAGGGAACTTACAGTTTAAACTTTCGGTGGCTTTATGAAGTTCAGTAAGGGTGTAGCGCTCTACATCAGCCGCAATCTCGCCCTTCTTCTTGATGATAGCAGCCAAGGCGTTGGTGCTGCGCAGATCCTTCTCTAACTGTGTGATCCGATCCTTCATACGTTGGATCCGATCATCTTCAGAAAGAGCACCCAAAGAATCTTCGACAGATGCAGGCACGGGGAACACCTGCAAGAAATAGCGTCAAAAAGCATGACAGACCGATTCCCGCCAACATCGGGAGATACTCCCATCGGGAGAATGCAAGTGACAATATTATAACGAAGAGTGTGCTAGCAACATTGCTAGCACAGAGTTTATTACAACCGAAGGTTATCCAAGCAAGACAGTGTTCCACATCCAATCAAAAGAAAAGTTTGCTACAAAAGATCAGAGGGCTTGGGTCTGAGTCGATAAACTAGGGCCTGCCGACGTCTTCCTTGATGAAAGCAACTCAAGAAGCTGGCGTGCACATCTAACGGCTGACGCCTTGAAGGTGCTTAAATCGACAAACCGCCCATCCTCCTCCTTCGGCAGCTCCTTGGACATTTCTTCAATATCGGCCTTAAAGCCGTGACCCATCATAAGTTGGAAGGCAAGGACGGCGCCATAGGTACGCGAAGTGCGTTTGAATACCTCGATAACCTCATTGGTGTCAATCGCGAAGGTGTCGATCAACTGCCCCAGAGTTTTATCTTGACTGATCTTGGGGAAGATCATCGAGTGTATCTGCGCCATGGCACCCTTTCCCTTCTCAAGAAGCTCCCGCGTGAGCTGATGGGAGGCGAGAGTCATCGACAGGCCGTTGGAAGGAGAGTTGTTCGGAATTTTGTCCAAGGCGTCGGCAGGAATGTTGGCGGCTTCTGCAGGAGTAAAATGAGAAGAGATCACTGATAAAAGGCTGAACCCGTAAGTGCGATAATCGACAGAGGAGCACAAAAGAGATTACCAAGTAAAGCCAAGGAAGACTGGCAAAGGAGTTCATCCTTTTTAGCCGCCCGAGCTTCGGCAGCCAGCCTGGTCGCCTCTTCCTCCCTCAACTTCTCTTTTAGCTTGCCCAGCTCCTCCTTCAGGGAGTCGACTTCTTGGCGGGCCTCGGCAGCTATCTTGACCGCACCATCCAACTTCGAGGAGGAAGATTTGACCTCGTTCTGGAGCCGAACCTTCTCTGCTTCCAGAGAAGTGAATTGGGAAGCGAAGGCCTCCAAAGAGGAGATAACTCCTCGCAGGTCCTAAAGAAAAAAAGGGATATTCAATGAAAAATCATTAAGCAAGATACACACCAGAAAGGTTCGTGTTGCAATCGAGAGGGACTTACAGAAGGAGGAGTCCTGGTGGCGGCAGTTGAAGGAGCATCTTTCCCTTTAGAAAGGGAGGAAGCGGTTGATACCTGAGCCGCGGGGGCTGCTTTAGGAACCGACGCTTCAGAAGTAGCGACGTCCGGCGGAGCGGCTCCGGATTTGGCCTTCTTAGCCGGCGGCTCGACGAAACCTTCGTCGCTGTGAAGGGAATTGATCGACAAAAAGTTATGAAAGGAATGCAAGAAGTAAAAGGACGAAATGCGGCTTCAGGGAAGAAGATACTCACATGTCGAAGAGGTCGTCTTTGCCGGCAAAGCCGCCAGTCGATCTCTTCGCGGGTGAAGCCCTGGCCTCCTCCACAGCTGCATCAATAAAGGCATCATGATCAGCGTCAGCATCGCGCACTGATCCTTCTGTGTTGCAAGCATCATCGGTTGAGGGAGGAAGGTTGGCATGGGCAGCTTCCGAATCTATCGGGTCATCATATTCATCTTCTGGATCTACATGTTCGACAGTACAAAAATCAACAGGGACTGAGGAGCCTCTTCCTTCAGAATTGTCATTTGGTGAATCTTGCAAGTTTCCAGAAACTATGGGAACCTGCCGAGGAAAAGGAATGAATAAGAACAATGAAAAATATGTCGACCAAGCGAAAACTATCGACTAAGCGAAAGCAGCATAATAAGAGTATGAGAAAGAAAGTTACCTCTGACGGTGGATGGTTGGCGTCGAGAGGAGTATAGGAAGATATCAATGGGATCGAGTCCTCCTGACTAAAGAGAGTAAGACGACGGACTTCACCAAACAGCTCTTTTTCCGACAGTTCAGCAACATTGATCCTGGTTTCATCTTTTGGACCCGTATACAACCACATTGGACGAACTCTCACCATGACTGGCTGGACCCGACGCTTCAGGAACACCGCTGCTACCTCTGTGCCAATCATGGTTTGTCCATCAGCTTCTTTGATCCGGAGGAATTTGGCGAATAATTCATCGGCTGCTGCCCTTTCCTCAGGAGAAAGAATGTTTTTCCAGTAATCTTTCGGCTTAGCCTCAAGAACGTCGGCAAAGCAAGTGAGCTGGGACTCGGTTGTCACAGAATCTTTGACATAAAACCATTTCAGTCTCCATCCTTGCACGGATTCTCTCATCGGGAAACTAAAATAGTTAACCTCTGAGCGAGCCACGAACCCCACACCTCCAATGACGAAGGATCCATTGCTACTGCTGTACCTCTTAACATAGAAGATTTTCTTCCACAATCCGAAATGAGGCTCAATGCCCAAAAATGCCTCACAGAGGGTGATAAACACATCAACGTGAAGGATCGAGTTGGGAGTAAGTTGCCACAGTTGGATTTCATAAGTCCGTAGAAGGCGAAGGAGGAACTCATGGGCAGGAAGCGAAAGACCCCGATATAGGAATGATAAGAACACCACGGTAAAACCAGCAGGGGGATTGGGCCGAGAAATCGCACCTGGAAGTATCACATTCCCCTCGTCGGGGGAGACTAACCCAAGGCTTCGAGCCCTCTTCTCATCACGTTTCGTGATGGAGGATGCCAGCCAATCTCCCGGTTTGGCCAATGAGCCTGGCGGCGACGGCGGCGCCGGAGCTGTGAGAGGAGCATCTGAAGGACTCTTCCTTGAGAGAGTGGAGGAAGATTTGGCGGCGGCACCACCAGTCGTAGAGCTGCCGGCGGCAGTAACGTTCTTCTTCTTCACCATTGTTTAGATCTGGGGAAGATTGGAGAAGCGGTGGTGGCGGCGCAGTGGCTGTGGAAGGAAGAAGAAGAAAGGCAAAGGCAGATGTGGGAAAAGATTAGGGATTTCTCGCCCTTTGGAGATCTTAAGAGGAGAAGAGTTGCGTGGGCATGTGTCGTTGATGCCAGTCTATCAACCGGACCTTTTTCCGATTGATGGTTGCAAGAATCGAGGAGACGCCTTGGTAACTGTGCGCAGAGACCGGAAGTTGCTTGAAAACAGGACCAGACAGAGAGAGAATGGGCCCAGCGGGTCACGTCTTGTCAATCAAAATCAAGATATCGATAAAACGTCATCAATGACGTCATAAAGAATGCCTGAAGCACTCAAAGGAATAAAAAGCTATCGGATGGTGAACTTGAGTCTATGCACAGATTGCGAAGCATCTGTGCTTAGACTCGGGGGCTACTCCCATCGGGAGCGCTGACGCGCACCCGATATATTAAGGACCCGAAGAAAAAAGATGAAGAAAAATATGGTTGCTTAGCTCGAGTCTGCGCCCAGTTGCAAGCACCCGTGCCCAGACTCGGGGGCTACTCCCATCGGGAGCGCTGGACGCGCACCCGACAAAAATTTTTGCGCTCCAGGATCATGCCCGGGGACTTGATTCTGCGTAGAGTAACGTTGTTTTGCCATCGGTAGTTAACCAACAAAAGTTGGGCACGTTACTCATTATCCCTTGCAAGTGGAAAATATATCGGATGACCTATGAAGACCCGCAGAAAACTTCGGCAGAGAAGAATGTTTGAGTGGTACAACTTGAGTCTACGCACGGATTGCAAAGCATCCGTATCTAGACTCGGGGGCTACTCCCATCGGGAGCGCTGACGCGCACCCGAAAAACGAGGATGATGTTGATTCAAGGCAAACAAGGACAATCAAGAAGAAGAACATCAACAGAAGACATGCTTCAGTCTCTACCCGAACAATGTTCGGCTAGACACTCGGGGGCTACTGACGTGGGCATTACCCTTCGGGTAACCGACATTGCCCTATCATGTATTGATTAATTGGAGGCCCATGAAGATATCTGGAGGCAAGATGAGACACCTGGACGGCGCACCAGAGGAATCCTTGACGGGCAAGACAAGGAAGCAGTCGAACAAGGAAAGATTAGATCTAAAACTACTGTAAACCTAGTCGTACTCGGTTAGACCTCTTGAGACCTGGCCTCCTATATAAAGGCCAGGAGAGGGGCTGCCGAGGGACAGAATCAATTGTAGCAACGTTAGCCACCAGAAAACCTAGAGCTAGGTCGCCGCAATACTTAGCCTCTCGACGAGATCTTAGCCGAACTATTCGGCACCCTATTGTAACCCATTATCATCATAATCAAGAACAGACAGGCAAGACGTAAGGGTTTTACCTCATCGAGGGCCCCGAACCTGGGTAAATCGCTCTCCCCGTTTGTCTGTGAACCGATGTCTCGTGTCAGCTTGCAGGATTTCGTCAACCCTAAGCCCCAAACGGAGGGCATTGCCGAGGAGTACCCTCGACAACTAATGTTATCACCAGACGAGGTACGGAAACACAGGAACCTGCAGGTCCATCTTGGTATCAAGAATAACAGGCTTGCAAGGCTAAAGAACTAGAAAGAATGAGACAAGAAGAGAACGTCCTCATTGATTATGAAGAACAAAGGAGAAAGAAAGAAGTCTCGAGAGGAGAAGATACTCAAAACGAAGATGAGGTATACGATTCTGACGCACAGATAGTGGACTCTAGAGAAGAAGAGGCGGTAAGCCGAGAAAAAGAAGAGGAAGAAATAATATCAAAGGAGAAGAAACTAGAAAAGCAGAAAGCTAAGAAGAAGCCAAAGGCTAAGGAACCAGAGCCAACGCCAAATGTAAAGGTAAAGTCGAAGGTACCAACTAAAGATCTCCCTTATCCTGATAGAATGAAGGTTGATCCTAGTCAACACCTTTACGATGCCTTTGTTGATGCTCTTGGCAAACTTCGTTTAGAACTTCCATTAGCATATGCTATATTAGTTCCTAATTATACTAAATTTCTTCGAGATATTCTTAATAGGAAAAAGAAGGTAACTACAACTGTGGCCGTGATGACTAGCTATGGGGATAAACTCCCATCTAAACGAGGTGATCCTAGCGTACCTCCCATTACTTGCGCAATAGAAAAGACTAGAATTCATAATGCTCTTTGCGACCTAGCTAGGTGCATGTGTTCGTGTTATGCCATATGACCTTTATAAGAATTTAGGCCTAGGAGATTATTCTCCAACATCTATTACTTTGCAGATGGCTGATAAAACAAGTAAGGAGCCGGTGGGGATGATAGAAGATGTTTTACTCATAATAGATAAATATGTTATACCCACTGACTTCATAATCTTAGATATGCCTCATGATGATAACTTGTCTATTATATTGGGAAGGCCATTTTTGAGTACTGTAGGAGCCAGTGTCGATTGCCATGAGGGGATGATTGTTTTCAATATTTATAATGATCAGATTATACGGCATTTCCTTAAGAAAGTAGAAGAGGAAAAATATGTACCACCCGGTAAGCGCACTCAAGAGGTAAATGTTTTTGATAGTGGACAATTTGTGGAAGGTTCCAGTTCTCGAAAATATACTTAAACCTTGAATGAGTTATTAATAAAATACTCGATGGGAGTCAACCTTTATTTGCTATTTAATTTTTCTTATGTTATTTTTATTAAACATTGTAGACATAAGGATTTTGCTAATAAATTCTACTTAGTTTCGATGATTTGTAGAAGCTATTGATGAAAAGGACCCGAGCGAGATATCAGGAAGAGAAGAGAAGAGAATTGTTGAAAACAGGGTTCTAGCGGATGATGGTATGGCGGGGTACGACCGTACCACCCGCCCGTACCGCACAATCAACAAAATCGACAAGTTCTGTGCAATTTCCACTGGGTTTAGCGGGCACCAGCGGGAGGATCCACCCGTACCACGCGCCCGTACCAGTTCGAACGAGAAGTTCTAACTTTCGTCGACAGCCTACTGTAAGTTTAACGGGCATCGGTACGGGCATATCCGCCCGTACCGCCCGCCCGTACCAGATATAGGTTTTTGGTCCGACATGAACTGACGTATCCAACGTGATGGGATTCGTAGCATAGAAAACAAAAAAATTCCTACCGCAAGAACGAAACACAAGCCAAGATCTAATCTAGAAGACGGTAGCAACGAGGGGATCACGAGACTAACCCTTGAAGATTTCCAAAGCCTACGAGATTAGATCTCGTTGTTGCAGAAGATGATCACTTGCCGCTTTCAAAAGCTCGTAGAAGATCTTGACGGTACCACAATCGGGCAGCACCTCCGTACTCGGTCACACGTACGGTGTTGATGAAGACGACATCCTCCTCCCCGTTCCAGCGGGCAGCGGAAGTAGTAGATCCTCCATGGAATCCCGACAGCACGACGGCGTGGTGACGGTGGTGGTGGAGAACTCCGGCAGGGCTTCGCCTATGCGCTGCGGGAGTTTGTATGTAGAGGAGGAGAGGCTAGGTGTCGAGGGTACTCCTCGCCAATGCCCTCCGATAGGGGCTTAGGGTTGACGGAATCCTGTAGGCTGACACGAGACATCGGTTCACAGACAAGCGGGGAGAGCAATTTACCCAGGTTCGGGGCCCTCGATGAGGTAAAACCCTTACGTCCTGCCTGTCTGTTCTTTGATTATGAGAATAATGGGTTACAATGGGGTGCCGAATAGTTCGGCTGAGATCTAGGCGAGATTGCTGTTGCTAGGGCTACCTAGCTCTAAGCTTTTTCTGGTTAAGATTGCTAAGATTGTTCGTGTCCTTCGGCAGCCCCTCTCCTGGCCTTTATATAGGAGGCCAGGTCTCAAGAGGTCTAACCGAATACGACTAGATTTACAGTAGTTTAGATCCAATCTTTCCTTGTTTGTTTGCTTCCTTGTCTTGCCCGTCAAGGAATCTTCTGGTACGCCGACCTAGTGGCCCATCTAGCCTTCGGGTGTCTTCATGGGCCTCCAGTTGGTCAATACACGATAGGGCAACGTCGGTTACTCGAAGGGTAATGCCCACGTCAGTAGCCCCCGAGTGTCTAGCCGAAGATAATTCGGGTAGAGACTAATGCATGTCCTCTCATGATATTCTTCTCCTTCTTTATTCTTGTTCATCTCGATTTTAGTCCATCTTCTTTTTATCGGGTGCGCGTCAGCGCTCCTGATGGGAGTAGCCCCCGAGTCTAGGTACGGATGCTTGCAATCCGTGCGTAGACTCAAGTTGTACTACTCGAATACTTTCCTCTGCCGAGTTTTTCACAAGGCTTCATAGGTCATCCAATATATTTTCTTCACGCAAAGGATAATGAGCAACGTGCCCAACTTTTGTTGGTTAACTGCCGATGGCAAAACAACGTTACTCTACACAGAATCAAGTCCCCGGGCATGATCCTGGAGTGCAAAAAACTTTTACTGGATGTACATCATGCGCTCCCGATGGGAGTGTCTAGGTGTAATTGCCTGTAACCGAGGACAAACTCAGTCCTTTTTCCTTCGACTGCTTACTCTGTCGAGTCTTCCTTTTTATCGGGTGCGCGTCAGCGCTCCCGATGGGAGTAGCCCCCGAGTCCAGGTTCGGATGCTTGCAATCCGTGCGTGGACTCAAGTCCTTCATCCGATGACTTTTTATATTTCCATCGAGTGCCTTTAATAATAATATTTTTTATATATGACGTCACAGTTGTGGGCCAGTTGATGGGATTTGACTTGACGTGTAACTGCTGTGGGCCAATTGATGGAACTTGACCTGACGGGCCCACCCTAGTTCTGCGCGGGCAGTTTTTAGGTCTTAACTAATGCACGCGCGGCGATCGAGGCGTCTCCCCATTTTTCGCGCGACGTGGGAGTAATGGGCCGCCGGTTCCACTCTTTCTTCCAGTGCCACGTGTACAGTCAGATCTGCTCCTCTCCCCACGATGCTTTGTGGAGTTATGGCCACGTTTGGGCTCAAATTCTTACGGGATAAATAGGGAGCCTCTTTTCCCTTTACCTTTTACCCCGCTCACTGCTCATCTTCTCCCTCAAGCCTTCTGTCCTTCTGCCTCTCCATCAAAAGCTTCGTCCACCATGGGCAAGAAGAAGAGCGGCAGCACATCGGAGGCGGCCAAAGTTAGCCGCGACTGGAGCGCCTCCGCCATTACCAACCGCGACATCAACAAACTCCGCGCCCTCGGCTTCATCTCCGCATCTGAGGATGACGTTCGTCTCCCAGGTCAGGTTTCTCGCCCGAGTCCCCCAAAGGGCTTCACCGTCATGTTCGTCGCTTTCCTGTTCCGTGGCCTCTCTCTTCCGGCGCACGAGTTTCTTCGCTCTCTTCTTTTCTTCTATGGGATTCAGCTCTGGCAGCTGACCCCAAATTCCATCCTCCACCTTTCTATTTTTGTCACCGTTTGTGAAGCTTTCCTCGGCATTGAGCCCCACTGGGGCCTTTGGAGGAAGATCTTCTATGTGAAGCGTCACAATGATACCAACGCCCCCCCCCCCCCCGTTGTTGGCGGCGTCGGCTTTGTCGTCAGGAAGGAGGTCGATTACTTCGACTATCCGATGAAGGAATCCGTCCAGGGCTGGCGCAACAAATGGTTCTACCTTCGGGACCCTGTCGTTTCTGGGCGGCGTTCGAATCTCCCCGTTTTTGACGATGTCTTGGTGGCTCACAAGAAGAAATCTTGGAACAACGCCCTTTCTCCCGAAGAAAAGGCGACAGCCGATGAGCTATTCAAGCAAGTTGTCATTCTGAAGAATTCAGGAGGCATGACGATGCGTGGTACTGAAGTAGTTTCAGTGTTCCTACAACGTCGAGTGCAGCCGCTGATGTCTCGCCCTCACCAGCTGTGGCTTTTCGCTGGTAAAAACGATAAGTCGAGGGTCAACTCTGCCGACATTTCGGCAGACGAGCTCCAGAACGAAGTTTGTCGCCTAACATGCCTCAGCACCAAGGACACCATCGTTCTGACATCGGCGCGCCCTCCTTATGACTCCAAGCATCCTCCATCCGAGGTAACCTTTTCGTCCTTCGTTTACTGTCATTACTCCTTCTTTCTGTTCGTGCCTTACATGTTTTGCTATTTTTCTGCAGGTTCCCGCTGTCGCCCAATGTTATCCTCCCTCACCCGAGAGCGGAGCGGTGTTAGAGGATGACGATGACGATTCTGAAGGAACCGAGGATACCCAGCACGCCCTTGAGGACAGCGATGTCCAAGAGGAGGAAACTGTTGAAGATGACGCCTTTCTCAAGAGCAGACGTCGCAAGCAGGTGCATGATGATTTTATCACTTCGGCTGAATCAAGTCCTAAAGGAGGAGATAATGATGCCGACGAAGCTGCTTCGCCTCCTCCTGCTAAGAAGGGTTCAACCAGTTTCTTCGTGGACGAAGATGACCTGGACTTGTGAGTATTTATACTCTTGTTACTTTCATTTCTTGTCACCTTGTATGCTAACTGCACGCTGTACTCAAACAGCTCTGCCGATGATGATGAAGATGTTCCTCTCGCAAAGAGGGATAAACTAGCTTCTGAGAGAGCAGCGTCGGCTAAAGAATCAAACCCTTCTCCTGCCAAGTCGACACCTCCATCCCGAACGGGTGTAGAGAAGGTCCCAGTGTCGAGAGTTATTCCTTCCGATGATGCTCCCACACCGCCGGCTGGCCGCGATCACGTAAGTACTTTAATCTGTCAAGCTTTGCTGAATTTCCATCACCTTACTCTTCTTGACTTTTTCCTGGCTGCAGCCAATTTACGCTACAGTCGATGCTGTGGCGGATTTTGCTGAACAATTTACTCGCCTCGAAGCCGAAAATTCTCAACTTCGGAAGGCCGTCAAATCTTCGGCTGATCAGGTGGTCGAAGCCAACAGACTTGCTGCCGATGCCAAAAGTGAGAATACTTTGCTGAAGGAAGAAGTAAGTCGGCTGAAGCGTCAAATGAAGGATGACCAAGATGCCAGGCGTGCAGCGGCGGCTGCGATTGATGAGAAGGAGGGTGTCCTCCGTGAATCCATCAAGGGTTTACTGGGTAAAATCCTTGTAGTGCTCCGCCTCTTTCTTGATGCTTCTCCATTGATTACTAATATTCTTTTTTTTCCTTTTTCAGAGGCCGCCAACTTAACTGTCAGTCGTCGTCATCAGCTTCGGGAGGATTCTACGGCCGACGCCTTGTCACTTGCTGCTGAGTCAAATGTCCAGATCCTCAGATTGCTGCAGAAGTCCAAGGGAGCGCTGTCGAAGTTATACTCGATGATCTTCCCTAAGGCGAAGCCGGACAAAACTCTTGACGAGATGGCCGAAGCCTTCCTTATCGATCCCTCCGAACCTGTAGAGGTACTGATACGTCGCAACCGCTTGTTTGGTGCGGTTCTTACTTTCCAGTTGCTTATGGGCCACGGGATGGGATCGGAATTGGAAGAGTTTTCTAAGGCGCTGCCTGTTGATGATAAAAATCATCTAGTCAACCTTGAACCTTTCAAGAGATCGGCAATAACTTGTGCCAACCGGCTTCTGAAGTTGGTGGATGAAGCACAAGCCGAACCTGCTCCTGAGTCAGCCCCTGGTTCAACGTCGGCTAACCCTTGAACTGTTATTTGATTTGTTGTAAATATTCTCGTAACACTTTTAAATTCGGCTCTGTTGCCAAACATCCTTTTGCCTGTATGATGTGCACTCAACGCTCCCGATGGGAGTTTTTTCTTTTTTATATTAATGCTTGGTCTGAAGTGAGGACGTGCTGCAGATTCCTTCATCTTCTTCCCGTGCTGAGCTCTTTCCAAATTCCTCGGGTAACGATGAATCAGGCCTTGTTCGTCAGTTACGTGATCAGGTGTTTAGTCTAAATAATGACATTACTTCCCTTCGTGCGATGGCTGCCTTAGTAAAGAAGAAGGGAGAAATAGCGACTGCCGTTGAACAATACGCTCTTGATGGTCTTCATGTTGCTACCGAAAGTTTGAACTGTGAGTATTAGCCTGCCTTCTGATTCCAGGTATAGCTTGAATGTTCTAACATTCGTTCCTTTTCCAGTCGTGGCTTCGGATGCAGCTGAAGAGGACAGGAAGATTCATGAAGAGGTTGAGGCGATGACCGATGTTGCGCATCCAACACATGGTTTATGGCAGCATCGTCCGAAGGCCGTCATTATGGCGAAGTTCAAGTACCGGGTGATGAAGGCACATTACTATTTTGACAAGTGCTATGCCCTTCTCACGATGGTTTGGCACACCTTGTTTCCTCTGGATCAATCATCCGAAACTTTGTCTGGCTTGTTCACCCGATTCAAGTCTCCAGAAAGGATTCGGCTGCTAGTGCGGAAAGAACTTCTAGCTGGTGCTGAGCTTGCTTTTGCTTCCATATTGGCATGCCATCCATCTTTAGATTTAAGAGCCGTGGCTAACACTGAAAGGGATTTAGGCCAGTACTATGATGTTGCTAGAGGTCCTGCTCACACCATTGTTTCTCGGATGGAATCATGTCTCGAGAAGGAACTGAAGGCCCACTGGGACCGGGGATCCCGATTATGAATGTAATAGCCTTGTATTTCACATAAGACTTGTTTGCTGCGTACGCTGCACGCTTTGATTTGATTGATATTTTATTGTCGAGTGCGGCTGAGTGATCAGTTCAGCCTGCTTACTCGACGACTTTGTTGTATTTTATGCAACGTGATTGCGAAGTCGATATGTAATTTATGTGAAAGTTCGGCTTCGTCACACGGTGCACCTGTTTGAGCCTTATCTTAATGTAACCATCGACTGCAGCACTCGCGTATTTTTCGAGGCTTGGATTGGTTGTTTTTGTGTGTCATTAATCTTAGCTCTCGTAGAGAGTATTTAATTAATGTCATCGTGTGAACATGTTTTTTCTGGGCCAGTGCTCCCGATGGGAGTTAGAGCCGATGGAAAACGGTTCCGAATGTTACGTTCGGGTGTCAAAGCCTGAAGCAAGAAAAAAGGGTAACAGAAATCTGATTAGATCTTTATTCATAATGCAAAGTAACCTTGTAGGTCGTTGAAAAATAATCATATTCTATGTATAAAACCGTCGCAAGTGCGCGATGTTCCACGGATTTTTGACATCTTTTCCTGAGGCCGGATTTTTGAGCCGATAAGCTCCTCCTGGTATCACTTCAGTGATGATGTACGGTCCTTCCCATGGGGATTCCAGCTTCAAGGGTCTTTTTTGCTTCAGCCGAAGTACCATGTCTCCAACACTGAAATCTCGACTGCGTATTCGTCGACTGTGATAATTTCTCAGTGCTTGTTGGTAGACCGTTGTTCTTGCCAAGGCAATATCCCGTGCTTCATCAAGGAGATCGACAGCATCCTGTAGCGCGATATTGGAGGAGGACTCTGTGTACGCTGTTACTCGAGGCGCTTCAAATCGGACGTCGGCTGGCAGGAATGCTTCGGCTCCGTACACCAAGAAGAATGGAGTGTATTGAGTCGACCTGTTGGGGGTGGTTCGCAAACTCCATAGCACAGATGGTAGTTCCTCAACCCAGGCTCCGGCTGCGCCTTTAAGGCGTTTCTTTAAACCATCCCCTATTAAACCATTGATCCTTTCCACCTGACCGTTGGTCTGGGGGTGAGAGACTGATGCGAATTTCAATTTGATTCCTCCATCATCGCAAAATTTTCTGA
This sequence comes from Lolium perenne, assembly GCF_019359855.2. Taxonomy (NCBI): domain Eukaryota; kingdom Viridiplantae; phylum Streptophyta; class Magnoliopsida; order Poales; family Poaceae; genus Lolium; species Lolium perenne. The sequence continues at coordinate 207,727,267 of NC_067244.2, forward strand.
ATTCCTCAGAATCAAAGTTGGTGCCATTGTCTGTGACGATGCTGTGGGGCATACCGAATCGACAGGTTATTCCTTTAAAGAATTGGACCGCCATTTCAGCCTTTTGATTCCGCACTGGTACTGCCTCAATCCACTTAGTGAATTTATCGACTGCAACCAGTAAGTACGTGTGTCCTCCGGGTGATGATCTGGGCAACCAACAACCTGATCGAGTCCCCATTGAGCGAACGGCCATGCCAAGGGTATTGTCATTAAATCCGTTGCAGGAGCGTGTGGTTTTGACGAGAAACGTTGGCACGCATCGCACTTCATGACTAGATCCCTAGCATTCGAAGCTGCTGTTGGCCAATAAAATCCTGCCCTGAAGGCTTTTGCCACAAGAGCTCTGCTCCCTGCATGATGCCCACAGGTTCCTTCGTGTATCTCACGTAACAGTGCTTTTCCATCGTCAATGGCGATGCACCTTTGGAAGATCCCTGAGATGCTGCGCTTGTAAAGCTCACCATTTATTACTGTGAAGGCCTTTGATCGTCTGACGATTCGCTTAGCTTCCACGGAGTCTTCTGGAAACTCTTGTTTCAACAGGTACGCTAGGAATGGTTCGGTCCATAGAGGCTCGAGGAGGAGAACTTGTTCGGAAGAAAGGATTGGAGATTCTTTAGCCGAAGGTTTTTGCAGTGAGCTTTTTTCCAACTCTTCACCCGATAATTTTTCAGACGGCTTTTCTTTAATTGACCTTTGAGCGATCACTTCGTAAAAAACTCCATCTGGGATAGGGGAGCATGTGGACCCGATGTTTGCCAAAGTGTCGGCTTCCTCGTTACTGGCTCTGCCGATGTGCTTAAGCTCACATCCTTCGAATTTAGCCTCCATGTTCTGATACAGCTGCCGATAAGCAACCATGTTATCACTGACTGCATCGCACAGGTTCATTGACTGTTGGACCACCAAGTTCGAATCTCCGTAGATCTCTAGGCGCGTAGCGCCACATGCCTTCGCCATTTTCATTCCGTGCAGCAGTGCTTCGTATTCTGCTTCGTTGTTTGTCGGCAAGGAGAAATTCATACGTAGTATATACTTCATTTTATCTCCTTGTGGTGATATCAGCACTACTCCTGCCCCTGCTCCTGTGGTCCGCTTTGACCCATCAAAGTACATTACCCATGACCCTGACATGTCGGGTGTCGCTGGTGTCTGTGATTGGATCCAATCTGCCACAAAATCTGGGAGGATTTGGGATTTCACCGCTGTTCGGTTGACGTAAGTTATGTCGTGTGGTGCTAACTCGATAGCCCATTGAGACACTCGACCTGTGGCTTCCGGGTTGGTCATTATGCTCTTCAGGGGTGCTTCGCTCACAACTTTGATCGGGTGCTCCGTGAAGTAGTGCCTCAGCTTGCGAGCCGACCTCCATACTGCATATGCCAACTTCTGGTGATGAGGATACCTCTATCTTGCGGGGGTAAGTACTTCACTGAGGTAGTAAACGGGCCTCTGCACACCGTGAACCCTCCCTGCTTCTTCTCGTTCGACAACCAAAACGCTACTGAAGACTTGAGCTGTAGCGGCTATGTACATCAGTAATGTCTCCTTTTCGCGCGGAGTTACGAGCACCGGGGAGGTCGATAGGATTTTCTTCAAGTTGTCGAAGGAGTCTTGTGCTTCTTTTGTCCACTCGAACTTTTCTGACTTTTTCATCAGATTGTAGAAGGGCAAAGCTTTCTCCCCCAGCTTCGCGATGAACCCGCTAAGAGCTGCTAATCGGCCTGCCAACTGCTGCACTTGGTGCAGATTCTTTGGCGGCTCCATGTCGAGAATAGCTTTGATCTTCAAGGGATTAGCCTCGATTCCTCTGGCTGATATGAAGTACCCGAGTACTTGTCCTCCTGGCACTCCGAAGAAACATTTCTTGGGGTTTAGCTTGATTTTGTACTTGTCCAGATTGTCAAAGGTCTCTCGCAAGTCGTCGATGAGTGTGGCTGCGTGCTTTGTTTTCACCACGATATCGTCGATGTAGACTTCAATGTTCCTCCCGATCTGTTCCGCGAGGCAGGCTTGCATGCAGCGTTGGTAAGTAGCTCCTGGATTTTTCAACCCGAAGGTCATGACGTTGTAACAGAAAACGCCGTGTGGAGTGATAAACGCGGTTAACTCCTGATCCTCCTTCTTCAATTTGATCTGGTTGTATCCGGAGTATGCATCAAGAAAAGAGAGACGGTCGCACCCGGCCGTAGAATCGACTATTTGATCTATTCTGGGTAATGGGAAATGATCTTTCGGGCAGTGTTTGTTAAGGCTAGTGTAATCAATGCACATGCGGAGGGCGGTGGTGTCTTTCTTCGGCACCATGACTGGATTAGCCACCCACTCAGATTCCTTAAGCTCTCGGATAAATCCTGCCTTGCGGAGTCGATTAACTTCTTCACCGATTGCCCTTCTTTTTGGTTCGGAGAATCGCCGCATCGACTGTTGTACTGGCTTGGCCGTCGGGTCAACATTTAGGGCGTGCTCAGCGAGTTCCCTGGGGATACCTGGCATGTCGGATGGCTCCCATGCAAATATCTCCCAGCGCTCACGGAGGAACTCGATGAGCGCGCTTTCCTATGCGACAGCTAGGTCAGCCGAGGTGTTGACCGTTTTCTTCGGGTCAGTAGGGTGCACCTGCAGCTTCTTGGTTTCCTTTGTAGTGTCGAACTCGTCGGATCTTGCGTTTCGATTGTCGGCTGGTGGCCGTGTGTGATCTGTAGTGGCGTCGATCGCGTTGAGTTCTTTTTTAGCTCCAAACTTCGAGGCGATCTTCTGAAATTCCCTGTCGCAGTTATCTGACCGAGCGAAACTACCATGAATGGTTATTGGGGTCCCGTTGTTGCCTGGCATCTTTAGTTTCAGGTACGCATAATGAGGCACGGCCATGAATTTGGCAAACGCAGGTCTGCCGAGGATGGTGTGGTACTGAGATTCCCAGTCGACTACCTCGAATTCGACCCTCTCTTTTCTGAAGTTACTGGGCGTGCCGAAGACTATGTCCAACGATGTTTTGCCCAGCGAGTAAGCGGGTCGAGTCGGTATAATGCCATGGAACCCTGTGTCGGATTCTTTTAGCATGTCGACTGTCAAACCCATCGCCCTCATCGTGCTGGCGAATAACAAGTTCAGGCCGCTTCCTCCATCCATAAATACTTTGCCCATATTGTATCCCCCAATCTGCGCTTCCAGGACAAGGGCCGCGTGACCGGGCCTTGGGACGGCCTTCGGGTGGTCCGCCCTGCTGAAGGTGATGCTCTGCTCCGACCAATCGATAAAATCTGGCGTATCCATCATGGCCACTTCTGCGTACTTCACTTCTCGGGAGAACTTTTTGATTTCTCTTTTTGAAAAGCTGGTTTTGTGGATCATGTTGATTTGTCCACGCAGTGCTGGAAATGCTTCGACTGGTACATATTCATCTTTTTCCATTGGCTCGTACGGTTCTGGTACATATGGCTCTGGCTGATGACCATAGGACTTTGCTTTCTCTTCCATTATGCGGACTCTTGATGCAGCTTCGGTTCTAAGGTCGTCGCAGAACTGTCGAATCTCTAGGAAGTGTCGGCAGTTCCTTAATAGATGGCTGGACTTCTCCCGACCATCCTTAGGATCGAAGTAAGAGTGAAGATAGCATGGCTCCTCAAGTTGCTCTGTAGCTGAGAGGTGTGGAGAACGGGTGCGTCCTCTGATTGACGACATGTCATAGCATCGGGAGTGGACTACTGTTCTGCCCTCCTCTTCACGATGTGAGCTCCTCCGTCTCTTCCTTTGTCCAGCTGCGGTGCCGGGACTTTCACGGATACTTTCTCGCATGCTTCTGGGCGAGGTCTCTAAGGTTGCTGCCGAAGGGATACCCTCCTGAGGCACGACCTTTGAGTGGGACGCACCGGCGCCGGGGAGGCGAAGAAAACCTCCGGAGTCGACGACGAAGTGGACGCCACCGAAAATAGCTTCCGCGTTGCGAGACGATGCCATAGGGTTCGGGTGAAGCTCTTCGCGGTACGGTATGAATTCGAAGGATCCGCAGCGGACTAGATCTCTTGGCTTTGCTGGCATCGGCGACTCAAGTAAGAACGCCGCAGACGTAACTGGTGCTGCCGATGACCTGCCTTGTGCCGACAGGGTTCCCACAGACGGCGCCAATTGTCGAGGGTACTCCTCGCCAATGCCCTCCGATAGGGGCTTAGGGTTGACGGAATCCTGTAGGCTGACACGAGACATCGGTTCACAGACAAGCGGGGAGAGCAATTTACCCAGGTTCGGGGCCCTCGATGAGGTAAAACCCTTACGTCCTGCCTGTCTGTTCTTTGATTATGAGAATAATGGGTTACAATGGGGTGCCGAATAGTTCGGCTGAGATCTAGGCGAGATTGCTGTTGCTAGGGCTACCTAGCTCTAAGCTTTTTCTGGTTAAGATTGCTAAGATTGTTCGTGTCCTTCGGCAGCCCCTCTCCTGGCCTTTATATATATAGGAGGCCAGGTCTCAAGAGGTCTAACCGAATACGACTAGATTTACAGTAGTTTAGATCCAATCTTTCCTTGTTTGTTTGCTTCCTTGTCTTGCCCGTCAAGGAATCTTCTGGTACGCCGACCTAGTGGCCCATCTAGCCTTCGGGTGTCTTCATGGGCCTCCAGTTGGTCAATACAGGATAGGGCAACGTCGGTTACTCGAAGGGTAATGCCCACGTCACTAGGGTTTGGGGAGAGGTGGCTATGGGCGCCGGCCTCAAGGGGGCAAGGGTGGTGCGGCCAACTCATGGCTTGGAGTGGCCGGCCCCCTCCCTCTCCTCATGTATATATAAGTGGAACACATCTAGGGTTGCCCAAGTCTTCGAATAAAACCCCAATTCAAAAACTGCCAAATAGATGAAACCTACTTGGGGTGGGACTCTCCCTTTCCCTTTGGTGTGGTGGCCGGCCCACCTGATGGAGTCCACCTGGGACTCCTCCCCCTTTGGCTGGCCGGACATGCTAGGTGGAGTCCCTCTTCCATGGTGATTCCTTCCGGACTTTTCTAGAACCTTCTAGAACATTCCATAATTTCACCGGATCATTTCCAAACTTGGAAAGTGACTTCCTATATATGAATCTTATTCTCCGGACCATTCCGGACATCCTCGTGATGCCCTGGATCCCATCCGAGACTCCGAACAAAACTTCGAACTCCATTCCATTATCTACTTAAACGACATCAAACCTTAAGTGTGTCACCCTACGGTTCGTGAACTATGCAGACATGGTTGAGACCTCTCTCCTACCAATAACCAATATCAGGATCTAGAGATCCATAATGGCTCCCACATATTCAACGATGACTTAGTGATCGATTGAACCATTTACATACGATACCGATTCCCTTTGTCACGCGATATTTTACTTGTCCGAGGTTTGATCATCGGTATCTCTATACCTCGTTCAACCTCATCTCATGACAAGTACTCTTTACTCGTACCGTAGTATGTGGTCTCTTATGAACCATTCATATGCTTGCAAGCTAATTAGATGACATTCCATCGAGAGGGCCCAGAGTATATCTATCCGTCATCGGGATGGACAAATCCCACTGTTGATCCATATGCCTCAACTCATACTTTCCGAATACTTAATTCCACCTTTATAACCACCCATTTACGCAGTGGCGTTTGATGTAATCAAAGTACCCTTCCGGCATAAGTGATTTACATGATCTCATGGTCGAAGGACTAGGTAACTATGTATCGAAAGCTTATAGCAAATGAACTTAATGACGTGATCTTATGCTATGCTTAATTGGGTGTGTCCATTACATCATTTCATCAATGACATAACCTTGTTATTAATAACATCAATGTTCATGATCACGAAACCATGATCATCTATTAATCAACAAGCTAGTTATACAAGAGGCTTACTAGGGACTCCTTGTTGTTTACATAACACACGTGTATCAATGTTTCGGTTAATACAATTATAGCATGGTATGCAAACATTATCATAAACACAAAGATATACTCCCTCTGTTTCATTCTATAGTGCTTATAGTTTTTTAGCACGGAAATTAGCGCAAGAGTATTTTTTACAGAAGACCCATAGCTAAATGATTTGAGATCAACGTAAAATTTGGGAAATCCATATCTTAATAAATTACCATAATAAATTTGGGAGCCGAACGATTTGGGAGCTGAATGGGGAGGGGGTAATTGAAAAAAACCTAAGCTACAACCTTATATTCTGAAACAAATGCCAAAAATCTATAGGCACTATAGAAAGGAACGGAGGGAGTATTATAATAACTATTTTATTATTGCCTCTTGGGCATATCTCCAACAGTCTCCCACTTGCACTAGAGTCAATAATCTAGTTTACATTTGTAAAGATATAACACCTTGGCCTTCCGGTGCTTTATCATGTTTTGCTCACGGGAGAGGTTTAAGTCAACGGATCTGACACGCTCAGAAACGCTTGTATTTTGTAATTCATTTGCGTCTGAACGCATCACTCATTTTCCAAATGAGTCGACATTAAATATGTTTGGTCTTCTGGTGGAACCTTAACTCCACGATCTGAAATATGTCAATAATACTGTCACACACAATATAGCTTCAAAGTTCTGACATTATCGGAACTACACCAAGTTCTCAAAGAACTCTTCGACTAAAACATCCTCAGTCATTATCAAAACAATGACATACTCTGCCTTCATTTGTAGAATCCGTCACAATATTTAGAACTCATCTAAATCTAGCATAGCCAATTTCTAGCTCATTGTGCTACCTTTTAAACAACACTTAGCCTAATTGAGCTTTGTCCTCAGAGCTTCGATTAAAGCTGAAATGCTTCGCTCATCTTTGTCCTCTTGCTCTTGAGGGAATCTTTGACCAGCTTGCCAACGTGCTGCAATGTAGCTTGTACCGGTAGTCCGGTACCTTCTTAGCCCGTTCCGGTATACCCATCCTGGGATACCGGCACAGGTTCACTTGCCGTGAGCTTAACTTCGTTGTTCCGGAATAATCTTTAAACCGGTACCTTACCAGCCTACACTAGGCAAGTTCGGCATGCCTTTAGCATACCGGGGGTCATCCCCCCAACACTAGATTTTTCCAAAGGTAGCGTAAATATATTTTTTCTAAGATGTTTAGAAGAAGGTGGTATGGCTTCCAAAACATACATGTGCCTAGTGTCCTTGCGGGCGATGCGGTCTACTTCAACAGGGAACACATAGTGAAGTACCAGCTTGGTACGCGCCGGTTGTCGATGTTCGAGAAGCCAGCTGCCGCCGACTATGGGGCTCTCGTGATGGCGGAAGATGGTGTGCTGGGATTTGCCGCCGTGGTGGATGACATAAATCTGGCCATGTGGTCGAGGGAGACCGCCGGACCTGACGGAGCCGCGGGATGGGCGAAGCTCCGGGTAATCAATCTCAAGAGGCTGCTCCCTGATGGTGCCCTCTTTGCCCCAAACACTTCTGTCTACAATTAGTCAGGGCACATTGCTGAGTGGTGTCGTGGAGGGCAACCAAGTCGTTTTCGTGAGCACGCTTGGTGGCTGCTACATCGTCGACCTCAAGTCAGGAGGAGCCAGGATGGTATCCTGTGCATACTATGAAAAAATATTTCCCTACACGAGATTCTACATCCCAGGTAAACTTACTAGCTTGCATACATAATCAATCATGTACAATCCTTTGTTACAATTTGTCAGTGGCACTTAGCAGCATGAAATGAAATATGGCACTTGGGTACTGTCCATGCGCATGGCATATTACCGTCTAGAAGTTTTTATATCCTTGCATTTTTGCAGCCATGGAAGCAGCTTGTACGGGCCAGGAGCAATGAAGTTTTGTTTCAGGTGTTTGGCAAGCTCGAGTTGCTGGAGCAGGTGCTTCTGTATCAGTTAATGGGGACCCGATAGCATAGATGCTGGACATGGCACAAGCGTTTGCTCTTGATTCGTGAGACTACTTTCGGTCTAAGTTTATGGAACTTTGTTTGATAAGTCGTTGCTTCCGTCTTTGCAATTTGTAGACTTTGTAGTCAGTTTGTAGCCGACAGTCTGTGATAGAAGTTCTCACAAAATGTTGGGTCCATTTTGGTTAGGCTGCCGGGGACATGATCACTTGACAGCCGCAAATGTTGTGACCGAAGTGACAGGTGTGAGGCGAGCCAGCCGTCTTAGTTTGATAAAGAATCAAATCAGAGTATGCTGCATAGTTATTCTTTCTTAAGCAAGTGAAGGAAGTGCGAAATCAGCAATACATACGAGTAGCAACAGTATCACTTATTTTGCTGAATATGCATAAGAAGACCCGGTCTCTGAACACACAAAATGATTGACTCGTAGCATCTGATATGTATGAGCCGGTATACAATATAAGTGATCAGAAAATTATTACAGTAGTTCATATGAAAAAGTAATTGACTCATGTAATGAGAAAACTAGGAAGCATTGGCTTTGTTTGCCTGGAAAACTTAAGGACGAAAATTTAGGTTTTTTCTATACGAATTCATCTATTATATTATAATTATTTGGTACAATACATACTCAGTTCTTGCTACTAATTGAAGTATATTGTGGTCCCTATAACTTCAGAACACACAGATATGCCTAACTTCAGAAAACACAGATACATGCCTGGAAAACAAAGTCTGAACTCTATGCCAGAGTGACACACAATCAAGGAGATTATACTCTACTGATGTAGCTGAACCAAAGTAAAAGAATGCTAGTACTATTCACCAGTTCAAAAAGGAAAACCTATACAACCAATCGAGCTTTGACTGAAGAACCGAGAATTCAGGAGAGTAAGTCATAACTGTTTGTAACTGAATGTTCATGGATTAGTATTAGATCAAAAAATAAAATTGCTTTTTCTTCAAAGATATACAAAGAACACACATGAACGAAATAATAGGGCCACCTGTCCGCTCTTACATAATCCAAAAATCCAAATATCGCAAAAAACGACCAATTAATTTGAGCTCAATAACAAATTGGTAATATGACAATCGACTCCAAGTTTGTACACATACAATGCTACCTCCTCTTGGTGCTTCAGGAGGTCATAGAAAAGGCCAGTGGTGTTTTACAAGCCCGTAAATCTGAAAGGAAAGGACGTACCCAGTGCTGAGAGCTCCCGCACTGTGCGGGGTCTGGGGAAGGTGTTAGTGGCAAGCCTTACCCTCACGAAGTGCAATGTGAGGAGACCGCGACTCGAACCTGGGACCTCTCGGTCACAGGCGGTGAGGCTCTACCGCTGCACCAGGCCCGTAAATCTGAATAAACTATAAATCATTCTTAACTCGTCACCACCTCCACTCTACTTAAAATATACAAGTTCCTCATGGAATCGACTGGATATACCTTGCTGGAGCAGGATAGAAACAATAGATCGCAGTACAGTAGAGTAAGAAGAAGCCACAAATAACGGAAAAGAAGATAATGCATAAAGGAATTCCACCTGACTAAATAACATGGCAATACGTATCAAGTGACCTAAGAATAGTAATGCCTGAACTGTAAAAGAAGAGCAGAGCAAAACGAATAATAGGTCCATCCATGAAAGGCTACAACCTTCGCTGCTGCTCAAGCGCTACCCAATGGACGGGCACCAGCTCCCTCATGGCCCTGCGCTCCCTCCACATCTGCAGGTCTTCAATGGCAGATTCGTCGCCGTCATCAGATGGCGCCCACGCTGATGAGCAGAAAAAAAAGGAGAACAAAGGGAAGAAAACTAATCACCTTCACTGAAATCACCCAGCAGCAGGTTTACCTGTGGGGAGGCGGCGGCCACCGCCCATCAGTAGCCCAAAACAGGTCGATCAAGGTTCAGATGGTCCACTCGTTGCTATTATAGATAGATTAGTGTGAACTGCCTATCTAAACTTAGCAATCCCAGCACCAGTAACATCACCAAAATCATGAAAAAATCCTATGAAGTTTGTAAAATTGTTGATCATGCAAATGTTCTTATATTTTTTACAAATGTAGATGTTTACATTCCACAGGAATATGCCAATTTTCATCTTCCATTTTTTACATATATGTTTATATTCCATAGGGATATGTCATAAGCTTCAAAACAAAGTATCATCATGTGATGCAACCAACATCACCAAAGGTGTTGTATATTCCACAGAAAGTATCCGAGAAGGTTTTGCATATTCCACAGGAAGAACTTCATGCAAAACCTTCTCGGGCAAGGACGCAAGGTACACACAGTTTGCCAAACCCTTCTTAGGCCAGGTACCACGCAATATTCCAGAACTCAGCCAGAGCTGCCCGTGCAAGGGAACTAGTAAATGACATTCAATATTAGAAGAGTAGACCATCACATAAGGATGACAAATTACACGAGAAAATCTGCAAGAAAGTGGACGATACGACCTATTGCTCTATGTTTAGTAGCATCAGCAAAAGGCAGAAAGTGGACAATACAACCTACCGCTCTATTTTTAGTAGCATCAGCAACAGGCTGACTACTAAAATTACAACTGCAGCTAAGTCAACAACAGGCTGACGATTGGTACAAATACACACATTGAGTCACCAATGGTGAAACAATATGACCCAGCATCTTTAAGGTGATAGATTACATCAGTCCCTCCTAGTGACTTCCAGGGAACAGTTCATTTGAAGATTCCATTTGCTGTTTTACGAAGGATGTCTTGGATCTGTTCGACACAACATAAGCAAACAGATTATGGGCAGTATTTGTGTACATAAATGGTATAGGAAATAATACAAGAGTATGCGGAAAAAAAGTCAGCGGAAGAATTACTTGTTTCGATGATAGACCTATATTTCCCAAGTCCGAAAGCTGCCAAAACACGTTGTGTTAGAAGTTGACAAACACAACTTATACAAGTGACTTTTCGCCGTCAGGATTAAGCATTTCTCACTACAGAAATCTTACAGATTTGAATGGTCTGGGCGAATCCTCCCGGAGCTCAAGAATGTACTCTGCTCTCTTTTCACCAATACCCTGAAGAAGTGAGAACATTAGTAGGAAAAAGAAAAGGCTGCTATACCATCTATCAGATTATGCTGAAAAGCAAGGATCATACTTTCAGCTGCTGTAGCTCTTCCCTGCATCCATGGTAGGGAAAGTACATAATTAGAAAGGATGAAACATGCCGAAAATGTTTAACATATTGCAATCACACTACTCAACGTAACCATAAAAGCTTGGAGAGTTTAAACTTACTTGTTTGCAACATTTAATAACTCAAGGTATTGTTGAATAAGAGATTCCTGCGTAAGATAGAGACATTTAGAGATCTGTGATGAACTAAAATAGGTTGCTGATGTACAAAATATGAGGAAAATCATGCAGACCTTCAGGTTAGATCCCAGTGCATTAAATTTATCAAGAGGTGTACCACCTGGAATCTTCTCAACCATATGATATTCTCCTATTGGAGTTTTCGGTTCCACTGAAGGAGGGCAAGTGACATCATCAGCTGTCTGCTGCTTGAGAGCCATCACGTTGGAAGAAATGGGGGAGAGCACTTTCCTAATGGGCGATTCAGACCTGTCCTCAAAGCAAGGAGCCAACGAAGGAGGGGCCACTGCAAAAAAAACATCCTATACGGCTCAGAGTATTATTGAAACATAGATCAAGTTCCAAACACAGAAGTAAATTGCAAGTAGATTGTGTGCAGTTACTTCCTTTTGAATAGTGAGTTTTATTTTCTGGTAACTGGCTTACACTGACATTTGTACATTCAGAATCTATATTCAATAGAAAATATAAACTTTATGCATTTTTCAAACAACATACCCTTCTTAATTGTCTTTACTTCATCTCGTGGGCTCGGTCTTGGTGTGTTTTTGGCTGGAGTATGGACTCCTAAATCGAAAAGCACCCTGTGTAACAGAAAATAAAATAGCTAAAATCTCGGTATAATTGCATAAGTTCTATGTCAACTTGTAGAGTGCAATTGGAGACGCTTACTTTTTAATTTTTCCACCATCTCGGTCCATTGCTTTAGTCCTACTAGAAACCAGGGCAGATTTTGGTAGTTTCATATGGCTCATGGAAGAAGGAGTCTTGCATCCAGTTGGGGAGAAAAGCCCATTCGTTCTTTGGATGCTCCTGGTTTTTCCCTTTGATTCCAGCCACACTTGCAATTTAGCTTCCATGTCAACCTTTACTTTCGGAGTTTGCTCCTTGCTTGCCGAAGACATGTTGGTCAACATATGGCCTGAACGAGCAGCCAGACTCAGTGTTTGGACTGCCTCCTGGTATTCCACCGGATTCTGAAACAAACAGAAGGCTATCAGCAGGGGTCTTTACTCCATGTGATGAGAAGGCTGCAGCTGAAACTCACCAGACATGCTACCATCACAGCACGGCTATTGCCTCCTAGCGAGTCCTGTAGTATGCGGGTCAGTTTACTCTCCCTATAAGGTACCCGCGGCTCGTTCCTCTTCAGAGCTGAAATGACATTCGACAGGGCAAACAGCGAAGAGTTGATTTTGGAGCTTTCTTGAAGGCGGATCCCTTCATTGTACGTCCTTCTGTTGTCCTCATTTCCTGAAATTGAATAACCAACACAGCATGGTCTTAAGCTGGAAATGCGAAGCCTGTACAGGTTATGTGCCCATCATTACAGGGAGCCATACCAGCCAAGTCAATGAGGTTTAGCTTCCCTTTGACAGTATCATTACTGATCCGGATAGAGAGCACCGCATGGCTCCTACTCGAAACATCGTTCAGGCCTGTGTGTGCAACCTTCCTCCTCTGCACACCGATCGAGTAGACTTCCTGAAACTCCTCCATGGACCGCACAGGGACCTTAAACCATGAAAAAACAGCAGTAAGTGCACTGCAGGAAGCTAGATTCTAGCAAACAGATTGACCAAGCCGAGCAGATTACCCAAGCCAAGCCCTTGAGCTGCAGGTTACCATCCTTGTCATCCAAGGCCATGATCTCCTTCGCCTTGGGCTCGAGCAGGTCGTAGCACCGCTCCAAGTACACCTCGTAGTACGAGATCTCCACGGAGCACCACGTGCCGGTGCAGCGCGCCAGGACGGTCGATACCGACAAGGGGATGAGCCCCGGCAGGTCCTCGCTGCCCTGCACACACAGCGACAACACGGTTTCAGAAACGGGTTGGCAACCCAGCTGCTAGTGTGACATTTCGTCGAGCAGGTAGTGGGTGGGACGTGGAGAAAGGGCTGGAGACCTGCATCGTGTAGGTCTTGCCGCTGCCGGTCGCCCCGTAGGCGAACACGGTGGCGTTGGTCCCCTCGAAGATGGCCGGGATCAGGGCGCTGACCTCCTGGTCAAATATGTCGGCGACCCGGTCCTCTTTGCCGAAGTATGAGTCCACCTTGTAGCACTCGTTCCGGCTGCAGGATTCAGGCGTAGATCGGGTCACCCAAAGGAACAATAAGAGGTAGTGGAATCTTAACTAAGGTCGCATCTGCTGAAGGGAGCTACGAAATTGGGGGAGATGTCGGTAATTGCTGTATTAGGACAGGAAGAGCTCCGCGGGTTCTAGCGGTGGGTACCTGGTGTGCTGGTCCTTGAGCTGGACGGTGACCTCGCCGCCGGGGCGGGTGCCGACGAGGGAGACGCAGGGCGCAGCCGCGGAACTGGCCTCCGACGGGAGGGGTGGGCGCACCCGAAGCACGACACGCACCGACTGCAGGGAGGATGCGGAGGAGGCGCCGGCGGCTGCGGCTGTGGCGGTCGTCATTGGAGCGAGGTTGAGGGGTCGGATCCGGTGGGGAGGGGAGTAGATCGGGAGGGCGCGAGCGAGGTGTTTGGTCGCTCCGGTGTGGTGGGGAAGACGGCGAGTGGTGACCGTTGTGAAGCGGCCGGGTAGGTTGTTCGAATTTGAACACGGGAAGCGGTGACATGTGGTGGTGATCAAGACGTGGGCACGGAATTTGAGCTCTGGGCTTGTCCGAGGGTCCGCATCTGCTCGTCTGCTTATCATTCGATCCAGACTTGGTTCTTTCTTTTTTTTTTCCCGGAAAAAAATTTAAAACTTGGTCCACCTAAATAGTTTATCCTAAACTCTAAATTATTTATTTTTTTAAACTCTAAATTATTTATGGTCCTTTTCAAAACTTTAAAACTTCTAGTTAACCGTATAGTCACCACATGCTTAATGTATAGTTTGAGTCACTAGATTTAGCAAATTTTAGCCCCTATGGATCAAAAACATCTAAGACATGCTAGATTGTTTGGCTACTTTATCTAGGTTGCGCCATTTTAGATAGCTGCACCCGGATCCGCATCAAATCCCCGTCTCCTCTCTCAGCTTGCTACAGTAGCAGGCAAATCCGGAGGTGGCGGCGGAGGTGAGGCGCCGGAGTAGATTTCCTGGGATAGGAGTAGTTTCCCGGTGGTTTGCCGGTTAGGTTTAGAGTGGAAGATCTGGTTTCGTGGCCAGATCCAGAGCGGGCCGAGTGCTGGTGGCATCCCTCTCTGCTCCGGCGGCCGGAGTCCAGGGAGCCTCCTCCTCGACCGATCTCTATAATAAGGCCATCGTCATCTCCCTCGAGCTTCTCTTGACGCCTCTTCTTCCGCTCCTGACCGGCCTTGGTGGTGAGGGGGATTGGACGGAGTCGTCGTCAAGGGCTTGATCTGGAGGTGACAGGGGGTAAGTGCCTCTCTGGTGCTTCAGCGCGGCACCAGGCGGCCCGTCGCTGACGGCCTCCCTCCAAATCCATGGGGGATTTTGGACTAGAGCTCGTCGACGGCTACGCTCTTTGATAAGGCGCCTAGGAGTCATCAGCTGACGAGAAGGTTGCCTCCTTGGCCGGCCATGGTGGCGGGGGAGGTGGGCGCGGAGGCGGACTGCTTGGTCTCTTCAGGCCTGACCGGCCGTGGAGGCGAGGGGGGAGGTGCCATGCAGTCCTGCTTCTTCTTCTACCTAATGATGCAGTACTCGTCGCGTCCGACTCTCTCTCTCGCTTGCTCAAGCCCCATGGTGGTGGCTTGGTTGCGGGAGTTGATAGATGGCGGTGACGGCTTTGATGAGGAGCTCCTCTCCGATGTTTTTTGGCGTCGGACTGAATGACAGTCACTGTTCAAAAACTAGGCCGATTCAACGATTACTAGGCCGATTAATCGCTACTAGGGGCTTGACCGTGTCGATTACCATTAATCTCTTGTGTTAATCATTTATCCCGATTAATCAGTCTGAAAGTCCGACTACTAGATATTTTCCAGATTAACTACCACACTAGGTCAAAAAAAGTTACAATATTTTCAATGCAAATCGCTAATACAGGCGCTACCTCTCCCCAGTAAACTAGATTTTGTGAAGCTCCCGCTTGATTGCAGCCTCCAGTAGCTTTATTTCCACTTTTGCCAAATAGTTTCTTGCCCTCCTAGACCAGTTACTCATAGTTTCCCAGACCTTAGATTATAGGAGCTCGATCACCATGAGGAGCTCGTCTAGGAATTGGAGGACGCCTTCAATAGGTTAGGTGGTAGAGGTGTAAGAGGGGTCGTACCCTAGGTAGGTGGTGGGAGAATATAAACTTCAGAGGTGAGAGGAGAAGAAGTGGAAGGAAGGAACGCGGCTTCGTCTAGTGGATCCTAATTCGCTCCTGGCCTTAAAGATTAGGTCATGGAGGACAAGCGTATAAGTTTTTCCAGGATTTTAGGCTTTAGAGAAGTAGGGAGAGACATATAGAGGTTCATATACTATTATTTTTCTTATATAAATTGTTTTAAGTGCTAATTTGTGTAGATTGCACCAATTAATAGCCGACCGATTAAATCAGTTAATCGTCCGAATTCCGATTAATCGCTACTCCCAAGCCGGCCGAGCAGTTAACGATTACCGATTTCCGTAACATTGATGACAGTAGGGTTGTCGCTCCGCTGCTGCTCTGCTCCGGCCAACGGTGTCTCCTATGCTTCGTCTCCAAGTGGTTTGTCCCCGGAGATGATGGCGCAGTCCGTTGTCCGAGCTCGATCTGGAGGAGGAAGATGGAGGACTTGATCACGTTTTTTTGTTTTTCCCTTTAGGGTCCTCTCTGCTTATTTCCTACACCCCTATGTAATTCTTTGTATCTCTTAGGGTCGTCTTTTACTCCAGTTATTAATAGCAGCTTTGTCGGGTTTCCACCCGAAAGAATTTCAAAAAAAAAAAGATAGCTGCACCCGACAAAAACTTGGCAAACTGAATGGTGTGTCATGTACACCAGTTAAGCCATTTAACATGTCGTGATCAAGTGGATCATAGAATTTTAAAGTTTTGGGAGGGGACATAAATGGTTAAGAGTTTGCAAAGGGCCTATTTAGGTCAAAAAACACTTCGATCATAGGTCGTGTCCAGCAATAGATAAAATCACTCAAGTCCAGCCAGTGTTGGTATAAATATGGTGACGGTTTTCCACTGATAAATTTAATAACTATCTTCTTGTTGTTGTTATTATAACATGCTAACCTTTATATTGATAATAATAATATTATTATTTTATAATAGGAGAGGTTCTTCACCTCTGATCTCAAAAGAAAACAAGGTTTTGACAAGTTCTTGGTGCCCTGGGATAGAACATGTTGTCGTCTGTGGCCTTTGCAGCCAACTGATATGATCGGTCTAGATTAACTTCACTGTGGTGACCCGGCATACCACTGCATGCTGTAGTATGCAAGTCTGATATAACACCAATGAAACACCGTTCCACTATTATTATATCGCTCAGAGTGGTACAACAGAAACATATGCGGATCCAAGGCATGTCTATAGAATTACAACATTGACTCTGTTACATAAGATCATCACAGCCTCCTACTTTACAGTGAGGTAAAACTGCAAATAAACTCCATAAGAACGACTCGTAGTCTAGTCTTATCACGAACTCTATTTGTAGAGTATTTAACTAGCTATAGAGGCTATGAATAGATTCTAGCTAGATAGGAGCTAGGTTTAGGAAACTAGCAGCACGACGCGCACTGACTGCAGGGAGGATGCGGAGGAGGAGGCGGCTGTGGCGGTCGTCATTGGAGAGGGAGGTTGAGGGGTCGGATTCGGTCGCTTGGCGACCGGGAGGGGAGTAGATCGGGAGGGAGCTCCGGTGTGGTGGGAGTGGGACGGAGGAGGGGGAAGACGGCGAGTGGTGACCGTTGTGAAGCGGCCGGGTAGGTTGTTCGAATTTGAACACGGGAAGCGGTGGACATGTGGCGGTGATGAAGACGTGGGCACGGAATTTGAGCTCTGGGCTTGTCCAAGGGTCCGCATCTGCTCGTCTGCTTATCATTCGATCCAGACTTGGTTCACCTAAATATAGTTTTTTCTTATACTCTAAATTATTTATGGTCCTTTTCAAAACTTTAAAAGTTCTACTCCGTATGACCGTATAGTCACCGCATGTTTAATGTATAGTTTGAGTCACTAGATTTAGCAATTTTTAGCCCGTATATATGGATAAAAACTAACACATGCTCGATTGTTTGGCTACTTTATCTAGGTTTAGATTGCTGGACTCAACCATTTTAGCTTCTCTGGAAAATTCTTAGACCCTCTAAAGTAAAAAATAAAAGAAAAAAGCTAGATCACACCATTTATGATAGCTGCACGGTGTGTCATGTACACCAGTTAAGCCATTTAACATGGCGTGCTTAAGTGGATCATAGAATTTTAAAGTTTTGGGAGGGGCCATAAATGGTTAAGAGTTTGCCAAAGGGCTATTTGGGTCCAAAAAAAACTCTTCGATCCTAGATTGTGTCCAGCAATAGATAAAATCACTCAAGTCTAGCCAGTGTTGGTATAAATATGGTGACGGTTTTCCCCTCATAAATTTAATAACTATCTTCTTCTTGTTGTTGTTATTATAACTTGCTAACCTTTATATTGATAATAATAATATTTTATAATAGGAGAGGCTCTTCACCTCAGTGCCTTTTGCAGCCAACTGATATGGTCGGTCCAGATTAGCATCACCAATACTAGCTACTCCCACCGATCCATAATATATGTTGGACATTTAGTACTAAGTTAGTATAATTTTTACACTTCATCTAAAATAGGTGTCTCAAATTTTTTTTAGATACAGATGTATCTATAATTAAAATGTATCTATAACGACACATCTATTTTTAGATGGAGGGAGTACTAATTTTTTGATACTTGCTATAGATGGGAGAGAGTACTTGCATTATTTCTCATGACAACATGGATCCATGTGTAATTCTCTTATTATATTATGTATTTATGTCCATGGTACATGCACAGTTATTTGCTCGTAAATTATGCCCACCTTCACTTCTTGTATTGCTCTCTTACTCATCCGATTTTCTTTTGGATATTTTAGCTTGCAAAAGAAAGTTGTACCAATGTTGTGATGAATATAAGGAAATTGAATTTCAGGTTCTAGATTCATTCTATTGACTTAGTATGATCATGACATAAATGAAAAATAGGTACGCTTTTATATATGCTATTTACCGTGTTAGTTACTAACAATTTTCCATATCAATATTTTTTTAAGGAGCTGCAACCGGAAGAGATAAAGACATAGCAAGTGGTGAATATTTTGCGGTCTAGGACCTGAAAGTTGATCACCACTTGGTCTGTCCTGAAACATACAGTCCCAAAACAAAAAGATGCATGAGTATGTGTTTTGGCAATTTATTTCCGCCGCATCAGTTACTAGATTATAGTAGCATGATAATTGTATTAATAACGATCAATTACGACGATAGTACTACATAGTTACGACTTACGAGACAACTTTTTATATGATTTTAGTCATTGCGATATTATGTATGACAAGAGAGCAAACTATTCAAGTGTTATCACTTGTGTTGTTACTTAATTATTGTGGTGCTTAATTTTCTCTTTATAACAACAACTGTGCTTCATGTGTTCATCTTCAGTCCACAAAGTTCTTGTAGGAGGTTTTGGGCGTGAGATGCTGATACTTGTTTGTTTATTTATTTGTTTGTGGTGTATAAGTTCAGCCTATGGTTATGTAACAGGCTATTCATTTTTTTTCTGAGCACTAATAAGTTCAGTATATATAATTCGTGCAACAGGTGTTTTTTAGTCTAGCCGTCAGCTGTTTGTCGGCCCGAATCCAACAAAGATCTTTTTAAACGAAAGTGAAAGCCAAGGAGCAAGTAAAAAGGTGACCAATGGATCAAAGTGAAAGGCAATTGACTTCCGTACTGAATACTGATACACACCCATCTCGTCTTTTACCATTCCTAGCTCTCTTTTCCATAGAAGAGTTAGAAGCCAGATCTTGTGGCGTCGATCCTATGTTTTCATTTTGGAATCCTTCCCTTTGTCAGTTGTCACATAGTCTTGCTACCAAAAAAAGGAGGACCCGAATGGGCGTCGTGTCGAAGTTCAGAATCTCGTTGGTCGTTGGCTCGTTGCTGTTCTGCAGACGATTCTTTCTTGCAGACAAAGATGAGAAACGGAACATGCGGCATCGGCGACAGCGTACGGCCACGGAGAGAAGACGCGCCAAACCGAGCAGCACCCGACCTCCACATGAGCGTCGTCTTGCTCCGATCGGCAGCCCGGGTCGGGTCCAGGCCGGCGGCATATAATTGGAGGAGAGGACACTACACTGTCTAAATGCGACGAGATCGGCCACTCTGGTCTTGTCTCCCACTTATTTCTTGCTCGCTTCTTGTTTTATCACAGCACGCGTGTCAGAAATTAGCCGGGCAGCGTACCCATCTTGTGTCGAGTTCCTTGCTTGGCCAAACATGGCCACGCCGGTAGAGTACCAAGGAGTAACGACATGTACATTAGTAGAAATCTCAATAAGAGGTTTTCGAGAGGGCCAGGTTATAAAGGAGGGAGACAATGACGGTAGGAACATTGATAGTGAAGTTGAAGGTGCACCTGTGGTGATCCCTCCACCATCGTCGAGCAGCTTGACAGTGATGGGTATCAAGAGACTCAGATTGGAAGGAAATAAAATCGGCTCCGGGAGGATTATGACCGGGCGCAATAAGTACAATTACCTTTGCAGAGAAGATCGGCATAACATATATACCATGTGCCACGTTGGAACAAACCAATCTGATTGACGAGAATGGGCGATTTTGACAAAACTAACCTATTTCTGGTAACAACGCACGAAATAACCTCTCCCAGAAAAGATTACAATGAGCCTAGTTAGGTAGTAATGTAACCTGCGCTAACTAGATTTCCATCTTTTTATTTCAGGCAAGGCTTTTATATCCGAAATTGACGAGGACACTTGTAGACATAGGGTGGAAATTATTAAATTGGAGAGTGAATTTGCTACCCACATGGGTAGCTACGCATGAGTTAGCTGCCGTTAGATCTGCGCATAGATTCGTTCTTGTGCATGTTGGCCTTTGACCGTGTCCCGCCTGCTACACAAACCAAAATGCAAGTGGGGCTTACCATGGGGACGGCGCACTAAATCGTTGGCGTGAGTTGTTTTTTCCTTTGGCGGGCGGCAACGGCTGTAGCGAAAAGAGTGGCCTGACGCGCTTTTACTATATGGCTCCCGCGCTTGCTACAAAATCTGACAAAAAGAGCGAGAAAGTGATTGGCATCTCGTGGCACCGAAAAAGAGATGCTAGGCCACGGCATAATGGAGGGACAGGGATGAACCAGTATTATTTCATTTGTATCGACCTAGAGCATACGTCAGACATAGCACCTGAGAAAAACAAATGGCTGAAAATAGGTTTGTTGGCATGTAAATATTTAAATATCTACTGGCCAGACAGAGTACTGTCATACACCATATTTCCTGGTTTCGATCGGCCATACTTTAAAACTGCTTGCAATATCGTACCGTTTGGTCAGCTAGAGCATACCTCGCATGTATACTACGGTGTGATCAAATAATTGATATTGTTCCTTAGCTACTTGCATACGTACGACATTTGTTCCTTAGCTGCGTGTATAGTGTTCAGCAAGAGCTACAATACCTCACGATATACTACGGTGTGATCAAATAATTGAACTTCACAGTACCGCGTTCACATGCAAAAAAAAGACCAGTTCCTCAAACACTGTAGATAAACAATTCCTCAAAACTATGCAGCCCACTTGGTTGCGTTTGGTCCACGGTTGAGACATCAAACCATGTACAATAACTATCTATATATAACAGTGTTTTCTTGTGAGTTACAGTAATTCGTGTGTGGGTACAGTGCACTGCGTAAATGAACAGCGAGGCTTCCAAATTATTGTGCGCTGCAGTCTGAAAAACCCGTTCATCTCTCTGGCACTGTTGTGCTTCTTCCAGCTCCGGCCCTCTGCAGTCGTCTTCAAATGATGTCACATTCTCAATCTTCTGGTCGAATTTCTCTACCATAGTACTTTGCCGCTGTCCAATCAAGGAAAAAAATAGCTGGCTATAGCTTCGCTATAGCACCGCTATAGCTTCTGGGACAGCCTTCCGCTACGCTAAGCATGTTTCGTCCGCTATGGACGCTAAGTCCGCTAAGGTGCCGCTAATTACCGCTAAAGAGTATAGCCGCTAGAGGAGCTATAGCACCGCAAACAAAATTGCTCCATCACACTAGAACTTGAAGCCTAATGCATGTTTTCATTGGCCGAAAACCAAGCCCTCGATGCATAGTCAATTGCTTCCATCAATAACCTAGCCATTCCTCTCATTTTCGCTCGGTAGCTAGCGAAGGATTGAATCCTGATGCAGCTAGAGCAATCCACAATCTCTATCACCAAGCCGGTTGTCCTCCACGGCTTCTACGCCCAGGCCATGACAACGGTGGCTAGGGAGACATGGGCTGAATTGAGACGACTAAAAACACCGTGATGTCTCATACTGAAACTCAAGATGGATTTTCGCAACTCCTATATCCTCTACTCTTTGTTCCTCGGTGTATTGGTTCAGATGCCACACAGTAGAACCACAAAATTAATTTGTATACAGAAGCTTGTTTGTCTATTCAAGAACTAGAACTGCTACATCGAAGCTTGCTTCTCTATCCTTTCCTCTTTGTACTGTACTTCTATACGTGGAACAGATGCAACCTGCCTATTCAATTCCATTCAACCCCTTGTCATTTTTTAGAAATAAGGATCGTAGATAGAATTGGCGTATCTAGTTTAGGTCCATAGCAGATTATAAGAAATGCAATAGTCTTGGAGATGAAGAAAAATATTATATTTCATAATGCATGCTGAGATTCTATGTTTATGCGACATATATTACTTTTGTTAGGGAAAACCGCTAAATGGTTTAGC
Source organism: Lolium perenne (assembly GCF_019359855.2). Classification (NCBI taxonomy): domain Eukaryota; kingdom Viridiplantae; phylum Streptophyta; class Magnoliopsida; order Poales; family Poaceae; genus Lolium; species Lolium perenne. Next base: position 207,749,455 of record NC_067244.2, read on the forward strand.
TTCCGCTATTGCGCCGCTATAGCTTCTGTAGCTTCTAGACGAGACATCCGCTAAATCAAATAGCCCGCTATTTTTTTCCTTGTGTCCAATACTACACACATCCAAATGGTTCACCATCCAAGCGGTGAAGAAGTTGAACACCTAGAAGCCATTGTTGGAGCCTCGCGTCCGCCGCAACCTGATCGGTGCAATGTGTTTACAGAGCTGCAGCGTGAAACCAGATAATCTCTCCGACTGTTGATCTTCGTCCAGCTCCAGCCCTCAAACAGTCATCTTCAAGCAGCCACGCACAACCGACATCGCACTGCTATCTGTGAACAGACGTCTTGAAGCTACTGCGCACAGCCGATGACACACTATCAAGCTCCTGGACGAACTTCTCTACCATCATGCTTTGCTGTTGTCCACACAAAATATATCCAAAATGTTTCGTTGATCCACGCTGCAAAGAAGATGAAGTGGCAGCCATTGTTGCAGGAGAACATTCATCGAGCATTCCTACGAACGTGATAGAAGCAGCTTGCTACGGACGTGATATATATACCAGCTGCCCAGTCCTCAGTGGGCCCCTTTATTTGAATTCAAATGGGTGCTAATTACCATCTAGGAAATAATAGGATGTACACTAAACGGTGGGAGCTCTTAATCACCTTTGACCAAGTGTACACGTGTCAGCTGGTGGAGGGGTGTGCAGCTACCCCCGTGGGTAGCGAGGTTCCTCCGTATTAAATTGTATGTTTGAAAATACACTAAAATATGTTATTTACATACCAAGTACAACATGCTCATACTGTTACAATATTGTCGGCCCCATTGTTACTTTTAATGCACATTTAGCCACGAAGAAATTAGTAAGAATCATGTCAACGTTCAATTTATATTTAAAAGTTCCAAAAAATTGCTTACGTCATACACTGGAAACGGCTATAAAGATATTTGTTTGTCCGTGTGCTTTAGAGATTTTTTACATAAATACGTATATAGTTTACAGTTTATGGGATCTATAAAATATAATTTAATAAGGAGGAACTTTACAAAAGTGCGTTTGAATTTATCCCAACATGAACTTATTCGATGATAAGAATTATAAAAGTATGACAAAGAACACAATAGCTACCATCTAGCGGCATTGCTATGTGTTTAACTATGTCAAATTAGTAAACAAAAAATGCTTGTTAATATGTAGCATGAAAGCATAATTTCTAAAAAGTACAAAAATTTAGTACAAATTGTAATTATCTCAGTTTGCCAAGAACCCAAATTTTGCTTCAACCATCTCTAGTTCCAAAGCACGACATCTGCTATATGGGTAACCTGAAACCCTCGGCCCGCGTAGGGCTCCATCGCTGCTCATCTCCACCGTGAAAAGGCCATCGATGTTGTCACACTTATTTTTCCACATCTTCTAGGTTTCGACTCTGAGATGGTGGAGCAAAGTCTAGGCAACCACTCGGTGACTACCAAAATCTTACCCGATGATATTTGTCAGCAATGAACAGATCGAACGATGTGGGTTTTATCTTCTCCGCAAATTGGACACCTTCAACGCCGCACCCTATCTTAGAAGATGTCATATCGTTGCTTTGTTTTTGGGGTTTTTTTTAAATGCTTCTCTCGGTTTCTATCATCCGACAAAGAAGAAAAGAGATTGTGACTCGTATTGTCGTATGCCTCTTTTTCCTAGGTCTAGAGCCTGCAGAAGCTCATCAAATATGGAGTTTAACATTTTATTCTTGACCTCTCTCTCGATGCAATATTTCTCTATTTTTTATCTTCAATATTAAAAGGATACACACAAAAAACATCTGCTTTGCTCTGATGGTAAATGAAAAAGGGATGGAGTCCAATTGTGGTCCGCCCCTCAAAATTAATTATTCTTCATTCTTTTCTTTTTTTGCTTTGTCTTATTGGTATTGATTGTCAAAGAAAACAAAAAACAAACTCACACATATATAGTGGAGAAAGATGACACAACATGCTTAATATGAATCAATCCTACATAAGAGAGGTTTTTTTGTTGTAAAGGTATTTTACCCTTATCCATTATTTTGGTAACAATGACATCGTAGCTAGAGTATTGGACTAATACTTGCCTCCAAGATTATTCCCAGGTTTTAGTTCATCAAGCATATTGGTGTATCAATGGAACTGGAAGGTGAAGGGAGAACCCCCACTTCGAAGTAAAGAAGGGAGACATTTTTTTCCAGAAGCCCGACACCTGGCTCGGCGGCACCGGCCCTAGCACCGGCTGGTCCGGCACCTGGCCATGCGGCACCGACCGTGGCGCTAGCCGGTCCGGCTACGACCGGCTATGGCGCCGGTGCACACCGGAATAATTCCAGAGGCATCTCCAAGCTCGCCCGACACCTGGCCCAACGGCACCTGGTGTGGCACCGGCTGGCCCGACGACGACCGGCCGTGGCGCCGGTGCACACCAGATTGAATCCAGGGAGCTGGAGTGCTCGCCCGGTGCCAGCCCGACGCCTCGCCCAGCGGCTGCCGGCCGGCCCGGTATGTGGCCCGGCAGCACCGGGTGCTACACGAGCTGGCCCGGCGCCTCGCCCGGCAGGTTGGCCACCTCGACCAAATGCTGAGATGGACACCACTCCAACAGCTGGATTTCGAGCTGAACTAAAAATACCCCTTCACCTACCTCAGAACAGTTAGGCACTACACTATACTATGTTCTTGAGCTCTCTCTCTCATACTCCATTGTTGCAAGCACTAAAAGCTTCAGATCTCCCTCCTCCTCCACCCAAACTCTCCCGCCGGGAAAAAGCTAGAGGAGATCTTGATCTACAATCTCACCGAGTCAAATCTTGTTCTCCCTTGTATTCTTCAAGTTACATGCTCTCTAGGGAAACCCTAGGTGGGCAGAATCATCCGGAAGCATCCGGGCTGTGGATTTGCTCCTGACGAGATTGTGAAGGCTTGGAGGCTGCCTCAAAATCTACCACAAGTGAAAGGGCTATTCGTTCGTGGGATAGGCTTGGAGAAGAAGGTGAGCATTCGTGGCATTGGGAAATCTTTCGTGGACTACCTCTCCAAACGTGATGTACCTGCTTGCAAAGAAAGGGAACACGGGAATACATCTTCGTCTCCGCGTGCTTTCGGTTATCTCTAACCGAACTCCTTACTTGTGTTATCTAAACTGTGAGAGCCTTCGTGCTTGAGTTACTTGTATTATCATCTAGATTGTCTCACCTAGTTTGTATTAGGCTCACATTTATATTCCGCAAAGCCTAATACTGCAAAGAAAGAATTAAAATTTGTAGAAACCTATTCCCTCCCCCTTCTAGGTTTACCATCTCTGAACTTTCACATGTGTTTCTCTTCCCGTTTACCGATCATTCTATTTGTCACCGTTAAGACCGCACCCGTACGCGTCTTCTTCCCTCGTGTCATGTTGTTTCTCGTCTCCTCGTTGTTTACATCATTGGTTCTTCCTCCGCTCCACCCCCTTTCCCTTCATCCTCCTATGACTCCACCGTCGCTCCTCCTCCCGCTTCGACCAGCATTAGCATTGGTGATGTCAAGGAGGATGACATAGTCCAATCAAGCATTCATCTAAGCCCGACATAAAATTCATCACCCATTCATCCGACGCTCGTGGTCCACCATTTTTGTCATCGTTGATTTGCCGTCGCCTCGTGCCCATATTCATCCGATCCTCATTTTCTCCTTCCCCCCGCTCCTCCTTGCGCACAACTGCATGTACTATTGATCCGACAATATCCGAGCATTTGATTCCTATAGGGGCTCACTTGATTTATAGGATTTCTAAATACTATGAATTTTTTTCCACCAGAAGCAGTTTGATTTGTAGGATTATATCCCATGAAAATCTTGTAGTGTAAATTATACTAGTACTATATGGAAATAACATGAGGTTAGACCTTGTGAAAAATTCCTTCGCTCCTGCAGATTCCTATCGTACAAATCAAAGGAGCACTAAGACGTGTCGGTATGATGCGCTACATTTTGCAGCGATGCAGCGAGATCCGAGGGCTTGAGAAAGATCCTGAGATGCATAGCTAGGTGGGTTCTTAATGATTTTGGGGGCGTCGTGGGTGGCCCATGCAGTGCAGCTCATCGCTCAACAACTTAAATATCGATCATGTCGTGTCAATGAACTGTTCAGTGTCATGCATGCCCAACTAACTTTAACTGCTACGATGATCATGATTCATGGGGACACACATGCATCTGTCCTGCTGGGTGTAGGGTATTTAGTATTGCACTAGCGAAACTGACAGTCCATCCACGATCCGAGCTCCTTGTCAAAACTTGTACTCCGTAGTACAAATTGTTCTTGCCGTATGTTAATGTACTCTTAGTAGGTCTTAGTCCCCCTCCTAGTACTCTGGATTATTCGCAATTTTCATTATTCCAGGTCTAAACAGGACTACCGTCTGAATTTACCTTGGCCAGCACCACATGTGGACACGAAGCAGAGTACTGGAGTAGACTACAGTCTCACTCCTGACGTGTGAAAACAGAGCATATATTCTTCTTGGCTACCTACCAATACACGTAGTTTTGCCAAAAAGGACCATTTGCCCCATTGAATTGCCAGAAAGGATGACCTATGAACGGAATTGCCAAAAAAGACCACCCTATACGTAGCGGCAGGACCCCTAGGCGACACGTGGCGGCAGGACCTGCCACCGGCATGGGTGGCGGCACGTTACGCCGGCGCGACGCCGTCAGCCAGCCGGCGCGGGAAACAACACGGTGGTGCGACATGCCACCACACCGTGTGGAGGCATGCTGACGTGGCCGCACACCTCGCGTGGTCGGCGCGGGAAACGATGTGGTGGTGGGCCATACCGCCACACCGTGTGGAGGCAGGCTGACGTGGCGGAGCACCTCACGAGGCCAGCGCGGGAAACGGCGTGGTGGTGGGCCATGCCACCACACCATGTAGAGGCACGCTGACGTGGCGGGTCTACTGCAGCTTGCCGCCTGTGGCTCTGGCAGCAACCTCCTGTCGCCTCCGTCTGTGGCGACACGTGCCACGTGTCGGCTGGCCGGCGTGCCGCCACGCTGCAGGTGGTTCTTTTTGTCAATTATTTTAAAAGGTGGTCCTTTCTAGCAATTCAGTGGGGCAAGTGGTCCTTTTTGGCAAAACTTCACCAATACACACACGAGAATGAGATGAGATGGCTACCTCCCGCGTAAACAGATATGCAGCAACCACTTTCTCTACGACTCTGTACCCTTCACTTTCCTCTCAGGAATATGGAATTCTGGATAACTCCTACCTCCGACAACAGAGTTCTCGGAAAGGAAGAATGGAGAAAGCAATATGTAGTTAGCATTCCTATACAAAATTCCGCTGTTATTCAGCGGAATAATGAGCGCATGGAGGAAAAAGGACAGTGAAGATGCAGCAATTTCCAAAAACCTGTACAGTACAACAGCTGTAGCAGCAAAGTGATGTACAATGCTACATGAAAATGACACAGACCAGACCATGGCTTCACCGATGAAGGATTATTTCAGGGGCAGGATAGAGTATACTAAAAAAAATGTAAGATCCCCGTGGGAAAATGTTCCTTTTGGGAAAATCTATGCTCAATTTGCTGAAAGTTTCTGCTCAACATATAGAGATCTATACCCAAGTCCGATCTATACAGCTCCCCAACAGAGGAGGGAGACACCGACAGTGAAACAAACTAATTGAACCGAAAAAGAATCAAGACTTCTTTGCAAATTGATTTCGAGCCAACTATAGTACCTGCACTGCAGAAATGGATCGAGCTCGCCGGAGGATCATTGCGCCGCCGCGGTCCGGGACTGCAAGGTGATGCTCCTCTGGCTTGGCATGGCGAGCATGGCGGTGTGATCCAAGAAGTCCTTGAGCTCCACCACGGCCTGCAGTATCCTCCGGAGGTCGTCGGCGCGCACGAAGCCCGCGGCGCCCAGCCGGCGCACGGCGTAGACGTAGATGGTGAGGCACCCTTTCCTAAACTTGAACCTGGCCATCTCGCTCCCGGACAGCCCGCGGATGAGCTTCTTGTTGACGTCGCCGAGCGGGATCATGGCCGGCCAGAGCTGGTCCACTGCGCACTTCATGGCCTCAGACTCGAAGACGAAGAGCACCACCTTGGACTTCTTGGTGCCCAGGCCGAGCGTGAGCGTGTGCCACGCCTGGTGCGCCAGGATGGTGAAGCTGGTGGGCATGTAGGCGGTGGTGGACGGGAACGGCAGGCTCTGCAGCTCGCTCAGGTACGACGGCGGGATGTCCAGCAGCCGGAGCAGCTCCAGCGGCGACGCGCGGCGCACCGTGAACGACTTGACGATGAACTGCCCGCCGAAACGGATGCCCTTCACGTCCACGCATGGCTTGAAGCTGGCCGACTCCCCCGTCGCGGCCTTGTCCTTCTTCTCCTTCTCTTTCTCCTTGTGCTTGTGCTTGTGCTTCTTCTTCTCCTCTGCCATGGCGATGGCGTGCTGCTCCTTCCCTTTCCCCTGCTGCTCCCGATGCTGCTGCTGATGCTGCTGGAGTGAGCTGTGCTGCTAGGGAAAAGGCCGTAATGACGAGCCCCACCACCATCTCCCTTCCCTCCGCCTCCTGCTGGTACCATACCGCAAAGTTTCTTAGGGTCCGTTTGGTTGGAAGCATTGAAAGGGATGGGATGGATGGTCCAGGTTTTGGAGGATGGGATCATCCTCGATTCGTCTTTTGTGTTTTGTTTGCTTGGAAGAAATGAAGTGGATGGGATGGTATCCGTTTAGCTTACAATGCTTAATACCAAGGGGTTAGCAGTCTTTTAAATACAATTAGCTTAAACAGAAATTGGGAAACAATGCGACGAGCGCACGTATTCAACAACCATCAACAAGGAAGAACGCGGGCGGGGAGCGGCGGCCGGTGACGCTGATCTAGGTGGCTACCGATCTTGGATGGCGGCTGCATGGTTGAGGCGGGCGGGCGACCGAGCTTGAGGCGGCGGCATGGGCGCCTGGCGAGCAGAGGCCTGGCTCTGCGAGTGGCGGCCAGCGACGTTGGTCTGGGTGGCTACCGATCTTGGATGGCGGCCGCGAGGTGGAGGAGGGCGGGCGAGCTTGAGGCGGCGGCTTTGAGCGCACAGGGGAGTAGAGGCTGGCCGCGAGTGCCGGCCGCGACACCGGTCTGGGTTCTTTGTCGATCTTGGGCGGCGGCGGCGAGGTTGAGCGGGCGGGCGAGCTTGAGGCGAGGAAGCGGCGGCGGACTTGGATGAGGTGGTCGCGGCGACGGGATCGAGCCATGAATGACAAAGAGTATGAGAGGAATTAGGAGTCGATCCACAGATTAGGAAAACAGGGATGGAGAGGGCCGGCCAATTCTAAGGGATGACTTGGTTCAGCATATTTATGGTATATTCTCTTGGGTGGATGGTACCATCCCTCACAGTTTATAACCAAACACATATAAAAAGGGGACCATCCCATCCCATCCCTCCTCTGGTTTGGAACCAAACGCACGCTTAGTCAGTCAGAGCGAAGGACCATCCACTACACCATTATTAAGGACGAGCTTAATTATCAATTTCTCAGTCCCCTCGGTTAGGCAGAGAACACGGAGGCATTGTCGGCAGCCGATGCCCCCACCTCGTCATATAAAACCATCTTTTAGCTTTGAACGAGTTTGTTAGTATGATTCTTTAAGTACGCGCACGCATACTTTGGCCCATGTGTAGTAATTAGTGTATACTTCTCTCCCTGATGCTCTTTAGTGCAGCCACCATAGCAACAAAACCTAAAGATGAAACTGCTGTGTGCCCGCTTAAAAGGTGGCACATGATCATAGGCTCTGCTAAAGGACACCGAGTAGTTTCAGACCAAATAATGAGACCCTGTTGGTGCCCATTCGTAAAATCTGGTTCCACTTTTGGAATATTTAATTTGTACTGGATGCTCATGATGATTGATGAAGAAATATAAAACTAGGAATAGTTAAGTAAGAAGATCAATCTAGAGAAACCAACGGGAGAATCCGATCATAACTATAACTTGCAAACATGTTACGTACCCGTCGACAGTTGATCCTGAAAGAAACCAATGATCCTTGGCGAGGTGCCTCGAGGAGAAGAAGCAACAATCCTGAGAGGATCAGGGCGAGCAGGTTACTTGAAACTTCCTTTGTGCTTTTCCAGTGATCCAGTCACGGCAACTAGGAAAGCGAGTCCTCTTGAAGGTCTGTGGCCTGTCGGAGACTGATCAGGTGAGGATCTTGACAAATAAAAGGCTATAGACCACAGATGGCACTTCCCACACTTACAAGTATGGTAAGCTTAAAGGCGAATCCATGGAAGAATTATGACAACAGCGACGGAGCAACAGCTAACATCGCTGTCAGTAGAGCTCACTGAAAACTGATACTGTACAGAAAACCCTAATCTCCAACTTTTTTTTTTGAAACAAGGGAAGACTTGCCATTTTCATTAATAGAGAAGAAAAGGTGGTCAGTTTATTAACGGAAAACCGACCAAAAACCAGTACAAACACCCATGCCGACCGTCATGGAACACGACCGTCGCATGGGCAAACACAACCACCCTGGCAACCCACCGAAGCTGCACAAACACCACCTAGGCGAAGATCGTCATCGAGGTTACCCACCGGCGTCATCGTCATCACTCCGCACCCGCAGCGACTCCGACTTCCCCGAAGAAGCGACCAACAAAGAAGACCTTGCCGAAGCGGCACCGCGAGGTTCAAGCTGGCCAACGCCAAACAGGTGGCTCCTCGTGTAGGGGAAAGCAGCTCCGACTCGGATGACGAGCTCCGGCGAGGGGATGCGCAAGACCCGCGCCGAAGGTGAACTTCACCTGGACCGCCCCTTGCAGGTCATCGTACGCCGCCCAAGAGAAGACCTCGAAGAACATGGCAGCTCCGACTCCACAGCAACGGAAGACCAGCATGGAGGAAACTCGGACACGCCGGGCCAAGCCGACTAACAAGGTCTTGCCGCGACCAAACCATCACTCTTCAACGCCATCGTTGCCACATAAGCCGCCACACGGAACACCGACATCGCCGGTTGGACACCTGCCAACCGCGAAGATGTGTGCGTCCAGCCCAAAGGAAGAGCAGATGTGATCGAGGTCTTCTAGACGACGCCCCAAAGGAGGTAAGCGACGTGAGACGACGCCCGTCGCCCGACCCAACAGGGCCAAAGCTTTCACCCGAAGAGCCTGATCCGAGCTTGGAGGCCGAGGGAGCTCCACGGCTGTGCCTCCAACGAGGGAACAACGCCCGCAGGCGCAGCCACCGCCGGCCGGACATAGCCGGGCAGACTTTCGCCCGGAACATCAAGGCCACCATCCCCACGCAACTGGCCGAAGCCAGCCTGCAGTTCCACTGGCCCGCACACACCTGCAACCACGACCGCGCCATCGCGAAGCAGGGCCACCACAGACCTCGCCGCCGACGAAGTCGACGGGCCAGATCCTGCACGATCTGGCCACCACCTCCAGGGCGCCGCCGATGACCAGCAACAGCCAGCAGGCCGCCACCCCGCACAAAGGAACTACCAAGCAGGAGGGGAGGCCGCCACCCCACCCCAACGCGACGAGCCGCAGCCACAGGGCTGCCGGCGTCGACGCCGCCGGGCCGGTGCAGGGGAGCCGGAGCTCGGCCACCGGAGGCGCAGCATGGGAGTCCACGGCGCGCGAGGGGGGCTCCAGGCCGCCCGGAGCCGCCGGACCGTCCGCCGCCGCAGGGGGCCGAGCCTCCCCAACCGAAGCAGAGCTGCCGCCCCGATCCGCGATTGCAGCGCGGCCGCGCGGGAGAGGCCCCGCCGCCGCCGTCTTCCGCACGGGCTTTGCCCGGCGAAGTCATCCGGCGACGGCGAGGGGGGTTGGAGCCTGGGGGCTGGGGTGGCGGCGGCGGCAGGCTAGGTTTCCCCCGAGCCGCCCCTGGAGACGACGCGGGGGTCGGGCTACTGAGATCTTATTCTGATATAACTTCCTAATCTCCAACTGATTTGTTCTGTTTTGTACGGAGTATATGTGTCTCTTCTGGACATAGTATCCTGTTTATGTAATACTCCTACTTTCCATTAGTGGATTGGCATATAGATTTTGTGTTTAAGGCAGAATGGTTGCCCTTCATTTCTTTAAGAGAGGCCAGATTGACATATAGATCCAAACAAAGGTCTTGCCTAGTTCAAATTTAAGCGGCCAAGAGACTAAAACAGCATAATTTGTTGATGGTGAGTTCTAGTGTATCTGGCAGAAATGCAGACAGAAAAGGGTTTTTTTTTTCGAGGAATTACAGAAAAGGTTTAACTTATTGACATTTCCAACTTGAATGTTACTGCAGTGGATGACACCCTTTCAGTTTTTCGAAACGAAAAAGATTTTCAGTCGGCTTAGATCACAGAGTGGAGTACTGGGGTGAGGAGACCTAGCTCGCATCTGGTGGTTGATATTAAGCCAAGTAATGCATCTCAAAAGTACAGCTGGACAATGATTTTCCAGCGCAACAACCAGTCGTAACATATAAATGCACAGTCTAGATCAATCCTCACTGACGCGTAGTACTGTAGTTCGACATCAATACGTTTGGAAGCCCATGATTTGAAAGCCCAACAGCTATGCTCAGCTCAACTATATGGATAGCAGAGTAGACATCAAAACTGGAGCTGCCATGTCTAGTAGTAGAATGCAAGAAAGTTGTCGGGATTAAGCCGAGAGAATTATGTTACCAACTAAAAGGATGAGCATTAAGATATTTTCACCTTCTGAATTAGGTACAGCTGGAAGTCTTAAAGCACCCCTTGGGAGAGTCTGCATAAACGAAGTTAAAAAAAACGTAAAAACACGTACGCAAAGATACAGAAAATTTAGACACAACGCATATCCTAAAAGTGTCTATTATGTTCCTGGAAAATAACGGCAGTGCTGAACATGTTTAATTGAAATTCAGTGTTATGGCATAACAACTGAGAGAACCTTGTAAACACCTTGGAGAGCGCAGAATGTATATTTGTACACAACTAAAGAAAAAATAAGCCCAAGAACAAAGTCACTCAACACAGATCATATTGCAGTATAGCAGAATTGAGACATTTAAACAGTCACAGAAGAAAAAAAGATAGAGAAAGCACATAACACCTTATTTTTTTGCAGCAACAACACAATTATAACAAAAGGCAACGAACAAATATAAACAGCCAAATTTTAGTCTGCAAGGCAATAGGAGCTGTCTCTTTCGCCACAAAAGAACATACTTAGCTAAGTTGAGGCAAGCATGGCGCACGAACAGTGCTAACATGCCAGCTCAAATCAAGCCATGAATTCATGCACTGCACCGGACTCGATTCTGACAGCAACACTCCATCCACTGAAAGACACTTCAACCCAAAGGTGATTATCCAAATTGACCCGAAATGGTGGTGTAGGAAATCAAAGCATATACGAGCGTCTATAGGTGGTGAACATGCTCTGACTGGTCCTGCCAGAGCAGACGCAAATTCTAACCATGGAAAGCAAGCAGCCACACAGCTCAGCTCCAGAAGTCAACCAATGAGCACGAGGAAGCAGCGACCACGAGAAGCAGGCTAGAGAGACAATGATTCAGCAACTGGTGTATCAGAATCAGAGGGGGGCGCGAGCGATACATACCTCCAAGCTTCGTATCAGACGGGCCAGGAGGGGTCGCAGGGGAATTCGTCCGAACGCCTGGGCTGCATCTCAAAGCAAGCAGGGAGCCCCGATCACCCGTTCATGGACGACATGCCGTTCTTCAGCACTGGATCGCAAACCTGAAATCGCTCCAAGAAAATTCGAGGATTAGAAGAGAGAAGCTTTCGCCTCGGTGAGAGTCGCTCTTCTCTTCGGTTTGGATGACGAAGGCCACCGTGACCGAAGCGCAGAGCCACCGCAGCGCGCGACCGAGCAAGCAACAGGTCAAACCGAGGAGAATGCGACAGGGCTGGCTGGGGTCACCTGAGGAATTCAACGATAAGCTCCAAGGCGACCGCTCGCCGCATTGGTGGCCTCGGCGAAGAGACGCGACGCGGCGATCGGGCTAGGCGCCTGGTGTGATCCCTCGCGCGCCGCCGGTGACACCGCGCCGCACCGGCGACTCCGTCCGTCCGTCCGCGGACGCGGAGCCAAGCCTGGTGCGTTTGGGCCGGCCGGTTGGTGGTAGTCCTTAGGCCGTGGAGGAGAAGGCCACGGGCTTGCAGTTGTGTGTGGGCCTGGACACAAAGAATTGCGTTGACGTCCACCTTGTTGTTTTTTAATTGAGAGACCACCTTGTATTTTTTTTAAGATTAATTTCCATCTGTAACCACTTGCAAGTTGCAACAGATGGGACTGCGAGATGATGCACAAATTCGTTAGCACCATGACCAAGTCGCAGCTTAAAGTATGTCAAAAAAAAGTCGCAGCTTAAAGACGCGACAGGAGTTGTTTCACTTGAAAGTTGAAACGGCAAAGCGGCACCTGAGGAACAGAAATGTGCACTCTGCCCTGGCTACTACGAGAAAATTGCGGAAACCACCACTTATTGTTGCGGTCGTTGCACAAAACACTCACTTTACCTTTTTTTTGCATTATAACGAACTATTGGTGTATTATATGTTGCACATATGTCTAAATATGTAATTAAGCTACTTAATTGTAAATCCGATGAAGAGGGCCTACAAAGCAGTGATGATATCCGCTATTATAATTTAGTGTGAGTTTCCAAACTTTTGAAAATAATACGAAAATGTCCCGGTAACTGAAATAATATAAAATAACTGCAACAGAGCATGACTCTGGTGGTTAGGTCCCTTGTGGTGGAACCAGCCCACCCAAGTTCAAGTCCTAGACTTGACATGGATGTTTGCATTTACTTGGATTTATTCCAGGATTTAATCGGCGCTATGCTTTCAGTGGTAGGTGACGTGCCTGTCAACAGCGAGACGCCAGTGGTGACTTCGTCAACCTCAAGATATGTCGGCTCAGTCCCTCGGAGGTGCTCATAGGGGTAGGGCGTGCGTGCGTTCATAGGTGTGTTTGTATGTGCGTGTTTGTGAGCGTTTGTGTTGTACTGTGTTCTAAAAAAAACTAATATGTGATAATTTGAAACAACTTTTATATATATATGACCATAATTTAGTGATTTTTCTGACCTTTTAAAAACAAATTGAAAAGATCCAACTCTTAAAATAATACTCTCTCCTCCCAAAATACAAGGCAATTAAGGATTACTCAAAAGTCAACATTTTATAAGTTTGACCAAGTTTATACAAAAAATATGAACAATTACAATACTGAATTAATATCAATAGATTCACCATAAAGTATTTTTTTAAATATGCACATTCAATATTGTAGACGTAGATATTTTTTCCTAAATATTTAGTCAAACTTAGTAAGATTTGATTTTTTGACTAGTCCTTAGACGCCTTAGATTTTGGGAAGGAGGGACTACAGAATAACAAATCTAGAAAAGTTTTGTACCTGCACGCATGGGTGTGGGTGTTTATTCCTAGAGATTCCCGCTGGTCTTAGTAGATGGAAAAATTCCTATCTTTCTTCTTATTTTATCCGCATGGTGACATAAACACCCACACCTATACGTGTAACTACAAAAGTATTTCCCTGAAAAGAAATGTACATGCAGCTTGAAAGTTCTGTCACTTTTTGTGAGATTCGGCCCTTTTTTATGAAAATTTTGAACTTCGCAAAAATTGTAGTAATCGAAATGATATGTTCTCTACATAATCTTGGAAAAAATTATACAATTTGAAATAGAAAAAACTAGTATTAGTGGTCCCATCATCCGATTTGCTCTTAAACAACTTCATCATAAATTTGGTCGTACACACGTATAGTTGGTGGTCTGTATGTAAAACATGTGAAGTGAGTTTCTTATGGAACGGGGACATCAACAAGTGGCGGTTTGCGCAATTTTATTGGCTACTAACAAATAAACAAATGGAAAAGATATATTCCCTCATATCCATAGTAAGTATGAGAATGTGTTGCGGTCAGAAACCCACCGGCGAGCAGCGACGGGCAACACAGTAGAGCCGGGAGGCTCCCAGGACTGCGGCTGGCCCTGGTCCCTCCGAGCGACGGCCCGCAAAGACTCGGCACGCACGTCCGATGCTGGTGCAAGGGCGTGCCACCTAACCTATACCTGGTCAGGAAGGTGATGGATGTGCCTCGCTTAGTTTCCTGCATGGCATACACGTAAACATTAAATACGAGCCTCGATCGGCTCTCAGGTTGTCCTGTGAATCGGCTCAAAGAGCCGATCCACCCATGATTCGCACGAGGTGTACGAATATATGGTGGTCCTGCTTGATCAAAATAAAGCTAAAACGATCTACTACGATTTAGGGTTTTCACCACATAATCGGAACATCCTACTCGTGATTGAGTCTGGCGGCCACGCACGGTGATCGTAAACCGACCCTAGACAAGGCCTAAAAACCAACACGAGGTTGATCCCCGGAACATCCTGTCTAGGGCTAGCAAACTACACCCTACGCGCCACTGGATCCTTCAACCCGTTTGTAAGGCCTAACTATGCAGATATTAAACTAATCCTTGAAGAACAAGGAGCAACTATAACGGATCGGATCTACTAAATAATGATCAAGCGGGGTGCCGGTGCCGCCCCTACACCTAAGATAGGTGTAAGGGCGGCTAGATGTCTCAGGGTTGCACGACGACAGCATATGATACGAAGAACAATGCTAACCCTAACACATCTAAGATAACTACGTTGCTCGCCATCAAAAAGGTTTCAGTACGAGCAACGCATGAACAGCGAATAAACTTGTACTGCCTAGATCGCAAGATGCGATCTAGGCAGCATGATCCTCTTCTGCAAGAATTCACTATTTTTGAAGAAGGTTGCGACGAAGGATCAGCCGATGACACCCCAATCGGCTTCTAAAACAGAGGCCATCTGCCCCCCGAGCCTCAGTCAAGGCGAGAATATCGGTGAGGATGCACAGATCAGACAAAGGGCTTTGAACTCAGGTAATTTTGAGACAGCCACCATGCCGAGCCAGCCAAACTTGCCCCCATCGATCGCCTCTTCCTCCGTTGAAAGCCGATATTGTAGACGAAACACCAACGGCTTAATGAGCAAAAGGCTGCCTTGCATGCCAAAACTGACGCTTACGCGACAAAGACTGAACTGGCGCAAAGGGTTGGAAGTCCTCGAAGAGAAAGTTCGGGCACCAAAATCGGCTCATTGCGGCTGAGGAAGCTCTCATTGTTCACTCTCTCAAGGAAGCAGAAGGCCTTGAAGCTGAACTGAAGACCGACTTGGTGAAAATCTGCGTCTTGAACACGCGGCTGGTAGATCTTGTGTAATTTGTACTAGAGTCGATGACTGTGCATCGGCTTTGTTTCTTAGCTCTAAAGTCGATGTCCGTGCATCAGCTATATACCATGAGGAATTTTTTTTACTGGCCGATTTTTCTATCGGCCCCCAATATTTCACTGCACATGTATCGCACATGTTCATCTGAGTAGGTGCCCCCCCCCCCCCGAGCCGAATCTGCCAGGTAACTGTGGATATCGGCTCTGTAGTTAGCCAAGGCACTGTATTTGAATGTCGGCTCTGTTAGGACTAGTGTTGACTCTCATCAGCCGACGTAAAACCGCTGCCCATTAGATCTACGTTGAGCACAGACAGAATGTGTGGTGAGGATAATTTTGGCCGATTGCTGGAATCGGCCTCCATGTTGATCGAATCGCTCAATGAAGGTTTCGCAATGGTCCTCCATAGATCTTTGGGGCCGATCCCAAGGATCGGCCTCGCCACGTTTGTCCATAGGTTTATTCTTGCTATACGGTCAGGCCGGTGGATAAGACTAGCCTAACCCCATCCTTTGTCACGTCGATGCGCTCGCAGTCGTCCAAATTGATGCCTGAGAGTGGCTCTTGGCCTGCTGTCTCCCAAGCGTTCATGCCAGCCGTTGAAATCTCGGCTGAGTCATCTGCATGGACGACCTCTACTTCATCTCCATCCCATTGTATTACGCATTGGTGCATCGTGGATGGAATGCAACAGTTGGCGTGGATCCAATCTCTTCCTAGCAGGACAGCATAGGTGCTCTTGCTATCGACAATAAAGAACGTCGTAGGGATGGTTTTCCTTCCTACGGTCAGATCCACGTTCAGAACACCTTGTGCGTCAGACGCTTGGCCGTTGAAATCGCTCAATGTCACGTTGGTCTTGATCAGATCCGAGCTAGAGCGTCCCAACCGACGTAGCATGAAGTATGGCATAATGTTGACTGCCGCTCCGGTGTCCACCAGCATCTTGTTGACAGGCTGCCCATTGATATAACCTCGCAAGTACAGGGCCTTCAGATGTCTGTAGCTTCTTTCTCGTGGCTTCTCAAAGATAACTGGCCGTGGGCCGCAGTCAAGTTGTGCCACGGGTGCCTCGTCTAATCCTGGAGCACTAAACTCCGTCGGAAGGATGAACACCATGTTTGTGCCAGCCGATGTTTCATCATCGGCTTTCCTTTGCTTGGGGCGCCACTCCATTTTTTGTGGTCGACCCTCTTCATCCAGGGTTCGTTGAATTTTCGAGGCCAGATCAGGCTGCGCCTTCCTTAGCGTGTGCAGGTATAACCTTTCGGCTTCCTCCAAGCCACGCAGTCGCTGAACCCTACGCTTTTGGGAACGGCTGAGTCCATCAGGGCACCACCTTGGCCGGTGGTACCTGTCTTCTTCTTCTTCATCATCGTCTTCCAAATCCTCGAGATCTTCCACCCGAGGGGACTCAGCGTGCTTGTTCCGAGGCGGGAGAGGCCCTAGACGTTTGAACACGGACACGTTAGCTGCATCCTTCCTCTTCTATCTACACTCTGGGCAGTTGCCGATTGTAGGCAATCGGCTCATTCCTGAATCCCAGCAGTGTCTGAAGAAGGGACAGTCCCAGTGCCTATCCTCATCATCTTGCTCTCTTGACTTTTCCTTGGCGTGGCGCTCATATCTCTCCTCGTCGAGATCATGCCGACGATGTCTCCTGGCGTCCCTAGCCAGACGATCTCTTTCATCATCGTCGTCGGGTCATCGGCGTTGGTCATATTGACTCACATACTTGTTGAGGAGGTGATCAGAGAGAGGTCGCTGATATCTCACATTCCTTACTTCTCCCTCTGTGATGTAGCGCTTGCCATCGTGACGGAGCCGATCGCGTGGAACGGCTTCCTCTGTGTCCTTGCTACGAGAGCAGCTGCCCTCGTCTCCGTCCTTACCAGAGTGGTGTCCAGGTCCTACCATGTTGATGTTGAACGAGAATCCTGGCTGGCACCTTCCAGGGTAAGTGCACTCCACCATGTTAACGGCGGGGAAGGGGTGAGTGTCGACTTTCATGGCGTACTGGTTGAAAATTAGACGTCCTTGTTCTATCGCCATTTGGATCTGCTGACGCCACACCCTGCAGTCGTTGGTGGTATGGGAGAACGAGTTGTGCCATTTGCAGTATGGCTTTCCGTTCAGCTCCTGTACCGAGGGGATTTTGAGGCCTTCGGGTAACTTCAGCGGCTTCTCCTTAAGTAAGAGGTCAAAAATTTGCTCAGTTTTAGTTACGTCGAAATCAAACCCTCTGGGCGGACCTGGTGGCTTAACCCATTTACAGGATATGGGGGTTGCCCCCCGAGTCCATTCAGCCACTGCTACCTCTTGATCTCCCGCGGACCCTTCATCTTCATCTGCTTCAACCAAGACTACCGCACGCTTGAATTTGTCCTGGTACAAGTCTGGGTGGCGCTGTTCATATAACGTCAGTTTCTGAACCATGTGCGCTAATAAAGGGTAGTCTGCTTGGGAGGCCATATCCTTGATTGGTGATGCAAGGCCCACCACTGCCAACTCGACTGCTTCTTTTTCAGTCACACGAGCCGAATAACATCGGTTCCTAACAGTTCTGAAGCGCTGGACGTGATTCTCGCCACGGTTTCTCCGCGCTTCGACGTACTTGTGCTAGATCGGCAATGCCGGCCTCGGAAGCCTACGAGTGATACCGCATGTGGAACTGCTTCTTCCAACCGCTTCCACGTCCGGATTGAGTGCGGTGGCAGCGATGTGTACCACCCGAAAGCCGATCTGTGAGGGACTGTGCGAAGAACCTCACACGCAGCTCATCTGATGCTGAGATCGTGCCCAGCTGTGCCAAATATCGGCTCACATGCTCGATGGAGCTGGAACCATCTGATCCATTAAACTTGGAGAAATCAGGGAGCCGATATTTGGGTGGTAGCGGGATCAACTCGTACCCGTTGGGGTACGGCTTGGAATAGCCGATTGTCCTCCTTTTCGGCACCATGCCGAACTAGTCTCTCAGGATTGTACTGATCTGATCCGCGGTGCTGGCTGCAGGAGTCGAACTCTGAAGATTCGCCGGAGTGGCATACTTAGCCAGCCATGCTTGCTTTTCCAGCTCTGAGCCAACTGCAGGAGCTGAGCTGCGGAGGTTTGTCGGAGTGACATACTTAGCTAGCCACGTACGCTTCTCAAGATCTTTTCCCGAAGTTCCTCCTGTTGTTCGAGAAGTCCTCATTTGTTGCGATCTGGTTTGTGAGTGCCCGATTCTGCGATGCGGCACGTATGTGCACGTGTATCCGTGAGGGATCTCCTTAGGCGCCTCATGCAAGAACCGGTAGTCACTAGGGTCACCACCGATCTTGTAGACGACGTATGCCGGTGAATTCGGCACTTCTGGTGCTGCCAACGCGAATGGCAGCGGTGGACGGGACTGGAGTGGCATCTCTCCTTGGTAAGTCCCGAGAGCTGGTCCTGACGGAGAGTACTGATGCCTCATGATTTCCTGGATCACCCGAAGAGCAACACGCTCCAAAGTGTTCACCAGGCTCTCAGAATGGCGGTGTAGCGAATGAGCTACCATGAAGTTAACCTCCTGACGCAGGGACCTGGTGCGTTCTTCTGACTGGGCGGACAGATCCACTCCATCGAGCGCGCCTTCAGGTGAGAACCCTTTCCACCTGATGCCATGTGAGCGGGTTCTGTGAAAAGAGCCGATGAGGTCGGCTTCGAGGATTGCTTTGACCTCGTCATACTTCTTCTTGAGCTCCTCGGTCAGATCCTCGTACGTGACTGGAGTGCCGTCCGCCATCTCAGATGTAGATGGCGATGCGGTTGATGTCGAAGATTGTCCCACCGGGCGTGCCAGAATGTGTTGCGGTCAGAAACCCACCGGCGAGCAGCGACGGGCAACACAAGAGAGCCGGGAGGCTCCAGGGACTGCGGCTGGCCCTGGTCCCTCCGAGCGACGGCCCGCAAAGACTCGGCACGCACGTCCGATGCTTTGGTGCAAGGGCGTGCCACGACCTATACCTGGTCAGGAAGGTGATGGATGTGCCTCGCTTAGTTTCCTGCATGGCATACACGTAAACATTAAATACGAGCCTCGATCGGCTCTCAGGTTGTCCTGTGAATCGGCTCAAAGAGCCGATCCACCCATGATTCGCACGAGGTGTACGAATATATGGTGGTCCTGCTTGATCAAAATAAACCTAAAACGATCTACTACGATTTAGGGTTTTCACCACATAATCGGAACATCCTACTCGTGATTGAGCCTGGCGGCCACGCACGGTGATCGTAAACCGACCCTAGACAAGGCCTAAAACCAACACGAGGTTGATCCCCGGAACATCCTGTCTAGGGCTAGCAAACTACACCCTACGCGCCACTGGATCCTTCAACCCGTTTGTAAGGCCTAACTATGCAGATATTAAACTAATCCTTGAAGAACAAGGAGCAACCATAACGGATCAGATCTACTAAATAATGATCAAGCGGGGTGCCGCCCCTACACCTAAGATAGGTGTAAGGGCGGCTAGATGTCTCAGGGTTGCACGACGACAGCATATGATACGAAGAACAATGCTAACCCTAACACATCTAAGATAACTACGTTGCTCGCCATCAAAAAGGTTTCAGTACGAGCAACACATGAACAGCGAATAAAACTTGTACTGCCTAGATCGCAAGATGCGATCTAGGCAGCATGATGCTTACCCGGAAGAAACCCTCGAGACAAGGGAGTTGGCGATGCGCCTAGATTGGTTTGTGGTGAACGTGATTGTTGTTTATTTCATAAACCCTAGATACATATTTATAGTCCGTAGACTTTCTAACGTGGGAATAATCCCAACCGTGCACGAGCCAAACTCTAACTAACCGACACGTATCCTACTATATTACAGATACACGGGCGAACTAGCCCAAACTTTGCGCATAAGGCCGATTCATGTATTCCTTCCATGTATATTCTTCAAGCCCATCTTGATCGCGGCCCACCTCTGACTCGGTCAAATTCTGGTGATAACAGAGTTTTAGTTTAATTTAGCCTAAATCTGAATTAAATACCCGATATTTATTATGGATCGCAGGGAGTAGTTCTTTTTTTTTTTTTTTGCTCGGGTGCTCCTTTTAGTTTGATAAAATTTAAATTTATACTTACACGTATAAAACAATCCTAAAGTTATAAAACAATGATATATCCTACAAGAATGCAAATTTGCAGCGTTAAATTCTTTGATTTCTAGGCTACACTTTTTTCTTGAAAAAGTTTCTTAAGTTTTAAAGTTTCACAAGATATGCACTATTCACTCTACACATGCTTACATCCATTTTTCTTAGAACACAAAGTATATTAAATAGGTATTTTACACGTTTGTAACTTGTAAGATATGCTATTTTGAGCACATCTAATTTTCTTTCACTCTCTCCCTTTCATATTAGTTATGGCTGATTTGGACATATCTAAATACGTTTCGTGTACATCTGAATCATCAACAACTAATATGTAGCGGAGAGAGTGTCATTTTTCAATAAATATCCAGATTCGGGAAATATAGGGATTATTAGAGCTCACGAGCCAGAAAGACCTCCTCCAAACAAATATTGAGACCTGTCAATTTTATACTATAGTATATATTTTCGCTGGTTTATTTTGCCTAAATGTGCGACAAATATTTAGGATGGAGAGCGAAATTTGCAAAGACTAAATATTGTTTAGATATATCCAAGTCTAAGAAACATCGTTAATGGGGCATATTCAGTTATACTAATTTCTTGAGATCGAGATTCGAGTGGCAGCGTCACAAAGCATGAGAGATTCGCTTTAATAGTTTCAGCTGCCACAGCAGATATCGCTGATTAGTTTTTGCAAGTTTTACCTCGAACGTGACGAACGTACGTAGGCATGCCGTGAGCGATGACGAACCCTGTCGCGTCAAAACAAACAGGACGGGAAGTACGTGCAAGATTAGACAAACTAGCCCCAGACTCCCAGTAAACTAATCCTCCAAGGTTACCGCAGCCGAGTGAAACCTGATGAAGCCGTTAACCGGCCGGCGTGTACCGCACGGAACGCGGCCATCGGACGGCGCGGAGCGACCTGCGAACGATCGGACGGACGGGGCCGTGGCCTCCCGCCGCACGCACCACGTGAAATGGGGAGCCGTTAGGGGTTCAAACCTGGTCCGTGCCCGTAACGGTAACCAACCAGCTAACCGCATCCGCGTCGGTCGCTACCTGTCCACCAACCAAACCGAACCAAACCTGCGGGCGGGCGCTGCTGCCTCGGATCGGATCCGACCCCGATCGCACCGCGAAAATTCTCATTTTCCACGTCGCTTTCCTTTTGTTCCTTCGTTCGCGTCGATCCGTTTCGTTTCCGGATCACGCCGCGTCTTTTCTGCTTTGCCGACACTTCACGTCCCGGTCCCTCGCGTTTCTCCTAATTGCTAACTCTAGGGGATCCTCACAAATATTCCGCGTGTACCTCTGAATAACTACCAACACGTCACGAACTCACGATACCTACGTGTGTGAGCGTGGCAGTTTTTTTTCTTCTTTGGTTCATCGGAGGAACAATAGTTGCACAATTTTTTTTTGCAAAGTAAAAAAAAGTAATAAGAACTCTAAAAAAGGGTCTACGTATAATAAATTCATGTGTGCCCTAGTT
Source organism: Lolium perenne (assembly GCF_019359855.2). NCBI lineage: Eukaryota > Viridiplantae > Streptophyta > Magnoliopsida > Poales > Poaceae > Lolium > Lolium perenne. The sequence goes on from NC_067244.2 coordinate 207,771,412, forward strand.
ACCGGCTCGGCACAAACGCTGCACAACTGTGCACATGACCCGGCCGTTTCATATCTCTAGTTACGAGGCGACCACCTGCACACTTCGAACGACGTCGCGTAGAATCCAGGGCCGTCACCTCGCATAGCAGCCAAATCGACCGAAATCGAGTTCGCCAGGTCGAGAAACTCGCTGCTAGCACAACACAAAGCCGCCACCCAAACCATCCGAGGTCATGGGCATGCCCCAGGTATAGGAATGTCGCGAACTAATAGAGTGAGGTTGTCACCTTGATGTACAACCATTGTTCGGGGCCGTCTCTTCGGCATCCACTTCCCCATACCACATTTCCCTCCCGCCAAGCCACCATGAATCCATCGCACCGCGAGAGTATAAGAACTCCAACGCGACGCCTCCACGAAGCTAGCGGCGTGTTTTGCTGGCTGTTGCTATGGAGCTTAGTTTTTCACCTGAGGCTCCTAGGAACACTCGCTTCGCCCGAGATCGAAACCCCACAACAATACAAACAAGAAAGAGAGTGGTACCTGAAGATGAAACCTTCGTCGGCATCGATTGGAGGTCGTGCAGAGTTTTCGCCTAGGGGTCGATCTGACTTTGTAGCCATTGGAGCAACAAACCAAGACGGACGACTATGTTGCCATCCACCAAACTCAGATCTCACCGCACATCTCCACTTGCCATCTGCACTGCCACATCCACATCCACCACACGCCAATGCTCCTCGCGGCCACCAACAACATGGTGACGCCATGGCGGCGGTATTTGGCTTTCTTTTCCTCTATCTTATTTATCTTTTAATGGAAGATGCCCTAAAGTCAGATATACACATAAGAAAGAACACTAAAGTTGAGCATTGATGTAAATTCCCCCATTACGAAACCATGCTATCTTCCAACTGAAATTGGGGTAGCTACTCTACTCTCTCTCTCAAAAAAAAATGGTGTGCTGTCGCGCTAACCAACCACAAACCCTACAACAGCCCAGTACGGCAGTAATTCACCGCAAACCAAGGGACCAACCTGAAAGATCGCCCATCCGGGGCGTAAATTATTCCCGTCTCCTGTTCGTCTCGTCGCCCACCTTTCCTTCAACGGGCGAGGTTTTTTGAAAGACGCCTCCTTTCCTTCCTTCCTCCCCCTTCGTCTCCCCCCTCACCCAGCACACAAACCCCAACCCCCGCCACGCCACGCCACGCCACGGTTACCCCCAAAGCTCGCTCCTTTGCTGCCCCCGATCCGCCTAGGGTTTCGCCCCGCCCCTCCCTTCGCTCGCGCCATCCCCGCCCGCCCCGATCCTCCCGATCCCCCCACCGATCTGGGGGGTTACACACACCAGGTCCGTCTGCGGCGGCGGCGGCGCCCCTTCCGTTTCTGCTCTCTTCCACACGTTTCCCTCGGCGGTTTCTGATTTGATGTTGTTGTTGTTGCCCTGGTGGTTTCAGTCGGCGGCGGCGGCGGCGCAGTGGATGACGTGGCGATGGTGATGGGCGCGATGGCGGCGGCGGTGAAGGTGGAGGAGCGGGACGGGGCGCGCGCGGAGGACCGGCTCACTCTGGCGTCGCCGACCCCGTCGTCCGCGTCCGAGGGCGGCAGCTACGGCGCGCTCGCAAGGATGTCGCCTTTCGGGTTCGGGTCCAGCCCGGCCGAGGCCATGTCCGGTCGCAGGTACTCCTCCTCCTCTGTCCAACTGTCCGATACTCTGCTGTTCGGTGTACTAGCTAGCGGTTGCCTACCTGACCGGGTTGGGTTGTGGCTCGGATAGATTCTTTTGGGGTATTTTCAGTTAGCAGATGCAAATTGGGTCGGATTGCGAAATGGTGCAGCAGGTCGGTAAAATTTGCCATCTTTGGACGCCTACCAACTCTAGAAAACGTGGACTTTGTGTAGCTGTACTTTGCACTGAATTGGGAAAATGAGCTCAGCTTTTCTATCTAGAAACTCAGATCAGCTGAACTGAAACATGACGTGGGTGTGGCTTAGCGAATGACTATTCAGCGGAAAGTGCAGTTTCGTTCGGTACCATTACATTTCATGAGGTTCCACTGTTTTAGTGGCCATTCTTTGCTTGGTTTCGATGTTATGACGCATTACTTTGTAATTCTGCTTTGGATGAAATATTTTGTGCTTAGTTTTCTAGCTGTTGGGCGGAAATTGTTTGGAAATGAAATTGTTCTGAGGCCCCATTGGTGGAAGTGTCCTGGTTGGCTTGCTCAGTTGCCAGTTACTGTGATGGTACATTGGATAATCTTGTTTAGATACTGTTGGCTTAGAAATCAGTGTGAAACTTGCTTCTCAGTGATCCTCAAAATGAGTGAAAGTGGCGATTTATATTGGCTGTAATGGCCTGTGTTTTCATTGCTTAATGTCTGTAGCTTGCTCTATGGTGTGCTCAATCACCATGGTCTCATAAAGAAAGACATTCTTGTGGAATGGTTATCATATTCGCTGTGTACTCAAATTGTTCCTCTTTTAGGAGATAAAGAAAGAGTTCTTTGTTGTGTGCTATGCTCCTGATTTCTTAATTGTCCTGCTCTCCAAGCATGTATTGATTTGGTTTCTTTGCACTTAGCTTGCTATACATTTCCGTAAATTTGGTGTCACGGAAATATGCGTTTGTAGATAAATATTTTTCAATAAGGTTTTTTAGTGGTGCATGCTGCTAGAAGTTAGAATTCGGTAGCTCAAACATAATTCCAAACTAATGTAACTATTGATATTTTTTGGGGAGCACTGGGATATGTCAATTTTGGCTTATCATGATGGCTATTTGGAAGACAAAGTTTCACCCAGGAGAAACCCCTTTTGAGTTAATTTGTGGTTATATAAACATGTGCTATCAATGAAGGTGGAATAGGCTGATGGGGGCTTTACAAAAAGCTGTCTGACACTTGTGGCATAGTTCAAACAGTCAAAATTTGATGGCTGTGCTTGGTTCATCAGTTTTATGCCTAATCCTAGAAAAAAAAATCTATTTTTGAAGCTTAGCATGTATACGATGGTAATTTCGTTGAATAAAATTCATACTAATATATTCAACTAATTATAGGTTTTCTCATGGCCCTATAGTGATAAGTCATTCCATGCTCATGTGATGTGTTTAATGAGAGAAAAACAGCAGTCATTTTTGAGATTTGAGAAATCCGTGTCACGGAAACTTGCCCATCTTTTAACTGGATACTTTGTACTGGAGTATTATTTATGTCGATGATGAAATCTTACATATATCAGGCGAACAAGTGGCCCTGTAAGAAGAGCTAAGGGTGGCTGGACACCGCAAGAGGTTAGAATTTACTCTTTCTAAATAGCAGACTTCTACTTCATTTCCAATTTATTCAGTGTATCTGTAATACAACCGTCAATTGTTAAACTGTTTGATATCTTCCATCTGATATTGTTTTGGGCTCTTTTGTATTTTTACCTAGCTTTTCTTATTTTGGCTGCAGGATGAGACGTTGCGAAATGCGGTTAATGCTTTCAAGGGTAAAAATTGGAAGAAGATAGGTAGGCTTTTTGTTTGTGCTCTGCATCCTTTTCTCAATGTTCATCTAGCAACTCCAAAAACTAGGGGTTAATAACCATTAATTCTATGGTTTTATTTTATCATGCAATGAATGTACCTATGAATTATGTGATTGGTGGAAGATAGCCTTTTGCACCTTCTGATTGGAGATGTTAATAAGAGACTACAAAACTTTTGATTAATCTTTGATTTTGAAAACAAATGGTAATGCCATCCTTATATGGTCGAACACCTACCCTAGCATGAACATAGGCATAAAACCAACTGGGTACTTTGTCTCTAACTTACTAATTTATATTATCTCCTTACTGACATAACTTGCTCTGATGGACTTGTTCCTCTTTTAACCACATGCCATAGGAGAGAGTCCTCATTGTTTTGTGTGAAAGAAATGGAAAGATGATAGCTAGGAATATATAAGTACTTTGTCTCTAACTTACTAATTTATATTATCTTCTTACTGACATAACTTGCTGATGGACCTGTTCCTCTTTTAACCACATGCCATAGGAGTGAGTCCTCATTGTGTTGTGTGAAAGAAATGGAAAGATGATAGCTAGGAATATATAAGCAGGCATGAAGCAGGAAATACGTGCACTAAGGTCTCTCTTGGAAGTTTGCTGAGGAATAGGCTCCTTGACTGTGAATCTAGTAAAGTATTAATATACATTAAGAATGTGTCGCGTCACACTTGCTTCGTAGCCTTCCTTTTGTCCTTTCCATGTGGAAGAAAATCAGGCAGAAATTAGAATAATTTTGAAGTTGCACAGGGTTTTTTTTTCAAGAAAACGCGAAAGACCTTTAAGTTTTTTTTGTTACAGTCCTCCTATGAGGTGTGTTACAAACAAGAAACCTGAAATTAATGCACATCCCAATTTGTCAGCAGGACATTTGTAAATCCAAATTATGCCGCCTTAAATGTTGAGGACTGGAGCAGTGTAGCATCGTAGATTGTCAGTTATCTTATTTCATATATGATTAAAAGGGGACAGTTTGATGAGGATTTATGTGAATATATTTCTTCCTAGATTTATTATATTTGGTTTTGATGGGGTTGAGAGTGAAAGGCATGTTAGAGTCATTTAAAAAAAAATCTAGTCCTTATATATTGAATGTTCGAGGTAGTACTCATGTTGGACCCTATAGAAATCCTAAGACTAAAAGTTAGCATGGGTATATTTCTTGCTTACTTTTGGAAACTGTAAAATATTTGTTTAAAAGTGTCATAATCTCATAGAAGAATTTTTGTGTATATGTTTGCAGCTGAATCTTTCCCTGATAGGACAGAAGTACAATGTCTACACAGATGGCAAAAAGTTCTTGACCCTGAACTTATAAAAGGACCTTGGACCCAAGAGGTTCGGCAAATTTTGTTGTTTGTTCTCCCACCAAATCGAAGTCTGCATATTATATGTTATATTATGTGCATTCATTGAGTTCTTTTACAGGAAGATGATGCCATTATCCAGAAGGTAAAGGAGCTTGGGCCAACAAAATGGTCCATTATAGCAAGATCACTACATGGTCGTATTGGTAAACAATGCCGTGAGAGGTATTCACCTAATGACGTACCATGTATGATTGTGTAATCAACAAACTATTCATGCAATGCACTCTCATATTCATAGGCCTCGTAATTAGTTACTTTTTTATTTCCTTGTTTAAGATAATTTTTGTAAAATATTGAAAAAATGTTTCTTCCTATACTTCTGAGAGACTGAAACTGGATGTTACTTACTGAGGTTACTGGCTATATTGAGCTGCATTTAGAAACCTTATACATGTGAAGTTCATTTTCTTATTTGGTCCCAGAAATAATGGAAACTCCAGTTCTCAGCAACAAGGGTTCAGATTTTCGTTTATATGCAGGACCCTTAACTAAAGGGTGAACAAGTCATTTAGCAGTTCATAAGATCTTGCTAGTTCAGATTGTTCCCGAGTGTCTAGAGAATGTCCCACAAACATAAAACCTGGTTCCTGCCCACAATACAAGAGCTAATCCCAAAAGGTCCTATCCTCTGATCCTCAAAATCCACTAGTCCAGCTGTGAGCAGCACTCCTGTGCAACTGCATCCTGGGAGCACAGCTGATCTCTTGGCTGACATCCTCTGGTTTTACTTAACATTTTTTATTTTATTTTTGTGAGTAGTGTATGTTTGACTTATCTTCTGGTGTCTTTGATTCTGTGTACTCTGACATAGCCATGATTTTCTGTTGCCGGCTCGTCGCATTGAGCAAATAAGGGATGTTGTGATTTGCCGATGGCCGCTGCAAAGTCAGACTTTCTCAGTTTGAAGCATACTTGAAATGTGAATGGTGTTTCTTAGATCCAAACTTAGATATTTCATAGGTTTAAGTACAGCATCAGAAACATCAATGTTTTTTATACATGAGTAAATTTAATTAGAACATTGTTAGTTTGTTACTTAGTGATGACAAACAACTCTTAGTCATTGGGATAGGTTGAGCTATTAGTTGAATATTATTTACATATTTAATATTTGTAATCGTAGTAAAGTTTCTTGCATACTTGATTTGTTTTATTTGTAAGTTTGCCAGAATAAAGTACATAACATAACATGCAGCTAACTTTACTTTTGATGCTGCTCATATAATTTAGATGGCATAATCATCTGGATCCGCAAATAAAGAAGGAAGCTTGGACTGTTGAGGAGGAGCGTGTGCTTGTGAAGGCCCATCGTTTGCATGGTAATAAGTGGGCAGAAATTGCAAAACTTCTTCCTGGAAGGTATCAAGTCACAGCATCCTTTATTCCTTCCTCTTGGAAAATATGTTGTTCGTGCATATAATTTATACCTAATCCTTTTGCTTGTCAATTTGATAATATGTGTATAATCTCCAGTAAGAGAAATGCAGCAAGCTCTGTGAATCAACTTGCTGGAACAATAAACTTAGTATGTTTGCCTGTTTTTGGCTGCAGCTTGTTCCTCTCCGGGACTACTGTTAGGATTTCTCCTGTCTTACCTCACCAACTATAATTTTAGTCAAAGTTTTGTTTGGACTTGGACAGTTTTGAGTCCTTTTGAAGTTTTGGGCTTATTAAGATTGCAGAAATTAGAAAATGGAATAGAAAAAACCCATGATTTGGATGTCTTGTACTATAGATTCTTACAGAATCTCCAATGCAGGATTTTTTGCACAAGTTATCTATATACGCATTTACTTATCCTCTTTATTTGAGGGTGCATACCTCTTGTGCTTATCTTGTTATACCAGTTATACTAGTCTGAGCATTTTCTTAATAAGTTGGAATTGTGAATTTTCACCATATACAGGATTTAACCTGTACCTGATATAGTGGTAGACAGTTGTGGTTCTGCCACTTGCGATTCTGAGCAAACATTGTGGGTTGTGCTGTTTGTGGTTAGATTATTAAGGAGTAAATTTTCCAATATAAGTATGGGAAAATGGAAATACACACCATTTCCTCTAGTATTTGAAATGGACATATGCTTGATCCCCTGTAGTACAGCTTGTGAATGTATTACCGTACTTGTCATTATGTGATGGTCTCAGGCACCAAGTTCTTATTTTTCGTTAGTAGAAATTACCTCATTGAATCAAAGAACCGTAACTGCGCAACTATTTATATTTTACCTTGTACTGATTTAAGTTTGTTCATCCCTCCAGGACAGATAACTCAATAAAAAACCATTGGAACAGTTCAGTGAAAAAAAGGCTAGATGACTATAATACCGGAGCCCTTCCAGCTCCAGTACATGTCATTCATAATGATGTGAAACAGGTAGCAAGGTTGCTACCTTCTGATAACCATATTGATTTGAATAAAGAACCAGATATCAGTTTGCGAGACCGCTCGGTAATAGTTGGTCACTCTGACCCTACCCATAGTCCGCAGGTATGCAGTCTCAAAAATATCAAGGGCTGCTCAGATTTTCTCTCTCTTTCCCTGCCAACTGCTGAACCAGTAACTTCACGTGAGGCATCAGTAGCTGATGATTCTGCTGTTGCGTTAGCAATAATGGGGCTGAAAATGGTTTCTGGTCACGACAAGGACATGGAGCTAAACTTTGTTTCTGAGAAGGGTCTGGAAATGAATTTATTAAATGAGAAGGTCCTCGAGACTGATCACCTAACAAATAAATTGGAACATTCAGGACCAGCTAAGTCAGAAGGTGGAAGAGCCTTCTTTGGCTCTCTTTGTTATCAGATCCCTATGCTAGAAGATACGGACCTTGTTCATTCCCCAGTTTTCTCAAAATATTATGGACCGGAACACCATGAGGATAAATTTCAGACACCCAGTGGTTATGCTACTCCCTCTCCCACGAATAAAATAAAATCAGATCAGCTAAGCGTTGAGTCAATATTGAAAAGTGCTGCTGAAAAATTCCCAGGCACTCCTTCAATACTAAGGAGAAAAAGAAGGGAGAAACCAACACCTGCGCAAGATGGTGACTTCAAGATTGATATGAACAGTGATACTTTTGACACTCCGCTAGGAATATGCAGTACAGATAGCCCACATTCATATAAAACTGCAGCATTTTTGTCCTTGGGCCATCTTGATGACCAACGGCTGCCTGCTGTTTTGGGGAAGTTTGATGTTTCCCCTGCATATCGACCAAGGTCAAAAAGAATGGCTGTCTTGAAAACTATCGAGAAGCATCTAGATTTCTCGTCTGATGCAATGGATATTTGCGATACTGCCGAGATTATGAAATCTGCTTGCCTGAATTCTGAAAGCATCAATGCCAGCACAGATATTTCAAGCATGCAAAATAAGAAAATGGAGGGGCATATTATCGGATTGGAGACTTTAACCAGTGATTTTGCTCATACAACGAAGTTAGATGCAATCTAATTCTGCTGTGCTCAGGTATGGTAGCATTGTGTAATGTCTTTTAGTTGTGCACTTGTGCATTTACTACATATCTGAACGGGAATAAACAGTCAGCCTCATATTTTATGCATGGAAGTCCTTGAAATGATTTGATCATATAGCCTAACATTTATTCCCCTTTCAGAAACAGTTGACGGTCTACCGAAGAGGTCAAGAACACCCCATGCGTCTCAACTGACTGTTGTTCCTAGACTCTCATAGACAGAATTGACCAGAGAAACACAATCTTGCAGTTTTGTTGATCTATCGGGTAGAAGGATCATTTACCTCGCCATCTCTCCTTGGTGGGGTGTATATTCTAGTGATGCCTTTTGCGACAGGAAAAATATGGCTACTTGCATTATGTGAGCTCACAACTGTATTTCAGCCTTAGAAGGAGCTCAAATATATATAAAAAAAACCATAGCTTTATAGACTTACAGTTCAGTAAGATTCCTTATAGTGCCATTCAACATTCCTTGGACTCTCTGCCGGTGTGCTCTACAGCGACTAGTAATTATCTCTTCTCATTTTGTAACTCTCACGGCTTTGGGTTGGAATTTATAGTAGAAATGACATGTGCCTGCTCTCCTTTTTTGGTGATGAATGTGCATTACTACTCGTTTTTTTTTCTTGATGAATGTTTGCATTCTTACTTGAAGCTAACGAGATGTGAAGTGCTACAAAGCTGGTATTGGCTGGCATTTCTTATAAGTTTGTACCAACGAGTTGCTGGATGCTACAGTTGTCCCTGATAATATCGATAGCCACTGAGGGTGACAGCTGTTCTAGATTTCTTGTCTTGGAATGCCACCATCAAATTTGTCATCACATAGTTCATAGTTTGCTCAATTTAGCAGCCATGCATACCTGGCCTAATGTCGTGTTTGGCACTTAATATGCTGTATACGTTGAGAAAATAAGTGAAGAAGAAACCAGATGTTTTCTTGTTAAAAAAAGGAACATTCTCGTCCAAAAAAACTAAGATATTTAGAGATTATACGTTCAAGCTCTTAGTGTGATTGTAATGTTCTCAAAACAAAGAGAAGTAGTTTCGCGAAAGAGAAGTTGAGTGCCTGTAGGAAGGCCTTTTGCCTCAGTGACGAAGAAGCAGCTCCTTGCCAAAACGGTTAAATATTCCTGAGTTCCTCACCAATAAGGTTAAACTATTATGTATAATTAATGAAATATTTCCTCTGAAATTATAACTTATGTAATACCTTCACTGTTATATGCCATGTTTAACATTCCTTTAAGTCATTTTTTTTCAATCATACATTATTTTGCTTCTCTCTCAAAACAGGTGTTCACCATGTTTTATAAATAAAACCACAACGGCAAAAATGATAATAGTGATGACACCGCAATGAGATTGAAAAGAATCAGAGCTCACGCCGGATGGCACCACGTTGAGATTGTGGCGGTCAAGGGTTTTCAAGAGTGGAGAGGGTACTCACAACGACGCCTTCAAGAGGATTAGGACAACTGCAAAAAATGCCTCGTCTGTCCAACCTTGCAGCAAAGGATGCGTGCGAGCAGGGTTAAGCCCACACATATGTAGTGGCTGACAATAGCGCTTTGCCGCCCGTACCGTCTAGAATGGAGCACCTCTGGGCGTTGAGTAAATCTATTGATAGTGGGGCATAACGATGTAAAATAAATATCTTCTCATCATCCCTGCAGTGTACGAGACAAATGTATGCATTTTGATTATAGTTGTATTATATGGTTACAATTCTACCAGATATGTCTTTTTGGTTCCGTCTAAAATCTATTTTATGGTATAGGCGCTTATGACCTCCCCCCTTCATGCCTTGCGTTTTACACGTGCGCCAATGCTTTTCAGAGGAGCTTACTCCCTCCGTCCTAAGATAAGTGAACGTGTGGGTTTTCCAAGATAAATTATCAAGTGGAGATAAAATTGCATTGAAAAGATGCAAACCAATATCTCTGTCATCTTTAATTCTTTCACCTCTAATGAGCTAAGCCCATGTAAAAAAATAAATATAACATGTGTTGAAAATTATAGGATTGATTTCCGTGCGATGAGAGAGACATAATTTTTGCTACTATAAAGTGCATTGAAAAGATAGAAGTACACTTATTTATGGACAAAGTTTGAGGCTAAGAGCATCCATAGTGTTGCTAAAAGCAAAATATACCATGTAATGAAAAATGGCTTTGATGGCAAGGTTTACCACATCGTATAAATTGCCAAAAGAATTAGTGTTCTCTCTCATGGCCCACAACAAAGAGAGACTAAAGAGAGGAAAAAATTGGCGGTAGGAGCAGCTACTTGCTCCCACGCCGTAATATTTGGCAATGGCAATACCCTCTACAATGGTAGGAACCAATACCAAAAGCCAAATACAAGATTTGAAACCTCTATGTAGTATACATTGTGGCTACCATAAATGTCCACTTACTTGAGGATGAAGGGATTAGTATGGATTATGGAATGAACATAAGTACATAACTGATCTTATTGCAAAATCAGTGTCTTCATAGATTTATTAGAGAGAAAGCTACTCAGTGCGTTACGTCCGTAAGCGCCCACCAAATATTTCCACCAGCTTGTAGTTCACAAAACATAATTGAGCTGCCCGGAGCACCGACCTGCCGGTCTCCGGGACGACACATATATAACCGGCCGGCGGGTACGTCGTCTCGTTCGGACAATCAGACACTCCGAAAGCAGCCATGGCTTTGCGATTGCGAGGGTCTCTTTCTCCTTCTCCTGAGCCGTCAATTTGCCCCAACCATCGTGGAGCATCCTTTGACGGCAAGCGCGCGTGACCAGGGCCGGCGAGTGAAGTGTCCACGTCGACCGCTCTTTTCTTCATGCGGGAACTGCATGCGCATGCAGATTGCAGGATGCTGGCTTCTCGTGGGTTTATGGGAGTAAGTGAAAAGGTTCGTTTGCACCTTGCATGCACCCAAGCATGATCGATCTTTTTAGATGCTCCCAAGCATGATCTAGCAACGAAAAGGATGCTTCACGTACCAGCTGCCGATCATGCCTGCATGGCCAGTGTACGTACGCTGATCGATCAACATGTTAGAATAATAATTCTAAAAAATAGAGATGGCGCAAATTGTAGGCTACTGTTTACCCAAAATAAAACACTTCATCCTTTCAGAACATTTTCTCTCGATGGCACCGGTTTCTTTCCGGCCTTCCAGATGTGCAGAACAACACCAACCCTTATCAAAGAATTTATGACAAGTGCATAACAACACCACGGTGCTATCAAATGCACAGATTATTTAATTTGTTGTTGCAGTAATATTTCTCTTGTGAAATATCAATATTTTTTCAAGTCTTCTGTATGAGATCAAGTGGCGGAGCTTGATGGGGAACACCAATCATGCTTACACTTTGCGTAACATTTAAAAATTTAGCATACATATTAGAGATGTCTTTAAGGTTTTTTTTTTTTTGGAGTAGGGGGCCATGGCCCCCTTGCCCGCTCCGCCACTATGGAGAAGGGACCCTTAATTAGTGTCGTGTCTCCCTGGGTCCCACAAGATCCATGGACCAGCCCTGTTGATGAAGGATGATATGAATTAAAAGAAATATATGGGTTTGCCCACTCCACTAAAGCCGATGTTCTTCAAGACAAAGTTGATGATAAGGGGTGAAATGTGTCATTTGCATCATCGAATGAAGAAAAGTTGCTGTTTTTCCTTGTAGTTTTAGGCATTTGGTAAGAGAACTCGCCATAGTGTGTAGTTTCACTTTTGCTTTCTTACATCTTACTTTTATTTCGTAATGATGTTATCTAATTGGTCCTATCTTGTATAGAGTATGCGTAACAAATGTGCATAAACTCTAAGGCTTTCATCAGATAAATTTCCCATATGCAGACAACGTGCTGAGAAGCTAGTAGAGGTAAGCAAGACTGACCTGGTATGTTGTTGTTGTTGCATTCTGTTGTTTGATGTACATAATCCTTCTTAGTAAAACTAGTCGTCAAAATATGTAGTTATATTGATGACCAGGGTCTAGTAATGAATTGTAACACTATTATCTGTCGATGTTTTTGGCAGTTCTCTACGCATAACTATTAGCGCGGGCATGGTTTGTTGAAACCAAAAGTTGTCGAAGTTTTATAACATGACATTTACTGAGAGGTTTTATATAGTATGTGGAATTTTGGAGCTCAGGTTACATATAGCCCATTTTTTCTAAAAATCGAAAATGGCATTTCATAATATTAAAAATTATGGACAAAAATTCTAGAGGTAGACAATGGTGTACTATATCGTTGTGCATTTCATAATAGTATTTTGGGCTATGCACAATTCACAAAATCGTGGGTCTAAAATAGTGAGCAGTACAAAATATGAAACCTCCAACATTTATCAGAATTTCTCATTTTTGTGTAGCCTAGAATACAACGTATTTCATCCTGAGATTTTTGCACAGTGGTAGAGCGCATCATTGGCCACATATAGAATTTTTTCATACTTTTTAACACTTCAAAATATTGAATTTGAATTTTGGAAAGAAAACAAGAGCCATGTAACTCAGGGTACATTTGGGGTTTCCGAATTTACTAGTGCTAGGATAGATAGTAATGATTCAAATCAACCGACCACCATTTATTTTGTGGGTATCTGATTCCTATGATCTGTTTAGGTGTTATTCTTCATATCTCTCACTGATTTTTTTATTTAACTGAATGGTTTGACTTTTTAATTACAAACCTGCCAAGCGTTTGGCCAACTGGTTCTTACAATGATTCATATACTAGATATGCAAGAAAACAAATATATCTTGTTTAGGGCTCGAAGAACACCAATTATGCTTTAAACTTTGAGTTATAATTAAAAATTTAGCATAGGGCCCACACAATCTATGGACCAATCCTGATGCGACATGCCTTAGATTCTAGGACGACTATAACGAGTCCACATTGTGAGATGGCCAGCTGGTCATGGCGATAATATGGCCAGCTGGTCGGGCACATAATGAGGTTTCACTTTTCTTACTCGATTCAGGAAAAAAAATCAATTGGTTGTGACCTAACAAAACCGTTTATTTTTTTTATTCAACGAACCAAGTTAACTTACATGTTAAGTTAAAAAAAATGCATGAAAATGGTCAAGTTAATTTGAACAAGTAGTTTGAGTAGGCACCTTGTAAACGTGGTTGGATCTGCATGTCAGGGAGGCACATGCATATTAAGTTATGAGTCGGATGATATTGCACGCTAACGTGCTAAGTCTCGAACTATAGTCCCTCCTTCGAAATTTATAAGGCTCTCACTTGTTTTTAGGTTGTTAACAAGAGCAGACACCACCTGAAGCATGCATATTACTTCTTAGTGGACGAAGCTGTATCATCCGTCCAAAATATTGCGTGATAAGGGGTTGCCCGATTTTCTCAGTAAGCACGGTGGTGATGATGATCACGGGGTGAACACATCGGAGATAACTTGATGATGAGTGGATGATAACTTGTATGGCGCAACGAGATCTCTCGATTGGTCCCTGTCGCCAATGCAACAGCTCTCAACCCTGCAAGATATTCGCAACTCCACACACTGCGCACGTAGCCGCCGACCACGAAGCGGTAAGTTGCAACCGTCTAATTCCCAATGGAACAGCAGATCACACACGACTTTTCAGGATCTACACCAAATCAATGCAATATGGTGTAGGGATTCAATAGAGTTGCAAAGCAATCAACTATGAACTAGGGTTTATCTTAAACATGGTCTAAACCTAATTTGGGGGCGTCCTGGGCACTTATATAGGGGTTCAGGACGACTAGGGTTCGAGAAAATACAAGAATAATCGACCCAGATCGGGATCTGGTCGAGACAGACTCGGACACGGCCTGCTCAGGAGCCGGTCGACCGGGCCTGGGACCGGGTCAGGCCGGTTGAAACCGGGCCTGGCGCCGGGTGGTGACCGGGCTACGGTTCCGGGCATACTGGATAGTGCCCGGTTGGCACCGGCTGAGGATCCGGTCGGGCCGGTCAGGCGCCCGGTTGGACCGGGCCTGGGACCGGGCGTGGCGGCCGGTCTGACCGGGCCTGGTGCCGGCATGGACTTCTTCTTCTCCCCTCGTGCATGCCTCCCTCTCCTCCCTCGCGCTTCCATGGGATGTCTTCATGGCCAGCTCCATGTCCAGCTTCACGTCCAGCTTCTTTTCCAGCTGCTCCTCTCCTTCTCGTGCGATGCTTGCTCCCTCTTCATACCTGATCATACATAAGTAATAGGACTTAGGCAGTATAAAGTTCTCATCGATCAAAGTATCACTTAGGAACAAGTTCACATGTTGTTTGAGTAGCTTCGCACAAGCTCGTGTCATTGGTCCAATACTGACTTCATTGGACTTGAGCTTCACAGCAGAATCGTCTTCATCTTGCAATGACAGAGGTAGTAGTGTAGTAGGGATGTCCTCATCATCTCCCCCCCCTCAAAAGACGTCGACCTCGACGCTCCAAGGTCTTCTCCGTCATATGGTGTCAAATCAGCCACATTGAAAGAATTGCTGACACCAAACTCATCAATTGGAAGATCTATAGAATATGCATTATCATTGATCTTGGCAAGCACTTTGTAAGGACCAGCACCACGAGGAAGCAACTTGTACTTCCGTAGCTTCGGGAACCTATCCTTGCGAAAATGTACCCAAATCATATCACCAGGCTTGAACAACATCTCTTTGTGTTTCTTGTTCACCCTTGCAACATTGTTCTTGCCTTTCTTCTCTATCAACTCTTTAGTCTTCACATGAATCTTTCGCACAAAATCTGCCCTCTTTGATGCCTCCATATTTACTCTCTCATGTATGGGTAGAGGCAACAAATCAAGCGGAGTAATGGGTTTGAAACCATACACCACCTCAAAGGGACACAGCTCTGTGGTAGAATGTACCGCCCTGTTGTAAGCAAACTTCACATGCGGCAAACAATCTTCCCACTCCTTCAGGTTCTTCTTGATCATGGATCTCAACAGTTGTGACAATGTTCTATTCACCACTCCAGTTTGACCATCAGTTTGGGGATGACAAGTAGTGCTGAAAAGTAGCTTTGTCCCCAGCTTTCTCCAAAGCGTCTTCCAGAAGTAGCTCATGAATTTCACATCGCGACCAGAAACAATAGTTTTCAGGACTCCATGTAGACGTACAGTCTCCCTGAAAAACAGGTTAGCAATATGCGACGCATCGTCGCTCTTGTGGCTGGCAATAAAGTGTGACATCTTAGAGAATCTATCACTACCATAAATATAGAATCATGGCATCTCTTAGTACGCGGCATACCCAACACAAAATCCATACTAATATCTTCCCAAGGTGTACTATGACATAGGCATCCCCAATGGGCCTGCCGAAGATAGTACCCGGGGTTTACTGGAGGCCCACGACTCGAAGAATAAGAAGAATCGGAAGCCCAAGTTGTTATTAAGGAAAGCTAGAGTTGTATTAGGAGATAATGTTTGTAATCTAAGATAGCATCGAATCATTGTCTCACAAACCCTAGTTTTCATATCGTCGAGTACTTTTCGGCTGAAACTTTCGAGATCTACTTGCCCTCTACTTCCAACTAAACCCTAGTCTACAACCCGTAGGCATTGACAAGTTAATCCCTTGTCAATTGGCGCCGTCTGTGGGAATTAGAGGCGTCAAGGATCTGGTTTTGATGGCACTGACAAGGTATCAACTTGTCAATGCCTATGGATTGTAGGCTAGGGTTTAGTTGGAAGTAGAGGGTAAGTAGATCTCGAAGGTTTCAGCCGAAAAGTACTCGACGATTATGAAAACTAGGGTTTGTAGACAATGATTCGATTCCTTCTTCGTCCCTCGACTCCCCCTTTATATAGGAGGTGGAGCCAAGGGATTCGTGCTATACAAGTTACAGAGTCCGGGACGGTTTCTAACTCATCCCGCCAGATTACAAATAACACTTCCTATTACAACTCTTAACTTTCCTTAATATAGCTTGGGCTCCCGGATCTTCTTATTCTTCGGGTAGTGGGCCTCCAGTAAACCCCGGGTACCATCTTCGGCAGGCCCATTTGGGATGCCTATGTCGATAGCCCGAGATTTTGCTTGAATCGTAGAATCAGGGAAAATCTCCACTGTTTATTTTTATTCGAAAGCTTTAACTTTTTTTTATATTTCCTCACATAAAATTCTATATTGTACAGGGATAATGGTAGTTGGGGCTAGTTCATCTGACGGATCAGGTACTAGTTAACTGCTCTAGTGGCAATCCGCAAAAACCTACTTCAAAATCACGTCCCTGGACATGATCTCGGGATACTGGTGTAAACTTCGACAGGTGCCGCTTAAGGTCTTACCATTCGTCGAGTCCCGGTCAAATTTATCGGGTACCTAACGCGTCCGTTAGGATTTTTCTTCGTATACGTTGATACGGATAAAAGTAGCAGCGCAGTCTTCGGCGATGCCACGCCCAGTGAGAACGGATACGGGGTCTTACCTTCGCAAATTTGCGGCATTCAGAAATTGATCGCAACTTTGGCGTTCTGAGAATATATTGTCGAGTGCTTTTCCGGCTGTTGGAATGGCACATTTTATCGAGTCAAATATGATTTATATTGCTCTCCCGATGGGAGTATATGTAGAGTTAGTTATAACTCGAAATATACTCTCTTGCTTTTCTATTTTTCCTTTGTTAATTTCATCGGGCACGCGAACAGCGTTCCCGATGGGAGTAGCCCCCGAGGCTACAACCAAGAACTTGTGCTTGGTTGTAGGCTCGACATTTTAGTCCACCTTGTCGCTATATTGTCATTATTTCCCAATATGATCTCTCTCTTCTTTTTTTTATCTCTCGGGTGCGCGAACAGCGCTCCCGATGGGAGTAGCCCCCGAGGCTACAACCAAGGACTTGTGCTTGGTTGTAGGCTCCCGCAATTTCTATATTGCCATACTCGAAATTTTACTTTTTATCGAAGTAGCCCCCGAGCGTTTGGGCAAAAACTTGTATTTGATCAAAGGCTCCCGAAGTATTTAATAATTCCTCCTGTCGCCAATCTTCTTTTATTTTTCTTGTCGACATGCTTCCCTTAAACAAAATTGCTTCATCTCTGTTAGTAGTCTTGATTTTTCTGCCTTGTGGGTCCATTGTTTCCACCATGTTGACACGTCGTGCAAGTGGGGGACACACGTCCTCCGCTTTTTCTGGCGCACATACGGTAACGCCTATCTCAGTAAAAATACCTTTTTACCCTTGTATCTAGAAGATCTTTTTTCACCACACGATTTCTTCATCCAACGGCGCACTGCTTCACCCGATTCTTATATAAACCTTTCTTCAACCTCCGTTCGCTCCCTCGCTTGCGCCGCTCATCTGTTCCTCTTCGCAAAAGCTTCCTCTGTGCCCAACTCTCTCTAATCTTCCGCACTCACGAGCATTGCTCTGCCCATTGCCGTTGATGCCACCACGCACGCGACTCACTCGCCACAGTACTCCGGAATCCAAGATGGCCGCCGAGGATCTTGAGTGGGAGAGATCTAAAATCTCCAACCAGGACACCAACATGCTGAAGAGGCTTGGCCTCATGAAGAAGGAAGACGCCATCCGCTTTCCCAGCGAAGAAAGCTACCCCAAGCCTCCCATGGAGTACCGGGTTAGTTTCGTTGATCACCTCATCCGCGGCCTTTCGGCCCCAATTCATGATTTCCTCTGCGGCCTTCTTTTTGTTTACGGGATTCAACTGCACCAGTTGACCCCCAATTCCATCCTCCACATTTCCATTTTCATCACACTCTGCGAATGCTTCCTCGGAATCCCTCCTAATTGGGCTCTGTGGAAACGCATTTTCTGCCTCCGCCGCAATGGCTCCCACAACGTCACCTATAACATAGGCGGCGTTGTTATCTGTGTCCGAACTGATGTCGATTATTTCGACGTCAAATTTCCTGATTCTGTCCAAGGATGGCGCAAAAAGTGGCTCTACATTCACGAAGAAAGCGCCAACTCTGTTGAACACAACATAATTCCTTTCGACGGAAGTGCCAGAATTCAGCGTCGCCGCTCCTGGGATGCCGAAGCTTCCGAAGAAGAGAAAAAGGCGACAGAGGCACTCATGTCTCGTATTCATCAGCTTCAAAACACTCGAGGCAAAGAGCTGTCTGGTGTTCAAATCACTGCCTACTTCCTTAGGATTAGAGTGCAGCCTCTTCAGGCTCGCAAAAATCCCCTTTGGACATATTCTGGTGAAAACGACGCCAACAGAATCTCCAGTGATCTTTCTGCAAAAGACTTGGAGAAGTTGATTCGAAGAGTTTCTCGCCTGGGTAAGGACCCTATTCCTTCCTCTTGTCGCGTGGAACCATACAGCTCCGCCAATCCACTCCCCGAGGTATTTTGTCTTCTCGAGTTTCTGTCTTGTTCCGCACTTTCTCTGCATCTCATTGTATTGGTATCTCTTTAATTTTCCTTTTGTCATTATTTTTTACAGAACCATCCTACTATGACTTCCCTTCCTCCTCTTCTGAGGATGGAGAAGTCGAAGAACGAGCTATCGTTGCCGAAGATACTCAAGGTTCTTCTATTCCCGAAAGTGAAGTCGCGGGTTCTCACAAATCTGCGGCTTCCCGTGAAAAGAAATTGAGTCTGAAGCCAGTGAGTCGACGCAATCCCTTCCTCCTGCTGTTTCTCCAAGGAACAAAAGGAAAAGGAATGATGCCGAGGATTCTGGCACCTCTAAGGCTGAAGAAGTTGTTCCTTCTCATCCGAAGGCAGCTTATGATGCTTATATTGAATCCCTCGTCAGCTCGTAAGTCGTCTTTATTTCTCCCTATTTTTGTACTCGAAATATTTATCTTGCCTTGCTTTTTATGCTGCCGATTTTTTGATCAACAGTGATGACGAGGAAGAAGTACCAACTACTGACGTGGCTCCTCGGACAAGCACGTCACGTACTGTACTTGCCTCAGACACGCTAGTTGAAGGAGAAGAAACCTCGCCTCCTCAACAAAACGTCGTCACCACAACTCCACCAGCAAGCCCCCTTGCTCCTTCACCAAAAAGGTCAAGGGTTGAAAAGATTGTTGAACCTGCCCCTCAGTTGGGCAGTTCGTCGACTCTGCTCTTAGATGATGTAAGCTTGTCGACATCTATATTTTCCTTATTTTGTTTTTTTACGCCTTCACTCTCTTTTTCATGCCGATGTTTCTCTTGCTGTGTTCGTCTTGAATAGCCCATGACCAAAGAGCTTCTCCGCACCGGATCCCAATTTATTGGGTACCGTGAATATGCTAACAGAGCCGAAGGTAACGACTTTTATACTTGCCGTTTTTCCTTGACTTTTTGCTCCTGTTGCTTGTCGCGATTTTTGATCTTTCTTCTCTCTTTTTTTCATATCTCGACAGAGAAACTTGCAGAGGCCAACGAACGTGCCGACGCACTTGCTCAAAAACTTGAGCAAAGTGAAGCGGCTCGCAAGAAAGCCGAACTCGCTGCTAGCGAAGCCAAGGCCGAAGCTGATGAAGCCAAGGCGAAAGCTGCTGGTGTCGAGGATCTGCAGAAAAAACTTGAGGATGCTACATCTGCCTTAGACGAGCACAAAGCTGCGCAAGCTTCTCGTGAACAAGGGATCCTCAAGCGCACGAAAACCCAAAGTCGCCGCACTTTCAGTAATATTGCTGACCCCTTCTATTTTTATGAGAATCATTGTTTCTTGTTGCTTGACCAACGCTTTGTTTCCTTGACAGCCCAAACAAACCAAGACTTTGATCTGACGAATCCTGTCGATGACCCTCTCCTTGACGCACTTTCTTATCTGGAGCTTCATGGGTCCGAGATTCGTGAGGGCGTGTCAAATGCTAATGCGGCATTGTCGGCATTGTTCCCCTACTTCTTCCCGAAGAAAGAGGAGCCCGCGACTTTCCTTAACCTTGCCAAGATGTTCAATTCACCGGAAGACCTTGGACTGAAGATGCGCCAAGAAAATATGAAGGTTGCCGTTGAAAACACTGTCGCTTTGGTTGCTGACAGTCAACAGACTATTGACTGGATGAAAGTTGGCGACATCGAGCAGATAGAGCAATCAAGGTGGAAGTCGCTGATTAAGGCAGCCAAGCCCAATACAAAGAAGATCTTGGCCTATCTCGGGATTAAACCAGCGTCAACTCCTAGCTCATCAAGGCCGGAGGTCTAGTTGCATGCCTTTGTTTTTCTTTCTATGTTTCTTTTGCTCTTGTCGCCAAAGTAGTCATTTGGCGACACGTACTTCCTTAGCTCTTCTGTAATGCCTTTGTAATTATTCCGAGAAATTAATAAAAAACTCTATCTTTGCTTGCTGTTTGATGTTGTCTTGTTTAAATTTCAGTTGATATTTGATAACTATACTCCATCTTCCGCTCCTCCCAATATTTCGCCTTCTTCTTCTCGCTCGAGGAGAGCTTTTGCTGATACTGCACCTGTCGACGATACCTTGTTGCAAGAACTGGATGAACTTCGACAGCAACTTCAGTATGCGAAGAAGCAAACACTTGTGATGATGGAGCAATCTCGTAAGTCATCTGAAGCCGAAAAAATTGCTCTTCAGCAAGCTCGCGAGGCCGTGGCTGCTAAGGAAATTGCTGCTTCTGAGGCTGAAAAGGCAACTACTCGAGAAAATTTCATGCTCGAATTAATGAATGAGGCCAGTGCAGATATGTTGGGTATGCTTGTTTCATCCTCCGATATCTTTCATTTTCATGCTATGTCTCTTAAAGGTTTCCACTTCGTTGTTTTGATAGGTTCCTTTACTGATGTTGCTGCCGAGGAAGAGAGGGTAAATGCTAGGACGAACCTCCTTGTTAACCTTTCCCTGGACCATGGTTCTTTGTTTTGGGCTACCCCAGAGAGGACCCGCCAAATTGTCAGATTTCAAGATCGCACCTCTCAAACTCACGATTTCCTTGACTTCTGTACCAAGACCTTGTCCATGGTTTACAACTCCATGTTTCCTCGGAACGTCCAACCAAAAACTCTTCCTGAATTGATGGAAAGATTCAAGGATGCTCGCAGTATCCATGATTTTGTCAAAGCTCAACTGGTAGCTGGCGCCAGATTTGCTCTTATCATGCTCCAGATCTGCCACTCAAATCTTGACCTTACCCAAGTTGTCGCGAAAGTTCATCAGAAGGTAAAACGTCGAAGAGTTGGTATTGACCGAATTAACACGAAGGTTTACACGTAGCCGAAGAAATGATTGAAGACCTTCTTCGGATGGACGCCGACTTTTTTGCCGATGGTCACTATGCTGATTTTCTTGGCGCTGCTCCTGAAGAAAACAGAGTTACCCTTGATGACATACTGAATCAAGACTAGTTATTTTCCTCCTGTAGATAATTCTTCTTTGTAACCCATGACTGTGATTATATTGTGAAGCAATCATTATATTTGTATGTTTGTCTAGCCCCCGAGTATTTCGGTGACTCTTTACTGTATTTGTATATTGCGAGGTTTTGAACCAAGGCATTTATGTATTTATGGCGAATATGAGCCCCCGAGCTTCTTTATTGAGTACTATTTTGTATTTTTACTGACTCACGAGGTATTTTAATACGAAGGCAAGGTTTTTTCTTTTTTGATGAACTGTATTGAAATTCGTCGGAGCGAAGACTTTGAATATGTCGATAAAGAGAAAGGTATATTGACACTATCTTTATTATATTGCAGCACCGCGAGCCCGCCTCATTAAAAACCTTTCCCGGCCCCACTCGGTGCCCCGAAAAAGGAAAAGAGTGCGTCTGAAAACTCGCGGGCGTTTCAGTACATTGAAGTTTTACAAGGACTATATTTCGACTCTAGGCATAGAACCGCCTGAGTTGCGCCACGTTCCAGGGGTTTGGCTCCTCCACCCCTGTCTTCTTGTCCTTTATCCTGTATGCTCCTCCTCCGATTACTTCCGTGACAATGTAAGGGCCAAGCCACGGTGACTCGAGTTTTTCATGACTTTTTTGCGTGAGCCGAAGAACTAAGTCTCCCACCTGGAAAGATCTTGGCCGCAAACGTCGACTGTGGTAATTCTTCAAGTCCTGTTGGTATTTGGTTACCCGAGACAGTACTTCATCTCGAGCTTCATCAAGTGCGTCGACATCATCTTCTAGCGCTTTTCTCGACACTTCTTCGTCGTATTCGACGACGCGTGGAGAGTTGTGCTCTATCTCGATTGGTAATACTGCTTCTGCTCCATGAACCAAGAAAACAGGAGTTTCTTGTGTTGCTGTGTTTGGTGTTGTTCGGATGCTCCACAACACACTTGGTAGTTCTTCTGGCCAGGTATGTCGAGCTTTCTCCAGTGGTCCTAACAAGCGTTTCTTGATGCCATTGCAGATGATGCCATTGGCTTTCTCGACTTGCCCATTGGTTTGAGGATGTGCAACTGACGCAAAGTGCAACTTGATACCCACCTCTTCGCAATAATCTTTGAATTCACGGGATGTGAAGTTATCGCCGTTGTCCGTGACGATGTGGGGCACTCCAAATCTGAAGACGAGGCCTTTTATGAATTTTATCGCGGATGCTCCGTCTGGTGAATTTATCGGCTTCGCCTCTATCCACTTTGTAAATTTGTCGACAGACTACTAGCATATACTCCTTTCCTCCTGGCCAGGATTTGTGTAACTTGCCCACCATATCAAGTCCCCATTGAGCAAAGGGCCATGACAATGGTATTGGTGCTAGCTCTGCTGCTGGAGAGTGAGGTTTTGCGGCAAACCTTTGACACGCGTCGCAAGTTCTTACTATGTCCTTGGCGTCCTCGATTGCTGTCAACCAGTAGAATCCTGCCCGAAAAACCTTGGCTGCAATAGCTCGACTACTTGCGTGGTGGCCACATATTCCTTCGTGTACGTCCTTCAGAATTATTCTTCCTTCTTCGGGTGTAACACACCTTTGCAAGACGTCTGAAATACTTCGCTTATACAATTCTCCTTTGACCACCGTGAAAGCTTTGGAGCGTCGAATTACTCGTCTTGCCTCAACTGGATCGTCGGGTATTTCTTTCCTGAGGATGTATGATATGTACGGCTGCATCCACGGTATTCGTATCACCATGACCAGGTCCTGATCTTCTTCTTCTTCCTCTTGCTTTTCCTTGGTAGCCCCCGAGGGTTTCTTCTCCTTCTTTTTTGATTTTGTCGACTTGGTGGATCTCTCTGTTATCTCTTCCCAGAATACACCTGGCGGGACTGCAAGGCATTGCGACCCGATGTTTGCAAGAACGTCGGCTTCGTCGTTGCTCAATCTACTAATATGATTTACTTCGCATCCATCGAACAACTTCTCGAGCTCGTTGTACACCTCCTTATATGCCATCATGCTATCATTGACTGCGTCACATTGGTTCATAACTTGCTGAGCCACCAACTGTGAGTCGCCAAAGATTTTTAGTCGAGTTGCACCGCAGGCTTTCGCCATCTTCATCCCGTGTATGAGAGCCTCATATTCTGCTTCATTGTTGGATGCGTTAGGGAACGTCATCCGAAGGATGTACTTCAACTTGTCGCCTTCAGGTGATATGAGTACTACTCCTGCGCCAGCTCCTTCTAGTCTTTTGGACCCGTCAAAGTTCATGGTCCAGGTTCTCGACAAGTCTGGAGGTCCTGTGTTTTGCAACTCCATCCACTCTGCGATGAAGTCCGGCAGTACTTGCGACTTGATTGCTTTCCTTTTTTCATACGTGATGTCCCGAGGGGAAAGTTCTATTCCCCAAAGGGAGACACGACCCGTAGCTTCTGGATTGTTCAGTATATTTGACAAGGGAGCTTCATTGACCACTATGATCGGGTGTGCCGAAAAATAGTGGCGCAATTTTCGTGCTGTTGTGAACACTCCATATGCTATCTTTTGGTACTGAGGGTACCTTTGTTTTGAAGGTGATAAAACTTCGTGACGAAGTATCTTTGGCCTCTCGCACGCCATGGAGTTTTCCTTCTTCTTCCCTTTCGACAACTAGCACCGTGCTCACCACTTGGGGCGTGGCTGCGATATACAGCAGGAGGGGTTCCCGTTCTTTTGGCGCCACCAAAATTGGTGGTGTCGAGATTGTGCGCTTCAAATCCTCGAAAGCTCTGTCGGCTTCTTCGTTCCACTGGAATTTATCTCCTTGCTTTATCAGAGCGTAGAATGGTAACGCTTTTTCTCCCAGCCTAGCGACGAATCTGCTCAAAGCTGCGACTCGCCCCGTTAGCTGTTGTATCTCCTTCAACTTTGTTGGCTTCCTCATTGTTACGATAGCTTGTATTTTGTCGGGATTTGCTTCAATCCCTCTTGCTGAGACTAGAAACCCCAGAAGTTCTCCTGCTGGGACGCCAAAGGAACACTTCGTCGGGTTCAGCTTCAGGCAGAATTTGTCGAGGTTGTCAAAAGTTTCTTTGAGATCCTCGATCAGTGTTGTCCCCTTTTTTGACGTTATGACGACATCGTCGATGTATACTTGCACGTTTTTTCCGATACGTGTCGCCAAACACTTTGCATCATTCTCTGATATGTTGCTCCCGCATTTTTTAGACCGAAGGGCATTGTTCTGTAGCAAAACACGCCGTAAGGTGTAATAAACGCGGTCTTTACTTCATCTTCTTCTTTCAATCTGATCTGGTTATAACCAGAATATGCATCCAGGAAGGAAAGACGTTCACATCCAGCCGTGGAGTCGATAATTTGATCGATCCTCGGGAGGGGAAAGTGATCCTTTGGACAATGTTTATTGAGACACGTAAAGTCGACGCACATGCGAAGGACCTTAGTGTTTTTCTTCGGCACCAGCACTGGGTTTGCTACCCATGTGGCTTCTGTGAATATCTCTTTGATAAAACCAGCTTCTCGTAGTCGATTGATTTCTGACAGCATGGCCTTGCGGTTTGGTTCCGAAAAACGCCGCAAAGGTTGTTTGATTGGTCTCGCCATCGGATCCAAGTTTAGGTGGTGCTCGGCAAGTTCCCTGGGTACTCTGGCATGTCAGCTGGACACCATGCGAAGATTTTCCAGTTCTCACGGAGGAACTCGACGAGCGCTTTCCTATGCGATATCCATGTCGTTTGCGATAGATGTCGTCTTTTTCGGTCTGTCGGGTGAATCTGCACTTCTTTTGAATTTTTCTCGGTACTGAAAGTTGATTCTTTGTTTGACCTTCCAACGTCTGGCAGTACGTCGTAATCAGTCATGCTTTTTGACGCTAAGTACTCAGCTTGCATCCCGAAAGTTTCTGACAGCCGGTGAAAATCCTTGTCGCACTTATCGGCTAAGGCAAAGCTTCCTTTGCTTGTGATTGGTCCCTTTGGTCCGGGCATCCTCCACAACAGGTATGTATAGTGTGGCACCGCCATAAATCTAGCATATGCTGGTCGTCCCAACAGAGCGTGGTATTGCGACGGAAAATCCACGACTTCAAATTCGAGCCTCTCGATTCTATAATTTTCTCGGGTCCCAAATTGAACGTCGAGATTGATCTTCCCCAAAGGATAACTTGGTTTCTCCGGTGTGATGCCGTGGAACCTTGTGTCTGTTGGTTTCAAGTTTGCTAGGGATATGTTCATCTTCCTCAATGTATCTGCATACATAAGGTTTAAGCTGCTGCCGCCGTCTATGAACACTCGAGAGACATCAAATCCCGCGATAACTGCTGGCAGGATAAGTCTTGGCCCCTTACAGTCGAGGAACTTGCTGCGGATGATCTGCTATTGTGAAGCCGATATCTTGTCCCGACCAATTAAGGTATTCAAGCTGTTGGTGGAGGCATTTTCTCTGCCATAAACACCTGTCGTGAGATTACTTTACGAGCTCTATTGGACGGCCTTCCTTTCCGAATCATCGACAACTGCTCCGTTGGAGTTAGGATCAACATAAGGTGGTGGTGGAGGTGCTGCCGCTATTCCGAGTGATGCCGATTGTCCTCTGTGTCGCGGGAGGAGGCGGCAAGTGAATCTCGCTCTGGGTTCTCGAGGATTTCTCTGTGCTGCCCGCGCGTTAGCATTCTCTCGCATACCGCAACATTGCCTGAAAATTTCGACAGTCTTTACGCAAGTGCCCTGACTTGTCTTTACCGTTCTTTGTCGAGGAAAAAGTGCATCTGGCACGGTCCATTCATCATCTCTTCAGGGGATACGAAAGGCCTTGGGAACCTAGGCCCGCTATTTTGCCTATTGCGTGAATCATCCCTGTTATCACCTCGCTGTTCATTGCTTCTCTGGTAATCATCTCTCGTTGCTTCCTCCTGTATTTGTCCGAAAACCTGCCGAAATTTGTCCCGGAGCGTCATAGTTCTGCACCGCCGAGGAAATCTTCGCCTCGGTTGATAGTTTCGACCACGGTCCTCCTCTGGCGACCTGTGCCGTTTGTTATGGACAGCGTCTTCTCCATCTGCCCATTTATTTGCTATCTCCATTAACGCGGATACTATCTTTGGATTGGTCCTTCCCAAGTCCTCGACAAAATCTCCACGCCTGACTCCTGCGACAAACGCATCTATTGCTCTCTCATCAGATATATTTTCTGCCGAGTTTTTGATGATATTCCACCTTTGGATGTACTTTCTCATTGGCTCATCCGGCTTTTGTCGACATGCTCTCAACTCTTCTAACGACGCGGGTTTTTTGCACGTGGATCTGAAGTTCTTGACGAACACGTCCTCGAAACTTTCCCAGCTGTCGATGGATCCTGGAGTGAGTTTCTTTATCCAAGATCGTGCGGCTCCACTCAAATGCACCCGGATGCTTTGCATAGCTGTTGCCCTGGTTCCTCTGTCGGCTTCACCGTCTCCGGATAGTCGACTAGCCAATCCTCCGGATCTTGGAGGCCGTCGAACTTCTTGAAATTATCGGGTAACTTGAATCTCGAGGGGACTCGAGTTTTCGGACTCTCCTCGTGAAGCATGGTAAGCCGCACATATCCTCGTCGTTAAGTTACGGAGATTGCCGATGATCCCTTCGCTTTGCCGCGCTCTGTCGACCCTTGCTTGTCTTCTTGTGTCCCTTGCTCCACTTGGTCCTTGGTCTGCCGCCGTTGCTGCCGCAGGTCGTGGACTATTTTGCCTTGCCGCTCCTTCGGGAGGCGTTGATACAAACGCCGTCCCCATAGCTCCAACTCTGCTACCGCCATATTGTACAGTGTTTCCCTTGGATCACCTGGAGGTGGTTTAGATGCAAGGATAAAAGCATGTGTCGCCATATACCCAGCCTCTGGTGTCTTAGGGATGATGTTTCCTCTTGTATCTATCGACATGAAGGACATGTCGAGGTTTTGGACCAAGTGCTCTCTTTCTGCTTCGGGTATGTGTTGCAGCCTTGATCTTGCTCTGTTCGCGCCTCCCCGTGGCTATCACCCGTAGTTCTAGATTGTCGACTTAGATCTGCCCTTCTCCCCGCTGGATGCGAAAGCTGCCTCCTTTCTCTGTTCAACTCAGCCGTCTGTTTTTCCAATTCCCCGGCAGCTCGTGCGAGCCTATATTGATATGCTTGTAATTCCTCTGGTGTGGCCGTGGTAGCCATTGGTTCTGTACCGTTCATAGCTCTCGCGGCTCTGTCCCACGCTGCTTGTGAAAGTTGAACTCTATCTCGCGGCTCTGGCCCGACGTATTTGTTGCCCAGGCCTTGTCGCAGATTGGAGGGATCGACGTATGGATTTCCCAGACTGTCGAAAGCCTCAGATGTTTCCTCTTGATTTTCAATGGCATAAATCTGATGATACTTTGTACTCAGATCTATGTTGGGTTTGGTGACATCATCGTTGAGATTGATGAAGACCTTGCCCACTGTGATAGATTTGTCGATGAAGTCATAGCTGTCGACATCGCTGGAGCCATCGCTTATATATGAGTCCGCAGATGACTCAAACGACATGTCGCTGAAGATCTTGGCGAGTTTCTCTCTTGCTCTGGTGCTGACGTAGCGTGTCGCCGAAGTTTCTTCTTCTCCTGACTCGGTTGACGATGCATAGCTTGAAAAATCAGAATCGACCACCGACGATCCCGACGAAATCGGAATTTCGACACGATACGATCCCTCCTTCTCGACGCGAAAGTGAAACCTTCCGAACGTCATCTCCATGGGCTCCGCCAGATACGCATATGCATCCAAACGGGAGGGTGGGTGAGGAACAAAATCGACAAGACCAGCAGCGATCTGTTTACCTCGATCCATTGTGTTGCTTGCGGTTGACGATGTCGAAGATCTTGAGCGTGCCATCGAGATCAGATCCTTACGCCTCTAATTCCCACAGACGGCGCCAATTGACAAGGTATCAACTTGTCAATGCCTATGGATTGTAGGCTAGGGTTTAGTTGGAAGTAGAGGGTAAGTAGATCTCGAAGGTTTCAGCCGAAAAGTACTCGACGATTATGAAAACTAGGGTTTGTAGACAATGATTCAATTCCTTCTTCGTCCCTCGACTCCCCCTTTATATAGGAGGTGGAGCCGAGGGATTCGTGCTATACAAGTTACAGAGTCCGGGACGGTTTCTAACTCATCCCGCCAGATTACAAATAACACTTCCTATTACAACTCTTAACTTTCCTTAATATAGCTTGGGCTCCCGGATCTTCTTATTCTTCGGGTAGTGGGCCTCCAGTAAACCCCGGGTACCATCTTCGGCAGGCCCATTTGGGATGCCTATGTCAGGCACGTTCAAGATCGTCGACTTCATCAACAGCAAGCAACACGATGGATCGAGGTAAACAGATCGCAACTGGTCCTGTCGATTTTGTTCCTCACCCGCCCTCCCGTTTGGATGCATATGCATATCTGGATGAGCCTATGGAGATGACGTTCGGAAGATTCCACTTTCGCGTCGAGAAAGAGGGAACGTATCGTCTCGAAATTCCGATCTCGTCGGGACTGTCGGCGGTCGATTCCGATTTTTCGAGCTCAACATCGTCAATCGAGTCAGGCGAAGAGGAGACTTCATCGCCACGCTTCATTAGCACTAGGGCAAGCGAAAAGCTCGCCAAGATCTTCAGCGACATGTCCTTCGAGTCATCCGCGGACTCCTATATAAGCGATGACTCGAGGATTGTCGACAGCTTTAACTTCATCGACAAATCCACTACAGTGGGCAAGGTCTTCACCAACTT
Organism: Lolium perenne; assembly: GCF_019359855.2. NCBI lineage: Eukaryota > Viridiplantae > Streptophyta > Magnoliopsida > Poales > Poaceae > Lolium > Lolium perenne. The sequence goes on from NC_067244.2 coordinate 207,800,837, forward strand.
TATGATGGTGTCACCAAACCCAGCACAGATCTTAATACAAAATACCATCAGATTTATGCCATCAGAGAGCCAAGCCACGATCAGGAGGAAACGTCTGAGGCTTTCGGCGATTTGGGAAATCCATACGTCGATCCCTCTGATTTACGACGAGGTCTAGGCAACAAATATGTCGGACCTACGCCTCGTGTCAGGGTTCAACTCCCGCAAGCAGCATGGGATAGAGCCGCAAGAGCTATGGATGGCTCAGAACCAATGGCCACAACAGCCACGCCAGAAGAGTTGCAAGCATATCAATATAGGCTCGCACGAGCTGCGAGGGAATTGGAAAAACAGACAGCTGCTCTGAACAGAAGAAAGGAGGCAGCCTCCGCGTCAAGCAGGCGAAGGGCAGAGCTGAGTCGACAATCTAGAACTTCGGGAGATAGCCACAGGGAAGCTCGGAACAGAGCAAGATCAAGGTTGCAACATATACCTGAAGGAGAAAGAGAGCACTTGGTTCAAAACCTCGACATGTCTTTTATGTCGATAGACACGAGAGGGAATATTATCCCCAAGACACCAGAAGCTGGGTATATGGCGACACAGGCCTTTATCCTTGCATCCAGGCCACCTCCAGGAGATCCAAGGGAGGCACTGTACAACATGGCAATGGCAGGAGTCGGAGCCATGGGAACGGCGTTTACATCAACACCTCCCGAAGGAGCAGCGAGGCAAAATAGTCCACGACCTGCGGCAGCAGCAGCGGCTCCCAAAGGAACAAGTGGAGCAAGAGACACGGCAGCGCAGGCAAGGGTGGACAGAGCACGGCAAAGTAGAAGGGAACATCGGCATTCCCCAGAATTAAACGACGAGGATATGTGCGGTTTGCCATGCTTCACGAGGAGAGTCCGAAAAACTCGAGTCCCGTCAGGGTTTAAATTACTTGATAACTTAAAAAAATTTGACGGCCTGCAAGATCCAGAGGATTGGCTAGTTGATTACCTCGAGACGGTGAAACTCACAGGAGGAACCAGAGCAACAGCTATGCAAAGCATCCAGGTGCATTTAAGTGGAGCCACGCGATCTTGGATAAAGAAGCTCCCTCCAGGATCTATCGACAGTTGGGATAGTTTCGAGGACGTGTTCGTCAAGAACTTCCGGTCCACCTGCAAAAAACCCGCATCGCTAGAGGAATTGAGGGCGTGTCGACAAAAGCCAGATGAATCAATGAGAAAATACATCCAAAGGTGGAATATCATTAAAAACTCGGCAGAGAATATATCTGATGAGAGAGCGATAGATGCGTTTGTCGCAGGAATTAGGCGAGGAGATTTTGTCGCGGATTTGGGGAGAACCAATCCAAAGACAGTATCCGCATTAATGGAGATAGCAAACAGATGGGCAGATGGAGAAGATGTTGTTCACAACAAACGGCATAGGTCACCAGAGGAGGACCGCGGCCGAAATTATCAAAATAGGCGACGATTTCCTCGGCAGTACTCGGGCTATGATGCTCCTGGGAAAATTTCGGCTGGCTTCCGAGCAAGCGCCGGAGGAAACAATAGAGATGATTATCAGAGGAGCAGCGAGCAGCGAGGCGACAACAGAGATGACTCTCGAAACAACAGGCAAAATACAGGGTCAAGGTTTCAGAGGCCTTTCGTGTCTTCCGAGGAGATGATGAACGGGCCGTGTCAGATGCATTTTTATCTCGACAATAACGGAAAAAGACTGTCAGGACACTTGCAAAAGGATTGCCGAAATTTCCAGGCAATGTTAAGGTGGGCAGGGCATGCCAATGCTCAGGCAGCGCCCAGAAATCCTCAAGGACCCAGGAGTGAGATTCACCTGCCACCTCCTCCCGCAATTACGGACGATAATCGACATCAGCTCAGAATTGCGGCAGCACCTGCACCACCACCTTATGTTGATCCCAATTCCAACGGAGCGGTCTCGATGATTCAGAAAGGCAGGCCATCCAATAGAGCTCAGAAAGTAATCTCGCGACAGGTGTTCATGGCAGAGAAGATGCCTCCACCAACGGTTGAATATCTAAATTGGTCAGGGCAAGATATTGGATTCACAATAGCGGATCATCCACAGCAAGTTCCTCGACCAGGGCAATCAGCACTTATCTTACCAGCATTAATTGCAGGATTCGAGGTATCTCCAGTGTTCATAGATGGCGGCAGGAGTTTAAACCTTATGTACGCAGATACATTAAGGAAGATGAATATATCCCTAGCAAACCTGAAACCAACCGATACGCGATTCCACGGTATTACACCGGAGAAGCCAAGTTATCCGCTGGGGAAGATTAATCTCGATGTCCAGTTTGGTACCCGAGAAAACTACAGAATAGAGAAGTTGGAATTTGAAGTCGTGGATTTCCCATCACAATACCACGCTTTGTTGGGGCGCCCAGCATATGCTAGGTTTATGGCGGTACCACATTATACGTACCTATTATGGAGGATGCCTGGACCTAAGGGACCAATCACAGTCAAAGGAAGCTTTGCGCTAGCCGATAAGTGTGATAAGGATTTTCATCGACTGTCAGAAACCTTCGGGATGCAAGCAGAGTACATGGCGTCAAGGCTCACGACTGACTATGATGTGTTGCCAGATGTAGGAAGGCCAAATAAAGAATCAACTTTCAACACTGAGAAAAATTCTAAGGAGGTGCAAATCCACCCGACAGACCCGAAAAAGACGACGTCCATTGCAAACGACATGGATCTCGCATAGGAAAGCCCGCTCGTCGAGTTCCTCCGTGAGCACTGGAAAATCTTCGCATGGTGTCCAGCTGACATGCCAGGAGTACCCAGGGAACTCGCCGAGCACCACCTAAACTTGGATCCATTAGCGAGGCCAATAATACAACCTTTGCGGCGTTTTTCGGAGCCAAACCGCAAAGCTATGCTGTCAGAAATCGATCGACTGTGAGAAGCTGGTTTTATCAAGGAACTACATACCGAAGCCACATGGGTAGCAAATCCAGTGTTGGTGCCAAAGAAAAACACTAAAGTCCTTCGCATGTGCGTCGATTTTACGTGTCTGAATAAACATTGTCCAAAGGATCACTTTCCCCTCCCGAGGATCGATCAAATTATCGACTCCACTGCAGGATGTGAACGTCTTTCCTTCCTGGATGCATATTCTGGTTACAACCAGATCAGATTGAAAGAAGAAGATGAAGTAAAAAACAGCGTTCATCACACCTTATGGCGTGTTTTGTTATAAAACAATGCCTTTTGGTCTGAAAAACGCGGGAGCAACATACCAGAGGATGATGTAGAAGTGCTTAGCAACACAGATTGGGAAAAATGTGCAAGTATACATCGACGATGTCGTCATAACATCAAAAAAGGGGACAACGCTAATCGAGGATCTGAAGGAAACTTTCGACAACCTCGACAAGTTTTGCCTCAAATTGAACCCGACGAAGTGTTCTTTTGGTGTCCCTGCAGGAGAACTTCTTGGGTTTCTAGTTTCAGCAAGGGGGATTGAAGCAAATCCCGAAAAAATCCAAGCTATCGTACAATGAGGAAGCCAACAAAGTTGAAGGAAATACAACAGTTAACTGGGCGAGTCGCAGCTTTAAGAAGATTTGTCGCCAGACTGGGAGAAAAAGCGTTACCGTTCTATGCTTTAATCAAGCAAGGAGAGAAATTCCAGTGGAACGAAGAGGCCGATAGAGCCTTCGAGGATTTGAAGCGCACAATTTCGACACCACCAATCTTGGTGGCGCCGAAAGAAAAGGAACCTCTCATGTTATACATCGCAGCCACACCTCAGGTGGTTAGCACGGCGCTAGTCGTCGAAAGAGAAGAAGAAGGGAAGCTCCATGGAGTGCAAAGGCCGGTATATTTTATCAGTGAAGTTTTATCGCCTTCCAAACAGCGGTACCCGCAGTACCAGAAGTTAGCATATGGAGTATTCACGACAGCAAGAAAATTGTGCCACTTTTTTTCGGCACACCCGATAATAGTGGTCAATGAAGCACCCCTATCACATATACTGAACAATCCAGAAGCTACAGGGCGTGTCTCCCTTTGGGGAATAGAACTTTCCCCTCGGGACATCGCGATCAAGTCGCAAATTCTGCCAGATTTCATTGCAGAGTGGATGGAGCTACAAAATACAGGACCCCCAGACTTGTCGAGAACTTGGACCATGAACTTCGATGGATCCAAGAGAGTAGAAGGAGCTGGTGCAGGAGTGATACTCATATCACCTGCAGGCGACAAATTGAAGTATGTCCTACGGATGACGTTCCCAAACACATCTAACAATGAAGCAGAATATGAAGCTCTTATACACGGGATGAAGATGGCGAAAGCTTGCGGGGCAACTCGACTAGAAATCTTTAGCAACTCACAATTGGTAGCTCAGCAGGTTATGAACCAATGTGATGCAGTCAATGATAGCATGGTGGCATACAAAGAAGTGTACAATGAGCTTGAGAAACTGTTTGATCGATGCGAAGTAAATCACATCAGTAGACTGAGCAACGATGAAGCCGATGTTCTCGCAAACATCGGGTCGCAGTGCCTTCCAATCCCGCCAGGTGTGTTTTGGGAAGAGATAGCTGAGAGATCTACAAAGCCAAAGAAGGCGCAGAGGAAGAAGAAGGAGGAGAAAACTTCGGCGCCTCTTAAAGAAGCTACAGATGAAGAAGAGGACCAGGAGTTGGTGATGATGGTAGAAGTCCCATGGATGCAAGCGTACATATCGTATATCCTAAGGAAAGAAATACCCGACGACCCAGTCGAAGCAAGGCGAGTTATTCGACGATCCAAAGCTTTCACAGTGGTCAAAGGGGAGTTATACAAGTGAAGTATTTCGGGCGTGCTGCAAAGGTGTGTTACACCCGAAGAAGGAAGGATAATCTTAAAGGATGTACACGAAGGAATATGTGGTCACCACGCGAGCAGTCGAGCTATTGCGGCCAAGGTTTTTCGAGCTGGATTTTACTGGTTGACAGCAATCGAGGATGCAAAAGAAATAGTACGGACCTGCGACGCATGCCAGAGATTCGTTGCAAGACCCCACTCTCCAGCAGCAGAGCTGATGCCAATACCATTGTCTTGGCCCTTTGCCCAATGGGGTCTCGATATGGTGGGAAAGCTACACAAGGCTTCGCCAGGAGGATACGAGTACATGTTAGTTGCTGTCAATAAATTCACCAAGTGGATAGAAGCAAAGCCGATAAATTCACCAGACGCAGCATCAACAATAAAATTCATGAAGGGCATCGTTTTTCGATTTGGAGTACCTCACAGCATCGTCACAGACAATGGTAGTAACTTTACGTCCAAGGAGTTCAAGGCATACTGCGCAGAGGTGGGCATCAAATTGCACTTCACGTCAGTTGGGCACCCGCAGACCAACGGTCAAGTCGAGAAAGCCAATAGTATTATCTGCAACGGTATTAAAAAGCGCTTGCTAGGACCGCTTGAAAAGGCTCGACATACCGGGCCAGAAGAATTGCCAAGTGTCTTGTGGAGTATTCGAACAACACCAAACACGGCGACACAAGAAACTCCGTTCTTCTTAGTCCATGGAGCTGAGGCAGTACTACCAATCGAAATAGAGCACGACTCCCCAAGAGTCAGAGAGTATGATGAAGAAACCTCAAGAAGAGCTTTGGAGGACGATGTGGATGCACTCGACAAAGCTCGAGATGAAGTACTTTCACGGGTTACCAAGTACCAGCAAGACCTAAAAAACTACCATAGTCGACGATTGCGGCCAAGATCTTTCCAGGTCGGAGATTTGGTCCTACGGCTCAATCAACAAAGTACTGAAAAGCTCGAGTCGCCTTGGCTGGGCCCTTACGTCATCACAGAAGTAATCGAAGGAGGAGCGTACAGGATCAAGGATAAGAAGACAGGGGTTCCCGAGAAAAACCCCTGGAACGTGGCGCAGCTCAGGCGGTTCTACGCTTAGAGCCGAAATATAGTCCTCCTTTGTAAAAATACAATGTACTGAAACGCCCGCGAGTTTTCAGACGCACTCTTTTCCTTTTCAGGGCACCGAGTGGGGCTGGAAAGGTTTTTAATGAGGCGGGATCGCGGTGCTGCAATATAATAAAAGATAGTGGTGGTATACATCTTTTTTCTTCGACAGGCTCGGGGGCTCATAATCCACGACAGCAAAATACATATGTTCTCGCAAAACAGTAAATTTTTCGAGGTGACAAAATAGTATAAGCTCCAGCCAAAGGCTCGAGGGCTTCGCAATATAGATGACACTTTACAATATAGACAACTTCATCAATACAAAGAATTCGACGAAAAATATAGACACAACTTTTCGCAATATAGTACAACTCAGTCAAGGCCTAATATACTATCTATGGATAAGCCTTTGTTATTTGCAGCAGTTGTCTTGTGCTCAGCATAGCTCCCCTTGACGAAGAATTCAGAATACATCCGAAGAAGTTCATCCATCATCGCTTCGGCCACAGGAGTCACCATCTCATTGATTTCGTCGACGTTATTCTTTCGTCGCGATTTCTTGGCCAGACAGTCAGGGACAATCTTCGTCAGATCTAGTTTTGGATGGCAAATATGTATCATGATCATGGTGAATCTTGCTCCAGCAGTCAACTGAGCTCGTACAAAGTTATGAATACGAGGAGCATATCGAAACTTCTCCATCAATCCAAGAAGAGTATCGGGAGCTTCATCTCGAGGGAACATAGTCTTATAAACAAGGGTCAAGGTTCTCGTGCAGAAGTTAAGGAATTCGCGAACCTGGCATGCGCGGTCTTGGAACCTGACAATCTGTTGGGTCCGCTCGGGAGTGGCCCAGAACAGACAGCCGTGGTTAAGAGAAAGGTTAACGAGGAGGTTCGTCCTTACATTCACCCTCTCATCTTCAGCAGCAGTGTCGAGAACAGAACCTATCAAGCGAAAGAACAAGAAATTCAAAAAAACAAGGGGGGTACAGCAAAAGACAGAAGAAGTTCTGGGTTGAAAAAAGCATACCCAACATATCCACACTAGCTTCAGTCATCAGCTCAAGCATACTATTTTCTCGAGTAGTTGCTTTTTCAGCTTCCGAAATAGCAGCTTCCTTGGCAGTTATGGCTTCTTTAGCTTGTTAAAGGGCAATTTTCTCTCTTTTGGATGCTTTGCGGGACTGCTCCATCATTGCAAGAGTTTGCTTTTTGATGGACTGAAGTTGTTGGCGAAGTTCTTGCAAATCTTGCGAGGAGTGTTTACTTGAAGAACCTTCGACAAGGTCATCATCGACAAGTGTTTTCTTCGAGAAGGAGGAAGCAGGAAAAGTGTCGGCAGGATGAGGATTTGCGGAGTAGTTATCAAATATCAACTGGAAAAGAAAATTTCAGTATCAATGATCACGCAAAATAGAATTCCATTGATCTTCGGGAAATTTACATAGATATTATAGAAGGAGTTTTCAAAAGAATCACTACGATAGTTGTCGCCAAAGCTACTGTGATGACAACCTCAAAAGAAACAGAAAAATGAAAAACAGAAAAAGATAGGGCATTCTACTAGACCTCCGGCTTTGACGAGCTAGGAGCAGGAGTAGGCTTGAATCCAAGATAAGCAAGGATCTTCTTTGTGTTGGGCTTCGCAGCCTTGATCAGCGATCGCCACTTCGTGGTCTCCATCTCCTGTGTATCGCCAACTTTGGTCCAGTCGATGTTTTGCTGGCTGTCAGCAACCAGGGCGACAGTGCTTTCAACGGCAACCTTCATATTTTCTTGGCGAAGCTTCAGTCCAAGATCTTCTGGGGGATTAAAGCACTTGGCAAGAGCAAGAAAAGTCGCGGGTTCCTTTTTCTTCGGGAAGAAGTAGGGGAAGAGCCGCGACAATCCTTCCTTGGATTGATCAATGCCGTCGCGTGCTTCTTCTCCGTGAAACTCAAGGAACGCAAGTGCGTTAAGAAGAGGATCATTGTCGGGATCTTCAAGTTCATATTCCTGAGATGTTTTACCTGTCGAGGCAGAAATTTATTGATCAACAAACGAGTAAAGAAAGGCAAGTCCAAAGAATACAAAATGGTTCGGGTACTCACTGACAAAGCGACGGTTTTGCGACTTCAGGCGTTTAGTAATCGCGTCTTCGCGAGCAGATTGTGCGGCTATATGCTCGCTCAACGAAGTCTCGGCGTCGTGAAGCCTCTTCTGAAGTTCTTCGACACCAGCAGCGTCGGCCTTGGCCTTGTCAGCCTCTGCCCTAGCCTTACTAGCATCTGATTCGGCCTTCTTACGAGCCTCCTCACTTTGCTCTAATTTCTGAGCAAGTGTGTCGGCACGTTTGTTGGCCTCTGCCAGTTTTTTTGCCAAGATAGTTAAATCCAGTTAAAATCACGACAAGAAAGGAGTGAGAAGGCAAGGGTAAAGAGAAGCAGAAAGACATTACCTTCAGCTTTGCTAGCATACTCGCGGTACCCAACGAATTGGGCACCGAAGCGGATGAATTCCTTAATCAAGGGTTGTTAAAGAAAGATAGAGAAAGAAAGCATCGGTAGGGGAAAAAGTGCGATAGCACAAAATGAAAGGAAGAAAACAGTGAAAACATCGATAGCATCAGAAAGTATTCAAGGACTTACATCATCCAAAAGAGGAGTCGAGGAGCTACCCAATTGTAAGGTAGGCTCTGTGATTGATTCAATCCTCGCCCTTTTTGGTGAAGGGACGAGGGGGCTTGCAGGAGGAGTAGGTGCGTCGTTGTTTTGTTGAGGAGGCGAAGATTCTTCTCCTTCAACTTGCACCTCAGAAACAACTAGAGTATGCGACGTACTCGTTCGAGCAGTCGCATCAATAGCTGGCATTTCTTCCTCGTCACCACTACGATTAAATGGCGACAGTATAAGAAGAAAGATAGACAAAAATCTTCAAGTAGCAAAACAGTAAGAAACAAAAGGTGACTTACGAACTGACGAGGGCTTCAAGGTATGGATCAAAAGCTGCCTTCCGATTTGAAGGAGCAGCTTCTTCGGCTTTGGAAGTGCCGAAATCTTCGACGTCTGTCCTTTTCCTTTTGTGCTTTGGAGAAACAGCAGGAGGAGGAGAGTGCGCCGATGTGGTAGCCTCAGAGCCAGCCTCCTTTTCAGAGGATCCCGCAGATTTTCGAGAACCTGTGGGTTCACTATCAGGGCAAGGAGCATCTTGGTTGTCATCAGTGACAACGGCTCGTTCGTCGACTTCTCCACCTTCAGGAAGGGGAGGAAGAGAAACAGTATCTGGATGGTTCTATAAGAAAACAAAGGGGGATGTCAATAAAAGAGTTATGCAAAGGATGTCAAACAAAAATGAGCAAGTCGACAAAGGTTACCTTGGGGAGCGCATTGGTGGCGCTATATGGTTTTACGCGACAAGAAGAGGGGATAGCATCTTTCTTGCTGAGGGAGGAGATTTTCCGGACAAGTTTTTCTAAATCCTTGACCGGCAAATCCACCGACAGCCGATCCACATCATTATCGCCAGCATACTTCCAAAGGGGCTTTTTGCGAGCCTGCAGAGGCTGCACTCTGATCCTAAGGAAATATGCCGTGATTTGGATACCCGACAGTTCTTTACCGCGGGTGCTTTTGAGCTCGTGGATGCGGGCCATCAGTGCCTCAGTCGCCGTTTTTTCTTCATCGGTAGCTTCTGCATCCCAGGAGCGGCGGCGGTAGATTTTCTCGGCACCATCAAAAGGAGGGATATTTGAAGGAGATATGCCCTAGAGGCAATAATAAAGTGGTTATTATTTATATCTTTATGTTTATGATAAATGTTTATATATCATGCTATAATTGTATTAACCGAAACATTAGTACATGTGTGATATGTAGACAACAAGAAGTCCCTAGTATGCCTCTTAAACTAGCTTGTTGATTAATGGATGATTAGTTTCATAATCATGAACATTGGATGTTATTAATAACAAGGTTATATCATTATATGAATGATGTAATGGACACACCCAATTAAGCGTAGCATAAGATCTCGTCATTAAGTTATTTGCTATAAGCTTTCGATACATAGTTACCTAGTCCTTATGACCATGAGATCATGTAAATCACTTATACCGGAAAGGTACTTTGATTACACCAAACACCACTGCGTAAATGGGTGGCTATAAAGGTGGGATTAAGTATCCGGAAAGTATGAGTTGAGGCATATGGATCAACAGTGGGATTTGTCCATCCCGATGACGGATAGATATACTCTGGGCCCTCTCGGTGGAATGTCGTCTAATGTCTTGCAAGCATATGAATGAGTTCATAAGAGACCACATACCACGGTACGAGTAAAGAGTACTTGTCAGGAGACGAGGTTGAACAAGGTATAGAGTGATACCGAAGATCAAACCCCGGACAAGTAAAATATCGCGTGACAAAGGGAATTGGTATTGTATGTGAATGGTTCATTCGATCACTAAAGTCATCGTTGAATATGTGGGAGCCATTATGGATCTCCAGATCCCGCTATTGGTTATTGGTCGGAGTGAGTACTCAACCATGTCCGCATAGTTCACGAACCGTAGGGTGACACACTTAAAGTTGGATGTTGAAATGGTAGTACTTGAATATGGAATGGAGTTCGAATATTTGTTCGGAGTCCCAGATGAGATCCCGGACATCACGAGGAGTTCCGGAATGGTTCGGAGAATAAGATTCATATATAGGATGTCATTTTATGTGAATTAAAATATCGCGGAAGGTTCTATGGAAGGTTCTAGAAGGTTCTAGAAAAGTCCGGAAGAAACCACCAAGGAAGGTGGAGTCCACATGGGACTCCACCTCCATGGCCGGCCAACCCTAGTGGGGGAGGTGTCCCAAGTGGACTCCCCCTTAGGGGGCCGGCCACCCCCCATATGGGAGGTGGAACTCCCACCTCTAGTGGGAGTCCTAGCTTGGCTAGGTTTCCCCTCCATATGGAAGGTTTTTGGTTCGGGTCTTATTCGAAGACTTGGAGACCAACTCTTGGGGATCCACCTATATAATGAGGGGCCAAGGGAGGGGGCCGGCCACCCCAAGACCACAAGCTGGCCGCCCCCCTTGAAGTGGCCGGCCACCCCCTCCCAAACCCTAGCCGCCCCCCTCTCCTCCATAACTCCCGCGTAGCTTTAGCGAAGTTCCGCCGGACTTCTCCACCACCACCGACACCACGCCGTCGTGCTGTCGGATTCAAGAGGAGCTACTACTTCCGCTGCCCGCTGGAACGGGAGGTGGACGTCGTCTTCATCAACAACCGAACGTGTGACCGAGTACGGAGGTGCTGCCCGTTCGTGGCGCCGGAACCGATCATGATCAAGATCTTCTACGCGCTTTTGCAAGCGGCAAGTGAACGTCTACCGCAGCAACAAGAGCCTCCTCTTGTAGGCTTTGGAATCTCTTCAAGGGTGAGACTCGATACCCCCTCGTTGCTACCGTCTTCTAGATTGCATCTTGGCTTGGATTGCGTGTTCGCGGTAGGAATTTTTTTGTTTTCTATGCAACGTTATCCTACAGTGGTATCAGAGCCGTGTCTATGCATAGATGGTTGCACGAGTAGAACACAATGGTTTTGTGGGCGTTGATGCTCTTGTTATCTTTAGTTTGAGTACTTTGCATCTTTGTGGCATAGTGGGATGAAGCGGCTCGGACTAACTTTACATGACCGCGTTCATGAGACTTGTTCCTCGTTCGACATGCAACTTGTATTGCATAAGAGGCTTTATGGTGTCTGTCTCTCCTACTATAGTGAAGATTCAATTTACTCTTCTATTGAAAACATTAGTATCAACGTTGTGGTTCATGTTCGTAGGTAGATTAGATCTCTCTCGAAAACCCTAAACCACGTAAAATATGCAAACCAAATTAGAGACGTCTAACTTGTTTTTGCAGGGTTTGGTGATGTGATATGGCCATAATGTGATGATGAATATGTATGAGATGATCATTATTGTATTGTGGCAACCGGCAGGAGCCTTATGGTTGTCTTTAAAATTCATGTTGAGTAGTATTTCAAAGTAGTTGTAATAGTTGCTACATGGAGGACAATCATGAAGACGGCGCCATTGACCTTGACGCTACGCCGACGATGATGGAGATCATGCCCGAAGATGATGGAGATCATGTCCGTGCTTTGGAGATGAAGATCAAAGGCGCAAAGACAAAAGGGCCATATCATATCACATATGAACTGCATGTGATGTTAATCCTTTTATGCATCTTATTTTGCTTAGATCGCGACGGTAGCATTATAAGATGATCCCTCACTAAAATCTCAAGATAATAAAGTGTTCATCCTTAGTAGCACCGTTACCAAGTCTTGTCGTTTCGAAGCATCTCGTGATGATCGGGTGTGATAGATTCAATAAGTACATACAACGGGTGCAAGACAGTTTTGCACATGCGGATACTAAGGTGGCCTTGACGAGCCTAGCATGTACAGACATGGTCTCGGAAAACGTGATACCGAAAGGTAGAGCATGAATCATATGGTTGATATGATGAACACTTTGAGTGTTCGCCATTGAAATCACACCTTTTCTCGTGATGATCGGGTTTAGGTGCGGTGGATTTGGTTCGTGTGATCACTAAGACAATGCGAGGGATATTGTTTTCAGTGGGAGTTCACTTAGATTTTTAATTATGTTGAATTAAAATTTGAACTCAATTTGTCATAAACTTAGTCTAAACTTTTGCAAATATATGTTGTAGAGATGGCGTCCCCAATCAACTTTAATCAGTTCCTAGAGAAAGAGAAACTTAAGAGCAACGGTAGCAACTTCACTGACTGGTTCCGTCATGTGAGGATCTTCCTCTCTGGCGGAAATCTGCAATATGTGCTTGATGCACCGCTAGGTGACCCTCCTGCAGAAACTGAAACCGATGAAGTAAAAGCTATTTACGAGACTCGGAAAACTCGGTACTCTCAAGTTCAGTGTGCCATCTGTGCGATGCGGAATCCGATCTTCAAAAACGTTTTGAGCACCACGATCCTCATGAGTTGATGAAAGAGCTGAAAGCTATTTTTGAGACTCATGCGGCCGTGGAATGCTATGAAGCATCGAAACATTTCTTCAGCTGCATGATGGAAGAAGGCAGCTCCGTTAGTGAGCACATGCTCGCCATGATCGGGCATGCGAAGAAACTCAGTGACTTGGGAATAGTGATTCCTAACAGACTGGGGATTAATCGTGTTCTTCAATCACTGCCACCAAGTTACAAGAACTTCGTGATGAACTACAATATGCAGAACATGAACAAGGAGTTACCTGAACTCTTTGGCATGCTAAAAGCTGCTGAGATTGAGATCAAGAAAGAGCACCAAGTGTTGATGGTCAACAAGACCACCAGTTTCAAGAAACAGGGCAAATCTAAGGGAAAATTCAAGAAGGGTGGCAAGAAAGCTGCCACACCTCCTGTGAAACCTAAGAACGGCCCTAAGCCTGATGCTGAGTGCTATTACTGCAAGGAGAAGGGACACTGGAAGCGTAATTGCTCCAAGTATCTGGCTGATCTGAAGAGCGGCCTTGTCAAGAAAAAGAAAGAAGGTATATCTGATATACGTGTTATAGATGTTCATTTCACTGGTTCTCGTTCTAGTACCTGGGTATTTGATACTGGTTCGGTTGCTCATATTTGTAACTCGAAACAGGAACTAAAGAATAAATGACAACTGCTGAAAGATGAAGTGACGATGCGCGTTGGAAACGGATCCAAGGTCAATGTGATCGCAGTCGGCACACTTCCTCTACATCTACCTTCGGGATTAGTTTTAAGCCTAAATAATTGCTATTATGTACCTGCGTTGAGCATGAACATTATATCTGGATCTTGTTTAATGCAAGACGATTATTCATTCAAGTCTGAGAATAATGGTTGTTCTATTTTTATGAATAATATCTTTTATGGTCGAGCACCACAAAAGAATGGCTTATTTCTGTTAGATCTCGATAGTAGTGATACGCATATACATAACATTGATGCTAAGCGAATTAAATTGAATGATAATTCTACTTATATGTGGCACTGTCGTCTTGGTCATATTGGAGTGAAACGCATGAAGAAACTCCATACTGATGGATTACTAGAATCACTTGACTTTGAGTAACTTGATAGATGCGAAGCATGTCTAATGGGTAAAATGACTAAGACTCCATTTTCTGGTATGATGGAGCGAGCTACTGACTTATTGGAAATCATACATACCGATGTGTGCGGACCAATGAGCGTAGCATCGCGCGGTGGTTATCGTTATGTTCTAACCTTCACAGATGATCTTAGTAGATATGGGTATATCTATTTCATGAAACATAAATCCGAAACTTTCGAGAAGTTTAAGGAATTTCAAAGTGAAGTAGAAAATCAACGTAACAAGAAGATTAAATTTCTACGATCTGATCGTGGAGGTGAATATCTGAGTTATGAGTTTGGCATGCATTTAAAGAAATGCGGAATACTTTCACAATTGACACCGCCGGGAACACCTCAACAAAACGGTGTGTCCGAACGTCGTAATCGAACTCTCTTAGATATGGTTCGTTCTATGATGTCTCTTACTGATTTGCCGTTATCATTTTGGAGTTATGCATTAGAGACAGCCGCATTCACTTTAAATAGAGCACCATCAAAATCCGTAGAAACGACACCGTATGAATTATGGTTTAATAAGAAACCTAAGCTGTCGTTCCTGAAAGTTTGGGGTTGCGAAGCCTATGTAAAGAAGTTACAACCGGACAAGCTAGAACCCAAAGCGGAGAAATGCGTCTTCATAGGATACCCTAAGGAAACTATAGGGTATACTTTCTATCACAAATCCGAAGGCAAAATCTTTGTTGCTAAGAACGGAACCTTTCTTGAGAAAGAATTTCTCACTAAAGAAGTGACTGGAAGAAAAGTAGAACTCGATGAGATTGATGAATCTATACTCGTTGATCGAGTAGCGCGATGCGGAAGTTGTACCGGTACCGCCTACACCGGCAACAGAGGAAGCTAATGATAATGATCATGAAACTGCGAACGAGGAAACCATCGAACCTCGCAGATCGACAAGGGAACGTACCACTCCTGATTGGTATGATCCTTGTCTAAATGTCATGATTGTGGATAACAATGATGAGGACCCTGCGACGTATGAAGAAGCGATGATGAGCCCAGATTGCAACAAATGGCAAGAAGCCATGAAATCCGAAATGGGATCCATGTATGATAACAAAGTATGGACTTTGGTAGACTTACCAGATAGCCGAAAGGCTGTCGAAAATAAATGGATCTTCAAGAGAAAAACAGATGCTGATGGTAATATTACTGTCTATAAAGCTCGACTTGTCGCAAAGGGTTTCCGACAAATTCAAGGAGTTGACTACGATGAGACTTTCTCACCGGTAGCGAAGCTAAAATCTGTGAGGATTTTGTTAGCAATAGCTGCATTTTTCGATTATGAGATTTGGCAGATGGATGTCAAAACGGCGTTCCTTAATGGAGACATTGAGGAAGAGTTGTATATGGTACAACCCAAAGGTTTTGTCGATCCTAAAAATGCTGACAAAGTATGCAAACTTCAGCGTTCAATCTATGGACTGAAGCAAGCATCGAGAAGTTGGAACCGATGCTTTGATAAGGTGATCAAAGACTTCGGGTTTATACAGTGTCATGGAGAGGCCTGCATTTACAAGAAAGTGAGTGGGAGCTCTGTAGCATTCCTGATATTATATGTAGATGACATATTATTGATCGGGAATGATATAGAACTATTAAGCAGTGTTAAAGGTTATTTGAATAATAGTTTTTCAATGAAAGACCTTGGTGAAGCATCATATATATTAGGCATCAAGATCTATAGAGATAGATCAAGACGCCTAATAGGGCTATCACAGAGTACATATCTGGACAAGATTCTAAAGAAGTTTAGAATGGACGAAAGTAAGAAAGGGTTCTTACCTATGTTACCGAGCAAAGTCTTGAGTAAGACTCAAGGACCGGCTACGGCAGAAGAAAGAGAAAGGATGAGTAAAATCCCCTATGCCTCGGCGATAGGATCTATCATGTATGCCATGCTATGTACTAGACCGGATATAGCACATGCGTTAGTTTGACTAGCAGATATCAAAGTGATCCAGGGAATGGAACATCGGACAGCGGTCAAGAATATCTGAAGTACTTGAAAAGAACTAAGGATATGTTTCTTTGTTATGGAGGTGGCCAAGAGCTCGTTGTAAGTGGTTACACCGATGCAAGTTGGAACACTGATCCCGATGACTCTAAGTCACAATGCAGGTACGTGTTTATATTGAATGGTGCTGCGATGGCTGGGCAAGCTCGAAGCGGTGCACGGTGGCGAAGTCTTCAACAGAATCGAGTACATAGCGGCTTCGGAGGCTTCATCGAAGCGGTATGGATGAAGAGGTTCATTGTAGAGCTCGGTGTGGTTCCTAGTGCATTGGACCCATTAATCATTCTTTGTGATAACATGGGTGCCATCGCCAATGCACAAGAGCCAAGGTCACACAAGAGGCTGAAGCATATCAAGCTGCGTTACCACTCGATTCGCGAGTACATCGAAGATGGAGAAGTAAAGATTTGCAAAGTACACACCGATCTGAATGTAGCAGATCCGTTGACTAAAGCTCTCCCTAGGGCAAAGCATGACCAACACGAGAATGCCATGGGTGTTAGGTATATTACAATGTAATCTAGATTATTGACTCTAGTGCAAGTGGGAGGCGAAGGAGATATGCCCTAGAGGCAATAATAAAGTGGTTATTATTTATATCTTTATGTTTATGATAAATGTTTATATATCATGCTATAATTGTATTAACCGAAACATTAGTACATGTGTGATATGTAGACAACAAGAAGTCCCTAGTATGCCTCTTAAACTAGCTTGTTGATTAATGGATGATTAGTTTCATAATTATGAACATTGGATGTTATTAATAACAAGGTTATATCATTATATGAATGATGTAATGGACACACCCAATTAAGCGTAGCATAAGATCTCGTCATTAAGTTATTTGCTATAAGCTTTCGATACATAGTTACCTAGTCCTTATGACAATGAGATCATGTAAATCACTTATACCGGAAAGGTACTTTGATTACACCAAACACCACTGCGTAAATGGGTGGCTATAAAGGTGGGATTAAGTATCCGGAAAGTATGAGTTGAGGCATATGGATCAACAGTGGGATTTGTCCATCCCGATGACAGATAGATATACTCTGGGCCCTCTCGGTGGAATGTCGTGTAATGTCTTGCTAGCATATGAATGAGTTCATAAGAGACCACATACCACGGTACGAGTAAAGAGTACTTGTCGGGGAGACGAGGTTGAACAAGGTATAGAGTGATACCGAAGATCAAACCTCGGACAAGTAAAATATCGCGTGACAAAGGGAATTGGTATTGTATGTGAATGGTTCATTCGATCACTAAAGTCATCGTTGAATATGTGGGAGCCATTATGGATCTCCAGATCCCGCTATTGGTTATTGGTCGGAGTGAGTACTCAACCATGTCCGCATAGCTCACGAACCGTAGGGTGACACACTTAAAGTTGGATGTTGAAATGGTAGTACTTGAATATGGAATGGAGTTCGAATATTTGTTCGGAGTCCCGGATGAGATCCCGGACATCACGAGGAGTCCCGGAATGGTCCGGAGAATAAGATTCATATATAGGATGTCATTTTATGTGAATTAAAATGTCGCGGAAGGTTCTATGGAAGGTTCTAGAAAAGTCCGGAAGAAACCACCAAGGAAGGTGGAGTCCACATGGGACTCCACCTCCATGGCCGGCCAACCCTAGTGGGGGAGGAGTCCCAAGTGGACTCCCCCTTAGGGGGCCGTCCACCCCCCCATATGGGAGGTGGAACTCCCACCTCTAGTGGGAGTCCTAGCTTGGCTAGGTTTCCCCTCCATATGGAAGGTTTTTGGTTCGGGTCTTATTCGAAGACTTGGAGACCAACTCTTGGGGATCCACCTATATAATGAGGGGCCAAGGGAGGGGGCCGGCCACCCCAAGACCACAAGCTGGCCGCCCCCCTTGAAGTGGCCGGCCACCCCCTCCCAAACCCTAGCCGCCCCCCTCTCCTCCATAACTCCCGCGTAGCTTTAGCGAAGTTCCGCCGGACTTCTCCACCACCACCGACACCACGCCGTCGTGCTGTCGGATTCAAGAGGAGCTACTACTTCCGCTGCCCGCTGGAACGGGAGGTGGACGTCTTCTTCATCAACAACCGAACGTGTGACCGAGTACAGAGGTGCTGCCCGTTCGTGGCGCCGGAACCGATCGTGATCAAGATCTTCTACGCGCTTTTGCAAGCGGCAAGTGAACGTCTACCGCAGCAACAAGAGCCTCCTCTTGTAGGCTTTGGAATCTCTTCAAGGGTGAGACTCGATACCCCCTCGTTGCTACCGTCTTCTAGATTGCATCTTGGCTTGGATTGCGTGTTCGCGGTAGGAAATTTTTTGTTTTCTATGCAACGTTATCCTACAATATTGTCTTCGGCACACCCATGATTCTCCTCGTGGATGTACAGCCATTTTTTGCGCCACCCTTGAACTGAGTCAGGGAATTTGATATCGAAGTACTCAACATCAGGGCGAACGCAGATAACAACGCCGCCTATGTTATGGGCGACATTGGGAGAGCCATTGCGGCGACAAAAAAAGATGCGTTTCCACAGCGCCTGACGTGGAGACCTGGCCTCCTATATAAAGGCCAGGAGAGGGGCTGCCGAGGGACACAAGCAATCTTAGTGATCATAGCCAGCAAAAGCTTAGAGCTAGGTAACCCTAGCAATAGCCATCTCGCCGAGATCTCAGCCGAACTATTTGGCACCCCATTGTAACCCATTGTCATCATAATCAAGAACATACAGGCAGGACGTAAGGGTTTTACCTCACCGAGGGCCCCGAACCTGGGTAAATCGCTCTCCCCGCTTGTCTGTGAACCGATGTCTCGTGTCAGCTTGCAGGATTCCATCAACCCTAAGCCCCTATCGGAGGGAATTGGCGAGGAGTACCCTCGACAATTGGCGCCGTCTGTGGGAAACCTGTCAGCACAAGATCGGGCATCGGCTGAGCCCGTCATGTCATCGGAAGCTTCATCAACACCGTCATCGCCTCATCTGGGAAGCCCAATTCATTTCGGCTCCTACGAATTCACCCCGCATAGCGATTCATCTCGCTCGACTTTCTCCGGTCTACAAGGCAACATGGAGATGACTTTCGGGAGCGTCCACTACAACGTCAACTCAGAAGGAATTCTTCGGCTGCTGGAATCTCCCATCTCCAGGTCGACGAGTCCGAGCGCGTCGTCGTCACTCGACCTTTCGGCTGGCTTGACAAGCCCTTCGAGCCCGTCTCCACCTTCGACTCCCCGTTCAGCATCCTCTATGTCGGTCGGATCTGATGATCCCGCGTCCTCAGAGCTAACCTTGTATTACTGCATGAACTGCGACACCAGGCACGGACTAGGGTCAAGCGACACGCCGTTCATCTGCAATGCCTAGTATTCATCGGGAGAGGACAACATCGGCAGCATCACCCAAGGAAACACCCGAAGAGTGGCGCCCCTCCAAGTTTATGTCGCTAACAGAGGAGACGAAGATCGCACCCCCCGTTCCAGCAGGCGAGCTAGTTTTGAAAACAGCGCCAGCAACAACAACAGCGACCACACCATCGCAGAGGAGGAGTGGGCAGCAGCCAAAGCAGCCGTGCTTAACAACACACCGCTTCCGGCAGGAACCACGGTTGGCACTCTCAATGCTTACCGCTCCATATTGGAGAAAAATCGGGAGCGCCTATCTAAGGAGCAAGCCACCCTCGAGAAACGCCTATCTGCAGCAAACCGATCCAGCGAGCGACGGAGGGGCTCGCAGGGAAGCGCCTCTCGAAGTACCCATGGAGGAGGCAAACATCGATCAAGAATGTCCAGGCTTTCGGAAGATGATGCAAGGGAAATAACGTCAAACCTGACTAAATCCTTTATGACTACGGACACCGCAGGCATGCCACGGCCAAAAACCGTCGCGGGAGCAACAGCCAACCTTGCAGCATACCTCATTAATCAGCGTCCCGAAGGATCCATGGCTCAGGCTCACCGTGGCGCCTTAGAAAGTCTCGCGATATTAGGAGACAATCTAGTACCGAGGAAGGAGAAGACCACGTTGCAGGCCAGCGGCTCAAAGCATCGCGCAAGAGACGCTCGGGATGAAATTACTCAGAGTAGGATCGACAAAGCAAGGCGATGACGCGCCCTCAGAGAAGAATTTGACAGCGATTCTTCGGATGAGACCCAGGAGAACGACGGCGAACTTAGGGGGGCCGATTGTTTAAGCTACAAAATTCGGGAGGCGATGCCACCTAAGAAATTCAAACCCACCCCTACCGACGCCGCCAAATACGATGGGCAGCAGGAGCCGAGATCCTGGATAGAGGATTATCTGCAGACGGTGATTCTGCAAAAAGGAAACCAGATAGCAGCAATGCAGTGCCTGCAGCTTTACCTAAAGGACTCAGCACGAGCCTGGCTGAGAGGTCTGCCGAAGGGTTCCATCAAGTCTTCGGACGACCTAGTAGAAGCCTTCGTCACCAACTTCCAAGCAACCTACAAAAGGCCTGTCGGGATTGAAGAGTTACGGCATTGCCAGCAAAAACAGAAGGAGTCGATGCGCGCATACATCGGGAGATTCACCAAGCTCCTGAACGCTGCAGAAGACGTATCTGTCGACAGAGCAATCGATGCCTTCAGCGATGGCATCCGACGTGAAAGTTACATAGAAGAACTTGGACGAAAGAAGCCGAAAACCATAACCAAGTTAATGAAAATCGCCAACAGCTGGGCCGATGGCGAAGACAACGTTCGTAGGCCACGACAACGCAGCGACGACGAAGAAGATGACCAGCCGAAGCATGATTCGGGAGGTCGAAGGGATCGCAACAAGAGGAGGAAGAACCGCAGCTACGATGACAACAACTTGGTGGCCGCAGGCTACTCTGATCGACAGGATGATCGGTACGATGACAGGCGAGATGATCGGCAGGACGGTAATCGGAACAACTCTGGGAACCGTGGCAACTTTAAACCACGACAACAGAGAACTCCAGAACTACCCTACGCTGAGCAGATCAATGCCCCCTGCTATTTGCATTCGTATACCGATTCCAAGGATGGCAAAATAAAGTCTAGCCACCTACTCAGGGACTGTCGGCAGTTCATCGATATGCATAAACTCATCCAGCAGGCAGGCCAGCAACAGCTGCCACCGCCACCACCACCACCCCCACCGCAACACCAGGTCCAGCAAGCTCAACCTCATCAACCCAACGAGGCATTTCCACCACCACGTGGGCAGATGAGTATGATTCACAGGACAGGCGTCTCAAGGAGAGAAATGAAGAAGCTCACCCGAGAAATCAACCTGGCAGAAAGCGTCATGGCAAACATCCCTGAGTATGTCGAGTGGTCGTCTCAGAACATCACGTTCAGCCGAGCGGATCACCCGATGACTATACCAAAACCAGGACACGCTGCCCTAGTGGTTGAAGCGCAGATAGGAGGGTTCAAGATGAGCAAAGTCTTCATGGATGGAGGAAGTGGACTCAACTTGATATTCCTTGACACAATTCAAAGTATGGGGATCACCATGCGAATGTTAGAAGAATCAGATACCCGTTTCCATGGGATCCTCCCTACTTCACCGGCGTACTCTCTTGGCAAAGCGTACCTGAACGTTGTCTTCGGCAAACCCAACAATTTCAGGAAGGAGAAGATCGAGTTCGAAGTCGTAAACTGGGAATCACAGTATCACGCCATACTCGGGAGACCAGCTTATGCCAAGTTCATGGCTGTGCCGCACTACGCATACCTCAAGCTGAAGATGCCTGGGAACAACGGGACGAACATCACAGTCTATGGAAGTTTCTCACGCTCGGACAATTGTGATCGTGATTTCCAAAGGATTGCTGCAAAGTTTGGGCCACAACGGGAAACTGTCGACCCTCTGCCCAAACTAACGATACGAGAAATCAAGGAGGAAAAACTCGACAGAGAAATCAAGAAGAAGCCAGCCAACCTTGCCCTTGAAGCCTCGGCAGCAAAAGCTTCGGCAGTACAAGCTTCGGCAGTTGCCGATGCAGAAGATATAGGAGGCAGCAAGGCACTGACAATCGCTGCCCAAGCCCCTGACGAAATCAACAACGCTGCAGCAACCACCAGCATGATGAAGAAATCGGAAGATGCTGCTGAAGATGAGAAGAACCCCTTCCTTGATAAAACACTTCCTTAGTCTTTAAATTCTTTACCTTACACAGGCCCCCCCTTTTTCGCCCTCTAGTTTCGTATTTACCCTATCAATGAGCACTTAAGTTTCGATTCTTGTTAAGCATTGCAGTAATTTAAAGCATCTGTGACCATGCCACCGTGAACCTTGCTTACAAGTAACGGTACAACGTAACGCGCGGCAGAAGATAGCGCCCCAAGGGAAAAACTTCTACGAGTGCTGCAAAGAAAACAAGAATATTAATCCTTCCCTTTGCTTCAGATGCCTCTACGAGTGCCGCAAAAAGCAAGAGTTTGGAAAACATAAAACAACCCACGTTCGATATTTTACTTATGGAAATATCAAAGAACAACGGGCTCATTGGCAGAATCATTACACCCGAAATATTCGGGAGTGACTGTCGAAATTTACAATCGGTTGAAAGCAAAGTTGCGCATACAACAGGTTTAGCAAAACCTGCAACACGAGCTGATCACTCATAATGATTTGCTGAACAACCAGTATACAACGGGCAATTAAGATTTGCTCCTTCAAAAAATTTGCCAACGGCACGGTAAAAGTACATATTCATGTATCTACCAAATAACAAGTTTCGGCTTAACAATCCTAACATTTGGATGGATTAGCCAATGCAATTCATTTTACAAAAATAACTTTACACCCTAACGTCACCCTTGTGGAGTTTCCCTTTCTTCAGGTGCATTTGACTCCTCCTCAAGCCTATCGACAATTATGTTGGCAGGCACCAAAACCTTCGGGTACAGTTCCTCAAAATCACCAGTTGAGTTGGCGATAGATAGCAAACATGCTGCGGGATAACGAGCAAGCACAAGGGCAAGCGTACACTTGGCCCCTGCGAAAACTTGAGCTCGCACCAAGTCCCGAACCTTCTTGGTGTTTCCGAACTCGGACATCAAAGTTAAAAGCGTGGGGGGAACTGCATTTAGCGGAAACATTGTCTTCCAAACCACCCTCATAACTTTGTAGCACTTATCAAAGAATTGATGGACTTGTTGGACCCGATCTTGGAATTTTGCAACAGCCGAAGCCTTCGAGTGACCTCGCCAGAAAATCTCTTCGGATGAGGAAAGGTGGGTCAAAGCATGCACCCGCTCGTGTATCCGTTTGTTCTCTTCCGCACGGTTCAACGCTATGACTGGCAAAAGAATCAGTAAAGAGGTAGGCAAGGTGTTGTTGGCAAAAGGGCAAAGGAATCAGGAAACTTACATTTCAAACTCTCAGTAGCTTTATGCAGCTCCGCAAGAGTGTACCGTTCCACGTCGGCTGCAATCTCGCTCTTCTTATTGACAATAGCAGCTAAGGCATAAGTGTTGCGCAGGTCCTTTTCCATCTGCGTAATCCGATCCTTCATGCGCTGGATCCGATCACTTTCAGGAAGGGCACCCGAAGAGTCGTCAACAAATGAGGACACCGGGAAGACCTGCAGGAAACACCGTTACAAAAGGATGATGGACATGGTACAGCTGAGTATCCGAAATAACTCCCATCGGGAGAAGTACAAGAAGAAACATCATAACAAAAGTGTACTAACAACATTGTTAGCACGTAGTTTATTACAAGCATAAGTTTTGCGGCAGAACAATGTTTCACATCAGCTCAAGCATAAGTTTGCTACAAGAATCAAGGGGCTTGGGTCTGAGTCGATAAACTGGGTCCAGTCGACAATTTCCTTGACGAAACCAGTTCAAAGAGCTGGCGGGCACAAGTAAGGGCAGACGCTTTAAAGGCGCTTAGATCAACAAGCTGCCCGTCTTGCTCTTTTGGCAGCTCCTTGGTCATCCCTTCGATGTCACCCTTAAAGCCGTAACCCATCATAAGCAGGAAGGCAAGGACAGCTCCATAAGTGCGTGATGTACGCTTGAATACCTCGATGACCTCCTTGGTATCAACTGCGAAGGTATGGACCAGCTGCCCCAGGGTCTTCTCCTGCTTGATCTTGGGGAAAATCATCGAGTGCATCCGTGCCAGAGCACCCTTCCCCTTTACAAGAAGCTCCCGCGTAAGCTGGTGAGAGGCAAGAATCATCGACACAGGATTTGCTAGAGAATTGTTTGGAACTCTGTCCAGGGCATCAACAGGGATATTCGCCGCTTCTGCAGGGAAAAGAAAGAAAAAAAAAAGTACATTGGCAAAAGGATCGAATCCATAAGCACATCAATCGACAGAGGTGTATAAAAATTACCAAGTAAGGCCAATGAAGACTGGCGAAGGACTTCATCCTTTTCGGCTGATCGAGCTTCAGCCATCAGCCTGGATGCTTCCTCCTCCTTCAATTTCTCTTTCAGCTTGCCCAGTTCCGCCTTCAGGGAGTCAACCTCTTGGCGAGCTTCAGCAGCTATCTTGACTGCGCCATCCAATTTCAAGGAGGAAGATTTGACTTCCTCTTGCAGCCGAGCCTTGTCAGCTTCCAGAGAAGTGAATTGGGAGGCGAAGGCCTCCAAAGAGGAAATAACGCCTCGCAAGTCCTTAAGAAAGAAGGATATTTTACTGGAAATTGTCAAGCAGAGCACGCTCCGAGAGATTTGCATCACAGTTAGAAAAAGGCTTACAGAAGGAGGAGTTGCAGTGGCAGCAGTTGGAGAAACGCCTTTCCCTTTGGAAAGGGAAGAAGCAGTCGATGCTTGAGCCATAGGGGCGGCCTTAGGAGCCGAAGCTTCGGAAGCCACTACGACCGGCGAGGCAGCATCAGATTTGGCTTTTTTAGACGGGGGCTCAATAAACCCTTCGTCGCTGCAAAGGTGAAAGGTCGACAATGGTTATAAAAAGAGTAAGAAAAATAAAAGGGCAAAGTATAACTTCAGAAAAGAAACTACTTACATGTCGAAGAGATCATCTTCATCGGCAAAGCCGCCGGTTGATCTCTTCACAGGTGAAGCCCTGGCCTCCTCCGCAGCTGCATCAACAAAGGTATCATGGTCAGCGTCGTCATTACGCGTTGATCCATCCACGACACCAGCGTCATCGGCTGAGGAGGGAAGGTCGGTGTGGGCAGCTTCAAAATCTATCGGACCATTGTATTCGTCCTCTAGGCCTGTATGCTCGACAGTGTGAAAATCTACGGGGATTGAGGAGCCTCTCCCTTCAGAAGTGTCATCTGGAGAATCATGCATATTTCCAGAAACTATGGGAATCTGTCGAAGAAAATAACAAGTAAGAACAATGGTAATTGTGTCGGCTAAGAAAAAAAACAGCATAGTAAGGACGTGAAGAAAGAAAAATACCTTTGATGGTGGATGATCCGCATCAAGAGGGGAATGAGAAGAGATCAGCGGAATCGAATCTTCCTGGTTAAAGGAAGTAAGGCGCCGAACTTCATCAAGCAACTCCTTTTCCGACAGGTCGGCAGCATTAATCCTGGTTTCATCCTTTGGACCTGAGTACAACCACATCGGGTGAGCTCTGGCCATGACTGGTTGGATTCGGCGCTTCAGGAATACCGCTGCCACCTCTGTGCCGATCATAGTTTGGCCGTCGGCCTCTTTGATTCGAAGAAATTTGGCAAATAATTCTTCGGCTGATGCTCTCTCATCGGGTGAGAGAGTGTTCTTCCAAGAGTTCTTGGGTTTGGCTTCGGAAACATCGGCATAGCAAGGAAGCCGAGATTCGGGTGACAGGGAGTCCTTGACGTAAAACCATTTCAGCCTCCATCCTTGCACGGACTCTCTCATTGGGAAATTAAAGTAATTGACCTCTGAACGAGCAACAAAACCTACTCCTCCGGTAACGAAGTACCCATTACTACTGTTGTATCTCTTCACATAAAAGATCTTTTTCCACAGCCCGAAATGAGGTTCGATACCCAGAAACGCCTCGCAAAGGGTGATGAACACAGCAACATGAAGGATTGAGTTGGGAGTAAGTTGCCATAGTTGGATTTCGTACGTTCGCAAGAGATGGAAGAGGAATCCATGAGTGGGGAGCGAAAGGCCTCGGTGAAGGAAAGATAAGAACATCACAGTAAAGCCAGCAGGAGGATCAGGCCGAGAAATCGCACCTGGAAGGATCACATCTCCCGCATCGGAAGATATCAACCCTAGGCTTCGGGATCTCTTCTCATCACGCTTGGTGACAGTTGATGCTACCCAGTCTCCGGGCTTGACCATGGAGCTCGACGGCGCTGGCGGCGCCGGAGCTAGGGGAAGAGCGCTCGGAGCACTCCCCTTCGGAAGAGAAGAGGAAGACTTGGTGGCGGCACCTCCGCTGGTGGAGCTGGCGGTGGCGGCAGGATTCTTCTTCACCATTGTGAGATCTGAGGAAGATTGGAAAAGTTGCGGTGGTAGCGCGACAACGGCGAAAGAAGGAAGAAGGGGAAGAATGAGGAGATGCTGCGGGAACCGTGGAGGAGATTAGGAATTTTTCGCCCTTGGGAAATTTTTGAGGAGAAGTTAAGAGCTAAGTAAGCACGTGGCGCTTGAAGGAGGGGAGGAACGGGCGGTCCACTATGACCACGTTGTGCGAAAATCGAGGAGGCACCTCGGTCACCACGCGTGCAATGATCAAGCCCTAAAAACTGCCCGCGCAGAGTTAGGGTGGGCCCGTCAGGTCAAGTCCTGTCAATCAGCCCACAGCAGTTACACGTCAACAATGACGTCATAAAAAAAACCCTGAGGCATTCGAAGGAGAAAAGAAAGATTATCGGATGAAGGACTTGAGTCTACGCACAGATTGCAAGCATCCGTACCTAGACTCGGGGGCTACTCCCATCGGGAGCGCTGACACGCACCCGATAAAATGAAGACTCGACAGAATGAGCAGTCGAAGGAAGAAGGATTGAGTCTGCACTCGGTTGTAAGCGCTTGCACCTAGACACTCGGGGCTACACTCCCATCGGGAGCGCATGATGCACACCCGATAAAAGTTTTTGCACTCCAGGATCATGCCCGGGGACTTGATTCTGTGTAGGGTAACGTTGTTTTGCCACCGGCAGTTAACCAACAAAAGTTGGGCACGTTACTCATTATCCTTTGCATAAAGAAAATATATCGGATGACCTATGAAGACCTGTGGAAAACATCGACAGGGGAGAATATTCGAGTGGTACAACTTGAGTCTACGCACGGATTGCAAGCATCCGTACCTAGACTCGGGGGCTACTCCCATCGGGAGCGCTGACGCGCACCCGATAAAATGAAGGAAAAGAACATCAGGAGAAGAACATCAGGAGAAGACATGCATTAGTCTCTACCCGAACTATCTTCGGCTAGACACTCGGGGGCTACTGACGTGGGCACTACCCTTCGAGTAACCAACGTTGTCCTATCCTGTATTGACTAATTGGAGGCCCATGAAGACACCCGAAGGCTAGATGGGCCACCTGGACAGCGCACCGGAGGAAACCTTGGCGGGCAAGACAAGGAAGCAGCCAACAAGGAAAGATTAGATCTAAAAGTACTGTAAACCTAGTCGTACTCGGTTAGGACCCTTGAGACCTGGCCTCCTATATAAAGGCCAGGAGAGGGGCTGCCGAGGGACACAAGCAATCTTAGCGATCATAGCCAGCAAAAGCTTAGAGCTAGGTAACCCTAGCAATAGCCATCTCGCCGAGATCTCAGCCGAACTATTTGGCACCCCATTGTAACCCATTGTCATCATAATCAAGAACAGACAGGCAGGACGTAAGTGTTTTACCTCACCGAGGGCCCCGAACCTGGGTAAATCGCTCTCCCCGCTTGTCTATGAACCGATGTCTCGTGTCAGCTTGCAGGATTCCATCAACCCTAAGCCCCTATCGGAGGGCATTGGCGAGGAGTACCCTCGACAGTGCCCAGTTAGGCTGGACAGCGAGGAAGGACTCGCAAAGGGTGATGAAGATGGAAATATGGAGGATAGAGTTGGGAGTGAGGTGATGAAGTTGCAGACCATAAACAAAAAGCAACCCCCGAAGAAAAAGGTGAATGGGGGCAGAGAGACCGCGGATGAGATGATCGACGAAACTAACCCGATACTCCATTGGAGGGGTTGGGTAGCTCTCTTCGCTGGGGAAGCACAGCGCCTTTGGCTTCTTGCTGATCCCCAGTTTCTTCAGGAGGTTGATGTCTTGGGTAGAGATTTTGGATCTCTCCCACTCAGCGCTCCCTAGATTTGCGGAAGCCATCTTTGATTCAGGAGTGCTGTGCCTGATCAATCTGCGCGGTGGCATCAACAATGGCGTAGGAGTACAGTGTGAGAGTGGCTGAGCTCAAGGAGTTATGGGGCGCAAGAGGGGATTTTTGCAGAGGAGAGCAGAGGAGCGGCGCGAGCGAAAGTGCTGGAGGAAGAAGATGGAGACCTTAAATAGAGGTGCGGTGAAGCGGCGTACCGTTGGATGGAAAAAAGCGTGAGGCAGATGATGTACACGTGGAACAGGGGTAAAAAAGTAATTTCACCCTGGAAGAGTTACAGTGCGTGCGCCAGGAAAAGCGGAGGACGTGTGTCCCCCACTTGCACGATGTGTCAATACGATGCGTAATTTGGGCCCGCAAGGCAGTGAGAGAGAACTTCTCGCGATTTCCAGGAACAGCGGTCGTGGCTATCGTCAGCAATGATGTCATCTTAGCAGAGAAAAAATTTCGACTCAACAGTTTCATAAAAAAGGCGACAGCAAAAGATATTGGAGAGCCTTTGATCAAATACAAGTTTTTGATCAAATGCTCGGGGGCTACTTTGGAAAAATGAAAAATTCGAGAAAGACAAAATAGAAATGGTGTGAGCCTATGGTCAAATACAAATATTTGCTCATAGCCTCGGGGGCTACTCCCATTGGGAGCGCTGTTCGCGCACCCGAGAGATTTGAAAATTTCGGGAGAGAAAGAAAATATAGCGGCATAAGGCGTGGAGCCTACACCCAAGCACAAGTCCTTGGCTGTAGCCTCGGGGGCTACTCCCATCGGGAACGCTGTTCGCGTACCCGATGAAATTATAAAAAAAGAAAGATAGAAGAACAAGAGAGTATATTTCGAGTTATAAGTAACTCTACATATACTCCCATCGGGAGATCAATATAAGTCATCCGTTGACTCAATAAAATGTGCCATTCCAAGAGCCGAATAAGCACTCAACAATATATTCTCAGAACGCCAAAGTTGCGAATAATTTCTGAATGCCGCAAAACTTTGCGAAGGTAAGACCCCAGATCCGTTCTGTGTGGCGTGGCGCCGTCTCTGACGTCGGTTTGCTACTTTTATCCGTATCAACAGATATGAAGAAAAATCCTAACGGACGCGTTAGGTACCCGATAAATATGACTGGGACTCAATAAAATGTGCCATTCCAACAGCCGAATAAGCACTCGACAATATATTCTCAGAACGCCAAAGTTGCGAACAATTTCTGAATGCCGCAAAACTTTGCGAAGGTAAGACCCCAGATCCGTTCTGTGTGGCGTGGCGCCGTCTCTGACGTCGGTTTGCTACTTTTATCCATATCAACAGATACGAAGGAAAATCCTAACGGACGCGTTAGGTACCCGATAAATATGACTGGGACTCGACAGAATGGTAAGACCTTAAGCGGCGCCTGTCGAAGTTTACACCAGTATCCCGAGATCATGTCCAGGGACATGATCTTGAAGTAGGTTTTTGCGGATTGCCACTAGAGCAGTTAACTAGTACCTGATCCGTCAGATGAACTAGCCCCAACTACCATTATCCCTGTACAAGATAGAAATTCATATGAAAAAATATAGAAAAGTTTAAAGTTGTAGAGTAAAAATAAACAGTGGAGATTTTCCCTGACTCTACTATTCAAGCAAAATCTCGGGGGCTACTGACATAGGCATCCCCAATGGGCCTGCCGAAGATAGTACCCGGGGTTTACTGGAGGCCCACGACTCGAAGAATAAGAAGAATCGGAAGCCCAAGTTGTTATTAAGGAAAGCTAGAGTTGTATTAGGAGATAATGTTTGTAATCTTGCGGGATGAGTTGGAAACCCTCCCGGACTCTGTAACTTGTACAATACGAATCCCTCGGCTCCACCTCCTATATAAGGGGGAGTTGAGGGACAAAGATAGCATCGAATCATTGTCTCACAAACCCTAGTTTTCATATCGTCGAGTACTTTTTGGCTGAAACCTTCGAGATCTACTTGCCCTCTACTTCCAACTAAACCCTAGTCTACAACCCGTAGGCATTGACAAGTTAATCCCTTGTCATACTACGTGCCGATAAAGGAGTATACAAACCGTGAGCCTTCAGCTTGGAGTTGGACTTGTTGCAAGTAATGCACCTCTTCACATATCTGTCCACATCCCGCCTCATCTTTTGCCAATAAAAGTGGTCAGCTAGCATGAGTAGCGTCTTCTCACGCCCAAACTGACCCATCAAACCTCCAGCATGAGATTCCTGCAATAAGAGCAAACGCACAGACGATTCTGGAACACATAGTTTGTTAGCTCTAAACAAGAACCCATCATGTATGTGATATTTTTCCCATGCTTTACCAATAGCACACAAGCGATATGGTTCAACAAAATCATGATCAGTAGCATACAAATCACATAGTATCTCTAATCCAGGAATTTTAACATCAAGTTGAGTTAATAGCATATTCTTCCTAGATAGAGCATCAACAACAATATTATCTTTTCCCTTCTTATGCTTAATAATGTATGGAAAAGACTCAATGAACTCAACCCACTTAGCAAGACGCCTATGCAAGTTAGACTGAGCTTTCAGATATTTTAAAGCTTCATGATCAGAATGTATGATAAATTCTTTTGGCCACAAATAATGTTGCCAAACCTCAAGAACTCTAATTAAAGCATACAATTCTTTATCATATATAGGATAGTTCAACTTAGCACCAGAAAGTTTCTCAGAAAAATATGCAATTGGACGACCCTCTTGCATCAACACACCACCAATTCCAATACCACTAGCATCACGTTCAATCTCAAATTGCTTATTAAAATCAGGAAGTGCAAGCAACGGTGCAGAAGTTAACAATCTCTTCAGTTCATCAAAAGCATGATCTTGGGCTGCGCCCCACTCAAAAACAACACCCTTTTTAGTTAGTTCATTCAAAGGTGCAGCAATAGTACTAAAATTGGGCACAAATCTTCTATAAAACCCAGCAAGATCATGAAAACTTCTTACTTGACTCACATTCATGGGAGTAGGCCAATTTTGAATAGCTTCAATTTTAGACATATCTACTTCTACTCCATGCTTAGAGACAACATAACCTAGAAATATGACCTTATCTTTGCAAAATGTGCACTTCTCAAGATTACCATAGAGTTTATTATCACACAACACTTGCAAAACATGTCGAATATGTATAGTATGATCAGATTCATAGCGGCTGTAGATTAATATGTCATCAACGTATACAACCACAAACTTGCCAATAAAATCATGCAAAACATGGTTCATCGGTCTCATGAAAGTGCTAGGTGCATTAGTTAAACCAAAAGGCATTACTAACAACTCATATAGACCAAATTTTGTTTTAAAGGTTGTTTTCCATTCATCCCCCTCTTTCATCCTAATTTGATGATAACCACGCAAATCAATTTTAGAGAAAACACCAGCACCACTCAATTCATCTAGCATATCCTCTAAACGGGGAATAGGATGACGATATCAAATAGTAATGTTGTTTATCGCTCTACAATCTACGCACATATGCCATGTACCATCTTTCTTAGGAGCTAAAATAACAGGAACAACACAAGGACTAAGGCTTATGGGGATATAACCTTCGTCAAGTAGCGCTTGTACTTGCTTCTGTATCTCCTTTGTCTCTTCGGGGTTCGTCCTATATGGCGCCCTATTGGGCAGCGAAGCTCCGGGGATCAAGTCTATTTGATGCTCAATACCACACAATGGTGGCAATCCTGCGGGTACCTCCTCCGGAAACACGTCGCTAAATTCCTGCAAAACACTAGAAACACCAAGAGAAATAGGGGTCATGTCGTTAGAAACCAAAACCTCACCCTTGTACATGAGCACAAGAGGCATGGCTATAGGATCCTCACTAAATTCTCTCATGTCCTCTTTGGTGGCTAATAATACTAAGGAATTCACTCTCTCACTTTTCGTTATATCACTCACGGTATTACAATTCTCTCGCCTATCTATAGGTGCATCCTCCAAGTGTACTTCAACTTTTTGACGAGATTCGTTGACAAATTGTTGTGGTGACATAGGCTGCAAGTTGATTTTCTTGTCCTTGAACTCCAAGTGATATGTATTGGCACGGCCATTGTGTTGCATAGAACGGTCATAGAGCCAAGGCCGACCCAATAGTAGGTGACACACCGTCATAGGAACCACATCAAAATCAATGGAATCCTTATACGATCCAATCTCAAACTCAACACGCACCATGTGGTTTACCTTCACCTCACCATTGTCGCCCAACCACTGAATATAGTATGGATGCGGGTGCGGTAGATACTTCAACTTCAGCTTGGTACACAACTTCTTGCTTGCTAAATTGCGGCAACTCCCGCCATCAATAATGACCTTGCAAGCCTTGTCAGGACCAACTAAAGCCTTTGTTTGGAACAAATTGCAGTACTGAGTAGATGCACTGGGCAATACATTAAGAGCATGCTGAGACACAACAATAGTGCGAGCTTCAGACGGATAAGCATCTACACCATCACTATCATAGTCATCATCTTCTGGAGCATATGGATCAACATCATCTCCAGTCTCATACTCATTGTCCTCATTGATAATCATAACTTTGCGGTTAGGACAATCTCTCTTGAAGTGACCCTTGCCACCACATGTATGGCAATTCATATCGCGGTTGCGTGCAGTAGAGACGCTAGAACCACTCGTACTCGCAACAGGTTCGGACTTCTTTGTGTTGGACACATTGGAAACCGGCTTGCTAGACGGAGTAGAATAAGGTGCGGAGCGAGAAGATGGCGCCGGCGCCGTAGATGGGGATGCCCTAGGCGTGTAGCGCCTAGCTCCCGTAGCACGTCCTTTAATTTGTGCTTCTTCAAACCAACTGTGCTTTAGCTTCTCTTGCATGATGTAGCAACTCATTCATAGTAGTGTAACTGTGATGACGAACAATGCCTTTGATATCATACTTCAAACCATGTAAGAAACATTGCATTGTCATCTGAATTGATTCACGGACACGGCCGGGCTGCATAAGCATCTCCATCTCCATGAAATATTCATCAACATTCTTCACACCTTGTCTCAATAGGGTCAACTTATCATATATAGTTCACAAATAATTAGTGGGCACGAAACGAGATTGCATTGCCGCCTTCATAGCACACCACGTGATAATAGGCAGCTCACCATCCTCTTCTCGAGCATGAACAAGTCCATCCCACCAACGCAACGCATAGCCATCAAATTCAGAAGAAGCAATCTTGATCTTCCTATCTCCAGTATAGTTATGTAAGCGCCATAACTTCTCAATCTTCAACTCCCAAGTGAGGTATTCTTCAACATCAGCTCCTCCCTCAAACTTGGGTATGGAGAACTTGGCTTACCCAATCCATCTTCTTCATCAAACCCATGACCATGGCGTCCGGGTTCAACAAAGCCACGACCACGGTTACCACGTCTAGCACCACGACCAGGTGCTTCATCCTGAAGATTAGGATCTTCTTCCTCTTGTTGTTGTTGTGTAAGATTGTCAACAACCAGTTGCAATACTTGAAGACTGCGCTGGATATCCGTCATTTGATCTTTCATTGTAGTGACGGTCTCACTAGTAGCATCCAGATTCTGGGAAATCTCCTGAACAGTCCCCTTAAGTTCATCGTCCTGAGTGCGGAATTCACGTCGCATCTCATTACGAAGAGCTTCATACTCTCTCCATGTCATCACATCAACAGAATTCTTGTTTTTCTGGTTAACAATTTTCTCATCACTAGAAGACATGGTTAGTAGGTTAGTGCAGTAAAACAAAAATATATATGATGGTACTCTCACAACTCACTCAAAACTGATAAGAAAAGGAAATCTTACCGCTCCAAAGTGAATTAGTATTGCTTACCACTTGTAGTGACACTAGTGCACGGATGCAGTGAAGCGAATATCAAGGGTATAAGAACCAATCACACATCAAAGCAGGATATATGTGGGGTTGTAGGTAGGCTACCTATTTGCACCAATAACAAGCTCTAGCGCTAACCGTAGACAACCAATGATACTCACACAAGGCGATAAATGTGGCAATGCAACAATATGGATGAAAGGTTGCGGTGCACTCGAGAGACACTAGCAAAGCTCAACGAAACAGGCACAAGATTGCTCAACTATAGGTGCAGAAAAGTAAACTAGGCCTTCACTTGATCTTACTAGTACTTCACTTTTTTCACTCTTTTTTTGAATACTTTTTGTTTTTCTCTATTTTTCACTCTTTACTGAAATCTGATACCAAGATGATAAGGGGTTGCCCGATCTTCTCAGTAAGCACGGTGGTGATGATGATCACGGGGTGAACACAGCGGAGATAACTTGATGATGAGTGGTTGATAACTTGTATGACGCAACGAGATCTTTCGATTGGTCCCTGTCGCCAATGCAACAGCTCTCAACCCTGCAAGATATTCGCAACTCCACACTCTTGCGCACGTAGACGCCGACCACGAAGCGGTAAGTTGCAACCGTCTAATTCCCAATGGAACATCAGATCACGCAAGACTTTTCAGGATCTACACCAAATCAATGCAATATGGTGTAGGGATTCAATAGAGTTGTAAAGCAATCAACTATGAACTAGGGTTTATCTTAAATGTGGTCTAAACCTAATTTGGGGGCGTCCTGGGCACTTATATAGGGGTTCACGATGACCAGGGTTCGAGAAAATACAAGAATAACCGACCCAGATCGGGATCTGGTCGAGACAGACTCGGACACGGCCGGCTCAGGAGCCGGTCGACCGGGCCTGGGACCGGGTCAGGCCGGTTGAAACCAGGCCTGGCGTCGGGTGGTGACCGGGCTACGATTCCGGGCATACTGGATAGTGCTCGGTTGGCACCGGCTGAGGATCCGGTCGGCGCCGGGCTGGGCCGGTCAGGCGCCCGGTTGGACTGGCCTGGGACCGGGCGCGCCGGCGTGGCGGCCGGTCTGACCGGGCTTGGTGCCGGCCTGAACTTCTTCTTCTCCCCTCGCGCATGTCTCCCTCTCCTCCCTCGCGCTTCCATGGGATGTCTTCATGTCCAGCTTCATGGCCAGCTCCATGTCCAGCTTCACGTCCAGGTTCTTGTCCAGCTGCTCCTCTCCTCCTTGTGCGATGCTTGCTCCCTCTTCATACCTGATCATACATAAGTAATAGGACTTAGGCAATAAAAATTTCTCATCGATCAAAGTATCACTTAGGAACAAGTTCACCTGTTGTTTGAGTAGCGTCGCACGAGCTCGTGTCATTGGTCCAATCCCACTTCATTGGACTTGAGCTTCACAGCAGCATCGTCTTCATCTTGCAATGACGGAGGTAGTAGTGTAGTAGGGATGTCCTCATCATTGAGTGAAGCAAGTAGATATAGTATAACCACCAATAGTAGAGCTAATTGTACTTCAAATATAGACAGTCGTAGAGCACTAAAAACAGATGATTTATGGCTTCATCAGTGGGAGACAACTTGCATGTATAGTTCCCAGCCTAATTCATTTTCTTCATGTTATCTTAAGTGAAAATGGTATTATTCCAAATCATCCATAGCTACATTGGAGTTTCTTTTCCTTTAGGCTGCTTAATTAATAAAACTACGTGCCATTTTCCTTTCTTTGTTTTGCTTTATTGGTTTGCAGATTGTGTAATTGGTGGCGGTTTCTTTAATGAAAAATAGCGAGGGGGCTTGTTGTTTTGTTAAAAAGTTTTCTTATTGCTTTATTAAAAAGTTGTCTTCCATTGATACAAGGTCATTAAGGATAGAGAACCAACCTGGGGTTATGTGGTTAGGAGGGTGGTTGTACCCCCAACCCACCAGAGTTCAAACACCAGGTTTAACATATGTGTTTCTCATAAAGGCAGAATATTCATTCAGTGGGAGGTGATGTTTCGGTCGACAACGAGGTGCCAGTGGTGACTTCGTCAATTTCAAGATTCAATCCGTCGGGTCAATCTTTCGGAGGTCGCCGGTACCCAGGGCGCCGGTTCCTTTGGCGCGGCCAAGGACGCTGGGGGAGTTCCTTGAAGCAGCAAAGTCGCGCTCGGATGCTCTCCTGCAAACTCCAGCTGTCAGAAGGAGGTTGGTGGAACTAAACTTCCAACCACGTCGTAGCTCGAGGATCGAAAAGCAGCCGGGAGGGATGAACGCTGAGATGAAGGCGGTATAGAATCTGATGCGCAAGGTTGGCCTGCTCTCCGGGGATGAGGCGCCGTCAGCGGCTGCCCTTGAAGCTTACCACAAGATGTATGAGCTTCCATTGACGGATGACATGATTGAGGCGATCGCGGAGTTCTACGGATGGACGCTTTCCTCGATTAGAGGTTGCTCCCCACCGCTGCTGGGGATGTCGGGTGGTCGCCTCGTGGAGGCATGACCCTGACATGGGTTGCTCGGGTGTTGTTTGATCGCTCTAATGTTATACGAACCTAAGGTGATGGTGGACAACGTGCGAGGCCTTAATAATCGCGCAAGGCGTACAAGTGTTAGGAGTGTAGTTGGTACCACTGGTGCGTCTATCGTCTGTCTCCAGGAGACAAAGCTATCAGTTGTAACCCCTGCCATTGTTATGGAAGCGCTAGGCGCGAACTTTGATGCGTACTTCTGCTTGCCTGCGTCTGGTACTCGGGGTGGGGTGATTGTGGCCTGGATGAGCAGGGTGGTGCCGCTCGAAAGCGCCCACATAGGTGCTAACAGTATCACTGCTAGGGTGGCACCCTTAGGAGGGGAACCATGGTGGTGGTTGACCTGTGTTTACGGGCCACAGGCGGAGGCTGACAAGATCGCCTTCCTGGATGAGCTTCGCGATATTCGCGGAACCCACCAAGGCCCATGGGCGCTTTGTGGGGACTTCAACATGATCTACCGGGCTGAGGACAATAACAATGGTAATCTAAACCGTAGGATGATGGGCAGATTTCGCCGCTTCTTGGACGACTGCGAGCTGAAGGAGATCTACTTGCATGTCGACGTTACACATGGTCGAACGAACCTGAAACCCCTATTCTAGTTCGGCTTGACCGGGTGTTTGTCATGGTGGCTTGGGAGGAGCTCCACAGTAGCTGCAGCTTGTGCTGCTTGGCGACGGTTGTGGCAGATCATTGCCCCCTCCTCCTTGACTGTACCACACAGTCGGCGGGGCGGAAGCGGTTCCAGTTTGAACGTTTTTGGCTGCGGCTTGACGGGTTCGACGAGGTGGTCCAGAGAGCCTGGGATGTGGTCCAGTGGGACATTGACCCCTTCCGGTGGCTCACTGCTAAGTTGAAACTCACAGCACGCCGTCTCATGAGCTGGAGCGACAAAAAGGTTGGATGCATCAAACTGCAGCTTATGATAGCGCGGGAGGTGGTGCTGAGGTTGGACATCGCCATGGAATCCCGACTGCTCACCCCCGATGAGCGTCGACTCTGGGTGCACCTCAAGCAAGCCTACCTAGGGGTGGCCTCACTCGAGTGGACGATGGCTCGCTAGCGGGCAAAAATCGCATGGCTAAGGGAGGGGGACGCCAACACGACCTTCTTCCACCAGCATGCGGCCTACAGGTGCCAGAAGAATGTGATCCATAGCTTAAGGGTGGATAACGCAGTTGTCTCCGACCACGCGGCCATGGCTGAAGCTACCTTCGCGCACTTTGAAGGCCTGCTTGGCACGTCGGTGGCGAGGGCGCACTCGCTGGATTTGGACTTCCTAGGCACCACAACAGAGGACCTCTCCGAGCTCGAGATAGCGTTCACAGAGGAGGAGGTTTGAGAAGTGATCAGACACTTGCCGCCAGGCAAGGCTCCCGGCCCCGACGGGTTCACAGCTGAGTTCCTTCAGAAATGTTGGGGGTGGTTACGGCTGACTTCATGGCTGCCTTTGACAAGCTTTACACGATGTGTGGGCGCAGATTCCAAGGCCTTAACCAGGCCCTGCTGGTCCTGCTGCCCAAGCGCTCGGACGCCATGGAGCTAGATGATTACAGGCCGATAAGTCTAATTCATATCTTTGCCAAGTTGGTGGCGAAAACTTTGGTTACTAGGCTGGCACCTCGGATGGAGTCGCTGGTGGATCGCAACCAATGCGCCTTCATTCGCAAAAGGTGCATCCACGACAACTTCATGTTGGTCCAGCAGACAGCTCGTTTCCTGCACAGAGGGAAGGAGCCGAGGGTGATGCTGAAGCTGGATATTGCTCGGGCTTTCGACTCGGTATCCTGGGGTTTCCTCATGGAGGTTCTCCAGAAGATAGGGTTTGGGCTGAGGTTCCGAGAGATTGTTTCTCTGTTGCTGGCCACGGCCAGTACTCGGGTGATGCTCAACGGCGAGCCGGCCCCCAAGTTCTGGCATCGGAGGGGACTGAGACAGGGGCACCCCCTGTCACCATCGTTGTTTTTTCCTAGTGATGAACTCGCTTAACAAGGTGCTCGCCAAGGCAGCCGAGTTGGGTATGCTGCGACGGTTGGCGCAGCGAGATCTGGCGACCTCTGTGTCGCTATATGCGGATGATGTGGTGATCTTCTGTCACCCGGACGAGGCAGAGTTGAGTGCGGTCCGCGGCATCCTGGAGCTTTTTGGACAGGTTTCTGGCCTACGCACCAACTTCGCTAAGTGCTATGTGTCCCCTATTGCCTGTTCGAATGAGGAAGCTGTGGCTGCTGCGGAGCACATGGAGTGCGAGATAGCGCCTTTTCCGGTGAAGTACGTGGGTATTTCCCTATCAGCTGTCTACTAGGCGTCTGTCGGCCGAGACTTTCCAGCCGCTTTTGGACAGGCTAGCTGACAAACTGCCAACATGACGAACATCCATGATGCCGCAAGCCGGACGTTTGGCGCTGATCCGAGTTGTGCTCGCGGCGATCCCGCTGCACCAGCTAATGGTACTGGCCCTGAACAAAAAAGACCCTCAAACAGATCAAGAAGATCCTGCGAGGGTTCCTCTAGGTGGGCCGGGCAGAGGCCAATGGAGGTCACTGCCACGTGAACTGGGCAAGGGTGTGCCGGCCGCTTAACCTAGGGGGCCTGGGGATCCCCGACCTTGCACGAACGGCCATAAGCCTTAGGGTGCGTTGGCTGTGGAGGATGCGCACGAACCTCCTACAACCATGGCGCGGGCTGGACATGCAGTTCTCAAAGGCGGAGCTGGACATCTTTGCGGCCACCACCTCGATGATAGTGGGTAACGGAGAGTCCGCTCTCTTCTGGGAGGACCGATGGCTGGACGGCAGGTCCATCAAGGAGATGACGCCAGAGGTGTTCTCGCTGATTCCTAAACGGCGCAGGAAGGTGCGTACGGTGCGTCAGGCACTAGTAGACCGTACTTGGATTCCCGACATAGCTGGAGCACCGAGTCCCCTTGCACTATGGCAATATGTGCAACTATGGAGCAGACTGAGGGAAGTCCAGCTTTCAGAGGAACAGGACACGATGACCTGGTTGTGGCCGACGGACGGCTAGTACACCTCCCATTCTTGCTATGAGGCCCTCTTCCCGGGGGGGTCACCTCAGCATCATGGGAGTTGAACTGGAGATCTTGGGCGCCTCCTAGGGTGAAATTCTTTATCTGGCTGGCCTGTCTGGACAGGTGTTGGACGGGTGAGAGGCTGGCGCGTTGTGGTCTACCACATGCGCCCAGATGCCCGCTGTGTGACCAATCCGAGGAGACTATGATGCACTTACTCACTGGATGCTCATTCTCCAGGATGATCTGGTTTGAGGTCCTCTCGTGGATTCGATCCACCTCAGGACCTCCGGCTTCGGAGGGGGACTTCGTGGAGTGGTGGTCGCAGGCGGTGCGGACTGCTCCTCGCCAGGTGCGCCAAGGTACATCGTCGATAATCATGCTCACGGCATGGTGGATCTGGAAGCACTGGAATACTGCGATCTTTGACAACGCACAGCCTTCGGTGCCTTCCCTGCTCAACGACATCAAGACCGAGGCGCAACAGTGGGCGAGCGCGGGAGCCCGGGGTGTCTGCCAAATCCTCCCCTGGACTAGGTCTCCTTTCTTGGGTCGAGTTGTAGTGCGGGGTGTTTGTCCCCTGAACCTTTTCTATCTATCAATGCATCGAAACGCAAGTCTTTTGCGTCTTCGTGAGAAAAGAAAACTAGACTTTATTTATTAAGCATATATTCTGCATACATACGAGATACCAAAACGCACACTCGAGCTTTCAGTTACAAGAAGCCCGGCAAATTAAGAAAATTCCGCACAACACCGACGTAATTAATAAAGTGCATATACACGCACATCTAACTGACAAACACGGCCAATCGCCTGCGAAATCAATTAGAAGGAGAAAAAACACATCACTAAAGGAAAGAAAGCATCCCGACCAACTCGCTGGACACGGGCGCGAGAGCAAACGATCGAAGCGCAGTTAAAGGTTGTTGTGGATAACAATGTCGGGCGGAGGCAATGAAGCAACCAATTCAATTGATCTTCTTCGATCGCCACCAGTGGATCTTGAATTTCACGTCTAGCATTTCGGGAGATCCGCCGGCGGCGGCGGGAGCTTCTGTTCCTGACGGCTACCGTCCAGCACCAGCCACGCCATCTTCAGTCCCCAGCTCATGTGCACCTCCAAGTGGCAATGCATGAACCATACACCTGCAAGAATGCGAAACCAGGTCATATATGAGAATTCCGTCAATGGCGCGATCATAGCAGGGGAAGCACTGAAGCAGCAAACCTGGGTTGTCGGCGCGGAAGCGGATGGCGACCCAGCCGCCGGCGGGGACGCCGACGGTGTTGCGCTCGACGGGGTCAACGAGGTTGAACCTGGCCGGGTCGCTCGCCGGGTCGTAGTTCCCGGACCCCTGGCCAACGACGAAGAAGTTGAAGCCGTGCAGGTGCAGCGGGTGGCTCTCGGCGCCGATGATGCTCGTGTCCTGCATCACCAGCTCGACGGCGGCGCCGAACGGCAGCACCAGCGCCTTGGTCCCGTTCATCACGTTCGTGTTGTTGGGCGGTGTGCCAGTGTAATTGAACGGGTGCGCCGGGGCGAAGGGAAAGTTTGAGGCGTACACGCCGCCGGACATGCCGGTGTAATGCGACTGCAGCAGCGCCGTGGTGGGGAGCACGAAGGAGACGTTGTTGATGGACGCCGCGAACCGGGCCGTCCCGTTGGGGCCCTGGCACGTGCTCCCGTTCACGGGGACGCCGGCGGCGCACGGGTGGGTGCCGAGGCCGACGGTGAAGAAGAACTCCCGGTCCAGGGTTAATGGTACAGACGCCGGGTACGCGGCGCTCGCCAGGCTGCGGAGCTTCGCGGTGTAGTTGGACACGGCGCTCGTGTCGTTGATCTGCGGGAGCGTAGGCGTGAAGATTGGCAGGCGATTCTTGACGGCGGTATCGTGCTCCTCGTACTCGAGCACGCCGGCGACCGTGGAGTTGTCGAACGTGCCTGGGCGCGTGGTGCTATAGGGCCGGGCCAACATGTAGTACCTGGCGCCGGGATAGGTGGGCTTGGCGGTGAGGAGCACGTTGCTGGTCTGGCCGGGCGCGATGAGGAGGCTGTCGACGGCGAAGGGCTTGACGTAGAGCGCGTCCACGTCGACGACGGTGAGCGTGTGGTTGGCGACGGCAAAGAAGAGCTCGTCGTTGAGTGCGGCGTTGATGAGCCGGAGCATGTACGTCTTCCCGGGCCTCACCCTCAGCGTGAACGCGTCCTCCTTCTTTCCGGCGCAGCCGCCGTAGAGCGGGCCGGGGAGGCCGTTGATGGTGAAGGCGTCGGAGACGTTGGGCGCGCCGCCGGAGAGGAGCGCCTGGGCGATCACCGCCTCGGTGTCGTTCCGCCACCACTCGCCGAAGATGACGGGGAGCTCGTGGTCGGGCGCCGGGAACGGGTAGGGCACGCCGGCGGGCGGGAGGATGACGATGGGCCCGTGCACGGTGGCGCGCAGCCATGAGACGTGCGCGTGCCACCACAGCGTGCCGCGCTGCCCGGCGATCTGGAACCTGTAGACGTAGCTCTGGCCGGGCTGGATGGGGCACTGCGTGATGTACGCCGGCCCGTCGTACCAGCCGCTGAGCAGCTGCCGGACGCCGTGCCAGTGGATGCTCATGTTGTAGGGGGAGTTGTTGACCACGTTGACCTCCACGTGGTCGCCCTCCCTCGCGAACAGGGTGGGGCCAGGGTACTGCCCGTTCACCGTCACGATGCTCTTCGTGTTGCATAGCTTCGTCACGCTCGTCATTTGCACCTGACATCATTAATTTCAATTTTCATTCTACGTGTTAAACCCAATTAGTCGCATGCATGGAGCTAGCTGCCCAATATATATATATATACTATGTTCCCTCAAAAAAATACTATGTATGTAGAAATATATTATTCAGTTTTGCCATGAATGAAGAAAGTGGTGTTTGTTCCGTGCACGGGACCTCCCATGTATGTAAATCATTAGGATTTGTTGCATAAAAAAACTTAATAAAAATTAGAATTTTTTGTCGCACGGATCTCGAAGTATAAAACAAAGTGGATTCGATGGTACAAACATGTATGAGATGTCCCGTGCACGGAACATATGCAAATCTCCACAAATAATACTACTACCCCGCCGTTTTATATTTCTTATCGGAATTTAAACTAAACCACCGCAAGAATTATGGGAAGGGGGAGTACTACAAGTATATGCATGACACACTTACATCGAAGTGGTACTTCCTCGTGACGGCCTCGGCTCCGGGCACCGCCGTCGCGCACAGCACCAGAGCCGCCACGATGAGGAGAGAGCACCGGAGAAGAGACATTGCTACCTTGATTTCCTTGCTGATCTCCGTGTGCTTTAGTGATCGCAATGGAGGCGCTCGAGTTCTGTATATATACAGGAGATCAGAGATTCATCCGTCCACAAGATGAGTGGGGCCGACGCAACCTTTACAATCCAAGGTCCCTGTTCTGTTTGGTTACTTTCAGTCGGTTTGGTGTCCGGGTAGCTAGGATATACTTGGCTGATGAATATGATGATGAGCATGCATGCACGCGGGTCGCCTCCACGTCGCGGTTCGCTAGCTGGAATTAGATGAAACTGTTTTTTGGCAGTAGATGGATAGACTTGTAGCTTTGGAGTGTGGCGAAATTAAAGTCAACCTGATGGGGCTGCACTGTTCCATATATATTGTGCCATTGTGTAGATCAAGACCACTCTTCATTTTCGTTCCTTAACACCCAATACATTATTCTTCCCGAAGACGAAATGAACTGGTAGCATTGTGGTAAGTGGTTGCTCGAAAATAACACCCCTACATTGTGTGAGGATTGGACCTACTCCGGGATGAAAACACGTGGTCTGGCTATGATGGTTAGAGCATCTCCAACATATGAAGTAAATTATACATCACCTGTGTTTTTGTTGTTTTTCAGATTTTTATATGATCAAACTTTGTCCTTAAAACTCAAATAATGTAAAATATATCACCTCTTCTCTAAAGTTGCTCCACCAGATGATGTATTATACCTTACCTACAACACTTCAAATAATTGTTTTAACTTTGACATATTTAAATGAAATTTAAACTTTGACAACTTAATTAAATATCCATAGCTCGATAGTCACACATATACTTCATACATCCATAGATCGATACTAGACACAATTCAACATTGAACACTCGATCGACACTTCCACGGTAGACGCTAGACACTCGATCGACACTTCTGATGATTGCCCGCCGACCTCGCGGACGAGATCATTCCACCAGCCGGTATCCATCTCCGTGCTCGAATCGGCTGCGGTAATCGAGGATGATGTATAGACCGTCGATGGGGCGGCAGAGGATGGCGTCGAGGATGGCGCAGAGGCTACTGCACCAGCCGCCGTGGCGGCTTGCTGCGCGTAGTACTCCAGCTCCGCAGAGACCTACTCCACACGTAGTCATAGTTCTCATTAGTGTTTTCTACAAGTTTGGGGAGTGATGTTTTGGCACATGGGAGCGTATGCTCCCTTTATTTTAAAATACATGTTAGACACATTTTAAAATATCAAAAAATTGAAACGAAAATTCCACACGTACATCTTCATGTGCTACGCGCTCACAGAGTCGTTTCATGAAAAATCGACATGTCATGTGACTTGTGTAAAAA
Source organism: Lolium perenne (assembly GCF_019359855.2). Classification (NCBI taxonomy): domain Eukaryota; kingdom Viridiplantae; phylum Streptophyta; class Magnoliopsida; order Poales; family Poaceae; genus Lolium; species Lolium perenne. The sequence goes on from NC_067244.2 coordinate 207,845,231, forward strand.
AGACAAAAATCGGTGCTGAAACAAAGACTTGTCACAAGATAAATTTTCTTTTTTTCGTTTAGACTACAAAAAATATCTTTTTTTTCGTGAAACTTGACGAATACACATATATTATGGAGATGTACATGTAAATTTGTTTATCAAAAAATTTTAACACTTGGAAATATATTTTTATGGTAGAGGGATTATACGCACCCGGGAGCCGAATTGGGTTTCTGATAAGTTTGGCCAATCTCAACATTGTTTCACTTTAGGAGAAAATTTATAAGCCTTATTTTATGTAACGGAGGTATTCTTTAGAAACTTTGAAATACCCTTTAAAAAAATTGAAAATCCGGGCTACATGTAGCCCTTGCTCTGTTTGGCTGCCCTAGTGCTGAATAATAGTTTGGTATTCTTTTCTATATACTTGGTTAAACTTCAAGAAAAGAATAATTTTGACCAAAACTAATACGTACTACACCTTGGCATAGATAGAGTGAGCACTAGTACTCTAGTAGTACATTGCAAATTAACATGCTTGTTTACCGACAAATTGATAGAGAGGTATATTAACAAAGGTTTAAAATAGCACGTTATTTCTCCGCTAATAACGTGCTATAGGATATCTAGAGAGTTTACGCTAAATTTTAATAATTTTGCTCGCTTTGGCGATATTTGAGAAATAGCATGCTATATCGCGCTAAAACTTCATAGCGTTAGCGCTACATTTTTCAGGCAAGTTGCTTTCACTTTTTCGTGGTGATGAACTGCAATATGTTGGCTCCACTTCTAAATCAGAAGATAATATCGCTAATGGTAATGATTTTTAATAAATAATTTCTACTATGTTGTTGCCTTGTGAAATGCTGATGTTAGCCTTCTAAAATATTTGAGATCAATTTTTATATGTGGTTATATACGTATGATTCAGTCGCTTTTGGACTATATATCCATTCGTTCTAGTAAAATTATTTATTTTTAGGCTATATTTAGTATTATTTTGAAAACGTTATTTAAAATATACCACGCTATTGGCACGATATAGCGTCCATAGCGTTTGAAAGAGGTTGCCGCTATTTCAGTTAGCATGCTATTTTAACATATTCAATTTCAGTTTTAGCTGGGCGTCGACCTAACCCCATAGAAAACATGTTAAATCAACAGTGGTTGCATCCTCGATCCCTTTTTTGATGTTCTCAGCACACTTCACCACACAGAACACACATACTTTTGAGAGAGGAGGCAACCTAAAGCTTAGGCAAGCTAGCTGAGCTGAGCTCTATCCAAGCCCCAACTTACATGACAAGCGACTGCACGCGAGCAAATCAAAAGGAGATTGGTGAGAGACATGGACGTGAGGAGGCAACCTAGAGGAGGGTGTGTTCATCTGTTGCTGCCTTCTCTGGTCCCGTGACTGCAGCTTCGCGCTTTTGTGCGTCTGTTGCAGACAAACATTCTCAACTCTGAAGCTGTAATCGAGACACGGAGGAGCTAGCTAGGGCTCGTGTGCTTGTGATGGTTAGCAGGTATGTTGCTTGGCCTGCTTCAAGGCTCCAACGCACGCGGGCGGGCGTACGTGGAAGGGGATGGCTGAACCAACCATATGTTGCTTGGCCTGGTTGAGCTGCTGCTTTGCTTGCTTTCTCGCTATGCCTTGTCTTCCCTTTCCTTTTCAGCGTGTGTACGTGCATGGAATGGATGTAGAGTAGATGCATTCTAATCAGGTTCAGGTAGCATCTATTATCATCAATCATTAGTCCTTGCATTCGCTTCATAGGTGTCTCGAACTTCTGTTTATTTCCATGTTTGGTGGCAGATCTTATTCGCCAACTCTTTCTAGAGAACACATAATACCTTCCTCCAAAAATAACTTTCTCAACCTTTTTCAGATACGGATATATCTACAACTAAAATGTACTTGTATCTACACAAAACTATGATAATTATTTTTACACAGTTAGTAGAACCCTATATATGTATATGTCAAGCAAGTTTTTTTTCGATAAAAAGAATATATTAATATCAAAAGATACCAATTACACCTAACATCTGCAACAACGTAACATCCTAATGGCAGTACGCACACAGCCAAAAAAAAAAGAGAAAATAAAACTAAAAAATAAAAGTCCCGCTAGCATCTCAGACCTAAGAACAGCAATACATCCACCACCAAAACAACACCTGAAATACACCCAAAATTATCGAGCAAGTTAGAACTACCAAACCCTTGGCTGTACGGTTAGGTATCGCTGATCAAAAGGCTATGATTAGAGAATCTCATCTCCTGTCGCGGTATGGCGTCCAACAGGAACATCAGATTGAGCTTATGAGGGGCATCGTCATCAACAACCGCGTATGGGAAACGTCTCTACCTAGTCGACAATATTTGAAATCAGATAGAAATTAAAATTTCATTTGAATTTTGTTATACATTACAAAGTTGAATGAAATTTGACTAAAATTTAAACTAAACTATACCCTAAACTACCCACCATCGGTCGGGGGAGAGATAGGCCAGTCTGGCCATCCTCATGGCGCTTCATGGCCCGCGCGCGCCCTCCTCTCGGCTCAATCTCTAGACGCATGCGGCCTCCTCTCCGTCTCTAGGTGGGCAGCGTAATCAACGACGGCGCCACTAGAGGGTCGAGCCTGGTCCGTCAACCTGGCTCGCCAAAACCTGCGGTCGATACTGAATCTTTAGAGCCATTTATTTTGTTGTATAGACTTATTTCTCTGCTTCAAAAAATTAGAGCTTACATATTCGACCCCCCTCGTCTCAATTCCTGGCTCTACCACTAGGCATAATTGCTGGTGTGGGGCGCTTCTTTGCGCCTCGCCCCGTTCCGCCCTGCCTTCGACCCTCTGTCTGTGCATCAAGGCCGTTGGTTTTGGCGGTGCTTCCCTGCACCATCGAGCAGCCTATTCAGCGCTTTAAGCGGGAGCGATCATCAGCTCCGCTCGAACGAACGGCCAGTGGGCCAGGCCCATTTAGTCTGTCTTTATTTTCTTTTTCCCTACATGACAACCCAGCGTGACTTATCTACTTTGATTTAAAATCAGAACAAAATCGAAAACAGAACAAAATTCAAACCGAAAATTTTCAAAATTGAATGATTTCTAAAAACGAACAATTTTCAAATTATAAGAACAAGTTTGAAAAATGAACGATTTTTAAGAACGTACAATTCAAAATTGAACAAAATTCAAATTCAAAAAAGTCCGAACTAAAAAATACTCAAAATTTTAAAAGTTCATATTAAAAATGTTCAAACTTTTCATAAAAAAATTCAAAACAAAAAATGTTCAAATTCGAAAAAAGTCCATGAACAGAAAAATGCCATGAAATATTTTATGAATAACATAAAAATGGTCGTGACTAGAAAAAGGCGCTAAACAAATTTGCGAAGAACAAAAAAGAATCCATGGAAAAAAAGATCATGAATTGAAAAAAGGTTGTGAACAGAAAAATTTCCTAAGCAGAAAAAGCCGTGAACTAACTTATGTAGAACAGAAAAGGAAGGTGTCCAGAAAAATGCCACGAACACATTTGCGAAGAACAAAAAAATTGTGAAAAAGAAAAAGTTGTGAACAGAAAAATATCGTGAACGGAACAGAAAAAAGGTCGTGACCAGAAATATGTCCGAAAATATGTCGTAAACGGAATTTTTTTGAATTTGAACAATTTTAAGTTTGAACGATTTACGAATTTGAACATTTTTAAATTTGAAAGATTTTCTAATTTGAACTTTTTAATTTGAACGATTCTTGAATTTAATTTTTAAAAAAACTACACAATTTTCAAATTTTAACGATTTTCCAAAAGGAACATTTCTTTAACCTGAACAATTTTAAAAATATTGATGTTTTTGAAATCAAAACAATTTTTAAATCTAAACTTCTTCAAATTTCGGAAATGTTCAAACTAAAAAAAAATCAGATATGAAAAAGTTCCAAATTGAAAATGTTCAAATTAAAAAGTATGCAACTTTAAGAAAAAATGATATCTGAAAATTGTTCAAACGCGAAAAATGTTCATATCTATAAGTGTTCGAAATTAAAATTGTTTAAACTTAAAAATTGTTCAAATTTTTTAAAAATCAAATCAAAAATGTTGAAACTTAAAAAACGTTCAAATTCAAAAAAATCAAATTTTTGAAAGTTCAGAAAAACCAATCGTAAAATAAAAAAACTGGAGGAAAAAGCCCAACAGAAACCAGTTGTAAATGAGAAAACTGAGAAAAAAACGAAGGAAATCCAATTCCATCGCTAATGGGCCGGTCCAACTCGATCCCCTCTCTGAGCGGAGCGATCGCTCGCTCCCGCGTTGGGCAGAGAATAGGAATTGGCATCGAGTATACATTGTCGTGTGTGCCCGACTGGATTCCTCATTTTGGACGACCTGTTGAGCATCATAGGCGGTGGCCTAAGAGACACACTCTATGTTGAGGTCAATGATCATCTGTCGGCCGAGCGGCCTCCTCATAGCACTCTCTGGCAGGAGAAGTCCATGAAGGAAACCACCAGGGCCTTGTCGGCCTCCTCCAGGGCTCGGGCACGGTTTCTCTCCTGGCGTGCCGCTGCTAGGAGGCGAGCGTCGATGCCATCTTCAGCCCGTTAGATCATTGAACTTCCTTCTCCTCCTTGTCGAACTTGCCGTAGTCAAATGAATCATTGTCCGAAGGCGGTGGGCTCTCCTCTGACAACCGGGGGGGGGGGGGGGGGGGGTATGCTGCAAAGGTGGGACGCGATGGCCCAATATCGCGTAGGTGGTTGGAAGGCGGCGAGGCATGTTGCATGCGAGAAGCAGAGAACGACGAGGAGGGGGTGTGGATTGGCTCCTCACGCGGTGGTCGAGCTTTATAGCTGGAGCACACTGCGGGAAACCTAGCGGGAAGAGGCAAGAAATGGTGGGAAGGAGCGATAGTGGGCATTTGCATCATCGCGTGGGGAAGACATAGGAGTGACCCCATGAGAAAGATGAAAGCGACGAGACATCTTGCCTGCCTCCTAGAGAACCGTCGCCACCATTAATAGGTACGATGAGCAAATGTGTGCCTATGACAGGGTTGCCCCGCTTGTGATGTGGTGTCGGCAACAACTTGTGTTCGGCACACCGAGGAGGCCCCATGTGGGTCAGGGTAATCTGAAGCCGCCGGACAGCTCTTGTGGCTACCCCGAACCCAAGCGTCCAAGAGGCCTCTGTCTATTCTTTAATTCGCCCAATTTGAAGAAATCAAAATCAGATAATAAAATGCTTTACTTATCATACCAAGACAACCGGACACTTCACTTCAGTGAGTTGAGTTTATTTTGTTTCTTGTCCCGGGCTTAGAATTTATGAGATGATAGTACCTCATATGGACTTAAGGACATGGCGGTTTGGGTAGGCGAGGATGGGGGAGAAGCAAGCCAAACATGTTTGGGGGCCACGACTCGGCGCCAGTTTCTATCCGTTTGGATTTCATTATTGTAATAGTTTTTAGATGTTTTAATATAGACTAGATACAAATCAAAATAAACGTACACACTAAAACTTGTTTAGATGTTAACAAGAAAAGAAAAACTAAAAGATGCTCTCTGCTTCTGAGTTAGCCCAGGCTACCAAACACACCCTAAATTGATGGATCCAGCTTCGTTTCACTCGACTCAATGGAGGTAGCACTTCACATGTTCCAACTGTCTTGTACGCCAGTCTCGTCAGAAGACGAAATCTTTGATAAAATCATGAGAAAATACAGGATTCGTCAAAAACGTTTGGTGGGTGCCACGATACAAGCTTCAGAGCACGAACCTCGACCAGCGGCTCACTGTAATGAACAACAGGGCCAAGCCAGCCGCGGAAAGCCTACTGCATTCCTTAACAGCTACTAAAGCCGGCATGGCCGATTAAACAAGGGCGCTGATTTATACAGTTTTCATTATGCTGCTGCAATAACAAAACAAGATTATCTATCGGATGAGCGCGTGCCATGTACAGCTGTAAGTTTTTTCAGCGGAAATCACGTCGGCACAACAACGTCGGGAAGCGCAGGCGACCCATCATCATCAGGCACCTCGGCGTCCTTCGCGGGCTCTTCTGGGCTCTTGCCCTCTTCATCCAGGAACCCCTGCTTGAAGAGATCGTAGTTCGTTAGCTCTGCCGCTTTGAAGGGGCGGTCTCCTAGTACCCTGGTCAGGTCGTCCTGGTGGAGGACCTCCTTCTCCAGCAGCAACTCTGCGATTTGGGCTACTTCCGCCTTCTTCTCCGTCAACAGCTCGACGGTTCTTTTGTAGGCCTTGGCAACCCATTCCCTCACCTCGGTATCGATGATGGATGCTGTCTGGTTGCTGTAAGGCTTGTTCATTTCGAAGCCATCCTCCCTCTGGGGGAAGGATAGAAGACCAACCTTCTCGCTGAAACCATATACAGCAACTTGCGCGTATGTCATTTTTGTAACTTTCTCCAGGTCGTTCTGAGCACCAGTCGAGATTCTTCCAATCAAAACCTGAAGGAAAAAAAAAAAGCACAAGGGCATTTCCATTAGTGTACTTTCACAGGTAATATTGTGCATAAAACACAGCCATTCTTTGAATAAATGGATAAAAAAGATAACACAGCGTGATGCATTAGCTTGATACAGAGGACATTTATTTTTCCATACAGACATGTTTTTTGCAGTAACTAAGTAATAACCTTAGATTACACATCCATCTTTAAAAAGAAGCCCTGACACTGGTGGCAACTAACTTGACTCAATATCTCTTATGCTAGTAGAACAAATGTCCATATACTACGTAAAATGATGTATGTCAAGGAACTCATGATAACAGATAATTAAATGAACACACACAAATATCAATTTGCATCTCTTGATTGGATTCATTTTTGCTGCATTTTCTGTTAAGTATTCTGATTTACCTAGGCTAACAAAGCTTGCTGCCATATTGTAGCAATGTTGTACATATATTCACCAATCCACTAACCTAACAAACCAAAAGTACTGTCTTGTAACGTTTCAGATGCAGCAACTAAGACTGATGTTTCGTCTTTTCAAAGGCAAAATGAGACCAAGGATTCTAGTCAGAAGCCACATATTCATTAAACTTAATCAGTGGAGCTAAACTGTATAAGTTTTGGAGATGTCCACGAATTTTAGCCCATTTAATAAAAAGCTCCAGCACTAAAAATAGTAAAGGTGTACCTCCTCCGCAGCTCGGCCACCTAATGTCATGCATGTCATATCGAAAAGCTGCTCCTTTGTCATTAGAAGATTTTCATTTGGGACATATTGTGCAAAGCCTAAAGCAGCTGTTCCACGAGGAACAATTGTAACTTTCAGAAGAGGCTCTGCATGTTCCAAAAACCATCCAGCAACAGCATGCCCTGCTTCATGGTAAGCAACAGTACGGCGCTCCAGTTTGCTAATTACCTGCAATTGAGTGGCATACAGATGCCATAATCAACATCTAAGGAAACATAAAACATAACTAATATACGTACAAAACAAACTGCATCATGCAATAATATACAAGAAAACTCCCAAGTTACTTACTTTTGATATTTGAAATAGAGATCACATATTGAACTATTATTAGAAAAAGCTTGAAAGGGGATAAATTATTATAGCTAAGGTTCTCGATTAATACATTGGTGACCCAACTTTGTCACAAAATGGAGTATAAGGCATACTACATGCATATAGAATTGCAGGTCTGCTTATGTCTCTATCTTAACCTTGTTTATCTAGTTCTTCCTCCAAAACAGTTACTTATGACTACCTACACAAAGCCTAACAAGAAAATGTTTAAATCAGTCATCTTTTTTAACTTTCTCAGGTTGCATGTCAGTTTGCAAGATTACTACTATTGCTGGTAAATTGGCATAGTTTTATATCTACCCTGTGACTTTGCTTTCATTGGTTGCAATGGAACATGGGCTGCTGCCCCTATGGTCAGAAGAGAATAAATTGTCGTACGGCCACATTACCTTGTTTTTCTTCTCCAAACCACCAATAATCCTGTCAATTGCAGATTCAAAATGCTGCATTGTAATCTGAGTTTCATCGGTTCTTGCAGCAATCAAAGCAGCTTCATTACAGACATTAGCAATGTCAGCTCCAGCAAACCCAGGTGTCAAAGCAGCTAGCCTCTGCGAGTAAAATGTTGGTTCCTGGTCCAATTTAAGCTTTGTAAGATATATGCGGAATATCTGATCACGGCCCTTTATATCTGGTTTGTCAATTGTTATTTGCCGATCAAACCTTCCAGGCCTTAGCAGTGCCTTGTCAAGGATATCAGGCCTATTTGTACCAGCGAGAACAACAACACCAGCGGTGGTACCAAATCCATCCATCTCTACAAGCAGCTGGTTCAAAGTACTTTCACGCTCATCATTTGAACCAGAAAAACCTCCACGGCCTCTTGCGCGACCAATTGCATCGATCTCATCAATAAATACGATACTGGGTGCACACTGACGAGCTTCTTGGAATAAGTTTCTTACCCTGGATGGTCCAACACCTACAAACATTTCCATGAAGTCGGAACCAGAAATTGACATGAAGGGCACACCAGACTCTCCTGCTGTAGCTTTAGCAAGTAGCGTCTTTCCAGTTCCAGGAGGACCTACAAGCAGTGCACCTTTGGGTATCTTAGCTCCCAACTCCTCATACTTCTTCGGATTTTTCAGAAAATGCACAAACTCCATTATTTCTTGTTTAGCTTCATCGCAGCCAGCTACATCCTTAAAATACACCTGGAGCAACAGAAAAGCAGTTGTCAGGGTGATGCAGCCAATAACATATAAGCCAAGCTAATGCTCCTGCATATCTAAACAATGGCAACTATTGGAGCTCCAGAATTACGTTAAGTGGTTGTAAATATTTTGGCTGCCTCTTATGAAATTTAGAAAGGAATGGTAAAGAAAATGCACGGAACAAGAAGGAACTAACCTTATTTTTTGTATTTTTGTCCATCTTTGTCACCGTTGCTTTTCCAATGTTGAAAATACCACGGCTACCCTTCCCCCCAGGACCACCTCCAATATTAAATCCACTCTGCATCCTTTTCCCCATCAAGTATAGCAGTCCAACAAGGAATGCTGTTGGGGCAAATCTCATGATTTCTTGGAACCAGTTTACCTCAGCAACATAAGTTACTGGAACATAATCATGCGAATCTATACCCAGAGTTTCCTGGGCTTCCTCTAACTTTTCTTCAAACGAATCAACACTTCCAATATTGAAGAAATACTTGTATTTGCCAGGAACCTGTCTGCCTGGAGCACCACTGGTCGCAATATCGGTAGTTTTTTGGCCTTCAACATTCGCCTGTGGTGTGCTCCTGACGTAGACCTTTGCCACTGTTTTATTTGTAACAACAATGCGCTCAACTAAGCCAGGTTCTAGTAATTTGTTCTTGAATTCTTGGAAGCTTATCTGCAGAAGTGACAAGAGCGAGGTTTTTTCATAAACATTGAACTAAAGAAAATGCACCAGCCATACATTAAAAGAAAAAAAAACATATTTAAACCAGACAAACAATGCCAAGTTACCATTAATAAAAAACTAACACTAGTTCTGAAGATTGCATTAACGTTCAAAGATAAGAATAAAAAACTACAGGTACAAGCCACAGGGTAGAAAATTCAACACACCAGGTATTGCGTAAATATGTATGCAAGGGAGAAATAATTATAGTAATAACTTCTCACTGGACTATATTGATCAAACATCAGCTACTCTGCCAAATAGCATATCATCTCTACATCTTTTTAGACACGTTATAACCTTAGGTATTCCATTATCATCAGCGTCTGATATCTGCTATCCGGTGTAGGAATAACATTAGTTAAATCGTCTAAAGAGAAAGCACAGGTATTTTCTCTGCCATTAGTCAAAACCATGAGCAGACCACATGACGATAAACACGACCACAGTGTCTGCTGCTGCTTTTCACGCCTAACTAATCTTCGATTTTAGATTGGAAGTGACGGGGCAAGTACAGGATGCAGAGGTCATTATGGAAGCAATAAGGTTGTTTATCTTTCTGGAGTTCTCGAGGCAGAGCAATGATTTAAGAACATTTAAAAACACTCCCAATGACGGTCAATTTGGCAGGAGGGGAATGAAAATTACCTCCTTCTGGTCTGATGAGCCAGAAGACAAGGATGAGAGCATGAGGCCAAGAAGCAGTAGAGGTCCAAGGATATTCTGTATTTGCTTCCAAGTACCGTCCTGGAAGCTCCACTGGTCGTCCGTATTGGATTCCTCTGCATACACAGAATTGCAATTTCATCACTGTTTAAGATAAACTGCAATCTCACACGGTTGTGACCAATCCACTGCCAGCCCATCCAGATGTACAAACTATTGATTCCATTGTCACACCAATGATAGCGCAACGGAATCATGACATAGTTATCCATCGTATTGTTCACACAGATATACTAGCTAGCTAGTGTGTGAAGGTGATAATCTAACTGAGATCGCGCGACACAATCACGGAACAAGCATGGAAAAGATGGGCGACTTACGCTTGGAATCCTTGTTGCTCCCTTCCCCTTTGGGCGCCTCCTTCTTCCCCTTGGGGAAATAGTTCTCGTAATCTGAAATCACAAAATAGAAAGCGCAAATCTTTCAGCGCCAGGAGGAGCGTACCAGGAGTGAAGAAGAAATCAAGGCGTGGTGATGGCGGACTTACTCTTCTTGGAGCCGCTGGAGAAGAGCCTGCGGAACTGCGGGCTGGCGAGGAGGTACCTCCAGTCGGAGGTCCTCCAGGCGGAGGCGGCGGCGGGGCTCCCCAGCGAGGCCGTCAGGTACCCGCGGACGAGGCCCAGCGCCCCGGCATCCCCGCCGTGGGCCGGCGGGAGCGGCGGCGCGGGCGGCGCACGGAGCCCGCCGAGGGAGAAACCCTAACGAACGGCACAAAGAAAAGAAAAAGTCAGACCTTGGGACTCGGCCCACCTCCCAGACGCGTGGGGGATACGGGGAGAGAGAGAGCGAGAGGGGGCTTGCCTGGCGATGGCGGGAGGAGCGGGCGGAGCGGCCGACGGCGCGGGCGAGGGTGGAGAGGCTCATGGCTGTGGCGGCGGCGCCGTGCGCATGGGACGGAGGGGCCGGCGGGATCCGGGCGGCAGACTGTGCGTGCGGCCGGGACGAGGGGCACGAGATGCGTTCTTCGGCGGGGCGGGGGATGTGTCCTCCTTTTCTTGTTGTGGTTCCGTTCGGCGGGGCTGGCGTGCGTAGGAGGTCGGGGAGGAGGAGGAGGCGCCGCGGCGGCGAGGAGGGTGAAAGACGTCGCCTTTTTTACCGAGAGGGGAGGAGAGGAGAAACGAGATGCGGCTGGCTGCGGTTTCGACGCGCTCACGGGATCGCCGGTGGCTTTTTCTTCGGATAAGATCGAGTTTACCAGCCCGGCCCGAACTGTCTCCTCCCATCGTGGGTGACGTGGAACGAGGGGGCCGGCTCCAGATGAACCAAGATGGAATCTAGTCAGAAATTTATCTTACAGTAATATTCAAAAAAAAAAATCCACCGACCAATTCATAATCATCAACACAAGGAGCTCTAAAAGTTAAAAAGAATTATCAACAGATTTTTAGACCACCTCGGGATGACTGGAGAGAGCCGAAGGCATCCTCTCTCACTAGAACCGGCAAAATTCACCGTAGTAGGGCATACGAGAAGTCATCATCTAACGTCCCAGAAGACCAACACACCAGGACCGCAATCATCGCCAAAGATGGAAACCATGAATCGGAAGAGCCACCTTGCAACCACACCAACCAACGGGAACACCGACTTGGTCTCACTAGATCAGTCAAGAAGACAACTCCAAACACCATGCACCGGCACTAGGCGCACCGCCGGAACGGGGTAGGACAGGGAGGACCTCGTTCTGATTTCAGGACGTAGCCACCACCTCACTATCCTAAAGAGACATTGCAAATACCTAAAAAATAATAAGTGAAACCTCCCGCCAGCAAGAGGCCATAGTCCGCCGCACCTCCAAGGCCGCAACGCCATCGAAGATGGGGCGGACTGGTGGCAGCGCCAACGAGAGGGGCGAAACCCTAGATTGGTTTCTCTGGGTACTGATTCAATCTTGGGTGTATATTGTTCCGCTAGCGGAAAAAAAGCATTCTAAAATTTCAATAAAAAAAATCGAACAAATACTTTGTGTGCACATCAAGTTTCGCGAAAAAATGATATAAAAAAGATAAATAATGTCTCATAAAAGCTTTTCTATCATCCAACTTTTGTCTTTTCTATGCGCGAGATAAATAATATCGGTTTTTGTGAGAAGCCTTTGTGAACACATAGAACTCAGAGATATACACGCGACAATTTTTGTCTATATTATTAAACATTTAATTTCTTTTAGAAATCATCTCAAAATCCTGGAGCTGTTGTGGGTGTCGAAACGCCTCGTCCTAATATTCTTGCTTTGTTTCATGTTAATTGTTATTGATTTAAATGTATCTAGGTACATCAAAATACGTGACAACTAATATGAAACAGAGATGGCAGTTTGTTTTATAGCTCTCAATAAAATAGCGGGCTATAGCAGATAGCCACGATAAATTTTGAAGCTATAACTGGGCTATAGAGGCTAAACCATATGACTGATTTGCTAAATAACGAATAAAAACAATATGTGGGCATCATATAATCGTATGTATATATATATAACATAATAACATCTCCACATAAGAGATATACATAATCAAGACATAGTTCACAGCAATAGTACACTCTAACAACCAGAGCAGCAGTACTCCAATGCGGGCGTGGGGACCTAAGGTGGCATGGGTCGCTCGCGACGAGGAGAGCTTGAAAACCTCGCCACTTCTGCATTCAGCAGCGCGGTGAAGAGCTTTAGCACCTCCGACGAGTATGACGTTTAGGCTCAGCAGCGATGATGGTTAGGTTCATCATCGAGGGTGCGCCGCTAAGGTTGCCTCTCTTGCTCTGCCTAGTTTGGGAGATAAGGGAGAGAGGATATTTTGTGGCTAGGGTTAGCATCGTCGGGATTCTGCCAAATAAATGGGCTAATCTGCTGAAATATTTGGTCCAAAATTTTTGGACCCATCAAGTGAAAAGTTGACCGCTATGGAGCTAAATTAGGGCTAAATAGCTTTATTAGGGCTACTAGCGGCTATTTTATTTGGTCTTTGAAACCTCTAGCTGTAGTTGTAGGCTTCGCGAAAGGCTATTTTAAGCGGAGTTTGTAGCGATGTTTTGTGATTCCCTTCGATAGTCGGTGACTCGGTGATTGGTTTTGTGTTCGCCCTTACAAGAAGGGAACCGGGTGAGAACTCAGAGGTGGAAACGGAATATCAGCTCAGCTGGGTGTGCCTGTGACCAGCTTCTTCCAAAACTTTTCCGTTTCCTGCTACGGAGTACGAGAGGCGGTGTGAGCAAGAGCGTGTCAGGTCATGGTCCAATGAGGCCAATTCATTCGCGAAAACGAAATGCCGGCATCCGAATAAAGATGCTAATTAATCAGTGTTTTCCTATGCTGACACGAGATAGTATCCATCTTGTTTCCCAAGAAAGGATGATGCTTGATCAACTTCCACATTGTTTTCCTTCGTATAGCAACACAAGTCAAACAATGATCGATGTCGGTTGCCAGAGCGATGCGGCGAAGGTAGCAAAGCAGTGACGTCAGACACTAACTGAAACTGGAGCCGCACACAACACATGACACAACATCTGATGACTGTTGCGAAGCGAGCAGCTCCACCATGCCTTCCCGCTTTGCCTCCTTCAGACAGTCCTTTTTTTATGTACGTAGTCCCTTTTCAGCTCTAAAACTCAGCCAGGACTCGGGAAACTCTTTCTTAGAATCTCAATATGGAGCATCTAATAATTTCTTCCTCCCCGTTGCTTTCAATGTTGCGCAAATTTTAGCAAAAATCTGAGTCACCGACGAACAGGCAGGTGCCAAACGCCAAGGTTTCCGGAAACAGCCAAGCTGGCGTTTCGTTCACGAACAAACAGGAGCAGCAGGTACTACACGAGAGTTCAATGCAAGAGATCATTCCAGCGCAAAAATGGCCAAAATGGTGAAAAGCACAGCCTAATTGGCGTGAGACTCTGTTGCAGACTAAGAGCATCTTCAGTCGCGTCCCCAAACCGCGTCGGATTGAGCGTTTGTGACGTGTTTTGCTCGTGCCGCGTTTGGGGGACGTCGCTCCCAAGCTGCGTCCCCCAAACGCCGCCCCCAAACATTAAAAAACTCATTTTTATTATTTTACATTTTTATCTATTATATACTAAAAGCAAAATACGGATGTTTTAAATAGAGACACCACGTTAATCCACATCATCATAATTATTTTTGATAGTTAGATCTAAAACTGATGGCTAGGATTTCTAATATTTACGTAACAAATATGCCAGACATGTTCCAATTAATTAGTACACACATTTGGCCAACACGATAACATATCGTGCCATGCATACCCTACATATATCACATCAATTATTTTTAATAGTTAGAAGAGTACCGTGTAGTCTGGCTTATCCCGGCCGGACAATCACGTGTGTCATGTGGTCTCCGGTAATTAAGATAGACAAACCGTCAAAATAATAGTAGTTGTGATCTACTATGAAAGAAAAAAAACGTTTGTTGATGGTTTGTTTCCCACACGACACAAGGTGCAGCCCTCATCCTTCATCATATAAGGAAAAAATAAAAAACAGCTGATTTGATTTCTTACAACATGTTCGGTTTAACACAAAGGAAAATAAATAAGATATTTCTAATGAACGTAGATGCAGGTGCGTCCCCTAGCTTAGCTAGACCATGTTACATGGCTGATGTGATATTATAAGCCGCTAAGGTACTGATCTGCATTGTATATATGTACTCTATGCAAGTTTATATTTGTCCGCTAAATACGTTCGTATTAATATAATTTTATTAAATTTAAATATATTTGGGAAATTTTGATAGAATTATGAATTCTTTTTGAATATCTCGGCGGAATACCAGCCAGTATTTTTGATATTCCGGAGAATGGAAATAACGGTGTATAGCGATATTTTTACCCAACCGAGAAAAAAAACCTTGATTATTGTCCATAGAACTTTTTTCCGCGAGAGAAAAGATTACACGAATTCAACATATATTATACACAAGATAGGGTATGATCCATGCTGATCTACATGTACATCTACCGATTGGATCTCACATAATTGTTTTT
The DNA here is from genome assembly GCF_019359855.2 of Lolium perenne. Lineage (NCBI taxonomy): Eukaryota > Viridiplantae > Streptophyta > Magnoliopsida > Poales > Poaceae > Lolium > Lolium perenne. The sequence goes on from NC_067244.2 coordinate 207,860,406, forward strand.
CGCTACGAACAAAATTTACCTATATTAATATTATTTTCTAAAATATTAGCAAATTTAGGAAATTTTCAAAGAATTCTAAATTTGTTTTGAATATGTCGGAAGAAATATCAGCCGATATTGCGACGACTACAGGTAATTTTACCCAACCGAGAAAAGAAGGCTTGTCTATATGTAGAATATTTTTCCGCAGGTGAAAAGCTACCGCAAATTAAAAAAATATTATTCAATTGATAGAGTACGAGTAATGCCAACGTACACATTTATCTACCAGATTTGATCTCACTTCAAATTAATGGAAATTCGGTAGAATACGTACTACTACCGTCTCTCCCTGCAAAAACACAAGCTCAGAGTAGTGCATTGCTAAGGGATATCTTCGTAGTATCAACAAAAAGAAAAAAAAATCATACACAAATTCAGCTAGATCGTGGTGGAAATGCAAATATGTGCAAGATATAAATGATAAACCGTGCAATATGCATATCATAGGTTGAGTATATTGATCCATAAATATGCATGTTTGAGCAAACGGGTCAAAACAAGTGGGTTTCTAATTTCAGTTATAACATATATAAAGAGATACAAATGTTTATAAACATTAATTCTGCTCTAGAATGTAAACCTTACTCGGGCGATAGGAAACTCTTGACAGATTCACATTGAAATGAGAATGAATAATTGCAATCTATTAAACAAAAAATCAATGAATTACAACAGAAACTATAATCCTGAAGTTCTCACATCTATCGATCTATCTTCGTGGACTTTGAAATTATATTATTCCCTTCAACAAAAAATGTCACATTCGACAAATTAAAGTGAATGCCCTCGCATTTGCGAGGGCCACGCTGCTAGTTTCAATAAAGAGAAGTAATATTCCACAAACTAATACATAATTGGGAACGTGGTTTACACGAAGACACAATTTGAAACATGGTTTTCCACAAATTAATACATAGTTTGAACCATGGTGGACACAAATATAAAATTTTGCAAAAAAACTAAACCTAACTAGGCCGTGCATCGAAGGTTTCCTGTGTTCGCTGCTAAGAAAGAACACTCGAGGGCACACCAAGTCACCCAAACTGGAAAATTCAGCGGGAGATGGTGCCCTTGTTGGTTCTACCGATGACGAACATCCAAAAATCTCCGTGCACGTATTCGCTGCGAAGAAACAACACTCTTAATCAGTCGTCCTCCTCGTCGGTGCTCGCAACCCTGTCCTTCTTGGCCTTGCCGGCCACGGCTTTCAGAGCCAATGATGATGGTTGTAGGCAGAGATGGACAAAGGAAGAAAAGACGGCGGAAATGATCTGATGCGAGCAAACACAGCTATTTATGGCGGCTTTTATTTGCCACATCAGCGTGAGCAACGAAAATGCGTGTGCCTCAGCGTTTAAAGCCGCCAGAGCCCGCCAACGGTGTTATAGCGCGTGTGCATGTTGTCAACTTGTTATGAACTCAACTTGCAAGACACATTTAGCCATACCGTAGAAGTTTTCATGATATGTAACTAATTATGCACTAGAACCACCGCAAAGATACTTGTTTGACGGTTAGGATCTCCATTATAATATTATAGATTATTATAATATATACTGAACAAACATACATACACAAAAAATATAAATGTATTCACTGCATAGTTTTTGCAACTCTGAAAAATAATTTAAAGAGAACTTCCATTGCAAACTAGAATTTAAAAATAGCACGAGCAAACTTTGAAGCTATATACATAACAATTGTTATAACAAATACAACACTATAGTTAAGTATTGTGAAACATCCTTATGTCGTCAACTATGCGATCTAATAAAGATGTACTCATTAAGACTATGCTATGATATATGTTTAAGAAAAGTATAAAAGTTAAATACAAAATATATTTATTTTTCTTTGCCTTGAGTCAAAATTTATTTTGGAACGGGCTTTTACCGTAGTGTGGACTGGCTCCAGGTCTGACCGTCTATTTGAGGATGTGAGGTGGAGGAGAATACGAGCTTGACGTTGAGATTGACCATGAGTGTCTTCCATAGGTAGATTGTGCGGTTTCCCTCTTGGTATATCGTATAAATAGGTGGTTTGTCTAAAAAAGATTTTCAGGATGTAAAAAATTATCCGTTCTATGACATGAGATAAAATGTCCCATTATCGAAAATTTATCAGCGAAAATGGATATTAAGTATGTGTATATGTTTGGTGCAAGACAAAACAAAGAAAAAGTCAGTGCCAATGGCTGACTAAGCTGGTCGTGAAATTGATAAAGAAGTGTAAAGTTCTTCAAGATTAAATTTTGACTTACTCCTTATTGGCACGCCTAGTTTCATCGTCGCCCCACCAAGTGAAGGCTCCGCGCCGGGCTCAGGTTGAAGTCTCGCTCCCGTCCGATGTGCCTCGTCATCGGTCCTGGGCGTCAGTTGTTTCTGCTCCTGTTGGCTCTTTAGCCCCGACTGATATGCAATCCGCTTTGGAGAAACAAGCTGAGTTCTCTGAGGAGGTTGTCCGTCCTCTTCACGAGGCTGTGGCTTCTTTGCACAACTGGATGCTAGCTATTGGTGGCTTCCTAGAGCGGGCGGAAGCTGTGTTGGGTAGGCTCTCCCGGACTCCTGCCGAGTCTTTGGTTCTGCCTGATGTTGGCAAAGTGGATGCGAGCGAAGCGGGTCTTCATGGGTGTTTCTCTCCCCGTGCTAGGGTGTGCTCGCCGCCGGTCATGCAGATCATGCCTGAGCTCCTGGAGTTGTGTGGTGGTGTGCTTACGCCTCCTCCCGTCGAGGAAGTGTGGCCTGGTTCACATGAGTTCTCGGATGTGGCTTCTCCATGTGTCAGCCACTTGCCTTGGAGAAGTGTGGTGATGTTGACGTTGCAGTCTCTCCCTCAGCTGAGTCCGGCAGTCAGGTGGTTCCTATTGGTGATGGGGTTGCTAAGGCTGGGTTGGTGCCAACGGTGCCCGGAGCTATCGTCGCTAGAGAGGTTTGCGACTTTCTCGCCACATTAGTTGTTGCCTTCCCTGGATCCGTAGTTGGTTGACGAGTGCCTCACAATGTTGTGGCTTATCCTTTTTGGCGCGGCGTTGGAGTGTCGTGTTGAGTGTTTGCGGTTGTTGTAGGTTTTCGCTCGGTTTTCTCCTAAAAACCGAGCACCCTCTTCTTAATTAATGGATGAGGCAAAGCTTTTGCCTCCGTTTCAAAAAAAAAACTTACTCCTTATATGCATGTAGTGCACAAATGGACAATCGCTCTACATTCCAGGGGCGATGCAAATGGACGCTATTTGCATCCGCGCGGTCAAAAAATGCGTCAGGAATCAGACCCAGCGACCCGACGCATAGTGATCGGGTTGTCCGCGGAGCCCCAAACGCGGCTCAAATATGCGCTTTGGATGCGTCTTTGCTAACGCTGCGCGGTCGTGCCGAATGTCTGCTCGCGTCTAGCAGACGTTTCGTCAGCCCCGCCTGGCCGCGACCCAGACTTGATGCGTCTTCTCAGGCGCACCAGTACTGCGCCGATGCTTCACTTCAGTAGTCTGCGCCACGTTAATGGCGATGCCTCGCCTGCCGAGCGTCCGCCGCCCACGGCTGCCAACGAGTAATGGCGATGACACGCGTGCATCTCATCTCTTCCAAAACAAACCCTAGCCGCCACACATCCTCCACCGTAGCGCCGCCTCCACACAGCCCTCCGCCTTTGCTTTGAGTTGCGTTGGACACGGCCAGCCTACGGCGCCTCCACCCGCGACTCCACCTCCCCCGGTGGAGAGCTCCGACGAGGAGAACGATGAAAGCACGGACAACGTCAACGACGCGACCATGGACGCGAAATTCATGCATGGCTGACGCGGAGCAGGAAGCAGAGGAGGAGTCAGCGACCCACGCGGCGTTCGACGCCGAGCAGGAACGTCGCAGGAGGCGGCGGTCGCAGAGGACGACTCCTCCGAATTTGAATGGTCCTCTGACTCTGACAGGCCTGACCCGGAGGAGAAGGCGGTGGAACAGAGGGCTTTAGTCGAGTCCTTCGAGACGCTCAAGAAGACCGAAGATGCCGCCAACGTGGCGCAGCAGCAGCGGCGGCTCACCGAGCTCTAGCGGCCGAACGACGGGTGGCAGGCGACGAAAAAGCTGATGAGGAGGGAGGGAGGCAACGACGGGGCCACGTTGTGGGGCGGCAAGTAGTCTAGGGCTTATTTCTCCTTTATTTCGTAGTATATTATGCTTTTCACTTGAATTAAAAATATTATTGGAAATCGAGCGATATGCTTGATAAGCAACCCAAACCAACAAAAAAGGAAAAATATTATTGGAAAAAATATGGATCGCCCTGCTAGGAGCATACCCAGAAGTAAAACGGACTCGCAGTAAAAAAAAGACCATTATGACAATTTTCATGTCTGCGGGGCGACGAGCTTTTCAGCGTCCGATGTATGTCGTCCCGTTTGAGATGCCCTAAAAGTAATGTGTCCAGAGCATGTCCACACTGACTTCTCACACGTCCAAAATGATCCACGAATCTAACTTCGTGAGATTCTCGTGAAATAAAAGTCGAAAGACACACAAAAAAATGTTGTCATTAGCAACGAATTACGTGTCAGCTCAAGGTACAACTGTTGTTTCTGCTAAAAGAAAACGAAACCTGGCAATTCTTCTAGACAACAAGATACCAACATGTGAAGAAGACAGATTAATTAATGAGTGTCCGATGCTCTTGCGACTCCAAAGGATCATCTTGTTTCACAAGAAAGGACTGCTGCTTATTCATCTCCAACTTGGTTCTACTCGCAAAACAAAGACAAAGCTTTGTTGGTTGGTTGCCAGGAGTTGAACGGGTGCGTCAGGAAGCAAGATAGCGAAGCAGTGGCGTCATCAGGGAACTCCAGCCATACATGGGCACCATCCATCCATGCCTCCTTAATTGGGACGAACAGAGTTGACGTGCCTGATTTTCTGTCCGTACGTACCTTTGGACCATCTTTGCCGTTTTCAAACACTTGTGAGTTCTGATGGAAACCTTCTTCCTCTCCCACCTATTGTTTTCAGTGTGCCATAGATTCAGCAGAATCTCGGTCACACGACGAAAGGTTGGCCCTCTTTGTTCCTGTTTTCATCAAGGCACGTCACCACAACGCAAAAGGTTTTTGTATAAACAGAGTTTGCAGTTTTGCACAAAAGCATTTCTACCATACACCCATTCGGGCCAAAACCGAAAAATAACTGTCAATTTACGGTACGAAGTCGAAAAAGAGTCCCACGCAAATATGACAAAAAAGTCCAGCCCTGATTTTTTTGCAGCAACCCCTATCGAGGCTCCAATTGCTGGATATACTTAGACCCGCAGATACGGTTTGGTGTTTTCCCATCGCGTCGAAAATCACCCGCCGGAAATCACCTGTGCCTAAACTCCTCTCACGCTCACTAGCTCGGCCCTCTGCTCGCGTTCGTCTACCTTGTCACCGCTTAGAGGTATGATTCTGCCCGTACTTTTGACTAATCCTTAGACGCCTTACATTTTGGGACGGAGGGAGTACAAGGAAATTGAGGACAACAAGAAGCATATGCAGCCGCGAGATAATTTTGTGAAGCATCACTGGGAAGTGTTTGGCCGCAAATTTAGTTCTTCATTATTCCGTTCTTAATTTCTGTAAACCTGTTGTTTTCTCCTATTTGGACCATTGGATGATGTTGTATTGTGTGATGTTGGAACAACAATAATTTTGATTTGTATTACTATATACTAAGGTTAGATATACAAAAAAAACCCTAGCAAAACCCTGTTTTGCGATGCCCGGCGATTCGGCGGAACGGATTGGGCATACTCGAAACCGTAAAAAAATATTCCAAATTACGTTACTGGTATGCGAGATCTGTTTCACGGCGACACTTTGAGCAGAAAAAACAAACCGATGTTGTTAACCGCATCCGCGTTAGCAGATACTCTTATTAGATTTGGCATATTGCAGATTGAACGCCACGGTACACGAGCGGCTGTCTCCATGCTTGTTAGGGGTGGAGGGCGAGAGGACTGTGCTTCAGGGATCCTAGCGCGGATACGTTTTTGTGTGCGTGGAAAAGTTTATGTTAAAATACTGTGCTTGATGATTGTGAGGAGGCTGGTGATCGATGTTTCACAATGATCTTCTTGCCAAGTGAGGGGTAGTAGCATAAGTTGACTTCGTTTTCTGGTGGTGCTCCTCTAGCACCAAATCTCGATTAACGTGGTGAAAATCCTAGCTTTGATTGGTTGATTGTATTGTTTGGATATTGTTCGAATTTTCCTGGGGTGAAACCCCCTAACCCCGTTTTGGTTGTTAGATCAGGTGACAACGGAGCTTCTGCATTGTTCTGTTCTTGGATGTGTTGTTGTAGGAGAATTACTTTTGCAATCTGGATGTTATCAACGGTGGTGGTTGTTTACTACCACTGCGTATCGCTGATCACTTTGTTGGGACCTTGTTATTCTATTTTTTTTCCTCTTTATGTTCTTTTGGCTGTGTGAATCTTTATTGTCTCGACAAAATCTCAACTAGTTCTTGATATTATGTTATCGCAGGGAACGAGTATCAACCACTGTGGGTTTTGAAACTTCTAAACATTTCAAGTATCTTGTGCCAATTCCTTCATTCGCTTGCCTTCTACCTTTCTAGTTGACTGAATAGGCAACAGTTCTGCATATTCACCTGCAAATTGGACAGGCAGTAACAAATTCAGTACTATTAGTTTAACCCAAGAACGGAAACAAGAATCACTGTAAGAGCATTCATATAAGCAATACCCGAATGAGCACCAACTGCTACCAATAAGGCTGGCTACTTTCACTGGTTATGGATAGCAGTAATACTCAGATTTGTTTGGACTCAGCAAATTCGACTTCACCAAGTACCGAGGACAAGGTATTTAGGCCCTGTTTCATAAATGTAGGATTTTTTTTTGTAGGAACCATGATGATTATAAAACCCTTTCTCCATCGTCCAGAAAAACGAGGGTTTACAATGTAATCCTACTCTACTAAGACAAACAGGTCAGCTGATTTGGATTTATAGTGTTAGGAACTTAGGTTACATCTTCAAGGTTATTAGCTGCAGATCATATGCTGCTATTTGTTTCAGCCAGCAGTCCGCTTTATGTTTTGATTGGATAGCTGCATCTGCTAAGTTGGATAGTGTCATCGTATTGGCACTGTTGTGGCTGCCCCATCTAATTGCAGTTAGGCTGGGCTCGAGGAAGGGCGTAGTTAAGTTTTTCTTCTTTTTGAGCATTCAAAACCGGGACAAGTTTGCACTTCGTAACAAAATCAAAATCGGGTTGATCTGTGTCATCCCGGTTGGCCCACGAAGCCCAACTCCCGGACGTTGTTTGAGCCCGTCGGTGAGCACCTGGGATTCTGGGAGGCAACGTGCCCGAGCGAGCTAAGCTGGGTGTTTAGTCCCATACTGCTTACTAACAGAGGGGATACACCTCGGATGATCCTTTATATAGGCCACCTGGTGCTACCTTAAAACTTACTTACCTGGACGGGGTCAATGGTTGATCAAGAAGATCCATGGCCTGGATTAATGGCCTCCATTGCACTTGGGAGAAGCACTACTTCACCATCTCCTCTTGAGGAGAATGGACGTCATAATTTGTGATAGAGGGGGTACGCGTTCGCGCGGCCCCTACCAATTTTCAATTTAAATGTTTTGAATCTGATGACTAATATTTGCCTAATGTAATACTTCCTTTTGAGGTCAACACGAGCAACGAGATTCTATTGATTAAAGCATACACGCTTGTTTGTGTGTTAGAGCATCTCCAACAGGCGCGCTAAACCTCCGTTTGGAGCGCTAAACCTCCGTTTCGGCGCGCTGCAAACCGCTGGCGCACGTGATACCGAATTTTCCCCCGCCGGAGGCTGTATTTTGCAGCGCGCGTTGGTGCGGGAAAAAAGCACCTCCGCCGGAGGCTGTATTTTGCAGCGCGTTTCGACCGTTTTTTCAAAAATAATCAAACGAACAATGAAAATTTGATCGAAAATACGAATATAATTAAAAAGTTCAACGATACAGCGCGACATAGAGGACGAAAATGCTACTCGGATAAAGCTACTCGGAGGAGTCCCAATCGAAGTCCGACGAGTGGGTGCTCGGAGTCGTCTCCGACACCGGCGTCGTCGTCCACTCGAAGGAGGAGGAGGAGGAGGAGAGGACGATCGTCGACGGCCCTGCGCCCTTCTTCTTTTCCTCCTCCTTCCTCGCCGCCTTCGCGGCCCTCCGCGTCAAACCGGCCGCTCGGCCGCGCCCGAACGCCGTGGTAGCCGGAGGCGGGGCGGCGGCGCGGAGGCATCGTCGGCGGCGCGGAGGTGGAGCGTCGGCGGGAGAGAGGGAGAGGTGTCGTCGGCGCGGAGGCGGAGCGACGGCGGGAGAGAGGTAGAGAGGGAGAGACGCGTGGAAAGTTCAGTCCGGTGGCGCGCACGCGCGTGTCGCGTTTATAGCGCGCGCGGCAGCGGACGCGGCAATTCTCCCGCGCGGGATAGCTCAAACGCGAACGCGCGGCAAAAAATTTAGCGCGCGCCCTTTTTTCCTGCGTCCGCTGGAGCTGCGCGCGAGCGCCCACGCGCGCCAAATCGGTAGTTTTTTTTTCCGCGCGGCTGTTTTAGCGCGCCTGTTGGAGATGCTCTTAGCATTGTTGTTTCTGATATAGTACACTTTATTATGAACTTGCACACGATATCTGTATTCCATTCCAAACGTCCTGGAAAGTCCTGGCAGGTTTCAACGTCTCGCACAGAAATGACTGGGAGTTCTGCTTTTTCACCGCGTTCTGGGGATTTCTAGCAGGTAGAGAACATCGGTCGTTTGCCTTCGTCATGTGCTCCAGCGTTTTGCTGCACCGGCGCACTAAATTCTCTGCAGTACCAAAAGGCGCTTGCTTGCCTCCTGGGAGGTAGTAAGGTTTAGGACTGAAGGGGGAGGTGGCACGAATCTGCAACACTTTTGCTGTTGCGGCACTGTTGTCAGGGGTCTTCGAAACATTTCATGGTCCTGTTGAGGGGGGACGAGGTAGGTCGAAAACACGTGGTAGACTACTGCAGTCTCACGATATATATCGGGTTCATCTACTACCCAACCAACGGAGACCGGACAACTACCTAGCTGCTAGCTTCTCCCCGTCAGGTCGACCTCCAACGTTGCGTCGCTGCTGTTCTAAAACGTGATCCTGTTCCCGTTGCGGAAGAAGGAGAGAAAAGAATCGCATTGCACCTACTCCGTACGTAGCCGGTGTGGTGATCATGGATTGGCCGTGCATCCGTTTCCTATGGATGGCCTCATGCATGGTTGTTGCTAGTTACGATCACACGACAGCTTATATTATTCAGATCATCGTAATCCTCGGGTCATAGACAAATGGCGGTAATGTTTGCAGAGTTTGTAGCCGTCGTGGTCCGAGTTGTGGTCCTGGTACAGTGGTACACCGTTGGTATTCTTGGTTCCTATGTTTTTCTAACATACTTTCTCTGTTTCTCTGTTGTGGTCCCGGCTGCCTCCTGCAGGGAGGTTTCGCAAGGAGAATGGTGGCATGGTCGTTTTGGGCGCGGCCGTCTCCGGGCCTGCGACGACAGCGCTTTCTCCTCCCCCGCCGCAGGTTGGGCAGGCGTGTGGGCTGTGCTCGCGCGCGCCGCCACTCCCGTCCGAGCCAGCTGCGGCCCCGGCGTCCGCCCCGTCGCCGACCGGCGAGCTGCTGCTGCCTCGTGGAGTCCCGTCTTGGTCTTCCGCTGCTGATGCCGCTGTTGTCGACGATGAGGAAGACGAAGAGGAGCTTGCCCCCCAGACGCCGCCGCCTTCTTCGACTCCGCCACGCCTCCTAGTTTGTCCGGTCCAAGTTGGTGGCCATCCTGTGGAGGTTGCACCTGCGGCCCTCCCCGTGCCACCTGCACGTGCGGCACCCGTCGTTCCCTCGTCCAAAGCCTCCAATGCAATCGGCGCCGAGGAGTACGCGGAGGAGCTCGGCCCCCCGTCGCTGCGGTCTGCTGCCGATGATGGTGAGGCCGGTGCAGGAGCGCTGCCCCTCGCTGCCACGCCGTGGCCTGCTTCTTGGGTGTCCTCTGCGGACAACGACGACCAGGACAGCGAAGAGGAACTGGTTCCCCGGACGCCGCCAGCCACCAAGTCCTTCATTGTTGGTGCTGATGTTGAGAAGGTTGATGGCAAGGACATGGAGTCCGTGGGGGCGAGCATGATGGTTGGCAGGAGGTGATGCCACGGCGTGGCTCACGCCGCTCGGCTCTGCCAGTCCCGCCAATTGCTCGTCGTCCTATCCCTGCTTGGCTCAAGGGTAGATGTTGCAGGTGCCTTGTTCCTGGTCACCGTGTCGCGGTCTGTTGTGACCCCTTCAGGTGCTCTCGATGCCTTGAGAACAGTCATCGCGCAAGTGACTGCCGTAACGCTTGGCGTCCTCTCAGCTTGTTGGCAGGCCTTGCCGCGTCATCGCCCTGCCAAGCGACTGCTCCTCGTCGGGCCCAGGTTGAGGTCTCGCTGCCGTTTGATGTGCCTCGTTATCGGTCCTGGGCGTCAGTTGTTTCTGCTCTTTAGAGAAGCAAGCTGAGTTTTTTCACGAGGCCATCCGTCCTCTTCACGAGGCCGTTGACTCCTTGCATGGCTGGATGCTAGCGATTGGGGGCTTTCTGGAGCGGGCAGAAGCGGCGTTGGGTAGGCTCTTTCTGACGCCTGCCGATCCTTTGGTTGTGCCTGATGATGACAAAGTGGGCGCGAGTGGAGCGAGCCTTCATGGTTGTTTCTCTCCTCGTGCTAGGGCGAGTTCGGTGATCACGGCTCCGGTCATGCAGATCATGCCTGAGCTCCTAGAGTTGTGTTGTGGTGTGCTTTCGCCCCCTTCCGTCGAGGAAGTGAGGCCCAACTCGCACGAGTCCTTGGGTGTGGTTTCTCCGCCATGTCAGGCGGTGGCCTTTGAGAAGTGTGGTGCTGGTGACGCTGCAGTCTCTCTCTCGTCTGAGTCCGGCAGTCAGGTTGTTTCTATTGGTGATGGGGTTGCTATGTCTGGGCCGTTACGAACGGTGCCCGGAGCTGTCGTCGCCGAGAGGTTTGCGATTTTCTCGCCACCTTGTCAGTTGCCTTCCCCGGATCCGCAATTGGTTGACGGGTGCCCACCAGTGTCGTGGCTTGTCTTTTTGGCACGGCATCGGAGTCTCGTGTTCAAGTGTTTGTCTGTGTCGCTTTGTGATTTGTGTGAGTGTGTTGGTTGTGTGGCCTTGGCCCCTTGCTGTAGGTTTTCGCTCGGTTTTCTCCTAAAAACCGAACACCCTCTTCTTAATTAATATATGGGGCAAAGCTTTTGCCTCTTTTTCAAAAAAAATGTTATGTGAGATTTATCTCAATACTAAATTTATCTTAATCCTGATTCATCAGACCTGGTACATCATATATATATTCGAATTTAGATAAATTTCGGACAAGTTTTATGGAATAGAGGGAGTGCTTTGGCGCCACACCTCCTACTAGGCACTCACGTTGCAACTTTCAGCTTATGCCTGCATAGTCTACAGACTACGGAACATCGGGCAATTATTTTTACATCGTGTAACTTCAAGGCTATGCATCATCTAGTTTGATAGATCATCTGTTGGTCTTATCTAGACAAAATGATTTTATTGAAATTAGAAAGCACGTGACTAATGGCAGGCACAATAGGATGATGTCAGCCTACGGCTGCCATGTTGGATTTTTTGCTTATGTGGATGAGAGAGGACGAAAAAATGTTGCATTTTCTTAGCTAAGGGAGGATCCCTTTGAAAATAAGAACAATTTATTTTCTCCATTGTACGATATGTATTAACATATTTTTCTAATAGGGATGACAATACAAGATAACACATTGTATAACTTATTGTTATTGCCTTCTCTAGTTGATATGGATGGCTAAGAGAAGACTCGCCTTCTCCACCATCGTACATGCCATAAGAGAAGACATATTATAGAAGGGGGGAAATAGCAAACTCCAAAGAGCGGAGCTCGAGGTCCATGGAGCCCTATTTTAAGAAGAAAAAACTAAAAATTCCACATAATCTTTTTCTAGAGACACACCCTAGAAGGTTAATCATATAGAAGAAAGGACAAGAAGACCAGTAACTCACCAAGAAGGCTACAACTTCTCGCACCCAACACCATACAATGCCATGAGGGCCTAATACCACTGTTCACGTGGATAAAACCACGGTTTCGGCCTAATACCACTGTTCACATGGATAAAACCACTGTTTCGGCCTAATACCACTGTTCACGTGGATAAAACCACATATCAAAACAGCCATGAGCCCATGAGGGCCTGAGGGGGTTAATTGACATGTATTGCATACTTAATGGGGTTATATGTCCCAGTTAATAGTTAGGGGGTAGCGGCCATAACACAATAGTTAGGGGGTTATGTGGACTTCTTTCACTTCTTTTTTGTTCATTGTTTTCGAAAAACTTGAACTCTTAATAACGAGACCATGCTAAAAGATGTATTATGTTTTATAACCCGACTGAATAAACTATGAAGGAATACTAGTGACCATAATCTAGGTGATGTCCTTTTCAGTCTTGTGATTCTCACGGTGATCAGAGGAGTACCCAATTTCGTTTGCAGCACAGACACATGAGGAAGTCGAGATCCACCCATCATAATATTGTTGTTACAGATGTTTAATCAACTCATAGCAGAAATCTAAGAGTTATCGCATGGTAGATCGTTCAATGGGCAGCGGAGTTTTTGACCTCCCACGCGTATTGCGTCAGTATTGCAAGACATACATAAATGAATAGCTCACTTTGATTTAAACAAGACTTTTTTTATCATGTATCCCGTTTACTGTTAAATATTAATTCCATCAAAAAACTCTCTTTAAAAGTGATATCAAGTTGATCATTAATTTATATATGGAGTCTAGTATCATCACTTGGGGAAGACACTGACTAAGATGCTTCCGCCTTGCCGTACATAACGCACCGGAATCCCAAGCCTAGGGCAGTGGCCAACACCGGCAGTGCATCACATTGCCCCGTTCTTCAAATGTCGCATCGACCACCCCGAGATGGCCTAGATGATGTCTTCAAGAAGACAACGACACCATGGTGTCGTTGATGCCTGGTCCAGTAAACATGAGCTGATATGCATAACTTGCTGCCTATTAGGCTTGAAAAATAGAAGTATGTCATCAGCGAAGAGGAGATGGGACACACCTGGCGCATGCCGACACACCTTAAGTGGCTGCACTAGATCATTCACAACATGTTTCAGCAGTGCTGAAAAACCATCAGCCATGAAAAGAAACAAAACAAAAATTGGGAGAGTGGGGCCACCTTGCCTTAGCCCATGTGACGAAATATCTCACCGAGGTAACACATCTCATGATATCGTACTTTTTTTTTTTGAAAAAACACCCTATATATACAACGTTGCAGCGTCTTATTGATCTAAAATGGGAGACCAACTCTTCTGCAACAACTTGGTTGCGTGTATCTCATGATGCATAAGCTAGAGAGATACGTACATCTATCTTCCATAATCGAAAAAACAAACTTAACTTAAAAGAAAGACTTACCAGTAATTAGCAACTGCATCGAGGATATTATAGCTCTACTAAAATATCCTTTGTTTTCTAGAACATGGTTATTAACTTATTATGCTAACAAATGAGACGTAGCCATCCATCCATGCTTTGCCGGCGGGTCGCGAGTAGTTTTCTCCGCGTTTCTTTTCCTGTTTTTCTCCTGGACGATGATGATCCGATCGAAGCCCAACTCGACCGAATGGGCAATCATCAATCCACCATGCTAGCCGATACTCCGATGGCAACTCGAGACTGACCGTATCGCAGTTTAATATCACCGTCTAGGGTCGACCGCCCCCGCCGTAAGCGTGGCTCCGACGCCTCGGTCGAGGATGACGAGGTCGTTACATACACGGCTACGTACGAGAAGCGCAGTGCACGCCCAACCAACACCACTCGCTCCACGACGCCAAACGCCGCCCAGGCTACGACAGCTCTAGCAGTTGAAGAGCGAGGACTGATGAAGGTGGTACTTCAACTTGACGCCAGACGAAAAACCGGCCGGCCGTTTGCGTCGCAGCTAACTGGCTGCAGTGCTTTTTTTGTCAAATCGCAACCAACTTTAAGATCTTGCTCCTCTCGATCTACCTGCAGATGATACTGGAAACGAAAGGCTACCTGTTACTGTGTCAAGTGTCATCCTTCAGGTTACTACGTATAGTACTATAGCGTAATGACTAACGGCGCAACCTTACTGAATTCGAAACATTCTGGTCTGGCGAGCAGAAAACTTCCATGCTTAGTTACCTGATACTAGTTACTGCTGAATAGGTGTATAGATGTCAAGTAAAGAAACTGACGCGCCGATGGATTACTTTTCTAAGAAAGAGACTCCCTTGTTATTTAGACATGCATTAGGGAATACTAATTCATATCCATCTGGACCTGGTGGTTATCTCACCTTTAAGCATTAGACATGGTGCTTATTTCAGACATGTACTACTAGTTGTTGGTTCCCTAACCTCCATGGTTTCCCTTAGTTACCAAGACAGAACGAGACACTTTTAACTGGGTCCCAGTCAAAAAAAAGACCAGGTCAGATCACAGGGTAGCATGCACATCCAATCTGGCGAAAGCAGCAAGCTCCACCTCCACTGCAACAACCCCACGGCTCTAAGCAATAAGCCAGCAGCATTCACACACTGCAAGCTTCCAAAATATATGACACGAGATTACAACAACAGTGATTTGATTCTGCTCCGACATTCACAGGGTCGAGAAGAGGACGGCAAATGAAAAGATTAAACAAAGGTGGTTAAGGATTTGACCCTGAGGGCCACAGTTAACTTGAGAAGTTCACAAAGGAAGCTGCATTCCATTTTGTACATGGCATATATATGTGGTGCAGCAAGAGGCTACGAGTCTATCTGAAAAGGAAATCGAAGGCTAGCAAACATAGAAGGCTAAAGATGTTTTTGTCATTCACGGTGAAGCAGGGGTGAATCTACCAGCTAGGCTTCAACAGGCTGAAGCCTACCCTCCAATTCTACAAATTTTCTTGAGTATATACACTCTGCGGCTGATCGAGAAAGAAAACGAAAATCATCGTTCCAACATGAATCAGGGATGTATTACGGTATAGGAGGGAGTGAACAGCAACTTGAGCCTTAGCCCAACTATATAGCCAATGATTTGGTCGAATTTGGGCTGGTTCACATCGCAGCTTAGATTCATATTTGCCATGGTTTCTAAATTGAGCTCAGTGCTTAGTCTTTGGGGTTTCAGCCTACCCTTTCTTTTAATGCTAGATTCGCCACTGCGGTGAAGGTCCCATAAACCTTTCACATGTTTCAGTTAAGAGGTGATACACCACCACATTGAATTATTAGTGGGAAGCAAGGGGTAGTACAACACAATTATGAGATTATGATTTTCCTCTTTTTTCCAATGATTAATAAACACAGGCAGATAAAAGGTCTGGAACAGTTTGTCCACATTCAGACGACAGGACTGCATCGAAACACCCCTGCCGGGCACCTTTTGTTGTTTTGCATCAAGCTAATACAATGCTAATGCATGCATACATGGGTTGCATGATAAAGTTTTTTTTTTAGAAGTCCACCGATCATAATCATTCATAGTACTTAAAAAAACCTAAAAAGTAATAAAATTATAAATAGGTTCTTAGGGCATCTCCAATAATCTGACACATTTCCGATACCAAAAGTATCCGTTTTGGTCCATTTAGGTCAGGCGGGGACAAGAAATTGGCCATCCCGCCACCCTTAACCGTTTGAGTTGGGACAGACCCATCGGGCCAACGCATTTTGGTCCGTCTTGGACATTTTGATTTTTTTCCCCTTATTTCACCCAATTAGCTCATATGAATGAAAAGCGTCAATGTTGTAACCGAATTAATTTAAGTAATGTACATCTTAACATTGTTTACAACCATTGTAGTCCATCAAATAAAAAACATAGTTTACAGGAAAATAAATAAAATGGTAAGAAACTCGTTTCCTGCCAATGCTCATAGATATGCTCAATCAAGTACATGGATCTCATGATGCACATGGAGTGATGGAGGATGGGATTGGTAGAGTGCAAGTAGTCCTTATAGAGCTTGCAGTAGTGGCCGGCATCTCAATTGCGCTTGAGATTGCTCCTGTGTGGCCTTGTCGAGCCATTGTGCATAGGCCTCTGCCCATATGTGTGCTCATGGATGCGGGTGGTCACGCCAATTTTGAGTTAGGAAGAATCGTGCAACGATGTATCAACGATATTGTTGTAGAAAAACTCAATCGATTTGACGAGGTCCATCTACTACAACACGAGATTATGGTAATATATGCGTCACTAGCCAATATCCATGGTCCTCTAGTTTTGTACCTCAAACTCGTCTGCGCAAATAGCTGAACATGTCTTGAGGCATCGCAACTGGTGGGTGGTTCCAAGGCAACGGGCCGTGAACTGGGACCTGTCCTGATGCCGGCAAGTGCACGCAACGAGGGGCAAAGGGTGGGGCGATGGGTGGGGCAGGCGACGGTAGCCCAGTAGGGTTGTGGCGCAGAGGGAGGGGCGCGATTTGGGTGGCGAGTGGCGAGTGTGCCACTGGCGGGCGTGCACAGGAAGTGGAAGAGGGGGAGCACGCGGATAGCAGCCCGCGATGCATTTCTTGCCCAAATTAGGGTTTGAAATGGGTCATCGCGGACGCCTCCGAACATTTGCATCGGGCCGCTAGGCTGGGGTTTTTGTGCTCTCCTGTCCGCTCAGACCAATTTGCGCCGGGCCGCTGGAAATGTCTTTTGACCACCTAGCGCCGACTGTAGATACTAGTGTGAGGAAGATGCGCCACCGTCCTTGCATATCCATCATCAGAACCATCAAAACTTGTCATACTAGAGTTTGTTGTAATATATAAACGGGAAGTCGTCGTGATAAGGCCGCAAAGGAGCATCGCACCAGAGCAACAACCATCACCAAAGATGAGTCACGCAGATTAGAAGAGTCGAACACGAAACCATACCAACGAACACAAAAACTGAATGAATTCCAGGAGATCCGCGAGACACACACAACTCCGCGCACCCTCCACCGGCGCTGGAAGCACCACCAGAGCGAGGATAGGATGTGAAGGACCTTATCCACGGGACGGGGAGCACCGCTGCCTCAACAACTCGAAGAATATAACCTAAACAAAAAACGGAACTCTCCCGCCGTTGAAGGGCCATGGTCTGCCACACCTCCAAGGTCACAAAGGCACCGGAGACGGAGTGAACCGGCGGCTTAGCCCGCGAGGGGGGGGGGGGGGGGGGTAGAACCCTAGATGGGGTTTTTGTTTTACAGTGTCCCCTCTCTCTCTCCTTGAGCCTCGCGTTTTGGATTGGATATATCCTATCTGGATGCATGATAAAGGTTGAATGGATGAATCCACATTGTTCCGCTTAGTTATTGCCATTGAGCATAACTGAAACTGTGATGGAGCTAGTGCGCGCTTTGCTTTTACTAGCACCTGAGAAGGAAACTGGTATTCCAAGACATGCCTGCGATTTGGTGCGCCGTCATCTCGATCGTCAGCCGATTCAGGACTCACACAGCTGCATGGTGCACATAGGAAGTAGCTAGCGTGCTCAAACTATTTTTTCCTCCTGATCCAACAGTTTCTTCCGAGGTTCGAAGGAAAAAATAATTAATCTCTGCCGTCAACCTGCACCGGTCGATCGAGCAGAAAGGGGGAGTAAGCAGCGGCCCTATGTGAGGATTTTCTATGTACGTCCACCAAACCCAGCCAAGAGCCAACCACTACCGTGTGACCCCCTACCATGCACGCCACCACGGCGGACGAGCACGTACTGGCGTACTGCTGCAGCCGTTTATATAGCCACTCCAAACCCTACTCATGCCACTCACTCACCACCTCGATCCATCCATACATCCATCGGTTCTTGCTTGATCGAGAGATCGACCAAACGCAGCTACGCCATGGGTGCTCACCGTCTCCGGTGCGGCGCCTCCCCTGCATGCCTCCTCCTCGCCTTCCTCCTCGCCATGGCCATGCCGGGCCTCACTGCCGGCCTCACCCGCCGCTACACTTTCAATGTGACGATGGCGACGGTGACGCGGCTGTGCAAGACGAAGAGCATCCCGACAGTGAACGGGCAGTTCCCGGGGCCGAAGCTCACCGTCCGGGAGGGCGACCGGCTCGTCGTCACCGTGCACAACAACATCAACAACAACGTCACCTTCCACTGGCACGGCGTGCAGCAGCGGCGGAGCGCGTGGGCGGACGGGCCGGCGTACATCACGCAGTGCCCCATGCGCCCCGGGCAGAGCTACGTGTACCGCTTCACCATCGTCGGCCAGCGGGGCACGCTGTGGTGGCACGCCCACTTCTCCTGGCTCCGCGCCACGCTCTACGGGCCCATCGTCATCCTCCCGCCCCGCGGCGTCGCCTACCCGTTCCCCAAGCCCTACAGAGAGGTGCCCCTCATGCTCGGCGAGTGGTTCAACGCCGACCCGGAGGCGGTGATCAAGCAGGCGCTGCAGACCGGCGGCGGCCCCAATGTCTCCGACGCATACACCTTCAACGGCTTCCCCGGCCCGACATACAACTGCTCAGCCAACAGTAAGATTCCCCCAAATCGTTGTATACGGTGCAGTAAAAACATGTCGTTGATGTATTATGTGACGTCACCTGCAGATACGTTCAAGCTGAAGGTGAAACCCGGGCGGACGTACATGCTGCGGCTCATCAACTCGGCGCTCAACGACGAGCTCTTCTTCGCGGTCGCCAACCACACGCTCACCGTCGTGCAAGCAGACGCCAGCTACGTCAAGCCCTTCGCCGCCAACACGCTCGTCATCTCGCCGGGCCAGACCATGGACGTGCTCCTCACCGCGGCGACCAACCCGTCGTCCCTGGCCTTCGCCATCGCCATCGCGCCCTACACCAACACGGTAGGCACCTTCGACAACACCACGGCGCAGGCCGTCCTCGAGTACGCCCCGCAGCGCGCCGCCGCGCTCCGGAACCTCCCGGCTCCGCCACTCCCGCGGTACAACGACACGGGCGCGGTCACCAACTTCTCCTCCAAATTCCGGAGCCTCGCCAGCCCGCAGTACCCGGCGAGGGTGCCGCTCAACGTGGACCGGCACTTCTTCTTCGCCGTCGGGCTCGGCGCCGACCCGTGCAAGAGCCCGGTGAACGGGACCTGCCAGGCGCCCAACAACACCCGCTTCGCGGCCTCCATCAACAACGTGTCCTTCATCATGCCCAAGACCTCGCTCCTCCAGGCGCACTACCAGCGCCGCTACAGCGGCGTGCTCGCCGCCAACTTCCCGGCCGCGCCGGTGCGCAAGTTCAACTACACCGGCACGCCGCCCAACAACACGTTCGTGACCCACGGCACCAGGGTGGTGCCGCTCGCGTTCAACACCACCGTGGAGGTGGTGCTGCAGGACACCAGCATCCAGGGCGCCGAGAGCCACCCGCTGCATCTGCACGGCTACGACTTCCACGTCGTCGGCACGGGGTTCGGCAACTACGACGCCGCCAACGACACCGCCAAGTACAACCTCGTCGACCCCGTGCAGCGGAACACCATCTCCGTGCCCACGGCCGGCTGGGTCGCCATCCGCTTCGTCGCCAACAACCCCGGTATGTAGCTTCACTTTCCCGTAAACTCATGTTGGACCTCTGTTGACTGCATCACTGAACTGTTCACTCTTGTGTGGGGGTAGGTGTGTGGATCATGCACTGCCACTTCGACGTGCACTTGAGCTGGGGCCTATCCATGGCGTGGCTCGTCAACGACGGGCCGCTCCCCAACCAGAAGCTGCCGCCTCCGCCGTCCGATATCCCCAAATGCTCCTAGTCCACGGCTCCGATCTGCGGCGGTTTTGATCCGTGGGAGACTCAACTCGATCGAGCAATCCAATTGACCGGTCTGGCCTTAACTGAACTGAATGGTGTGCCCGTTTTTGTGATGTTTGGTTTTCTTGCCTCTCTGTCTCTTGGAGGACAAGAAACAAAGGTTGATGTAAACTTTATTAAAAAGAAGAATATTTGTAAGCTTGATTTTGGAAAGGAATGCTATTATATTCATTGATACTGAACTTTTTCCGTTTCATCATCGACATTGTACTTCTTACACTGTATATACAATATGAATCGAATTCTGGGCTAGGTCCAAACATCAATTTCTTGCATCTTACCATCGAATTTGGGAATGGAGATTCTGTACACATGGGCGGCAATCCCTATATACCGCTCGTTGCGTCTATTAGCTAGGAAACGCGTACCTTCTCCCATTGCTATTACCAACAAATGGGCCAGCCCAGCAGTAATCCGGTGTTTTCTGGTTTATTTCAGTTTTAGGAACTTTCCAGAACCTTCTGGTCGGAATTTCTGCTATTCTTTCGATTTTCTTTTTCTAAGCCGGTTTTCAGCTATTTTTTCGGTTTTCTATTTTTCTGTTTCCTTTTTTGTTTTGTGCTCTTTTCTTTTCTTGTTTTTTAACAATATATGAACATTTTTTAAAATGCGAATAATTTTAAAATCTGAACATAATTTCAAAATATGAACTTTTTGAACTGAACATTTTATCAAATCCGAACAAAATTTTAAAATATGAATGTTTTAAAAATATTAACGATGTTCAAATATGAACATTTTTCAAATCTGAACAAATTTCAAAATATAAACTTCGTAAACTGAACTTTTTTTTTCAAATCCGATCAAACTTTTCAAAATATGAATGTTTTCCAAATATGAACATTTTTCGAATCAGATACAAATTTCAAAATATGAATTTTTTTTAAATTGAATATTTATCAAATCCGAACAGTTTTAAAAAATCTGAATATTTTTCGAATACAAAAAGTTTATAAAATATGATTTTTAAAAAAATTAACAATTTTCAAAATTCAGGACTTTTTTTAATCTGAACATTTTTTGAAACTAAAACAGTTTTCAAATTTTGAACATTTTAAAATCTAAATACTTTATTTCCTCAAAAAATCAAAATTAACCGTTCATTAGCGAACCTGATGTTTTACTAGAGCGAGAGTATGAACAGATGAAAGATTATGGGGCGAGCGACCCTGTGCTAATGGGTCGGCCCACGCGGCACGACGCTTCAAGTGTTGCGCCTGTAACGGACGGTCAATCCTATTTTACGCTTATTGCGTCCGTTTGTGCTAACGCGTAACTCTCTTGTTCTTCTCGCAAATTCTGGGCCTAGCCTGTTAAAGATGATGAGCAGAAACGATTACGATAACGACGCACTAAGTTGAGACCACTGGTGAAGAAGCCAACCTCGCCGGAGATGGGGGCGGTGCGGCTGGCCACGACAACGCCGTCGAGGCAAGGGATCGACCTCATCGGAGTTGGTGACGACGCAGCTCGCAACGACGGAGCAGGTGGAGGTGAGGCAGAGAACTTAGGGGAGGGGTGGGGAACTTAGGGGAGGGGGTCGGGTGCACGCTGTCCGACGAGGCTCCGACGACTTAGGGTTTCGGGTGCTCATGCGGGGGAGCTCGCCGGAGATGGAGAAGGGGTGGGGTTTAGAGGGAAGTCGGGGGAGGCGGTGGACCGGCGGCGGCTCGAGCAGAGCGGGGCACAAAGGCGTCGCGGTAGCGGCGGTAAGCGCGGGGCGGCAAGCGGTTGTGGCCGGCGGCGGCTACGAGGAAATCAAGGGCGATGGCAAGAATAGAGGCAACAAAGGGATTAGAGGTGAAGACGATACACACTAGGTGGGCCGGCCGAGAAGCATGTTTGGTTCAGGCGTAGATGTGCTTAGGGACGCTAAACGCGTTGAAAAGGAGCTCGTGTAACGGATACAACGAGCGCCGAATTGGAGCTCCCCACATGGGCACTAGTTAAGTACTTGGACAAGAGCAGCCCGGCCTGACATGAAGCATGCTACTGGGCTAGGCTTAGGCTCAAAAATCAGGCCCGATGGTCGGCCAGGCCAGGCCCAGGCCTAAAAATAAGCAAGATAACACTACTGCCTAGCCCAAGGCCAATTAGGCATTTACTACTTGGGCCGGTTCTAGGCCTTTCTGCATCGGGCCTTATTAGGCCTAGCCTGAGGTATGCCCAGATATAGCACCAATAATCCCCTTTTTAAAAACAAAATCATATTTTTGGGTTTCAAAAAATATTGAAAAAATTCAGGATATAGTGTATATCCCACAATAAATGCAAACTATCCGTTTGAAATTAAAAAAGTGTGATTTAAGTATCATATTTTAAAATGTTAAAAATACTACTCCTTCCGATTAATAATAAGTGTCATGGTTTAGTTCAACAAAAATAAACAAGACCACGAAACTTATTATGGATCGATGTATCATATTTTTCTATTTTCGTGTAACTTATAATAAACATAGCATTTTACATTGCGATTTTGTATAACCAGGCGAACTTTTCACTAATCTGACATTACTCTTTTCTTATAAAGGGTGCTTTATTATTTAAAAGGTTTAATCATTACATCCGACCTACAAAAAGCACGTACAAATTCAAATGTATTAACCGAAAAAGTATGAAAATGCGCAATATAAGTAAATATCTCGGAAAATACAAAGAGGACCAATCCATAGATTACGTTGCTATCCATGTTAGATAAAAATATCCATCACCTTGTCTTCCAACCGCATAGACACTTCCACAAATAATTTGCGATACTCGGCACGTTGCAGAGACAGTCATGAACAGAGCATTGTTGTGTATATGTAGATAAACTCTTTGAGAGAAGAATTTTATCAGTAAAAACATTGTCATTTCTACATAGTCATAGCAACCCAATAACGTCAAGCGCTCCCACCCCAATAACTAGCTTAAATCTATGATACAACCAATTAAGCAATTGGCAAACATATTTATAATGTTGCGTGGAGCGTGGTGGGTGCAAGGTATAACCTGGATGACTAGCCATATAGTAGATCTAACAAATTTTCACTCGAAGAATAAGTCCTTGTCTTGAGGGAAGACAACACACTTCTTACTTTCTTACTTCCATGAAAATTGTGGTTCGCAAGGTTGTCCTTTATAAGGATTACACCTCAACGAAGATACCACGCAAAAAACTTTATTTTTCAGCGAAATCTTGAGCTTTCAATTTTTATTATTATCTACTGGCACATCTGGCTAGATTAAAGCTATGCACATAGATTCCAGAGAGAATATACCACTCTTATGCAGATTCCAACGAAGCCCAACATGTTTGTGTGTTAACTGAATCGATGCTATAGTAACTCATTCCAGGATGCTAGTATAAACCAATGAGATTTCTTTTAAACGTCACATTTGGTGGAAAAGTTTACAACACCTTCACGATTGTATTGCTTTGTGCCATACTATATTGTACAAAGTTGGATACTGATGTCTACGCACGCTTCTATTTTTGTAGACAATGTTGGGCCTCCAAGTGAAGAGGTTTGTAGAACAGCAATAAGTTTCTCTTAAGTGGATCACCCAAAGTTTATCGAACTCGGGGAGATAGAGGTCAAAGATACCCCTCTCAAGAAACCCTGCAATTACGATATAATAAGTCTCTTGTGTCCCTAACACACCCAATACACTTGTCAGATATATATGTGCACTAGTTCAGCGAAGTGATAGTGAAATACATGTTATATGGATGATTGTAAGTGGTAATTGCAATCTGAAAAAAAAATGGCAGCAAGCAAACATGTAGCATAACTGGTTGTAAACGATGTTTCAATGCTTAGAAACAAGGCCTAGTGATCATACTTTCACTAGTGAACACTCTCAACAATGATGTCATAATTGAATACATAAATATTATCTCTTCACTACGCTACTCTGAACCACACTCCAGTTGGATAACAAACACAAATTCACCACGTAGGGCTGCATAAGCACTCCTTAAAGTTCGCGTTCCCAATCTATGGACGCCCCACGCTATCACTTTGAGCATACAAATATAGTACTAACAAGACACCACAACTCATAAATATTGCTGTAAATTAAGCTTAAGAGACACATACGGTATGCACACCGTCACCTTCACACCATGGGACAAGGTGTCTCCGAAGTTCACATAATAAAACCACTTGAGTAGCATAATAGTTGAAGAATAACATCTACTTATTCAAATAGATTACAAAGCTCATGATCACATAAAGATCATACCATGGGGGAGAGAGATAGACCACACAGCTACCGGTAAAGCCCTTAGCCTCGGGGGAGAACTACTCCCTCCTCATCATGGGAGTCAGCAACGGCGATGAAGATGGCGGTGGAGTCCATGGAGATGGCTCCAGGGGCAATTCCCTGTCCCGGCAGGGTGCCAGAACAGAGACTTCTATCCCCTGAAACTTGTCTTAGATGGCGGCAGAGCTACATGACTTTTCATGGACGGAGGCTGGTTGACTTAGGGTTTTCGCGTTGGGAGGCAATTTATAGGCGGAAGGGCGAGGTCGGTGGGTGCTCGAGGGCCCCACACCATGCCTAGGCGCGGCCAGAGGTGGGACCGTGCCTAGGGGTGGTGTGGCCACCTCGGCGCCCTCCTCCGTCTCTGCTTTGGACTCCGTCTTTGGGTCGGGAAAATAGGAACTTTGGCTTTCGTTTCGTCCAACTCCGAGAATATTTCCTGTACAACTTTTCTGAAATACAAAAACAGCAGAAAACAGGAACTGGCACTGTGTCATCTTGTCAATAGGTTAGTTCCAGAAAATTCATAAAAAGTGTCACGAAGTGTAAACAAAACATATAGAAATTGGTGTAAAATAAGCATGGAGCATCAAAAATTATAGATACGCTGGCAACGTATCAGCATCCCCAAGCTTAACTCCTGCTCGTCCTCGGGTAGGTAGGTGATAACAAAAAAAAAATTGAGGTGACATGCAGCCAACAGAATCTTGATCAAGTTATTGTAAAAGCATTGTGAGCTGGGATCAAAGTACTCTAAACATAGGCATGATAAATATAATTCTAACAATAGAACTTGGCAACTATGTTACAACATGAAAAGTAACTCAAATAAAATATCATGAATAATAGTGCACTGAAAGCAACTATTTGTTTTTTAGCATAGATAAAACATAGCAAAGTGGTACTCAGCTTGTCCTTTATGAAATAGCAAAACATAAATGCCAGGACACCTTCAAATTTCAAATGGCGACTAGATACAAGTAATTTGAGAACAAGCAATAACATAATCATGAATCAATCAATAATAAATTTTGGGACTATGCACATTATACTCAGAATGAAAACTATGCTCTCTTAACTGGTGCATAAAGTAAGAGGATGAAGACTCAACATAAAAGTAAAAGGAAGACCCTGCGTAGAGGGAAACAAGATTACTCATGTGCTAGAGCTTTTTATTTTAAATGCAATAGAGGTGTTCAAAATATATTTTGAGAGGTATGTATGTCTATGTCAACGAATGACATCAAATGATCTATCATCCTTTCATGTTTAATGTCTTCAAGAGCGGCTTCCATAGAGAGAACAATAAAGTTCCTCTTCTCCTTTGTTTAAACAAGCTAAGTTCATGATTTCTCAAGTATATAGTGTTAGGAGATTTAGATTATTGGTTCAATTTATATTTAGTGGGTGGACACCCGCGTATGCTCTTTTTAAAAATTAAGAACTCGCACATTGTGCATGCTAGTCAAGGTGTGAAGCCATAATAAACATGAAAGAGATGATAAAGCATTCAACACTTCCTCATAAGCTAAAACAAAACACAAAACATGTAATAATTTTTAAAGGTTTAAAGATAGCACACAAGCAATTCACTATGGAGTGGCAGTGAAATACCACATATAGGTAGGTATGGTGGATACAATGGCAAACTTTGGTTTTTGAGAGTTGGATGCACGAATAGAGCTCATACTTAATACAGGCGAAGACTAGCAAAAGACTGGGAGCGACCAACTAAGAGAATAATAGTAGGCATAATCATGCATAGTGACAAAACATTATTAATCAAAGCATAAAGTGATATTATAAGTCAAAAACTAAATGATCATAGTGGCTTTAGATGACTGGTTAGTAGTCATAACATGATGTAAACATGTGCCAAGTCAACCCAATAAAGTACCAAAGGAGAATACCACAATATTATGCTTTGTATAATGGAAACAAACATAATTCTTTCAATGTCACATTAAGCACTCTCAGCAATTTGAGACAAGTCGTGCTACAACAATAACTACTAAGCATATAATTAAAATAACATCCAGCATGACATGCCAAAGTCTATGCAACAGTCTAAACATGCTTCCTTTTGCTCACTATAAGCATGAAACATTTTACCCGTTTCCAACACCAATCAATTTACTTGAAAAAACTCTCATATATAATAATCAATAAAGATGAGAGAGACAATCATACCTAACTAAATAAAACTAACAATCTCTGAACAAAATATGAGTGAAAAACAAGAGCTAAACGCAATACTAGCAAAATAGAACACTCGGAGAACAATAAAGAATGAAAAACTAGAGTGCTATATGTAATGAAAATGGAGTGTGTCTCTGTCCAAAACAAATATGATGGGATCCAACCATATGCTACAACAAACAAAATAAAAGAAAACTGAAAACAAAAATAAAGACGCTCCAAAAACAACACATATCATATGAAGCAATAAAAATACAGTGTCTTCAAAAGATGACCTGATACTTTGTTGATGAAGAAGGGGATGCCCAAGGCATCTCCAAACTTTGACGCTTGTACCTCTTGGATATTTCTTAGGGTGATATGGGAATCCCAAGCTTGAGCTTTTGTCCATCCTTCATCTCATCACATCTACTTGAAAACTTTCTTCATATAAAACTTCACACAATTTTTATTAGCAGCATTAGTGCAATCAAAATAACAAGTTTATTTTGGTTCAGTTTTAACACAAGTCAAACATCCATTAAAACATTAGATACTGTAGCAACTTCTTTTAAAAGCTATTTCTCTCAAAAGAACTCAAAAAGAAAAGGATTAAGAGGCAAATGCAAATAGTGAACAACGGGTAAAGATCAATTTTTTCGAAAATTCTCTGTTGCTCAAATCAAAAAGTGCGAAACTAATGAAAGTTAGAAAATAACTTGAGGCGTATGCACAAAAATTATCAGATCAATATGACGTTTTGCCTGGGAATACGAATTTTTTGGTGACAGCACAGAATCTGTTTCAGGACAGCAACTTCCCCAAATCTTACTTTCTTCCTATTAGAGGCTATTCTTGGCACAAAAACAAAATAAAAAAGATAAGGAGAGGTTATTACAGAGATAACAACTTCCAAGTCTCAACAAAAGAGAAATTACTGATATAAACATGGTTTATCTCCCAAGAGTGCTTTTCTTTAACGTCTTTTAGCTAGACGCAGTAGTTTGAGAAGACTCTCACATAAGAAATATGAATTGAATTAAAAAAGACCATCAAGAAGCAAACATAAAACAAATTTTAGTCTAATCCACTTTCTATGCATAGGAATCTTGTAAATAAATAAATCCACAAAGAACAAAGTGACAAGCATATGAAGATAAAACAAGTGTAACTTCAAAACTTTCAGCATATAGAGAGGTGTTTTAGTACCATGAAAACTTCTAAAACCATATTTTCTTCTCTCATAATAATTTTTAGTAGCATCATGAATAAACTCAACAATATAACTATCACATAAAACATTCTTACCATGATCCTCATGCATAAAATAATTATCACTCCCCACATAAGCATAGTCATTCTTATTAATTGTAGTAGGAGTAAATTCAACAAAATGGCTATCATTATTATTCTCATCACCATAATCATCAAATATAAGAGGCATATTGTAATCTTAATTAATTTTCTCCTCAATAATAGGTGGACTGAAAATAACATAATCATCATATATTGGAGGCATAGTATCATCATAGCAAATTCTCTCCTCTAAAACTGGAGAACTAAAAAGATCATTTTCATAAAAACTAGCTTCCCCAAACTTAGACTTTTTCATAGCATTAGCAATAACGGTGTTCAAAGAATTCATACAATAACATTGCTATTAGCATGCAAATATAGTTCCATAGGTTTTTTTAATTTTCTCTTCAAACACCTCATGTCCTAACTCGAGATAAATACTATAAAGCTCTCTAATTTTTGTTGTTGTTTTCCATCAAGCCTAACTAGTGAAAATAAAAACAACAAACAAAAAATACAATTGCAGAATCTAAAGGAAATAACTTCGAGTACTCACCAGCAACTAAAAGACTTAGAGCATCTCCAACAGACACTCTAAATTGCGTCCGCGCTAAAAAAAACGTCGATTTAGCGCGTCGAAGGCAAAAAACAGCGCTCCAACAGATGCTGTAAAACTGAGCGCGCGGAATTTTTTTTAGCGCAGGCGCTAAATTGCGCTATCTTGTGCGGCAAATATACGGCCTTCGTTGCAGCGCGCTGCAACGCGCGACGCTTCAACCGTCATGAAATTTCACCCGCGGATGTGCCGCCATGGCTTGGTCTGCCCCAACCCTCGGAGCGCATCTGTCCATGGAGCCAACGGTCGCTCCTACCTTTCACCACATCGCCGTTGCACGGAGCCGACGGCTCGACGCCACAGCCGCGCCACATCACCGTCGCAGGGAGGCGACGGCTGGACGCCACGGCCGTGCGCCATCGCCAGCCAAAGGACCCGACGACTGAACGCCATGGCCGCGCCACATCGCCGCCGCAGGGACCCGACGCCTGGACACCAAGGCCGCGCCGCATCCCCATCCCAATCCTTCAAGACGACGGCATGAAAGCCACGGTCTGGCGCCGACTCGTCTCCCTACCCGACCGTTCCCGGCCTCCAGCACGCATCCGTCGGAGGAGGCCAGTGCACATCTTCAAGGCTGGCGCGGGGATCAGCTAGCTAACGATTGATTGCTGTTTTTGTGCAAGGGGGCAGGTGCGCTTGTGACAGGAAGAAATTGTATTTGATTTTCAGTCTATTTGTTTGGTCCTGTTTGATCTTCTTTTGATACACATATGTGGATAAAAGTGTTTTTGGCGCTGTATTTTAACGCGGCTGGTAAAGTGCTGTGCGACGCACGCTGCAAAATACAGCATCCGGTGAAGTTGTCGCCTGCCTCGCGCTCTAAAAGTAGATACACCGCGCTGCAAACCGGTTTTACAGCGTCAAATTTTAGAGCCTCTGTTGGAGATGCTCTTAGTAGCCAGAGAATGTGAGTACTTTTTACCTTACCTCCCCGGCAACGGCGCCAGAAAAGAGTTTGATATCTACGCACGTTTCTATTCTTGTAGACAGTGTTCGGCTTCCAAGTGCAGAGGTTTGTAGAACAACAACAAGTTTCCCTAAAGTGGATCACCCAAGGTTTATCGAACTCAGGGAGGTAGAGGTCAAAGATATCCCTCTCAAGAAACCCTGCAATTACTGTACAAGAAGTCTCGTGTGTCTCCAACACACTCAATACACTTGTTAGGTGTATAGGTGCACTAGTTCGACGAAGAGATAGTGAAATACAAGTAATATGGATGATTATAAGTGGTAATTGCAATCTGAAATAAAAATGGCAGCAAGCAAACATGTACGTAGCAGAACTGGTTGTAAACGGTATTTCAGTGCTTAGAAACAATGCCTAGGGATCATACTTTCAGTAGTGGACACTCTCAACAATGATATCATAATTGAATACATAAATATTATCTCTTCACTATGCTACTCTGAACCACTCTCCGGTTGGATAACAAACACAAATTCACCGCGTAGGGCTGCATAAGCACTGCTTAAAGTTCACGGTCCCAATCTATGGACGCTCCACGCATCACTTTGAGCATACAAAGATAGTACTAACAATACACCACAATTCATAAGTATTATGTAAATTAAGCTCAAGAGACAAACACGGTATGCACACTATCACCTTCACACCGTGGGACAAGGCGTCTCCGGAGTTCACATAATAAAACCACTTGAGTAGCATAATAGTTGAAGAATAACATTTGCTTATTCAACTAGATTACAAAGCTCATGATCACATAAAGATCATATCATGGGAGAGAGGGATAGACCACATAGCTACCCTCAGCCTCGGGGGAGAACTACCCCCTCCTCATCATGGGAGTCAGCAACGATGATGATGATGACGGTGGAGTCGATGGAGATGGCTCTGGGGGAAATTACCCATCCGGCAGGGTGCCGGAACAGAGACTTCTGTCCCCCGAAACTTGTCTTAGATGGCGGCGGAGCTACATGACTTTTCGTGGACGGAGGCTGGTTGATTTAGGTTTTTCGCGTCGGGAGGTAATTTATAAGCGGAAGGGCAAGCTCGGTGGGCGCCTGAGGGCCCCACACCATGCCTAGGCGCGGCCAGAGGTGGGCCTGCGCCTAGGGGTGGTGTGGCCACCTCGGCGCCCACCTCTGTCTCTGCTTTGGACTCCGTCTCCAGGTCGGGAAAATAGGAACTTTGGCTTTCGTTTCGTCCAATTCCGAGAATATTTTCTGTACAACTTTTCTGAAATACAAAAACAACAGAAAGCAGGAACTCGCACTGTGGTATCTGATCAATAGGTTAGTTCCAGAAAATGCATGAAAAGTGCCACGAAAGTATAAACAAAATATATAGAAATTTGTGTAAAACAAGCATGCAACATCAAAAATTATAGATACATTTGCAACGTATCAGATACTATTCTCGAGCATGTTGTTATCTTCTAAGTCTTACTTCCGTGCAAAAATTTTTTTGAAATACACCATATATTAAGCATACAAACCCGACTCATTAAAAACCTTCCAGCCCCCTTGGTACCCTGAAAGGAAAATAGTGCATCTAAAAATTTGCAGCTTGTGAAGAGACAATGTCAAGTTACATCAAGGGTGATCAGCTCCTCCACACATGGAGGGCTTGCATCACGAAGTAAGCCATTAAAACCTGACTTGCCTAACTGAGCTAACACATGTGCTACACCATTACAAACTCGATCAACTTTGCTAACAGAGATGTTCCCAAACACACGGAGAAGATCTCGAGCCTCCTGGTAGAGAGCCCAACCTCCAGAGAACTCCCGTCCAGTGCCCGATATGGTTTGGATAGCATGGAGGCAGTCCGACTCAACAATGGCTTGTCCACTACCAAGAGCAAGCAAATGTTTGATCCCCGATAAAAGAGCCAGCATCTCAGCTTTCTCCGCACTTGCAGGACGTAATAAATTTCCATTCAGTAAGGAGTACTCCGCCGTTTTGATCACGTATAACAATACCAAGCCCAACCTTCTTAGATAGATCGTCCCAACCAGCATCAGCATTAGCCTTTAGAGATCCTTCCACAGGAGCTGTCCACTAGGGAGAACCAAGTGAACCTGCACCAGAATTTTGAGTAGAGGAATTAGGATGTCTAACAGTCACGAAGGAGTTATGATAGCTGTGAATAAAGGACGTCGATGCCACTATTGAAGCTTTCCTATCGCCAAACACAACATTATTATAGTGATGCCGGACACGCCAAAGGAGGAATAGAAGTTTCGGCCGAACCTCCTTCTTCGTGTTGGAGAGCAAGTATAGGAGTCATTCTTTACCACTGACTTGGAACATCTCTTCCGCGCAATTTTTTTGTTATCACTCTTTTTACATGATTGTCCATTGCTCTTGCTCATTACTCTATTGTTTGTTGGAGAGGTCATTCATAAACAGGAGCGTCACGCCAACGTACACGTGAGCTTTGAAGAACAGAATACTCATCAGTATAAAGAGTATATTTTTTGAAAAAAAGTACCAGGTGGCGTACCCTCCCTGGCGAATCAAGGCCCTACGCGAACACAACAGACAGGGCACTCCACTGACCGCTCCGTGATCTCCGATTTTCTCCACGATATAAGCAGACAAATGCCATCCCGGGAGCTCTACCACTTGGCTGTCTCGTCCTGTCGTCACCATCACTCGCTCGCTAACTTTCTCGCGCTCTGCTAAAGCTCCTCCCGTTTTCCCCCTCTCCGCTACCACGCCAAGCTTCATTTTCGAGCTCACGAGCTGATCGCCCAAAGGAAAGCGCAGGAGGCGCATCCATGGAGCTGCGCGCCGGATATGGCAAGTGCAGGCTGTCCACGAAGAGGAGCGGGAAGCAGCGGGCAATGGCCGCACACGTCGACGGCGGCAAGAGCGAAAGCGGCGGGTCATCGTCGTTATCGTTCCGGCGGCGGTGCGCGCGGCTCATCAAGGAGCAGCGCGTCCGGTTCTACATCGCGCGCCGCTGCGTCGCCATGCTGGCGTGCTGGCGCGAGCGCGACTACCCCTGAAGGCTGAAGCTGACTGAAATGTATGTACTAGCTAGCATTACACTCGATCGGTGGAGAAGCTGTTCTGGCGATTTGCTGGTTTTTGCTTCTCCTTGACATGTGTCTCTGATTATTCTATATGTGGTTGATGATCTAGAGGAGATGGAATGAGAGATTCTTGACCATGTACTTGCTCCGTTCCACATTGTTTGTCGATGATTTAGTATAACTTTATACTAAATTAACGATAATTAATATGGAACAGATGGAGTAACATTGTTCTTTAAATCTCTGTGCGCCTTTTCCACGTCCATGTTTTCTTTCAGAAAAGAAAAACAGCTTGGAATAGCATGTTTTAATTACATCTTTGCTGCGTGGTTAAACCGTTAAGGAGAAAAAAGGAAGAGAGAAAGGGCGCAGGCAGCGCTGCAGCCGCTGCTTTACTGTGTTCTGCCAAGCAATGTGGCGCTGCTGCATACGGACTCTCTTCTGCACTGTTGAGTATCCAGCGCTGACGCCGACACGCCGTGAATTATCACACCCTAAACGACGCAGTCCGTACCTGGGCATTCTGTTGCTACCTCCTATGCCTCGCAACTTGCCAGCCATTTACAGCTTAAAGCCTCCCTTTGGGTGGACAGTAGGACCAGATAAGATATGTAAGTGATAAGAGCGGCAGTGTGTACTGCTTCATGGCTTTCCCCTACGACTAGCTACCGGTGGCATAGCCTGCATATGGCATATGCTATCTATTACACAAGGACATGTGGTTAAATAACCATCTCTCCTTTAGGAAATTTCAACTATGTCATACATTAAGTTCTATTTTATAGAAAATGGAAGCTTCTATATTACCTCCGTCTTGCATCGTGAATTCGCGATACTCAAATACTTTTTAAGAAGGTAGGCATAGTGATTTATGTAAGATTTAAAATCTATTTTAAGATTCCATATCCTTTTCTATGACACAAAAGTATTATATTATCTAAAATTCGTGCTTAAATACAACTAGTCTAGTCCAGTATTGGATATTGTGGTGGCAACGAGATTCACTTTTAGTGGCCTTCTAATATGGCTACACTCACATGTGGGCTTTATTAGTTAGATTAGAAGTCTAGAACCTAAATTTTGGAATTAATCAACAACTTCTTGATAGTTTGTAGAACATGTATGGGTGTAACTGCTTTTGGTGAAGTTTTACATTGTCATCGACTTCAGTTAGTACATTGTAACACACAATAGCCACTACCACACCGAAGACGATGACTAGAAGAGGGCAAGATGAAGACGATATAGTCTTCTACTATGTTTAATAAGTTTCTAGTTTACTGTAACAATTTGCTTCAAGCAAATTTATCTCCAAATATGTATGCAATTTCTATGCAATTGCCAAAAACCTAACTAGCCGGACCACGACACGCGATCTTTCTGCGGGGCGACCCAAACGGATGAAAACTGACCGATGGATCGCCGTGGGTCGGCCCACGGGAGATGCCTTTACATGTGCACTCATATATTAGTACATAAGACCATCATAGAAGATAAAATATATGTGTATGCAACCAACAACGAACTATTTCACAATTTCCATGAAAAATTCACTACTCAAATAAAGACATAAAGATACAATAGATCATGGGAAAATAATAGATTGCATCACAAATCATGTTTTCCAACAGATTACAGTAGGGAGATGATGGGGATATTGTTGTAGATGTTGATGATGAACACGTTGGAGGATGGGTGGAGCCTACCGGAGGCGATTCTGGCAACAGTTCCAACCTCCGAATTCCTTCTTTCTCTTTGTTTCTTGTTTTCCATCTCCGCATCCCTCTCTCTGAGATTCCGTCACGACCCTTTTTATAGGAGTTTTAAGTCAAGATGAAGTGGATGGCGGTGGAATCATTGGCATCGGACGCTCGAGTCACAGACAGGAGGGGATAGTTTGGTCCCACCGCCAATTGGGCCTGTTTCTCCCTCGGGCCTCCGTTCGTGAAGTTCCAGTGCTCTAGGTACTTCCGATGAAATATTAATCCTTGAAAAATCTCAGGTCCATTTGACTTCATTAAGGTCCCTGAAAGATGAAAATACACAAAATAGGGTTTTCATGTTATGCACAGTTATAACCCAAATAAAGGGGATCATTGATAAATCTCCACAAATTAATATAAAACATGGGTATAACATTGTATATGATGCAAAATATATGGGAATATGTATCAATAAACTAGAAAGTTCATGTATGTTTTTTACGTGCATCAACGTGGTGTTCTTTGAAGCCTATAGTCTAGCCTGCTCCTGATTTGCTCACAAACTATGTTGAGGATGAACTCTGACAAAGGTGCTTCCCACACCATAGGTGGTTTGGGATGATACAGAGCTAGACGAGCCCTAGCGTTGTAAGGCACCATCCAAGAAATAGAAGGCTTGCACATTAGGTCGGGAGAAGGAGGGACGACCTACAAAAACAATTGAACAATGCTAAGCATGGCTATCGGTTGCACATTATGTAGAATCAACCTCCAAAAATGAACCTTGCACAAGAGACATAGGTTCTTATAGTTAGGAGAGTAATATTTGTGGCCTTAGGTTGGCGAGATGGACGGAGAAGAAGGCATGACAACCGTGATTGTGCTTATCGGAGAACAAGGCAGGACCACGGTGGCCATGCTTGACCGAGTGGAAGGCATGACGCCCTACAAAAAGATTAAATATCTTAACCATGGAAGTGAATCCATCCTATGGCAAGCATGAAAAAGAGTTTCTTAGAACCTAAACCAGTCAATCACTACCACATCCATCCTATGGCAAGCAAAAAAAAGGGTTCCATAGAAGGTAAATCGGTCAATCACTACCACATCCGTCCTATGGAAGGCATAAAGAAAGGTTCCATAGATCTACATCTTACATATCTAATATACCACATCGAGGGTTAACTCTTTCTTATAGACATTGGAAAAGGATTCAACAGAACAGAGGCCGGGAACGATGGGGAAGGTACGCCGGTGACGAGCGCCACCGTGTTCATCATCGTAGCCGGTTAAGAAGAGCTAAATAGGAGAGGGGGTGAATTTATGCGGGCAATAATGATCAAAATTAATTTTTGGTGCACCGCTAGAGCTTGCGCCATCTCCGCCGTTTGCAGCCGCTCATATGCGGTGTTGTCAAAATAGCACGCAACGAGGGTGGCTCCCTGGAAACGACCGATTTTTCCGTTTCCTCTGGCCTGTCCCCAGGCTGTTTTGAGGCGCGTGTTTGGCCACGATATGGGCGTGGACTCGATCGGTGACCAATCGGGTCATTTTTTGCTCCCCAGGGCCTGTTTTGAGGTGTTGTGGGCTACCAATTGCGCACTACGACTATGGGAGGAGGTCTGGGTCGCCAGATACGCCGCTGATGGGAATCCTTCTTGTAGGATTTGTCACTGGTGATGCTAGGACAACGAAAACCGTGATCAAAATTGAGGTGAGGTATTTACGGTTTTTTGATGCTGCACAGTCACACACGTTTTGCTGCGAACGCATGACCGAGATGTTGTGACAATCTCGGGCGTCTACTGAAAATGCTTCCTTCTTTGCTTGAAATGTACCAGGGCTACAAACGAATATCTCAGGCTACATACCTGTTTTTTTTTTTTGACTTTTTCTTTGCAAGTTTTGTTGCGAATGATGGGGATTTAATGGGATATGGGAACTTGTTGCATACTACCATTTTTCTACTGCATCGGTGTTTCGAAATGGTGCGATGCTTTTTTGTACAGTTTTGATCTCGTGGGATAAAATGATTTATTGATGTTGGAATAGTATAAAACTTGTGCCACTCACGTGGGGGTTATGCTGCAAGGGTCAGCACTGTTCAAAAGAAAATCTAGTGAACTTAAAAAATCGATGGTGGGAATGGCGAGGATTTCCCCTAGATCCTCTGGGGATGCTCAACACTATTCAAAAGAAAATTTAGTTAACTTAAAAAGAATCTGAGTCAACTTTTAATCTTAGTCAAATTTAACATCGAAAAATAGGAAATTTTCTTTTATGGTAACGAATTTCAGAATCTTACATCAAATTTCAGAATTTTTTCAGAATAAAAAAATAAAAAAAACGTATGGGAGGTGGTTTTTTGTATTTTTTCAGAATTTAATAGAATTTGAAAATTTTCAGAATTGGATGTATGTGCCAATTTTCTTTTCAGAATATTTTAACATTTCAAAAATCATTCAAATAGGCCTAGGAGCCAAAGTGGATTTTCACTTGGATCTTCCATGCATGTGGCACATGCTATTATATGAGGCCTGAGTGTAACTACATCCAGAAGTATGAAGTATTTTACCTTTTTATCTATGCCATATATTTAATCAAACTTTACAAAGCTTGACATTTTTTTCTTATAATAAAGTAATAACATGGTTTTTTGGTATAAGCGAATATTAGAGCATCTCCAGCCGCGTCTCCCACGTCCCCCAAAGCAATTTGGGACGCGTCGGATAAAAAAAACTGTTCCAGCCGCGTCCCCCAAAGCCCATTTTTGTCCGACGCGCCCCGATACGGTGTCCGGCTCCCCGAGCCCGTCCCCGTCCCACAGGGGACGCTCCGGGCACGCCGGACACAACGAAAAGCGAGGCGGGCTCCCACATGTCGGCGACTATTTGCATAAACCGTTGGTTCGCGCCTTTTTTCTCGTCGCTCCTTCCTTCCCGCGCCTCCCACCCCTCCGCCGCCGGTGGATTTCCCGGCCGTTTGGACGTCTGATCTCTGCTGAGAGTCGGCACCGTCGTCGCGGCTGGGGCTCCCGCCGGTCGTTCCGCCGCCGCCGCTTCGCCGCCGCGTCCCAGAACGCGCCGTCAAATCCGCCCCACCTCCACGCATACAAGGTGCTCGACGACTTGCCAGGTAGGCGCGATTGGCCGCTGTTCGTTGCGTCGTCTGCCTCGGCGCAATTTTAATCATTGATTTTGCTTTAGCCATGGACAACGACGATGAGATGCTTGCCCTGCTGCTGGAGGACGAGCTAGCCTTCGACGACGACCTGCAGGAGCATTTGCTGATCATCGCGTCCCTCCAGGACATGGTTGACGCTGAGGCGGAGAAGAGGAAGAGGCCGCGCCGCGGAGGCTCAAGGCGGGGGAGAAGGAAGTCCAAGCCCCGACAGAGGATGGAGGGGCATACCATGCTGCACAACGACTACTTCGCCGATGATGCAACACATGCGGACAATTTTTGGCGCTGGTACAGGATGAGCAAGGGCCTGTTCATGAATATCCTCCACGGCGTTCGAGAGTTCGACCCCTACTTCAAGCTCAAGCTCGATGCTGTAGGCGTTGTCGGGTTCTCGTCCATTCAGAAGTGCACCGCCGCCATGAGGATGCTTGCATACGGAGCACCTGCCGATACACATGACGACTACCTTCGCATGAGTCAGTCTACTGCCATTGAGTGCATGTACAAGTTTTGCCGAGCTGTGGTGGGAAAGTTTGGCAAATACTACTTGAGAGGGCCAACTGAGGAAGAGACTGCAAGGATCATGGCACAAAATGCTGCCAGAGGATTCCCTGAAATGCTTGGAAGCATCGATTGCATGCACTGGGCATGGAAGAACTGCCCGTTTGCTTGGCAAGGTATATACAGAGGGCGTCATGGATATTGCAGTGTGGTGCTTGAAGCTGTGGCAGATTATGACCTGTGGATTTGGCATTCTTTCTTTGGTATGGCGGGATCACACAATGACATCAACGTGTTGCAGCAGTCTCCGGTGTTCAGCAGACTAGTGGAAGGGCATGCTCCACCATGCAACTATGAGATCAATGGCCACGAATATACCAAAGGCTATTATCTAGCCGATGGTATATATCCAAAATGGACCACTTTTATCAAAACAATATCGAATCCATCAGGTCTGAAGAATTCCCACTTTGCTACGCGACAGGAGGCTTGCAGGAAGGATGTCGAGCGGGCATTTGGTGTGCTTCAAGCACAATTTGCCATTGTCCGGTACCCTGCTCTAAGTTGGTCTCACGACCAAATGTGGGAGGTGATGCAGGCTTGTGTGATCATGCACAACATGATCATCGAGGATGACCGCAAGAATCATGCCAGGAAACATGTTGGTCCCTATGAGTGTGAGGGCCCTCTTGCGGAGGTTGATCATGAGTTGCCCGCAGATTTTGCTGATTTTCTCGCCATGCACACAGAGATCCGTGACAGCAATGTTCATGATCAACTTCAAGCTGATCTCGTTGAGCATTTGTGGAGGATCGAAGGAAATACCGTGGCACCTTGATCTAGCATCTAGCCTATTTATTGTTTGTTGTATTTTAATTTAAAAATAATCCTCGCAAACATTTTTATTTATATGGTATATTTGATAGCCGCTACTATGATCACGACAATTCGGCGGGAACGATCTCTTTTGAATGCAACAATTTGAATATTCATTTGGGGACGGCGTTTGGGGGACGCGGCTGGGGAGCGACGTCCCCAAAACGCGGCACAAAGAAAACACGTCCCCCAAACGCTCAATCCGGCACGCTTTGGGGACGGGGCTGGAGATGTTCTTAGGTCCCATCGGGCATCTGACATCTGGCATCTGGCGGGGTTGTGGTGACCGAATCGATCAGAGGCATCCTCCGGGTAAAAATCACGCAAAAGGCATAACCATCCTGATTCCTCCCACTCGTCCCCATCCCAGATCTGTCTATTATCGCCTCGACCTCACTGTGAATCCACCATCGCCGAATTTCTCCCCCTTCACCTCCGCTAAGGTACGTATCGCATGCTCCGCGTCCATCTTCCTCCTCTCTGCTCGACCCTTCTAATCCCCATGCCCATCACCCTCAGCAGGTCCTCGCCGTCGCCACGGCAGTCGCTGCCTCTCTCCAAATCGCCGTCGACCCGAGGTGAATTCGACCTCCTTTGCCTGAATTGTCATGAACCTATAATAGATTGGTTGACATGGATGCTGCGAGGTTTCTGAGACTGTTTTAGAGCACTGAGGCTGTGCCTTGTGATATAATGCACATGCTAACCTATAACTCCTAGTTTGTTTGGTTGGGAGAAACATCTATTTTTAAGATACCCAAGCAGGATAATTTTCAGGTTATGTAAATGCGTTCGGGGGGATACTAATTGGGCCCTAGCAACAAATTGGAATTTGGTTCGTTGGGAGACTGGGGGATAACTGTATTTTGCGTTTTATTGTTAGGAGAAGTCCAACACTCCGCGACATACTTAGCATCTTTTGTACTTAAATATCCAAAGTTGTAGGATCATCAACCCATTAATGGCTGTCTCTAGGTCATTTGTTGAAATATCTATACTAGCTGCGAAATATCCAAATATGACTGGTAAACTGACTTAAAAATTTATATAACCAATGACTTCAGGTAAGTGAAGTGACTGGCTTTTTTTTCAAGTGGCTGTGCCTAGTAGTTTGATGATGATTCGTCCTGTTAGATCATTCTAATGCTCTGGCTGGTCTTTCTTTCAGAGTTTCCATTGAGCAGCAATATCATGGCAGAGACCATAGATTTATCAGGGGATGGAGGCGTTCTTAAGACGGTGGTTAGAAGAGCAAAGGATGATGCTATAAGCCCGTCTGATAGCCTTCCATTGGTTGATGGTACTGCAGTAATATATTGCATTCTTGGCAAAACATGGCCATAATTAGTTGATTTATTCAGTTTGTCTGGGCAAATGCATAGTGCTTTAAGTTATGACAGAAGTTCTTT
Organism: Lolium perenne; assembly: GCF_019359855.2. NCBI lineage: Eukaryota > Viridiplantae > Streptophyta > Magnoliopsida > Poales > Poaceae > Lolium > Lolium perenne. Next base: position 207,900,367 of record NC_067244.2, read on the forward strand.
CTGTTAATTGCTTCCAACATTTTCCATTAGGCTGCTTTGCTCCAGAAACTAATTTTTATGCACTTCTCTATGTGGTGAAGTGAGCGTTTACCTTTTAATCTGCTATATTGAACTAAACATTTCCATCGTACATATTTGCAGTTCATTATGAAGGGACACTTGAAAATGGTGAAGTTTTTGACACCACACATGAAGACAATTCTATTTTTTCATTTGAAGTTGGTCAGGGAGCTGTCATTAAAGCCTGGGATCTAGCCTTAAGAACTATGAAAGTATGTGAAAGTTTAATTGCTTGCTCAGATTGACCACCTGGAATGCTTCTTTCTAATATAGTTCCTGATGACATATTGGAATGTTGAAGGTTGGTGAGGTTGCAAAACTAACATGCAAGCCGGAATATGCGTATGGAAGTGCAGGCTCACCACCAGAGATACCAGCAAAGTTTGTTTGCAATTTTCACCTCACGTTTGACTGAATTTTTGAGTTTTGCCAGGCAATTTTGTTTGTAACCGGGTTTGTATGCTTTGTTTCTGCAGTTCAACCCTCATTTTTGAGGTGGAGTTACTGGCATGCAAGCCAAGGAAAGGTTCAAGTCTGGGCAGTGTATCTGATGAGAAAGCCAGGCTAGAGTAAGATACTTCCAAATGTTCTCTTTTACCATTTAACACATCAAGTACCCAATAATCAGACGGTGGTCCACATAATCCTCAATGAAGCTGGTCTGTGGAGGTTGGGGCTAAGGAATTGAGAACTGACTCTTCATGCTCGTTCACCCCACGACATTTTTAGACATCCATAGTTCTTTCTCATCTTATAGATTATTTTTTAGAAATATCATCTTACAGAGTTTTTATTTCTTTCTTTCTGCTTTTATCCTTTTTTTCTCTCTCCCTCTATGTATAAGGTTAGTCGAGCTTTTGTTATTTTTTTGGTTGACACCACTTATGGTGGTTGTTGTAGCTTCTGAGTAACTTTGGCAGTCTTCATCTATCACAAAGGGCATGTTTTGATGCTTGTTTGAGAACAAAAGTTATCCAATAATCATGTGAAACAATATAGTACAGGATATTGGATTCATATAATGAAGCATACATCGTCTAGTGTTCATTCCTACGTGAATTCATGAGAATATTCTACTTTGTAATGATGTGCGGCACATTAATCTGTTATTATGCTAAGAAAACTGTTTACTTCCTATCTTTATACCGTCCATAGTATATAATATTTTGATATACATACAATTTCTATAGGGAACTTAAGAAACAGCGTGAGCTAGCTGCTGCTACCAAAGAGGAAGAGAAGAAGAAGAGAGAGGAAGCAAAGGCTGCAGCAGCAGCTCGTGTGCAAGCCAAACTTGATGCAAAGAAGGGAAAGGGAAAAGGAAAGGGCAAATAGGTTTAGAACTGATGTAATTATATTTGGCGTTGAGTGCAGACTATATTGTAACCTAGAAAATAATCTTAATACATCACACTGTAAGATTGTGTATCGGCTATTGTGCTCCACACTGGCCGTACTGAAAACACTAAATAATTGCAGCAATCTTTAGCTTTCACATAATGGACGAAGTGTTCTCTCTTCTGGCATCTTGGCAGTAATAACAGTTCGTGTGTGATAGTTTAACAGCAAATGTGTTTCAGATTGTTGACCTTTAAACTTCAAGATGCTCTGGCTCATGGTAAACACGTGCTGTAGCATGTTGTGTGCATAAAGAAATTACATCAATCTGCAGCAAATGCAAATGTTGAACAACAATCTCAGAAAATTTCTGTCCTTTTCATGCGGTATATGGCTTTTGAACACAGTATGTACAGTACTTTACAACAGAATTGCTTTGTTTTGAACTCTTTGCATACAAGCACAACCCAATCCAGATTAGGGTCAAGGCAAGTAGGCAACGGCGATCTTTCTCATAGTACGAAGAACAAAAGAACGACTAGGTCAATATATCCATGTCCAAACACCACAATAGATCCCTGGAGTGAGGAAATACTCCTGGAGCAGCAGGTACCTTCTCCCGTATATTACACTTAGGGGTTTTAAGTATCAGCTGACCTGCTATACAATGCAAAATTGTTCAGAAATGGTAAATTTTCATAGTAGAATAGAAATCTAGGTCTCCTTCTGCATGTTGGGAACTACGTACCTAATGTGAATGTAATGCTATCTTCTGTAAATCGCACGGTGGTGTAGATAATGGAACATCATATGATGCACGGAACCGAAGACCATTGCCTGTATTAGTTGATACTGGGCAAAGCCAGCAGAATATGCTACGTCCCAGCACCTGTGCATGAAAAAATCAGGGAATGCCAGAACAAACATGTGATGCTTCACACAGGTGACAAAACAACTCAGAAAAAACTATATGCAATTTTTTTTGGTAAAACACCATTTCTTCAGGACAGATGAGCAGAACATGCAGGTTAGAATGGCTAGGAAAGAATTTATGAGATTCTATCAAGCTTTTTGAGTCGCGACTCAAAAGTGAGCCGCCCAACCCTGCGACTCAGTTTACAGTCGACAAAATTCACTGTACAGTTGCTGTATAATCGTGAGGCACTGTGATTTTGAGAAAACGACTCGGCGACTATACAGCGACTCAAAATCCTTGGATTCTATATTTACAAATTATGCTTATGAGTTAGTATAAAATTGTGAGTGTTTATACAGCTGATGAAGGAGTTAAAGTTACAATTGTATGTGAAAATTGACTGTTTGATTCTTCTAATTATGCATTTATATTTGGATACGTAAAACATTTAAACACTCAGGGAAAGTCACAAAAAAGCAGCACAGAAAATAGTCCTTAGACTTCTTACTGAAATGAGATTCTCATAGACACCAAGGTCATATGGATGATGATAAAGGTCTCCACCCTTTTCTGCCAACCACATTGCTCTAACTCCTTCATGGTACTGCAACCATTAATTAATAGGGGCGTCATTAAGATTTTTTATAAACATAATGCTGCCCAACATTAAGAGAAATTAGTGTCACAAACCTCTATTGTAGTTTTGTTCTGTAATATAAGGTAGATATGCCAGCCCAAGAGCACTGTCAGAGCCAAACTTAATGGGCAAAGAATGACCCCACAAATGATCTGTACATTTGATAAGTTTCAGTTTTGTATGCTTCATATTTAAATGGAATGCTCGCAATGGTTCATAACTTCATATGAACATGCAGCGCATGCTAGTGACTTGAAAAATAATAATCCCAGAGTACTTACAATCGATGTTTTAGAAGAATCACTGCCTAACTGTTCAGCTTTCGGAGCACTGTACAGGAGACTCCCCGCAATCAGAATCTGAAGAGGAAAATAGTATTTTTCAATGCTCTATCACCCAAAGAAATCATACTTGTTTAAGTAGTCAAAGAAACTGAATTACCATAGAATAGAAGCATGCAATTACAGCATACAATACAAAGACCAAGAATATCTTGTAGTTCTCATGGCCAACACAGTTATTAATCCAAATACAATGATGGTCCTGCACAAGGTAGTGAGTACGGGAAGTGGACAGCAAAAATAGAATATCATCATAGAATTAGTACTAGCGGGCACCATTTTTAGAACACATCTCTTGCACACACGGCAATGGTGTGCACGCGGAGGCTTATAATGGCCACATTTTTGGCAATATCTCAAATCACCACCCTGCAAAAACACTACAGATTCAATATTTTGAGTTAACACCAATGTGTACTACAAAGTAAATTGGTAGACAGAATTTCCCGACTTACTGAAAGATAATGCTACCGGCCCATTCCTATTTACCCATTTTTTGAACAAGGCAACATAAAGCTGTACTACCAGTTGGGCATATTATATTTATAGGTAGTTAAACTATATTAACTTGCTGATACTGAATTTTTATATAACACGACAAACAACTTGCTTAAGCCAATTTAGTGTTTAATCTCTTCAAGGCGAAGCATAGTCAGAAATCTTGTGTTGACTACATAACACATCAAAATTCCAGTCGTTATGCTTGAATGATCATAGGCTCAAAACAGCGGAAAACAGAAACTAGAAGATAACATGGTAACATGCCGAGCCATCCTCAGTTCCTCACGCAGAGAGTTATTTATTTATCTCCATTCAAAATTGCACCCACTTCGGGAAATGCAAGATAATAAAGTTCAAAACCGGAAACTTTGCAATGTACTCACTAGAATAAGCTTAGGAACGCCAACTGCTAATTCACTGGCACTTTGGTTCGCTTATAGCTTGGGCTTGTTTGGCTTACGGGAATTACGTGGAGAGCACGTTCGGTAGAACGTCAACACGTGACGCAATGCTGCGCTGTCTTATCTGGTGCTGCGGAAGCTCCCGTGACAACACGATGGTAACGCGGGTGATGTGGCTGTGCATGCGGCCATCACGCTACTGGGCGTCGCGCTGTATTGGTCTCCTACTCTCCTCTGTTTAATGATTATGGATAACGCTCTGAAGCTTACAATATAGTCTTTTTGCTCATGATTCCAAGCCCGTTGAAAATTGAAAACCTTATCTACAGAAACCTTCAAGCTTCAGAGAAGGCCCCATTCGGTGGAAGGTACCAGGATCCAACACGCAGATTTAGGATCTATAATTACTCCATATTGTATCATCAACACAGTCCCTTCTCTAACGGTCACAACTTTGAGCTGAAAAGATCGAAATGGAAAATTTGATCCAATTCTACGAGCCAAATTGCCATTAACCTGCCTTTGCAATATATGCGGGCACGGTAGAACGTCTGAACACGTGACGCAATGCTGCGCCATCTGATTTGGTGTTCTGGCTGCTCTCGTGATGTGTAACGTGGGCAATGTGGCTGTGCATGCGGCCATCACCCTATTGGGCGTCGCCGCGCATGATTCCAAGCCCATTGAAAATTGAAAACCTTATCCACAGAAGCCTTCAAGCTTCAGAGAAGACCCCGATTCGGTGGAAGGTACCAGGATCCAACAGCCGGATTTAGGATCTAAAATTACTCCATATTCTATCATCAACACCCCTTGGTCGCAGTTTTGAGCTGAAATTGACGAATTGGAATGTTTCTGACTCTAAATGATCCAATTGTACAAGCTAAATTGACTTTAAACCGTTCTATACGCAGGACCGGACGTCAGTGAAAAGAGAGGACCATTCGGGTGCACAGATCCGAGAGCGAGGGGCATAATAAGGGTGGCATCGGGCACGCACCTTGCGCTTGACCTCGTGGACGGGGATCTCGGCGTCCTCGACGTCGGGGAGGTAGGCGGGCGGCACCCTGCCGGGGTCCCGGGAGGCGGCGGCGGCGTAGGTGGCGAGGCAGGCGGCAGCGAGGGCCGTGAAGGCGGCGGCGTTGGCGACCCCTGCTGCCGTGGCGAGGCCGAGCCAGCCGGCGACGGCGAGGAAGACGGTGGTGTAGTAGACGTAGCCGATCGCCGCGAGCACGGAGAAGATGGGCAGCGTGAGGTACCCCGGCCGCCCCATCGGCGCGCGCGGGGAGCCGCCTGCTGCGCGCGCGCGCCTGCGCCTGCCTAGGGTTCCGGCCGGAGGAGGCGGGGGGAGGTGCCGCGCATCCTGGGGAGGAAGGAAGAAGGGGGGAGCGGACGGACGGAGGGAGGTAGGCGGAGTCCCGCGTGGCGTGCGGGTCGGGCCGGCCCGTTTAAGGGAGGGAGGGAGGTTCGTTGATTATTCCGCGGGAAAGAAGCGGCGGCGGCGATCAGAGGTGCGGCGGCGATGGCGAGCAGAGCGTTGGCAGCGTGGATCTGCTACCGCGGCCAGTTTGGTAGTATTGGCGTGACGGACGTGGTGCAGAAAGTGGCAAATTAATGGTGGTGCGCACCGCAGAATTTGCGTGCTTGTTTTGGAGTTTTCATTTCATCATCATTTATTGGTGTGTTTCGGTGCTGCTGCTTTGTGGGATTATTAGTTATCGTGCGTCCCGATCGATTGTCGGGCAAAAGAAAAAGAAAAACAATGTGGAGTGGGATATACGTAGAGAAAAAGAAAAACAATGTGGAGTGGGATATACGTAGACTGTGTCGGCTTTGCGTGAGGGCAAAACTATTTTTTTTAATATTAATATAGGCAGTTAGCTCAATCCATCCCAGTGTACACAGTGGCTTGTTTAGACATCACCAAATCACTGTATAATGATCTAACCTCAATGATAAGGCACTATTGGTGGAGCCAAATGGATAAACAAAATAATATGCATTGGGTTTCCTGAGATAAGTTGTCGAAGCCGAAGAAGGATGGAGGACTGGGATTCACAGATCTCTACTCGTTTAACCTAGCTATGCTAGCTACGCAAGCGTGGAGAATTATTCAGAACCCTTCATCTTTATGCGCCACAGTTTTGGTAGCAAGATATTACCCAGACAAATCTCCCTTTGAAGTTACTCCAGGTAATGGCATATCTTATGCATGAAAAGTATACTCAAAGGAGTTCAACTTTTAGAAGGCATTATTTGGAGAGTTGGCGATCGGAAAGATATTAAGGTTTGGACGGATCCCTAGATCCCACGTGGGGGGACAAGAAGAGTTATATCTCAAAAGGGGAATACTACTATAACTCAAGTGACCAAACTAATAGACACAATTACTAATTCATGGGATGTAGGTCTGGTCAAACAAACCTTCCTCCCCGAAGATCCAGACATCATCTTGCAGATCCCCATCCACGAACACAAGGAGGATTTCATTGCCTGACATTTTGGTAAAAAAAAAGGTATATTTTATGTGAAATCCGCCTAAAAAGTAGCAGTCGACTCAAGAGATCCGGAATCACGAGCATGGCTAACTTCTTCTAGTGCAGATGGAGAAAATGGCAATTTCAATTGAAAAAATGAGTTGGTCGCTGCCTCTTCCTAGCAAAGTTCTCCATTTTTTGTGGCTGGTGACAACTTACACCCTGCCTCTACGCATGAAACTCCACCACCGAGGTATAAAACTCGACACCCGTTGCCCTTTATGCTTTAGATTTAACGAAGACGGGGGTCACTGTTTCCTCAAGTGTAAGAAAGTAAAGGGTGTTTGGAGACAAGTTAAACTTGAACATATCATGACTCGGCTAATAAAATGTCCTAACCCTTACACTTTTATGGATGAAGTCTTCAATCTAGATGAGGACGAAAAAATAAAGACATGTCTTTTGCTCTAGTTATGGTGGCATAATAGAAACAAGACTAACGCGGGAGATACAACTAAGTCGAATGATGAAATCTCTTTCTCGGTTAAACATCAACTTGCCAATGTTATGAATAATGTGCAGATAAATAAAGGCGCAAGGCAACCAAGTGCTACCTGATGGGCTGAAGATAAACACGGATGGTGCTTTCCAGGCTGAGAATCATACTGGGGGATGGGGCTTTACTATAAGAAATGAACATGGAATGTTGATGGCCGCTGGAGCAGGACAGTTAGAACATGTTTCGGACGCACTACATTCAGAAAGCCTAGCAATGTTGCATGATGTCAATGCAGTTTTTCAATTAAGATGCAATCGTATTATGGTGGAGACAGATTCTATAGTATTGAAGCAAGCCGTAACCACATATGCATATGATCTGTCCTAGCTGGGTGCCCTCTTTAGCGACATCAAGTTTAAGCTTAGGGTGGGGGGTTTTTTTTATGTAAGTGTTAGTCATTATCAACGTTTGTGTAATCAAGCTGCGGACACTTTAGCTGTGCATGGCACAGTCATGTATGCTGGGTCGTGTGACGTTTGGCTTGGCCAATTCCCAAACTTTATAAAAAACTGTGTACCTGGCGATTTGTCCAGCAATGTTAATTAACGGAATGCACCTGTGTTCCTTTCAAACAAACCTATTTTTTGAGGGGCGAAACTACCTTAAATTACAGTACGTACAACTAAAATTAGAGTACCTACATCATTTGCTATTTGAGCATAAGATTTCACAATTGGAGGACTGGGTAGATGCTTAGTGGTTGTGGTAGCACGGCTCACCCAATAAGCAGAGTTTAAATTCTATCAGGAGCGAATTTCTGAAATTCTCACCAAAAAGTTTTCTTTTATAGAAATATACAATTAAGGGGTAGTTTTGGTTGGTCTCATTTTAAGATTCATAATTGGGTGGCATAGAACAATGTTGACATGTATGAGTTGATTGATTCCATCCGTTCCTAAGAAACAAGATACGTGTATAATATTTTTCAGAAGTCAAACAATGTGAAATTTGATTGAGTTGATAGGTTAACTAGTGATGCAGCTAACAAGCTTTTTTTTTGTTGAAACACTATCTAACAAGATTGATTTGATATTATAGAGCTCGATACATTTTTCCAAAAGTTTCATCAAACTTTACACGATTTTACTTGTTACAAAAAATATTATTATAAACAAGGATTAATCGAGTATAAAATAATTCTTATGCCGAAAAAGAAAAGTATGAAATCGTCAATTTAGAAGGGTGACCAGCAGAGGAAAGAATTATATAGCTTCTATGTCCAACAGAATCATCAAGTCAAGATGGCCGAGTTGGTCTAAGGCGCCAGTTTCAGGTACTGGTCCGAAAGGGCGTGGGTTCAAATCCCACTCTTGACAATAACTTTTTCAGTTTTTTTTTTTTGCCTATTTGCAGTGTACCCCACAACCCAACACTACAATTAGAGCAGCGTTAAGTTTTGTTTTTGCCAGGAGCCTTTACTGGCTCTTGACAATAACTTTTTCAGTTTTTTTTTTGCCTATTTGCAGTGTGTTCCGACAACCCAACCAGGGCCGGTCCATACATTTACAGGGCCCAGGGGCGAGACAGTAGCAAGGGGCCCTTCTTCGCACACAAATACTTCTTATTTCTGTTAAAAATACTTGATTTGTTGCAAAATAAAAATAAACATTGAGTACCAAAGATGGATCTCTAGCTCTGAAACTTCTAATACAAACTGTATTTTTTTAGACCGGTCGATATTCAAGTGAACTAAATCAGGATAGCAGGGAACACTATGGTTCCATACGGCTACAAGATCACTTTTGTAGGATAAATGTGCATATAACATCACCAAATACGTTGAATAAAAAAGGTCAAGGCATGGAACAAAAGCACCTGGATATGACTCAGTTTGGATGTACATGGCTTGATCTGCAGCACGAAAAAATACCACATCATGAACTGAATGGCCTTATCCCCTTTCTCTTGAGCACTCTCTTAGATCCAACTGAGGGTAACTCGGTCCTTGATTTGCATATACTGAATTTTTGTTGAAGAACAGAGAGAAGCGGAATCAATTGAGTTTGAACTGAGCACGGGGGAGAACGAATGTGCAGAAACGTACTGTCTCCATATTATCAATTGGTATTACTATTTGATTTCTGGCTGGAATCACGCTGTTAGACTCCATTAATACCTGTCTGCTACCTTAGAAAGGCACGGAGGCGCTGTTGTCGAAATTTGGGGAGGAGAGGAATCGTAGAGTCCATCAGGTAGAGTCCATCAGCGATTCAGCGAGGATAATTATATGGCAGGAATGTGGACGATCGATTGATTTCCCGAGTGATTTCCTTCTCAAAATTTCTATCAATACATAACTACTAGCTGGGATGGGGCCCCTGCCTCCCGGGGGCCCAGGGCGGTCGCCCCGTTGCCCCGGCCTATGGGCCGGCCCTGAACCCAACACTACAATTAGAGCAGCGTTAAGTTTTGTTTTTGTCAGGAGCCTTTACTGGTAAATATGTGCTCATTGCTCACTCTGAAGTGGAGTACTGAACATTCTTTTCTAGACATTTGCCAAATCAAAGGGGAAAATTGCTCACCTACGAAAAATAGGTTAACTCGCTGACCTAACAGCTACTCCATTTGATGTTAAATCCACTGTAAGAAAAGATAAGATAAGGTAGAGTAGAGGACTGCTCAACGACTAGCAACTTCCGCTCATTAATTACAGACATTACACTCGCCTATGAAATTACAACACCAAAATTGAACTGGGCCACGAACAGATTCGCGTTAAATTAAAACAAGCAAAAAAAAACCACATATAGATTAGCTTGAATTGCTAATGGCTATGACTTACAATTTTTGCTGCGTACATATACACGTGTGTGTAAACATGTAATTCAGCTACTTGTCTAGTTATCTTAGCTAGTTTGCAGCTCACCGGAGTGGTTAATCGATCTTAGTGGAGCAAGGACCCCGAGCACCTCCTTGACCCGGCGCTGCCACCCTGGCTTGGTCGCCGCCGCGGGCTTGGCATTGTTAACGATGCCGTCGTTGCCGGCGAGCACCCGGTACTTGTCCCTGCGCGTCAAGGTGGTGCACTCGAACCCGAGCGTGGCGGCGAGGATCCTCTGCACGTAGTTGGCGACGTCGACGGCGCTCTTCCCGGCAGCGCACGTCGCCTCGACGGGGAGCTGGTTCAGGAAGATCACCTCGTAGACGGGCCTCGGGTTCATGAAGAAGAAAATGGGGTCCATGGCCTTCCACCCCCTCGCCGTCGTCGGATGGAACAGCCCCACCCGGTAGTTGGTCGCCACCGGCACGATCCGGTCGCTGAGCTCCGCGAACAGCGCCGAGAACCGGAGCAGGAACGGCTCCCGGCACGTCGTGCCCTCGGGGCACACGGCCACGTCGCCGCGCGCCAGCTCCGCCCGCATCCGCGCCGCGTCCGTCTCCCGGTCGCGCGTCAGCCGCACCGTCGGGATCGGCGAGAGGAGCTCCGAGAGGCGGGAGAGGGAGTAGGTCACGGCGGCCACGCGCCGGCCGAGCACGAAGGCGAGCGCCACCGGGTCCATGAGCGTCCGGTGCGTGCAAACGAAGAGGACGCCAGACGGCGACCCGTCCTTGGCGTTGGTGAGCGGCGGCGGGTAGCCGCGCGTGATGACGGCGCCGCCGACGAATGGCGCGATGTAGGGGAGCGCCTGGATGGGAAGGACGAGGCCGAGCGTGATGCGGACGAAGGCGAGGAGGACGCCGAGAGGGATCCAGAAGAGGATGGCGAGCGACATGAGAGCCGTTGGCCGGCGCACCAGGCGGCCGTCGTGGAAGATGACCGGCCGAAACGGAGCGCATTTCGGTTGCATCGCCATGTCGTGTTCCACGGAGAATGGCGGTTGGAGTTGCTCCTGCATGCGTATACATACTGTAATCAGATGCAAGTTTGTCATGCTGAATAATGGTTTACTTTTTGGGGGCATGATGAATAATGTTTTAATATGTATGCAGTGGTGAATCTTGTTATGATCACGGCATGCAAAGAGGAAAAATTTGATCAAACCAACACAGAACAACACAATGATTTTAAAGTGAAAAAACCCCTCTAACAAGGAGAGAGAAAAAAAAAACCCGAACGTCACTTTCGTTGTGCTAAGTATGTGCTTACAATCATTGATAATTTTTCCAGAAAAGTGTGAATTTATTTTCTGAAACATAAATCTATCGATTTCAATGCTTTTAAAAAGTAAAAAATGTTATGATTAATAAGCAAACTAAAAATGAAGAGACCAAAGGAAAATGTGAACTTACAGTTTTGGTGACGATAAAGACGATGAGTGAAAATGGTTTGGAATGATGTTCATTTTTTCTCGAATCACAGAGAAAACTCCCAAAAAAAAATAACAATATTTTCAGAGTGAAGGATCACACCAGAAAACCGAAGGAGAAAGGCACATTATCTTAGACTTCTAAAAGGAAAGTTGTCAGAAGGTTTAAGCCAAAAGATTTTTTAAATAAAAACCAAAACAGGAGATTCATTCAGAGCAAAGAGAGATGTGATGGTTTATGTCCCAAATGCCGTGCCCAACGCTCGTTAGAGGGGCTTTGCATAGCAAGGTTCTTTAGGGTGTTTTTTTTTTGTAGAACCTAATTTGCTCTACCAACTTCCTCTTTTTCAATCAAGGTAAAAGCTTTGGCTAATTCTATTGACAAGCCTTAGTCTTACCTGATTTTATCATGAACATAAGGTTGGAGACTGAGTTGGTTGTTGCCAAAATTATGGCTTGTCTATGTCCGTTTCACGTTAAGAATTCCGAGCAAAATTCTCCTGGAAAATTTAGCACCGAAACACAGGGAGAAACAGAGTTTCCCGAGGATGGGGCGGGCCTATTTGGTTGCTGGACTGGGCCGACTTTCAAATTTGGACGGAAAGTTTCAACAAAAGATGAGTTTTCCGAACACATGCATAAAATGGAACTAATTTGCGGAAGTTTCCAATGAACTTAAAAACCATGCGCTAAGAAATTGTCTGAAGAGTAGCGTACCTTGCAGAATGGCAGGAAGGAGGACCGCGCCACGTCCGACCGGCCGAGACCGAGGTCCGGCCGCTCGCCGTCCGCGAACAGCGCGCGCACGCGTTGGGCGACGTCATCGTCACCGCCCCTGACGAGCCCGGTGCAGCGCCTGAGGCGGCTGTACTCGAGCTCGGATCCGACGACGTGGTCGGCGCCGAGGTGCTCCCTGGCGAACCACTCGACCATGACCCTGGGCATGTCGCGCGCCACGACGACGCGCCTCCCCTTGCACGCCCCGAAGGCCGCCCATGCCGCGGGGTCGACGTCGTCGGCCATGAACTTGGGCAGCACGGCCCGCGCCACGGCCTCCAGCTCCGCGCGCGGCACCCCCGCCGTGGCCACGAACGCCGCGCAGCGCGCCGCGAGGTGGCGGCCAGGGAGGAGGAGGTCGAGGAGCTGGAGAGCCGGCCAGAGCGCCAGCAGCGCCGCGAAGCGGAACAGCCCGGAGGCCTCGAAGGCCACGAGCATGTAGTAGGGGAACGTGCAGGTGTCGCGGAGAAGCGTGCCTTCTAGCTCCGCCACCACCGAGACCGGGCGCTCCTCGCGCGCCGGCGCCGACATGGTCACCATGTGTATGTGCGGATCAACCTTGTTAACCTCGTGTAGCTGTGCAGGTATGTGGGGTGGAGCGAGGATCCGAGGAAGGAGGTGACGGGGGGATATAGGGACGCGGCGGCCGGGTCGCCGGGGGCGGTGGGCAGCGTCTGGCTTGACCGCGAGCTCCGGCGTTGCCGATTCAGGTAAGCGCCCTGCAACCACCACCGCGCTGGCGCAGGGCAAGTCGTCGCACGCTAAGCTAGCGCGCGCACTCGCGCATGCAAAGTTGCGTGGAGACGGGAGCGCGATATCGATCGATGGCCACCTACCTCGCACCAAACAAAACGGGACGATCTACCGAGCTTTATTTTATGTTCAGCTAATGATCTTGGCAGGGCAGTGGGGAGAAATGATTTCTCCCCGGCCGTATATATCCTGTGGCCGTCGGGGGTGTGAATTAACCGCGTGAGCTCGACCGGCGGGGATCATGTCATAGAAGATAGCTACGTTGCGTGCCGCCGTGGGAAGACTGGCCGGCGTACACGTCGGCGGCTCCCCGGCCGGCCACCTTCGTGCCGTGCGCGGTTTGCGCGGGCGCGGGCGTCGTCGCTCTTCAATGCAGATGAGGACAGGGATACAGATGGATCATTGGTCAATACGTGTATGTGTGTAGTCTAATCTAATCTAACGGTCGTATCTTTTTCTCTTGATGACGGCCGGCGTGTGTGAAATGTGCTCTGTCAGCTCGTGCATTATCAGACAGATTGACTTGCTAATAGTGGTGGTTAGGAGCTGGGAGTACGTCCCTAGTTTTTGTAATAACTGGTTTACAGTGTTCTTGGTGACCTTGGTTGGCAGAAGCATGCATGCTTGGTCCAAAGCGAGTACGAACAATTCCTAGTGACACAGTCCACGGCGCAGAATGATCCATGTTGCTCGCATGCGACACATGCAAACTGATCTACCTAGGTACGACCAGGGTACGTACACTCGCATGTTGCCGAGACTTGCCAATAGTACCCGTGCGATCACATCCTCAAAATGTTCTATGAGATGGTACTATCACTATGTTCCATAATATAATCCATTTTAGCGAACTAAGACTTATATTATGGAACGGTGGTAGTACATCACTACTAGAGGATACATATAAGTTGCCTTTGATTTCAAGTAGGGATATTTTTAGAAAATAGTGTTGTGTGAAAGAGTAATAATTAAAACCAACGAGTGCGAACAAAAAGGCAATCGCTATGTAGAAGATAATGAAACTGCAAGAGGGCTAAAGCGTTCTCAGGGAGTGTAGGATCCACCACTAATATTGGTACTACTTACGATATAAGAGGAATCTATATTATTCTTCATGTGCATGTATGGAAAGAGCTCCATAATAAGATCATCACAGACCGCTATATCACTGGTGGAAAAAAGGGCTTTGGTCGCGGTTGGCAACTGCCATTAGTCGCGGTGGCGCAACCGCGACCAAAGCAGCGCGACTAAAGGCCCCCCCCCCTTTAGTCGCGGTTCCTTACGAACCGCGACTAAAGGCCCGTCCACGTGGGCCGCAGGCGAGCGCCAGGGCGGAGGACCTTTAGTCGCGGTTCTTCTGGCCAACCGCGACTAAAGGCCTCCGCGAGGTTTAGGGTTTTAGCCCCCTCCCCTAAATCTGGTTTCTTTTTAATTTGTATTGTTTTATTTCTTTTGGGTTTTAATTTTGAAGGAGTTTCACATATTCTACGATGCGTATACATACATGCATATGAATGTACAATTTCAAACAAATTTGAAATTAGAACCAAAAAGAATTCAAGAGGAATATACAATATATATTCAATATCGGATGACCATATACAATATATATTCAATATCGGATGACCATATACAATTTTGAACAAGTTAGTTACAAATTCTGGTGCATATAAAGTTCTACGTCATCGTAATAGTGTTCTCCTCTAGGATCGATGACTTCCCTCGCCAACCATCCAGCTAGTTCCTCTTGAAGTGGTCGAGCGAGCTTCGGACTAAGCGTCTTCCGGAGGTTATTCCTCGGGATGTTGTTCTCACACGTCTGGTCCCGCTCATTGCGGTATCTCGGATCCTCTCACAAACATAGTATCCACATAGATTGGTCCCCGGTGGCTGAATATCCCCGGTCGTCCGCACTTGCCATTTTAAAATGTAGCTCTTTTTTGAATTCACCGACCTTGGTATCTACGAACCGTCTCCAAACCCTACGAGGCAAAGAAAATTAAATAAACAAGAGAGTTATTAATTAGTTACTTGATATTAGGAAATGATGAACGAAATAGGCCGATCGATATAGAGCGCAAATGAATGAAAATAATTACTTTTGCATCATTTTTCTCATGTCGCCCCAAAGCGCCGGATCCATATTCAGAGAGTCGTGGACGAGAACTGAGGAGGTCTGAACTTTAATTACCATAAGAATCCGGTGGAACCTGCGGACACGATACATGCACGATCATGCATAACTCATCGATTAGCCACATACCATGCATGGAGTAAACAAAAGAGAATGTGCTCAAGACAAACACTCACCCAAAATGGTAAGGAAATAGAATATCACTTTTCATTTGCTGTTTTCTAATAAACCGCCACAGGTCATCCTCCACGTCGGCGGGATGGTGTTCTAACACATATGAATTAACGATTTGTGGGTCAATGAACCCAACATCATGGATGTTCCTTATTCGCATTTCCGCTTCTTCATTCTCGCATAATAGCGTACACAACAAGATAGTTAGGACAGTGCAAGGCAATGAACGAGATGGGGTAGAAATTAATAAATCACTTACGTAACGTAGCAACTGATGATAGATTTGTCGAGGTCGCGCAGATTGAACAGCTGGAACAATTCACTCAGATGAATTTGTACCCAGTAATGTTTGAAGTGATGCTCATATCTAACTTCCGCATAGATATACTCTTTGGCGTTTTTATGTTTTATGTAACCCTTGTACCAATTTAGCAGACCTTTCATTTGTCGAGGTAGATCCTCTTCTGCGCAGCTCGACGAGAGGGCCATTCTTCACATATGTAAATACTACGTCCTTCATTGGCGCCTCATCAAGGCCTAGCAAGGCACGAAGAGTGATACCTAACTCGGCCGCTTGTTCTCTCGGCACTCGTTACGGTCAATCCATGTCTTGCCGCAGCTGCTATGATATCGGGGGCATCCGGATCGGCGGCTTGCACTATGAGCGGGGCGATCGATTGTTTACTTTGTTCCCCGAGCTGGGCAACTTCTTTCCCCCTTTCTAATTTTGACTCGGCCTCGTCCTCCAAGGCTTTCTTCTCCGCCAACTCTTTCCTGTTCTTGAACGCGAGTGCTTGCCTACGAAGTTCACGTAAATAGTCATCAGGCAGATTCTTCGCGGCTAGGGACCGTGTGTTCAAAAATCACTTCGCCCATCGCTTTTGCTTGTCGAGAATATACGGCTTGGGCTCGCCTCTCTCTTTCTTCTTGCACTCCTCCTTCCATTTCTCATGCTGAGCAGCCACGGCCGCTGCATTTTCCTCGACACTAAGTTCCCAAGGCCTCGGGATGAGAGGCTTCAGTGATGGCTCTGGTATCTTTGTTTTCTTAGGTACATAAGGGTCCGGGTTAATAACCCAGGACTGCTTCTGCTTCTTCGCCGGAGGTGGATTGGGGGGCGGTGTCTGCTGATCACCCGCCGGACGAGGACTAGGGGGCGGCGTCTGCTTACCCGCCGGACGAGGACTGGGGGGCGGCGTCGGCTGACGTGAAGGAGGTGTATTAGGTGAAGCACCACCACCACCGCCGCCACCGTCACCGCCACCGCCACCGCCACCGCCACCACCACCACCGTAGGGGGGTGGACTTGTTGGCGCCTCGCCTGGAAACTTGATAAACTTCTTCTGCCATAGAATGAACTGGCGCTTGACATCTCCAAGTCTTTTCACCCCTTCAGGTGTAGCAATGTCAATGTCCAGGTCCTCAAACCCTTGGACTATCTCCTCCACCGTCACACGAGCATAGCCATCTTGAATGGGGTTGTTGTGGTGGAGTGCTCCAGTGTGGCAAAGCAACGCCGATGGCTACCTTCATGGACATGTTCCCGATAGGATAATACAGATGACATGCTTTCATCTCCTTTATATCGTCCACGGGGTAGCGAGGAGGCTCCTGCAGTAATTTCGACCACCGAGAGGCTCCGGTGCGGTAATTTCTATCGTCGGTGCACCAGCCGGTGAGGCCTCCGTGGAAGCCACGCTTCTTCTCCGCCGCTGGCTTCCGAGATCCATTGGATGATCTTCGACATCTGCGCCCGAGCTGCATCTCTTTCGGCGACTAGTACACTCACGGTTTTCTTCATCACATCCATTTCCGTTACCAACTTCGCCACAACATCTGCATCCCGATCCATCTTTCTCTTACGGCTTCTGTAACCGTACGGGTCATCGTTCTGGGGGAACCCTACTTTCCACGGAATGGGCCCCATGCCTCGTATACGTCCTCCGTGTTCAGGATTCCCGAGGGCTTTTGTCAGGGCGTCGTTCTCTCTGTTGAACCTGATCCTCCCCTCTTGAGCCTCCCTCATTGCCTCAATAAGCTTTTTGGTGGGTGTAATTATTTTGCCCTGGTAAACACACTCCCCTGTCTCCGGGTTCAGCGATCCCCCATGCCCGTACCACCAGCTTTTGGCCCTTGGGTCCCATCCCTCCGTGCACTGACGGATTCCTCGCGCCCTCGGCTCGTTCTCCATCTTCTCCCACTTAGGCTGCCAAAAGCGATACCCTCCTGGCCCCATTTTATGATTGTACTCCTTCTTGGCCGCATTTTCCTTATTTTTTTCGATAGTTCAAGGAACTGCTCCGATTTCTTTTGCTTCACAAATTCTGGCCAATCATGTTGCAGTTTCTCATATTGTCCTTTGAAATCCGGAGTCTTGCCCTGGTTGACAAAGTCATGGGCTAGATTTTGCTTGTATTTCCGGAATGCGTTGGCCATCCTAGAAAGAGCGAAGTGTTTGAATAGCTTGCGCCTCTTCTTGTTTTCCGCAATCTTGTTACCCTCCTCATCGTATTTGCGGTATTCGGAGGTAGAACGAAATGTTCCATAAGCTTGTTGAAGCAATCTTTTTTCTCTCTTATCGACAAAAGTGAAACCAACACGTGCCTTCTTTGGCTCATTCCACTCTGGCGGGTGATCGAGACGTTGTCTCTAACAACGGCTCCGCATTGGCCGACAAACTTGGTGGCGTTCTTCTTGGGCTCCGGCTGCCTGCCGGTTGCTTCGTCGACAACATCGATGGTGCATGTTTCTCCTGCTTTCATCGTCTTGGTTGCGCCACGCTTTGACGACGTACTCAATTTTTTCGACGATCCGGCCGAGGGCTAAAATAAGAAAGAGAGTCGCGCGCGTTAGTACACACACATTTATTCAAATCAGTTAGTTTGTATCACCAGACGCTCAATATGTATATATATATACCTCGGCGCCGGAGGTGGTTGCTACTTCCAATTGAAGATCGTTGTTTATCGACGTTTCTTCGGCATCATCTGCTTGCTGACGGCGCCCTTCATCTTCACACTCAAGGTTCAGATAAGAAGAGATATCATCTTCTTCTTCTCCGGTCGGCACATATGGAATATCGCCTTTGATGATGCCGAACATATGGTCTTCGACGTCCAGGATCATAGTTGTCCAGAATCGGGTCAGCTCTATCGTCCGCCATATGTCGATCCCGAAAACATGTAGTCAAAACAAATTAATTGTGTATATGCCAGCATTATCACATCTCTTCTACATATAAAGAGAGACGGCGACGAGGAGGCGAGAGAGGGGGACGCGATGACCGCGTGACCGAGAGAACGGTGGCGGTGGCGAAAGGGCGGTGGCGAAAGGGCGGTGGCGGTGACGAGGACACATAACCCTCGCGGTGGCGGTGGCGCGTTGACGGCGTTGGCGTTGGCGCGTTGAATAGAGGCGGTAGCGTTGACGGCGTTACATTTTTATGAATAGGTAGCGTTTGACGGCGTTGACGGTGTTGGCGACGGTACGGCGGCGACACCACGGCGACAACGACGAAGGAGTTATAGTTAATTATATAGTTAAAATTAAAAATAACAAACATAATTACAAAATTACAAAATTTTAAGTTTTTTAAGTTCTTTTTGTTAAGTATATAGTTAAAATTTAGTTCTTTTTAAGTTCTTAAAATTTAGTTCTTTTTAAGTTTATAGTTCTTTTTGTTAAGTATATAGTCCCGAAAACTTTTATGATAAGTTCTTTTTAAGTTTATAGTTCTTTTTGTTAAGTTTACAAAATTTAGTTCTTTTTAAGTTTATAGTTCTTTTTAAGTTCTTAAAATTTAGTTCTTTTTAAGTTTATAGTTCTTTTTGTTAAGTATATAGTCCCGAAAACTTTTATGATAAGTTCTTTTTAAGTTTATAGTTCTTTTTGTTAAGTTTACAAAATTTAGTTCTTTTTAAGTTTATAGTTTTTTTTGTTAATTATCAAATTTTACCGTTTTCTAAAACTAATTAACTAGTTAAAACTAAAAAAACCTAAAAAACTAAAAAAAAAAGGCGGCCGGCGCCCCACACGATCTCTCTGTACCGCGCGGCCGCGCGTGCGCGCGCGGCAACACAGGCGCCGGCGCCGGCGAGAGCGGCATTGGGCGGGCGAGCGAGGCGGCCGCGCGCGCGCGGCCGTGGGCGAGGGCGCGCGGCGTTGGGCGAGCGAGAGGCGGCCGCGCGCGGCCGTGGCCGGCGAGAGGGAGGAGCGGGCGGGGGAGAGCGCGCGGCGACGGCGAGAGGGAGGAGCGGGGCGACGGCGCGCAGCAACGTACGGCGGCGGCGGAGGAGTTCGGCGCGCGGCGACGAGGGCGTCGAGGAGGCGCGGCGGCGAGCACGGACTCTGCAGAGAAACGAGGAGGCGCGGCGGAGAAGAAGAGGAACTGGCGCTTGGCGCCGCGCGCGCGTATTTATAACCCCCCCCCCTTTAGTCGCGGTTGGGGACGCGACCCGCGACTAAAGGGTACCCTTTAGTCGCGGTTGGCCAGACCAACCGCGACTAAAGGGTTTTTTCGCCGGGTTTTTCGTTCCCGCGCTGAAGGACCCTTTAGTCGCGGTTGGCGAGGCCAACCGCCACTAAAGGTCTTTTTTCAAATTACTTTTCTTTTTCAATTCAGAAAATAAAACTAATTCATTTCAGAATCATAAAATACAAATAATATATCAAAAAATTCAGAAAAATAAAACTAATTCAATTCAAATTCTTAAAAATACAAATAATATATCAAAAAAATCAGAAAAATAAAACTAATTCAATTCAAATTCTTAAAAATACAAATAATATATATCAAAAAAATCAGAAAAATAAAACTAATTCAATTCAAATTCTTAAAAATACAAATAATATATCAAAAAAATCAGAAAAATAAAACTAATTCATTTCAAAATTTTAAAAATACAAATTATATATCAAAAAAATCAGAAAAATAAAACTAATTCATTTCAATATGTTAAAAATACAAATAATATATCAAAAAATTAAGAAAAATAAAACTAATTCAATTCAATATGTTAAAAATACATATAATATATCAAAAAATTCATAAAAATAAAACTAATTCAATTCAAAATGTTTAAAATACATATAATATATCAAAAAATTCATAAAAATAAAACTAATTCAATTCAAAATCTTAAAAATACAAATAATATATCAAAAAATTCATGAAAATAAAACTAATTCAATTCAAAATCTTAAAAATACAAATAATATATCAAAAAATTCAGAAAAATAAAACTAATTCAATTCAAAAATTTAAAAATACAAATTATCAAAAATTCATAAAAATAAAACTAATTCAATTCAAAAGTTCGTTGGCCCCCTCTTCCCGCCTCTTTCCGCCGACCCCCTCTTCCCTCCTCGTCTTCCCGCCATTTCTTCCCTGTCTTCCCGCCTCTTTCTTCCCGCCAATTGTTTCCCGCCAATTTCTTCCGGCCTCTTTCTTCCCGCCAATTTTTTCCCGCCAATTTCTTCCCGCCACTTTCTCCCCGCCTCTTTCTTCCCGCCTCCTGTCTTCCCGCTCCCATTTTTCCCGCCATTTGTCACTACATATAGGTAGCCCGCTTGGCCGGCATCACATCTCTACAATCTCTCATCACTCTCTCATGGCTTCCACCGCACCCACTCTAACCTACCGGCAGGTGGAGGAGCTTTGCGCCTCGAACTACCCTTGCCCTCCGGACTACCGCGTCCTCGGGCTGGAGCCTAAGCGCCGGCGGCGTGCCGGTCCCTCCCGTCCCTCGTGTACCGCGCGCCGGCGGCCATCACGAACCACTACTACCTCGACCTCACGCCGGAGCAGCGGATGAATCCGCCGGCATCCCGATAACCAGCATACTTGGGACGCCTTCTTCATCAATCGGCGTGAGAGGGCGCTCGCTAGGTATGAGGAGGACGGTCTGCCTCCTGGAAACTTCCACGAGGCCGGCCGTCGGCTATGGTGGTACGGCCGGACTCTGCAGAGCGTCATGGACTACATCACGGCCGGCGATATCCCCGCCCGCGCTACCCTCGATTCGAGCCACGAGCGCCGCCCGACGACCCGACGACAAAGAATGACGACGACGCCGCAACTTAGAAGGCGACGACTACCATACAATGGCGGCGGCTATGAAGACTACGAGTATGCATATTATACGCCTAGGCAGGAGTATGACTAAATCACTCCAAATTTCATGTATGTAGGAGTATGACTTAGTCACTCCAAATTTCCTATATGCAGGAGTATGACTTAGTCACTCCAAATTTCATGTATGCAGGAGTATGACTTAGTCACTCCAAATTTCATGTATCATCGTTGCTATCTCGAGTCAATTGAATCATTCAAAAATGGACACCAAACACATCACGGGTAATATAATTCACATGATTCATTCAACAAAGTTTGGTACAATAAATTATTACACATCATTTCTTCCCTTGTGTCCCCGCTTGCTTACGATTGTCTTGCCGTATCCATGGAGCATCCTCATCATTTAACTTAATGCTTGGGTCGGTGTTCACTTTGAAGGGCGGAATTTCAGCAAACATATTATAATCTTTTGACATGTCTGTCTTGTCCTCCACTCCCACGATGTTTCTTTTCCCTGAAAGAACAATGTGGCGCTTTGGATCATCGAACGATGTGCGATCGTTTTCTTATCTTTCCGTTTCCTCGGTTTGCTACTCATGTCCTTCACATAGAAAACCTGAGCGACATCTTTCGCTAGGACGAATGGTTCGTCAAGATAACCAAGATTGTTGAAATCCACCATTGTCATTCCGTATTGCTGGTCCACCTTTACCCCACCTCCCGTTAGCTTGAACCATTTGCCAGGAACAAAGGGACCCTAAAGGAGGGTCCATAGTCAAGTTCCCATATCTCCTCTATGTAACCATAATATGTGACCTTTTGCCCATTCTCGGTTGCCGCATCAAAGCGGACACCACTGTTTTGGTTGGTGCTCTTTTTATCTTGGGCGATCGTGTAAAATGTATTCCCATTTATCTCGTACCCTTGGAAAGTCGTTATAGTCGAAGATGGTGTCTTGGCCAACATGTACGGTGATCTACAACCTTATTGTCACTCATTAAATGTTTTCTCAACCAACCGCCGAAAGTCTCCATGTGGGCCTTCCTAATCCAGGATTCGGGCTTCCTGTGGTTGTCCGAGCGTAAAATATTCTTGTGTTTCTCAAAGTACGGAGCCACCAAGCTGGAATTGGTCGGAAGCGTGTGGTGTGCTTGATCGAGAGAATGGCCGTCCATACATATCATTGATTTCCTTCCGATCGTGCCTTTTCCACTTAGTCTCCCCTCGTGCCGCGATTGAGGAAGACCAATCGGCTTAAGGTCGGGAACAAAGTCAACACAAAACTCAATTACCTCCTCATTTCCATAGCCCTTGGCGATGCTTCCTTACGGCCTAGCACGGTTACGAACATATTTCTTTAATACTCCCATGAACCTCTCGAAGGGGAACATATTGTGTAGAAATACAGACCGAGAATGGAAATCTCATCGACTAGGTGAACCAGGAGGTGCGTCATAATATTGAAGAAGGATGGCGGGAACACCAACTCGAAATCGACAAGACATTGGATCACATCGTTACGTAACCGTGGTAGAACTTCTGGATTGATTACCTTACGAGAGATTGCATTGAGGAATGCACATAGCTTCACAATGGCTACTCGAACATTTTCCTACAGAGCCCCTCAAAGCAATCGGAAGCAATTGCGTCATAATCACGTGGCGGTCGTGAGACTTCAGGTTTTGGAACTTTTTCTCCGCCATGTTTATTATTCCCTTTATATTGGACGAGAATCTGACGGGACCTTCATACCGCTCAGGCATTCAAAAAAGATGACCTTCTCTTCTTTGGTCGAGCGTAGCCGGCACGACCTTGAAACCGTTCCTGGATGCTTTGGTCATCGTGGTCTTTCAAACTTTGCCGGTCTGCCGTGCTTCCTTTGTATCATTTGACTTCCCATACACGCCCAAGAAGCTTAGGATGTTCACGCAAATATTCTTCGTAACGTGCATCACGTCGATTGCAGAGCGGACTTCTAGGACTTTCCAATATTCTAGCTCCCGAATATAGATTTCTTCTTCCACATGGCTACGTGCCCGTCAGCTCCCTTCGGAACCGATTGTCCGCCAGACCCTTTCCAAAGATGACTTTCAAACCCTTGACCATATCAAATACCTCAGCACCAGTGTGTTCCGCAGGCTTCGGCCGGTGATCTGCCTTGCCGTTGTAATGCTTGCCTTTCTTTCTTCTTGGATGACCTTTCGGAAGAAATCGACGATGCCCAAGGTACACGTTCTTCTTACAATTTGGCAAATGTACACTTTCGAGTCTCATGTAAGCGGTGCGTGCATGCATTGTATCCCTTATTTGACAGTCCCGAAAGGTTACTAAGAGCAGGCCAATCGTTGATGGTTACGAAAAGCAACGCTCGTAGGTCAAATTCCTCTTCTTTGTGCTCATCCCACACACGGACACCAGGTCTGCCCCACAGCTGTAAAAGTTCATCAACTAATGGCCTTAGGTACACATCGATGTCGTTGCCGGGTTGCTTCGGACCTTGGATGAGCACTCGGCATCATAATGAACTTCCGCTTCATGCACAACCAAGGAGGAAGGTTGTAGATGCATAGAGTCACGGGCCAGGTACTATGGCTGGAGCTCGCTCGCCAAAAGGATTCATGCCATCCGTACTTAGACCAAATCTTATGTTCCTTGCGTCACCTGCAAAATCTTTGAACTCTCTGTCGATCTTTCTCCATTGCGTTCCATCTGCGGGTGTCTCAACTCCCCGTCCGACTTACGGTCCTCTTTGTGCCATCGCAACAACTTGGCATGCTCTTTGTTCTGAGCAGACGTTTCAACCGTGGTATTATAGGAGCATACCACATCACCTTGGCGGGAACCCTCTTCCGGGTTTCGGCCCTCAACATCGTCACCAGGGTCATCGCCTCCGATCTTATAACGCAATGCAGTGCATACCGGGCATTCATTCAAATTCTCGTATTCACCGCGGTAGAGGATGCGATCGTTGATGCATGCATGTATCTTCGTAACCTCTAAACCTAGAGGGCAGACAACCTTCTTTGCTTCGTACGTAGTGGCGGGCAACTCGTTATTCTTTGGAAACATATTCTTCAACATTTTCAGCAAGTTTTCAAATGCCGAGTCAGCTACACCTGCCTCGTGCCTTCCATCTCAGCAAATCCAAGTGTGCAGCCCAGCTTTTTCAGACCATCATCGCATCCGGTACAGCGCCTTCTGTGATCCTCTAACATGCGATCCAAATTCTCCCTCTCTTTTTCAGTTTCGCAGCGTCTCCGTGCATCAGCAATGGTCCGACCAAGATCATCAACGGGATCATCTCGTGGCTCTTCTTCACCTTCCCCTTCACCTTCCCCTTCACCTTGAGCATCCTCCATGAAAGTATCACCGAAGTGAGCAAGATAGCTTTCATCGTTGAAATCATCCCCTTCTTCATCTTCTTCCATTATAACCCCTCTTTCTCCATGCTTGGTCCAACAATTATAGCTTGGCATGAAACCGTGCGGCGGTGCATGTGAACATCTCTTGAGGAAGAGTAACCTTCGATTCTTACATTTAACACATGGACAGATAACAAAACCCCCCTGCTTGTTCGCATTAGCCACTACGAGGAAATCTTTCAAACCCGCACTGAACTCGCCGGAGAGACGGTTACCGTACATCCATTGTCGATTCATCTGCATTATTATAATATAAAATATATAATTAACCATCATGCATTTGTTAAACTAACTAGCTACAAACAATATAAATTAAACAATGAACTACACACACATGCACATTTTATCAACGACACATCAAAGGTTCAAGTTGCTAACCGCGATCGAGGAGGAAAAAATAAATGAGAAAGCTCAAGTGTGGCTCCAACACTTCATATCATGTTTGTTTCATGCTCTTGGGGCATTTCATCAAACACCTTATGTGCATAAGAGGAACTAAAAGCAAACCTAACACCCACTTGTGAAGCTTGTGAAGAGAATGGCACCAAATGGCTAAGTGTTGGCTGCTGGATGGGTATATATAGGGGAGGGGCTTTAGTCCCGGTTGGCCTGGCCAACCGCGACTAAAGGCCTTCGGGCACCTTTAGTCGCGGTTGGCCTGGCCAACCGCGACTAAAGACCCCCCACGTGCACCGGCTGGCCACCGAGCGCCCTGGGCCCAGGCCTTTGGTCGCGGTTCTCCTCCCGAACCGCGACTAAAGGTACCATTAGTCGCGGTTCCTGCAGCATCGCGACTTATGGGGCTCACCCGAAGCCTGTTTTTCCACCAGTGTATGTTATTTCATCCCCAATAACCACTGGAATGATCATAGGCAAGCCACTCTAATCCCTCACAATTAAGGGGTTCCCTACTACGCATGTGAATATCATGCCATCACGTGATTTCACTTAGCACCGTACATACTATCACATGACCAATGATAGTTTCCTCTCTAGTCCCGTAGGAAAATATTACATATATGGTGCACTTCACATAATATCTAGAGAGAAAACAAAATAAATGCCCGTGAACTGAAATTATGGATCATCTTTATTTCACATCATAAATATTGATAGGATTTCTCCATCTCCCCAAGAATAAGGTAAACTACTCAAACATAAAGGAAATAGATAACATCATCATAGGTATATGAATGGTATACGAGGATGAACTCAAGGGCAAACCCATAATGGAAATTGGATTTACAACAAGAAGGAGGTAAATGAGATGGGAATGGTGATGGTGATGAAGATGCATCGGTTGATGATGATGGTGATGATGTCTTGACCTCCATTGATCCGTGTAGAAGCAAGGATGATGCCCTCTGCAAGTTTCCCATCTAGATCTCTTATGGAGGTGAGGTTTCTATGAGTTGTGGCAGCTCTAAATGTCGGATCTCAGATCTGTCTTCGCGTGGTGAAACTATTTGACGAGGCGGAGGCGGTGCCACATGGTACGGGCACGTGGTACGGGTGGGTCATGGCCGTGCCGACGATGATTACACTACAAGAAAAGTTCTCATAGACAACGTCCCAAAATCGTCCGCTAAGGGGTATTTTTCGTCGCCTATGGGCCTAACCCGACGATATGGGTTCTGTTGTCGAAACTGCGTCAGGCAAAGTCCTACGACGATTTTTTCGGTCCGTCGCGCTTGGGCACCCTTCCGCCACGGAAAATCGGACCGTTGCAAAAGTGTTTCCGGGAGCCCGTTGACTGCTGACGTCATGCAAACTGACACGTGGCAGACGCCGTTAACTGGCAGTTAACGGCGTTAACCGGCTGAAACCCCGTGGTAGATGGTAGGCCCACACGAGGCCTGCCACGTCTTAAGCGGGCCGGCCCATTAAGTTTGCGGGCCGGGCCAGCTGAGTTAGTTTGACCGGTCAACTATATAGCTGGGCTGGTCCATTAGTTACGTGGGCCGGGCCTAACCTCTAAGGTTGACTGGTCAAAACTTTAATGGGCCGGCCCACTAAGCATGTGGATCGGGCCGAATGCACTCGTTTGACCGGTCAACAGCCAAAAGGGCCGGCCCACAAGACATGTGGGACTCACTTTCCTGTTATCGGGCCGGCCCATTTAACAAGTGTGGTCCACCTTAAAGCAAGTGGGCCGGCCCAAGAAGTTATCGGGCCAGCCCAATTAGCCTGTGGGTCCCACTTTCCTGCTATCGGGCCGGCCCATTTAGTACGTGGGGTCCACAATAGATCAAATGGGCTGGCCCAACAAGAAAGTGGGCCGGGCCAAAAACACATGTGGGTCCCACTTTCCTGTAAAAGGGCCGGCCCATTTAGTATGTGGGGTCCACCATATAGCAAGTGGGCCGGCCCAACAAGATAGTGGGCCGGGCCAAAACCACAGGTGGGTCCCACTTTCCTGTTAAAGGGCCGGCCCATTAAGTATGTGGGGTCCACCATATAGCAAGTGGGCTGGCCCAACAAGATAGTGGGTCGGCCCAATAAGCAGGTGGGGCCCACTATCGTGTTAAAGGGCCGGCCCATTTAGTATGTGGGGTCCACTGATAAGTCTCCAACGTATCTATAATTTCCGATGTTCCATGCTTGTTTTATGACAATACCAACATGTTTTGTTCACACTTTATATCATTTTCATGCATTTTCCGGAACTAACCTATTAACAAGATGCCACAGTGCCAGTTCCTGTTTTCTGCTGTTTTTGGTTCCAGAAAGGCTGTTCGGGCAATATTCTCGGAATTGGACGAAATCAACGCCAAACCTCCTATTTTTCCCTAAGCGTCCGAACACCGAAGAAGAGTCGGAGAGGGGCCAGGGGGCCACCACACCACATGGCGGCGCGGGCCGGGCCTAGGCCGCGCCGGCCTAGGGTGTGGCGCCCTGTGTGCCCCCTGCGCCGCCTCTTCACCTATAAAAGCCCTTTCGACCTAAAAACGCAGTACCAATTGACGAAACTCCGAGAAAGACTCCGGGGGCGCCGCCACCGTCGCGAAACTCAATTCGGGGGACAGAACTCTCTGTTCCGGCACCCTGCCGGACGGGGAATTGCCCCCGGAGTCATCTCCACCGCCGTCTTCACCGCCATCTTCACCGCCATCGCTGCTTCCATGATGAGGAGGGAGTAATCCACCTCCGAGGCTGAGGGCTCCGCTGTAGCTATGTGGTTCATCTCTCTCCCATGTACCTCAATACAATAATCTCATGAGCTGCTTTACATGATTGAGATTCATATGAGTTTGTATCACAATTTATCTATGTGCTACTCTAGCAAAGTTATTAAAGTAGTTCTATTCCTCCTGCACGTGTGTAAAGGTGACAGTGTGTGCACCGTGTTAGTACTTGGTTTATGCTATGATCATGATCTCTTGTAGATTGCGAAGTTAACTATTGCTATGATAATATTGATGTGATCTATTCCTCCTACATATGCATGAAGGTGACAGTGTGCATGCTATGTTAGTACTTGGTTTAGTCTGTTGATCTATCTTACACTATAAGGTTACTTAAATATGAGCATTATTGTGGAGCTTGTTAACTCCGGCATTGAGGGTTCGTGTAATCCTACGCAATGTGTTCATCATCCAACAAAAGTGTAGAGTATGCATTTATCTATTCTGTTATGTGATCAATGTTGAGAGTGTCCACTAGTGAAAGTGTAATCCCTAGGCCTTGTTCCTAAATACTGCTGCGTTACTACTGCTTGTTTATCGTTTTACCGCGTTACTATCGCTGCAATACTACCACCATCAACTACACGCTAGCAAGCTATTTTACGGCACCGTTGCTACGCTCATATATATTCATACCACCCGTATTTCACTATCTCTTCGCCGAACTAGTGCACCTATTAGGTGTGTTGGGGACACAAGAGACTTCTTGCTTTGTGGTTGCAGGGTTGCATGAGAGGGATATCTTTGACCTCTTCCTCCCTGAGTTCGATAAACCTTGGGTGATCCACTTAAGGGAAAACTTGCTGCTGTTCTACAAACCTCTGCTCTTGGAGGCCCAACACTGTCTACAGGAAAGGAGGGGGAACGTAGACATCAAGCACTTTTCTGGCGCCGTTGCCGGGGAGGAAAGGTAAAAGGTACTCACACTCCGGATCTCGGCTACTAAGCTATTTTCGCCGTTGTAAGTACTCGAAGCTCTTTCCTTTAGATTCTGCAATTGCATCTTTTTGTTTCTTGTTTTACACTAGTTAGGCATAATGGAAAACAACAAAAAAATTGGTGAGCTTTTTAATCTTTTTCCTGATTTAGAATTGTTTGATGCGAAAATTAAAAAACCTATGGAACCTTATTTGCATGCTAGTAGCGATGTTATTAGTATGAATGCAATTACTGCTAATGCTATGGAGAAGTCTAAGCTTGGGGAAGCTAGTTTTTGTGATCTTTTTAGCTTCCCATCTTTAGGGGAGAAAATTTGTTCTGATAATGCTTTATCTCCCATATGCGATAACTCTAATGATGCTTCTGATATTTTGAATCCACCTGCTGAAAGTATTCCGTATAAAATACCTATGAAAATTATTGAACGTGTTATGGACAACCACTATAAAGGGGATGGAACTGTCCATCCTAGAGATCATTTACTGTTTTTGCATGAATTATGCGGGTTATTCAAGTGTGCAGGTATCTCTATGGATGAAGTGAAGAAGAAGCTATTCTCCGTTTCGCTGTCCGGTAAAGCGGCGCATTGGTATAAATTGTTGGAGAATAGTCGTTCTCTTGGTTGGGAGGAAATTGCATCTCTCTTTTATTCTAAATTTTATCCTCCTCATGAAGTGCATATTGATAGGAATTATATTTATAACTTTTATCCTCGTGATGGAGAGAGTATTTCTCGAGCGTGGGGGAGATTGAAGTCACTAATGCTCAAATGTCCCATTCATGAGCTCCCCCGTAATGTTATTGTTAACAATTTTTATGCGAGACTTTCAGGGCAACACAAGGACTATCTGGATGCCTGTTCGGAAGGATCTTTCACAAGCAAGGAGATTGAAGCTAGGTGGGATCTTCTTGATCGGATTGAGGACAACGCTGAAGGATGGGAGAACAATGAAGGTAAAGAGTCAGGTATAAATTATGATTATGAATGCATTGAAGCTTTTATGGATACCGATAAATTTCGAAATATGAGTGCTACTTATGGTCTTGACTCTCAAGTTGCTGCAAATCTTTATAAAGCCTTTGCTTCTCATTTTGAATTGCCTAAAAATAATTTTGATAAGTATCATGAACCTTTTAAAGAGGCTTGCATGAAGAATGAAATTGTTGTTAATTATTGCAATAAGCATGCTCAAACTCCTAAAAATGCTATTTCTTATAAGCATGTTAATTTTTGTGGAATGCATAGGCCTTGCGGAATTAATCAAGTCAAAGATGAATATTGCATCCATCATATTAATGAAAAAACTAGAAAGTGGTTTAGGGCTCTAGATGATCTTGGTAAAAAAGTTTGTGCCCTCTATCCTTTTATTTGTGAAGTTTGCCATGAAGTGGGTCATTTTAATTTTCAATGCCCCTCCAATGATAATTTGAACCCAATGAGTGCTGCAAATTTGTATTGTGATGATGAAATTACTCCTAATCAGCATGATGAACTTACTTTATTTTTGGGGTGTGAAGAATTGTCGAGAAAAATCTCTTTGTTACATATGAGTGATCTTGATATTGATGATGTCCTGCATGGGTGTTTTTCTTATTGCATTGATAATAGCCATACAAATACTTACATACAAAATATTTTAGAAGATGACACCTTGCCAAAATATGATAGGACCGCTGTGTGTTTTCAACTAATTAATGAAAAGGAGGGATCCTCCCAAGTTTCTTCTATTGTTTCTGAAAGTAAATCAGGTTATGCGGACGAGCCACCCTTCAAGCCTCTTCCTCCTAAAGAAGGGAACGAGGAGAAGGAAGAGAAGAAGAAGAAGAAGGGAACGAAGAAGAAGAAGAAGAAGAAGAAGAAGAAGAAGAAGAAGAAGGAGAATAAAAAGAAAGAGGTAACGGCGTATCCCCGCGTGAATGAGATAACGCTAGGTAACCGTAAGTATGTTGCTCCTAATGATTATTGTGATAATGAATCTGAATACGATGATCTTCCTATACCCTTTACATACATTAGCAATCATGATTTGAATGAGCACACTACTTTTGATATTGCAAATCTCTGGGAAACTACTTCTGAAAATGATGATGATAATAATTGCCATAGTGTCAGTGCTATCCATGTTTCCTCCCATAATGATATAGAAAGCTCTAAGCTTGGGGAAGAGGTGTTTGAAAATCCTTTTGCTACTGGTCATTATGTTCTTGATACATCTCCTTCTAATAACAATGATGGTATGGACATAGATAAACCAACTGTGAAAGATAACTATTCTATTTCTTATGATGACACTGCGCCTCCGATCTTTGATGATTATTATAAAGAATGCTATGATATAGGTTATAACTATCCTTATGAAACTTGTCATAGTCATGATTGGATTACCAAAAACAATTCCCTTAATATGCAACTTGTTTACCATGTTCAAATTCTTGATAATAATCTTACTCCAATTACTATTAGTGAGAAGAACTCTTCTTATGCCAAAATTAATGATACTT
Organism: Lolium perenne; assembly: GCF_019359855.2. Classification (NCBI taxonomy): domain Eukaryota; kingdom Viridiplantae; phylum Streptophyta; class Magnoliopsida; order Poales; family Poaceae; genus Lolium; species Lolium perenne. Next base: position 207,931,806 of record NC_067244.2, read on the forward strand.
CTATGCATATGAATCATGATAAGAATGTTTTAAGTGATGGGTATATTGTGGATTTCATCAATGATGCTACTGAAAGTTATTATGAGAGAGGGAAATATGGTTATATGCATCTTAATAATATTAAGTTTCCCCTCTTTATGTTGAGAATCTTGAAGTTACTCGTGTTTTATCCTCTTATGCTTGTCACTTTGTTCTTCATGAGTTCATTTGTGTACAAGATTCCCCTTCATAGGAAGCATGTTAGACTTAAATTTGTTTTGAATTTGCCTCTTGAAGCTCTCTTTTGCTTCAAATACTATTTCCCGCGAATGGATTATTAAAAACTGCTGAGCCCATCTTAATGGCTATAAAGAAAGAACTTCTTGGGAGATAACCCATGTGTTATTTTGCTACAGTAATTTGTTTTTATTTTGTGTCTTGGAAGTTGTTTACTACTGTAGCAACCTCTCCTTATCTTAGTTTTGTGTGTTGTTGTGCCAAGTAAAGCCGTTGATAGAAAAGTAAGTACTAGATTTGGATTACTGCGCAGTTCCAGATTTCTTTGCTGTCACGAATCTGGGTCCACCTCCCTGTAGGTAGCTCAGAAAATTAAGCCAATTTATGTGCATGATCCTCAGATATGTACGCAACTTTCATTCAATTTGAGAATTTTCATTTGAGCAAGTCTGGTGCCATTTTAAAATTCGTCAATACGAACTGTTCTGTTTTGACAGATTCTGCCTTTTATTTCGCATTGCCTCTTTTGCTATGTTGGATGAATTTCTTTGATCCACTAATGTCCAGTAGCATTATGCAATGTCCAGAAGTGTTAAGAATGATTGTGTCACCTCTGAATATGTTAATTTTTATTGTGCACTAACCCTCTAATGAGTTGTTTCGAGTTTGGTGTGGAGGAAGTTTTCAAGGATCAAGAGAGGAGTATGATGCAACATGATCAAGGAGAGTGAAAGCTCTAAGCTTGGGGATGCCCCGGTGGTTTACCCCTGCATATATTAAGAAGACTCAAGCATCTAAGCTTGGGGATGCCCAAGGCATCCCCTTCTTCATCAACAACATCATCAGGTTCCTCCCCTGAAACTATATTTTTATTCCATCACATCTTATGTGCTTTTCTTGGAGCGTCGGTTTGTTTTTGTTTTTGTTGGTGTTTGAATAAATTGGATTACATCATGCTTTTGTGGGAGAGAGACATGCTCCGCTGTTGCATATGAACACATGTGTTCTTAGCTTTTAGTATTCATGGCGAAGTTTCTTCTTCGTTAAATTGTTATATGGTTGGAATTGGAAAATGATACATGTAGTAAATTGCTATAATGTTTTGGGTAATGTGATACTTGGCAATTGTTGTGCTCATGTTTAAGCTCTTGCATCATATGCTTTGCACCCATTAATGAAGAAATACATAGAGCATGCTAAAATCTGGTTTGCATATTTGGTTTCTCTAAGGTCTAGATAATTTCTAGTTTTGAGTTTGAAAAACAAGGAAGACGGTGTAGAGTTTTATAATGTTTTCAATATGTCTTTTATGTGAGTTTTGCTGCACCGGTTCATCCTTGTGTTTGTTTCAAATAAACCTTGCTAGCCTAAACCTTGTATCGAGAGGGAATACTTCTCATGCATCCAAAATACTTGAGCCAACCACTATGCCATTTGTGTCCACCATACCTACCTACTACATGGTATTTTCCGCCATTCCAAAGTAAATTGCTTGAGTGCTACCTTTAAAATTCCATCATTCACCTTTGCAATACATAGCTCATGGGACAAATAGCTTAAAAACTATTGTGGTATTGAATATGTAATTATGCACTTTATCTCTTATTAAGTTGCTTGTTGTGCGATAACCATGTTCACTGGGGACGCCATCAACTACTCATTGTTGAATTTCATGTGAGTTGCTATGCATGTTCGTCTTGTCTGAAGTAAGAGCGATCTACCACCCTATGGTTAAGCATGCATATTGTTAGAGAAGAACATTGGGCCGCTAACTAAAGCCATGATCCATGGTGGAAGTTTCAGTTTTGGACATATATCCTCAATCTCATATGAGAAAATTATTAATTGTTGTTACATGCTTATGCATAAAAGAGGAGTCCATTATCTGTTGTCTATGTTGTCCCGGTATGGATGTCTAAGTTGAGAATAATCAATAGCGAGAAATCCAATGCGAGCTTTCTCCTTAGACCTTTGTACAGGCGGCATAGAGGTACCCCTTTGTGACACTTGGTTAAAACATGTGCATTGTGATGATCCGGTAGTCCAAGCTAATTAGGACAAGGTGCGGGCACTATTAGTATACTATGCATGAGGCTTGCAATTTGTAAGATATAATTTACATGATACATATGCTTTATTACTACCGTTGACAAAATTGTTTCATGTTTTCAAAATAAAAGCTCTAGCACAAATATAGCAATCGATGCTTTCCTCTTTGAAGGACCATTCTTTTACTTTTATTGTTGAGTCAGTTCACCTATCTTTCTCCACCTCAAGAAGCAAACATTTGTGTGAACTGTGCATTGATTCTTATATACTTGCTTATTGCATTTGTTATATTGCTTTGCATTGACAACTATCCATGAGATATACATGTTACAAGTTGAAAGCAACCGCTGAAACTTAATCTTCCATTGTGTTGCTTCAATGTCTCTACTATGAATTTATTGCTTTATGAGTAACTCTTATGCAAGACTTATTGATGCTTGTCTCGAAAGTACTATTCATGAAAAGTCTTTGCTATATGATTCACTTGTTTACTCATTGCATTTACATTGTTTCGAATCGCTGCATTCATCTCATATGCTTTACAATGGTATGATTAAGATTATGTTGGTAGCATGTCACCTCAGAAATTATCTTTTATCGTTTACCTACTCGAGGACGAGTAGGAACTAAGCTTGGGGATGCCGATACGTCTCCAACGTATCTATAATTTCCGATGTTCCATGCTTGTATTATGACAATACCAACATGTTTTGTTCCCACTTTATATCATTTTCATGCATTTTCCGGAACTAACCTATTAACAAGATGCCACGGTGCGATTCTGTTTTCTGCTGTTTTTGGTTCCGTAAAGGCTGTTCGGGCAATATTCTCTAATTGGACGAAATCAACGCCAAACCTCCTATTTTTCCCGGAAGCGTCCGTAACACCGAAGAAGAGTCGGAGAGGGGCCAGGGGGCCACCACACCACATGGCGGCGCGGCCAGGGCCTAGGCCGCCGGCCTAGGGTGTGGCGCCCCCAGTGCCCTCGCGCCGCCTCTTCACCTATAAAAGCCCTTTCGACCTAAAAACGCAGTACCAATTGACGAAACTCCGTAAAGACTCCGGGCGCCGCCACCGTCGCGAAACTCCAATTCGGGGGACAGAACTCTCTGTTCCGGCACCTGCCGGACGGGGAATTGCCCCCGGAGCCATCTCCACCGCCGTCTTCACCGCCATCTTCACCGCCATCGCTGCTTCCATGATGAGGAGGGAGTAATCCACCTCCGAGGCTGAGGGCTCCGCCGTAGCTATGTGGTTCATCTCTCTCCCATGTACCTCAATACAATAAGCTCATGAGCTGCTTAACATGATTGAGATTCATATGAGTTTGTATCACAATTTATCTATGTGCTACTCTAGCAAAGTTATTAAAGTAGTTCTATTCCTCCCGCACGTGTGTAAAGGTGACAGTGTGTGCACCGTGTTAGTACTTGGTTTATGCTATGATCATGATCTCTTGTAGATTGCGAAGTTAACTATTGCTATGATAATATTGATGTGATCTATTCCTCCTACATATGCATGAAGGTGACAGTGTGCATGCTATGTTAGTACTTGGTTTAGTCTGTTGATCTATCTTACACTATAAGGTTACTTAAATATGAGCATTATTGTGGAGCTTGTTAACTCCGGCATTGAGGGTTCGTGTAATCCTACGCAATGTGTTCATCGTCCAACAAAAGTGTAGAGTATGCATTTATCTATTCTGTTATGTGATCAATGTTGAGAGTGTCCACTAGTGAAAGTGTAATCCCTAGGCCTTGTTCCTAAATACTGCTGCGTTACTACTGCTTGTTTACTGTTTTTATCGTTACTACTGCTGCAATACTACCACCATCAACTACACGCCAGCAAGCTATTTTCTGGCACCGTTGCTACTGCTCATATATATTCATACCACCTGTATTTCACTATCTCTTCGCCGAACTAGTGCACCTATTAGGTGTGTTGGGGACACAAGAGACTTCTTGCTTTGTGGTTGCAAGGTTGCATGAGAGGGATATCTTTGACCTCTTCCTCCCTGAGTTCGATAAACCTTGGGTGATCCACTTAAGGGAAAACTTGCTGCTGTTCTACAAACCTCTGCTCTTGGAGGCCCAACACTGTCTACAGGAAAGGAGGGGGAACGTAGACATCATCCACCATATAGCAAGTGGGCCGGCCAAACAAGATAGTGGGCCGGGCCAAAAACACAGGTGGGTCCCACTTTTCTGTTAAAGGGCTGGCCCATTTAGTATGTGGGGTCCACCATATAGCAAGTGGGCTGGCCCAACAAGATAGTGGGCCGGCCCAATAAGCAGGTAGGGCCCACTATCGTGTTAACGGGCCGGCCCAATAACTAAGTGGGTCGACCCAAAATGAAAGTGGGTCCCACACTACTGTAAGTGGGCCGGCCCAATCTGTTGTAGGGCCCTGGTTGTTTGACTAGTCAACTTGCATTAAATTTCATGAGCCTAAAATCTGATATCAATGATACACACAATTACATACACAAATAAAATAACTAGGAAAATTACAAGGCAATTAATGTGCCCAAATAAAAAAATTACATAGAATCATTGAGGACTTCTATTAGCATCATCAATAACACGTTGACATTTGGCAATCGCCTTGATTGAATCTTGTGTACTCTTGGTCAACATATCAGCTACAGATCTTAAAGCAGCAATACCATGTCTTTTATAAAGTACAGCCTTGAGATATTTACTGTTTGATGAAAGGAATGGTCTAGGTTGACGGCTATGAGAGGATGCATCAGAAGAAAGATCAGAACTTTTTGTGGGCCTCTCTTCTGATGAAGATTGCTTCATCACAACTGCATTCTGATAATAATGCAACAAGAGTTAAACGATGAACTATGCAAACGTGTATTAAGCATTGTCGATATGAGATAGTCACAAGTACTAAGCACAGACTTACATTATATCGTTGCATAGGCTCACCCCAGAACCTTTTTTGCGCTCTATCTTCTACTAAGGACTTCTTCATTACAACTGCATTCTAGTAATATTACAAACATAGTTACAACAGTGAACTATTCAAACATTTATTATGCAATGCAGATATAAGATAATAACAAGTTCCATAAATAAGACAATGTATGGAACTTGTACTAAGCACAGACTTACATCATAATGTTGCACAGGGTCGCTTTAGCGACTATCCTCTAATGATGACTGCTTCATTAAAACTGCATTCTGGTAATATTGCAAACATAGTTACAACAATTAACTATTCAAACATGTATTACGCAATGTAGAGATCAGATAACAGCATGTAGCAGAAATAAGCACAAGATAAGATAAGATGCATGTACTAAGCACATACTGGCTCGCTGCAGGTCCTTCTCTTGTGTGCACTAGTCGTGGTCGACATGCCTGTCATTTTAGGTTCAGCCATCAAGTGAAATGCTAATCCTCCTGCTCCATTGTCCTTAATCTGTGTTTAGATATCATATTTAAGACCAAGTCAGCTGGTTTCAAATAACAAAAAACTTGAGCTGCCAAATGAATAAGCCAATATTTACCAGATATCAGATTAAAACCAACTACGTAGTAGATGTTGCTTTGCATGAGATACACATTTCAGACATTCAGATTTAGAGTAGGGTAATGCCAAGGTTTTCCACATAAAGTAAACTGACATTAAGAATGACCAAATGTCAGGTTCAAATCACCTTCGCAGTTGCTCCAAGACAAGCATATCAAATAGGCAGAAACATAGTAAAGCATGAATGGCATTGCTATGGCAGGGTTCCAAGTGTTAATCTCTTGCATAAGGAACAATGCATATAGGTTATAGATAATAACGGAAGTAAACTGCCAAAATTACCAACCAAGAACTCAGATTCCAACCTTCCCTAGCGTCCCCGCTGTTAATGTTGGATATTCTAATAAGTGGTTCGCATGATCAATCCATAGGAAAAATAACATTGACAAGTTAGTCTACGGTAATACAAAGACCAGACATGCACACAACAATAACTATACAAGCTGTGCGACAGGAGCATTCATGGAAAAAAATAGCTATAAGCTAAAGACGAGGTATAAGAGCAAGCAGATTGGAAATGCACATAGCATGATTATAAATGCAGTGTGAGAATAGCAGGCACGAGAAAACAACTAGCGGCTAGTGGTGAGCTAATGACGTGGTATAAGAACAACCAGATTGGAAATGCTCATAGCATGACTATAAAAGGAATAGCATGCAGTACAAAAACAGTTGGCAGCAAATGAATGGGTATAAGGCTATAAATATGTGGATGCACACAGGTGTCAGTAGAATGAACAGGATGGTAGTGACCAGATAATGCTTTTGTACTATACAATATTTAAACGAACTTCATGCGAAGTAACACATCAAGAAAGTTCATGGCATATGAGATCTGCAAATAACTACACAAGAAACACCGCGATCTAACGGGCCAGTGTACTAACCAAGCTGCGGCGGGGTGGACGGGGGCGACAACTTGCATTCCAGCGGCGGCGAACGCGGGAGACGATGAGTCGACCCTGTTTCAGTAGAAGCGGGCGTTAGTGAAGCAGATATGGTTGGCTGGCAAGGGATTCGGTGAAGTTGATACAGCCGCTGCGCCGAGGTAGTCGGTGGAATAGATTGGCTTCTGTGGAGGGGGGGCCGCGGTGAAGTAGACCCGGGTCCGTTGGAGAGGATCTGGTACGTCGACATGAAAGGCGTTGATTGCTACGTTGTGGATGAGGTCGACGGTGAAGCAGATCTGTCGGTGGCGAGGTCGGCGGTGAAGTAGATCCATCGGTGGCGAGGTCGGCGGTGAAGCAGATCCATCGGTGGCGAGGTCGGCGGTGAAGCAGATCCGTCGGTGGCGAGGTCGGCGGTGAAGCAGATCCGTCGGTGGCGAGGGCGGCGGGGGAGCGGATCAGGTGGGTGGACAGCCAACACGATAAGGCTACGCTGTGGAGGAGTATGCCGGCGGCGAAGCAGATATAGTACTGTAGAGAGTCAGAGCTTTGGCGTGTGAGAGTATTTTTGAGCTAATGGGGCGAATGGTTGGTGGGTGGGTGTGGGCCTGTGGGGAGGGTTCGGGATCTAGGCAAGATATTTCATTGTTACCGAATGAGCCCTCCATGGTCGGTGGGTTGTAGCTTCCGGACCAGGGTTAAAAGGGTAAAACTGGTCACGGGATTTTCGAATGGATGCGGCGGGATGATTTGGCGCGCGGCCGAAATTTTCAGTTTCAAGCTACGAGCAGAACGACAAAAATAATGTTCTTCCCCAGGGAGCTCTCATTTCTTCCTCTTCTCTTTCTCTCTCGAGTCTCTCCCACTCCCCCGGCTCCTCTCCCCCTTCTCTCCGGCGGCCTCACCGGCCGGAGACGAGGCCGACTTCTCTCTGTATATCGTACACCCTCCGAACTAAATTAATTGATTCAACTTTCCTTAGACGTGTATGTATCTAGAGTAAAAACATGTGTGGATACATCCATATTTAGATAAGCAAAGTTGAGTCAGCTAATTTGGATCCGAGGGAGTTAGTGTTGTTGTAAGCTTAGATCCAGTGTTTCCCATGAGCAGAATGGCGCAATGGAGTCGGGAATCTCGTCATCGGCTTCAGATCTGGCCTATGGTGAATCTGGCGGATCTTGCCGGCCAAACCCCGATCTGGTGCCATCAAGGTGATGGCGCTAACGGTGAGGCTTGCTTTGGTCAGTGCTTCAGATCTGGCCAACGGGGAAGTCAAGTTGCTAACGTTCACAAGCTCGGGGCATACGACGGCGTCATCCGTCTTGCCCGTGAACATCTTGGCCTTTCACCGGCCCTTCTCAGAGCCAATATGCCGTTGCTGAGGCCATTCTTCTCCTTCGTCCTGGCGACTACCGGCGACACCGTCCCAAGTGGTGCGTCCGCAGCGACGGAGTTGCTGGAAAGGATGCGGAGCAGAGATCTGATGTGCGGTCCAGAAGGACTCGATTGATTTTCTTCTATATGTTTTGGGGTCCTTTTTGTAAAGTTGCAGGTCCTATTAGTTATTGTCTAGTTCTTTTGGACCTCTATGTAATTTTTTGGACTAGTTTCCATTTGCACTGATAAACTTGAATTTTGACAAGTTCACGGGAAAAAAATCCTTTACACATATGGCCTATCATGTATGAACATTCTTGAGATTTAAACTATATGTAATGGCCAGCACTTGCGCAAGGGGCTCGTCTAGTGCGCACTAGTTTCCATTAGCACCGATAAATTTGAATCTTGACAAGTTCTTTGAAGAAAAAATTGATTCACATATAGCCTATCATGTATGAACATTATTGGGATTCAAACTATACATAGATGGCCAACACGTGTGCAAGGGGGTCCTCTAATGTGCACTAGTTTCCATTAGCATTGATAAATTTGAATCTTTACAAGTTCTCGGAAAAAAGTTGCTTCACACATATGCCCTATCATGTATGAACATTATTGGGATTCATATTATATATAGATGGCCAACACTTGTGCAAGGGGGTCCTCTAATTCTTGGGGATTTCAATCTCTCTCTCTCTCTCGATCTATCGTTGGTGGCCAGAACAACACACATATGCATGCACTTTATGCGCAAAGGCGTGGGTGCCTCTAATAATTCATGTGTGTGCGTATATTTGAACATATTCTTGGGGATTTCAATCTCTATCTCTCGATCTATATATCGTTGGTGGCCAAAAAACACACATATATACGCATGCACTTTATGCGCAAAGGCGCGGGTGCCTCTAATAATGTGTGTGCGCACTCGATCGATGATCCCTAAAACTTAAACCATAAAACCCTAATCCCTAATCCCTAAACACCCTAAACACTAAACCCTAAACACTAAACCCTAAACCCTAAACACTACACTCTAAACCCTAAACCCTAAAACCTAAACACTAAACCCTAAACCCTAGACCCTAAACCCTAATTAACCCGAACCCTAAAACCCTAGCTAGATAACCCTAATTAAACCCTACATATACATATAGGCCAACGACACTTAATTGCGCATCAAGCAGGCGACCAACTAATTAGCGCTGATAAATTAATTAACTTGAATTTTGACAAGTTCGCTCGAATGAAAACACATTTGATTAAGTTTCCTCATAATATATATACAATTAGTGTGCATGCGCGCATGGCATACCTTGCACATATCATTCGTGCATATATTTCAATATATATCTGAACATATTCTTAGGGATATATACATATTTCAATCTCTCTCTCGATCTATATATCGTTGGTGGCCAAAAAACACACTTACATACGCATGCACTTTATGCGCAAAGGCGCGGGTACCTCTAATAATGTGTGCGTGCACTCGATCGATGATCCCTAAACCTTAAACCCTAAAACCCTAATCCCTAATCCCTAATTAAATCCTAAACACCCTAAATACTAAACCCTAAACCCTAGACCCTAAACCCTAAACACTAAACCCTAAACCCTAAACCCTAAACACTAAACCCTAACCCTAACCCCTAACTAACCCTAAACCCTAATTAAACCCTACATATATAGGCCAACGACACTTAATTGCGCGGGTGCCTCTAATAATGTGTGTGCGCACTCGATCGATGATCCCTAAACTTTAAACCATAAAACCCTAATCTCCCTAATCCCTAAACACCGTTAACACCCTAAACACTAAACCCTAAACCCTGAACCCTAAACCCTAAACCCTAAACACTAAACCCTAAACACTAAACTCTAAACCTTTGGCCTAGACCCTAAACCCCGATTAACCCTAACCCTAACCCTAACCCCTAGGTAGCTAATTAAACCTAAACCCTAATTAAACCCTACATATATATATATATATATATAGGCCAACGACACTTAATTGCCCATCAAGCAGGCGACCAACTAATTAGCGCTGATAAATTAATTAACTTGATTTTTGACAAGTTCTCTCGAATAAAAACACATTTGATTAAGTTGCCTCATAATATATATACAATTAGTGTGCATGCGCGCATGACATACCTTGCACATATCATTCGTGCATATATTTCAATATATATTTGAACATATTCTTGGGGATATATATATATATTTCAATCTCTCTCTCTCGATCTATGTATCGTTGGTGGCCAAGACACACACTTATATACGCATGCACTTTATGCGCAAAGGCGCGGGTGCCTCTAATAATGTGTGTGTGCACTCGATCGATGATCCCTAAACCTTAAACCCTAAAACCCTAATCCCTAATCCATAATTAAACCCTAAACATACACCCTAAACACCCTAAACACTAAACCCTAAACCCTAGACCCTAAACCCTAAACCCTAAACACTAAACGTACACTAAACCCTAGACCCTAAACCCTAATTAACCCTAACCCTAACCCTACCCTAGGTGTAGCTAACCCTAAACCCTGAACCCTAATTAAACCCTACATATATATAGGCCAACGACACTTAATTGCGCATCAAGCAGGCGACCAACTAATTAGCGCTGATAAATTAATTAACTTGAATTTTGACAAGTTCTCGAATGAAAAACACGTACATTTGATTAAGTTGCCTCACAATATATATATAATTAGTGTGCATGCGCGCATGGCATACCTTGCATATCATTCGTGCATATATTTCAATATATATTTGAACATATTCTTGGGGATATATATATATTTCAATCTCTCTCTCTCGATCTATATATCGTTGGGGGCCAAGAAACACACTTATATATATGCATGCACTTTATGCGCAAAGGCGCGGGTGCCTCTAGCAATGTGTGTGTGCACTCGATCGATGATCCCTAAACCTTAAAACCCTAAAACCCTAATCCCTAATTATACCCTAAACGTACACCCTAAACACCCTAAACACTAAACCCTAAACTCTAAACACTACACCCTAAGCCCTAAACCCTAAACACTAAACCCTAAACCCTAACCCTGGACCCTAAACCCTAAACCCTAAACCCTAAATATATGTCAATCTCTCTCTAGATCTATATATCGTTGGTGGCCAAGAAACACACTTATATATACATATACGCATGCACTTTATGCGCAAAGGCGCGGGTGCCTCTAATAATTAATGTGTGTGTGCACTCGATCGATGATCCCTAAACCTTAAACCCTAAAACCCTAATCCCTAATTATACCCTAAACGTACATCGGCCCTAAACACCCTAAACACTAAACCCTAAACCCTAGACCCTAATCCCTAAACACTACACCCTAAACCCTAAACCCTAAACACTAAACCCTAAACCCTAACCCTAGACCCTAAACCCCAATTAACCCTAACCCTAAAACCCTAGCTAGATAACCCTAAACCCTAATTAAACCCTACATATATATATATAGGCCAACGACACTTAATTGTGCATCAAGCAGGCGACCAACTAATTAGCGCTGATAAATTAATTAACTTGAATTTCGACAAGTTCTCTCGAATGAAAACACATTTGATTAAGTTGCCTCATAATATATATACAATTAGTGTGCATGCGCGCATGGCATACCTTGCACATATCATTCGTGCATATATTTCAATATATATCTGAACATATTCTTGGGGATATATATATTTCAATCTCTCTCTCGATCTATATATCGTTGGTGGCTGATGTCTACGGGTGCTTCTATTCTTGTAGACAGTGTTGGGCCTCCAAGAGCAGAGGTTTGTAGAACAGCAGCAAGTTTCCCTTAAGTGGATCACCCAAGGTTTATCGAACTCAGGGAGGAAGAGGTCAAAGATATCCCTCTCATGCAACCCTGCAACCACAAAGCAAGAAGTCTCTTGTGTCCCCAACACACCTAATAGGTGCACTAGTTCGGCGAAGAGATAGTGAAATACAAGTGGTATGAATGAATATGAGCAGTAGTAATGTGGCGCTTGAGAAAAGTGCTTGCTGGCGTGCAGTTGATGGTAGTAATATTGCAGGAAGTAAAGATGCAGTAAAACAGTAAACAAGCAGCGATAGCAGTATTTAGGAACAAGGCGTAGGGATCATACTTTCACTAGTGGACACTCTCAACATTGATCACATAACAGAATAAATAAATAGATGCTAGACTCCACACCCTCTTGTTGGATGATGAACACCACTAACTGTGTAGGATTACACGAACCCTCAATGCCGGAGTTAACAAGCTCCACAATATTCAATGTTCATATTTAAATAACCTTAGAGTGCATGACAGATCAACATAACCAAACCAAGTACTAACATAGCATGCACACTGTCACCTTCACACTACGAAAGGAGGAATAGATCACATCAATACTATCATGGCAATAGTTAACTTCATAATCTACAGGAGATCACAATCATAGCCTACGCCAAGTACTACACGATGCACACACTGTCACCATTACACCGTGCAGGAGGAATAAACTACTTTAATAACATCACTAGAGTAGCACACAGATAAATTGTGATACAAAACACATTGCAATCATAAAGGGATATAAATAAGCACTTCACTATGCCATTCATAACAGTGAATAAGTATTCTGTGAAATATAGCCTAAGAGACCCACACGGTGCACACACTGTCACCTTTACACACGTGGGACAAGGAGTCTCCGGAGATCACATAAGTAAAATCCACTTGACTAGCATAATGACATCTAGATTACAAGCATCATCATATGAATCTCAATCATGTAAGGCAACTCATGAGATTATTGTATTGAAGTACATAGGAGAGAGATGAACCACATAGCTACCGGTACAGCCCCGAGCCTCGATGGAGAACTACTCCCTCCTCATGGGAGACAGCAGCGTTGGTGAAGATGGCGGTGGTGTTGATGGAGAAGCCTTCCGGGGGCACTTCCCCATCCCGGCGGCGTGCCGGAACAGAGACTCCTGTCCCCCAGATCTTGGCTTCACGATGGCGGCGGCTCTGGAAGGTTTTCTCTGGTTTCGTCGAACGTGGTAGGGTTTTCGCGATGGAGACTTTAAGTAGGCGGAAGGGCAAGGTCGGTGGAGTCCTGGTGGGGCCACACACTAGGCCGGCGCGGCCAGGGCTTGGGCCGCGCCGCCCTACTGTGTCCCCACCTCGTGGCCCCACTTCGTTTCCCCTTCGGACTTCTGGAAGCTTCGTGGAAAAATAGGACCCTGGGCGTTGATTTCGTCCGATTCCGAGAATATTTCCTTACTAGGATTTCTGAAACCAAAAACAGCAGAAAACAGCAACTGGCCCTTCGGCATCTCGTCAATAGGTTAGTTCCGGAAAACGCATAATAATGACATAAAGTATGCATAAAACATGTAGATATCATCAATAATGTGGCATGGAACATAAGAAATTATCGATACGTCGGAGACGTATCAGCATCCCCAAGCTTAGTTCCCGCTCGTCCCGAGCAGGTAAACGATAACAAAGATAATTTCTGGAGTGACATGCCATCATAACCTTGATCATACTATTGTAAGCATATGTAATAAATGCAGCGATCAAAACAATGGTAATGACATGAGTAAACAAATGAATCATAAAGCAAAGACTTTTCATGAATAGTACTTTCAAGACAAGCATCAATAAGTCTTGCATAAGAGTTAACTCATAAAGCAATAAATCAAAGTAAAGGTATTGAAGCAACACAAAGGAAGATTAAGTTTCAGCGGTTGCTTTCAACTTATAACATGTATATCTCATGGATAGTTGTCAATGCAAAGTAATATAACAAGTGCAATATGCAAGTATGTAGGAATCAATGCACAGTTCACACAAGTGTTTGCTTCTTGAGATGGAGAGAAATAGGTGAACTGACTCAACATAAAAGGTAAAAGAATGGTCCTTCAAAGAGGAAAGCATCGATTACTATATTTGTGCTAGAGCTTTTATTTTGAAAACATGAAACAATTTTGTCAACGGTAGTAATAAAGCATATGTATCATGTAAATTATATCTTACAAGTTGCAAGCCTCATGCATAGTATACTAGTAGTGCCCGCACCTTGTCCTAATTAGCTCGGATTACCAGGATTATCATCGCAATACACATGTTTTAACCAAGTGTCACAAAGGGGTACCTCTATGCCGCCTGTACAAAGGTCTAAGGAGAAAGCTCGCATTTGGATTTCTCGCTTTTGATTATTCTCAACTTAGACATCCATACCGGGACAACATAGACAACAGATAATGGACTCCTCTTTAATGCATAAGAATGTAGCAACAATTAATGTTCTCATATGAGATTGAGGATATATGTCCAAAACTGAAACTTCAACCATGATTCATGGCTTTAGTTAGCGGCCCAATGTTCTTCTCTAACATTATGCATGCTCTAACCATTTAATGAGTGGTAAATCTCCCTTACTTCAGACAAGACGAACATGCATAGCAACTCACATGATATTCAACAAAGAGTTGATGGCATCCCCAGGAGCATGGTTATCGCACAACAAGCAACTTAATAAGAGATAAAGTGCATAAGTCATATTCAATACCACAATAGTTTTTAAGGCTATTTTGTCCCATGAGCTATATATTGCAAAGGCGAATGATGGAAATTTAAAGGTAGCACTCAAGCAATTTACTTTGGAATGGCGGAGAAATACCATGTAGTAGGTAGGTATGGTGGACACAAATGGCATAGTGGTTGGCTCAAGGATTTTGGATGCATGAGAAGTATTCCCTCTCGATACAAGGTTTAGGCTAGCAAGGTTATTTGAAACAAACACAAGGATGAACCGGTGCAGCAAAACTCACATAAAAGACATATTGTAAACATTATAAGACTCTACACCGTCTTCCTTGTTGTTCAAACTCTTTACTAGAAATTATCTAGACTTTAGAGAGACCAATTATGCAAACCAAATTTTAGCAAGCTCTATGTATTTCTTCATTAATAGGTGCAAAGTATATGATGCAAGAGCTTAAACATGAGCACAACAATTGCCAAGTATCAAATTATTCAAGACATTTTAGAATTACTACATGTAGCATTTCCCGATTCCAACCATATAACAATTTAACGAAGAAGATTCAACCTTCGCCATGAATACTATGAGTAAAGCCTAAGGACATATTTGTCCATATGCAACAGCGGAGCGTGTCTCTCTCCCACACAAGCATTTATTCAAACAAAAACAAAAACAAACAGACGCTCCAAGTAAAGTACATAAGATGTGACCGAATAAAAATATAGTTTCAAGAGAAGAAACCTGATAAGTTGTCGATGAAGAAGGGGATGCCTTGGGCATCCCCAAGCTTAGATGCTTGAGTCTTCTTGAAATATGCAGGGATGAACCACGGGGGCATCCCCAAGCTTAGACTTTTCACTCTTCTTGATCATAGTATATCATCCTCCTCTCTTGACCCTTGAAAACTTCCTCCACACCAAACTCGAAACAACTCATTAGAGGGTTAGTGCATAATCAAAAATTCACATGTTCAGAGGTGACACAATCATTCTTAACACTTCTGGACATTGCCCAAAGCTTCTGAAAGTTAATGGAACAAAGAAATCCATTCAACATAGCAAAAGAGGCAATGCGAAATAAAAGGCAGAATCTGTCAAAACAGAACAGTCCGTAAAGACGAATTTTAAAGTGGCACCAGACTTGCTCAGATGAAAAATCTCAAATTGAATGAAAGTTGCGTACATATCTGAGGATCAAGCACGTAAATTGGCAGATTTTTCTGAGTTATCTACAGAGAATTCTGCCCAGATTTGTGACAGACAGAAATCTGTTTCTGCGCAGTAATCCAAATCTAGTATCAACCTTGCTATCAAAGACTTTACTTGGCACAACAATGCAATAAAATAAGATAAGGAGAGGTTGCTACAGTAGTGACAACTTCCAAGACTCAAATATAAAACAAAGTACTGTAGTAAAAAAAACACATGGGTTATCTCCCAAGAAGTTCTTTCTTTATAGCCATTAAGATAGGCTCAGCAATTTTAATGATGCTCGCGCAAGAAATAAGAGTTGAAGCAAAAGAGAGCATCAAGAAGAAAATTCAAAACACATTTAAGTCTAACATGCTTCCTATGAAAAGGGATCTTGTGAATAAACAAGTTCATGAAGAGCAAAGTAACAAGCATAGGAAGATAAAACCAGTGTAACTTCAAAAATTTCCGCATATAGAGAGGTGTTTTAGTAACATGAAAATTTCTACAGCCATATTTTCCTCTCTCATAATAATTTTCAGAGACATCATGAACAAACTCAACAATATAAGTATCACATAAAGCATTCTTATTCACATGCATAAAAGTATCATTACTCTCCACATAAGCATAATCAATTTTATTAGTTGTAGTGGGAGCAAATTCAACAAAGTAGCTATCATTATTATTCTCATCATCAAATATAGGAGGCATATTGTAATCATAATTGAGCTTATCCTCCATAGTAGGCGGAACCAAAAGACCACTATCATTATAATCATCATATATGGGAGGCATATCATAATCAACATAAACTTTCTCCTCAATACCCGGAGGGCTAAAGAGATCATTTTCATCAAAACCGACCTCCCCAAGCTTAAATTCTTCCATAGTATTAGCAACAATGGTGTTCAAAGCATTCATACTAATAACATTCCCATTAGCATGCATAAGTTCCATGGGTTTTTAAATTTTCTCTTCAAACACATCATGTCCTAATTCAAGATAAAGTTCATAAAGATCTCTCATTTTGTTGTTGTCTTCCATTAAGCCTTACTAGTGTAAAACAAGAGACAAAAAGATGCAATTGCAGGATCTAAAGGAAATAGCTTCGAGTACTTACAACGGCGAAAATAGCTTAGTAGCCGAGATCCGGAGTGTGAGTACCTTTTACCTTTCCTCCCCGGCAACGGCGCCAGAAAAGTGCTTGATGTCTACGGGTGCTTCTATTCTTGTAGACAGTGTTGGGCCTCCAAGAGCAGAGGTTTGTAGAACAGCAGCAAGTTTCCCTTAAGTGGATCACCCAAGGTTTATCGAACTCAGGGAGGAAGAGGTCAAAGATATCCCTCTCATGCAACCCTGCAACCACAAAGCAAGAAGTCTCTTGTGTCCCCAACACACCTAATAGGTGCACTAGTTCGGCGAAGAGATAGTGAAATACAAGTGGTATGAATGAATATGAGCAGTAGTAACGGCGCCAGAAAAGGGCTTGGTGGCGTGCAGTTGATGGTAGTAATATTGCAGGAAGTAAAGATGCAGTAAAACAGTAAACAAGCAGCGATAGCAGTATTTAGGAACAAGGCCTAGGGATCATACTTTCACTAGTGGACACTCTCAACATTGATCACATAACAGAATAAATAAATAGATGCTAGACTCCACACCCTCTTGTTGGATGATGAACACCACTAACTGTGTAGGATTACACGAACCCTCAATGCCGGAGTTAACAAGCTCCACAATATTCAATGTTCATATTTAAATAACCTTAGAGTGCATGACAGATCAACATAACCAAACCAAGTACTAACATAGCATGCACACTGTCACCTTCACACTACGAAAGGAGGAATAGATCACATCAATACTATCATAGCAATAGTTAACTTCATAATCTACAAGAGATCACAATCACAGCCTACGCCAAGTACTACACGATGCACACACTATCACCATTACACCGTGCAGGAGGAATAAACTACTTTAATAACATCACTAGAGTAGCACACAGATAAATTGTGATACAAAACACATTGCAATCATAAAGGGATATAAATAAGAACTTCACTATGCCATTCATAACAGTGCATAAGTATTCTGTGAAATATAGCCTAAGAGACCCACACGGTGCACACACTGTCACCTTTACACACGTGGGACAAGGAGTCTCCGGAGATCACATAAGTAAAATCCACTTGACTAGCATAATGACATCTAGATTACAAGCATCATCATATGAATCTCAATCATGTAAGGCAGCTCATGAGATTATTGTATTGAAGTACATAGGAGAGAGATGAACCACATAGCTACCGGTACAGCCCCGAGCCTCGATGGAGAACTACTCCCTCCTCATGGGAGACAGCAGTGTTGGTGAAGATGGCGGTGGTGTTGATGGAGAAGCCTTCCGGGGGCACTTCCCCGTCCCGGTGGCGTGCCGGAACAGAGACTCCTGTCCCCCAGATCTTGGCTTCGCGATGGCGGCGGCTCTGGAAGGTTTTCTCTGGTTTCGTCGA
The DNA here is from genome assembly GCF_019359855.2 of Lolium perenne. Taxonomy (NCBI): domain Eukaryota; kingdom Viridiplantae; phylum Streptophyta; class Magnoliopsida; order Poales; family Poaceae; genus Lolium; species Lolium perenne. The sequence goes on from NC_067244.2 coordinate 207,950,157, forward strand.
ACGTGGTAGGGTTTTCGTGACGGAGACTTTAAGTAGGCGGAAGGGCAAGGTCAGTGGAGTCCTGGTGGGGCCACACACTAGGCCGGCGCGGCCAGGGCGTGGGCCGCGCCGCCCTACTGTGTCCCCATCTCGTGGCCCCACTTCGTTTCCCCTTCGGACTTCTGGAAGCTTCGTGGAAAAATAGGACCCTGGGCGTTGATTTCGTCCGATTCCGAGAATATTTCCTTACTAGGATTTCTGAAACCAAAAACAGCAGAAAACAGCAACTGGCCCTTCGGCATCTCGTCAATAGGTTAGTTCCGGAAAACGCATAATAATGACATAAAGTATGCATAAAACATGTAGATATCATCAATAATGTGGCATGAAACATAAGAAATTATCGATACGTCGGAGACGTATCAGTGGCCAAAAAACACACTTATATACGCATGCACTTTTATGCGCAAAGGCGCGGGTGCCTCTAATAATGTGTGTGTGCACTCGATCGATGATCCCTAAACCTTAAACCCTAAAACCCTAATCCCTGATCCCTAATTAAACCCTAAACATACACCCTAAACGCCCTAAACACTAAACCCTAAACCCTAGCTAGACCCTAAACCCTAAACACTAAACCCTAAACACTAAACCCTAAACACTAAACCCTAAACACTAAACGTACACTAAACCCTAGACCCTAAACCCTAATTAACCCTAACCCTACCCTAGGTGTAGCTAACCCTAAACCCTAAACCCTAATTAAACCCTTCATATATATATATAGGCCAACGAACTTAATTGCGCATCAAGTAGGCAACCAACTAATTAGCGCTGATAAATTAATTAACTTGAATTTTGACAAGTTCTCGAATGAAAAACACGTACATTTGATTAAGTTGCCTCACAATATATATATATATAATTATATATATATATAATTAGTGTGCATGCATGGCCTACCATGCATGCATTCATGCATATATATATTTTAATATATGTTTGAACATATTCTTGGGGATTTGAATCTCTCTCTCCCGATCTATATATCGTTTGTGGCCAAAAACACAAACATATATACGCATGCACTTTATGCGCTAAAGGCGCGGGTGCCTCTAATATATAATGTGTGTGCGCACTCGATCGATATATGATCCCTAAACCTTAAACCCTAAAACCCTAAAACCCTAATCCCTAAACCCTAGCTAAACATCCTAATTAAACACCCTAGACCCTAAACCCTAACCCTAACACCCATGCCATACTTAAAACACATAACCCCTAGACCCTAAACACTAAACCCTAAACCATAACCCCTAGCTAACCCTAATCCCTAACAATCCTAATCCTAATGACCCTAGACCCTAGACCCTAATACCTAAACCCAAACCCTAATCCTAAACCCCAAACCCTATAAACCCTAAACCCTAGCTCTAGCTATATATATATATATATAGGCCCCAAACGACACTTAATTGCACATCACGCTGGCCAGGGGGGCTTCGCGGTCCTCTAAATTAAGTGTGACATTAACCCTAACTAAACCATATATATATAACTAACCCGTCCTAGCTAATCAAACCTGGCTACTTAATTAAAACACATAACCCCAAACTATACTAACTATAACCCGATCTAATAAAAACCTGCTCTCTATATATATAGCTAGCTAGCAAACCCTAGATTAACCCCAATTAATATATATGGCCTATATCGATCATGTATGATCGAACATCCCTGAGATTCATTCATTAATTAATTATATAATTAGCGCTGATAAATTAATTAACTTGAATATATTGACAAGTTCTCGAATGAAAACACACACTTTGATTAAGTTGCCTCACAATATATATATATATAATTAGTGTGCATGCATGCATGGCCTACCATGCATGCATATATATATATATATATATCAACGCGGATTTGCTACCACCATGGCTAGCTATGCACCCCTTCTTTGCCACTAGATAAAGGGAGCATATCTTTTGAATGGCCATGATGGAAATAGCTGGTGATTGGTATCTTTCACGGTTGCTCTATCGCCGTTTGGAAACTTTAGCCACTAGTGTGTTACTAGCTGTAGTAAAGAAAGTGACTTTCGTTTTGGCATACAGAAACTGCAAGTTCAATTGTTGGGTTGCAAGTCTGAACTGCGTTTGTAATTACAGTTTTTCTTGGCACTCGTTTTGGCATTTTTCTTGGCACTCGTTTTGGCATTTCTCACCGGCAGTCGTTTTGGCATTTCTGCCCATTGTTCTCTGAAACTGCTTCCTCTATTTCCTTGTACAGCTCACGTTTCTGAGGAACAGCCATACAAAGTGCATGGGTAAAGCTATGGTCGGTTCCATTGTCCACAGAAACAAGTTCAATTGTTGGGTTGCAAGTCCAAACTAATCTCAAGCCTGACCCGATCCCATCTACTGCCTACTTGGATTTGTAAACTACCAAACAAATGGCAGGTACACGGTGCCATTTTCAAACGTTAGCCAGCTGTACCAACGAAAATGACATAGCAAGGACCATAGGATTACTGTCGAAACTGCGTTTGAAACTACCGTTCTCATTGGCGTCCGTTTTGACATGTTAAACCTGCTGCTTCCTCCCTTTCCTTGTATGGCGCATATTACAGATGAAATGGACTGACATAGCAAGGAGCATGGGATTACCATCGAAACTGCATTTGAAACTACCGTTCTCATTGGCGTCCGTTTTGACATGTTGAACCTGCTTGCTTCCTTTCCTTGTATGGCGCATATTACAGATGAAATGGACAGAGTATTGAGCATGCATTCGACCCTTGAAACTGCATTTCATATGAATCTTGAAACCCACCATGATTAGTGCATGCCATATGAACAACCATGCAGAGTGTTGTGGCGTCAGCTGGCAATGCAATGTCATACGACCAGGGCTCGAGTAGTCAAGTGCAGCTTCTGTTTCTCTTGTTATTTCTCTGCACCCGTTCAAATTGCAACTAAAATGACCGTTCTACTGGACATTTTTGTTGACAAGTGTAACTGTCACCATTTAGCTCACCTCGTTGGTTTGACCACTGAAATAGACAAGAATTGCAACTGAAACAGCCGTTCTACTGGATGTTTCGTTGGCACGGGGTTCATAAAAACAAGTGCTGTATTTTTTTTGTTCTGGCAATGTTATAATGAACTAACATGTGTTAGTACAATGATCTGGTTTGTGTGGTGAGCTAACGTAAAAGACACCTAAAATGCACTTTGACTGGACCATTCATACTGAAGCACTCAATCCCTCAAAAAATAATCTGATCTACGGCTCTTTAAAAATATTGAAGCATACAAGTTGATCTTTATTGCTCCATATGTGTGCACAGGCTTCTGCCTAAACTTTTTGCCGATTATGGCTATGAGCTTGCAGAGAGGGGGCGCATCTTGGCGCGGCAGGATATCTTGTAGAGCACCACCCTGCCCTTCACGTCGTCGGGGAGGGATCCGCAGCCGCAGTCGTCCAGGTTGATGTTGGCGCCGGGGAACACGAGTGGGAGCTGGTGCTCGACGGTGTTGTTCCGCAGTTGGAACAACGACTCGTCATCGAGCTCCTACCCGTTAAGCCGTTGCCGAGTTTGATGGTGGTGCGGATCGCATGGTTTGTGGTACCGGCCGCGACCGTGAGCATCCACGATGCTCTGTTGTGCACGGAGCCGATGGTCGGCGCGGCAATGCCAGCTGCGGCGTTGACGAAGAGGCTGCTCTCCGTGGCGATGGCGATGAAGTCGTAGCTGAACTGCGCGTCGTCAGACGCGTCGACGGAGAAGGAGATCACGTTGACGCCATCCTTTACCGCGGCGTCGAGCCTAGCATGATCTCCATGATGGACACCACGCACACAAATAACTGCTTCTTTTATAGCCTAAAATTTGCTTGGTCGGATGGTTTGGTTGATGTGTTGAGCCAGCATGACATACACTGAAGTTGGCATTCGTTTGGACCATTAAATATACACTTTGGTTGGACATGGGATTGGCGACTTGGCGTTCAAAATGACCTGCAAAAGGTGGTGTGCTAGCTGGATACATGACGCTCTTGATACAACGGCGTTGGAAACTTCCGTTAAACATCCATGCTCTCGCGGCAGGATTCCATGCTCCATATAGCACATCCTACGGCTGGATGAGGGTGCATAGCTAGCCATGCGGGTAGCCCACTATTATATATATATATATATATATATATATATATATATATATATATATATACCAGCACTATTCTGCAACCGGTTGCAGAATAATATTCTGAGCACCGACTTGAACTTCCCTGGACACGAGGTTGTACTTCCCGGATAACAGGGTTCAACTTTCTGTCGAACTTACCTGAACTTCCCGTTTTCTTCAGAGGTAATAATTATACCTCGTGTTTCTCAACCATTTGTCGGAACCATGCAAATGATATACCGTTGGATAGATAATGAAAAACCGCAACTTTTTCATGTTCACACTTTTCCCAGATTTTGTACGGTTTAAATTCAATTTTGAAAATACAAAAACGTTTCTATATGGCCATAAAACGAACTTTTAGTTCGATTTTCAAATCGCTTATCCAAATGATGCAAATAATATACCGTTGGATAGATAATGAAATTTCGCAATTATTTCATGTTTTATGTTTTTGCAAATTCTGTATGGTTTTTGCATACTTTTGAAAATACATAAATTCGGACGTATTCAAAAACGGGCGGACAGTAAGTTGGACGAATTTTTTCAACCGCTTATCGGAATGATGCAAATGATATGGCGTTGGAAAGCTATGGAGTAGGCGCAACTTTCTCATTCACATTGTTTTCTCCAATTCTTTACAGTTTAAGAGAATAAATCGAATTACTGTCCGCCCGTTTTATGTGACGGGCACCGAACGATTGTCCCGCGATTTCCATGCGGTATATTTAAACAATGGAGATGATATACGGTTGGAAAGGTGTCAAAATGGCGCATCTTTTTGGTATCTACCATTTTTGCCAAATCTGAATAGTTTAAAACTAATTTTGGAAGTTTTGAAATCATGTTTTCGGTATACTTTGCGAGATAATGATTTGAATTTGATGGACTAGATCCAGTTATTTGTTCTAAAATGTTGTATGTAATGAAATTAGACATATATTCTACCATATAAAGCTTTTGGTGACAATGATTTAAGTGGTTGGTGATCAAATCGACAAGATTTGCACAATAGATTTCCGCCCCGTAAAAACAGAGCACTGAACTTCCCTCGACATGAACTTGTACTTATCGGGCAATGCGGTTGTACTTCTCGGTGCGGTTTCATGATAGTGTTCAGTAAAACAACTATAATTCATGTATTTTCTTTGGACACTTTGTAGTTCCTATAATTACAACTTGTACTTCATGTAGTCTATGCTTGTACTTCCCGGAATCACTGCTTGTACTTCCTCGCGGATGATGTAATCATTTTGTTTTTTCGACATTTGGATTTTGCCGGTTTTCTTATACTTCCTATATTAAGTGCATGTACTTCATGTAGTCTCCGCTTGAACTTCTCTAAATCACCGCTTGTACTTCCATGAAGATGACGAGATTATTTTGTTTTTTCTACATTTGGTTTTTAATTAATTTTCTTGTATTTCCTATATATAGTGGTTGTACTGCTCGTGTAGAATGGTTGTACTTATCGGGATCGCTGCTTGTACTTCCTCGCGAATGATGGGAATATTTTGTTTTTTATACATTTGGTTTTTACTCGTTTTGTTGTACTTCCGATATTAAGTCGATGTACTGCTCATGTCGAATGGTTGTACTTCTCGTCATCAAATGTTTGAACTTCTTCGCGGATGATGGGATTATTTTGTTTTTTCTACATTTGGATTTTGTCGGTTTTCTTGTACTTTCTATAGTAAGTTGTTGTCCTGCTAATGTCGAATGGTTGTACTTCTCATCGTCAAGTATTTGAACTACCTCACGGATTACGAGATTTTTTTTGTACATTTGGATTTTATCAAGTTATTTGTGGTTCCTATAATAAGTGGTTGTACTGCTCGTGTCGAATAGTTTTTTTTAAGTGAACTTTTATACTTCTCGAACGAGGTTTTTGTACTTTCGGGAGCCGAAATGTGTAATTCTCCAACTTTTGTCTATATACTTCCCCACAAAACATTTTTTTTTTCTCACGAGGATTGTGAACTTCCAAACATGTATTTCTCCAACTTGTTCCTTTGTACTTGATGGAATTGTTTTTCTTTTCTTTTTCTTGATAAATAATTTTAACCTAAGTATGGACATGTATATTTTGACAAATATGTTTAGCCCAAGCATTATCTGTACTTTCTCCATATAAATAGTTGTACTGCTAGCGTTGAATGAGTGTACTTAAACTGAGTACTTACCATGTTGTTTCTTTCGCACCTTTATAGTACTACTATGGTGTGTACTTCCTCCGTATAAATAGTTGTATTGTGTAACAACGCGGTCTCCTCGCTGCGGTAGGGGTATAGGAGGGGCGGCGCCCTCCTTGCGTCGGTGGGTCCGTGAGGCTCGTGGTCCGTGCAGTAGGGGTATAGGAGGGACAGGTCTGGCTGCCTGAGGAAGAACGTCGCGACAGAGGTGGGCTGGTCCGGCGGCGTGACGAGTGACATGGGCATACCCTTCGGGTACCCATTATTACTATACCTGGCTCGGCCCAATATGGAGAAGACCCAATATGGAGAAGGCCCAACAAGACAACCCGAAGAAGTAGTCGACTAGGACTCTTGTAAAACCCTAGGCTGGTTGCATATATAAAGCTAGCCAGGGCACCCGAAATAGGGGGAAGAAATAGACAATAGATAGACAACATAGCTCCGTCTATGGCGGCACCCTGTAAACACATCTATGATCATATACTGGATTGCTAGCAGCACGTAGGGATCCTCCGCCGAGGGGACCCGAAGCTGGGTACGTCGTGTGCCTAATCTCGTCCCCGGAATCTCCATCGTCGCTCTCCCGAAACCCTAGTCTACAATACGTAGGCATTGCCGAGGTATTCCCTCGTCAATTGGCGCCGTCTGTGGGAATCGCGGCGATTGGATTTTGTCATCCGGGCGGGATCCTTCTACGTTATCGGCAAATTAGGCATTGCCAAGGTATTCCCTCGTCAATTGCCGAGATTGCCGATCGTCTTCAACCTCGTTCTGGCCCGTGTAAGCTAGCACGGAGGTTTTCATATTCTTCGTACAAATCAATCTGGACGCAAGGCATGGACCAAAAGAAGTGGTACGCAAGGCGCACACAGATGTGTCTCTTCCAGGGGCAAGCACGTGCTTCGTCAAGCAAAACGCGACAAGCAAAACGCGTAATCTCCAGCACTTCAATCGGTAACATGTTCTTTTCATTGTTTAATTCACTATATGGCAATCATTTGTTGCACGCACTAGCCCTCTGGCTCTACTAGTACATTCCCTGATTAAAAGTCATGTCTGCACATACGTTTGCTTGAACTCAATATTTAACTATTTATGAATACTAACTCTCGATGTACGTATTCATGTATGAGCAATACCTAAAAATTGAGAGAAAGCGGGGCTGACTATACTCAGTCGAAGGGACCGCGACTCGGTTGCACACTTCTCCAACATCCTCGGATGCTCACCCATCGTAGATCCGCCGCATCAGCTGCGTTCTCTTCATCGTTTGCTACTCCCCTTACATTCGATACAAAAATATCAGGTGCTATATTTCCAATTAAGTACTATTTATTTATTTGGCCAAATATTTTCGGCTTGCACTATTATTTGTGCGTAAGTTTTTTGCGCCGCAATATAACTGCAGATTGAAACAAAGCTTCGACTGCTCGGTCGACCATGCCCGCCATGGCGCACTAGTCTTACTCGGGGGTTCGCCGACCATAGACCCGACATCACGGACCGATATATTCGGGTGCTTGCCCGTCCTCTTCATCAACTATCTCTAGCCGCATTACTATTTCGACTGCGCCCGCCATATGGACTATCTTTAGTGGCGAAACTATTTCGACTGCGCTTTCTTCATCAACTACTTCCGGTCAGACGCCGTGCAACTTCATCGACCGCATCTGCCACACGAGCTGCTTTCACGTTGGCTCCGCCGCACACGATAATAAAGCTAAGTGTTCCTCTTTTAAAGTTAATTATTATTTACTTTCGCCGCACCCGAATACTCGGGGGCTGCATCATTACATCATTCGAGAAGATTCACCTAACACTCAGGGCTGTGCCATTTCTTCGTTACCGCAAATATACTCGGTTGCTTGGTGAATTTTCTTTCTTCGGCTCTAGATATATCTCCTTCGGCTCAGTGGATTTATTTTCGGCTTAGTGAAATTACCTTCTTCGGCTCAGTAGATTTATTTTCGGCTTACTAGATTGATTTTCTTCGGGTTATCATTAGTTTCCTCTAATATAATACTACCCGGCGGATTTCCGGGTCAGTGGATTTATAATCAATGATTATTACTGGATTTATTTCTTCGGGTCAATGAATTTATTCGGATTCATCTATATGGTTATTACTGGTTTACTCTTATACAATACTACCCGACGTGTTTCCGGGTCAATGGACTCATCTTCTATGGTTATTAGTGGAACTATTTTCTTCGGGTCAATGGATTCACCCTCTATAATATCAACGGATTCATCTTCTATGGTTATTACTGGATTCTTCGGTTCAATGGATTCATCCTCTATGATATCGGCGGATTCCTCTTCAATATATGCTTTATATTTAATGGTGTCATCTTCAATATGGATTCATCTTAAATACTTCATCTTGGATTCATCTTCATGGACTCATATTATATTATTGACAATGGCTTCATCCTAAATGGCTTCACCTTGTATGACGCCGCGATTCCGTCAAATTCTTTCGACATCATGGCTAACACTCGGGAGCTCAATCATAACTTTGCCTTGGGTCGCAACTGCGACACAACATCTAAGTAACAATCATAATGTCACCCCAGCAGCGCTCGGGGGCTCGGCTATCTCTTCATCAACAATTTGGTGGTATCAAATTTCGCTAATTCGGTGGTTTCTACTTCGGCTCGACTATTTCGCTGCACTCGAAGACCTCCATCGCGCATCGACTCCGTTGTGCTCAATAAGCTAAGTGTTCCTTTATTTCACATAAAGTTGATTATCATTTACTTTTGCCGCACCCGATACTCGGGGGCTGCGCGGCATATATTCACTTTACATATCATTGAATCTGAGCATCTGACACCGCATGGGAAAAAGAGAGTCAAGGAAAAGATAGAAAAAGTTTGTTTATTTGTGCAGGAGAAAGCAAAATTCAAAGTATATAAGAGAGAACCCGACGAAATTGTTTTCAAAATAGAAGTCGACGAAATCTTCTTCAAGAAGGAACCCGACGAAATCAAAAGAGTACCCGATGAAATCTTCCTCAAGGATGAACCCGATGAAATCTTGAGAGAACCCGACAAATTATCTTCAAGGAGGTCCCGAAAAATTATCCTCAGGAAGGACCCGAAGAATTGTCCTCAGGAAGGACCCGAAGAATTATCCTCAGGAAGGACCCGAAGAATTGTCCTCAGGAAGGACCCGAAGAATTGTCCTCAAGTCAGGACCCGAAGAATTGTCCTCAGGGAGGACCCGAAGAATTAGGGAGGACCCGAAGAAATTTTCCTGAAGGAGGAACTCGACAAAATTATCATCAAGGAGGAACCAAAACAAAAAAAAAAGAGAGAGAGAAAAGAGGACAGACAAATCTTTGGGTCCATTGACTCGTCATTTGTTCCGAACAAGAGTATCAGCGATGTGCCTGCCGACAATATAGAAGAACCCAATATATGCGGCTGTCTCATCACGCCCGAGAAAAATATAGCAGAACCCGCAAAATGGGTCATTGCATTAGCCGAACAAAGCACTTGACAAAATATTCTCAGAGCGCCAAAGTCGCGAACAATCTCTGAATGCCGCAAAACTCTGCGAAGGTAAGACCCCAGGTCCGTCCTGTGTGGCGTGGCATCGCCAAAGACTGCGCTCTGCTACTTTTTTCCACATCAACAGATGTGAAGAAATATCCCAGCGGACGCGCTGTGGACCCGATAAAACATGACTGGGACTCGACAGAATGGTAAGACCTTAAGCGACACCTGTCGAGTTTACACCAGTATCCCGAGATCATGTCCGGGGACGTGATCTTGAAGTAGGTTTTTGCGGATTGCCACTAGAGCAGTTAACTAGTACCTGATCCGTCAGATGAACTAGCCCCAACTACCATTATCCCTGTATAATATAGATATCGATGTCAAATAAAAATAGCAACGGCCTGGATTCGATAAAAAGAGGGGCTGCGCCAAGTTCTTTATCGAGTAGTACAACTTGAGCCTATGCCTAGGTGCAAGCACCTGTTCATAGGCTCGGGGGCTACTCTTATCGAGAGCATTGTTCATTCTCCCGACAAGATACAAGAGGAAAAATTATGGAGTCGAATAAAAGCAAGTTGAGCCTACACCCAAGTGCAAACACTTGGCTGTAGCCTCGGGGGCTACTCCCATCGGGAGCGCTGGTCGCGCACCCGATAGAAAATAACTTCGACAGCATCTACGGCAATTAAGGTTTGTAGACTCAACTCGATTCTACGACTCGAGTGGAGCCTACTCCCATCGGGAGCATATGGATTTCATCAAGTCCTCCAGAAATATAGTTAAAGTTCTTCATCGAGTAGTACAACTTGAGTCTATGCCCAAGTGCAAGCACTTGTCCATAGACTCGGGGGCTACTCCTATCGGGAGCGCTGGTCGCGCACCCAATAATTTCGAGAAACGTCGACATCATCTATGCTACACAAGATCTACGACATGGACCTCGCCTTGTATTTTCTTCGACTTCGGAGATGGTTATGCTTGGAGTTTCTACGCAAGTCTTCGACTTCCCTATAAACTCGGGGGCTACTGACATGGGCATACCCTTCGGGTACCCATTATTACTATACCTGGCTCGGCCCAATATGGAGAAGACCCAATATGGAGAAGGCCCAACAAGACAACCCGAAGAAGTAGTCGACTAGGACTCTTGTAAAACCCTAGGCTGGTTGCATATATAAAGCTAGCCAGGGCACCCGAAATAGGGGGAAGATATAGACAATAGATAGACAACATAGCTCCGCCTATGGCGGCACCCTGTAAACACATCTATGATCATATACTGGATTGCTAGCAGCACGTAGGGATCCTCCGCCGAGGGGACCCGAAGCTGGGTACGTCGTGTGCCTAATCTCGTCCCCGGAATCTCCATCGTCGCTCTCCCGAAACCCTAGTCTACAATACGTAGGCATTGCCGAGGTATTCCCTCGTCAACGAGGACCACGACGGGAGATGGGTCCGGCGGTGCGAGGAGCCGAGGAGGACCACGGTAGGTGCATCTGACCAGTAGTCCCGCGGGCGACGCATGGTTCTAGGGAGCTACGGAGGCCGTCTATGCAGGGATGCGAGGGCGGCCACCGAGCGGGATATGGGGGACGTCGGAGCTCCTAGACATCACATGGAGGTTGGGGTGGGCACGCAAGGCCCGGGCCATCCGCGCGATGTCAGTTCGGCGCACGACGATGGCTGGATTTCATGACGGCGTGCGAGAGGTCACCGGCGCGGAAAAGGGGCGCGACCTCGGAGAGGAACGGGGCGCGGCCGCCGGGGAGCGAACGGGATGCAGCGGCCGGCCAGGGAACGGGCTCCATCGGGAGGTTGGGGATGATGGGTTGGTCGAGTGGGCTTTTTCACTTCTCGGGTCGTTTATTTACAGTGCATCGAGTCCTTATATACTCGGAAAGATGCTCAAAATATTATTCTAAACACCGGTTCAGAATAGTGCGACTAAGAAGGTTGTACTTCGCAGACTACAAGGTTGTGCTGCCGAGACTAGAAAAATTGTACTTCCTTATCGTTTATCCTATAGATTTTTAACATGATATGATGACAAATAGAGAAGGTTGATTTGTACAAGTTGAACCAAAAAACACTACATGAATACTGTCAGTTGAACATAAGTGATTCTTCTTCAATCGAAGGTGGACTAAAAAAGAAGGTGCCATTAATATTCAAAGAAAAAAATAAAAGAAGGGTGCCGTCTTGCTCCATGCGCCGGAGAGGATGTTATCAAAATAATCGGTTGAAATAGAATGCATGTCATATTGCATTTTGTAGACCTTTCAAGGAGATACTGCAGCAGAAATTTATTCATGGTTGCACTCTGAAATCAAACAGCTGTTATAAATACTACTCCGTACATGAATTTGAAGATAAAGAAGAGCACTTGTATCTTTTTTTTCGCGGGTAAGAGCACTTGTATCTGCCACTGCTGGCAATCGTTATAAGAAAAAATATGCGCACTTTTTCCAGTTTCTTGTACCATGCTCACTGATTTAGCACACGCTGCAAACCTGAACCCTTAGACAATTAATTCCACATAATGAAAAGGGTATCATATGAGGAGAGGAATATTAAATCATCTCACTGTTTCATTTCAGGAACGGATGGTCATTGCGAAGCAACAATATTCTTGAGAATAACCCCGACATATGAAAAAAAAATATAGTAGCAACCAGCACGACAGTATAGTGCCTTCTCCCGGTAAGCACGGGCAAAAGCTGTGGCGAATCCAACTCCAATTATCAGACGAGCAAAGATAATCAAATGTAGCGCTCATAAAACAATCAGTTCTTGACACTCCAAATAGTAATACGTATTACAAAAAGTACAAGCTGATGCATACCGGAAGTGCAGGTTGATACCTAACAAAAGTTCATGTAAAAGATCAAACAAGAAAGGTACACTGCAATCTGAAACAAACTAGCATCGCAGAACACACTAAGTCTGGCCGCGCGCGTGGGCCAGGGCTTGCCGCCGGCGGGGGATGCGGGGCTGGCCGCTTGAGGCGGATTTGGCGGCGGCGCACTGGCCCTCCAGGCGGCGGCGCGTGGGGCCTCTAGCCTGGCGGAGCGGTGGCTCTCCAAGCGGCGGCGCGGGGCCCGTCCAGGTGGCGGTGGGGGTAGCCAGCGGCGATGGAGGTGGGGATGTGCCGGCGGCGCGAGGTCCATCCAGGGCAGCTGTGGAGGTGGCCGGCGGCGGTTGCCGGGGTTGGGGGAGGAGGAGGCGGTCCTTGCTGGGATCGGGTGAGGCGGCGGCGGCGGTGCTTGCTGGGGCTGGGGCCGCGGCAGGCGGCGGTTGCCGGGGTCGGGGGAGGAGGAGGCGGTGCTTGCTGGGATCGGTTGAGGCGGCGGCGGTGCTTGCTGGGGCTGGGGCCGCGGCAGGCGGCGGTTGCCGGGGTCGGGGAGGAGGCCGCGTTGCTTGCGAGGCGGCGGCGGTGCTTGCTGGGGCCGGGGCGCGGCAGGCCGCGGCGGCGGTTACCGGGGAGAGCAGGCGGGGCGGTGGTTGCCGATGCGGGGAAGCTGGTGGCGATGGGATCGAGCGGGTCGGGGGGGGAGTGGGTGGTTTTTTTTTAAAACGGGACGGGATCGATCGGTGCGGTCCCTATATGGGCCGGTGATGCTCAGAATAATATTCTGAGCACCGGTTTCATAATAGTGCAACCCTATATATATATATATATATATATATATATATATATATATATATATATATATATATATTTGAACATTCTTGGCGATTTCAATAATCTCTCATCTCTATCTCTCTCTTTATCGATTGGTGTGGCCAGCGCAACGACACACATTATGCTTGCACTTTACGCGCAAAGGCGGGTGCCTCTAATAGTGCATGTCTGTGCACACTCGATCGATCTAGCTAGAGTTTTGATTAATTGTGTAGCACACTAATAAAAAAGTTGTAATTTAATTCACAACAAGTTATAATTAACCCTAACACATAAACCCTCTAAATAAACCATAAAACCCTACATAGCTAGCTATAGGCCAACGACGACCCTTAATTGCACATTAAGCAGGCCAGGGGTCCTCGCGGTCCTCTAATTAAATATATGTGCCATTAACCCTAAACCCTAAACCGTATATATATAGAAAACTAACCTTAGCTAATCAAACCCTCGTTAAAACACATAACCCCAAGCTAATTAATAACCCAATAATCTAATAAAACCTTGCTATATATATAGCTTGTAAACCCTAGATTATATAACCCCAATTAATATATGGTCTATATCGATCATATATATATATAGACATTATTGGGATTCATTAATTATATAATAAGTACTGATAATTCAATTAATTAACTTGAATTTTGACAAGGTCTGAAATGAAAACACACTTTAATTAATTTGCCTCACAATATATATAATTAATATGCATGCATGGCCTAACCATGCATGCTTATATATGTGTTTAATTTGGGGATTTCAATCGCTCTCTCGCCGCTCTCTCGTTGGTGGCCAATAACACACACATGCACTTTGTGCGCAAAGGCATGTGCCTCTAATAATGTGTGCGCAGTCGATCGATCTAGTTTTGATTAATCATAGCACACAAATAAAGAAGTTGTATTTGAATCCACACAACCCTAATCTAAAACACATAGCCCCTAACATGGCCTAATTAATTGACTCCTTCTCTCTAGCTAATTAGTGGAAATTGCACAAAATCAAAAGGGGTCCCTCACTAATTATACATATATATCTAGATTGTGATAAACTTTTGCCCCATATTTGGTGGATGGGTGCATCTTGGCATGTAAAACAGTTAATGTTTGCAAATGGCGTTATCAAAATTTATGTACAAATGATTTCTTTCCATCCAAAGTGCATAAAATGAGAGTTTTAATGAAGAAAGTACAAATAAAACAGCTCAACATGCCTCCACACCCCGATTTTCACACGAAGTAGAGCCTATTTAAAGGATAATTCCAGAGTTTTACTATTTTTCAAGCAACTTTGCTAATTTCCACCCACTCACATGACTTTATGTCGATTTAACGAAAATAGGGCGAATTTAAACTACATGGGCGGGATAGTTTGAATTGTGCGCGCGGCAAAGGGAACCGCCTATTCCTCAACCTTTTGCACGGCAAATTACACACGCAAATCCATTAAACACCACCTACCGGGCGGCCCGGCCGCATGACCCCCCACCCACCCCTACACAACTTATCCCCGTCCGTGCGAAGAGCTTCCCCTCCCCGTCCCGTCCGTGCGAAGAAGAAGAAGCTTCCCCTCCCCGTCATTCTTCTCGAGACGCACCGGCGGTCAAGGTGATCCATGGTAGGGCTGCTATCTCTAGCTCAATCATGCGTCGGGCAAGATGGCCTAACGATTTATATTTTCTTGATGCTGCTAAAAAAATCGTCAGTATGCTCGAACTAATTGGCACTTTATAGTTTTCCGCTCGATTTGTCCTCGATCAATTTGTTCATTTGCGTGGGCATATAGAGTCAGTTCTGCACTCGATCCGTTAATTTGCTGAAATGCCATGGCAGAGTTTTGTACACGATCTGTTTGCTAAAATGTCGATGGGCATTTTTTGTTTTGTACTCGACCTTATTGCTGAAATGCATAATCATGTAGTATAGTTTTGTACTCGATGGATATACATTTCCTACTTCGCCTTAAATTAATCACCAACCATTGTATCTCATAATTAAACAGATGGACAGAACTTGGATACTGCATGGACACTTATGTTCCCCTTCATATATAAATGGTGTTCAACCCTTTATGGGGTTTATTAGAGCTCATGAAGGTCACAACCTGGACGTGTATTGCCCGCGCTGCACATGTATGAATGGTGAGAAGAGGCCTCACCATGTAGTGGAAGATCATTTACACATTTTTGGGATGGACCGCACATATGTTAGGTGGGTTTATCATGGTGAACCATATAATGATCCTTCAGCGGGAGAAACAGATCTTGCTCACACTGTATGTGTGCTGGCATATGTAGTTAATTATTTATATTGATGTTGTCGTTGTTTCGATCAATTGTTTGCATTGCTGTGCAAGGTTCTGTACTCAAATTTAACTTGTTGCAGATGGATGGACGGGAAGGAGAGAAAAAGAGCTTGCTTCAGGAAACGGGTT
This sequence comes from Lolium perenne, assembly GCF_019359855.2. Lineage (NCBI taxonomy): Eukaryota > Viridiplantae > Streptophyta > Magnoliopsida > Poales > Poaceae > Lolium > Lolium perenne. The sequence goes on from NC_067244.2 coordinate 207,966,144, forward strand.
TCAGCTCTGGGACATGTGCTGTGCCAGATGAGAAGGTAAATATGTAAAACGGCATTTGTTCAGGTTGCATCCCTTAGATGTTTGTCTAATCTGTTGATGTACTAATTGCAAAAGCATAGAGTTGAAGAGGTCTCTCAGTTTGATGGGATATTTGAAGATGAATCTCAGTTTGATGCACCTGTGGATGGTACTGATGACGAGCCTTTCATAGACGAAGGTCCTGCACCTGAGATTATCCAGCCTACAGAAGGAGGCCATGGACCGAGTACACAGCTTTGCGTTGAAGTGGATGCACGCCCAGAGATCATCAGGGGCGTCCGGGTAGTCTCAAGACCACCCAGCCCTGATGCACCTGTGGATGGTACTGATGACGAGCCTTTCATAGACGAAGGTCCTGCACCTGAGATTATCCAGCCTACAGAAGGAGGCCGTGGACCGAGTACACAGCTTTGCGTTGAAGTGGATGCACACCCGGAGATCATCAGGGGCGTCCCGGTAGTCTCAGGACCACCCAGCCCTGATGCAAAATGTTGAGCTACTTTATGATTCGTACTCTTATGTTCTGGTGCTGTAGTATGTACTATATTTGTTATGATTTGTACGTCTTTGGTGCTAGAACTATAATTAAGCATTCAGTGGATGATCGCGTTGCAAAATTTGACACCCACACAATCAGTTCATCGTATGAGTAGTAGCACAATTACTTCTACAGCCAGTCCTGCCAGCGCATTAATTGGTAGCATGAAACACTTTTAGGCACTCCTCTCTGATTCATATTAATTGACTCAATTTTGTCTAGATATGGATGTATCTAGATGCATTTGTTAACTAGACTAACAAACTTGAGTCAGTTAATATGAATCGGTGTAAACCGCCCAAGTCCTCGAGCAGCTAGTTTATTGACTCTGGACTCCAAGCCTCTCGCGGCAAGCCATCGACGAAGCATTGACCAGATCTTGGCCCGCTTTTTTTTGCGAATAGCAAAGCTTTGACCAGTTCCTCTCGGGATACAGCACGCCGGTGAGCTTGCACGGTTGCCATGAGCACTTTCCGGCGGAACTTCCTCTGCAGCACCCTCAAGTCGCCGCTGCGAGACAACACGCAGTGCCTCGAGGTGGACGGAACGGACGAACTCGGGATCTCAGGGCGGGGGGTCCGCCTCGTCCGGGAACGATCTCCAGCGGGTTAATGAGGACATGCATGGCGGCCAGGGGATTTGGTTTTTTTTGTTGTTGTTTGAGCTTGGGATTTGGGGTTTTTTCGGATAGGGGAGGAGGAACCGAGGAAGAGGAAGGAACAGCCCGCGTGCTTGGCGCGTGGCAGTGTGCTTGAATTTTGAATTTTTGTGAAATGTTTCATTTCCCCGCTACAATTCGGGGGTTTTCTTGACGCGCCAATGCGTCCCGCCGGGCAGGTTCAAGTGAATTTGGGGTGCCACACTATGGGCCCCAGTTTTAGTGAGACATGTAATGACTAGTCACATCAGTAAGTTCACTTTGTAATAAAATATGTTACCCCTCCCCTTTATGTAGCCCTCTTGTCTCTCCCGATCGAGTGCCGATAGCCGACGGATGCAAGCCGCTAGCTCGATCCCCTCCTTTCGCCTCCACCGTCCAGGCATCCAGCTTGGAGGGGCAAGCTGCATCTAGACCAAGCGGATAGGTAGTACTAGTAATGTTCTCTCCTTTCTCGAGATCGGTTCTTTTTTCCTCACCTCGATATCTTGCGCATCTATTTCCTATTCTGGGCGAAGGGGTGTCTTTCTGGTCACCCTCGCGTTGGGAGTGATTGATGGGGGTGGGGGGAGGGGGCTACCTTTGCTTGGATTGGGGTGTTCTTCCTTTATTTGTCGACATTTGCAACCTTTGTAGTTTCTGCTGATCCTCACTGTATCTTTTGTCAGCTTGTACAGGAAAGGAAAGACCTCGGTGGTGGTGGTGGGGGGGCAATGGAGCGTAAGGCCACCATGCATGTGGGCAGTTGGCTGAGCCTGAGCTGCGTCCCCAGCCCATAAGCGGTACTCCGTTTGCTTATCCACTACGTCTGTCTGCATCCTCAATCTGTTCTGTTACGGAAAATGCTTAAAGTAGCACATGTCTTCACTGTTTGTGCGTAAAGCCTACTGTGACACCATGCTCTATATTCTCTGTATAAGGTTGGTACCTCCAGGGTTCCGTCTGAGGCTATGGGGAACGATAGCGCCCCACCGCTGCAGAGCATGGCCGGATCTGCAAGACAAGAAGCGAAATGCCATCGCCGAGTGGTGGACCGCCTGAGGGTAATTTTTTAACCAACTTACCATGATGTAGTCTGAATCTGATACTCCCTCAGATCCAAATTAATTGACTCAACTATCTGTAGATACGGATGTATCTAGATGTGTTTTAGCTCTAGATACTACTACCTCCATCCCAAAGCTTAGGGCTTATATTATTTTTAGAAAGTCAAACTATACCATGTTTGACTAAGCTTTTACCAAAAATCATTAACATGCAAAATACAAAATTAATATCATTAAATAGGTTGTGAAATATATTTTCCTACGCTATCTACACAATATTATATTTGTTGATAGAATGTTCTAAAATTTTGGTCAAACTTTACTTGTTTTGATTTCTCAAAAATAAATAAGCCTTAAGCTTTGGGATGGAGGTATCTAGACAAAGCTGAGTCAACTAGTTTTTTTTGTCTGTCCATAGCTAGTGTTCATGGTGCAAAAGGCTAAGAGCATCCACTATATGCATCAGTCTATCTCATACAATAATTCAATATCACTGCTGAGGTCTGCCTTTTGTTTTGCTATTCATATGCAGACTGAAACTTTAGGGCCTTTACTCAAAAGGAAGATCAAAACTGCAGCTGATCAGGCTGCCAGTATGTTGATGCCGCCCCCATCTTCTAAATGCCTCTACAAGCACAAGGCCACGCGTCAGCTGGGTGGTGATCTTTTAATGAATATGGTATATTTTCTTAATCCACAAAACATGTCTTGATTTTTGTCTGTTTATTGTCGGTTTTTTCTAATGCTTGCCAAAAGTTTACAACAACAACCAAGCCTTTCAGTCCCAAACAAGTTGGGGTAGGCTAGAGTTGAAGCCCATAAGATCTCGAAGCCAAAAGTTTAGAAACACCAAATTCGTTTGCTTACAATCATCATATAGTAATGTTCATCTACTCTCCAGTTCCCCTAACCCAACAAAAAATGATGTTAATTACGATTTTTAGATTAAAAGAGCACCATTAGGCACTGTTAATTACGACTTTGAGATTAAAATGTCATTTGCAATTGCTAATTACAATTTTGAGACAAATGATTAGTTTAACCTCGATCTGTTCTGCTCTCCATTTTTCCCAACCGAACAAAAATGTAACCATTCCATTCCTCTGAAATGGAACCATTCCATTCCATTCCACGCTGTTTCAGAACCAAACACACCCTTGCATTGTTGTGAACTGTTGTCCATACACAGCCATACCCTTCCACTTACATCCAGCACTATATGCATCAGTCTGTCTCAGATTCATTCAATATCACTGCTGAGATCTGTTCCCATTCTTATGCAGGCTGAAACTGTTGCGCCTTTACTCAAGTGGATGCAAAATGAGGCTGATGAGGCTGCTGTGAGGACGATGGTGCCGGCACCATCATCCGAAAACCTCTACAAGCACGAGGCCATGGGCCAGCTGGATGGTGACCTTTTAATGAATCTGGTATATTTTCTTAATCTACATACATGATTTTATTATTATCTGTTTAATTATTGTTGGCTTTGCCTAATGCTTACCAAAAGTTCAGAAACACTGCGTTTGCTTACAATCATCATACACTAATTTTTCACTTTTCAGTCTGTCTCATCCAGTATATAAACTGTTGACTTTCGTTGGCTTCTTTTGTAATCATTTGCATTGTTGTCAACTGTTGTCTATGCACAACCCTATTCTTCCACTTACATCCCGCACTATTTGCATCAGTCTATTTCATAGATTTATTAAATATCAATGATGAGTTCTGTTGCTATTCATATGCAGGATGAAGCTTCTGTGCCTCTACTCAAATGGAAAAAATGATCCTGATGAGGCTGCTGTGAAGACGATGGTGCCGCCACCATCTTCTAAAAACCTCCTCAAGCACAAGGCCACGGGCCAACTGGGTGGTATCCTTTTCAGTAAGCAGGTATATTTTCTTAATCCTCATACATGATTCGATTTGTCTGTTTATTGCCGGCTTTGTCTAATGCTTACCAATAGTTCAGAAACACACACAACCCTATTCTTCCACTTACATCTAGCACTATATGCATCAGTGTCTCATAGATTCATTTTATATATCACTGCTGATGTCTGTTGCTCTTCAATTTTCATATGCAGACTGAAACTGCTAAGCCTTCATTGGTCAAAAGGATTGCAACTGCTGCTGATGAGGCATCTGTAGAGGCTGCCACCAAGTTACTGTCAGCCCCACCTTCTGGATGCTTATATAAGCTCAAGTCCAAGGACCAGCCGGGCCGTAACCATCCAAGGGTTCGGGTATATTTTCTTAAGCCACATATACATGCCATGATTTATGTCTGATATTATCACCGGCTCTGTCTAATGCTTTTTGGAATTCGGAAACGCCAAATTAGCATGCTTATATTCATCATACACTAAATTTTGACTGTTCAGTTTGTAACATAGTGTTATGCACTCGCTTGTCAACATTTGCATTGCTCTGAACTATGCACTTTACACAACCTAATTCTTCCACTTACATTCAGCGCTACGCACCAGTAGTACCTCCCATGTTTCCTTCACCATCCCGATGCCGAGCTTGCAGGAATATGGCGGGCCCATGTACATACCCCGCATATAACACCTCCTATGGCTCTATCTACCTTTCTAATAACTCCTTCACGAGTTACGGTATGTATTCTCAGTGGTTTAGCATGAATTGGCATATAGTAAAGTCTTGTTTTTAGTCTTCCTGCTTCTTACATTAGTATCAATTTTCACCTGCAGACTGTACCTTGTGAACTTCGTCCAATGATTAACCAGATGTGTCCGCATGAAGGGTCTTTCACTATGCATGGCAATGGCAAATTGATGAACACCTACACAGTCTATGAGGTGTATGTCTACAAGACGCAGGCCATCACATATTTGTATGGACATCATTGGAGAAAGTTTGCTTTTGACTACGGTCTGAAGAAGGGCGACGAGCTGAGGATCAGAAACTCAAACAGGCAGATATACGTAACTGCTTACAGAGTTGGAGACACTTCCAAACATATAATATGTAACTTTTTTGTACTCATATCCTTTGATTACTGCATTCTGAGCAGTTGTTCTAAATCATTCCCTCTGTTCTAGCTTGCTGGGTTTAACATGATCAAAGTTGCAGATCCCCTGATGGAACAGGAGCGGATGTCACAAAGGGCACCCACACCAGCACCGGCACCGGCTTCCCACTCTCCTGCATCAGCACCGGTTCCTGTACCAGCTCCGTTCTTGCATCTACCCAAGAGGCCCCTACACCAGCATTGGTTCTGTAGAGGCCCCATATACTACACCTGCCCACGAGCTCCTGCATCAAGATCGATTCCTCTAGCTGCACCGTTCATCGCACCTGCCCAACAATCTCTGCATCAGCACCGGTTCCTCTAGAGGCACCGTTTATTGCACCTGCCCAGTCTCTGCCTCTCGCATCAGCACCAGCTCGTGTACCAGCCCAGGCTCTGCACTGCCCAGCCAGATCACCGAGGTCTCAGCTCATTGCTGTGGCCACCCGTGTGGTGACCAGGACGCATCTGAAGGCTATGTTCGTGAGTATATGACAGCATAACTGCTCTTATCTTGATGTCTTCTCTGCTCAAAGTCTCACATGCATGGTTCAGTCTTCAGTGCATGGGTGCCATTGACTAATTTTTGGTGGTATCTCTTGCTTTGAATCAGAAATTGCCTAAAAGTATCTCCAAGGATCTCAATGCTGGCCGAAGGGGCAAGATTTCCCTCGTCATGGAGAGTGAAGGTCTCACCGTGGAGGGACGGTACTCCGTCAGTCCCACAGATGGCCGCTTGGCTGTTACTTCCAGGTGGAAAAAGTTCATTGACGGTGCCAAACTTCGCATTGGATCAAAGTTGAAGGTCAAGATCTTTCGATGCCGCTGTGACATGCTGGTCATAAAGTTTGCGGTTGTCTAGTTCTGTTGTCCCATGAGCCCTTAGCAAATGCATTTGTAGTTATACTTATATAAGGTTATCTTATCTGAACTGCTAATTAATTGTATGGGTGGTAAAACTCTGGCAAGCTTTTGCTCTTAGCAAGTATGTATGTATGATCAGCTATTATGATAACTAATGTTTGTGTTCATCTTAATTTGCATTTCCGTTTTAGAAAAAAACTTAATTTCTATTTTGGCTGACCTGTTAGAGAACTATCAGATTGAATCCACAACATGATTCAAATAGATTCATTACACCGAGCCACATGTCTTGACCTTGCTATACACTAGTTCCATTAATCAGTGCAAGAAGGCTTACCTGAGCTGCCTGAACCACGGCAGATTCGAATCCACCTTAGCTATCTAGCTAGAAATACAACCTTTGCAGAAAGAGGATTTGCAGTACGGGGAGGCTGAAATTGGGGACCCATGAGCCAATAGCATCGTCAACGTTTTAAAGGCGGCAGGAGATCAAAACAAAAAAAGCCAAAAATCAGTTGGTAAACAAAATCCAAGAAATGAAACATTTACCTTTCTGAGAGGATGACTTGCGGGACCCGTGAGGCAGCAGCATCCTCAACTATTCAAAGGCGGCAGGGGATCAAAATAAAAAAAGGAAATAGCCAGAAATTTATTAGGGTCAAAAATAAATCTATCAAAGGAAACCTTTATTGTTCATAGAGGATGACATGTGGGACCGACCTGCCAGCTGCGTCGTCATCGTTTCAAAGGGGGCAGGGGATCAAAAGAAAAAGGCAAATAGCCAGAAATTAGGGGTAAAAAATAAATCCAACAAAGGAAACTTTTATTGTTCATAGAGGATGACATGCGGGACCCATGAGCCAGCAGCTTCCTCAGCGTTTCAAAGTCGGCATGAGATTGAAAGAAAAAGGCAAGTGACCAAATATAAGGAGCCAAAAATAATCCAAGAAAAGAAATTTTATTGTACATAGAGGATGACATGCGGGTCCCATTTTGCAGCAGCGGTCTCAATGTTTCCAAGGCGGCACAGGATCAAAAGAAAAATGAAGTAGCCAGAAATCAGGGGGTGAAAAAAATCCAAGAAAAGAAAGATTTCAATTGGGCTGCATCTGGACATCTGGGCCTTCGAACTATCCTGCTGGGCCTTTTGACTCGTACAATTTCAGCCCACTCCAAAACAGGAAAGTTCGGATTTTTCTAAAAAAACAGGAAAGTCCCATGCTTCGCAAAAACACAAAACAAGGAGATTCAACATATAAGTTTGTTTATGTAAAAATAAAGATTTAATTTATCCGTTTGCAATAGCTCAGAGCGAAATACACTGTTTATTGTCTGCAAAATAATCAAGATATCACATGTTTCTTGTACGGGGAGGCTGACATCGGGGACCCATGAGCCAGCAGCGTCGTCAACGTTTTAAAGGCGGCAGGGGATGGAAAGAAAAAATAAACCAAAAATCTGTTGGTAAAAAATCCAAGATAAGAAACATTTTCGTTCTGAGAGGATGACATGCGGGACCCATGAGGCAGCAGCATCCTCAGCGTTTATTGTTCATAGAGGTTGACATGTGGGACCCGTGAGCCAGCAGCGTCCTCAACATTTTAAAGGCTGCAGGAGATCGAAAGAAAAAATAAGCCAACAATTGTTTGGTCAACAAAATCCAAGAAAAGAAACATTTACCGTTCTGAGAGGATGACATGCGGGACCCATGAGGCAGCAGCATCCTCAACGATTCCAAGGCGGCAGGGGATCAAAAGAAAAAAGGAAATATCCAGAAATTAATTAGGGGTTCAAAATAAATCCATCAAAGGAAACTTTTATTGTTCATAGAGGATGACATGTGGGACCGACCTGCCAACAGCGTCCTCATCGTTTCAGAGGGGGCAGGAGATCAAAAGAAAAAGGCAAATAGCCAGAAATTAGGGGTCAAAAATAACTCCAAGAAAGAAAACTTTTATTGTCGTAGAGGATGACATGCGGGACCCATGAGCCAGCAGCTTAGTCAACGTTTCAAAGGTGGCATGAGATCGAAAGAAAAAGGCAAGTGACCAAATATTAGTGCCAAAAAAAATCCAAGAAAAGAAAGTTTTATTGTACATAGAGGATGACATGCGGGTCCCATGAGCCAGCAGGTTCCTCAACGTTTCAAACGTGGCATGAGATCGAAAGAAAAAGGCAAGTGACCAAATATCAGAATCCAAAAATAATTCAAGAAAAGAAACTTGATTTACATAGAGGCTGACATGTGGGACCTATGAGCCAGCAGAGTCCTCAACGTTTCAAACGTGGCATGAGATCGAAAGAAAAAGGCAAGTGACCAAATATCAGAATCCAAAAATAATTCAAGAAAAGAAACTTGATTTACATAGAGGCTGACATGTGGGACCTATGAGCCAGCAGAGTCCTCAACGTTTCAAAGGCGGCAGGGGATCAAAAGAAAAAGGAAATAGCCAAAAATCAGAGGGTGAAAAAAAAACCAAGAAAATGAACTTTTATAGTACATAGAGGATGACATGCGGGTCCCATGAGCCAGCAGGTTCCTCAACGTTTCAAACGTGGCATGAGATCGAAAGAAAAAGGCAAGTGACCAAATATCAGGATCCAAAAATAATTCAAGAAAAGAAACTTGATTGTACATAGAGGATGACATGCGGGTCCCATTTAGCAGCAGCGGTATCACCGTTTGAGAGGCGGCACGGGATCGAAAGAAAAAGGCAAGTGACCAAATATCAGGAGCCAAAAATAATTCAAGAAAAGAAAGTTTTATAGTACATAGAGGATGACATGCGGGTCCCATTTAGCAGCAGCGGTCTCAACGTTTGAGAGGCGGCACGAGATCGAAAGAAAAAAAGGCAAGTGACCAAATATGAGGTGCCAAAAAAAACTCCAAGAAAAGAAAGGTGATTGCTCATAGAGGATGACATGCGGGTCCCATTTAGCAGCAGAGGTCTCAACGTTTCCAAGGCGGCAAGGGATCAAAAGAAAAAGGAAGTAGCCAGAAATCAGGGGTCAAAAAATCCAAGAATAGAAAGAATTTTGGTTCATAGAGGATGACATGCGGGATCCATGATCCTGCATCGTAAACGGCTCGATCGGAGAGTGTTGAACGAGATGGCGCGATCGAGAAAAAAAACAATGCCAGAGAGGCTGCCATTTGGGCCCTACATCCCTGGGCGGTGCGGATTTACGTTGACTCGGCCGGCGAACCCGAGATTTCGAGATGCACCACGTCCCGGGCCACCATACGCGATGTTTTGGCCATTTTCGTCGGGTTAGGTGGCCTCAAAAACGAGAAAAAAATGTTTTGACATGCACAACGGAGAAACCAAAAATCGTCGGCCATGGTACACCAGCAACCACGGCGCGACTTCAACTTCGTCGGCCATGGCAACTTTTCTTGTAGTGTTAAGCCTTCACGAGTTTCCTCTTGTGTTGCCCTTACACCTAGGTGCATGGAAAATCACTTAAGTGACTTTATCACTTCAAAATATCATATTTATGTCCAATATGGCAGCTCCAAATAATATGTTCATCAATACCTTCATAATTTAGATCTTGTGGAGACAAGCACAAGAGATGCGCGCGAGCGCCGTAAAATACGAAAATCCTATCACTGCACATGCAAAAACATAAGGTAAATATGCTTCAGAAATGCACTCATCTTATCTCGAAGGAGAAGCATGCTACATGGCGTCGCAGCGTGTGGGATGGCCCATGTATTTTTTGTGTGGAGAGTTTAATGAGGTTATATCTGAAGATGAGAATTTTGGCTCAGTTGTCCGATTAGAAACCCAAATGGCTATGTTCGAAAATTGTCCTGATGACTACGGGTTCATGGATCTTCGGTACACGGGTCCGAAGTTCAAATGGAATAAGACGCAAGATGGTGATGATCTAGTCTGAGTCCGACTTGATCAAGCGGCTGAAAATGGTGCATTTACTGAGCTATTTAGTGGCTACCATGCGGAGAATGTAATCACAATGTCATCGGATCATTTTACTGTTTCTATCAACCTAAGTAGGCTCGAGGGGATGCCTAGGGTGGCCCCTGTGAAACAACAATTCCGATTTGAAGCTGCGTGGCTGCGGGCACCTGACTATCAGGAGGTGATGGAATATGCTTGGGATGAGGACAAGGATGTGACCTGATCCTTACAATCCACGTGTGAGAATTTGCATCAAGTGTTAGGCTCGTTGAAGAAGTGGAGCGCTAAGGTGTTTGGTGCAGTTCGAAACAAAATTCTCATACTTGAGCGTGGGCTGAAAGCTATGCGATGTGCTGATGTCGATGGCCGTGAGATCCAAACAGTTGAAAAAGAGCTATGTGAACTGTTTGAGAGAGACATAGAGAAGACATTATGGCACGTCATCGATCTAGAGTGGATTGGCTCCGTGAGGGAGATCATAGCTGATAACGCGTGAAGCACACGTCCGTTGGGAACCCCAAGAGGAAGGTGTGATGCGTACAGCAGCAAGTTTTCCCTCAGTAAGAAACCAAGGTTTATCGAACCAGTAGGAGTCAAGGGCCACGTGAAGGTCGTTGGTGACGGAGTGTAGTGCGGCGCAACACCAGGGATTCCGGCGCCAACGTGGAACCTGCACAACACAATCAAAATACTTTGCCCCAATGTAACAGTGAGGTTGTCAATCTCACTGGCTTGCTATAAACAAAGGATTAAATGTATAGTGTGGAAGATGATGTTTGTTTGCGAAGAACAGTAGAGAACAATGATTGCAGTAGATTGTATTCAGATGTAAAAGAACGGACCGGGGTCCACAGTTCACTAGTGGTGTCTCTCCCATAAGATAAATAGCATGTTGGGTGAACAAATTACAGTTGGGCAATTGACAAATAGAGATGCATACATATCATGATGATTACTATGAGATTTAATCAGGGCATTACGACAAAGTACATAAACCGCTATCCAGCATGCATCTATGCCTAAAAAGTCCACCTTCGGGTTAGCATCCGCACCCTGATAACCCACAAGTATAGGGGATCGCAATAGTCTTCGCGGGAAGTAAAACCCAATTTATTGATTCGACACAAGGGGAGACAAAGAATACTTGAAAGCCTTAACAGCGGAGTTGTCAATTCAGCAGCACCTGGAAACAGACTTGCTCGCAAGAGTTTATCAGTAGTAACAGTTTTATAGCAGTAGCAGTAGTGAAATAATAGCAGCAGAGTAACAAAGACAGCAGTAGCGATTATAGTAAACAGCAGGATTAAAATACTGTAGGCACAGGTATGGATGAACGGGTGTTGCATGGATGAGAGAAACTCATGTAACAATCAAAGCAGGGCATTTGCAGATAATAATAAAACGGTATCCAAGTACTAATCAATCAATAGGCATGTGTTCCATATTTAGTCGTACGTGCTCGCAATGAGAAACTTGCACAACATCTTTTGTCCTACCAGCCGGTGGCAGCCGGGCCTCTAGGGAATCTACTGGAAATTAAGGCACTCCTTTTAATAGAGCACCGGAGCAAAGCATTAACACTCCATGAACACATGTGATCCTCATATCACCGCCTTCCCCTTCGGTTGTCCCAATTTCTGTCACTTTGGGGCCTCGGGTTCCGGACAACAATACGTGTATACAACTTGCAGGTAAGATCATAAAGCAATGAATATCATCATGAATTGATAACATGTTCAGATCTGAGATCATGGCACTCGGGCCCTAGTGACAAGCATTAAGCATAACAAGTTGCAACAATATCATAAAAGTACCAATTACGGACACTAGGCACTATGCCCTAACAATCTTATGCTATTACATGACCAATCTCATCCAATCCCTACCAACCCCTTCAGCCTACAGCGGGGGAATTACTCACACATGGATGGGGGAAACATGGCTGGTCGATGGAGAGGCGTCGGTGGTGATGATGGCGATGATCTCCTCCAATTCCCCGTCCCGGCGGAGTGCCAGAACGGAGTTTCTGGTCCCGAGATGGAGTTTCGCGACGGTGGCGGCGTACTGGATGTCTTCTGGCGATTTCGTCTTACCCCCCGTGCGTTTTTAGGTCGAAGGCGTTAAGTAGTCCAAAGGAGGGCGTCGGGGGCCAGCCGAGGCGGCCACACAGTAGGGCGGCGCGCCCCCCTCCTGGGCCGCGCCGGCCTAGTGTGTGGGGGCCTCGGGCCCCCACCTGGCTTGCCCTTCTGGCTCCGTCAATATTCTGGGAAAATAGGACCTTTCGCATAAATTCCGAGGATTTTCCTGAAAGTTGGATTTCTGCACAAAAACGAGACACCAGAGCAGTTCTGCTGAAAACAGCGTTAGTCCGTGTTAGTTGCATCCAAAATACACAAATTAGAGGCAAAACAATAGCAAAAGTGTTCGGGAAAGTAGATACGTTTTGGACGTATCAACTCCCCCCAAGCTTAGCTTATTGCTTGTCCTCAAGCAATTCAGTTAACAACTGAGTGCGATAAAAGAACTGTCACGAACACATTTGTTCATATGATGTAAATATTCTCATGATATGGCAAGTACTTAAGCAATTCATAATAAGATACATGCAAATAAAATCATCTAATAGCTATGTCAATCATGGAAAAGGTACCAACAAATTAATAATGAGCATCATGAATCATGTCTATCAGCAGGATTACAATGTTCATAGAAGGATATGATAAAGTGGTATCTCGCTTGCCCGTATTTGTACAGCAAAACATAAATGCTTGGGCACCTTTGAGGTTCATGGGAAGACTGGAAGTAGAGATTATCAAAGATAAAAGCATCAAAGTTATACCACAGTTAATCACATTTTGGGACAAGCATATTATACTAAGAATGACAGTTGTGCTCTCAATAAAGTGCTCAAAGAAAGGATGGAGACTCAATGTAAAAGTAAAAGATTGACCCTTCGCAGAGGGAAGGAGGGATTAACATGTGCTAGAGCTTTTCATTTGTAAAACAGGAGTAAAATTATTTTGAGAGGTGTTTGTTGTTGTCTACGAATGGTAATGGGTACTCTAACTACATCATCAACCAGACCTTCAAGAGCGGTGATACGTCTCCGACGTATCGATAATTTCTTATGTTCCATGCCACATTATTGATGATATCTACATGTTTTATGCATACTTTATGTCATTATTATGCGTTTTCCGGAACTAACCTATTGACGAGATGCCGAAGGGCCAGTTGTTGTTTTCTGCTGTTTTTGGTTTCAGAAATCCTAGTAAGGAAATATTCTCGGAATTGGACGAAATCAACGCCCAGCATCTTAGAATCCCCGGGAGCTTCCAGAACACCCGAGAGCCGCCAGAGAGGGGCCACAGGGGGCCCACACATGGTGGCGGCGCAGCCCAGGAGGGGGGCGCGCCGCCCTAGTGTCTGGTGGCCCCAGACCCCTTCTGACCTTGCCCTTCCGCCTACTTAAGGTCTCCGTCGCGAAAACCCTATCACGTTCGACGAAACCAGAGAAAACCTTCCAGAGCCGCCGCCATCACGAAGCCAAGATCTGGGGGACAGGAGTCTCTGTTCCGTCACGCCGCCGGGACGGGGAAGTGCCCCCGGAAGGCTTCTCCATCGACACCACCGCCATCTTCATCAACGCTGTTGTCTCCCATGAGGAGGGAGTAGTTCTCCATCGAGGCTCGGGGCTGCACCGGTAGCTATGTGGTTCATCTCTCTCCTATGTACTTCAATACAATAATCTCATGAGCTGCCTTACATGATTGAGATTCATATGATGATGCTTGTAATCTAGATGTCATTATGCTAGTCAAGTGGATTTTACTTATGTGATCTCCGGAGACTCCTTGTCCCACGTGTGTAAAGGTGACAGTGTGTGCACCGTGTGGGTCTCTTAGGCTATATTTCACAGAATACTTATTCGCTGTTATGAATGGCATAGTGAAGTGCTTATTTATATCTCTTTATGATTGCAATGTGTTTTGTATCACAATTTATCTGTGTGCTACTCTAGTGATGTTATTAAAATAGTTTATTCCTCCTGCATGGTGTAATGGTGACAGTGTGTGCATCGTGTAGTACTTGGCGTAGGCTATGATTATGATCTCTTGTAGATTATGAAGTTAACTATTGCTATGATAGTATTGATGTGATCTATTCCTCCTTTCGTAGTGTGAAGGTGACAGTGTGCATGCTATGTTAGTACTTGGTTTGGTTATGTTGATCTGTCATGCACTCTAAGGTTATTTAAATACGAACATTGAATATTATGGAGCTTGTTAACTCCGGCATTGAGGGTTCGTGTAATCCTACACAGTTAGTGGTGTTCATCATCCAACAAGAGGGTGTAGAGTCTAGCATCTATTTATTTATTCTGTTATGTGATCAATGTTGAGAGTGTCCACTAGTGAAAGTATGATCCCTAGGCCTTGTTCCTAAATACTGCTATCGCTGCTTGTTTACTGTTTTACTGCATCTTTACTTCCTGCAATATTACTACCATCAACTGCACGCTAGCAAGCACTTTTCTGGCGCCGTTACTACTCCTTATATTCATTCATACCACTTGTATTTCACTATCTCTTCGCCAAACTAGTGCACCTATTAGGTGTGTTGGGGACACAAGAGACTTCTTGCTTTGTGGTTGCAGGGTTGCATGAGAGGGATATCTTTGACCTCTTCCTCCCTGAGTTCGATAAACCTTGGGTGATCCACTTAAGGGAAACTTGCTGCTGTTCTACAAACCTCTACTCTTGGAGGCCCAACACTGTCTACAAGAATAGAAGCACCCGTAGACATCAAGCACTTTTCTGGCGCCGTTGCCGGGGAGGAAAGGTAAAAGGCACTCATACTCCAGTCCCAGGTACTAAGTACTTTTCTGTTGCCATTGTGTGTGTGCTCAAAGCTATTTCCTTTAGATCCTGCAATTGCATCTTTTTGTTTCTTGTTTACACTAGTTTGGCATAATGGACAACAATGAGCTTCTTATTCTATTTCCTGATTTAAGACATGGATGGTTTGATGCGAAAATTAAAAAACCTATGGAAAATATTAGTATGAACGCTTTGAACACCATTGTTGCTAATGATATGGAAAATTCTAAGCTTGGGGAAGCTGGCTTTGATGAGCATGATATTTTTAGTCCCCCAAGCATTGAGGAGAAAATTTACTTTGATGATACTTTGCCTCCTATTTATGATGATTATAATGATATTGGTCTTTTAGTACCGCATGTTATGGAGGATAAATTTGATTATGATTACAATATGCCTCCTATATTTGATGATGAGAATAATAATGATAGCTACTTTGTTGAATTTGCTCCCACTACAACTAATAAAATTGATTATGCTTATGTGGAGAGTAATGATACTTTTATGCATGAGAATAAGAATGCTTTATGTGATACTTATATTGTTGAGTTTGTTCATGATGCCTCTGAAAGTTATTATGAGAGAGGAAAATATGGTTGTAGAGATTTTCATGTTACTAAAACACCTCTCTATATGCTGAAATTTTTGAAGTTACTCTTGTTTTATCTTCCTATGCTTGTTACTTTGCTCTTCATGAACTTGTTTATTTACAAGATTCCTATGCATAGGAAGCATGTTAGACTTAAATGTGTTTTGAACTTGCTTCTTGATGCTCTCTTTTGCTTCAACTCCTCTTTCTTGCGAGTGCATCATTAAAATTGCTGAGCCCATCTTAATGGCTATAAAGAAAGCACTTCTTGGGAGATAATCCATGTGTTTTTTTTACTATAGTACTTTGTTTTATATTTGAGTCTTGGAAGTTGTTACTACTGTAGCAACCTCTCCTTATCTTTATTTTATTGCATTGTTGTGCCAAGTAAAGTCTTTGATAGTAAAGTCAATACTAGATTTGGATTACTGCGCAGAAACAGATTTCTTGCTGTCACGAATCTGGGCAGAATTCTCTGTAGGTAACTCAGAAAAATCTGCCAATTTACGGGCGTGCTCCTCAGATATGTACGCAACTTTCATTCAATTTGGGCATTTTCATCTGAGCAAGTCTGGTGCCATTTTAAAATTCGTCTTTACGATTGTTCTGTTTTGACAGATTCTGCCTTTTATTTCGCATTGCATGTTTTGCTATGTTGGATGGATTTCTTTGTTTCATTAATGTCCAGTAGCTTTGTGCAATGTCCAGAAGTGTTAAGAATGATTGTGTCACCTCTGAACATGTGAATTTTTGATTATGCACTAACCCTCTAATGAGTTTGTTTCGAGTTTGGTGTGGAGGAAGTTTTCAAGGGTCAAGAGAGGAGGATGATATACTATGATCAAGAAGAGTGAAAAGTCTAAGCTTGGGGATGCCCCCGTGGTTCATCTCTGCATATTTCAAGAAGACTCAAGCATCTAAGCTTGGGGATGCCCAAGGCATCCCCTTCTTCATCAACAATTTATCAGGTTTCTTCTCTTGAAACTATATTTTTATTCGGTCACATCTTATGTACTTTACTTGGAGCGTCTGTTTGCTTTTGTTTTTGTTTATGTTTGAATAAATTCATGCTTGTGTGGGAGAGAGACACGCTCCGCTGTTGCGTATGAACACATGTGTTCTTAGCTTTACTCTTAATGTTCATGGCGAAGGTTGAAACTGCTTCGTTCATTGTTATATGGTTGGAAACAGAAAATGCTGCATGTGGTAATTGGTATAATGTCTTGAATAATTTGATACTTGGCAATTGTTGTGCTCATATAGATCATGTTTAAGCTCTTGCATCATATACTTTGCACCCATTAATGAAGAAATACATAGAGCTTGCTAAAATTTGGTTTGCATAATTGGTCTCTCTAAGGTCTAGATAATTTCTAGTATTGAGTTTTGAACAACAAGGAAGACGGTGTAGAGTCTTATAATGTTTACAATATGTCTTTTATGTAAGTTTTGCTGCACCGGTTCATCCTTGTGTTTGTTTCAAATAACCTTGCTAGCCTAAACCTTTTATCGAGAGGGAATACTTCTCATGCATCCAAAATCCTTGAGCCAACCACTATGCCATTTGTGTCCACCATACCTACCTACTACATGGTATTTCTCCGCCATTCCAAAGTAAATTGCTTGCGTGCTACCTTTAAATTTCCATCATTCGCCTTTGCAATATATAGCTCATGGGACAAAATAGCCTTAAAAACTATTGTGGTATTGAATATGTACTTATGCACTTTATCTCTTATTAAGTTGCTTGTTGTGCGATAACCATGCTCCTGGGGACGCCATCAACACTTTGTTGAATATCATGTGAGTTGCTATGCATGTTCGTCTTGTCTGAAGTAAGGGCGGTTTTCACAATCAAATGGTTTGAGTATGCATACTGTTAGAGAAGAACATTGGGCCGCTAACTAAAGCCATGAATCATGGTGGAAGTTTCAGTTTGGACATAAAACCTCAATCTCTTATGAGAATATTAACTGTTGAATGCTTAAGCATTAAAAGAGGAGTCCATTATCTGTTGTCTATGTTGTCCCGGTATGGGTGTCTAAGTTGAAGAATGATCAAAAGAGATAAATCCAATGCGAACTTTCTCCTTAGACCCTTGTACAGGCGGCATAGAGGTACCCCTTTGTGACACTTGGTTGAAACATATGTTATGCAATGATAATCCGTGTTAATCCGAGCTAATTAGGACAAGGTGCGGGCACTACTAGTATACTATGCATGAGGCTTGCAACTTGTAAGATATAATTTACATGATACATATGCTTTATTACTACCGTTGACAAAATTGTTTCATGTTTTCAAAATAAAAGCTCTAGCACAAATATAGCAATCGATGCTTTCCTTTTTGAAGGACCATTCTTTTACCTTTTATGTTGAGTCAGTTCACCTATTTCTCTCCATCTCAAGAAGCAAACACTTGTGTGAACTGTGCATTGATTCCTACATACTTGCATATTGCACTTGTTATATTACTTTACATTGACACTATCCATGAGATATACATGTTATAAGTTGAAAGCAACCGCTGAAACTTAATCTTCCTTTGTGTTGCTTCAATACCTTTACTTTGATTTATTGCTTTATGAGTTAACTCTTATGCAAGACTTATTGATGCTTGTCTTGAAGTACTATTCATGAAAAGTCTTTGCTTTATGATTCAGTTGTTTACTCATGTCATTACCATTGTTTTGATCGCTGCATTCATTACATATGCTTACAATAGTATGATCAAGGTTATGATGGCATGTCACTCCAGAAATTATCTTTGTTATCGTTTACCTGCTCGGGACGAGCAGGAACTAAGCTTGGGGATGCTGATACGTCTCCGACGTATCGATAATTTCTTATGTTCCATGCCACATTATTGATGATATCTACATGTTTTATGCATACTTTATGTCATTATTATGCGTTTTCCGGAACTAACCTATTGACGAGATGCCGAAGGGCCAGTTGCTGTTTTCTGCTGTTTTTGGTTTCAGAAATCCTAGTAAGGAAATATTCTCGGAATTGGACGAAATCAACGCCCAGCATCTTAGAATCCCCGGGAGCTTCCAGAACACCCGAGAGCCGCCAGAGAGGGGCCACAGGGGGCCCACACACGGTGGCGGCGCGGCCCAGGAGGGGGGCGCGCCGCCCTAGTGTCTGGTGGCCCCAGACCCCTTCTGACCTTGCCCTTCCGCCTACTTAAGGTCTCCTTCGCGAAAACCCTATCACGTTCGACGAAACCAGAGAAAACCTTCCAGAGCCGCCGCCATCGCGAAGCCAAGATCTGGGGGACATGAGTCTCTGTTCCGGCACGCCGTCGGGACGGGGAAGTGCCCTCGGAAGGCTTCTCCATCGACACCACCGCCATCTTCATCAACGCTGTTGTCTCCCATGAGGAGGGAGTAGTTCTCCATCGAGGCTCGGGGCTGCACCGGTAGCTATGTGGTTCATCTCTCTCCTATGTACTTCAATACAATAATCTCATGAGCTGCCTTACATGATTGAGATTCATATGATGATGCTTGTAATCTAGATGTCATTATGCTAGTCAAGTGGATTTTACTTATGTGATCTCCGGAGACTCCTTGTCCCACGTGTGTAAAGGTGACAGTGTGTGCACCGTGTGGGTCTCTTAGGCTTTATTTCATAGAATACTTATTCGCTGTTATGAATGGCATAGTGAAGTGCTTATTTATATCTCTTTATGATTGCAATGTGTTTTGTATCACAATTTATCTATGTGCTACTCTAGTGATGTTATTAAAGTAGTTTATTCCTCCTTCACGGTGTAATGGTGACAGTGTGTGCATCGTGTAGTACTTGGCGTAGGCTATGATTGTGATCTCTTGTAGATTATGAAGTTAACTATTGCTATGATAGTATTGATGTGATCTATTCCTCCTTTCGTAGTGTGAAGGTGACAGTGTGCATGCTATGTTAGTACTTGGTTTGGTTATGTTGATCTGTCATGCACTCTAAGGTTATTTAAATATGAACATTGAATATTGTGGAGCTTGTTAACTCCGGCATTGAGGGTTCGTGTAATCCTACACAGTTAGTGGTGTTCATCATCCAACAAGAGGGTGTAGAGTCTAGCATCTATTTATTTATTCTGTTATGTGATCAATGTTGAGAGTGTCCACTAGTGAAAGTATGATCCCTAGGCCTTGTTCCTAAATATTGCTATCGCTGCTTGTTTACTATTTTACTGCATCTTTACTTCCTGCAATATTACTACCATCAACTGCACGCCAGCAAGCACTTTTCTGGCGCTGTTACTACTGCTCATATTCATTCATACCACTTGTATTTCACTATCTCTTCGCCGAACTAGTGCACCTATTAGGTGTGTTGGGGACACAAGAGACTTCTTGCTTTGTGGTTGCAGGGTTGCATGAGAGGGATATCTTTGACCTCTTCCTCCCTGAGTTCGATAAACCTTGGGTGATCCACTTAAGGGAAACTTGCTGCTGTTCTACAAACCTCTGCTCTTGGAGGCCCAACACTGTCTACAAGAATAGAAGCACCCGTAGACATCAAGCGGCTCCCATGAAATTTTATTTTTGGGTGGCACTCCTTCCAACCTTGCTTTCACAAACCATGGCTAACCGAATCCTCGGGTGCCTGCCAACAATCTCATACCATGAAGGAGTGCCTTTTTATTTTAGTTTTATTTAGATGACACTCCTCCCCACCTTTGCTTTCTCAAGTCATGGCTAACCGAATCCTCGGGTGTCGACCAACAATCACATACCATGGAGGAGTGTCTATTTGTAAATTTTTGAAAGTTAATTAATTGGGGCTGGGAACCCCGTTGCCAGCTCTTTTTGCAAAATTATTGGATAAGCGGATGTGCCACTGGTCCATTGGTGAAAGTCCGTCCGGAGTAAATGACAAGATTGAAAGATAAACACCACATACTTCCTCATGAGCTATAAAACATTGACACAAATTGAGAAGCATTTTGAAGGTTTTAAAGGTAGCACATGAGAATTTACTTAGAATGGTTTGAAATGCCATGCATAGGTATTTATGGTGGACACTCTGGAATAACTTGGTTTTAAGGGGTTTGGAAGCACGAGCAGCGTTCCCGCTCAGTACAAGTGAAGGCTAGCAATAGACTGGGAAGCGACAATCAAGAGAGCAGTAACTGTCAGAATCATGCTTGCGACAAAATAAATTAACGGAGGCATAAAAGTGATACAAGAACTCTGAGGTAAAGTAAATCATCGAGGCTTAATTGACTTTTGTTCAGTCATATGCATGTGTGAGCATGTGCCAAGTTGATTCAAATGAATTATTCAGAGGAAGATACCACAATGTCATATCTATCTATGAATAAAGCAATGCAAGCTAATATTTCTGACATGCTACTCATATTAATAAATTGGAGCTAATCATGAGAGATCATGAACTACTAGACTTTCTTAAATGACATACACCTCACATAAACCAACTAAGCATGCTCACATGGATGACTATATGTACAAAAATGAAAACAAATAGAGTTCATACCAGCCTCTCACCACAATCGGATTGACGTAGATCGTCATTATTGCCTTTTCACTTGTGTAGCTTGAATAACATGGAATCAAAACCACGCTCCAGCCACCGAAGACCATTGAACTCATAATGAACTTTACAAAACCAAAGAAGAACAGTAAATATTTTTGGTGTTTTCGAATTAGAAACAAAAACAAAAGGAAACAAGCAAACAAAGCAAAATCTTTTTGGGTTTTCTTATAGCAAACCAACGATAGCAAACAAAGAAAAATAAAAGCAAGAAACCAAAGTAAACAAATGGTAAAGAGAAACAACAGAAATATTTTTGGTCTTTTTGTGTTTTAGGAAAGAAACAAAGCAAAAACAAGAAGATGAAAACTAAAAGAAACACAGAAAAGTAAGATGGCAGAAATCTGCCAAAACTTGACAGCAGTACAGTAATCGATTTTTAAGAAATTCTTCTGCTGCTCAGCTCGAAAAGTGTTCAACTAATGAAAGTTATATAACAAGCTGGGGAACATGCACAAAAATTGGCAGCTCAAAATGACGTTCTGGCTGCGCACAGGATTTTTTTTGGTAACAGCCCAGAATCTGTTTTTTAGACAGCACTTCCCCAAATATCATCTCCCTCTCATTAGAAAACCACTCTAAAAAACTAAACAAGTATGTACAAGTATCCAGCAATCATAATATGCAAAGAATGAGTGATGCCGGTATACCTCCCCCCAAGCTTAGGCTTTTGGCCTAAGTGGAGATCAATCCCATGGTGCCTCGTCGAAAAATAGGACCAATGGTATAATTTTTGTGAATTTTTGAAAACTTTGAAAAATGCACATTTCTGGGTGTTAAATTTATTATTACTGGGCAGAAAAAGATTTTGAAATCTCTAATTAACTAAAGAACTTTGCAAAACAAAAGTGCTACAGCAAGTAGATCAAGTGGAGGAAGAAAGAGATGTTGTTTAGTTCCTCTATGCATATAAAATGAATTTGTTAACAAGGTTGATCAAGTCTTGCCACCAAATAAATTTTACATAGCATAAGAAGAAATAAACCTCAAATCAATCATGTTACCTTGTATTGTATTGATATGGATCCGATCACAAGAGTTTGATATTCTTCTTTAGGCTCATATATAGGACAATCAATAGTTCCCACTTTGATAGTTCTCACATTAGAAATTGTATTAACTCCACATGCTTTCTCAATCCTCTTGGGAAAATAAACGGTATGCTCCTTGTCATCAACATTGAAAGTAACTTTTCCTTTATTGCAATCAATAACAGCCCCTGCGGTGTTAAGAAAAGGTCTCCCAAGAATAATAGACATATTATCATCTTCAGGCATTTCCAACACAACAAAATCAGTTAATATCAAGCAGTTATTATTAACTTGAACAGGAACATCCTCACATATACCAACAGGAATAGCAGTAGATTTATCAGCCATTTGCAAAGATATATCAGTCGGTATCAACTTATCTAAATAAAGTCTCTTATAAAGAGAGAAAGGCATAACACTAACACCCGCTCCCAAATCACATGGAGCAGTTCTAACATAATTATTCTTAATAGAACAAGGAATAGTCGGTATACCTGGGTCGCCAAGCTTCTTTGGAACCTTACCATTGAAAGAATAATTAGCAACCATAGTGGAAATCTCCTCATTAGGAATTTTCCTTTTGTTAGAGACAATATCTTTCATATACTTTGAATAAGGAGGCAATTTAATAGCATCAGTCAAAGGGATTTGCAGGAATAAAGGTTTCATCCAATCACAAAATTTATTATAGTGTTCTTCTTCCTTTGATTTTAGTTTCTTAGCAGGAAAAGGCATTTGCTTTTGAACCCAAGGTCCCCTTTCATTACCATGTTTCTTAGCAATAAAATCTTCTTTAGTATACTTTTTATTTTTAGCATGCTTTTCAGGTTCTTCTTCAACCTCTTCTTTATCAGAAGCATCATTCTTATCATTATCTTTATCATGTTCATTACCACTTTCAGTTTCAGCATCAGAAATAGAAATACTATTAGGATCATTAACAGGCTCAGAGGATTCTACAACAGTTTTATGTTTCTTTTTCTTTTTCTTAGATGGAGCACTAGTTTCAGTTCGTTGAGAATCTTGTTCAACTCTTTTGGGATGCCCTTCAGGATATGGAGGATCCTGGGTAGAAGCACCGCCTCTAGTTGTCACTTCATAAGCATGTTTTTCTTTAGAATTATTTTTTAACAAGTCATTTTGCACTTTAGTGAGTTGATCAATTTGGGTTTGAACCATATGAAAATGTTTAACAAGTATCTTAACATCATTGGAGGTTCTCTCCACAATACCATGCAATTCACTAATAGCTTGAGAATTTTCCATTAAATGATTCTCTACTCTCATATTGAAATTATTTTGCTTAACAATATAATTATCAAACTCATCTAAGCATTGAGCAGGAGGTTTTGAATAAGGAATATCTTCTGTAGTAAAGCGTTCAAGAGAGTGTACCTCAATCATGGATGAAGGGGGAGTTATCTTACATAAATCTTCTATGGGAGGTAATTTCTTCACATCTTCGGATTTAATACCTTTCTCTTTAAGAGATTTCTTGGCTTCCCTCATATCTTCATCATTTAATTTAATCATACCCCTCTTCTTCAATATTGGTGTCGGGGTTGGTTCAGGTGTAGACCAATCATCATGATTCCGACCTATTCTAGCCAATAATTCTTCAGCGTCGTCTGGAGTTCTTTTCCTGAAAACACAACCAGCACAACTATCCAGGTATGCCCTAGACTCAATGGTTAGTCCACTATAAAATATATCAAGTAAATCATGCTTTTCCAAATTATGTTCAGGCCGAGATCTAATAAGAGAGCAAAATCTAGCCCAAGCCTCAGACAATTTCTCTCCATCTTCCTGATCAAAATTATAAATTCTGTGCAAAGCAATATGTTGAGCACTAGCAGGAAAGTATTTCCAGAAGAAAACATCAAGCAATTCTTTTGGACTATTAATAGAATCAGGTGGCAAACTATTATACCAAGTTTTAGCATCATCCTTTAATGAGAAAGGGAAAATTTTAGCAACGAAATAAGTACGCTTCTTAACATCATCAGAAAACAAGCTACTCAGAGTAGATAGCTCAATCATGTGTTCTACAACACTTTCTTTTTCAGTACCACAAAAAGGTGTTTTCTCTACAATAGATATATGAGACAAATCAAGAGAAAAATCATAATCCTTATCCTTAATGTTTATAGGAGATGTGGAAAATTTAGGATCAGGAGACAGTTTATATCTAACAGTATGTTGTGCAAGCAACTTTTTAATTTTTCTTGCATCAGTAGTAGCATTGCATTTATTAATAAAATAATCATCAAGTTCTACATAATCTTCATCAAGATCATCGCTAGAGTATTCAACAGACTCAGGTGAATTAATAGGTGTAGCAGCATTTTCATTAGGAGTTTCAGTATTTTCAATTTGTCTAGACCTAGCAATTGTAGCATCTAGAAAAGATCCTAATGAACCATCATTATCAAGCACAGCAGAAGCATCATCAAAATTATGAGAGGAATTTTCAGATCTAGCAGAAGTACCAGCATGTGAAGCATGTGGTGGTGAAACAAGTTTATCTATCACATATGGTGAATCAAGAGCAGCAGAGGTACTCAGAGTTGTACCTTTTCTTCTAGTGGATGGTAATATGGCGACTTTAGTATCGCGAGGTTTACCCATGATGGAGAATTTGCAGCGAACAATATCAATCCAAGTGAACTTGCAAATAAAGCTATGCTCCCCGGCAACGACGCCAGAAAATAGTCTTGATAACCCACAAGTATAGGGGATCGCAACAGTCTTCGCGGGAAGTAAAACCCAAATTATTGATTCGACACAAGGGGAGACAAAGAATACTTGAAAGCCTTAACAGCGGAGTTGTCAATTCAGCTGCACCTGGAAACAGACTTGCTCGCAAGAGTTTATCAGTAGTAACAGTTTTATAGCAGTAGAAGTAGTGAAATAACAACAGCAGAGTAACAAAGACAGCAGTAGCGATTATAGTAAACAGCAGGATTAAAATACTGTAGGCACAGGGATGGATGAACGGGCGTTGCATGGATGAGAGAAACTCATGTAACAATCAAAGCAGGGCATTTGCAGATAATAATAAAATGGTATCCAAGTACTAATCAATCAATAGGCATGTGTTCCATATTTAGTCGTACGTGCTCGCAATGAGAAACTTGCACAACATCTTTTGTCCTACCAGCCGGTGGCAGCCGGGCCTCTAGGGAATCTACTGGAAATTAAGGCACTCCTTTTAATAGAGCACAAGAGCAAAGCATTAACACTCTGTGAACACATGTGATCCTCATATCACCGCCTTCCCTTTCGGTTGTCCCAATTTCTGTCACTTTGGGGCCTCGGGTTCCGGACAACAATACGTGTATACAACTTGCAGGTAAGATCATAAAGCAATGAATATCATCATGAATTGATAACATGTTCAGATCTAAGATCATGGCACTCGGGCCCTAGTGACAAGCATTAAGCATAACAAGTTGCAACAATATCATAAAAGTACCAATTACGGACACTAGGCACTATGCCCTAACAATCTTATGCTATTACATGACCAATCTCGTCCAATCCCTACCATCCCCTTCAGCCTACAGCGGGGGAATTACTCACACATGGATGGGGGAAACATGACTGGTCGATGGAGAGGCGTCGGTGGTGATGATGGCGATGATCTCCTCCAATTCCCCGTCCCGGCGGAGTGCCAGAACGGAGTTTCTGGTCCCGAGATGGAGTTTCGCGACGGTGGCGGCGCACTGGATGTCTTCTGGCGATTTCGTCTTACCCCCCGTGCGTTTTTAGGTCGAAGGCGTTAAGTAGTCCAAAGGAGGGCGTCGGGGGCCAGCCGAGGTGGCCACACAGTACGGCGGCGCCCCCCCTCCTGGGCCACGCCGGCCTAGTGTGTGGGGGCCTCGGGCCCCCACCTGGCTTGCCCTTCTGGCTCCGTCAATATTCTGGGAAAATAGGACCTTTCGCATAAATTCCGAGGATTTTCCTGAAAGTTGGATTTCTGCACAAAAACGAGACACCAGAGCAGTTCTGCTGAAAACAGCGTTAGTCCATGTTAGTTGCATCCAAAATACACAAACTAGAGGCAAAACAATAGCAAAAGTGTTCGGGAAAGTAGATACATTTTGGACGTATCACACCCCTTCCAGTATTAAGTTGCAAACAACAGACAATTGCATTAAGTATGGTGTGTAATGTAATCAACACAAATATCCTTAGACAAAGCATTGATGTTTTATCCCTAGTGGCAACATCACATCCACAACCTTAGAAATTTCTGTCACTGTCCCAGATTCAATGGAGGCATGAACCCACTATCGAGCATAAATACTCCCTCTTGGAGTCACAAGTGTCAACTTGGCCAGAGCCTCTACTAGCAACGGAGAGCATGCAAGAACATAAACAACATATATATGATAGATTGATAATCAACTTGACATAGTATTCAATATTCATCGGATCCCAACAAACACAACATGTAGCATTACAAATAGATGATCTTGATCATGATAGGCAGCTCACAAGATCTAACATGATAGCACAATGAGGAGAAAACAACCATCTAGCTACTTGACATAGGCATCCCAAATGGGCCTGCCGAAGATGGTACCCGAGGTTTACTGGAGGCCCAATACCCGAAGAATAAGAAGATTCGAGAGCCCAAGATTTACTAAGGAAAGATAGAGTTGTAATAGAAATTGTTGTTTGTAATCTGGCGGGACGAGTTAGAAACCGTCCCGGACTCTGTAAACTTGTATAGCACGAATCCCTCGGCTTCACCTCATATATAAGGGGGAGTCGAGGGACAAAAGAATCAACGGAATCATTGTCTGCAAACCCTAGTTTTCACAATCGTCGAGTACTTTTCGGCTGAAACCTTCGAGATCTACTTACCCTCTACTTCTAACTAAACCCTAGCCTACAATCCATAGGCATTGACAAGTCAATACCTTGTCAATTGGCGCCGTCTGTGGGAATTAGAGGCGTAAGGAGCTGATCTCGATGGCACGCTCAAGATCTTCGACATCGTCAACCGCAAGCAACACAATGGATCGAGGTAAACAGATCGCTACTGGTCTTGTCGATTTTGTTCCTCACCCACCCTCCCGTTTGGATGCATATGCGTATCTGGCGGAGCCCATGGAGATGACGTTCGGAAGGTTCCACTTTCGCGTCGAGAAGGAAGGATCGTATCGTGTCGAAATTCCGATTTCGTCGGGATCATCAGTGGCCGATTCCGATTTTTCAAGCTATGCATCGTCAAACGAGTCAGGAGAAGAAGAAACCTCGGCGACACGCTACGTCAGCATCAGAGCAAGAGAGAAACTCGCCAAGATCTTCAACGACATGTCGTTTGAGTCATCTGCGGATTCATATATAAGCGATGGTTCAAGCAATGTCGACAGTTACGACTTCATCGACAAATCTTTGACAGTGGGCAAGGTCTTCATCAATCTCAACGACGATGTCACCAAACCCAACATAGATCTGAGTACAAAGTATCATCAGATTTACGCCATTGAAAATCAAGAAGAGACATCTGAGGCCTTCGACAGTTTGGGAAATCCATACGTCGATCCCTCCAATCTGCGACAAGGCTTGGGCAACAAATACGTCGGGCCAGAGCCGCGAGATAGAGTTCAACTTTCACAAGCAGCGTGGGACAGAGCTGCGAGAGCTATGAACGGCACAGAACCAATGGCTACCACAGCCACACCAGAAGAATTGCAAGCATATCAATATAGGCTCGCACGAGCTGCGCGGGAATTGGAAAAGCAGACGGCTGAGTTGAACAGAGAAAGGAGGCAGCTTACGCATCCAGCAGGAGAAGGGCAGATCTAAGTCGACAATCTAGAACTACGGGTGATAGCCATCGGGAGGCGCGGAACAGAGCAAGGTCAAGACTGCAACACATACCCGAAGCGGAAAGAGAGCACTTGGTTCAAAACCTTGACATGTCCTTTATGTCGATAGATACAAGAGGAAACATCATCCCTAAGACACCAGAGGCTGGGTATATGGCGACACATGCTTTTATCCTTGCATCTAAACCACCTCCGGGTGACCCAAGGGAAACACTGTACAATATGGCGGTAGCAGGAGTTGGAGCTATGGGGACAGCGTTTATATCAACGCCTCCCGAAGGAGTGGCAAGGCAAAATAGTCCGCGACCCGCAGCAAGAACAGCGGCAGCAAGAAGGGCCAAGTGGAGCAAGAGACACGGCAGCACAAGCAAGAGTCGACAGAGCGCGGCAAAACAGAAGAGATCATCGGCAATCCCCGAACTTAACGACGAAGATATGTGCGGCTTACCATGCTTCACGAGGAGAGTCCGAAAACGCGAGTCCCCTCGGGATTCAAGTTACCCGATAATTTCAAGAAATTCGACGGCCTTCAAGATCCAGAGGATTGGCTAGTCGACTATCCGGAGACGGTGAAGCCGACAGGGAGGAACTAGGGCAACAGCCATGCAAAGCATCCAGGTGCACCTGAGTGGTGCCGCACGATCATGGATAAAGAAACTCGCTCCAGATCCATCGACACTGGGAAAGTTTCGAGGACGTGTTCGTCAAGAACTTCAGATCCACGTGCAAAAAACCCGCATCGTTAGAGGAGTTGAGAGCGTGTCGACAAAAGCCAGATGAGCCAATGAGAAAGTACATCCAGAGGTGGAATATCATCAAAAACTCGGCAGAAAACATATCTGACGAGAGAGCAATAGATGCGTTTGTCGCAGGAGTCAGGCGTGGAGACTTTGTCGAGGATTTGGGAAGGACCAATCCAAGGACAGTATCCGCGTTAATGGAGATAGCAAATAAATGGGCAGATGGAGAAGACGCTGTCCACAACAAACGACACAGGTCGCCAGAGGAGGACCGTGGTCGAAACTATCAACCGAGGCGAAGATTTCCTCGGACGTACCAGAACTACGACGCTCCAGGACAAATTTCGGCAGGTTTTCGGACAAATACAGGAGGCAATAGAGATGATTACCAGAGAAGCAGTGAACAGCGAGGTGATAATAGGGATGATTCACGCAATGTGCAAAATAGTGGGCCGAGGTTTCCAAGACCTTTCGTGTCCCCCGAGGAAATGCTGAACGGACCGTGCCGGATGCACTTCTTCCTCGACAAAGAACGGGAAAAGACAGTCGGGGCACCTGCAGAAGATCGTCGAAATTTTCGTGCAATGTTCAGATACGCAGAAAATGCTCACGCTCGAGCAGCACAGAGAAACCCTCGGGAGCCTAGGAGCGAGATTCATCTACCGCCACCTCCCGCGATTACAGAGGACAATCGACACCAGCTAAGAATAGCGGCAGCACCTGCACCACCACCCTATGTTGATCCTAACTCCAACGGAGCAGTGTTGATGATTCAGAAGGGAAGGCCGTCCAATAGAGCTCAAAAAGTAATCTCACGACAGGTGTTTATGGCAGAGAAAATGCCTCCACCAACAGTTGAGTACCTTAATTGGTCAGGACAAGATATCGGCTTCACAATAGCAGATCATCCGCAGCAAGTTCCTCGACCAGGGCAGTCAGCACTTATTCTCGCGCCGGTTATCGCAGGATTTGATGTCTCTCGAGTGTTCATAGACGGCGGCAAGCAGCTTGAACCTCATGTATGCAGATACATTGAGGAAGATGAACATATCCTTAGCAAACTTGAAACCAACAGACACAAGGTTCCACGGCATTACACCAGAGAAACCAAGTTATCCATTGGGAAAAATCAATCTCGATGTTCAATTTGGGACCCGAGAAAATTATAGAATCGAGAAGCTCGAATTTGAAGTCGTGGATTTTCCATCACAATACCACGCTCTCGTTGGGACGACCAGCATATGCTAGATTTATGGCGGTACCACACTATACATACCTGTTGTGGAGGTTGCCGGACCAAGAGGACCAATCACAGTCAAGGGAAGCTTTGCCTTAGCCGATAAGTGCGACAAGGATTTTCACAGGTTGGCGAAACTTTCGGGATGCAAGCCGAGTACTTGGCGTCAAAAAGCATGACTGATTACGACGACATCGCCGTACGCTGGAAGGCCACATAAAGAAACAACTTTCAACACAGAGAAAAATTCTAAGGAGGTGCAGCTTCACCCGACAGCTCCAAAACAGACGACATCTATCGCAAACGATATGGATATCGCATAGGAAAGCGCGCTCGTCAAGTTCCTCCGTGAGAACTGGAAAATCTTTGCATGGTGTCCAGCTGACATGCCAGGAGTACCCAGGGAACTTGCCGAGCACCACCTAAATTTGGATCCAACAAATAAACCAATCAGACAACCTTTGCGGCGTTTGAACCAAACCGCAAAGCCATGCTTTCAGAAATAAATCGACTCGAAGAAGCTGGTTTTATCGAGAAATATCTACGAAGCCACATGGGTAGCTAACCCAGGTGATGGTGCCGAAGAAAAACACGACAGTCCTTCGCATGTGCGTCGACTTTACGTGTCTCAATAAACATTGTCCTAAGGATCACTTTCCCCTCCCAAGGATCGATCAAATTATCGACTCCACGGCAGGTTGCGAACGTCTTTCCTTCTTGGATGCATACTCTGGTTATAACCAGATCAGATTAAAAGAAGATGATGAAGCCAAGACAGCGTTTATTACACCTTACGGCGTGTTTTGCTACAAGACAATGCCCTTTGGTCTAAAAAATGCGGGAGCAACATATCAGAGGATGATGCAGAAATGTTTAGCAACACAGATCGGGAAAAACGTGCAAGTATACATCGATGATGTCGTCATAACATCAAAAAAGGGGACAACGTTGATCGAGGATCTCAAAGAAACTTTTGACAACCTCGACAAATTCTGCCTCAAACTGAACCCGACGAAGTGTTCTTTTGGCGTCCCAAATAGAGAACTTCGGGGTTTCTAGTTTCGGCAAGAGGGATTGAAGCAAATCCCGACAAAATACAAGCCATAGTAACAATGAGAAAGCCAACAAAGTTGAAAGAAATACAGCAGCTAACTGGGCGAGTCGCAGCTTTGAGCAGGTTCGTCGCCAGGTTAGGAGAAAAAGCGTTACCATTTTATGCGCTGATAAAACAAGGAGATAAATTCAGTGGAACGAAGAGGCCGACAGAGCTTTCGAGGATCTGAAGCGAAAAATCTCGACACCACCAATCCTGGTGGCTCCAAAGGAAAAGGAACCTCTCCTGCTATATATTGCAGCCACGCCCCAAGTGGTTAGCACGGTATTAGTTGTCGAAAGAGAAGAAGAAGGGAAAATCCATGGAGTGCAGCGCAAGATACTTCGTGAGCGAAGTCTTGTCACCTTCAAAACAAAGGTACCCTCAGTACCAAAAACTAGCATATGGAGTGTTCACGACAGCACGAAAATTGCGCCACTATTTTTCGGCACACCCGATCATAGTGGTCAATGAAGCTCCCTTATCAAATATACTGAATAACCCAGAAGCTACGGGTCGTGTCTCCCTTTGGGGAATAGAACTTTCCCCTCGGGACATCACGTATGAAAAAAGAAAAGCAATAAAGTCGCAAATACTGCCAGACTTCATCGCAGAATGGATGGAGTTGCAAAATACAGGACCTCCAGATTTATCGAGAACTTGGACCATGAACTTTGATGGGTCCAAGAGACTAGAAGGAGCTGGCGCAGGAGTAGTACTCATATCACCCGAAGGCGACAAATTAAAGTACATCCTCCGGATGACGTTCCTTAACGCATCTAACAATGAAGCGAGAATATGAGGCTCTCATACACGGGATGAAGATGGCAAAAGCACAACGGAGCAACTCGATTAAAAATCTTTGGCGACTCACAGTTGGTGGCTCAGCAAGTTATGAACCAATGTGATGCAATCAATGATAGCATGATGGCATACAAGGAGGTGTACAACGAGCTTGAGAAGTTATTCGATGGATGCGAAGTAAATCATATTAGCAGGTTGAGCAATGACGAAGCCGACGTTCTTGCAAACATCGGGTCACAGTGCCTTCCAATCCCGCCAGGTGTATTCTGGGAAGAGATAACAGAGAGATCCACTAAGCCAACAAAGTCAAAAAAGAAGGAGAAGAAACCCTCGGGGGCTGCCAAGGAAAAGCAAGAGGACGAAGAAGAAGATCAGGACTTGGTCATGGTGATACGTATACCGTGGATGCAGCCGTACATATCATACATCATGAGGAAAGAAATACCCGATGATCCAGTTGAAGCAAGGCGAGTAATTCGACGCTCCAAAGCTTTTACGGTGGTCAAGGGAGAATTGTATAAGCGAAGTATTTCAGGCGTTTTGCAAAGGTGCGTTACACCCGAAGAAGGAAGAATAATCCTGAAGGATGTACACGAAGGAATATGTGGCCACCACGCAAGTAGTCGAGCTATCGCAGCCAAGGTTTTTCGGGCAGGATTCTACTGGTTGACAGCAATCGAGGACGCCAAGGACATAGTAAGAACTTGCGACGCATGTCAAAGGTTCGCCGCAAAACCTCACTCTCCAGCAGGTGAGTTAGCACCAATACCATTGTCTTGGCCCTTTGCTCAATGGGGACTTGATATGGTGGGTAAGTTACACAAATCCTGGCCAGGAGGAAAGGAGTACATGCTAGTAGCTGTCGATAAGTTTACAAAGTGGATAGAAGCGAAGCCGATAAATTCACCAGATGGAGCATCCGCAGTAAAATTCGTAAAAGGCCTCGTCTTCAGATTTGGAGTGCCCCACAGCATCGTCACCGACAACGGCAGCAACGACACATCCCATGACTTCAAAGATTATTGCGAAGAGGTGGGTATTAAGCTGAACTTTGCGTCAGTCGCACATCCTCAAACCAATGGGCAAGTCGAGAAAGCCAATGGCATCATCTGCAATGGTATTAAGAAACGCTTGTTAGGACCACTGGAAAAAGCTCGACATACCTGGCCAGAAGAACTACCAAGCGTGTTGTGGAGCATCCGAACAACACCAAACACAAAGAACGCAGAAACTCCGTTTTTCCCCGGTTCATGGAGCAGAGGCAAGACTACCAATCGAGATAGAGCACAACTCTCCACGTGTCGCTGAATATGATGAAGAAACGTCGAGAAGAGTGCTAGAAGACGACGTCGACGCACTTGATGAAGCTCGAGATGAAGTATTATCTCGGGTAACCAAATATCAACAGGACTTGAAAAATTACCACAGTCGACGTTTGCGGCCAAGATCTTTTCAGGTGGGAGACCTAGTTCTTCGGCTCACGCAAAAAAGTCATGAAAAACTCGAGTCACCATGGCTTGGCCCTTACATTGTCACGGAAGTAATTGGAGGAGGAGCATACAGAATAAAGGACAAGAAGACAGGGGTGGAGGAGCCAAACCCCTGGAACGTGGCGCAACTTAGGCGTTTTTACGCCTAGAGTCAAAATATAGTCTTTGTAAAGCTTCAATGTATTGAAACGCCCGCGAGTTTTCAGACGCACTCTTTTCCTTTTTCGGGGCACCGAGTGGGGCCGGAGAACGTATTTCATGAGGGGGGCTCGCGGTGCTGCAATATAATAAAGATAGTGACAATATAACTTTTCTTCTTTATCGACATGACCAAAGTCTTCGCTCCGACGAATTTCAATATAGTTCATCGACAAAAGGAAAAGCTTGCCTTGGTATTCAAATACCTCGTGAGTCAACAAAAATACAAAATAGTGCTCAATAAAAAGCTTGGGGGCTCATATTCGCCTTAAATATATAAATGCCTTGGTTCAAAACCTCGCAAGTATACAAATATAGTAAAGAGTCACCGAAACACTCGGGGCTAAACAAACAGAGAAATATAATGATTGCTTTACAATATAGTCATGGATTACAAAGAAGAAATATCTACAAGAAGAAACTAACTAGTCTTGATTCAATATGTCATCAAGAGTAACCCTGTTTTCCTCAGGAGCAGCACCAAGAAAATCGGCATAATGGCCCTCGGCAAAAAGTCGGCATCCATCCGAAGTAGGTCCTCAATCATTTCTTCGGCTATAGGCGTAACCTTCGTGTTAATCCCGTCAACACCAACTCTCCGCCGTTTTACTTTTTGGTGAACCTTCTCGACAACCTCGGGTAAGGTCAAGCTTCGAGTGGCAGATTTGGAGCATGATAAGAGCAAATCCGGGCGCCAGCTACTAGTTGAGCTTTGACAAAATCATGGATACTACGAGCATCCTTGAACCTTTCCATCAATTCAGGAAGAGTTTTTGGTTGGACGTTGCGAGGAAACATGGAGTTGTAAACCATGGACAAGGTCTTGGTACAGAAGTCGAGGAAATCGCGAGTTTGAGAGGCGCGATCTTGAAATCTGACAATTTGGCGGGTCCTTTCCGGGGTAGCGCAAAACAAAGAACCATGGTCCAAGGAGAGATTAACAAGGAGGGTTGTCCTAGCATTCACCCTTTCTTCCTCGGCAGCAAAGATCGGTAAAGGCACCTATCAAAACAAAAAAGCGGAAACCTTCAAAGAAACAATAGTATGCAGATAAAGGATATCAGCGGATGAAACAGGCATACCCGACATATCTGCACTGGCTTCATTCATTAATTCGAGCATGAAATTTTCTCGAATAGTCGCCTTTTCAGCCTCGGAAGCAGCAATTTCTTTAGCAGCTACGGCCTCGCGAGCTTGTTGAAGAGCAATTTTTTCGGCTTCAGATGACTTACGAGATTGCTCCATCATCACAAGTGTTTGCTTCTTCGCATACTGAAGTTGTTGCCGAAGTTCATCCAGTTCTTGCGACAAGGTATCGTCGACAGGAGCGGTATCACCAAAAGCTTTCCTCGCGCGGGAAGAAGAAGGCGAAACATTGGAAGGAGCAGAAGATGGAGTATAGTTATCAAATATCAACTGAAAAATAAACAAGACAACATCAAATAACAAGCAAAGATAGAAGTCTTCATTAATCTCTTGGAATAATTACAAGGGCATTACAGTGGAGTTAAGAAAGTACGTGTCGCCAAATGACTACTTTGGCGACAGAAGCAAAAGAAACAGAAAGAAACAAGGAGGCATGCAACTAGACCTCCGGCCTCGAGGAGCTAGGAGTCGAAGCTGGCTTGATCCCCAGATACGCCAAGATCTTCTTCGTGTTGGGCTTGGCTGCCTTGATCAGCGACCTCCATCTCGAATGCTCTACCTGGCTGGTGTCGCCAACCTTCATCCAATCAAGCGTCTGTTGGCTGTCAGCAACCAGGGCAACAGTACTCTCGACAGCAACCTTCATATTCTCCTGACGCATCTTCAATCCCAGGTCTTCCGACGAATTGAAAAGCTTGGCAAGGGCAAGGAAAGTCGAAGGTTCCTCTTTCTTTGGGAAGAAGTAGGGGAACAACGCCGACAAACTCGCACTGGCATTGGCCACGCCTTCACGAATTTCGCGCCCATGGAACTCCAGAAGAGAAAGTGCATCAAGGAGAGGGTCATTGACGGGATTCTCCAGATCAAAATCTTGGTTTGTTTGGGCTGCCACACAAAACAAAGAATCATTAGTCAAAAACCAAGAAACAGGAAGTACAATAGAAGGGGTTGATGATATTACTCAGCGTACGTCGACTTTGCGACTTCAGACGCTTGATGATCTCTTGTTCACGCACAGTTTGTGCAGTTTTCTGCTCATCTAAGGCAGATTCGGCATCTTTGAGCCTTCTCTGCAGTTCCTCGACACTAGCAGCTTTTACCTTGGCTTCATCAACCTCGACCTTGGCTTTGCTAGCAGCAAGTTCAGCTTTCTTGCGAGCCGCCTCACTTTGCTCGAGTTTTAGAGCAAGTGCGTCGACACGTTCGTTGGCCTCTGAAAGTTTTTCTGTCGAGATATGAAAAAGAAAGAAAAGAAAGATCAAAAAATAGCGACGAGCAACAGGAATAGAAAGTCAGTGCAAAATAGCAAGTATAAAAGTCGTTACCTTCAGCTCTGGCGGCATATTCACGGTACCCAATAAATTGGGACCCGATGCGGAGAAGATCCTTGATCATAGGCTGTTCAGCGTGAACACAGTAAGAGAAACATCGGCATGAAAAAGAGAAAAGGTGTGGAAAAATAAAATAAGGAAAATATAGATGTCGACAAACTTACATCATCTAAGAGCAGAGTCGACGAACTGCCCAACTGAGGGGCAGAATCAACAATCTTTTCAACCCTTGCCCTTTTTGGTGAAGGGACACGGGGGCTTGATGGCGGAGTAGTGGTGACGACGTCTTGTTGAGGAGGCGACGTTTCTTCTCCTTCAACTAGCGTGTCTGAGGCAAGTACAGTACGTGACGTGCTTGTTCGAGGAGCCACGTCAGTAACTGGTACTTCTTCCTCCTCATCACTGATTGATCAAAAAATCGGCAGTATAAAAAGCACGACAAGATAAATATTTCGAGTACAAAAATATAGCGAGATAGGTGACTTACGAGCTGATGAGGGATTCAACATAAGGATCGTAAGCTGCCTTCGGATTAGAAGGACCAGCTTCTTTAGCCTTAGAAGTGCCAGAATCCTCGGCATCATGCCTTTTCCTTTTGTTTTTTGGGGAAACTGCAGGAGGAAGGGATTGCGTCGATTCACTGGCCTCAGATTCAACTTCCTTTTCATGGGAAGCCGCAGATTTGTGGGAACCCGCGACTTCACTTTCAGGAATAGAAGAACCTGGGGTATCTTCGGCAACGATGCCCCGTTCTTCGACTTCTCCATCCTCAGGAAGAGGAGGAAGGGAAGTCATAGTAGGATGGTTCTGCAAGAAAACAGCGACAAAAGAAAAATTAGAGTGACACAAATACAATGAGATGCAGGGCAAATTCGGAACAAGATAGAAACTCGAGAAGGCAAAATACCTCGGGGAGAGGATTGGCGGAGCTGTATGGTTCCACGCGACAAGCGGAGGGAATAGGATCCTTTTTTGCCAAGCGGGAAACTCTTCGGATCAACTTCTCCAAGTCCTTTGCAGAAAGATCGTCGGAGATTCTATTGGCGTCGTTTTCACCAGAATACGTCCAGAGGGGATTTTTGCGAGCCTGAAGAGGCTGCACCCTAATCCTAAGGAAGTAGGCAGTGATTTGAACACCAGACAGTTCTTTGCCTCGAGTGTTTTGCAGCTGATGGATACGAGACATGAGTGCCTCTGTCGCCTTTTTCTCTTCTTCAGAAACTTCGGCATCCCAGGAGCGGCGGCGCTGGATTCTGGCACTTCCGTCGAAAGGAACTATGTTGTGTTCAACGGAGTTGGCGCTTTCTTCGTGAATATAGAGCCACTTTTTGCGCCATCCTTGGACAGAATCAGGAAATTTGACGTCGAAATAATCGACATCGCATTTAACACAGATAACAACGCCACCTATGTTATAAGTGACGTTGTGGGAGCCATTGCGGCGGAGGCAGAAAATGCGTTTCCACAGAACCCAATTGGGAGGGATTCCGAGGAAACATTCGCAAAGCGTGATGAAAATAGAAATGTGAAGGATGGAATTAGGGGTCAACTGATGCAGTTGAATCCCATAAACGAAAAGAAGGCCGCGGAGGAAATCGTGGATTGGGGTCGAAAGGCCGCGGATTAAGTGATCAACAAAACTAACCCGATACTCCATTGGAGGCTTGGGGTAGCTTTCTTCGCTGGGGAAGCGGATGGCGTCCTCCTTCTTCATGAGGCCAAGCCTCTTCAGCATGTTGGTGTCCTGGTTGGAGATTTTGGATCTCTCCCACTCAAGATCCTCGGCAGCCATCTTGGATTCCGGAGTGCTGTGGCGAGTGAGTCGCGTGCGCGGTGGCATCAACGGCAATAGGCAGAGTAAGGTCTGTGAGTGCGGAAGCTTGGGGAGATTCGGGCACAGGAGAAGTTTTGCAAAGGGGAACAGATGAGCGGCGCAAGCGAGGGGATGAACGGAGGTTGAAGAAAGGTTTATATAAGAATCGGGTGAAGCAGCGTGCCGTTGGATGGAGAAATCGTGTGGTGAGAATAGATCTTCTACAAACAAGGGTAAAAAGGTATTTTTATTGAGATAGGCGTTACCGTACGTGCGCCAGGAAAAGCGGAGGACGTGTGTCCCCCACTTGCACGACGTGTCAACATGGTTGAAGCAATGGACCCACAGGGCAGAGAACTCACGACTATTCGAGAAGGATGAAGTAAATTTGATTAAGGGAAGTATGTCGACAAGAAAAATAAAAGAAAAGTGACGACAGAAAGAATTATTCAATACTTCGGGAGCCTTTGATCAAATACAAGTTTTTGCCCAAATGCTCGGGGGCTACTTCAGAAAAAAGTAAATTTTCGAGTATGACAAATATAGAAATGGCGGGAGCCTACAACCAAGCACAAGTCCTTGGCTGTAGCCTCGGGGGCTACTCCCATCGGGAGCGCTGTTCGCGCACCCGAGAGATAAAAAAAAAAAAGAGAGAAGAAGAAAGAGATCATATTGGGAAGTAATGAAAATATAGCGACAAGGTGGACTAAAATGTTGAGCCTACAACCAAGCACAAGTTCTTGGTTGTAGCCTCGGGGGCTACTCCCATCGGGAACGCTGTTCGCGTGCCCGATGAAATTAACAAAAATAGAAAAACAAGAGAGTATATTTCGAGTTATAATTAACTCTACATATACTCCCATCGGGAGAACAATATAAGTCATATATGACTCGATAAAATGTGCCATTCCAACAGCCGGAAAAGCACTCGACAAATATATTCTCAGAACGCCGAAGTTGCGATCAATTTCTGAATGCCGCAAATTTGCGAAGGTAAGACCCCAGATCCGTTCTGCTGGGCGTGGCATCGCCAAAGACTGCGCTCTGCTACTTTTATCCGTATCAACAGATACGAAGAAAAATCCTAACGGACGCGTTAGGTACCCGATAAATTTGACTGGGACTCGACAGAATGGTAAGACCTTAAGCGGCACCTGTCGACGTTTACACCAGTATCCCGAGATCATGTCCGGGGACGTGATTTTGAAGTAGGTTTTTGCGGATTGCCACTAGAGCAGTTAACTAGTACCTGATCCGTCAGATGAACTAGCCCCAATTACCAGTATCCCTGTACAATATAGAATTTTATGTGAAGAAATATAAAAGGTTAAAGCTTTCGAGTAAAAATAAACAATGGAGATTTTCCCTGACTCTACGATTCAAGCAAAATCTCGGGGGCTACTGACATAGGCATCCCAAATGGGCCTGCCGAAGATGGTACCCGAGGTTTACTGGAGGCCCAATACCCGAAGAATAAGAAGATTCGAGAGCCCAAGATTTACTAAGGAAAGATAGAGTTGTAATAGAAATTGTTGTTTGTAATCTGGCGGGACGAGTTAGAAACCGTCCCGGACTCTGTAAACTTGTATAGCACGAATCCCTCGGCTTCACCTCATATATAAGGGGGAGTCGAGGGACAAAAGAATCAACGGAATCATTGTCTGCAAACCCTAGTTTTCACAATCGTCGAGTACTTTTCGGCTGAAACCTTCGAGATCTACTTACCCTCTACTTCTAACTAAACCCTAGCCTACAATCCATAGGCATTGACAAGTCAATACCTTGTCACTACTGCTATGGACCCATAGTCCAAGGATGAACTACTCACACATCACTCCGGAGGCGGGCATGGTGATGTAGAGCCCTCCGGTGATGATTCCCCTCTCCGGCAGGGTGCCGGAGGCGATCTCCTGAATCCCCCGAGAGGGGATTGGCGGCGGCGGCGTCTCTGGAAGTATTTCCGTATCGTGGCTCTCGGTAATAGGGTTTTCGCGACGGAGAGTTTAAGTAGGCGGAAGGGCAGGGTCGGTGGAGGCACGAGGGCCCCACACCATAGGGCGGCGCGGGCCCCACCCTGGCCGCACGGCCCTGTGGTCTGGGCGCCTCGTCTGCCCACCTCGTATGCTCTTCGGTCTTCTGGAAGCTCCGTGGAAAAATAAGACCCTGGGCGTTGATTTCGTCCAATTCCGAGAATATTTCCTTTGTAGGATTTCTGAAACCAAAAACAGCAGAAAATAGCAACTGGCTCTTCGGCATCTCGTTAATAGGTTAGTGCCGGAAAATGCATAATAATGATGTAAAGTATGTATAAAATATGTGAGTATTGTCATAAAACTAGCATGGAACATAAGAAATTATGGATACGTTTGAGACGTATCAAGCATCCCCAAGCTTAGTTCCTACTCGCCCTCGAGTAGGTAAACGATAACAAGGATAATTTCTGAAGTGACATGCTATCATAATCTTGATCAATACTATTGTAAAGCATATGAAGTGAATGAAGTGATTCGAAGCAATGGTAAAGACAATGATTAAACAACTGCTCATATAGTAAAGACTTTTCATGAATAGTATTTTCAAGACAAGCATCAATAAGACTTGCATAGGAGTTAACTCATAAAGCAATAAATTCTTAGTAGAAAGTTTTGAAGCAACACAAAGGAAGATATAAGTTTCAGCGGTTGCTTTCAACTTCAACATGTATATCTCATGGATAATTGTCAACACAAAGTAATATGATGAATGCAAATAAGCAAGTATGTAGGAATCAATGCACACAGTTGACACAAGTGTTTGCTTCTAAGATAGAAAGAAGTAGGTAAACTGACTCAACATAAAGTAAAAGAATGGCCCTTCGCAGAGGGAAGCATGGATTACTATTTTTGGGCTAGAGCTTTTATTTTGAAAACATAGAAACAATTTTGTCAACGGTAGTAATAATTCATATGTGTTATGTATAAGACATCCTATAAGTTGCAAGCCTCATGCATAGAATACCAATAGTGCTCGCACCTTGTCCTAATTAGCTTGGATTTACATGGATTATCATTGCATAACATATGTTTCAACCAAGTGTCACAAAGGGGTACCTCTATGCCGCCTGTACAAAGGTCTAAGGAGAAAGTTTGCATTGGATTTCTCGCTTTTGATTATTCTCAACTTAGACATCCATACCGGGACAACATAGACAACAAATAATGGACTCCTCTTTAATGCATAAGCATTCAACAACAGATAATATTCTCATAAGAGGTTGAGGATTAGTGTCCAAACTGAAACTTCCACCATGATTCATGGCTTTAGTTACCGGCCCAATGTTCTTCTCTAACAATATGCATACTCAAACCATTTGATCATGATAAATCGCCCTTACTTCAGACAAGACGAACATGCATAGCAACTCACATGATATTCAACAAAGGTGTAATAGTTGATGGCGTCCCCAGAAACATGGTTACCGCTCAACAAGCAACTTATAAGAAATAAGATACATAGCAACATATTCAATACCACAATAGTTTTTAAGGCTATTTTCCCATGAGCTATGTATTGCAAAGACAAGGAATGAAATTTTAAAGGTAGCACTCAAGTAATTTACTTTGGAATGGCAGAGAAATACCATGTAGTAGGTAGGTATAGTGGACACAAATGGCATAGTTTTGGCTCAAGGATTTGGATGCACGAGAAGTATTTCCTCTCAATACAAGGCTTTGGATAGCAAGGTTGTTTGAAGCAAACACAAGTATGAACCGGTACAGCAAAACTTACATAGGAACATATTGCAAGCATTATAAGACTCTACACTGTCTCCCTTGTTGTTCAAACACTTCACCAGAAAATATCTAGACCTTAGAGAGACCAATCATGCAAACCAAACTTCAACAAGCTCTATGGTAGTTCTTCATTAGTAGGTGCAAAGTACATTATGGAAGAGCTTAAACATGATCTATTTGAGCACAACAATTGCCAAGTATCAAATTATTCAAGACAATATACCAATTACCACATGAAGCATTTTCTGTTTCCAACCATATAACAATGAACGAAGCAGTTTCAACATTCGCCATGAACATTAAAAGTAAATGCTAAGAACACCAGTGTTCATATGAAACAGCGGAGCGTGTCTCTCTCCCACACAAAGAATGATAGGATCCGAGTTTATTCAAACAAAAACAAAAATAAAAGAAAACAGACGCTCCAAGTAAAGCACATAAGATGTGACTGAATAAAAATATAGTTTCACTAGAGGTGACCTGATAAGTTGTCGATGAAGAAGGGGATGCCTTGGGCATCCCCAAGCTTAGATGCTTGAGTCTTCTTGAAATATGCAGGGATGAACCACGGGGGCACCCCCAAGCTTAGACTTTTCACTCTTCTTGATCATATTGTATCATCCTCCTCTCTTGATCCTTGAAAACTTCCTCCACACCAAACTCAAAACAAACTCATTAGAGGGTTAGTGCATAATCAAAAATTCACATGTTCAGAGGTGACATAACCATTCTTAACACTTCTGGACATTGCAAAAAGCTACTGAAAGTTAATGGAACAAAGAAATCCATCAAACATAGCAAAACAGGCAATGCGAAATAAAAGGCAGAATCTGTCAAAACATAACAGTCCGTAAAGACGAATTTTTCTGGGGCACTTAACTTGCTCAGATGAAAAATCTCAAATTGAATGAAAGTTGCGTACATATATGAGGATCACGCACGTAAATTGGCAGATTTTTCTGAGTTACCTACAGACGGGGCTGCTCAATTTCGTGACAGTAAGAAATTTGTTTCTGCGCAGTAATCCAAATCTAGTATCAACCCTACTATCAAAGACTTTACTTGGCACAACAATGCAATAAAATAAAGATAAGGAGAGGTTGCTACAGTAGTAACAACTTCCAAGACTCAAATATAAAATAAAAGTGCAGAAGTAAAATAATGGGTTGTCTCCCATAAGCGCTTTTCTTTAACGCCTTTCAGCTAGGCGCAGAAAGTGTGAATCAAGTATTATCAAGAGATGAAGCATCAACATTATAATTTGTTCTAATAATAGAATTAAAAGGTAACTTCATTCTCTTTCTAGGGAAGTGTTCCATACCTTTCTTGAGAGGAAATTGATACTTAATATTCCCTTCCTTCATATCAATAATAGCACCAACAGTTCGAAGAAAAGGTCTTCCCAAAATAATGGGACAAGATGCATTGCATTCAATATCCAAGACAACAAAATCAACGGGGACAAGGTTGTTGTTAACCGTAATGCGAACATTTATCAATCCTCCCCAAAGGTTTCTTTGTAGAATTATCAGCAAGATTAACATCCAAATAACAATTTTTCAATGGTGGCAAGTCAAGCATATTATAGATTTTCTTAGGCATAACAGAAATACTTGCACCAAGATCACATAAAGCATTA
Source organism: Lolium perenne (assembly GCF_019359855.2). Lineage (NCBI taxonomy): Eukaryota > Viridiplantae > Streptophyta > Magnoliopsida > Poales > Poaceae > Lolium > Lolium perenne. The sequence goes on from NC_067244.2 coordinate 208,009,421, forward strand.
CGATCAAAATCATTGACTTTCATCTTAATGATGGGCTCCCAACCATCTTCCAACTTCCTAGGAATAGAAGTTTCAAGTTTTAATTTCTCTTCTCTAGCTTTAATGAGAGCATTTGTAATATGTTGTGTAAAGGCCAAATTTATAGCACTAGCATTAGGACTTCTAGCAAGTTTTTGTAAGAACTTTATAACTTCAGAGATATGACAATCATCAAAATCAAAACCATTATGATCTACAGCAATGGGATCATTGTCCCCAATATTTTGAATTTTTTTAGCAGTTTTATCACAAACAAGCTTTCAAAGTAGCTTTAGCAAGCTTTCAGTGCAGTTTTGCACGCTTTGCACTAGGAGTAGAAACATTGCCAACACCAATTATTTTACCATTGATAGTAGGAGGTTTAGCAACATGTGAAGCATCAACATTACTAGTGGTGGTAATAGTCCAAACTTTAGCTACATTATTCTCTTTAGCTAGTTTTTCCTCTCTTTCCCACCTAGCATGCAATTCAGCCATCAATCTAATATTTTCATTAATTCGAACTTGGATGGCGTTTGCTGTAGCAAATGACTTAATATCTTTATCTTTATTAGGCATAGCTTTCAATTTTAAAAGATCAACATCAGCAGCAAGACTATCAACCTTAGAAGCAAGAATATCAATTTTACCAAGCTTTTCCTCAACAGATTTGTTAAAAGCAGTTTGTGTACTAATAAATTCTTTAAGCATGGCTTCAAGACCAGAGGGTACACTTCTACTATTGTTGTAAGAATTACCATAAGAATTACCATAACGATTACCATTATTAGAAGGATATGGCCTATAGTTGTTACCAGAATTATTCCTATAAGCATTGTTGTTGAAATTATTACTTTTAATGAAGTTCACATCAACATGTTCTTCTTGGGCAACCAATGAAGCTAAAGGAAGATTATTTGGATCAACATTAGATCTACCATTCACAAGCATAGACATAATAGCATCAATCTTATCATTCAAGGAGGAGGTTTCTTCAACAGAATTTACCTTCTTACCTTGTGGAGTCCTTTCCGTGTGCCATTCAGAGTAATTAATAATCATATTATCAAGAAGCTTTGTTGCCGCCCCCAAAGTAATGGACATAAAAGTACCTCCGGGAGCTGAATCCAATAGGTTTCGCGAAGAAAAATTCAGTCCTGCATAAAAGGTTTGGATGATCATCGAAGTAGTTAGTCCATGGGTAGGGCAATTCTTTACCAAAGATTTCATTCTTTCCCATGCTTGGGCAACATGTTCATTATCCAATTGCTTAAAATTCATTATGCTACTTCTCAAAGATATAATTTTAGCAGGAGGATAATATCTACCAATGAAAGCATCTTTACATTTAGTCCATGAATCAATACTATTCTTAGGCAAAGATAGCAACCAATCTTTAGCTCTTCCTCTTAAGGAGAAAGGAAACAATTTCAGTTTTATAATGTCACCATCTATATCCTTATACTTTTGCATTTCATAAAGTTCAACAAAATTATTAAGATGGGCAGCAGCATCATCAGAACTAACACCAAAAAATTGCTCTCTCATAACAAGATTTAGTAAAGCAGGTTTAATTTCATAGAATTCTGCTGTAGTAGCAGGTGGAGCAATAGGTGTGCATAGGAAATCATTATTATTTGTGGAGTAAAATCCGTCGTTAGTACTTGAACTTGTCGACCAAAATCACTTTGGTCATCCTACACAGAGAATACAATTTTACGCTCACTGAATACAACTTAGAGGTTCACAGACGGTCACTGGTGGCGTCCAAAGCGTTGTATTTGCGTCCGTGGCGAGCTTAAGGACCCACTGCCAAATTTTATTTTAACAAACTGACCCCCAAATTTAGTAGCAACTTTATTATACATACAAGATCAGCTAGCCACAGTCGATGACAATTGGAGCCACCGGTCAAAGCACTAACTATTAAAAATAAAATAGAAGTTGTCTCCCTCCCCACCCTATGGCATCAGAAAACCACCGCTGCCCTGCACAAGGCGGCCACAACGTTGGCTTTGCCAGAGCGCAGCCCTGCACAAGGCGGCCACCACAGCGCTCCGCCGCCTCCTGGCGTGCCACGCTTGGAAGAGGTAGTCCCGACGCCTAGGGATTCATGGTAGTGGTGCGGCGAACTGCCTCTAAACCGCTGGCGTCCTATCCTCGCTGGGAGCATGCGGCGTGTACGGCAGGCTGTTAAGCAGGTTACGGCGGAGCCATGTGCGGCACAAGGATGCATGGAAGTGGAAGGGCAAGCGCCGCGCCGATGGCGCGAATGACAAGGAGTATGGCTGGTTGGCCGATGTTGCCCTCGACCTCATCGCCGGTGTGCACCACGCCCTCTCCGGCCACAACAACGAGAAGAGCCTGGACGCTTCGCCATCTTGTCCGTGCCGCCAACCGCCGGGAGGTGGCGGGCTGTAGCAGGGGGCGGGGACGCGGCGGCACGGGCTGGAGCCGTTCATCGGCCAACACCTCGCTGCCAGACCCTCCTTCTCCACCGTCTTCACACGCAGACGTGGCTATGGCCGTCGCCGCCACGGCCGACGAGTTGCAGGAGGAGCGGCGTGGACGAGCTCGTCAAGCAGCTAAGCAGCGGCCGCAGCCCTTGCCCGACGCGTCTGAGTCGCCACGCCAGGGCGCTCCCGGTGCCCAGTGGATCCGTGCCATTCTCCTCGCCTGTCGCAGCCGCGTCAGCGAGTACCACCTGCGCGTCCACGCCTAGGCACCGCAGCGGCTCTGCCACGAGGCCTCTAGATGAGTACATGCCTCGCCGGCGCTAGAGAGGATGCTCCAGAGCCGCTTCTGCCGATGTTGATCGCTCCCGCCGCCCGCCTCGTTCTTTGTCGAAGGGGTTGAGGTCGCGGCTGGTCGGGGAGGATGCTGGAGAACTGCGCGACTCCGGAGGCTCTGGACCTCCGGCCAACCTCCGCCGTACCTCCTGTTCTGTGCCACCGCACCATGAGGACTAGGCCGCCGCCGCCAGAGGAGGAGGGGCAGCGCCCTGAGAGGGAAAGGCGAGACAGCGAGGCTGGGTGAAGAGCAGGAGGTGGGCCCGGTAAGGGGAAGTTTCACCGGTGAACCAAGGGGGAGGTTCCCGCAGGAGTTCGTCGACGGCGAGCACCTATGCAACGCTGACGATGTCCGTCGAATGCATCAGGACGGGGAACTCTCGATCTAATCCCTTCGCTTGTTTCCAGTTTAACCCCTGATGAATTTCTATTATTCGAAACAAAGTACCTCTTTACAGTCTGAGGCTGATAGATACGACGCTTGGACGCCACCAGTGACCGTTTGTGAACCTCTAAATTGTATTTAGGGACCGTAAAATTGTATTCTCTATGTACAATAACCAAAGTGATTTTGGTCGACAAGTTCGACCAAAATCACTTTGGTCATCCTACACAGAGAATACAATTTTACGCTCACTGAATACAACTTAGAGGTTCACAGACGGTCACTGGTGGCGTCCAAAGCGTTGTATTTGCGTCCGTGGCGAGCTTAAGGACCCACTGCCAAATTTTATTTTAACAAACTGACCCCCAAATTTAGTAGCAACTTTATTATACATACAAGATCAGCTAGCCACAGTCGATGAGAATTGGAGCCACCGGTCAAAGCACTAACTATTAAAAATAAAATAGAAGTTGTCTCCCTCCCCACCCTATGGCATCAGAAAACCACCGCTGCCCTGCACAAGGCGGCCACAACGTTGGCTTTGCCGGAGCGCGGCCCTGCACAAGGCGGCCACCACAGCGCTCCGCCGCCTCCTGGCGTGCCACGCTTGGAAGAGGTAGTCCCGACGCCTAGGGATTCATGGTAGTGGTGCGGCGAACTGCCTCTAAACCGCTGGCGTCCTATCCTCGCTGGGAGCACGCGGCGTGTACGACAGGCTGTTAAGCAGGTTACGGCGGAGCCATGTGCGGCACAAGGATTCGTGGAAGTGGAAGGGCAAGCGTCACGCCGATGGCGCGAATGACAAGGAGTATGGCTGGTTGGCCGATGTTCCCCTCGACCTCATCGCCGGTGTGCACCACGCCCTCTCCGGCCACAACAACGAGAAGAGCCTGGACGCTTCGCCATCTTGTCCGTGCCGCCAACCGCCGGGAGGTGGCGGGCTGTAGCAGGGGGCGGGGACGCGGCGGCACGGGCTGGAGCCGTTCATCGGCCAACACCTCGCTGCCAGACCCTCCTCCTCCACCGTCTTCACACGCAGACGTGGCTATGGCCGTCGCCGCCACGGCCGACGAGTTGCAGGAGGAGCGGCGTGGACGAGCTCGTCAAGCAGCTGAGCAGCGGCCGCAGCCCTTGCCCGACGCGTCTGAGTCGCCACGCCAGGGCGCTCCCGGTGCCCGGTGGATCCGTGCCATTCTCCTCGCCTGTCGCAGCCGCGTCAGCGAGTACCACCTGCGCGTCCACGCCTAGGCACCGCAGCGGCTCTGCCACGAGGCCTCTAGATGAGTACATGCCTCGCCGGCGCTAGAGAGGACGCTCCAGAGCCGCTTCTGCCGATGGTGATCGCTCCCGCCGCTCGCCTCGTTCTTTGTTGAAGGGGTTGAGGTCGCGGCTGGTCGGGGAGGATGCTGGAGAACTGCGGGACTCCGGAGGCTCTGGATCTCCGGCCAACCTCCGCCGTACCTCCTGTTCTGCGCCACCGCACCATGAGGACTAGGCCGCCGCCGCCAGAGGAGGAGGGGCAGCGCCCTGAGAGGGAAAGGCGAGATAGCGAGGCTGGGTGAAGAGCAGGAGGTGGGCCCGGTAAGGGGAAGTTTGTTGGGGGGATAACCCCCGGTATGCCAAAGGCATGCCAAACCGGATGGTTTGAGCCATCAAGATACCGGTTTAATGTTCTTACCGGAAGCCTAGTAGGAATCCGGGAGAGCAAGGCTAAGCCGGTATCCCCAAAGGGGCATGCCGGAACCCGGTATAGAAGATACCGGAAAGGAGAGCCTGTCGGCAGGTCTGGTCAAAGATTCTCTTCAAAGCAAGAAGACAAGGATGAGCCAAGCAAAGTAACTTTATTCAGAGCCCTGGCGCCAAAGAGAGAGGTGACGTCCAAAGAAGCCGGAGGACATCAGCAGCCCTGATAAAAGAAGGCCCCGGTGTCATCTATGATTAAGGTAGCTTTGTACAGTAGCCTGTTAAAGTAGCTTTGTACAGTAGCTCTGTAAAGTAGTTTGTCCAGTCAAAGATGCCATTAGGGTTTCTTGCAGTGTAAGCCACCCTCTCCCCTATATAAGGAGAGGGGGCAGCCCTTCTTCACGGGCAAGCAAGTAGGTACGCGCGTGTGTAGGAAGGGAAAGCCTGTAACTTGTGAATCAATGAAAATGGTGATCTAGAGGGAGTTCTTCCTTGTGTCTTTCTTCTTCAACCTCTGGCCTTGGCCAAGTTCTTGAGGAAACCATCCGGAACCTCTTCCCACCTGATCGCAAACCCTCCCCCGAATCCTCTTGCGTCCATTCGGCCCCAATCTAAGCCATCCTATGGCATCTGCTCGTTCACCACGACGACAGTTGGCGCCCACCGTGGGGCCTGAAGTGGCGCTTGATGGAGTTCACATTCGGGCGGGCGTCCTCGAGGTCTCCGGCGAGCGTACGGTGTCCGCGTTGGTGCAGAGCATCTACGCCATGGACTTCATCAACGACAACGCGGGCTGCTTCGCCAACGGCGGCGTCTTCCCCAAGAACGGCCGCATCATCGAGTTCGGCAGCCACCGCGTCTACCTCGGCACCGTCCCCGTGCGCCAGCGCCTCTCGCCGGTGCTGGTGGCACCGGACCCGCCAAGATGGCTTTGTGCTGGCCGCGCCGCCGGCAGCGTTGAGGTAATGATGACCGGTGTGGCTGGTGCAGGAAAGGAGGTTGCGGCTGAAGGTGCCGGTCGCGCGGTTTCGACCCGTGCGGCTAAGCCACCGCTGGAGCGTGGCGCAGGCGCAGCGGGAGCATCATCCGCGCCACCGGAGACACCGCTCCAGGCGGCGATGAACGTCCTCGCCACCCCCATCGCGCAGAACATCGACCCGGCAGCGGCTCAAGCGGAGCTGGAGGCGCAGCGCCAGAAGATGCTGGAGAGCGGCAAGGACATCGCTGTGGCGCAGCGCGAGCTGAACCTAACAGTACGTGAGTATAACGCTGCCCATGGCTTTGCTTCTGTTAGCGCGCATGCTGCTAGGATGCCGGAAAACCGGCTAAAAGCTCGCAACCTAGATCAAGATTTGCGCAAGGAGATTTTTGCCGGCAAGAGCGCCTCTGCATCTGTTAGCATCGTGGAAAAGCCTAAGTATAGCAGCCCGGATAAAACTATAAAAGCTGCTAAGGCTGCAGTAGAGCTATGTGAGTCGCTTTCCGGAGAGGCTTTGGTAAAGCAGCAAGAGCGCGTCAGAGAGCTGCTGGAAACCATAGAGCAGCAAAATGCTGAGCAGCTGGCTAAGCTGAACAAGGCAGCGGCCTCAAAATCCGCGCGTTCAACAAAGAATGCCGGTAGCAAGTCCCATGGGCAGGCTTCGTCCCCCCATCCGGATAGAAGGAGAGAAAAAGAAGTGACTGCGCAGCCAGATGTGCGTGTACGATCCGGTTCTTGCCGGAAAGCAACAAGCCGGGCAACACGATGCCGGTAGAAAAAGCCAAGGGGCAGAGCGAGGCTACGCCAGAGGCTATGCCGGAAACAATCATGCCGGTAGATATGAGACCGGGCAAAACTATCGAGCTGCAAGGGCAGCGTACGACGAGGAGGAAATGGATCCCCCAAGGTACCGGCAGGCAAGGGCCGCGGTACCGGAATGTTACGATGAAGCCGATTCCACCAGACCGGCAGCATACCGGAACCCGTTGGGAGAACGCTTGGGAGAGAGATACTTACCGGAACGGGATGCGAGGCACCGTCTGGATAGAGTGTACTTGTCAGAAATGATCGAGGAGGAAGGTCCTCCAGGTCCAAAGTGTTTTGGCCCAAGGATCATGAAAGAAAAACCACCAGTTCGCAACTTTATGCTGCCCCGTGACACAAAAACGTATGATGGCACCACAAAGCCGGAAGATTGGCTCGCGGATTACGTGACCGCGGTATACGTTGCAGGCGGTGGAGGAACCGTAGCAGGAGGAGGAAACCGGCGTTGGGCTGTGAGAATCATACCATCGTTTTTGGTTGGACCGGCAAGAATACGCTAAACAACTTGCCGGCAGGAAGCATAAATGGCTGGCTGGATTTTGAGGAGGCCTTTGTGAGCAATTTTAGCAGCACCTATCAGAGGCCAAACAGGCCGCAGCAACTTGCTCTGTGTGTGCAGCGTCCGAACGAAACAGACCGGGATTATCTAGCCCGGTGGAACACCACAAGGAACTCCTGTGAAGGGGTAATCGAGGCACAAGCCATTGCTTGGTTTAGCAGTGGATGCAGAAGAGGTTCACCGTTGTGGCAAAAGTTGCAGCGCAACATGCCGACAACGTTGGCAGAAATGATACGTGTGGCGGATAGCTATGCGTTGGGAGACCCAACGCAGCCGGCAGTGCAACCAGAGCCGGAACAGCTGCGCCACGAACAGCACCGGGACAACCGGAATAACAAAAGAAGAGAAGATTTTCCGGATCGAAGGTACGGTCCGCAGCAAGTTGCTGCTGTGCAGGAAAACTTTGAGGCCAGCGACAGCCAGAGGCAAAAAACCGGATCGCAGCCATGGGCGGGTCCTAAGAAACAATGGGTGGAAAAGAAACCTTGGGTCCAGAAGAAGAACTGGCAAGAACCCGCAAAATACACCATGGAAGCTGCCATGGATCAACCTTGCCGGTGGCACACGCCGAATCCGGCACATCCGTCAAACCATCTGACAAAGGATTGTACCTGGACCAAGTACTTGATGCAAAAAGGAACAGTGAAAGATGCGCGGCCACCGCAAGACATGTCGCAGCAGCAACAACAGCTACCGCCACCACCACCACTTACCGGGGCAAACGCCTTACCGGTGCAGCCAAACCGGCAGCAGTACCAGCAAGTTAACCGGGTGGAGCAAAATGATAACCAGCCACCTCCACCGGCACCTTTAGGCCGGAATGTTTACGAAGATCCGCATTCGTGCTGTGTTGTCTTTGTCACTGAGCCAACAGACCGGCAAAGTGTACACCGGCGCTCCATGGAGGTCAATGCTGTGATGCCGGCAGTTCCCAAGTACATGATGTGGTCCAATCAGGAAATTACCTGGTCATCCAAGGATCACCCAAAGATCATGCCTAATCCGGGTGGATATGCTCTTGTTGTGGACCCGATCATGAAAGGGCCGCAAACTCGAGTGAAGTTCAGCAAGGTGCTGATAGACAATGGCAGTAGCATCAACATCATGTACAAACACACCATGCAAACGCTGGGCATAACAGAAAACATGCTTCAGCCAACGCGCACAACGTTCCACGGGATTGTTCCTGGCTTGTCCTGTGCCCCGATAGGAAAAGTTCGGGTGGACGTGGCATTTGGAGGACGTGACAATTGCCGGGTGGAAAATCTGGAGTTTGAGGTGGTGGATCTAGACAGCCCCTACCATGCATTGCTGGGGAGACCGGCGTTGGCTGCCTTCATGGCCACCACTCATACGGCTTACCTCAAGATGAAGATGCCGGCACCTCGTGGGCCATTGACTGTGGTGGGAAACTATAAGATCTCACCGGAAACAAGATTCTGCCGGATCAAACCTAGCAGAATCGCTGGTGATCGCGGAGGAAAAGAAAAGAATGCAGACAGCTGTTGCGCTGGCTCAATCCTCGCAAATGAGCTTAGCAGCAATGAGTGAAAACATGGGCACACCGGCATTCAAGCCAACCAATGAAACAAAGAACATTGTGCTGGATCCGGCTTACCCAGAGCGCACCGTTCGTATCGGTGCCGGCCTTGACCAAGCATAGGAAAGCGCGCTCGTCCCTTCCTCCGTGAGAATCGGAATATCTTTGCCTGGTCAACTGATGATTTGGTAGGTGTTCCGAGGGAGCTGGCTGAGCACTCTCTAAACGTCCGGAAAGATGCCAAGCCGGTGCGGCAACCACTGCGCCGGTTCGCTGAAGACAGAAGAAAGATCATAGGAGAAGAGGTAACCAAGCTGCTAGTTGCCGGGTTCATTGTGGAGGTCATGCACACAGAGTGGCTGGCCAATCCGGTAATGGTTGAAAAGAAGAAAGATGAGAACCTGGAGGCAAAAGCTCCGAAGGTGTGGCGCATGTGCATCGACTACACCAACCTGAACAAGGCTTGCCCAAGAGATCCTTTTCCTTTGCCACGAATCGATCAAGTGATTGATTCAACTGCTGGGTGTGAGTTGTTGTCCTTCCTGGATGCCTATTCCGGTTTCCACCAAATTCCCTTGAAAAAGGAAGATCAAATAAAAACTGCGTTCATTACCCCGCACGGGGCTTATTGCTATGTCACTATGCCTTTTGGGTTGCGCAACGCTGGTGCAACGTATCAGCGCTGTATGCAAAAATGCTTGTTTGATCAAATTGGAAAAAATGTGCAAGTCTATGTGGATGACATCGTGATAAAGACTAAGGTAAAGAACACCTTAATCGATGACATCCGGCAAACATTCGATAACCTAAGGCGGTTCCGGATGAAACTCAATCCGGCAAAATGCACCTTTGGTGTCCCTGCCGGCAAGCTGCTCGGTTTCCTGGTATCAAGCCGGGGCATAGAGGTTAATCCAGTAAAGATCCGGGCAATAGAAAGAATGGCTATCCCTAGAGAGTTAAAAGATGTGCAGAAGTTTACCGGAAGCTTGGCATCGCTGAGCCGGTTTGTAAGCAGGTTGGGAGAAAAAGCTCTGCCACTCTATGCTCTCATGAAAAAATCCGACACGTTCGTCTGGACCCCTCAGGCGGACGCAGCGTTTAAAGAGCTGAAAACAATGCTAGCCACAGCACCCATACTAGCTTCACCTCTAGAAAGAGAGCCTATGCTGTTATACATAGCAGCAACAAACCGGGTTGTGAGTGTAGTGGTTGTAGTTGAAAGAGAAGAGGAAGAAAAAACCGTCCAGAGGCCGGTATACTACTTGAGCGAGGTGCTCTCCCTCTCAAAACAAAACTACCCTCACTTCCAGAAAATGACTTATGGCGTGTACATGGCCGCCACCAAGCTCAAGCACTACTTTGAGGAGCACCCCATGAAAGTAGTGAGCGAAGCACCAATTTCCGACATCATGTGCAACAAAGATGCCAGCGGCCGGATTGCGAAATGGGCAATCCAAATATCACCATACGTGCCGGTGTATGAAAGAAGAGATGCCATAAAATCACAGGCTTTGGCTGATTTCCTTGTTGATTGGGCGGAGATGCAGTACAAACCGCCTGATCAGAGGATAGAATATTGGAAGATGCACTTTGATGGATCCAAACTCAAGGAAGGTCTAGGTGCCGGTGTGGTGCTCACTTCCCCAAAAGGAGATCACCTCCGGTATGTTTTGCAAGTGCATTTCAGGGCATCAAACAATGTTGCTGAATATGAAGCTTTGATCCATGGGCTTAAGGTCGCAAAAGAAATCGGTGCACACCGGATCATTTGCTATGGAGATTCAGACCTTGTGGTACAGCAGTGTTCCGGAGATTGGGATGCAAAAGATGCCAACATGGCCTCGTACCGGTTTCACGTGCAAAAGATTGCCGGGTTCTTCGAAGGGTGTGAGTTTCACCATGTGCCGCGAGCAGAAAATGAGGCCGCGGATGCTTTGTCCAAGCTGGGCTCATCTAGGCAAGAAATCCCTCCCGGAATAGCTTTGGCTCACCTAAGAGTGCCATCGATCAAACCGAGCCCGGAGTCAGAATCAATTTTTGTACCAGAGTCACACGTAGTACCCATGGATATCGATGAAGGGAACCCGGGGACTGCTCCGGCAAGCTCGGGGACTGCTCCGGTAGGCTCGGGGACTGCTGTACCCATATCGGAAGAAACGATGCTGGTAGATAGCATGGAGATAGATGCACCGGTGTTTTTGGTTCGAGAAATACCGTCATGGGTTAAACCTATTAAGGAATTCCTGATCAACGGCACCTTGCCGGCTGACGAAAATGAATCAAGGAGGATACAAAGAAGGTCCAAAGCTTACACATTCATCAATGGCGAGGTGTACAAGAGAAGCGTTACCGGTGTCCTTCAAAGATGTGTGGAACCGGAGGAAGGAAAAGAAATGCTTGAGGAAATTCACCAAGGAGAATGTGGGCATCATGCTTCATCAAGGGCTTTGGTAGCAAAAGTGTTCCGGCATGGGTTCTATTGGCCCACTGCTTTGGAGAACGCTGAGGATTTGGTAAGAAAATGCAACGGCTGCCAGAGGTACGCCAAGCAAAACCATACCCCAGCATCCGGTTTAAAAACAATACCGCTAACATGGCCATTTGCTGTTTGGTGCCTGGACATGGTTGGCCCATTCAAAACTGCAAGAAGCAGCATGACTCACATCTTGGTCATGGTGGATAAGTTCACCAAATGGCTAGAAGTAAAACCTATCGCAAAGTGTGATGGGCATACAGCGGTGAAATTCCTAAAAGATGTCATTTTGCGGTATGGATACCCGCACAGCATCATCACTGATAATGGAACCAACTTTGCTCAAGGTGAGTTCAAAAGGTTCTGTGAAGACAACAACATCCGGCTGGATTTGTGCTCAGTGGCACACCCACAAGGCAATGGCCAAGTGGAAAGAATGAATGCTTTGGTGCTTTCCGGTATCAAGCCTAGACTCATTGATGCGGTGGAAAAGTCACCGGGGTGTTGGCTCGATGAGCTACCATCGGTACTGTGGAGTATAAGAACAACCCCAAACCGGTCTACCGGATACACTCCCTTCTTCATGGTTTATGGAGCAGAAGCGGTGATACCAACCGATATCATTCATGATTCACCAAGGGTACAGCTCTATACCGAGCAGGAGGTCAAAGAGGCCAGAGAAAACGATGTGGACTTGCTAGAAGAAGCAAGAGAGCTGGCTTTGGCAAGAACGGCCATTTACCAGCAAAACCTAAGACGCTATCATAACCGGAAGGTTAACCCGAGAGTTTTCCGGAAAGGAGATCTTGTACTTCGCCTGGTGCAGCGCACTGAAGGCCGGCATAAGCTCTTGCCACCATGGGAAGGTCCCTTCATTGTAAGCAAGGTGCTTCACAATGATGCATACTACTTGATCGATGCACAGGAGTGGAAGAAAGGAAAGGCGGACAGGTCCGGAGAGGAGAGCAAGCGTCCATGGAACGTAGCTCTGTTGCGCCCTTTCTACTCTTGAACTGGTGGTGTAAGAAGTTCCTTTTTGTACCTTATATGCTATGAATAAAAGATGCCGGAACCTTGAATGAATCTCGGGGACTACCCCAACTTAAGTTGCATGTAACTTGTTTATTTTTTCAGTTTACCGGTTGCTTATTGAATGTTTTTTCTTTCCGGTTTAGTAGTGTGCTAAATCCTACCGGAGTCTTCGACTCTGCTGCTGTCCGCAAACCGGCTTCATGGCAAGCAAGATAAACCGGTAGGAGATAAGCACATGAACTGCGAAAAGGGAGAGCAGGAAAGAACAATCCGGAAAGTTTAACTAACCCCGGTTAAACCGGTTTTTTGCAAAATTTCAAAGTTATTTCTAAGTTCAAGAAGATGCTTGTTTGGTGAAAGAACCTTGTGCTCATACGCCAAAGAACGCCCAGAGAAGGCAGGCAGAGCCAAGGCAAAAGAACCAAGTATGCATCAAATTGGATGCGGAAGCAATTGAGAAATCTTTGCAGTGCAGGATAAAATCAAAACCAAAAGCAAATTATGCTAAGGCAAACTCATAAATACTTAGCTACCGGTATAACCTACCGGCAGGAAATGTTGTAGCACAACCACAGGCAAACTTAAGTCTTACATCATAAGCCCCGGCATTCCGGGGCAGAATTTAACAGATATTGTCTTAGAGCAACAGGACCAACAGGTATAATGAGCAAACACTTCAAAGGAAATCATCATGCAGCAGGGGCTTCCGGAGGAGCAGCACCGGCATCAGCGTCATCCAGAAGCTCTTCTTCGGCTTCATCCTCCTCCTCGTCGAGATAGTCCGTGACGCCAGGAGGGGGAGGGATGAAGGTGCGCATGTCGGCATACTCCGCGATGCGGTACGCGCGATCCTGCCGCTTGGCGGAGAGGATCGGGTCCAGATCCGTTTCTGCGCCTTCGCGCACGCCGGTAAGGGCGTCCAGATTGAGCTCCGGGTACCAGGAGCAGGCGACGCGGAGGGCGGAGTCCGCGCCAGCGCGGGCAGCAGAGCACTGCCACTCGCGGATCCTCTTGCCGGCACCTTTCAGACGGTCGCTGATGAGGGAGAAGGTGTCCGGCACCACCTCGCCAGGCCACAAAGTCCTGTATAGCTGGGTAGCTACATCAGGGATGTCCGAAAGATTGCGGTCTATGCAGCGCATATGGGACACCCGCGCGTTAAGCGCGACCAGATGGTCCTTGGGCGTCCATGGCACGGTAAGATCCGCTTGGCCCTTGTCCTTGCGCTGCGCGTCGACCTTCTTGACGGCATACCTCTGCGAGTCTGGAAAGAGGCCTATGCAAAGAAAGAAAAAGCTTAAGAAAAAGAGTCCGGAAGAAACAGAGACCGGAGGGAAAAGAATCCGGAAGAAGAGAGACCGAACGGAAAGATAGCGGAAAGAAAATGGGGTCGAAGGAAGAAAGGCTTGTGTGCAGTAGTCAAAGTGTAAAAGAAAACAACTTACGGAGGGCAAGAGTGTCGGTCTGCAGGATCAGCTGATCGCACTCCTTGTGCCCCTCCTCTAGCCGCGCGGCCTTCTCCTCGGCACCCTTCCGGGCCTTGGCCATCTCCTCCAGCTCTGCCCGCAACACCACAGTGGCATTGCAAGCATCCTCCAGAGCCTCGTCCAACTTGGCCGCTGCGGTCACTTCAGCGGCTTTGAGGACCTTGGCGTGGTCAAGCCCCAGCTGAATCAGCTGAGACTTGAGCTCCTGGTAGCTGGTCTTGAGGGCGTTCAGCTCCTCCTGGTGCTGCCGGCTGAGCTCATCCTTCTCCCCTGTAACCGGAAAAATGAATGTTAGCAAGGTTACACTGGTAAAAATGAAAAGAAACCAAGTTCAAAGGAAGGAAAAAATAATACGTTGGGCCTCGGCAAGCTGCTCTTTCAGAGCATCGATGGAAGCTTCCGGGATCACTGTTGAACAGAAATTGTGAATATCACAAGGAAAAAAGGCTTCCGGTAGCAAAGATGCCGGTGGAACAAAAACTTACCTTGGCACTTGTCATGTGCCTCAGCGAGCTCCCGGTGCTCCCACAAAAGCTCCTCGAAAAGGGCCTTCCGAGTGTCAGCGGTGACCTGTTCAAGAAAAAGAAGAAATGAGTTAAGTTTTGCGCTAAGAACAAAGTTCTTAACCCGAAACTCGGGGACTGGCAGTGCCAGTTTTGCGCGTTTCTAAGGTAAATTATGTGTTAAGAAGAAGAGGTTTAACCCGAAACTCGGGGACTGGCAGTGCCGGTTTCACGCTAAAAGTTAAGTTTTGCGCTAAGAGTTGCGCTCTCACCACAAAACTCGGGGACTGGGAAGATAGACAAGAGAGAAACCGGCACGAACTAAGGAAAAGATAAGGCAGAACCGGAAACAAAGAAACCGGCAAAGGTTGAAAGTTAGTAGAACGTACCGTTAGATTGTTCGTGGAGTCATACCACGCGCTGTCAAGCTCTTTTACGGCAGCCGGAGCCGCATCAAGTGCTCATCCTAGTTCCCATCCCCGCCCGGATCAGGTGCCGGCAGCCGCTCCTTGCCCATGCCGCGGGTCTCCGGAGTGATGTCCGCGGCGTTCGACTTTTGGGCATACGGCAGAGGTGCCCTGTGTCCCGGCCTTGGCGCCGGAACTCCGTAATGCGGCCAAGGAGGCCGGTGGCCTTCATGCCGGGCGCTTTGGCAGCCTTGGAGACGTGCAGCACCAAGGGCTGCTGGCCGCCCGAAGGGGCGCTGGAGGCCGTCGCCTTCCCCTTGATGAGCTTGGAGGGCTTGGGCGGCGGCGCGGTAGAAGAGGCCCCGGAAGTCTTGGCCGGCGGCGCGCCAGGAGCGGCCTTGGAGGGCTGGGCGCGAGGAGCCTCAGGCGGAGGCATGAGGATGGTGCGTGGAGAAGGGGGAGCGCTAGGAGCGTCACCCGTCTTGGAGCCTTCCGGCGCGGAAGATTCCGGCGCGGAAGTTGTCTTTTCGAGGACGGGAGGAGCAAAAGGCTCCGCCCGCCCGGCAGCTTCTTCTTCTCCGGCGCCGGTGTTGCCGGCGCCGGTGTCTTGGTGTTCCGGGAGGAAGGAAAGATCCTCCTCCGTGCGGTGATCTGACAGCTGAAGGGGCCGCACGCCCGACTTGTTGTGCCCCGAAAGGGAGGCAGAGGAAGAGCGGCACCAGATGGTGCCGGGCTTGAACGAGGAGGAGGGGTTGAGGTCCTTGCGGATCCCTCAGAGCCCGATGGCCTCGGGCCAAGTTTGAGAGCGGGGCTGAGAAAAAGAGAAAAGACAAGTGGTTGAGAAAAAGCAACCGGAAAAGGAACTTAGCAAAAAAGGAGGCAAGCCGGAAAATGAAATTACCCGGAAGCGGTTGGCATCGCTTTGCGCCCGTAGCGGCGCACGCCCACTTCTTTCTCCCCCACGGGCTCCGTCCGGAAGCGCTTGGAGGGAGGAGCATGGCTGGAGCCGGCAGTAGATGCCGGCTGCTTGTTCTTCTGGCCCTGGGCCATGAGTTTGTCCACAAACTCAATGCCGGCCTCGGCGCGTAGGGGCGGCACGCGCTCGTGGATCTGTGAGTTGAATATGGCTAAGAAGCAATTCGCAAGAAAGCGATAATGGCAAAGTATAAGAAGCCGGAAAAGAAAATACCTCGAGCACAACCAGCTCCTCGGGGTTTCCGGTGGGCTCCGGCGGGTCCCGGCCAAGGCGCGCAGCCGGGGTCTTCCCATCTTCGCATCCTTCCAAAAGATGTAGGGATCCGGGTCGAAGGAGTCAAAGGCACGCTTCCGGAGAGGTCCTCGCGGCTCTGCCCGGATAGAGGGGAAGCGGTCCCCGGCCCGAAACAAGGTAAAAGAAGGTTAGCAAAAGCAGAAACTTACCGGCAAAGACAACCCCAAGTTGCGCAATCTCTTACTTCTTGGGTCGGACGGTTAGAGGAACTGAGGGGAAGGAGGCCCCATTCCCAAGTAAAAGGCATAGCAGTTTGACAAATTTGCTTAGCCTTGAGAACAACATCTTTCTTGCTGAGAGCACGGCCGGTGATCTTGGTAGGATCGCTCGGGCCATACATCTCGCTCATCCTATGTGCGCGGCGCTTAAGAGGAAGCACCCGGCGCGATATGAAAGTCCGGATGACATCGTCGGAACAGATGTTGGTCTCCTTCTTCAAAGAGGCCAAGAAGCGCACTACCCGATTGGTTTCGGCATGTTCTGTCCTCGGGTTGTAGCTCCAGTTGGCTCTGCTGGGGGGCCCCTCTTGGTATGGAGGAAGGTTGATGCGATCGGCGCGGCCGGTGTTCTTCACGTAGAAGAAAGTTCCTTGCCAGGTGCGGCAAGACTCGAGGCCGGTAAACTTAAGAAAAGTGCTCCCTTGGCGGGAGCCGACGATGCAGGAGCCGCACTGCACGGGCGGCTTGGGCTTAGGAATCTCCTTGCCCTGGACGGAGTTGATCCGCAAGTTGAAGAAGCGGGCAAACGTCTCACAAGTGGGACGAATGCCGATGTAAGCCTCCATGAAGGTGGCATAACAAGAGAGATAGAAAATGGCGTTGCCGTGAAGGTGGTGAGGTTGGAGTTCGTAGAAATCTAGGAACTCCCGGAAAAAAGTAGAGGCAGGAAGGCCGAAGCCACGCTCGAAGTGAGCAAGAAAAACAACAAACTCGTCGTCTTCCGGATCCGGTTCGATCTCGTCATCCGAATCCGACAGAAACTCCTTCCGGAATCCTTCGAGACCGGTACAGCCAATCAATCTCGAACTCAGTAACGTTGGAGCCCATCCAGGCTCCGCGAGTGGGTGGGGAAGGCTCCTCGCCGGAAGATTGGCTGGAGCTGCTAGAGGCTTGGCCAGAACTGCTGGCCTCTTGGCTACCGGAAGCTTGGCTAAAGCTACCGGATTCTAGGTTGCCGCTGGACTCTTGGGGGTTACCGGATTCCTGCTGGTTGCCGGAATCGGTTTCCATTGGATCTGAGGCCGTAGATTCACCGGGAGAAGGTCTACGGCGCTTAAGAGAAAGGGAAGAAGAGGATGCGGAGGAGGATTCCTCGTCGGACATCGCGAGGGTAGGTGAAGAAACAGAAATCCCAGACTCGAACCCCGCGTGAAGATCTACGAGTAAGAGGAAAACCAAAGAAAAAGGAGCAAATAAGAACACCAAAGGCTCAAGATCTGGAAAGCAAGCGAACGGCGAGTAAAGAGAAATTAATACCAACCTTGAGCGGCGCGGTCGCTGGGGAGAGAGTTTGCTGGCGGAGAAGCGGGTCTACAGCCGCCGGCGAGCACCGTCGACGGCGAGGCGGAAAAGCTCGCGAAGAAGCACAAATGCGGCAGACGCGAAGAAGTTGCTGCCGAAGATCTCCGCACAGCGAAGTCCGGCGGCGGCACGGCGTGAGTTCGCCAGGCACCGAAGCTCGAACGGGCGACGGCGGACGGAGAGCGGCGGAGGCGCAAAGGCGTGGAGCTCTGTGCGCGAAGGAGAAGAATGCGAAGAAGATGAAGAGGAACGGGCAGTTGCGTTTATATAAGAGAGAGAAAGTGGGCATGGAACCGCTGGGCCGCGGCGGTTCGCCTCACGGCCCGCGACGGTTCGCGCCTTGGGCCACCACGTGGCGGAGGAATACACGCGCGAAAACGGAGGCCACACGGAGGCGCACGCGGGATCCCGAAAAGGTAGTGGGATCCGCTGCGGTGCATTAAATGCGTGCGCAGGAGTCGAAACGATGCGACAGCGGACACTGGCGCGTCAGTTACAGTGCGCATGTCACTGACAGGCGCGGGACCCGATATATTCCCGACTTCGCCGAGGAAGGAGTAAAGACACATGGTGCCGGAAAAAAGAGGTGCCGGAACAAGCCTTGCAAAGAGAAGAAAAGGAACAAGGGTAAAGGTGCCGGAACTAAGCTCAAAAGATGAGTGACTAAACCGGTATCTTAAAAAGATGAAAACCTGGCATGGTCTGTAGGAAAGAATCCTCCAGACTATACCAGCTTCGGGGACTAATGTTGGGGGGATAACCCCCGGTATGCCAAAGGCATGCCAAACCGGATGGTTTGAGCCATCAAGATACCGGTTTAATGTTCTTACCGGAAGCCTAGTAGGAATCCGGGAGAGCAAGGCTAAGCCGGTATCCCCAAAGGGGCATGCCGGAACCCGGTATAGAAGATACCGGAAAGGAGAGCCTGTCGGCAGGTCTGGTCAAAGATTCTCTTCAAAGCAAGAAGACAAGGATGAGCCAAGCAAAGTAACTTTATTCAGAGCCCTGGCGCCAAAGAGAGAGGTGACGTCCAAAGAAGCCGGAGGACATCAGCAGCCCTGATAAAAGAAGGCCCCGGTGTCATCTATGATTAAGGTAGCTTTGTACAGTAGCCTGTTAAAGTAGCTTTGTACAGTAGCTCTGTAAAGTAGTTTGTCCAGTCAAAGATGCCATTAGGGTTTCTTGCAGTGTAAGCCACCCTCTCCCCTATATAAGGAGAGGGGGCAGCCCTTCTTCACGGGCAAGCAAGTAGGTACGCGCGTGTGTAGGAAGGGAAAGCCTGTAACTTGTGAATCAATGAAAATGGTGATCTAGAGGGAGTTCTTCCTTGTGTCTTTCTTCTTCAACCTCTGGCCTTGGCCAAGTTCTTGAGGAAACCATCCGGAACCTCTTCCCACCTGATCGCAAACCCTCCCCCGAATCCTCTTGCGTCCATTCGGCCCCAATCTAAGCCATCCTATGGCATCTGCTCGTTCACCACGACGACAAAGTTTCACCGGTGAACCAAGGGGGAGGTTCCCGCAGGAGTTCGTCGACGGCGAGCACCTATGCGACGCTGACGATGTCCGTCGAATGCATGAGGACGGGGAACTCTCGATCTAATCCCTTCGCTTGTTTCCAATTTAACCCCTGATGAATTTCTATTATTCGAAACAAAGTACCTCTTTACAGTCTGAGGCTGATAGATACGACGCTTGGACGCCACCAGTGACCGTTTGTGAACCTCTAAATTGTATTTAGGGACCGTAAAATTGTATTCTCTATGTACAATGACCAAAGTGATTTTGGTCGACAAGTTCTAGTACTAACGATGGATTTTACTCTTATTTGTGCTAGTGAAGTCACACAACTTAGTATTCTCAGGAGTTCCCATTTTAGCAGTAATAAAAACAAGTAAAGCAAACTAAATTAAGTAGAGTAAATGCAAGTAACTAATTTTTTTGTGTTTTTGATATAAAGAAGCAAACGGCGTGTCTTGATCTCCCCGGCAACGGCGCCAGAAAATGTGCTTGATAACGCATGAAGCACATGTAATGCCCCAGGTTTAGAGACGATCGAGGGGTAGGTTTTAGAAAGGGATGTGCATTGCATAGTAAATTCTGGGGAAATTTCGCGCTTTTAAACAAAAACTGCACCGAAGGGGGACAAGTTTCTCTCTCGATACCTTACAGGGTTAGGGTTTCGAGAGTGCGACAAACTTGCATCTCACTTCACTAGTTTAGGGTTTTGAGAAGAGAGGGGAGAGTTTGCATGATTGAATTCTAAATGAAGTGACATGGTTGAATTCAAACCAATGTTGAATTTGAATTTCAAATTCAAACATTAAATAATTACCCTAAATAATTCAATTGAGGAAATTCATTAAGTAAATAATCAATAATAAACAAGATGAACAATTATAATAAAGTAAAGCTCATTAGAGAAAACTTTGAGCTTTATTGATCATCACACAATATACATTATCATTACAATATTCATAAGAGAAAATAAAATGAATTACAACACATTACAAGAATTGGTGAAATTGAAAAACACAAGAAAATGAAAAGAAAAATACAAGTAATGACCTAGTCTAAATTCTACAAGATCATCTTCATTTGATCTTGGATTTGATGAACTCCCTGTCCAATGTGATCAATTGATAATTCCTGCACATAAACACAACAAATAGAAGTTATGCCAAGTGGCATAGCCACTTGGCAGGTTAGAAAGAAATGGAAAGTTGTGGATATGGATCAGCTCACGAGCTGATCATCTCCAAACCAAGTTCAGAGTATCGGTGCACACACACACAGCCACACCGCTTACTGTGCAGCAGTGCATGCTCAACAAAGACACACAAACTCGGGAGAGTCACCAAAGTAACCAGGCCAAGCTGTCGACCAGAGAGAGCAAGAGGGCATCATATATAACCTTTTGAGCCAAACCCTAGCTCATTCATCGGCAGGCATCTTGGTAAGTCATCAGCAAACAAGAACACTTAGAACAGGAAGAACACATAGCCAGAACTTCATCCAGGAACAGCTCAAGCAAGGAACTGTTTCCTGTTGAGCAACAAACCATGGAGTAGATCAAGCACAAGCCACAAGGAGGAGCAGGGCAAGCCAAGAAATCACCACAGAAGAAAAACCTCTACACCAACACACTATTTCTAGGAGCTGGAGTGAGGTATAAACAGATCAACCTTAGCAAAACCAAGTTTTGCTCATAAATAAGCATACAATGCATCACAGGAACACAGAAGGGTAGAATACCCAGATTGTATCATCATCTGGCTACCAAGTCAGTTGGTGCAAGCAAAAATGGGTGAAGCCAATAGGAAATCACCAAGGGAACACTGGCTAGACCAAAACAGTGGCATAACCAAGGCAATCCAAAGAAGGGAATGATCCTATCTATTCAACCAAAGCCACTTAGCACCTAAAACCTAGCACACCATCAGCCAGATAGACAATATGTGTCTATTCTTGTTTGTCAACATCAAAGATCACTGGAAATCCAACAAGGAATTACCCAGTGATGCATTCACTAAGCCATAGCAAGCCAACAAGGGTGGGAGCTACCTAAACAGCAATGAATTGTTGTCAAGGTCACCTCAACCACTGAACCAGCCCAAATTAATAAGCCATGCACGCTTATCATCACCTGGATGGGTTCAAAAGGAGGGCTAGGGTACCCAACCAAGTGGTGGCATCCATCTATCCCTGCCAAACTCAATGAAATGATCATTACTGCAAGCAGTTCACATCACTTATCCATTTTAGTAAGATTCAGGCAAATACAGATAAGTGAACTAAGCAAATAAATCAAAACACCAGAGCTTTGTAGTGATCCAATGGATCACTGCAAGCAACAGCAGTTGCTTAAGTCAGCAATAGTACACACTGTGCTAAGCCTGTATGAAGCACAAACAGCACTGGTGAGCACCAGTGAATCACAGAGAGAAGCACACACTTGCTCTTGCTACAGATCACTATAGCCAAGCATAGTATCATCACAAGGCCCAGACAGTTAAGCTAACCATATAATTGAACAATTGCATCACAGATAAGTGAATAGAGCATATCAATTGTATCTAGGAGCACTCCATCAAAGGATGGAGTTGATAATGCAACAGTTAGGCTCAGCTGAGCATATCCATAAACTAGAGCACAAATAATAGCACATCAGAAGCATTGGCACTTGCCAATGGCAAGGATCATCACAAAATGATCAAGCCAAGAGCAATTCATGGCATACACAGGAGAGGAGTATTGTACAGAGAATCAGCAGGAGCTGCTAAATTACACAGAGCACCTCAAAGATGCTCATGAGCAATAGTTCATGAGTTGCAATAGCAAGTAATTGAGCAAAAACAGCACAGCACAACAAACTGGAACCATGACAGATGCACAGCAGCAGCAGCATCGGCACAGCAACATAGCACAAGAAAGATACGCGTAAGCTAGCAAGGCAGCAGCCTAGCACAAAGACATCGGCAAGACAAAGATGCATCCCCATTGGGAGTAGCAGGCCAGTGGCCAAGCTAGACGAAGGGAAGGGGAAGCAGTAGAACAAGTAGCAGAGAAGGACGGAGGAGATGAGCACTTACTGGTGAGCGGAGAGAAGATCGACCATGGCGGCACGGTGGCACACGCCGGGCGAACGGCGGCGCCAGGCCAAGCCTAGCCAGGCACTACCCGCCGCAACGCCAGCATCACCACGGCGAGGCACACGGCCTCGACACCAGGAGCGTCGGCGGCGACGAACTCGCCGCAGCACACCACGGTAGACGAGCAGAGGCGAAGGGGATGCGTCGAGGAAGCGGCGAAACACAGATCGACGCGGTGGATCTGAATCGCCGTCGAGTGGCGGTTCAGATGCGCCACATCTCGCCGACGGCGATGGCCGGAGTCGGCCGGAATAATTCGGCGAAGGCGGCGACGCGTGCGGCCGCCGCAGCTCGAGGGTTAGGGTTAGCGCGTGCGCGAGAGGAAGGGGACGGGTGCGTCCGACCGAGCCGGACGAGCGGCCCGGGTTAGGGTTAACCACTGGGCCACCCTGACAGGTGGGCCCAGGGGCAAAAAGGACCTTTTACAATTTAATAAAAATATGAAATTTTGAAATTCAATAGAAAATTATTAAAAGCTCTTAAAAATAACTTAAAAATATGAAAAATGATCAGCATAAAATTCTCTATTAAAATAAAATATCAAAGAGAAATTTGAAAGACAATTAAGAATAAGCCCTATTTTGATGATTTAAATAATCATTTAAATCACACACCTAATTTTCTATAAATGAAATTAAGTCCATTAATGTATTTGGACTTTAAAAACACCTTGACAACATTTCAAGATTGTATTTTACTTGAAATCAAGTATCCTCAAATTATTCTTAGTATTAACCTCTTACATGAAATAATAACGACATCGGAAGGGGGGAACAAACCCTAAAAATGGAATCATGCATAATTGCCTCTTTAACCATTGCCCTTATCGGACAATGATGCTATTTTTCAGAAGCAGAGGACAAGGGTCAGTCCACACCTTCCAACTGCAAAACTTTGCAGTGTTCAGGCAAGTTCATCACTTGCTCATGTCATTTGAATATTTTTATCAAATTACTTGCAAAGTATTATGGTTACCACTATTGCACAAAAATCAAAACCACTACTTTCATAACTATGAATATGACTATGTGGTGGGCAATGGAACCATGGATTGTGTTGATATGGTGGAGGTTCCATTGCACGGGTTTATATCCATCTAGGATTAAACAACAATTGTCGCCAGTGATTCTTGTGCCGTAATATCCGTGTTAACCATAAGATCCGGAGTGGGACGGAGTAGTCAAAAGTGTTTCCACCTCTCGTTCATCAACGGATGCACGTACCGTAGCGGTTGTATCTTGCGGAGCAACTTGTGGGTGGGGAACCCATTCTAAGTCCCCACGGTTATGCTGTGCATACCGTAGCGGTTGCGGCTTGCGGAACAACTTGTGGGTGGGGAACCCATTCTAAGTCCCCACGGTATTGCGGTCTATGATGGGTTGCAGCTACCGGCGAAGGAGTTTGGTTCGATCCTGCATCGTCGTCGTGGTCGGGGTCCACCCTGAAATTACGGGAATAATGGGACCGGCGTGGACCCAGGGTCGGGGCATGCAACAAAGGGCGGGTGTTCGAGATAGCGGAGGAACATGATTGGCTAGACCTTATACCGGGCCTCACACCTAAGGAAGTGTGGACGGGAAAGCTGCCCGGTTGGCACCAAGGTTAAGATCTCTTATGGGTAAAGCAACACACCTCTGCAGAGTGTAAAGAACTGTGACCTGTCACTCCCTGTTCCGGGATAAGGAACTGCGAACGCTGCCGGAAAGGAGCTCCATGAAGTTCTAGTAAACCGGTGAAGGCTGACGGACATAGCTCTTTGAAATAAAAGCAATCTCTTGAAGAAATGTTTATCAAAACTTGCATTGGTATTAGACTTTCTGGTCTAATATCGTAGCTAGTGCATTAAACACCTCTTACCTATAATGAACTTGTTGAGTACGCTCGTACTCATACCACTCTTAAATCCCATGCTTGGATTGTCTGAATCGTCTGGAGGAGGACTACGACAGCAATGATGGAGCCGAGATCATCGGCTACGAGGAACCAGACCTCTCAGGAGGAGTTGAAGGCGTAGACTATCTCATAGTCTACGGATCCGGGGAGGCTTCCGGAGGAGAACAAGCCTAGAGATATCTGATGAGTAGTAGTAACCGAGCAGCCCGAACTCTTAGTATTTAGCTGCTCGAGGAAATAAATGTTTAGTTTAATGCGACTCTTATATTGTAAATTAAGTTGGGTTCACCTCGAACCCAGGAGTATTCCTCTTAGGACCCAAGAGGAGCTCCAAGATGACATGTGTATGATAGTTGTAATAATCAATGAATGAGTTATGGACCCTGCTATGTTCTGTTGTACTACTCTGAGGGATGTAATATTTGCGGAATGGTACTTCGTGAATGTTATATCAACGATCGGCATACTACAACATGCGGTGGTATGCGTGGTCACCACAGTTGGTATCAGAGCAAAAGCTTTGACCTTAGGTTGGAACCTAGTAAATGGGACCAAACGTTAGGAGTCAAATAGGATTAGTAAAGAATTCTCTAAAAATATGGTGTATATTCAATTGAGAATACAACAATCATATCTTTTAGTGCGATAATTCTTTATTATCTCTATTATGATGCATTATTACTAATCTTATAATCTTCCTATTTCTACAGCCAACATGGCAAGTTCACGACCGGGAAGAAATGTGAAAGTTATGGATTCCACACTGAACGAATACCAAGGAGGACTTGCTGATATCCTACGAGCCATGTTATTGGAATTTGGGTGCGATCCCCAGATTCCAGTAAAGAAGTACATGTTTTATGATGGTCCGGTGTTGGCCAAGTGCAGAGTAGGACTGCGACTTCCCGAATCTTTGGGAATGAGCGTAGTCATGCCAGCTGGAGAAGCTAGGACAACCAACACAGCCTACCATATAGCTGTTATGAGAGCCATAACCGACATACGGGAACATAAGACAAAAGAGCTTATGGATTCCGAGTTCTCCCATATTCCTCATAATCAGGAGGAAGAAGATCCCATGCTCAACCACTACAAATATGCTAAACGCAAACCCATAGCAGCGGCAAAATATATGGATAATAGCCGCAACTTCATATCATTACTCTTTCAGTTGAACCATCATCTGATAGGAGCAATTGATACGATGCTTGAGGAATTTACTGAACCCAAGGAGGAGAGTAGGGGGAAAGAACCTATGGAGAATGTAGTGCATACACCAGTTTATTCAGCTGGTGACTACATCAGTATTGATCCACTTGCACGTGAGCCTACACCTGCTACACCTGGGAACTACCTGGGTAGTTCTTATGGGGGATACGAAGGCGGAGAGGAATCCGGAAACAACCAGCGTTCCGAGACTCCTATCGAGAATTCCAGGGGTTGGCGTTGGGGATCGGATACTGGAACTCATAGTACTTCTGTGTACTATGATGGAGAGATGAATGATGATGCAACAACCCAGAACCAGAGCTATCCTAGTAATGAAGGAGTGGATGGAGGATATCCGACACAAGTTGAGTCGGGTATGAGTTTTGGTAACCCTTATGGTGGGGCTACAGGAGAGTACACCCGATGGGTGGACTATGATGCACTCAACGATCAGTTTGTGAACACTGATTTCTCTCTAGGATCATCATCGGATTCGGATTACCAGCCAACGGGGAGACCTTATGTTCCAGGGTCTATCAGGAGGACGACACGTTCGACCGGATGGAAGCCTGGAATGTATCGGGAGTGAAGATCGACTAGAGTCCACCAAGGGAGGCGAGGCTATAATACACAAGTACCACGTGTATTATAGTTTGTAATATTTGTATAAATTTGTACATATACTTTAATAAGTGAGTTTGCATACTCACATCGACTTGAGTATTGTAATAAGACCACTTAAGTATGTATATACAGGGTATATGTTTTGTATGATTTGGATTTGCTTCTTGATTTCCATTGCGTGACTAGTTCTCAGGCACAAAGTTGAGCTCAGAAAACTTGCGCATGGAGTAATTATGAGTATCATCTTGTGTTGCAGAACTAGGGGGATTATGTCGGGAACGTTAGGAAACGAGACTGAAGCGCAGCGCATGGAGTGCGAAGCAAAAGAAAAGGAAGAGGCTGAGGGTGCAGCCAGAGATCAGTTTCCACCACCACCACCACCCATGACGCAGCAAAACTTTATCCAGTACATGCAGCTGGTGGAGGAACGACAGCGTGTAACACTGGAGCAGCAGAACAAATTCTTTCAGGATTTGTTGCAGCAAAATAGGGTGGAGAGACCTGAGAACCAGGGAGTCACATTAGCAGACTTCCAAAACACCAAGCCGATATCTTTCGCATACGCGCCCGAGCCAATGGACGCGGAAGATTGGCTGATGGATACAGAGCGCAAGCTCAACACTGTTGGATGTAACGACCAAGAGAAGGTTCGTTATGCTACCCATCTGCTATGTGGACCTGCCGCATCATGGTGGGATAATATTGTAGCTGTTTACCCGGCTGGAAAGGTATTTACCTGGGAGGAATTCACGAGGAAGTTCAGGGAATCCAATGTCCCTGAAAGTATTGTGGAGCTGAAGCGTCGAGAATTTGAGAGTCTCGAGCAGAAGGACAAGGCAATCCTGACCTATGTCAGGGAGTTCTCTAAACTGTCCCGGTACGCTGTCGAGGAAGTCAATACCGAGGACAAGAAGAAAAAGAGATTTCTGAGGGGGTTAAGTCCCCAGTTCAAAGTACAGCTCCGTATGATGAGAGCGACGGAGTTTCAAGAGTTGGTGGATGCAGCCATCACTCTGGAGGATGATTTCAAGCAATTGCAGGAGGAGAAGAGGAAAAAGGCCAAGTTTGAGCCTAAGAGGTTTGTTAGTAACAAGCCTAATACAAGCTTGAGTTTCAAGCCCAGATACAATAACAACAACAACAACAGCTACAATAACAGGAGGAACCAAGGAAACCAAGCCGCAAACCAGATTGTTTGCCGCATTTGTGGGTTTAAGGGGCATCTTTCACAAGATTGCTGGAAACCCAAGATCATATGTTTTGGGTGTCGTCAGGAGGGGCACATGCTGAAGGACTGCCCCAAGAGAAACACTGGAGGAGGTCAGTCAGGAGGTGGAGGTCGAGGAGGAAACACCGGAGGCAACTGGAAGAATAAGAAGCCCTTCGGCAAGCTGAATCGTACTGGGCCTGGAGGAGGTGGTCAACTCGACCAGGGTGCGGTGATAGGTACGCTCCAGATACTCACTCATCCTGGCAAAGTACTTTTTGATACTGGTGCAACTACATCATTCATTTCTCAACAATTCATCACCAAACATGGGATTAGTTGCACTAAGTTAGATACACCCATAACCATACTTTCTGCGGGGGGAACGATAGTTGTAACCCATGCCAAACAAAAACAAGTCATTATGATCAATAAGTGCGCGTTTGACGCGGACCTGTTCATTTTACCGATGAAGGACATTGATGTCATTCTTGGTATGAACTGGTTAGAAGCTAATGGAGCAGTGATCGACTGTGTAAACAAGACGGTGTCATTGAAAAGCCCCGATGGAAGTAGAATGATCTACCAAGGCGACAAACATACACAGATTGAAGTTGAGTTACAGCTTAACAGCATGAAGGAGGTGAAGTTAGAAGATATACCTGTAGTAAATGAATTCCAGGATGTGTTTCCTGCGGAATTACCTGGTATGACACCAGATAGGGAGATAGAGTTCACTATCGACCTAATTCCAGGAACAGCTCCGATTGCCAAAGCACCATATAAGATGGGGCCTAAGGAATTGAAAGAGCTTAAGGAGCAACTGGATGACTTGGAACAAAAGGGATTCATTCAGGAGAGTGTTTCACCATGGGGATCACCTGTGATCTTCGTGGATAAAAGAGATGGAGGAAGAAGGATGTGCGGAGACTACAGGTGAATCAACAACGTCACAATCAAGAACAAGTATCCACTTCCAAGAATACAAGATCTATTTGATCAAGTGAGAGGCGCGGGAGTCTTTTCCAAGATTGATCTAAGATCCGGTTATCACCAGATAAAGATCAAGAAGGAAGACGTTCCGAAAACTGCCTTTGTCTCAAGGTATGGACACCATGAATACCTTGTAGTACCTTTTGGATTGACCAATGCCCCAGCAATATTCATGAATCTCATGAATAAGATTTTCATGCCATATCTAGACAAGTTTGTCATCGTATTTATCGATGATATTCTGATATACTCCAAGAACAAGGCAGAACATGCCGAACATTTGAGGTTAGTGTTGCAAACACTAAGGGAACACCAACTGTATGCCAAATTCAGCAAGTGTGAATTTTGGCTAGATCAAGTGGAATTTCTTGGTCATGTTATCAGTAAAGATGGAATAGCTGTCAACCCGAGTAAGGTAGCAGCAGTTCTAGAATGGGAAGCACCCAAGACTATCAAGGAAATCCGAGGATTCCTAGGAATGGCAGGATATTATCGGAGATTCATTGAAGGATTCTCTAAGATAGCAGGACCTATGACAAAGTTGCTAAGAAAGAACACACCATTCGTGTGGTCCAAAGAGTGTGAAAAGAGCTTTCAAACTCTAAAAGAGAAACTCACCACGGCACCGGTGTTAGCAGTTCCGGAAGTTGGCAAGGATTACACCGTGTACTGTGACGCATCCAAACATGGATTGGGTTGCGTACTCATGCAAGATCGGAAAGTGATATCCTATGGATCGAGGCAACTCAGACCTCATGAAGTAAATTATCCAACACATGACTTGGAATTAGCAGCAGTTGTGTTTGCACTCAAAACTTGGAGACATTTTCTCTATGGAGCGAAGTGTGAGCTCTATACAGATCATAAAAGCCTCAAATATTTCTTCACTCAGAAGGAACTCAACATGAGACAGAAAAGATGGCTAGAATTGATCAAGGATTATGACCTGACAATCAATTACACACCAGGGAAGGCTAATGTAGTAGCAGACGCCCTGAGTAGGAAGAGTACCGGAGGAGTGGAACACGAAATATCACCGGAGTTGAGGAAGGAAATAAGTCAAGCCCAAATACAACTTTGGGAGAAGGAAGCCCATGAAGGATTATCGGCGTTGCAAGTAGCCGATGAGCTTAATGTCAACTTGAAGAATGAGATAATGATGGGTCAGTTGGACGATCCATTCATTGTAGAAGAGATGAGAAGAATAGATGAGGGAAGACCATCAGAATTTCACCGAGGAGAATCTGGATCATTATGGTTTCAGAAAAGAATTTGTGTTCCGGATATTGCTGAAATTAAGGAAGTAATACTCCGGGAAGCTCATCAAACACCATATTCCATACATCCGGGAAGTACAAAGATGTACATGGACCTAAAGGAACTATTCTGGTGGAATAACATGAAGAGGGAGATAGCACAATATGTGGCAGAATGCCATACATGCCAGAGAGTGAAGGCTGAACACCAGAGTCCGGCAGGAAAGTTACAACCTTTACCTATTCCGGAGTGGAAATGGGAAGAAATAGGGATGGATTTCATCACCGGACTACCCATGACCAATAAAAAGAAGGACATGATATGGGTAATTGTGGACCGGTTGACGAAGAGCGCTCACTTCTTAGCGGTAAACCAGCAGGATAAAGGAGAGAAACTCATTGATCTTTACATCAAAGAGATCGTGAGTAAGCATGGAGTGCCTAAGAAGATAGTATCGGATCGAGGATCCGTGTTCACATCAGCATTCTGGAAGCAACTTCACGAAGCTTTAGGATCCAAGTTGGATTATAGTACCGCTTATCATCCCCAGACCGGTGGACAAACCGAGAGAACCAACCAGATTCTAGAAGATATGCTTAGGGCTTGTGCCCTAGACTTCGGAGGATCATGGGAAGAACACTTACCATTAGCAGAGTTTTCATACAACAATAGTTATCAAAGCAGCATCAAGATGGCACCATTTGAAGCTCTGTATGGAAGGAAGTGTAGATCACCAATATGTTGGTATGAAGCTGGAGCAAGCAAAGAGTTTAACCCTGATTATGTCAAGGAAAAACAACAAATCATTGACATTATCAGAGACAGGCTCAAGATAGCTCAAAGTCGGCAAAAGAGTTATGCCGATCAGAAGAGAAGGACATGGGAACCACGAGTTGGAGACATGGTTTATCTTAAGGTAAGCCCGATGAAAGGACTCCAGAGGTTTGGAGTAAAAGGAAAACTCAGTCCTAGATATATAGGACCTTTCAAGATACTGAGTCAGAATCGAGGTTTAGCCTTTGAATTGGATTTACCAGGAAGGTTAGCTCAAGTTCACAACGTGTTCCATGTGTCACAACTGCGGAAATGTTTGAAGACCCCAGATGAACCAATATCACATGATGAGCTCGAGTTACAACCAGACTTGACATACATCGAGAAGCCAGCCAAGATTCTCGAGGAGAGCTGGAAACAACTCAGAAATAAAGCTATCAAGTATTGCAAGATACAATGGAAGCATCACCCCGAGAGGGAAGCCACCTGGGAAAAAGAGGAAGACCTAAGGAAAACATACCCCGAGCTGTTCAGGTATTACAACCACAACTTTGGGACGAAGTTTTCTTTAAGGGGGAAAGGCTGTAATGCCCCAGGTTTAGAGACGATCGAGGGGTAGGTTTTAGAAAGGGATGTGCATTGCATAGTAAATTCTGGGGAAATTTCGCGCTTTTAAACAAAAACTGCACCGAAGGGGGACAAGTTTCTCTCTCGATACCTTACAGGGTTAGGGTTTCGAGAGTGCGACAAACTTGCATCTCACTTCACTAGTTTAGGGTTTTGAGAAGAGAGGGGAGAGTTTGCATGATTGAATTATAAATGAAGTGACATGGTTGAATTCAAACCAATGTTGAATTTGAATTTCAAATTCAAACATTAAATAATTACCCTAAATAATTCAATTGAGGAAATTCATTAAGTAAATAATCAATAATAAACAAGATGAACAATTATAATAAAGTAAAGCTCATTAGAGAAAACTTTGAGCTTTATTGATCATCACACAATATACATTGTCATTACAATATTCATAAGAGAAAATAAAATGAATTACAACACATTACAAGAATTGGTGAAATTGAAAAACACAAGAAAATGAAAAGAAAAATACAAGTAATGACCTAGTCTAAATTCTACAAGATCATCTTCATTTGATCTTGGATTTGATGAACTCCCTGTCCAATGTGATCAATTGATAATTCCTGCACATAAACACAACAAATAGAAGTTATGCCAAGTGGCATAGCCACTTGGCAGGTTAGAAAGAAATGGAAAGTTGTGGATATGGATCAGCTCTGCCGAGCTGATCATCTCCAAACCAAGTTCAGAGTATCAGGTGCACACACACACAGCCACACACCGCTACTGTGCAGTGTGCATGCTCAACAAAGACACATAGCCTGGGAGAGTCACCAAAGTAACCAGGCCAAGTCATCGACTGCAGAGAGCAAGAGGGCATCATATATAACCTTTTTGAGCCAAACCCTAGCTCATTCATCGGCAGGCATCTTGGTAAGTCATCGCAAACAAGAACACTTAGAACAGGAAGAACACATAGCCAGAACTTCATCCAGGAACAGCTCAAGCAAGGAACTGTTTCCTGTTGAGCAACAAACCATGGAGTAGATCAAGCACAAGCCACAAGGAGGAGCAGGGCAAGCCAAGAAATCACCACAGAAGAAAAACCTCTACACCAACACACTATTTCTAGGAGCTGGAGTGAGGTATAAACAGATCAACCTGAGCAAAACCAAGTTTTGCTCATAAATAAGCATACAATGCATCACAGGAACACAGAAGGGTAGAATACCCAGATTGTATCATCATCTGGCTACCAAGTCAGTTGGTGCAAGCAAAAATGGGTGAAGCCAATAGGAAATCACCAAGGGAACACTGGCTAGACCAAAACAAGGCATAACCAAGGCAATCCAAAGCAAGGGAATGATCCTATCTATTCAACCAAAGCCACTTAGCACCTAAAACCTAGCACACCATCAGCCAGATAGACAATATGTGTCTATTCTTGTTTGTCAACATCAAAGATCACTGGAAATCCAACAAGGAATTACCCAGTGATGCATTCACTAAGCCATAGCAAGCCAACAAGGGTGGGAGCTACCTAAACAGCAATGAATTGTTGTCAAGGTCACCTCAACCACTGAACCAGCCCAAATTAATAAGCCATGCACAGTTATCATCACCCAGATGGGTTCAAAAGGAGGGCTAGGGTACCCAACCAAGTGGTGGCATCCATCTAGCCCTGCCAAACTCAATGAAATGATCATTACTGCAAGCAGTTCACATCACTTATCCATTTTAGTAAGATTCAGGCAAATACAGATAAGTGAACTAAGCAAATAAATCAAAACACCAGAGCTTTGTAGTGATCCAATGGATCACTGCAAGCAACAGCAGTTGCTTAAGTCAGCAATAGTACACACCAGGCTAAGCCTGTATGAAGCACAAACAGCACTGGTGAGCACCAGTGAATCACAGAGAGAAGCACACACTTGCTCTTGCTACAGATCACTATAGCCAAGCATAGTATCATCACAAGGCCCAGACAGTTAAGCTAACCATATAATTGAATAATTGCATCACAGATAAGTGAATAGAGCATATCAATTGTATCTAGGAGCACTCCATCAAAGGATGGAGTTGATAATGCAACAGTTAGGCTCAGCTGAGCATATCCATAAACTAGAGCACAAATAATAGCACATCAGAAGCATTGGCACTTGCCAATGGCAAGGATCATCACAAAATGATCAAGCCAAGAGCAATTCATGGCATACACAGGAGAGGAGTATTGTACAGAGAATCAGCAGGAGCTGCTAAATTACACAGAGCACCCCAGTATGCTCATGAGCAATAGTTCATGAGTTGCAATAGCAAGTAATTGAGCAAAAACAGCACAGCACAACAAACTGGAACCATGACAGATGCACAGCAGCAGCAGCATCGGCACAGCAACATAGCACAGCAGCATACGCATAAGCTAGCAAGGCGCAGCAGCCTAGCACAAAGACATCGGCACAAAGATGCATCCCCACAGGGAGTAGCAGGCCAGTGGCCAAGCTAGACGAAGGGAAGGGGAAGCAGTAGAACAAGTAGCAGAGAAGGACGGAGGAGATGAGCACTTACTGGTGAGCGGAGAGAAGATCGACCATGGCGGCATGGCGGCACACGCCGGGCGAACGGCGGCGCCAGGCCAAGCCTAGCCAGGCACTACCCGCCGCAACGCCAGCATCACCACGGCGAGGCACACGGCCTCGACACCAGGAGCGTCGGCGGCGACGAACTCGCCGCAGCACACCACGGTAGACGAGCAGAGGCGAAGGGGATGCGTCGAGGAAGCGGCGAAACACAGATCGACGTGGTGGATCTGAATCGCCGTCGAGTGGCGGTTCAGATGCGCCACATCTCGCCGACGGCGATGGCCGGAGTCAGCCGGAATAATTCGGCGAAGGGGCGGCGACGCGTGCGTCGCCAGAGCTCAGAGGGTTAGGGTTAGCGCGTGCGCGAGAGGAAGGGGACGGGTGCGTCCGACCGAGCCGGACGAGCGGCCCGGGTTAGGGTTAACCACTGGGCCACCCTGACAGGTGGGCCCAGGGGCAAAAAGGACCTTTTACAATTTAATAAAAATATGAAATTTTGAAATTCAATAGAAAATTATTAAAAGCTCTTAAAAATAACTTAAAAATATGAAAAATGATCAGCATAAAATTCTCTATTAAAATAAAATATCAAAGAGAAATTTGAAAGACAATTAAGAATAAGCCCTATTTTGATGATTTAAATAATCATTTAAATCACACACCTAATTTTCTATAAATGAAATTAAGTCCATTAATGTATTTGGACTTTAAAAACACCTTGACAACATTTCAAGATTGTATTTTACTTGAAATCAAGTATCCTCAAATTATTCTTAGTATTAACCTCTTACATGAAATAATAACGACATCGGAAGGGGGGAACAAACCCTAAAAATGGAATCATGCATAATTGCCTCTTTAACCATTGCCCTTATCGGACAATGATGCTATTTTTCAGAAGCAGAGGACAAGGGTCAGTCCACACCTTCCAACTGCAAAACTTTGCAGTGTTCAGGCAAGTTCATCACTTGCTCATGTCATTTGAATATTTTTATCAAATTACTTGCAAAGTATTATGGTTACCACTATTGCACAAAAATCAAAACCACTACTTTCATAACTATGAATATGACTATGTGGTGGGCAATGGAACCATGGATTGTGTTGATATGGTGGAGGTTCCATTGCACGGGTTTATATCCATCTAGGATTAAACAACAATTGTCGCCAGTGATTCTTGTGCCGTAATATCCGTGTTAACCATAAGATCCGGAGTGGGACGGAGTAGTCAAAAGTGTTTCCACCTCTCGTTCATCAACGGATGCGCGTACCGTAGCGGTTGTATCTTGCGGAGCAACTTGTGGGTGGGGAACCCATTCTAAGTCCCCACGGTTATGCTGTGCATACCGTAGCGGTTGCGGCTTGCGGAACAACTTGTGGGTGGGGAACCCATTCTAAGTCCCCACGGTATTGCGGTCTATGATGGGTTGCAGCTACCGGCGAAGGAGTTTGGTTCGATCCCAGACTGTCGTCGTGGTCGGGGTCCACCCTGAAATTACGGGAATAATGGGACCGGCGTGGACCCAGGGTCGGGGCATGCAACAAAGGGCGGGTGTTCGAGGTAGCGGAGGAACATGATTGGCTAGACCTTATACCGGGCCTCACACCTAAGGAAGTGTGGACGGGAAAGCTGCCCGGTTGGCACCAAGGTTAAGATCTCTTATGGGTAAAGCAACACACCTCTGCAGAGTGTAAAGAATCGTGGACTCGTCACTCCCTCGTTCCGGGATAAGGAATCGCGAACGCCGCCGAAAGGAGCTCCATGAAGTTCTAGTATACCGGTGAAGGCTGACGGACATAGCTCTTTGAAATAAAAGCAATCTCTTGAAGAAATGTTTATCAAAACTTGCATTGGTATTAGACTTTCTGGTCTAATATCGTAGCTAGTGCATTAAACACCTCTTACCTATAATGAACTTGTTGAGTACGCTCGTACTCATACCACTCTTAAATCCCATGCTTAGATTGTCTGAATCGTCTGGAGGAGGACTACGACAGCAATGATGGAGCCGAGATCATCGGCTACGAGGAACCAGACCTCTCAGGAGGAGTTGAAGGCGTAGACTATCTCATAGTCTACGGATCCGGGGAGGCTTCCGGAGGAGAACAAGCCTAGAGATATCTGATGAGTAGTAGTAACCGAGCAGCCCGAACTCTTAGTATTTAGCTGCTCGAGGAAATAAATGTTTAGTTTAATGCGACTCTTATATTGTAAATTAAATTGGGTTCACCTCGAACCCAGGAGTATTCCTCTTAGGACCCAAGAGGAGCTCCAAGATGACATGTGTATGATAGTTGTAATAATCAATGAATGAGTTATGGACCCTGCTATGTTCTGTTGTACTACTCTGAGGGATGTAATATTTGCGGAATGGTACTTCGTGAATGTTATATCAACGACTGGCATACTACAACATGCAGTGGTATGCAGGGTCACCACAGCACACGTCCGTTGGGAACCCCAAGAGGAAGGTGTGATGCGTACGGCATCAAGTTTTCCCTCAGTAAGAAACCAAGGTTTATCGAACCAGTAGGAGTCAAGGGCCACGTGAAGGTCGTTGGTGACGGAGTGTAGTGCGGCGCAACACCAGGGATTCCGGCGCCAACGTGGAACCTGCACAACACAATCAAAATACTTTGCCCCAACGTAACAGTGAGGTTGTCAATCTCACGGGCTTGCTGTAAACAAAGGATTAAATGTATAGTGTGGAAGATGATGTTTGTTTGCGAAGAACAGTAGAGAACAATGATTGCAGTAGATTGTATTCAGATGTAAAAGAATGGACTGGGGTCCACAGTTCACTAGTGGTGTCTCTCCCATAAGATAAATAGCATGTTGGGTGAACAAATTACAGTTGGGCAATTGACAAATAGAGATGCATACATATCATGATGATTACTATGAGATTTAATCAGGGCATTACGGCAAAGTACATAGACCGCTATCCAGCATGCATCTATGCCTAAAAAGTCCACCTTCGGGTTAGCATCCGCACCCCTTCCAATATTAAGTTGCAAACAACAGACAATTGCATTAAGTATGGTGCATAATGTAATCAACACAAATATCTTTAGACAAAGCATTGATGTTTTATCCCTAGTGGCAACAACACATCCACAACCTTAGAACTTTCTGTCACTGTCCCAGATTCAATGGAGGCATGAACCCACTATCGAGCATAAATACTCCCTCTTGGAGTCACAAGTGTCAACTTGGCCAGAGCCTCTACTAGCAACGGAGAGCATGCAAGAACATAAACAACATATATATGATAGATTGATAATCAACTTGACATAGTATTCAATATTCATCGGATCCCAACAAACACAACATGTAGCATTACAAATAGATGATCTTGATCATGATAGGCAGCTCACAAGATCTAACATGATAGCACAATGAGGAGAAAACAACCATCTAGCTACTGCTATGGACCCATAGTCCAAGGATGAACTACTCACACATCACTCCGGAGGCGGGCATGGTGATGTAGAGCCCTCCGGTGATGATTCCCCTCTCCGGCAGGGTGCCGGAGGCGATCTCCTGAATCCCCCGAGATGGGATTGGCGGCGGCGGCGTCTCTGGAAGTATTTCCGTATCGTGGCTCTCGGTAATAGGGTTTTCGCGACGGAGAGTTTAAGTAGGCGGAAGGGCAGGGTCGGTGGAGGCACGAGGGCCCCACACCATAGGGCGGCGCGGGCCCCACCCTGGCCGCGCGGCCCTGTGGTCTGGGCGCCTCGTCGCCCCACCTCGTATGCTCTTCGGTCTTCTGGAAGCTCCGTGGAAAAATAAGACCCTGGGCGTTGATTTCGTCCAATTCCGAGAATATTTCCTTTGTAGGATTTCTGAAACCAAAAACACAAGAAAATAGCAACTGGCTCTTCGGCATCTCGTTAATAGGTTAGTGCCGGAAAATGCATAATAATGATGTAAAGTATGTATAAAACATGTGAGTATTGTCATAAAACTAGCATGGAACATAAGAAATTATGGATACGTTTGAGACGTATCAGTAGCACTACCTTGTTTCATGCGAGAGCAATGACACAAAAAGAACCAATAAAATTTCATATCTTGCTAGGGAAGATGAGTTGAAGTGAGATTACATGGACGAGATCAAGGGCATGGTGCATCACTTCTATGAGCACCTCTTTAGTACTGAGTCGTGTCCTTCGGTGAATGAGGTATTGAACTCTATTCCTGTTAAGATCACCGATGATATGAATGAGGCTTTATGCAAGGATCATGTTGATATTGAGATCGAAACGGACCTATTTCAAATGGGGCCCACTAATACGCTGTTCCTGACAGTTACCCGGCGCTGTTTTACCATACTCACGGGGAGTTTCTTAGAGAGGAAATCCGTGGCGCGGTCAGGAGTGAGTTTTCTTGCTGGCAACAAAATACCCA
Source organism: Lolium perenne (assembly GCF_019359855.2). NCBI lineage: Eukaryota > Viridiplantae > Streptophyta > Magnoliopsida > Poales > Poaceae > Lolium > Lolium perenne. The sequence continues at coordinate 208,047,068 of NC_067244.2, forward strand.
CGGGGTTTTTTGATTCGGTGATCGTTCTTATACCAAAAATCAACAACCCTCGGCATTTGAAGAACTTCCGCCCAATAAGCTTGTGCAACGTCTTTGTATGAGATTGCTTCATAAGTGTTGACCAATCGTTTGAGCCAATATTGCCTTATGTTGTGTCTGAGTACCATAGCGCCCTTTGTCCCCGGGGAGACTTATAACAGACAATGATTTAATGGATTTTGAGAGTTTACATTCAATAAAGCTGCAGCAAAGTAAGAGGTATTTCTTTGATTTCAAGATCGACATGATGAAAGCCTATAATAGAGTTGAGTGGAGTTATCTACATGTCTCTGTCGACTAGATTTTGCAAGCACTTGGATAAATTCAGTTATGAGGTGTGTGACATATGCTAGCTAAGTTGTTTGAGTGAATGGAGATCTTACTGAGCTAGTGGTGCCTATGAGAGGCATTGGTCGGGGTGATCCTATCATCCCATGTCTGTTTATTCTTTGCACTGAAGGTTTGTCGTGTCTACTGCAAAAGGTCCAAGGAGCACTACGAGGATTAAAAAATGGATGGCTTGGACCTGCTATATCCCATGTACTGTTTGCAGAGGAGAGCATTTTATTTGCTAGGAGTGATCGGAGGAATGTTGATGCACCACACCATACCCTAAACCCGTATTGTGAAGGTTTGGGTCAATAAATTAACATGAATAAATCGATTATTTTCTTTGGTATGGGTGTCGAGATGCGGTCAAGGAGGTAGTGAAATTCAAGCTAGGTGTGCACACCAAACTGCTCCAAATACTCCTACTTAGGCAGGGCTACTGATTTTGGCCTCACCAATTAGCACCTTAAGATACCTTTATGATGGGATGTGGAAGCAAGCCAGCGGAAATTCAGATCGGCCTTTATCGAGAGCGGGGGATGAAACTATGCTCAAGGAAATTATACAATTATACAGGCGATTCGAACCTATGTGATGGGTTGTATGTAGTTACCCGTGGGAAGGTGTGGGCAAATACGAAAACTAATCGTCAGTCAATGGTGGGGCTTGAAAATTGAGAAGCGCAAGCTACACTAGAGGTTATGGGAATGGTTGTGTTCTCCCAAGTCAATGGGAAGTTTTAATCAAGCTATGCTTGTGCGCGAAGCTTGGCACCTGATCAGTGACCCCAACTCTTTTCTGTGCTTGAGTTCTTAGAGGGTGTTACTAACTCCATGGATCGTTTTGAGATACATCATGCCCGCGCTCTGCTTGTTACACATGGAGGAGCATCATCCAGGGGTGGGAACTGATTCGCTTGGGTGCCATGTGGATGTTGGTGATAGAGCCACGATTAAGATAGAGAAGGATAATTGGATACCGAGCACTCGGCCAGAAATGCTTCGTACTCTGTCACAACTCACGGACAACCAAATGGTGTGCTCGTTGATCGAGTCCGATTCTTTGGCGTGGAATACTGCTTGGGTCAATGAAACTTTTGATGAAACAATTGTTGTGCAAATTTTGCAAATACTGATCAGTCGGTGGGGTGGTGGTGATTTTCTATCATGGCCTCACAACTGTTTGGGCATGTATATTATCCGATCAGCGTACCATATGGAGAGCTGAGTCAGCGTTGATGGCCCGGAGTGCCAAGGTTGGGACATGGCATCTAACACCGCCGCCGATGAACAGTTCTGGAATTCAGTGTGGAAGATTCTTAAACTTAGCATGATGCGCATTAGGCTGTGGCGATCTGCACACAACTGTCTCCCAAGTGGAGACCAACTCCAACATACTGAAAAAGATAATATATACTGTATTTATCTAAATTTAGATGTATATAAACATGATTTAGTTGTATAGATACTTTTAAATTAAGTCAAATGTTACGGCGGCATCTTTTCTTCTTTGGAAGGAGTGAGTACTCGAATTCACCACCTGCATTAAACATTTCGTTTATGCTCGAGTGAACTTTGCGAGGCTTGTGTTTTTTTTAGACTTTGTACCCACATCAACATCTCCATCAACTTAATTAGTGATCCTCGAAATAGGCTTTCGCCCCACTATATTAATATAGCAAACAACCGATACAACAAGCAATCACCGCTGGGGCAAAATAGCACACGAGCACGTCCAAGAGAAAACATAAAAGAAAGAAAAGAGAAAGAAATGTCGAAGAGGTTGGATCGACGAAAAAACGAAGATGTCTCGCAGCTGTTGCGCCCACTGAAGATATCCACACGCTCCTAGCACTCTGAAACGCCGCGTACCAAGCAATACCTCCAGGAAGGAATGCGACGACAACGACGCTGCTGCCCAGACGGATCCTAGGGTTTCCCCTGGTACGCACACGGGCAAGGGAGGAAGGCTCAACCCCACGCCCTTCAGGAAGGTAGGGAGGCGCCCGCAAACGCCACCGCGTTGGCGTCGGTCTGACCGACAGGGATTTCTCACGACCCTCGCAACCCCGCCCCGGACCATCGTGCACCACCATGCTTGCCGCCCACCGTCACGCGCCACCACAACCTTGCAGACACCAACGTCATCTCACCGTGGCAATCGAAACAAGGCCAAGCGAATCAAGAGGGGACAACCGAGAACTAGATGCAGCAGGTCAGCAGCCACGCTGGAGGGAACAACCTCCACCACCACCTGTGGGCACCGACCGGGCGCGTCGCCAGGAGCAAACCAGGCCCACCTGGCCCGGTCGAACCCAAACGGGCTTGTGAAGCTCCCGTCTCCGCGCTGTAGCACACGCGCCGCCGACACCGCCATTCCCAGCTCCGGCCGCACCCTTCGACCGCCAGGGGCTGCATCTAGCCCAGGCTCGGTCCGCCGGAGCCCAGATGGGGCTTAATTAGTGATCGAGCGTGCGGAGGAGAAGAAGGCCAGTTCTTAATTCAACGCGACAGGCGGCTGACACAAGGAAGCTTAGGGTCGACGCAGTGCTCACGTCAAGACCGTTTTCGTGCTAAGATCCGACAGTAGGTTCTGGAAACAGCTCGATCGAGGCGCGGTTACCATCATGATTGTCAGCGGGAGATTTAGCTCGTCGCTGTTCCGACGGCTACCGGAATTAAAAGCCTCTAGGTACGTCGCGGTTTCCGTCGAGCCTCACGCATCATATCGTCGAGAGAGACGAGATCAAAACCGGCTAGCTAAACGATCGAGACGCAGCCAGTGTTTCTACGCAACTTTGTCTCCGGGACAGTAATGGCAACGCGAGTTTATCAAACGCTGCTAATAACAGCTTGACGGCGGCCGTGTTCCGAGTGTGGACTCTATCCCTGGGAGACGAATTGCTGTGTGCTAAACAGAAGCTTTTGACTGGACCATTTCAGCACTCAGCAGCACCAACACAGCACAGGCACAGCACCTCGACGGGGACACACCGCGAGTACTACGCGCTCTACTTGGCAGACAGCCAACAGATCCGTGTAAGCTGCTGGAAATGGTCTTGACATGTCAGACTTGAGAACCGCCCCTATTAAGCTTGGGATAAACGTGTTCAGGTTGACTCATGTGGCACCGGCGGGGAGTCCGTATGGAGCTATCTGTGACAGTGTAACGCGGACCGAGAGTACAGACCTTTTCTTCCTTTCTGTTTCCAAACTCAGCTACTGAACAACTCGTCCCATATAGTACACTCCATCGACAGAGACCTGAACGGATTAGCCAGAGTCTGCGATGTTTTTCTCCTTCAATTCAATAGCAACAATGTCACACAGCATCACATTCACACCCTCGCGCGAAATGTGTGTACGAGATGAAGCAGTGGTTGAATGCTGATTGCTAAATGTCAAAGCTACTAGACTATAGTAGGAGTAACTTGTCATTCCAGAGATGTAACCGAAGCAGGCAGGCAGGAGCCACATAATCCTCACACACCAACAATCACCGTCCCAAAGCTTGACCGGAGTAAATCCATCTGTCTATCACCGTGAAGTCCTTGTCCAGAAGACGGATATGGACATATGGTGCTTCATCTGATGGACCCGGTCAACATCGCATGGATAATAGTAATAAAAAAAACTTTTAGGAAATGAACAATCCAGTTAAGAAAAAAGTACTTGCATGGTATCTTCCTAGTATGAGTGATCCTAACCCAAACAATCTTGTAAAACGTAATTGGCACGGAAGTACAAAATGTGTATTCTGCCGTACGTCATAACGAGATAATAAAACATTTACTATTCTATTGTAAATTTGCTACATCTATATGGCCAGTCATCCAGCTAGTCCCTATCTTTTATTCACAACGTTGCGTTGCTAATATATTTGGCAGATGGCTACATGGTGTTGATCATACGTTAGCGATTGCCGTTATTTGGTTGTTTTGCACAAATTTCTCTCTCATGCAGGTTACCGGAGCACAACGTGTGGAGAATCAAGACCTATTTTTAGAGTTATCTATATGGCTAGAGGACACAACGAGCGATATTTTTACTTAATATGGATGGCTGCGCGATCTACAGATTGACCCATCATCTCCATAGACGGCTTTACAACTTCTTTGATGACTTGTATCGCGCCATTTTATGAATTCCCTTTTATCGTACTTATACAACAATGTACATGATAGCTATGCAGAGATTAGGTGTAATGGTTAGATCTTTTTAATATTAAATCATCATTTATCCAAAAAAAAATATGTAAGTTCCGACTTTTGTGGTACACCGTACACAATGGCTAAAAGTTAGAAATAACAATGGTTTTGAGAATTCTGTTGTGGGTTTTATACTTAAGAATGCCTTGCTTTGGTACACTCGACATGGTTTATTCGGTCTAAGTTATCATATGATTTTGGATAAATGAGTCACATCTTTTTTTTTGGATCGACAAAGTATTTAAATTGATTGGACCAAACCCTAACGTGAAACTATAAAGAACAAGCTTTTCTTCCAAAAATTCCACCGATCTATTAATAATCATCAAGAACGGTTGTAATAGGGTTTAAAAGTAATAAAAATTACAAATAAATCATTGATCACCCAACGATGACTACGGAGCAACAACCATCTCCGATAATGACAACCATAGATCGAAACAAACTGACCTGAAACCACACCAGCGAACACGTAAACCGACTGGATCCCAGGAGATCCGCCTCACACACGACTCCACGCGTCCTCCGCTGACACTATATGCACCACCGGAGGGAGGGTAGGGCGAAGAGGACCTTATTATAACTTCTGGATGTAGCCGCCGCCTCACCATCCTGAAGAAAATATAGAAAACAAACTAAACGAAGAACTGAAACCTTCCCGACGGCAAGAAGCAGCGGTTCGCCATGCCTCCAAGGCTTGAAGGCCACCGGAGGTGGAGCGGACCGATAGCGTCGCTAGCGAGAGGGATGCAACCCTAGATGAGTTTTAGAGTATGTATATTCTCCTACAAAGATCAAGCACTTGAAAAAGGGAACTCGAGAGTTTACAAGAGGATTAGAGAAAGCGAAAAAAGGACCATAAGAAGAATAGCTTTGTTTGCTCTCCATCTTGACTCCTTGGCTCGTAAGACCTATTTACTTTGAAACCTTCTCATCTAAAATTGGGTGGATTTTGGCTTTTGAAAAGTTTTTGTTCTGTTTGTAAGATTGCAGTTCATACATTTTAACATAAAATCCTCTACAAAACTAGTATTTGGTAGAAAGTTTCAGTTGACCCAAACACGTTAAGAAATTATAATTTTTTAATGACACATACTCACATATTTTGTGCATTTACAATTTTTAGGGCCATAGTATTACATTTGTGTAACCTTTTCTCATACGTGTTCACGGAAGTAATATTTATACAATTTTTTGTACCTAGTTTAAATTTTATTTAGAAGACAAAATTTTCAGCATGAAATGGTATTATTCCAAATAGATCTTTATTTCGTTGTCCCAAAGTTAAGAATGGCAAATATTATCTATCACCACATAAAATATTAATCCATCTCAACTTTATTTATCTTCATGGGTGACTCAACGGATATGGTATGCAAAAAATATCTAGAATTATTTCAAGCACGCAATAGCCAGACGACAACTCTAGGTTTTAGCAATGCCACATGAAAAATAACCATTGGTCCACACACTCAATTGCCATGCGATTGGGGTCCAATATTATTTGTTGGATGTTTCCATGTACTCCTTCTGTCTCACGAAAGTTGCATGAGTTTAACTATTTAGATGTATCACGAAAGTTGTGTGAGATTTAAGTAGATGTCAGCCAACTTTTTTTAGACGGATAGAGTAATTGATTTTCATGACAAGAACACCTTTTTGGTCTACATCGTGCAACATGAACTATGAAATGACATTTCTTAGGATGCTTTACTATGTTATAGTATTCTATCTGTTTCAAATTAGTCAGAGTTTCTTTTTATCATAAATCAATATTCTTGATCGGTTCTACAGGAAAACATGCCAATAAAACTTGTTTTGTGTTGTAGATGTTAATTTTTTATAAACTTGGTCAAACATAGTACGGAGTAAATTAAGTTGGAAGGAGCAACCATGGCGACATGCCACGGAGGCCCAACTCGTGTCATCTCCCTGTACCGTGCTCCGCCGCTAACGACTTCCGCTGGGTTTATGCTCCATCGAACCTGACACGTTGCTTTTCAACTTGCTCCTAGACCCTTCTCGTCCGCCGCTTCCACCAGAGCTGCCGGCGGCCATGAACGCGATTCGATCGGCTCTCGCGAGGGCGCGCTCCGCCCCGAGGCTCCGGCCACCGCGGGCCCGCCACTACGCCGCCGTCGGCGACACGCAGCCGGAGAGGGTGGCGGCGGAGATGGTCCGCTACGCCCTCGGCGGCGCCGGTCGTCAGAGCCCACCAGGTCCACCCCCCTCCACCCCTCCCGTAGCACCACTGCGCGTTAGGTTTTGACGGCTCGCTCCACCCGCGTGCCGCGTGCGCTGACCTGATGTTTGCTCCTGGTGAAGCAGAGGAGGTAATGCGGATACTGGAGCAGGGGGCCTCGAACCTGCAGGGCGGGGCCGAGGGCGCCGCCGAGGCCGTGGGGATGCTCATGCTCACCATGTCCACGCTGCTCTACCGGAGGTACGAAACACCGCGCTACCGATTTTGTGATCTGGTGGCTTCAGTTGTGAGAGTAGATTCGGTTGGATGCTCCTCTAGTTTGGGTAATTTTGTACGCCCCCCCCGCCCGCGTTGCCACGGCATTTTGGGTCTTTTGTCCCGTGAACAAAGCGCACGTTGCATACTGTACAATATATCTAGTTTGAGAACTTGGCTAATGGAGTTGCTATCCATAGTGGAAAACTGAAATGGAAAACTATTATTCCATTTAGCATAGTGAGGTTAGACTCCCAGCAAGAGGACAGCCTTTGCTAATTTGGCCTTCTCAGTGGAGTAGTAGATGTGAGTAACATTATGCTTATTTTCTCTGCGCAGTGGACGACGCCAAGACGCAATGGAAAAGCTCAAAGCAACCCAGCAAGTTGCTCCTTCTGCAGCTTTCAGAGGTGCTCTTATAGTCTTATAGTTCCCAATTTTTTTTTCTAATTGGTTGTATACATTTCTAAAGCAATGTATCAGATTTATATTTTGATTTTAGCAAACATAAGCAGGTGAAGAATAACTAATAGATACTCAGAAACGCCATTACTGATAATCTGATGGTGTTTACATTATCACTGTCAAATAGTACAAGGAATCAACTGCCATAACAAAAAAAAAAAATCCACACCCAAGGAAGATAATGTAGAAATAAAATAAAAAGAGGGGAGGGAGGGATATAATTCGGTCAATGTTCTCGAATGACATTTCTGATGCAATATTGGTAACTGATTGTGCAGTCGCTGCATGGGAAGCACTAATGGGGTTACGCATGGAGGCAGGCCAGGTTTGTTACTACAAGCAAGTGTTCTTCTTCACATCCCTAAATAAATTTAGCATCATGGTTAATTTGAACACAGGATGTATCCTCTTCGATGTCCCCAAATGATTCAGTTGATCTGTCAGTCAAAGATGAAGAAATAAAATGGTCTGATCAGGACCATCTGAAATTTCGGGTTAATGCTATCAAAGGACTTGCTGCTCTTTTAAATGGAGAGATAGATACAGGTTGTTTTTTCCTTTTCCATTCCTGCATATACTGATAGGCAATAAGAAGGGATATTTATCCAAAGTGATTTACTGTTAAACTTTATCAGCCCAGACGCTCTTTGGTGGGCCCAAGGACAGCTTTGCTGGAGTAGGCAATGACCAAACAGGTATATATTACCATCTGTGAAACATTAGCTTTTTTTTTTTCATGTGACTAGTGGAGGCATGGACCTTATTTGTATTCGTGACAGAAAATGCTGTCCTTACATATGGTGAATATCTGCACTGCACTGGTGATTTTCCTTTGGCAACACAAATGTATGAAAAGGTTCTTGAGGCAGCTAAGACAGAAGATAAGTCCGGGAATTTGTTAGCAGCTGGAAACATGGCTCCAGAGGAGGTTTCTCTGGGTGCTACTTGCTCATATGGCCAGCTTTTGTCTCAATCTGGGTAATCTTCGCAGTCAATACTGTCATTCTTTCGATGGTCTTTTGTTTCTTTTCCATTTCTAAAGGCATAATTTGTTGGTTTCCAACACCAATGTTTGATGAATTTGAGAACTGCCTTTAGGATGGCAACTTGTTAGCCTCTTGTGCCTTTACTGACGGCGTTCACATCGTGATTTTACAGCAAGTTCGGTGAGGCAGAGGACTATCTCACAAGGGCGCTTCAGAAGGCTGAAGAACAATTTGGTTTGGCACGCGAAGCTTGTTAATGAATATCAGAAATTTGAAGCATTTGACCTCCGAGCTAACTATCATGTAACATTGTAATCTATGCAGGTTCAAATCACCCAAAGGTTGGTATTGTACTGACCTGTGTAGCTAGAATGTACAAACTGAAAGCAAAATCAGAAGGTTCTAGTTCGATAATGGTTCAGGAGGTCAGTAAATCTTTACTCTTATATCAGCTTTATGTGTCACAATCTTGAAAACTTTGATGTTCACCTTCCTTTGGTCTTAATTCTTGATTAGTTAAGGATGAGGCAATTCTTATTCTCTCAAATCAGTTCTTGTATTTCTTAATTTATTACCGCTTGGTGAAGTTTGCGAGTAATCTTTTACCCCTGAGAATAATCTATACATGGTCTATGCTTATTTAACTAGCTGTCTGATTGCAGGGGCTATATAGGAAGGCCCTAGAAGTATTGAAAGCACCTGCCATCAATTCTGAGGGTAAAACAATGATCTCCTATGCTATTGGTTCTTTTTAATCCGTTGGGCAAGATGATAATGTTTTCTAACTATATTCTGCAGACACAAGAAGTCAGGTCGATTTGAGAGATATCATCTCCCTTGCTCGAGGTTATTCTTTGAATCTTTATCATGTAATCTTATCTGCATTATTCTTCCAGAACACACTTCAAATATTAGAAAATCAAGTTACTTGATCTAACATCATAGATGCCATATTGATTGTAAATTGGTGCCATAATCAACTGAATTTAGTTTTTTTCTCAATTGATTCATTGTAGCTTATGTTTTACAGTTTTTTTTCTTTACGTCCTATTTGAATGAGACCATGGGGTTTGGATATGGCTAAACCTTGAAAATGTGATTTAACAATATGAATCCAAATCTGCCTACCTGTTTTTTGTTAGTAGATTAAGATTGCATTGTGAACCCTCATTTTTCAGTAACTGAAGGATGAAATAACAGATTCTCTAATCGTTATGGTACCTATGAAAAAATCCTGCATTTGTGAGACAGGGCCTAAATACTTTTTCGCCGCACTAGTTTGTGTTACTATAAGCTAATTTGCCAAGTACTGAAAAATCCGAGTATTACTAACCGCAAACAGTGAAAGCAGTCATCATTGTTGCTAGCAGTTGGTGCTTATTTGGCTATTGCTTACCGTGAGGCTATTACCCTGACTCACGCTCGCATTCTTGTGTTGAGCAAATACTGAATTTGTTATTACTTGTTGATTTGCAGGTGAGTATGCAGAATTGTTGCTTATTCAGTCCAACAGAAAGGCAGAAGGTGAACGAATGAAGGAGTGGGCACAAGATGCTTGGAAGAATCGTAGGTTAACACTAGCTCAAGCTTTGGAGTTTTCAGAACTTTCAAAACCTACAGTGGTTGATACCCGTATCGGAAGGGTCATATAGCTTCCATCAGCCTCGCAAAGAAAAAAAGATAGCTTGCATCAGAACCTGAGGAAAGGTACTAATATGCAATAATCTGTGAACACACATATATAATGTAAGTTACGAAAGTATGATCTTCGAATGGGAGGACCCTTGCAAGTCGAATACATGGATGTTAGTACATCATATCCATATCGATGCATAGAGGTGGACATTCTATAGCATCTTCTGACTCTTGAGCTATCCTTTTGTTAGATCTGTATCACTCTCTCTTCTCATCTTAAATGTTCTGATATGACATGATACTGTGATGGATGCTATGTTTCTGTAATGTACTAATGTCCTGTACGCTGAACCTCTTAGCTTTCTACTAAACTGGGGCTGCAAAGTCTTTTTCTTGAAGATAACTCAGATGTGGATGCCAACCATCTGCTTGCTCGTTCACAAGCTACACGTCTAAACACATGCATTCCTTTCATCTTGCTAAGGTACATACAACTGTACAAGGGCACCATGTTACAGATAGAAGGTATTGGATCGTGAGACATCTTATAGATCTTGGATCGTGAGACATGTTATAGATCCAACGCCCCTGCGCGTGTATGCACATACCCTCGTGTAGTCTCGCGACAAGTGCACTCCTCATGCAGTCGTGTTCAGTTGCCACTAAGAGTTCGGAATCCTGAACAGACTGAGGCCCTAGAGGTACGTCGGACTGTGGATGGTCTGGAAGTAGCGCTACTATACCACGATTATGAAACATCAGTGTAAAAGATTGAAGATACTCTTCACCTAACAATCGCGGTGCCTGTTTTCCTAGGGTTTACCTACCGCTCTGGCGATAAGGCGAACCTAGGGTTTCGAGGCTTGGTTTGGTGCTCCCGAGATCGATCTCGACGGCGCGCCTGTGTTTCTGGCGATCGCGGTGGCTGTTTCTCCTCCTGTTGCGGTGCTCCTCTCGGTGCCGGCTCTTCTCTCCCGTTCGGGGTGATAAAGGGGCAAACCTAGCTTTGCTACCCACCCTTGGCGGCGATTGGATCGGTCTGAGGAAGGGCTGCTATGGCGGATAAGAGGGCAGTGGTGGCGGACGGCGGTGTGCTGGCGGGGGCGAGGTCCAATCTGGATCGTGCTACCGCGCAGAAGAATCCTGTGGAGGCGGTGAGCGGTGGGGCGTCGGCGCCAGAGACGGACGCGAGTGACGGCGTCGCGGCGATGATGGACCGACTCAAGCTCACAACCAAGGAGGCGAAGGTGTTCGTCCTGGATGATTCTAGCCAGGATGTCTTCATCGGCCCGGAGTGGGCACTCATTGGAAAGGTTATGGCGCCCAATACTCTTCATGTTGATTTGATCAAATCAGTCCTAAAAGCAGCATGGGGTAATCCCAAAGGTATGTTTGTGAGATCCATGGGGCCGAACTTGTTCCTAGCGGAATTTGAATCAGAGGCTGATAAGCGCAGGGTGATCAATGGATCGCCGTGGCTTCTGGGAAAGAATGCCATCCTTCTTAAAGAGTTTGATCCACGTATTCAGCCTACTGATGTGATCTTCGACCGGCTCCTAATGTGGGTGCGGATCTATGGCCTGCCGTTTCCTCTCATGAATAAGGAGAGGGGCACCCCGCTCGCTAGCAACATCGGCGAGGTGGTGCAGGTAGAGGTCGACGAGAAGGGTAGAGCATGGGGAGAGTATCTGCGTGTTCGGATAAATGTTGACATCTCAGAGCCTCTCATGTGATGCCTGGCAGTGGAGTCTGCTAGCCTGAAGAAGACTGTGTATTTTGATGTCAGGTATGAGAAGCCTCCTATGTACTGTTTCTCCTGTGGACTGATTGGGCACTCCTCTCTGGTCTGTCCAACTCCCGCTAGTCGAGACGGGGATGGCAAGCTGCCTTGGTGCAGCGAGCGTGTGTGTGTTCCAGAACAGTGGAAGAAGGATCAGAGATCCTCATATGGCCAAGGCTCCCTTTCAGGCCAAGGGTCTAGTAATCAGCCGTCGGCAACGGCTAAGAAGGATGGAGAGGTTTCATCCCCTGCCAAAGCTCGCAAAGCACGTGCGAGGAAGGCCAATGCGCCTGCCAAGGAGCAGGATAATACTGGTGGTAAGCACCCCGGCGGGAGAAAACGAAAGCAAGCCTATGTGGTTAAAACGCCAACTGCCCTCGCGATCATGAATACGACAGCGATTGTGGCCCAGCAGAAGGATGATGTTGGCCTACTGGCTTCGCCGGAGGTGGAGACGGAAGAGCGTAGTGGGGACTCAAACAAGAAACAGAAAAGTGACAATGGTGTTGCATCTGATCGATCGGCGGATCTCGCGGCGGCCGTGGATCAGCCCCGCGACACGCAATGAGTCTCCTAGTCTGGAACTGTCGAGGTCTTGGGTCGGACTCGACAGTGGGCGAGCTTCGGTGGCTTGTCAAGAAATACCGACCCATGATCCTTTTTCTCTCGGAAACGAAGATGAAGGATAGGAGGGCCCAAAAATTTATGTGGTCCCTTGGTTACACTGGAAGTATTGCTGTGAGTAGTGAGGGCCAAAGTGGTGGCCTTGTTTTGTTTTGGAAGCAGCCATTCTCTGTTGAGCTGAAGGGTAGCAATTCTAATTGCATCGATGTGGTCGTATCGACGAAAACAGGAGTTCAATGGCGGGCAACGTTTGTCTATGGTGAACCTCGCAGGGAGAAGCGGCATGAGTTCTTTGATCTGATGCGGCAAATGAGTACACAGTGGTCTGGCCCTTGGATCTGCTGTGGTGACTTCAATGAGGTCCTTAGTCAAGATGAGCATTATGGCTCTAACGATCGTTCAGAAACGCAAATCCGGTTATTCCAGGAGTGTTTGGATGATTGTGCCCTTTCTGACATGGGCTTCTCAGGCCCCATGTTTACGTGGACGAACAAGCAGAACAATGATCGTAATGTAAGGGTCCGGCTAGATCGGGCAGTAGCTAATGGTTCATTCACGTAGATTTTTGATGATTGCATGGTGGAAAATGTCATAACCACCACCTCTGACCATTATGCAGTATGCATCAGCTTAGCTTCAGCGATGACCCTGAACCTGTGCCGGTGCAGATGGGTTTCAAATTTGAGGCGGCATGGTTGCGCTCGCCTGATTACATGCAGGTGCTCGAACAGGCCTGGAAGGATGGGTCTCAGGGGCCCTTTTCACTTCGGTCCACCTGGGCCACACTCCACCGAGTGGCGACCTCGTTGGGCCAGTGGAGCAAGGACACTTTCGGCTCTGTGGGCCGGAAAATTCGTAAACTAGAGAGACGCTTGAAATATTTGCGTTTGGCGCCCTGGAATGTGAATTCGGACGAGGCGGTTGCGGTGGAGCACGAGCTCTGCGAGCTTTTTGAGAGAGAGGAGGTGATGGCAAAGCAGCGATCCCGAGTTGACTGGCTCAAGGAGGGTGACCGCAACACTTCTTTCTTTCATGCGAGGGCTTCGGCCAGGAGGCGTACGAATAAAATCAAAGCTCTGGTTAGGGAGGATGGCTCTCTCTGTACTGATACCGCGGAGATCAAGGTCCAGGTGGAGAATTTCTATGGCAATCTCTTTTCATCTGAACCACGTGATTCCACGGAGTCGATCATTGATTCTATAAATGGTAAGGTTACTGCTGATATGAATAGTAGCTTATGCAAACCGTATACCAATGAAGAGATCAAAACAACTTTGTTTCAGATGGGTCCTACTAAGGCTCCCGGTCCGGATGGTTTCCCGGCCCTTTTCTATCAAATCCACTGGAACTTACTGGAGCAAGAAGTGTGCAATGCCGTGAGAGGTTTTTTGGAAGGGGAGGCTATACCGGAGGGTTTCTGTGACTCGGTCATTGTCCTCATCCCAAAGGTATCTAACCCTGACAATTTGAAGAATTTTCGCCCCATTAGCCTTTGCAACGTGCTGTACAAAATTGCATCTAAAGTAGTGGCCAATCATCTGAAGTTGATTCTCCCAGTTATTATCTCTGAACACCAAAGTGCTTTTGTACCTGGCAGACAGATCACAGACAATGCGTTGATTGCTTATGAGTGTCTCCATACTATCAGAAAGCAACAGGCGAAGAAGCCGTTCTTTGCGCTGAAAATTGATATGATGAAAGCGTATGATAGAGTGGAGTGGAGCTACCTACACGACTGTCTTGAGAAGCTTGGTTTCGCCCCTCCTTGGATTCAGTCGGTTATGAGGTGTGTTACTACTGTTCACTATGCTGTAAAAGTTAATGGCGATCTCACAAATTCGGTGATACCCAGCAGGGGTATAAGGCAAGGGGATCCCATCAGCCCCTACCTGTTCCTATTATGCACAGAGGGTTTATCCTGTCTCCTTCGGCAGCAGGAATTGGAGGGAAGGCTGCAGGGCATCCATAATGGCCGTCAGGGCCCTACGATCTCCCACCTCCTCTTTGCGGATGATAGCATATTTTTTTACCCGGAGTGACCAGCAGAGTGTACAAGCCCTGCAGTCCACTCTTACTCGATACTATGATGGTTCCGGGCAGAAAATCAATTTGGACAAGTCCACAATCTTCTTTGGCAACCACTGTGAAGCTGCGGTCAAAAATGGCGTAATGGATCTTTTGGGTGTCCGCAATGAGGCTCTCCAGGAATCCTACCTTGGTTTGCCAACGGAGGTAGGCAGATGTCCTATGGGCACATTCAGGTTCCTATCTGACAGATCTTGGAAACGTATGAATACTTATTCAGATAGGCCTTTGTCTCGATCAGGCAAGGAAACGCTGATCAAAACAGTCATCCAAGCGATATCCACCTATACTATGAGTTGCTTTCAAGTGCCTGTTGGGACTTGCACGTCGATCAGACAAGCGATTGCAAATTTCTGGTGGGGTATAGAGGATGGACATAAGAAGATGCACATGAAATCATGGGACTGGTTATCCGCGCCAAAAGCTCTTGGAGGGATGGGGTTCCGCGATATGGTGCTGTTCAATCAGGCAATGCTAGGACGGCAGGCATGGCGCCTCCTAACTGAACCTGACTCTCTTTGTGCCCGGGTTCTCAAGGGGCGCTATTTTCCAGATACAGATTTCTGGAATGCCACTAAGCCACGCTCTTCTTCCTATACTTGGCGCAGTATTTTGTTTGGGAAAGAATTGGTGCAGGCTGGAGTTCGATGGGGCATTGGTAATGGGAAGAACACAAAGATCTTGCATGACAATTGGATCCCGGATGTCTCCCCTGATCGGGTTGCTACCTTAAACCCGTTGCCGATAAACGCGACAGTGGATCTGTTGTTGGATGAAGAGGCTTGCACGTGGAATGAGGAAGTGGTCAGGGATTTCTTCGATGACACGACGGCTGCGAAGATCTTGGCAGTTCCTGTGAGTCGCCATGGAGGAGACGACTTCTTGTCATGGCCTCATGCTCGGCTCGGCATATATACTGTCCGATCGGCCTATATGTTGGCAAGGACGCAACGCTTTATCCGAAAGAGGAGTCAGTCAGGAGGTGGTCTGCCGTCTGACATGACTGCTGAATCCTCGCTGTGGAAGAAACTTTGGAAGTCAAAGGCACCGGGCAAGATGAAGATCACTGTCTGGCGTTTCGCGCATGACTGTCTACCTAGCGGCCATCAGCTTTTGCGACGGCGTGTGCCTACCGCTGGCGCGTGCTTCTTCTGTGGAAGGGAGGAAACTGTGGAGCACACCTTGCTCTTCTGCCACTATGCCCAGGAGGTGTGGTCAAGGGTCAAAGCAAGAACCCACCTGAAGCTGCACCGGAGTCTCTTCACCACCACCAAATCCTGGGTTTTTGACTTCTTGGATCGCGCGAGCGATCAAGCTGTGATCATCCTAGCTGTGACGGTTTGGCATATTTGGAATGCCAGGAACGGAGCGCGACATGATGAACCTATCAAGCATCCTCACAGTTTGGCTGAGCAGATTCTTGCCTATATTGATATGATCCAGCTGCATCTCATCAAACACCGCACCAACCATAGGCGTGAGGCCACTGCCCCAACTCCATCTTGGTCTCCGCCACCGGAAGGTACGATTGTTATTAACGTGGATGCAGCATTGTTCTCGGCTTCGTCTCGGACGGGGGTCGGCGTCGTGGTTAGAAACCACAAAGGTGAATTTCTGGCTGCTCATAGCCAGTTACTTGATGAAACCATGACGCCTGAAATTGCTGAAGCACACGCCATCAGATGTGCAGTCTCCCTTGCTCGTGATGAAGGATGGAACAGGATCGTCTTGGCATCCGACTGCCTCGCGGTTATCCAGCGGATTAAGGCCCCGGAGAGGGACAGATCGCTGGTTGGTGTAGTGATCGAGGATATCAAATTCCTCGCCCACTCCTTGTCATCTGTGACGTTTCGTCATGTTAGTCGTTTGTGTAATAATTCAGCACATACTATAGCTCGTCGAGCAGAGTCGTTTGGTACTAGTTTCTTTAGAGTCTCTGTCCCGGATTGTATCCGCGACAAACTTTGTCTTGATGTTATTTGATCAATAAAGTGATGAGTTCTCAAAAAAAAAAGTGTAAAAGATTGAATGGGATGGTTATAGTAAGGGGTGAACCAGATGGTTGTGCGAAGAAGCGAATCAATCAGAATGGAGAGAATGAAAGGAGGGAGGCGAAACTCAACAAAAAAAGAAACGGGAACTCGACCAACTATCATGAACGCGTGAGGGAATTCCTTCTGATTGGATCCCTTAGGAGAGAGACAAAAGGTTATGAAATAGAATCAGATCTTTGAAGATCCCGTATTAGCTTGCATATGCTCTCTCAGAAGCTGCAGTAAGGTTTATTGCCCCAAAAGGAAGGAGTACCGAGGGCAAGCAACCGGTGTTGTCGTTTGCAAAAAATCTGCAGCTATAAATTTGCTGAACGTCTGCATCCTGAATAGACACTGAGCAGAATCTCAGTCATTTCCTCATCAGAATGTTGAACGGCCTTCGACAAAGTTAAGCAACTATCGTGTTCAGAGCTTCAGATTCATAAACTTTCCAAACTTAGAACGTGCCATGTAAACACCAGACTGAGTTTAGAGCAGACAATGCCCGGATGTCAGAATCTGAATTTCCAGATTCAACTGAACGACACAAAGATTTTCTAATCCGAACAGATTTGTTTCTAGATATTAAATACTCCGTATTTCAATTATATAACTAAAACAATATTCAACTATTTTAAGTTTAAAATTGGTAGGGGCCGCGCGAACGCGTACCCCCCTATCACAAATTATGACGTCCATTCTCCTTCAAGAGGAGATGGTGCACTAGTGCTCCTCCTATGTGCAATGGAGGCCACTAATCCAGGCCATGGATCTTCTTGATCACCCATTGACCCCGTCCAGGTAAGTAAGTTCTAGGGTAGCACCAGGTGCCCAATATAAAGGATCCTCCGGCGTCTCTCCCTCTGTTAATAAGCAGTATGGGACTAAACATCCGGTTCAGGTCGATCGAGCGTGTTGCCTCCCAGGTGCGTGTTGACGGGCTGAAAGAACGTCCGCGAGCTGGGCCTCTTGGGCCAAACGGGATGTCATGCCACTCATGCGGAGTAGTTGGGAGAGACTCGTTGAGGCTCGAAGAAGCAACCCGATTTTGTTTCTGTAAAAAGAAAAACAGCCGATTTGGGTTCTGATACGAAGTGCAAATTTGTCTCTTTTTTTTCCTGGAAATCTCCTTTTCTTGAGCCCAGCCTAACCGCAGTTCGATGGGACAGCCACACCAGTGCAGTACACCACAATCCAACTTAGCAGCTGCTTCTATCTAACAAAAACACTGTTTACTGAAGACAAATAGCTGCTGATTATCTGATGTGAGCCTCTGTTCAATGAAAAAAACAATGATCTGGTATAAACCTCTGTTCGTTAAATAAATAAAATAAAATAAAATAACAGTGATATGCTTCTGTAGTTATAGACATGCCGAACGAGGCTGACATATTAGATATCCTCAATTGGCAAGGTGTGGTTTAAACTTCAACGTGAAATTATGGATGCAAAATGTGGTTCAAAGTGCCAACATTTTAATACCATGGTTCAAGCCGGATACACTCTTTTTTCTGACCCCAATGGCCTAATTTGCTTGATGCTGATCTGGTATGAGTTATGTTGTCTGATCAACATCTCCAATATCCAATCGGTCGAATAAACTCCTCCAAATCAGTGTAATTAATTAATATCGTCAACCCAAATCTACCAATAAATCTCTAATGACTACCTCATGTTTAATCATGTTACCAAGCAAAGACTCAACAAGTGTATCAGAGCAGTGAGCACTTGGAATAGATCTAGTTGTCTCTAGGTAAGCCACGCTGACACAATGCAGGTCATGCTGATTTTTTTCTTTCAACCAACTTCTTTTCTTACGGGTTTAACCGCCAAAAATAGGGTTATATAGCTTCAATCACATCATGAGTAAAGGCGGTACGAGTTTCGCCGTGCGTGCCTCACACTCCACCCACATCCCTACCGATCTAGGGTTAGCTCGTGCCGACGGAAAGCTCCACCACCGCCGCCGCTACCTCACCCACGCCACCGCCATCGCCACGATGTCGACGCCCTCTGGTTCCTCCTCATAGGGAGAAGGTACGCCTCTCTGTCTCTCTCGATCTCTCTCTCTCGCGCGCGCGCAACACACAGTCAGAGATAGCACCTACCCGCATAGGATCTACCCTAGTCGATTCCTAATCTAACATGGCGCTCTATTCTAGCGAAATTCGCTAGACAGTGACTAACCCTAACCTCCAAACGACCCACTTATCCAACTTAGCAGATGCAACTATCCATTTAAAACATAAATCTGACTGCTGGCTCGAAATAAAGATGTGCAGATGATCCGCATCTAACCTTAAAGATGTAACCTATATAATAACATCAATCAAATCTGCTTACCTGTTTAGACTAGCCCCAATATGAGTATCATAAGTAGTATCATGCATGTCATGCTGGCAAAAATCTGATGTGACGCACCAATTAATGACGTGAGAAATGGGAGTGGTATCATAATATGATACCGTATCATAGCACGTAAAACTAGAAAACTTAGTGGCAAATACATCATGTACACAAATTTGCATTGAGATTCTACAAAACATTAAATGTGATGATACTATGATACTATCTTATGATAATATGTATTGTGGGGTAGTATCATAAACTAGTATCATGTGCATGATACTAGTGTATGATACTTCCCATTGTGACTAAATCTTAGGTTAGTGGACTGGATTGCATTGTAAACCCTAGTTTTTCAGTAACTGGAGAAAGGATTTTCTAATCATCATGGTTCCCCCCCCCCCGTATTGCTTAAATGGACACTCGTACAGTGACTCATGTTTCCGTTCTTGTGTTGAACTAATACAAAATTTGTTGCTGCCTGTCCAATTTGCAGGTGAGTATGCAAAACTGTTGCCTAGCCAGTCAAGTAGAAAGGCAGGAGACGAGCGGATGAAGGAGTGGGCAGAAGATGTGGACGAATCGTAGGTTAACACTAGCTCAAGCGTTGGAATATTCAGAAGTTTCAAAATCCACAGTGGTTGATATACCCGCATTGACAAGGTCATATAGCTTCCATCACAACCTAAGAGAGGTACTGTAGATGCAACAATCTGTAAAGTGTAAACGAGAGTATAATGTAACATCAAAGTATGCCTCTCCCTGGATTTACTGGCGAAAGGCTATAGCATCTTCTGACTCTTTAGAAGTCCTGATGTTACATCTGAACTACTACGTACTGTACTATCTTTTCTCGTCCAACTTCCAAGCCGTCTTATCTGAGTATTCTAAGTTCTGCAGTGTCTTGTACGTTGGTAATCCAGGCTTGAACTGCACAAATCTTTTCTCGAAGATATGTAAATAGTACAACTGTACAAGCTTTCATCACGTAGTAGACCTGCACAAGGGCACTATGTTACAGATAGAAGGGCTTTGGTCGATCTCCTGAACCTTCATTCCTTCTTTCCGATGCCGTGAGACATGTTGTAGATCCCGCGACCCTGCGCATTCAAGCGCAGACCACATCAGCTCATTATCTTAACCAAAACGAAAGAAGCGCGGTAAATTACATGGATGGTGGTTGTTCAACTTACAACGAGGAACACGCTGGAGGCGGCCAGGGCGAGAGGGATGGCCACGGAGGTGACGATGTCGTAGCGGCCTTTAAGGTAAGTCGGCCTGTGGACGCTCTGGAAGTACCGCTGCTTCTGCAAGATCTTCTCCCTCGGCCGGAACGGCGGCTCCGGCTCCGACGACAGCGCCATGCTCTCTCAGAAGTTGCAGGACAATGTTCCCTCTTGTAAACGAGTTGCAGTTAGCGATGGATATGCTGAGCGTCGGTACCTTTAATAAGCGCCGAAAGCTGTCAGCTAGAAGCTCCCCGAATGCACTGAAACGCAGAACTCCCGGTCACTTCAGTATGAGACGTCCAGGACTTTCCAGGCAGTTCGGTAAGATACACCCAGAACGTTCTGCAATAGAAAACAAATATCGTGTGCAAATTCATAATAAACTGTCTACTACTATATCAGAAATAACAATAATCACACAGAGACAAGCGTGTATGCTTAAATCAATCTCCAACTGCTTGGCCCAAAGCCAAGGGGCGACCAGGGCCTGCTCTGCTTTGCAGTAGCTCCCTATAGTCTTTGCTCGTGTTTACCTTCAGCACATTCAGATTTAGGAAACATTCGAATTTGTAAATATTAATCATTTTCAGAACAATTTGAGTTACAGCTGGCAGGAGCGACGCGAACATGTACCCCTCTTATCACAAATTATGACGTATATTCTCCTTTGCTCAGTCATAAACTTCTCAACATCAAAAATTGCAATGCATCTATGAATGTCAAACTACTTGGCCCAAAGCTTAAAGGTTACTTGAGCATGCTTTGCGTTGCTTGCTCCTATTTACCTTCAGCTGAAGAATTGCATTAAGCAAATTCAGATTTAGGGAACATTCAGTTCAGTTTCAAAATAATAATTTGAATTGAAGATTGGTAGGGGCCCCCTCTATCACAAATTATGACGTCCATTCTCCTTCAGGAGGAGATGGTGGACTAGTGCTCCTCCTAATTGCAATGGAGGTCACTAATCCAGGCCATGGATCTTCTTGATCGCCCCGTCCAGGTAAGTAATTCTCTTGGTAGCACCAGACGCCCTATATAAAGAATTTGTCAACGTGTTTTGTTATCTTAATAAGAGCAAGTATAATAAGTTTTAGTCAGCTGGCTATAAGGATTAAAATAGTATATTATTGTTTAGTTGGAGGAGAGAGATGAGGAGAGAGAAGAAGAGTGAACTCTTATGCAAGAGTCAGCTCTAGCACGTGCTCCTAAGCACTTTGTGAAAATGAAACGTGTGCCATACATTAATAAAGTACTACATTTTTATAGCTCACTATTGTATATATTAGCTATAGATAATATGGCACTTGGTTTATAGCCAGAAGCTACTATACTATTGAAATTGCTCTAAGCAGTACGGGATTTTTTTTTTTTGAGCAAAAGCAGTATTTCTCCTATAAATGTCCCTAGACTACCCGCTCATTGGAGGCACCTGAGAGAGGCAAACAAATCTGATTCGTCCAATCAGCATGCAACAGTAAATCTTACCCCCGCAGTGAATTACCACCGTTGGATTTGTCCCCGTGTTTGACACTTCCCAACTGGGTAAAAGGCTCGATGACATATGGACCCATATGTGTTGTTGGTCCCGCTCCACAGAGAGCAGAATAGCTCATACTCGGTCCCTCAGAAATATTTGCAACGCAAGATACGGTGAAAACCCTAGCTACCAATCCCTTCGTGGCCTCGAGCCCCGCGCCTCTCCTCCGCCCATTCTCCTCCCTCCCGTCCCCAATCGCGTGCGTCCTCTCCTCCCCCGGTCCCTCCTCGCCCCTCTCACCTGCTCCCGTCCGTCATCGTCCCCGTGCTGGCCGGAGATGGGGCGACGCCGTCACCATGGTGGTGCCGGAGGAGGTTGCCGAGCGGGGGCTCGGGGCCCGGAGCGGAAGGCTCCAGGCAACGGCGCCGCCCGCGGCGACGACGTGGTCAGGAATCGGAGCAGGACGGGCGGGATCCGGGACAGGACATGCGGGATCCGGGTCAGGGCCGGCCAAATCGTGGCGGGCGGCGGATTTCGCCTCCCAATGGTGACACGCCTCTCCCATCAATGGAGCCGGACGGGGACGGCCGAGGTGGCAGGCCGGAGAAGGCGACGCGGGCGGGCAGCGGCTCGTCGCTTGGAGAAAGTCGCCCACGATCCCGGGGCTCGAGATCTCCGGTCAAGGCGACGTCGTGGAGGTTGCAGGCCGGCTCTCCTCCAATCCCGTGCCTCCTCTCGTCCTCCCGAATCAGCCGCCGCCTCCTCTGGTTCGCTCGATCCCGTCGGACGGCCGGACGAGTTAGCGACGACGGAGGAGCAGGAGGGGTCGAGGTGCGCGGATGGCGTGGAGGCATCCACGACGGGACGGCCACGGTCGTGGGCCGTTGGAGCGCGCACGGAGGAGGGCAGCGGCGCGTCGGCTTGAGATGGTCGTTCACAGCCGGCTGGAGCTCGAAATCTCCTTCTCCAGTTTGTTGTCTGCTCCTCCCTGAACAGCTTGAGGCAGAGAAGAGCTGCAGATCTCGTCAAAAAAAGGTTGGTCGTCGTTCCCTTCTTTATCCCTGCTGATTAGTCTCTCCATGTGAGCTCATTTTTCTGACTTTTGGTAGTCCCTTTATAGAACACAGCTGATGCCCACACAGCCTTAGTATCTCAGCTTGATTTAGTGATTCTTTCTGAAGATCTGAGATAAATTAAGCATGGATGGATAGAGGTTCGTTGATGGGTGCAGGTCTGACCACCAGCTGTTTTTTGAAGCCTTTCTCAAAGTGATTTTTTTAGAACGATATTTCTTTTCTTGATGCCTATAATATACCTTGTTTATGGCTGTGTAAATCTGCAGGGGCTATTTTTTTTTAGAATGATATTTCTTTTCTTGATGCCTATAATATACCTTGTTGTTTCTGGCTGTGTAAATCTGCAGGGGCAATGAGATGAGGTTTGTCAGTGAACTGAAATTGCATATATTCTACTGGTGTTTAGTAAAATTTGCAGCTTTAGGTTAGATTTTTTCAATTTGAACAGCAACAAATCCGAGTCCATGGTTATTTTGTAAATTCCATTGTTTCAATTGTATATGATCTTACACTTGTTGCCTTTCAACTCCAAAATCTGCCTGATACAAAACTGATCCAATAATTATTCTGTTACCGTATACTGTGCCTCTGAACATGTGCCTCTGAACAGAATTTCAACAATAGTGGTGCTAGGAGAGAAAAAGTTTTTTTTTCCATTTACTCATCCAGTGGGCTGGACACGGGGCCGGTGACGGCATCGTCTGGATGCGGCGGCGGCTGCGGCGGTGCTGGCCGCGGCGGACGCGAAGGAGGAGTCGCGCCTGGCCGAGGTCGGGCGGGAGGAGGCGGCGCGGCAGCGGGCGGCGGACGGGGGTCACCGTGCTGCGGGAGGCCAGGTGTGCCGCGGTGCAGCAGCGCAAGCGCCTCCACCCGACCCGTAGCGAGCTGCACCGGCCGCCCCACGCCCCCACCCGAGGCGGAGAGGCTAGCGGCGAGTGGTGTGGAGCTGCATGTGAGAGGAAGGAGGTGACCAACAACTCCTATTCTCCCTTCTTCCACCCTCCCTGGATTTCCGCCTCTAATTTAATTTGGATTTCGCAACTAGGGTTGGGTGTCCCTTCTTCTTGTCCTTCACGACCTTGGGTTGCAAGGAGCCAACTCGGGGAGGACTCGAGGCTCAGTGGCGTTCCTTACGGCCGCCCGGGATCCCCTCTCCTTCTTCTTTTAATCCATCTGGTTGGGTTTGTTTTACACTTTTAGCCATTGAACAATCTTTGCTGCTGGAGATGAGATCCATATCTAATTGAAAGATATTTGCTGCTGGAGATGAGATCCACATCTAATTGAACGATCTTTTGCTGCAGGAGATAAGGTCCACATCTAATTTTAGAGAAATCGCGGTTCGTTACGTTGGATGTTTGAGGTCTAGCATTCTGTACCTGGAGGAAATAAGACGAGGCATGTGTTTTAGTTTCGATGAAACTATCAGAGCTGAACTGTAACACATATCAGGTTGTAAATCATAGAAGCTATGAGAGCCGAACTGTAATAAGATGAGGCATGTGTTACAGTTTGTGGGTATTAGATAACTAAATTTGCAGTGCAGGTTGTAAATCATCTAGAGCAGAATGTATTGGATGATATTTAGTAGTAATAGCATAGTAAAGTTGGCCAACAAATGATCCTTTGCATCAATCTTCTGGTATTTCTTGTTTCTACGGTCTGGATTTTTTTTGTGATTTTACCATGTATACTAAGTTGTGTCTCTGAATTTAGATATGTTGATTGTTTTTCTTTCCTCTTTTTAGAATATTGGGACAGTGATCCTATTTTGGCTCCCATCAACTAATATTCAGCAGTTACCCTTGCTTTCTCTGATCATTTCCTCAAGATCTTCAGGCTTTTATTGGTTGTCAGTTTGTTACGTTGAAGCAGGCTGTTTGGGTTTGTGCCTACCCTATTGTGTGAATCCAAGCACCACCAAGGCAGTAAGGTACATCTATATGTTTTCTCTCCTCTATGCAGGCAGATTTATTTTTTATCAGAAAAAAATAGCAATGGTTTATATGCATACTGGTATATGCTTGCAGGTTCAAGGAAAGCATATCAGTTATTGTAGTTCATAGGGTAAAGCTTTAATTGGTTGTAGTTGTTTGGATTTCTGAATTGTTGCAACACTTCATGCTGCCCTTTGCTTATTGGAAATTGGTGTTCTTATTTCTCCCGCCATGTGCTGATTATATTCAATACTTGTTGTGTCATCTGAGAAGCATGTATTTATATCCTGAACATCATCATTCTAAGAAGTGTAGCCTGTAAGTGCCGCAGAATTTGATTTTATTGTGTTTTTGCGATGTTACCTATATCAAGAGTTGCAAGCACGAGTACCATCTCAAAGCATATGCTATTCAATTTATTTACCGCAAGTCTGCTACATGGTACTATCATCTTCTGCTGGCTACTAGATACATCCCAGTAACTAGGCCCCCTTATTATATTTTTCTTGTGTCATTTGTGTATTCCTAGACTGTCTGGTGTTCTGATCAACAGATTAAGAACTGCCACTGGTATAAATATTAAATAGTCAGCTTATTTTAGTAGTTCTCCTGTGAAATTCATACCGGCTCGTTTTAATATAATGGTTTGCCTATATGCAACCAGGTAAGAGCACTCTTGTGCAGCCATGGGAATTTCTCTTTTGCTGATTCCTGGGGGTTCATAGTTCGTTATTATGTGCTGATTCAGCGGGGTCGTGCGCCAAGGCGCACATCCTGAAAAATTGAAAAATAGGGCGGGGAAGGCAACTACCACCGGCGGTTGTCTGGCTTGTGGGTGCATCCGGGTTGCCATTTTACAACATTAGAGATTAGAGAATGTACTGTTATGTCCACATCTATATTGTATTTTGAATCGTTCCTTTTTCATGCATTGACGGTCGTTTCCTTGTTTTAGTCTATTTGAGACATGTTTCCTGGTGTCAGCGACGCAT
Source organism: Lolium perenne (assembly GCF_019359855.2). NCBI lineage: Eukaryota > Viridiplantae > Streptophyta > Magnoliopsida > Poales > Poaceae > Lolium > Lolium perenne. Next base: position 208,072,767 of record NC_067244.2, read on the forward strand.
AGGTACCATGTGGTTTACTCGTCTTATTTTTCTCCTCTTTTATCATGTATATCTTGGTGAATGTTCAGCAGCTTATGTGCTATTTTTCCCCTACTAAACAGAATTTCCTCTATGTAGAGTTTGATTGTGTATTCAGGTTATTGAGTGTCCATAAGAATTTGAAACAGGCTACAGATTAATTTACTTTTGGTAATCTATGTTCAGTTGCATTTCCAAATAAATGTTTCACTTATCCCGCAAAAAATCCTCTATAGTTCAGTTGCATGACTTTAAAAAATCCAGTTATAGGACTGAACATATTTGACAGTTTTTTTTCATGTAGATTATGTTGTCAGGCGCAGAATGTTGATGGAGGCATGTCAATCGGGGAAGAAGACCAGACACGAGCGTCCTCCTCAAGGGCAACTCTAATGGTGGGTAGCTCCGCCTACCTCGTCCGTTTTTCTCCTTCTCCCCCAGCTGCCACTTCCTCGTTGCTCTCCTGTGTCTCTTACCAGTGACATTTTTACCAATTGTGGCCTAGCTCTATCTTTTTTTTTCACGAAATATGATGATTATTTCTGAGATTTGTCATTGAGCATGTCTTTCACCTGATTTCATCTTCTTTCATGAAAGCCTGCAGGGCCAAATATTTTTAGTAGACATGATGCTGGCACGGGGAAGGAGGCCTGCAGTTTATGATCCTGTAGTTTTTATATTTCTGCTCCACTGATTTCATATGTAAAACTGTAAGATTTAACCCTACGCGATCAATGGTGACACTTTCAGGGGAACCGACTGTCAGTTCAGAATCAACGACAGTTACAACATTCAGTTGGTGGCCTATATTCTGCACCAACAGTAGACAATATTTGTGTTAACCCAGAAAAGTTTGGTGAGTGATGATGATGTCTCTAATTTGTGTTGTCTATATTCTTAACTATGTGTTGTGCAAAACCTGATAATAATACTTGCAGCAGCACGGTTTGAGAAGCTGGAATGTACTGAAGAAGATTACGAAGAAGAGCTTGAGTGTATTGAGAAGGTTGGAAAGTTTATTCACTTGCTCGCTGCTCTATCAGTCCGTGCAAACATATTGTAATCCTACATGCTCTTACTTTGTATATGCACTTTAATACTGTTTTAGGTCTTTTCTCCATGGGTTGAGAAGTGCAAGCAGTTTTGTTACATCTTGTTTCTTTGGTATGCTCTGTCAGTGGGCCAAGATTGATTCTTCCTATCACTTACATGTTTGTCTAATTTTTTAGATATTGGTAACCTGATATCCTCTTTCGTATGTTGACGTGTTGCAACAGTAATAAGGCCGCATATAGTTTCATGAGTGACATTGGCATGTGTGGTTATTTTAAGAGATGGATTTTCCTAGGTGGCATATAAGGAGTATTTCAAAGAGTCAAATAAGCTGACCGCCAATTGTATCTTTTTGCATTCAGATTTGTATTGAGTAACAGTCCCTGAAATCATTAATATGGAGGACGTTTGCACATGGTGGCACTTCAAACTGTATGCATGTCAGTTTTCCTCTTCTCATCTTCCATGCAAGGAGCTCAAATTGGCACATTTAACCTTCTGATGAGCTCGCCTTGCCGCAGGTTCAATTCGCTCCTTCACTATTGTAAGTAATCATGTATTAGTTAATGCTTATTCATTTTCATGCCGGAGAGTAACATTGACTTCATGCATCTACTTCTTGCTGCCTTTGTTATATTGATCCGCGGGAAAAGGGAATTTTACCCTGCTAGGTACATGCACGTCTGTTTTGTTGATTTAGTAGAAAGGTTGTGATACCTAATAATTTTCAATTAATCTGTTGTCCTACCAAAGTTGGTTGGAAAAGAAACAGGCTCCTTTTTCCAGAGCCATTTTTTTAGCGATGTTCACAGCAACAACTGGGCTCCCCAATTTTCCCATTGGCGTCTTTATGTTGGAGTTGTACTACACCGCTCTCTCTTTTCTGTCAGTGAATTGCTTGATTTGTTGATGCTCTTAGTTGGTTGTCCAATATACTTGCTCAGCTGAAAGTATTCTTGATATTTGGATCGAGTAGGATTCCCATCTTTATCTTCCTTTTTAATGCGAGTAAAGATGGCAAAGATACCATTATTCTCTCTTGACTATGTGGCTTCGCTGCATCTATTGTCTGCTTCTTTCTATATTTGTCTGGTCTATATCAAGAGAATACTTGGTTTCTGTACTACATGCTGGTCGATATCATTTTCTTAGTTGTCCTCTAAGTAGTGTCTCATGTCCTTGAAATACCTTCTGCTATTTTCATGCGTTTTTCTTCCCTTCTGCTGCATATTAAGACAAATGGTAATGTTGGACTCTGCAGATTATCAAGTACAGTATACTGGAGCATATCAACTTCTTAAATTTATGTTGCAGCCTAGAATATATCAGCATCAAAAATATATCAGCCAGGTAATTAGTTCACATGGGCTGCCATTTCCCATCCCTTCCAACTTTATTTTTCATGTGTTTAGACTGATTGATGTCTAGACTATATCAGTTTCTGTACGGGAGAGATAGGTGGTTCTGGAGGTCGAGCAGGGAGGAGGGAGCTAGAGAAGCGGTGCAGCGACAGAGTTGGAGGATCAGGGAGGGGCTATGTTGGCCCGGCTCTGTCCCTCACGAAGATGAGCACATCTCCCTCCTCACCCCTTCTGAGCTGAGCTTCTTCCAACTCATGGCAGGGCTTGGTGGTCTCACAGGGGCAAGGTAGGCAATCAACACCGCCCCTTCGCCTCTCCTATTTCTTGATTTTTAGAAGGATTCATCTCGATTTGAGATGTTAGTTTGTGGTTGTGTTCTTTCTCTTGTATCTCAGGATGTGATCATGGCTAAGATGAGGTGGCCTCACTGCTTGTAGGTTTTCCCACCACATGCTTGGTTCAGACATCTCGTCATCCTTAGGATCAGTTTATCCTATGGGCCTGTACTACAGTGTTTATCTGGCGACGGGGAGCTACTGCTGCCGGAGCAAAAGACGCGTCTTCCCCGAGCTGAAGCCGCCAGCCACCGCTCCTGCTTGCTGCTGCTGCCGAGAAAAATCGCAGGCTTCTTCAGTTAAACAAGGTACAACCCAGTCTCATATCCTTTTGTTGCCCATATACTAGCATCTGATCTGTGTATGCAACCTGCACATTAACAAAAGGCAAGGATGTCAATTTAATTAACCTTTCCAGTGATTAAATTCCTTTGTACTGCTAAATGCATGGTTCATTTCAAAGAGTATACAAGGGAATTGATGTTGCACGTATAAAGAGCTCCGGATTGATGAGGTTGTATTTTAGCCCATTTCCCTTTCGGTGTGTACGGAACAAATTTTGCGTTCCAAATAGTTATCTCAGTTGCCATCACTATTGTTATGACAACGCAATTTTTCCCCTGTAGATACTACTACTATATAATGGAAAAGTTATATAGGGCAAGCCTAAATCTTCACAGCACCTCCTTGTAGATACTACTACTCCATTATTTTCGGTGACATGGGAAGGTAAATGTACGCCAATACTGCCTCAACTTACTGCTTACACTACACATTTTAATTCATCACATTATCATGTGCTGTGAATTTTAAAAGCCACTTGATGCTCCTGTTTGCTGAAAGTTTTAAAGCCACAAGGCATATCCATTAAGAATTCGTTTCTCTTTTAACCTGTAGTTTTACTTGTGGTTTGAAACAAGATTAATTATGCTAAGATGACTTATTATACCCTACCATATGCATAGTCTTCTGCTCTCTCTGATTGTGTATGAGAATATCATCTTCTATCTGGGCGATCTTTGACTCTTTTTTGTCTGAATCTTCTGATCAAGCACTATCTAGCGCTAATAGTTCTATAGCAGTGTATATTTAATGTTTTTTAAAGGAATATATAGAATTGTCTTCAGTAATTCTTCATAAAATGCAACTTGTGTTAGCAGTAATTTTTTAACATACTGAAAGAGAATCCCTTTTTTAACACACTAGAGCTGCACCCCATGTTTGTAAATTAGCAGTCTTTAAATCTCTCATAGTAACAGTTGAGCGATCTAAAATTAAGCCATAGATTTGTAAATCTCTTCTCTTTTATGTGCAGAACTGATGCAGAAATTATAGAACCCTATGTGAAGAAAATTATGGATGAGAATCGTGGATAGAAGTATGGGTGTGGAGCCATGGGGTGTTCAAAAGTTTTGCATGCTCCTGAGTTTGTTCAAAATCATCTAAAACTCAAGCACCCTAACTTGGTCTCTGTGTTGACTTCTGGATTTTTTTGGTGATATCACCTAATCATGTATGCTGCTCAGTTGTGCGGTTGTGCCCCTTTGTCATTGAATTCAGCTTTGTTGATTGTTATTGCTTTCCTTTTTTTCAGAATATTGATATAGTGATATTATTTCAACATTGGTAAGCTGAAACATGCCATTTATGTTTCTGCCTACCATAGTTTGTGAATCAGTCATTTTGTGGAATTGAACCTGCTCCGTTCAATTACGAAACCATCTACTTAGTACATTCAGCAATTGTTTTGTTTCTCTTGTTCCTTCAGGATTGTACATCTACTGATCAGTTAGGTCTGACATTGCATCAATAATCGTGTTATTCCACCAGAGATTTTTTGTGTTAGAAGGAAGGTCAATAGCGAGGAATGTTAGGAGAAATGCATTGTGGCTCTCGGGTGCTACGCACCCCCATACTTGGAAAAATAAAATAAAAAGGTTAAAAAATCAAACCTTTTTGAAATAAAAAATGATCATGTATTGTAGATACTATTCACTTTATATTTGTCATATTTTTTTTTGCCCTTAATATCATAGGAATTATTTCTTTTCCAAACATTATTTTTACGAGTATTAACTTGATCATCCTTTGTTTCCACGAAGATTCATTTTTTTAGCTTTTTTTAAATTACTACAATTTTTGGGGTGAGTGTGTAGCACCTCGAGAGCCAAAAGTCCGGGTTAGTAATGTTAGGAACTAAAACTAAAAACTTATTTGACATTTTTTTCTCATGTAGATTATGTTGTCAGGAGCAGATCTTGCCAAATGATGCAAAAGTTGCTACAGTTTGGTAATTTTTTTTTGTTGTTGGAATGAATTGATTTGGAAGGAAAATCAAGCTCTTTGACATTGTCATAAGAGTAAAGCCTATGTATCGACCGGTGATTTTGTACATACTTAACTTTGTCTATTCTTAATTGTAAGATAGGTTAAAACTTATGTTTTAAATTCTGAGTTGATTCTGCCATTTGCGCGATAGCGCAACGGGTCATCTAGTGTGACTAAACATCCAGCTTAGGGTCTGGCCGACGGGTTCAAAGAACGTCAGGATGTTGGGCTTGTTGGCCAGACGGGATACCAGACCACCCACGCGGAGTTGGGTTTCTTGGGCCAGACGAGATCCCGATTTTGATTTCGTTCCCAAGTGTAAACTCTGTCATGGTTTGGGTGGAGCTATGTCTTTCTTGAGCCCAGCCTAACTGCAGTTAATCGGGACAGTAACATGACAACATCACTGCCAATATAGGAACAGCATTAAAAGATGCATCTATCTAATAGAAAACACAAAGCAGAATGCTGACACGAGACAGAAAGCTGCAGATGATCTGGTGTGAACCTGGTTCGCTAACATTTTCTCGATAAAGATTTTTTTTTTAGTGCCAATACGTGTACCATTTCATTCATAACAGATTGTACCGGACACGTACGCGTACAAGAGAGGACGAAACCCAGCTGTCCACACACACTTGCACAAAGACACCCAAAAGAAAATGAAATTACAAAACGGTCCCTAGGGTGCAGCAACCATCGCTCGCTGCCCGTCTCAGAAGTCGCCGGAGCAACCACCGGAAGAAGGGATGGCGAAGAACCTCAAACCCAAACCTGGCGCGGCCCCCTCGCTGTCCTGCAGCTTTGTGGACCTCCAAAAAGGCTCGCCGGCGGCGAAGCCTATGACTTTGTGGCGCATCGGCCGGGGTTGAACCCCGAGGCCATCGCCAGGGTGAGGAACTGCAAGCTCCTCTCGCCGCAGCCGAGGGAGAAAGACAGATCCTCCAGCCAGCATTCACCTGCCCAGCGCGGATCCAAGTGAGCTTCAGCGTCCGCCGCCGCTGCCGCCATGGCCGACGGCAAGCGGGACCAGCTCCTGTACAACCTCGCAGACTCCCACTCCGGCGCCAGAGCGAGCGCCGGCGCGACGGTGGAGACCGAGGACAAAAGTCCGCATCGAAGACAGCGCCGCCGGCACACCGTCCCCGATCGGAAGACCATGGCTCTCGGTCCATCCCCGTCGAGGATGTCGCTAGAGCACCTTTATTCGAAGCTACCGCCATCGTCGCCAAGGCCACAACGGTGGGGAGCCGAAATCCTAAGCTACTAGGCCTAAAACCTACAGCTATACAACTCCAGTCGTCAGATCCGGTGAGCCCCTCCACACCGACGAGCACGAGGCCCTCGGGGAAGGGGAGACGCCGGAGCCAACGCCGGAAAGCAAGTCGCCTCTGTCGCCTTTTCCTGCAGAGAAGAAGGAGAGAGAGCGAAGAGTCGGGACCTTTCTGTTTCAGATAGGTCGGGTCGAACGACTTGATAAAGATATATTTGTATCCCTAAGATACCAATTATATCTAGCCTCTGCAACACAACAATATCCCAAAAAAAACTAGAAAAATGAGTATTGATGTGATCCTCGATGTTAACACAACGTTGCATCCTCAATGTACAAGTGAGATCACCGCCAACTAGTATGTAAATAAAACCTTGTCCCTAGTGAAATAGTCCATTGATTAATAGATGATCAAGGTTTCCTGATCATGGAGGACAACGCCAATAAATAATGGAGTCATGTTGTTGGATTGATGATGTGATGGACTCACACCCATATAAGGTATTGCAATGTGGTCCAATCATAAAGTTTAACATTGCAATACTAGACAAACGTTGTAACCTAATCCTTAGGCTGTGGGGCCATATCTAACAACTATCACCATTGGCTGATTTGATAATATAAACCACCACACTGTAACAGGGTGGTTATAAAGGTGTTGCTCAGGTATTCTAAAGGGATGGGTTGAGACGTATGTGTCAAGAGCGGAATTTGTCCATCCGCGTGACGGATAGATACCCTAGGATAACTCGATGATATTATATCTACGAAGCTTTCAAGCGTGTAACTAGGTCATGAGGATATGATATCACATGAACGAGTCGAATATGTTTGTCGGTAACGAGATCGAACTAAGTATAGAAGATACCAAAAATCAAATCTCGGACAAACTAGGTATCGTATGACAATGAGACTCAACGTTGATGTTAAAGCGATAAAGATAATTCGTGGAAAGCGTAGGGACTGTTATAGTTTTCCAGAACCCTTGATGGTCATTGATCGGAGAGATGTCTCGATCATTTATGCACATTTCTGAACCCGTAGGGTGGCACACTTAAGGGTATATGACGCTTAGAGATTGCTTCGGGGTCGTTGGAGAAATAAGAGAGAACACCGAAATTGTTCGGAGAGGTACCGAAATAAGTTCTGGAGTCTATGAATTGTTCCACTTAATAATATGTTTTATTATTTAATTAACTGAATTAAATATAAAAAAATGAATTAAAAATAGGGAAACCCGTAAATGGGCCACCATTGGCCAGCCCATGAAGGGGGCCGACCAAACCCCAACGGGAAAAGGTGGGCTGGCGGCCCATGTTGGGCGGCCGACCCCAAACCCTAACCCTAGGGGGCGGTGGCGGCTTAGGGGGTGGCGCAAGGTGGCCCCACCTCCTCTCCCCTCCCCCTATATATACAAAGGAGCCCCTCCTCCTCATTCACCCCCTTGGATTTTGCCTTCACTCCCTCTCTCTCCCTCACGTGTGGCCACCATACGCATACTGGGTGAGATCTCTCCACCATACGCACACCATCGTGCTACTGGAATCTTGGTCCAAATCTTCTTCTTCTGCTGCTTCGTTGGACTGGACTCAGGGGACGTCTATACATCGTACCTGTGTAGAACTGCGGATGTGCGACACATGGAGCGCTTCGACGCTTGTACTTCTACTTGATCCTGAAATTGGCGTCGATGTACATCTTCACCAACAACGTTCATTCAGGATGTAACGCTTTCGGTCTTCAAGGGTATGAACATCGAATCTCTCCGTTACTTTATATATGCGTAGAATAGATCTTGGTTATGTTATTTTGCCGTAGGAAATTTTTTGTTATCTACTACGAAACCGTACACACCATACCATCGCTACCGGTTGATCAACCTATTAATAGAGTTAACTATCGATGAACACTTGTCCGATGTTCCCACCCCCTCTCTTCGTCAGAGTGGTAATAAGAGGAGGTGGGGACCAGACGACAGTCAGCTAGAGACAGAGGAGATGGCGGCGGCTATGATTGGTTTTTCGGTCTTAGGCTTTTCTTTAATCACGTTAGTTAAGCAACTCTTCAACAAGTGTATCACTTGAATTTGTCTACTTGTCTTGCCATGACATTAGTAGTTGGCTAGGGTGACACAATGCAAGGTTATATCATAACCTGGAATCCCGGGAAGAACTAGCTAAGTATCTAGTTCTTCTATGTATGTATGTATGAAATCTATGAACTACTAGTTGGAAAAATCATGACGCCAAGCCTTCTTTTAAATGTCAAGTTTTAGTTTGTAGTATCTGCTATGGCAGATGAAATCTCATACCCGGTATGACTTTTCAGAGTACCTGATATTAATTATCCAGGTTCAGTTTTTTGAGATCTGCTAGACATGTTCTAACCGCAGTTAGTCGGGGCTATCACATCAGTGTTAATACAATAATACTATCCAACTTAGCAGATGGAGCTGCAAAATCAAAAGACAAACCTGGCAGCTGGCTCAAAACAAAGCGCAGCAGATGATGATCTGGTATGAACAACCGTCCCATAAAAGAAAAAACGATGATCTGGAATGGATCTCCGGTCGAAAAACAAGATAAAGAACGTTGATCTGACAAGAACTGTTGTTTGATCAGCATCCGAACAAACAGACACCACTACTTATTTCCAGGTCGCTCCATTCCATTAGACTATTGCTCATTCGATTAGACTATCTCATCCTCAGAAGCGCAGAACGACACGGTCGAGTTTTTTGAAAGAGGGATAAGAGCATCTTCAGCCACATCTCCTAAACGTTTTCCAAAGAGATTTAGGGCGTGTCGAACAAAATTTTGTTCCCAGCCGCGCGTACCAAAGCCATTTCCGTCTGGCGTGGCCCGATACGGTGTTCGGCGCCTCGAGTCCGTCCCCGCTACACAAGGGACGCTCCGGGCGCGTCAGACACAACGAAAAGCGAGGCTAGGAGACGTGGACCCGATGTGTCAGCGGTACATAAATATTCGACCCCCTCTCCCGCCAAATCGCGCCTCTCCCGCCGCACATTTCTACCCTCCCAACAGATTTCACCACCTATCCCGCCGATTCATTTCTCCCTCCCGCCGTCGCTACTCTGTCCCTCCCGCCATCGCTACCCTCTTCCCATCCATGGCGCCGCCGATAGGTCCCAAAAAAATAGCCAAGAAAGCGGCCACCAAGCCGCCGGGCAATGAGACGAAGGGCCAAAGGCGCCATTCGCGTAGTCGTGGAAGGCGCCGACTGCGAAGAAAAAGCCAAAAGGCTGGACCGAGGATCAGTGGCAGCAAGACTGCCTACGCCGCAAGCTGTCGATGGCGAAGCGGAGGGGACAGAGGGCGGCGCAGTTTGAGAAGAAGACGGTGGCGGCGCGTGCGCACCAGCACTCGATAGCCGCGTGTATCGCGACCAGCAACGCGAGCCCATGGAGTACGTCGGGGCCAGCGTACATTCCGGGAGTGTTGTCCCCGTTGACATCCGGCTTCTACAACGACAGCGTCTGCTAGTACACCAGCGTCAGCGGCGTCGGCATCTGCCTCGGCGTCGGCGACGGAGCAGGCACACCGGGCAGAGCACGACGAGGTCGTCGTGATCGACAGGCCTACGTCGACTCATCATGCGTCGTCGGCGTCTCCCAACCCCTTCTTCTAATTTACGTCTTATTAGCTTGCACCACCCGTCTGTAATATGATCACGCGCCCAGTACTTTGATCGCGGCTACTCTGATCGTGACGACTTCGTCGGGAACGATCTCTTTTGAATGTAAACTATTTAAATTTCTGTTTGGGGATGGTGTTTGGGGGACGCAGCTGGGGGACGATATCCCCTAAACGCGGCACGCAGGAAACACGTCCCCCAAACGCTCGATCTGGTGAGATGCTCTAAAGGAATAGGGACGAGGAACAGAAGTCTAACATGAATACTCCGTGGATAAAGTGTACTTTTAATTTTGTATTAAGTTAAACATTTATGATTTAATGAATTATATAAGAAAATGTGGCTTTATGATTATAAATTAATATCACCGCATCGATCTTGAAATATAGTTTTCGCAATATACGTGTTTGATGTTTTATATGTTGCTACTCCCTCTATCCTATAAAGGAAAATCTTAGATTTATCTAGACACTTATACGGATGTAAAACATTTTAATAGGGACTAGGGAGTACTATATTCTTTAAAAACTTAGTCACATTTTTGAAAAGCTTAACATAAGACGGATTCTCCTCAGCTACAAAGTTTAAGAAATGCCTGAAAAAGAAGCTGTTCTTTGGATATAGACTGTTTAACTGCAATCTGGCTCCATCGTAATGAATATTTATTTTCAAATTTCAAATATTTTAAATTGATTTTGCAGGGGCCGTGCGCACGCGTACCCCCTCTATAAAAAATTATGATGTCCACTCCCACAAGAGGAGATGGTAGAATAGTGCTCCTCCCAAGTGCAATGGAAGCCACTAATCTAGGCCCCGGGTGTTCTTAATCACCCATCGACCCCATCCAGTTTGGAGCTCCGGTTTTTTAAGGTAGCCCTAGGCGCCTCATATAAAGGATCCTCCTAAGCATCACGCTCTGTCAATAAGCGGTACGGGATTATTAAAACAATCCAGGTTTGATCGCTCGGACGTCTGTTGCGATGTATCCTTCCCAGCCGCGGGCCGAGACGCCAGGAGTTGGGGTTTTTGGGCCGAGCTGTGTGCCGTACTCGAGCCCAGCCTAACTGCAAGAAAACTTCAGCGAATTTCGTTCGTTAAAAACAACCGCAGTTTATTCGTTGCGCTAGAAAGTTAGTTGATTATTCAGAATAAACTGGTGCAGTTAGTTGGGACAGTCACGTCAGTGCCAATAGAATAAGAGATGTCTTGAGAGCAGATGCAGCTATCCAAGCAAGAGACAAATCAGATTGCTGGCTCCAAACAAACAAATAGCTGCAGATTATCTGGTACGAACCCGCGTTCAAAAACTAAGAAGAAACGATGAGCTGGTATGATCCTCCTCCCAGAAAACAAAGCAAAAAAAAAAAAAACAGTGATCTTGTATGAACCGCTAGCTGTCTGCTCATCATCATCTTCAACAGCGTATCCATGGCGGATAAAAAACACAGCCCTGTACTGCTAGTTTAACCGGGTCAACCCTAGCAATCATGCCACACGGGCCGCGATCATCCATTGTTGCCACGCAACGACTCGACAAGTGTATCGCGGAAGTCAGCAAGATCCACTTGTCTCGCCCTGCCCTGGCAGGCGGCAGCAGCTAGCTGGAGTAGTCGGCCGTGGTGACGCGAGAGATCACGCTGAAATTTCCTGCGCCACCACCACCGGGGGTTCCCGACGGCTTACGCCACCGTGCCGGAGGCTTGGACTAAACAACTCCGCTGGGTAGCCAATCATGATCCGCCGGAGTTTTCTTTTGTAGCAGGTAAGCTGTTTGAGAAATTACAGCGACCGATTCTATATTATCCTCGCGTGAGCGCTCCGCACGTCCCTGTCGACCTGGAAAACTCGCCTTCTAAGACTGACCTATCCCTTGCGTTCAAGTCTTCGATCCTGCTGGAATCCCATTGCCCCAATAATCAACCCAGAAAAAAATCTGCCCTGCTAGTTTACCCTTGGTTGGCTCCCATGAATTGGATTTCATGTAGTATGCGTGCGTGAGTCTCTGACACGACAAGAATTTGATTGAGAGTTAAGACGAAGCTGTCAGGGAACACTAATAAATAATAATCCATACTACTAGCTAGGCGAGCACTCCATTTGGTCTCTATCCACTCCGGGGCTTGTTCTGTTCTGCCTCCCTTTTTAAGCTCATCTCCTCCTACCAAAGAGAGGCAAACCTCTCTCTCGAGACTTAAGTTTCCTGATAACTACAAGTCTACAACTCCTCTCTATCTCTTTCTCGTCACTCGTCAGCTCTCAAGAGAGAACGCAAAAGGTAGCGGAGCTCGTGGAGATTCTGGACATGGAGGGCCTCATCCCGTTCATCTACAGGGCCGTGGCGCAGTACAGGAAGGAGGGGCAGGTCTCCTTGGGCGACCTCTTCTTCGACGAGCCATCCCCGTCGTCGCCGACCTCGTCCTACTTCCGTCTCCCTGGGGACTCCGGCAGGTACCAGCTCTTCACGCAGACGTCTTCGTCCGCCGACTCCGGTGCGGTCGGAGCGGCGCGGCGGTCTCCGGCGAACCGCCGGCGCACCCTGGAGCATGGCGGATCACGGTGACCGGTTGAAGGGCAGGCCGTAAGGCAACAAAAGCAACCGAAGCAAAATAAGTTCCTAGGTACGTCCTACGTAGTGTACATGCAGATACGATGGTGATTGCTGGAGCAACTGCAAATACGAGCTGTGCAGACTTGCAATTTATGCCTTAAGTACAGTATTTCCGTGTATTTTCTTACAGCTTGTAATGGTCCGTGAGTGTCAACTGTGAATATGGGGTGCATAAGCCTAAGCGCAGGCCCTCCGAAGGAGGCTTGTCAAAGTGTAATATTGCCAATAAAAGCGTGTGCATGTACAAGGTTGTAAACGCAAACATGTCTGGTTGCAGAAACTGCAAAAGAAGTTAGTTCCTGGTATAAAGTATCAAGATATTGCTGATTGCGTTGTTGTTCAGTTAAGCTTTCCATTTCAGAAGGGAAAAAAAAACCCTCCATTCTTCAGCTCGGAATGAGAATAAGAATAACTTTGTGACCAATAACAAGAATACTTTTTCTAGCATGGACATTCTGGGCTAGTCCATAATATCTTACTGGAAAGACTAACCCACCTAAGCTGCTAGTACATTGCAAGAGTGCTCTTCCAAACTCGTTCCTCAGTTCGGAATAATAGGGAGGGAGGGAGGGAGGGAGGGAGGGAGGGAGGGAGGGAGAGAGAGAGAGAGAGAGAGAGAGAGAGAGAGAGAGAGGGAGAGAGAGAGAGGGAGAGGGAGAGGGAGAGGGAGAGAGAGAGGGAGAGGGAGAGAGGGAGGGAGGGAGGGAGGGAGGGAGGGAGGGAGGGAGGGAGGGAGAGAGAGAGAGAGAGAGAGAGAGAGAGAGAGAGAGAGAGAGAGAGAGAGTTATAATAACCTATGTAAAACCGGATTCATGAGTGAAATGAGACAATACACCGAACGAATCAGTTTCATGTGTAATTTGTCTTTGATCTGTCATTTAGTTGCAGCTCCTTTTTTTTCTTCTATATCTACCATTAATATATCTAGAGTGAGTTTCACTTTACTCCTACCCTAGTTATGTATCTCAGAAACTAATTACGTGATCGAGTGAAAATTTGTTTGGGTTACCTCTTTTAGAAGTTTTGAACCTCTCTTCTGTCGTGTGTCTGTTGAGCAAGGTGTGAGGTGATGATTGTGGTTCAAAAACATCACGACAACGATGAGGAATGGTACATACGGATAAGAGAAGTATAGGCATGATCGGAAATGATGGCTCCGATCTTCACACTATTCCGCGCCACATGGACGTAACATGTGGACCCTATCTTAAATATTTTAAAACAAGAAATTGCTAAGTTGGGGTAAAACCGTGTTCAAAGACCGTAGATGAGATATTTCGCTAGAAGTTCCACTAAATGAGATAATACGTGTCATAAATGCACAATTGCAGGGCAAAATGTGGCATTCACTAGTATGACTATGTTGCAGATCATGGTGAGTTGGTGACCAGTTGAAGGGCTCGCCGTAAGAAACAAAAAGCAACCGAAGCAAAATAAGTGAAGACTTTAGGTACATGCCAGTTTTGTAGGCACAACTGGACTAGTGAAAGAACATTTCCCGCCCTTTTGGGTTTTGTGTGTTTGACGTCAACACTATGTATATTTTTATGTGTGTTGATGTAGACAGGTACAAGCCATCAAAAATTATGTTGGATCGGTGTATTGGTTTAGCTGTTCTGAAGTTCTGCAGGTTTTCTGTATCTGGCGGAAGTTCCGGCCTAATCTGGCGGAAGTTCCGGCCTGTCTTTTTCAGCAGAAGCTTCTCAGCAGCCTCGTGCTCAGTTTTCTCTTCAGGACCGGAAGTTCCGGTGGAGTTGGCCGGAAGTTCCGGCCAGCGGAACTTCCGCCCAACTTCCGGGCAAGTTCCGGAATTCCGAGTTTGCGGCTCTGTAATGTCCAGTAAGGTTTTCGTAAGTTTCCGGAAGTTGGCCGGAACTTGGCCGGAACTTCCGGCCACCGGAAGTTCCGCCCAAGTTCCGCCCCTTCTTTTGCTTTGCAGGTTTTTCATCAAGGGCGGAAGTTCCGGCCCGAGTGGCCGGTACTTCCGGTGGAAGCCGGAACTTCCGGCCATCCTGGCCGGAACTTCCGGTGTTAGTGGAATTCGTCCCCAACGGTCAGATCTGAAAGCTCCACCCATATAAATAGCTTTCTCCTCCAAAGGGATAAGTTGCTCAATCATTGCAAGAAAAATCTGCCAAGCTTCATCACCATTAGAGCCACCTCAAGAACACAAGATTTGCAAGATCTCCTTCCTCCCCCAACCAAAGCTCTTGATCTTTGGAGATTCGAAGGAGAAGACACCGATCTACATCCTCACCGAAGCGTTCTTCATTTCCCCCTCTCTTGTTTGAGGGATCTCATGCTAGTGTTCCTATTTGGTTCCCTAGTTGATTTGTGTTGATGTATTGTTGTTGATTGTTGTGTTGTAACAGATTTGGGAGCCTCCAATTTGGTTGTGGATGTGTGCCCCAAGAACCTTGTAAAGGTCCGGTTTCCGCCTCGAGGAAATCCCTTAGTGGAAGTGGGCTAGGCCTTCGTGGCGTTGCTCACCGGAGATCTGAGTGAAGCCTTCGTGGCTGTTGGTTTGGCTTTCGTAGCAACCACACTCCTCCAAACGTAGACGTACCTTCTTGCAAAGGAAGGGAACTACGAGAATCATCTCCGTGTCATCGCGTGCTCCACTCTCGGTTACCTCTATCTCACTCTATCTCTCATATATTGTGTAGCTATATCTTGCCTAGTTGATAACCTTGTCATATAGGGAAATTCACTTAGTTGCATATCTAGAGAATTTACCTTTTGTGTCAAGCCTAAATTGAAAAAGAACTAAAAATTGGTTAGCACCTATTCACCCCCCCTCTAGGTGCGGCATACGATCCTTTCAATTGGTATCAGAGCCTCGGCTCTTATTTCGGGCTTAACCGCCTAAGAGTATGCCGGACGAGGAGTCCTCGGAAGGGGCCGCCAAGATGGTCTCTGTGGAAGACTTCAATTCGTTGAAGTCCTCCATGGAAGCCCAAATGGAAAGCATGAAAAAGATGATTGCCGAGCTTTTGGCTCCGGCCCTTCCCAAGGCTCCTAGTGTAGAGGTAAAAGACACGGGTGCGTTAGATAAGGGAGAGTCTTCGGACCTACCCTCATCTACCAAACCCGTGGAAGGTGATAACTTAAACACTATTAAATCTCCCATTGCATCTCCTAGGGGAACCGATGGGAGTGAGAGCTACAATCGAGTACCTCCACCTTTCCAATCACCCGATATACCGGTTCCCCATCCCCATTTGAACATTCGGGGCGACCCACCTAAGTTTTCTATTGAGAATTTCGATACTTGGCAATTTGAGTTCCGCTCTCATGTTTGCAGTGCCTCCAATGAATTATGGAGAATCATCTTGGAGGGCTTCAAGCCATACAACCCCGACAAGTTGACAAGAAGAGAAGCGGTTGATAGTCAACTCAACAACACCGCCTTGTACATGATTCAAACTAGTGTGGGGACAAAGGAATTGCATCGTGTCCGGAACTACACCACCGCCAAGGAAGCTTGGGATGGTTTGACCGCTAGTTGCATTGGAAGTGAGAGCACAAGGAGGAACAAGTATAATGCTCTCAAGAATAAAGCCGAAGGGTTCTTGAGGCTACCGGATGAAGATCATGAAGATATGTATGGAAGACTTCTCACCGTTGCCGATGCCTTCCGGCTTATTGGTGCCACCCACATAAATGACTCTTGGATCAAGGAGAAGTACATTGAATGCATGATGCCATTTGTACCCATTGATGTCAAGACTCTTGTGGGGAGGGAATGCTATTCCTCTCTCACCTCTCAACAAGTCGTGCACGAGATGCAAGCTCTCAAGGTGCTTGAGGAAGCCTCTCTTGATTCTCGCAATCGTGCCCTTGGAATGGCAAAAGGTTCCAACCTTGCCTTGGTGGCCAACTCCGTCGATGAAGTGATTCCTCAAGAATCTTATACGGCATCTTGGAGCATGACCTATCCGGAAGATTTGCAATGCCACTACCATGACCACATGGCCTTCCATGCAAAGTCATTTTGGATTGATCCCTCCAAGGCCAAGGAAGACAACATCAAGAGGAACAACAAAAGTGGGTTCACTAGCTTTGGTCCAAAGACAAGATCATGCTACAATTGTGATGACAAGCGCCACTTCATTGCCGAATGCCCCTATGAGAATAGAGAGCTTCATAATGGGAGGCTCATTCCCAAGGACAAGAGCAAAGACTCAAAGGGCAAATATTCAAAGCCCCTCAACAAGAAGTTCTACAACAACAAGACCAAGAAGGGCAAGAGGCCCTCAAGAGTTGTGCTAGTAACAAGGGAAGAATATTCTTCCGATGAAGTTGAAAGTTCTAGTGGTGATGAAGATGAAGAAAGCTCAAAGGAATTGGCCGCCATCGTCACCACCAACACACCCTCTTCATCTCTCTTTGAATCTCCCAATGAGAACCCTCATATCAAGAATGCACATTGCTTCATGGCAAGGTCCTCCTTGGACACACCTATTGTGCTATCAACTCAAGAAGAGTATACCTCCGGAGATGATGATGTTGATGATGAAGAAGATGCAACCTCTAATGGATTGGTCGCTCTTGCCTCCCTCTCCACTAACTCTTCATCACCAAGTGAATCCCCCAATGAGGTCATTCATGTGGAGGAAGAAAGTTGCCTTATGGCTAAATCCTCCGAGGTATCATCCCCTAACCCCTCTATGCCTAACTTATCTAGTGATCTAGGGGTTGATGATGCTAGTCTAAAAGTGAAACAAGAAATGCTAGAGTTTGATGATTTCATTCTTAACCTACAAGGTAACACTAAGAAGCATGTTTCTAGCCTCATGGTTCGTATAGCTCAACAAAGTGATATGCTTGAGAAAAAGGGTCAAATAGAGAGAGAAGACTCTCTTGAAATCCATGCTCTTAAAAATGCTCTTGAGGAAAGTCAAGAAACTATAGCTTTTCTTGAGGAGAGGCTAGAAACTCTTGAAGAGCCTCAAGATAAAATTAACAAGCTCACAAAAGCTAGAGATCTTGCTAGGGCTAAGTCTAAAGTGCTTAAAAAGGAAAAGGCCCAATTTGAGGTTGATCATGAGAAACTTGTGAAAGATCTAGATGAACTAGACAAAGCTCACAAAGCTTTGAAGAGTGAATACACTCTCTTATCCAAGTCTTATGAGCAACTTCAAATTAGGCTTGCCTCATATGATGTGCCTAGCTCCTCTACTCCTTCATGTGATCATGCAAATGTTATTGAGGAAAATGCTAGGTTGAAAGATGAACTTGCTAGGACCTCCTCTCCCCAAAGTAAACTTTCCTTGGATGATCTTTTGAGTAAGCAAAGGTCAAACAATGGGAAGGAGGGACTTGGTTTTAATTCCAAGGCTAAAAAGGCAAACAAGAAAAAGACCAAGCCCGCACATGAGAAAGCTAATGGTGAACCCCGAAAGGGCAACACCATTAATGATGATGGTGCGGGAATAGATAACCCTCACTATGTTCTCTTCAAAGATTATTATGGTGATGTCTATGCTAAATATGTTGGTCCTTATGATGGTTATGTTGCTTGGTCTATTTGGGTCCCAAAGACCCTTGTTGCTAACAAAAGAGGACCCATTGAAAAATGGGTACCTAAATCCAAGAATTGATCTCATGTAGGACTATGCCGCCGGAGGTTCAAAATGGGTACTTGATAGTGGATGTACAAGTCATATGACCGGCGGCAATAACCTCGTCAAGGAGTTGAGGCCTAACATAAATGATATCACCGTCTCCTTTGGCGATAATTCTACATCCGAGGTATTGGGTTTTGGCAAGGTTGTGGTTGCACACAACATTACTCTTGTGGATGTCATGCTTGTCAAAACCCTTGGTTACAATTTGCTTTCCGTTTCCGCCCTTGGCAAGATAGGTTTCGCCGTCTTTATTGATAATGATATTGTGGTCCTCTTGTGGAGCAAGACTCTAAAAGTCGCATTCGTTGGGTATCGCGAACACAACTTGTATGTGGTGGACTTTTCGGGGACCACCACGTCGAGTGCGATGTGCCTATTCGGAAAGGCGGACGTGGGTTGGTTGTGGCATCGCCGCCTAGCCCATGTCAACATGAGAACTTTGCAAAGTCTTCACAAGGGGAACCATATTGTGGGACTAATGGAAAATGTGTCTTTTGCCAAAGATCGTGTTTGTAGGGCTTGTGTTGAAGGAAAAATGCATGACTCTCCGCATCCAAGCAAGACCATCATCTCTTCCAAGAGGATCTTGGAGCTCCTTCATGTGGATCTCTTTGGTCCCGTTACTCATGCAAGTCTTGGTGCGAAGAAACATTGCTTGGTGATTGTCGATGACTACTCAAGATACACTTGGGTCTACTTTCTCAAGACGAAAGATGAGACTCAACAAGTATTCATTGATTTTGCTACCGAGGTGCAACGCCAACACAACCTCCTCATTATGGCAATAAGAAGTGACAACGGCTCCGAGTTCAAGAACTACACACTCAATGATTTTCTTAGTGATGAGGGGATTCGTCATCAATATTCCGCTGCTTACACCCCTCAACAAAATGGTGTTGCGGAGAGGAAGAACCGGACTCTTATGGATATGGCGAGGTCTATGATGGCGGAGTATAAATCCCGCTACAACTTTTGGGCCGAAGCCATCTCCACCGCTTGTCACTCCTCCAACCGGCTCTATCTCCGCAAGGGCTTGAACAAGACTCCATATGAAATACTCACCGGGAACAAGCCTAATATCTCATACTTCAAGGTGTTCGGGTGTAAGTGTTTCTACAAAATCAAAGGGGTTCGTTTGTCTAAATTTGCTCCTAAAGCTTTGGAGGGTATATTTGTTGGTTACGGTGCCGAATCTCACACTTATAGAATCTTTGATGTATCATCCGGGATTATCATTGAATCTTGTAGTGTGAAGTTCGAAGAAAATGATGGCTCCCAAGTGGGGCAAGTTGATGTTTGTGCAGGTGATGAAATACCTCAAGATGCCATAGTAAGAATGGGTGTGGGATTTTTCCGCCCCATTGAGGGACACGGTGTGGCATCTCGGGAAGAACTATGCTCTACCACGGTGGAGCCCTCATCTTCTCAACATCAACAAACCTTACCTAGTGAAGCAAATGATGCACCAACCCAAGAACAAGAACAAGACCCTCCCTCTTATGTGCAAGATCAAGGACAAGATCAAGGTCAAGATCAACCAATCATTCATAATGGCTCCAATGAGGATCCAACCAACTCTTGCCCTTCTCCTAACATTGTTCAAGATCAAGCACATGAGATTGAGCAACCCCAAGCAATTGAGGAAGCTCAAGTTCAAGGTCAAGACGGGGACCCAAATGATCAAGTTGATCAAGTGACACCTCCAAGGCCAAGAAGAACCAAGGAGGAGATCGAGGCCCGTCGTTTAGCAAGAAGAGAAAGGACCCTTGAAATTCGTGGACACACTCATGACAAGGTCCTTGGTGATGTTCGAGCAAAAGTCTCCACAAGAAGGCAATTGGCTAACTTTAGCAATTATCATGCTTATATCTCCGTAGTGGAACCCAAGAAAGTATTTGAAGCCCTTGAAGATTCGGATTGGGTGGAAGCTATGCATGAGGAACTCAACAACTTCAAGCGCAACAAAGTGTGGACCTTAGTAGAGAAGCCAAAGGAGTGCCGCAATGTTATAGGCACTAAATGGATATTCAAGAACAAGCAAGATGAGTTTGGAAATATTGTGAGGAACAAGGCAAGATTGGTGGCTCAAGGTTTCTCTCAAGTTGAAGGAATTGACTTTGGAGAGACCTATGCTCCCGTGGCCTGCCTTGAGTCCATCCGTATCCTTCTTGCTTATGCTTCGCATCATAACTTTAAGTTACAACAAATGGATGTGAAAAGTGCTTTTCTTAATGGTCCTTTGCATGAAGAGGTGTATGTTAAGCAACCCCCGGGGTTCGAGGATCTCAACTTTCCTAACCATGTCTACAAGCTTGATAAAGCTCTTTATGGTCTCAAACAAGCTCCTAGAGCTTGGTATGAGCACCTTAAGGAATTGTTGGTAGACCTTGGGTTTGATGTTGGGCTAATCGACCCCACTCTTTTTACTAAGAGGGTCAATGGGGAGCTTTTCGTTTGCCAATTATATGTTGATGATATTATATTTGGCTCTACTAACAAAGCTTTCAATGATGAATTCTCAAAGCTTATGACCGATAGGTTTGAGATGTCTATGATGGGAGAGATGAAGTTTTTCCTTGGTTTTGAGATCAAGCAATTGAGAGAAGGAACCTTCATCAATCAAGCAAAATATCTCCAAGACATGCTCAAGAGGTTAAGATGACCGAGTTGAAGGGTGTGGCCACTCCTATGGTTACCAAATGTCATCTTGCACTAGATCCCAATGGTAAAGAGGTGGATCAAAAGGTATATCGCTCCATGATTGGATCCTTGCTTTACCTTTGTGCATCTAGACCGGACATAGTGTTGAGTGTTGGTGTGTGTGCAAGGTATCAAGCTTCTCCTAAGGAGAGCCACATGATAGCTCTCAAAAGAATCTTTCGATATTTGGTTGATACCCCAAGATATGGTATTTGGTACCCCAAAGGCTCAAGTTTTATTCTCAATGGGTACACCGATGCGGATTGGGCGGGTGACAAGGATGATAGGAAATCAACTTCCAGGGCTTGCCAATTCCTTGGTAGGTCCTTGGTGTGTTGGTCATCTAAGAAGCAAAATTGCATATCTCTCTCCACCGCCGAAGCCGAATATGTTGCCGCCGCAAGTGGATGCACTCAATTGTTATGGATGAGGCAAACTTTAAAGGAATACGGTGTCATTTGTGACAAAGTGCCTCTATTATGTGACAATGAAAGTGCCATCAAGATTGCCTATAATCCGGTGCAACATTCAAGAACGAAGCATATTGAGATCCGGAATCATTTCATTAGGGATCATGTTGCCCGTGGTGATATTGAGCTTATCTATGTTCCTACCAAAGATCAACTTGCCGATATATTCACGAAGCCTCTTGATGAAGCAAGGTTCACTTATTTGAGGAATGAGCTAAATATCATCGATTCAAGGAGTATAGCTTGACCATCTTGCAAACACACCTTCGTCTCAAAACTTTATTTGGTTTAGATGTGGGCATGGAAATAGGGGGAGTGCGGTTTAAATTATTGAGCTATCCCTCCCCCCATAATGCCAACATTAAAGATTTCATTCTCGTTATATCATATGTTGATATGTGAGCTTAAATGATGAGTATTGGTTTGGACCCAAGATATATCTTCGCGGTGCCATACCATAACACTCATATATGGTGGCCTAGGCCACCACACTCTTCTTCGTGAAGAGTTGGAGTTGTTTGGATTTTCATTGGATTTTATTGACATCTCCTTGTTTATGGGAAATCACTCATTTTTGGCCTTCATTTGATTTATTTGCAAAAATGAGTGATCATGTACCATCTCACAGTTTGGCGTATCTGTCCTAAGCCTATCTCATCTAAGACATATCCTTCACCTTCTCCAAGTGCACCTCGTTCGTGTCAAAATCCTGTTTTTGGGCACAATTTCCTGTTCCACCGGAAGTTCCGGTCGTTTCGACCGGTACTTCCGGCTGGCATCCTTTTCGCCAGTTCAGCCTTTCGTGTCCTGTCTGGGTGGTTCCTGAGAGACCGGAAGTTCCGGCTCCAACGAGCGGAACTTCCGGCCTTAAGTGGCCACTATATAACAGGGCCGAACGGGTGAGCAGTTCCATCTTCCTCACTTTTCCCCTTTCCAAGATCTGTTTGGTGGTGCTCCTCCCCTGTGACGGCTGCTGCTCCTCCGGCCGGATCTCCCTCCTCCGGCGCTTCCCGCCGGATCGTCTCCGTGGATCGGCATCCTCTCCCTCTTCTCCTCCATGGCTCCCCCCGGTTTGTGCCCTCTCCCTCTCTATGTGTGGGTAGACCTCACTAGATGAAATATAGGGCATACTCTAGGCAAAGCTATGGTAGAAATCCTCTAGATGCCTTTCCTCTACTAGATCGTGCTTAGGATGTCGTGGTAATGCGGGTCTCTTAGCCATTGCCTCAGATCTGGTGAGAAACTACCGCTGTTTTCGAACAGCCGGAAGTTCCGGCCCTTCACGCCGGCCCTTCACGCCGGAACTTCCGCCCGGGGCGGAACTTCCGCCGGTTCTCACCGGAACTTCCGGCCTGGCGACTTTTTCTGCTGTTACCCGATATCCTGTGCATGCTCTGGTGTTTGGCCTCCCAGCCTATGTGCTTTCATTCATCATTCCTATCTTTTGATTCCGTCATCAGGTGGTTCCAAGAAGAGAGGCAAGGATCATGTGGATGAAGTTGAGGAAGAGCTTGAGCAAACCCG
Source organism: Lolium perenne (assembly GCF_019359855.2). Classification (NCBI taxonomy): domain Eukaryota; kingdom Viridiplantae; phylum Streptophyta; class Magnoliopsida; order Poales; family Poaceae; genus Lolium; species Lolium perenne. The sequence goes on from NC_067244.2 coordinate 208,095,721, forward strand.
ACCATCCAAGCTCACCGCTCGCCAGCAAGCTGCTCAGAAGCTCAAGTCACCGGCTGTTCGTGGGAAGAACGTACACATATCCGTGAAGGGCATGCAATACAATGAGTACAAGGAGCTCCGTGACATGAACCCTTACCTCACCCCTCGGAGCAATAGGGTTGGGGATAAGCGGTTCCACAACAAGACCCAAGAGGAGATATTCTATGAGATCTACATACCATTCAAGAAGGGGGTCGCTCCTCAACATGCTATTGACACCGGGAAGATGGCCGCTAATAAGTACTTTGACGAAGCCTATGCCATGTGTGGAGAGTTTGGGCTCTATCCCATTATGGAGCTCAACAAGGACTATGATGTTGGGTTGATTCAACAATTCTATGCCACCGTCCACTTTGAGCAAGATGAAGCAAAAACTTTTCGGTGGATGACTCATGAGAAGCTCCTTGAGTCTAACTTGGCAAAGTTTGGACTCGCCCTTGGATACCCTCGCTACCCGGGCGTTGATGCAAATGGTTGGAGGTGCCATGATAGCTCATGGGCTCAAACAAGGGAAGTCTTGGAGAACCTCTACATTCCCGGTTGGGGTATAGCGGGCAAGAGTGCGGATCTTCTCCCTACTTGGGATATTATGCTTAGAGTCTACCGGGAAATCATTGGACCAAAGGGTGGCAACCTTGATGAGATACATCTTTATGAAGTGGATCTAATGGCAAACTCTTTTGCTAAGAAGGGCACCGGTGAGAAGCTTGATGTGATGGACTACATCTACCATGAGATGTGGTCATGTGTGTATGAGAAGAAGCTTCCCGCCTTTGCTCCGTACATTATGAAGCTCATTGAGGACACTTGGATGGATACTTGCAATGCTAGACTCGTTCAATCCATTCCACTCACTCTCACATCCCATGAAGTGAAGACATTGAGGGCCAAGCGCCACAACTCTGCTCTTGAAGAGGTTAACCCCATGGATGAGAAGCCACCGAGTTGGGCTTCCAAGCTAGCACGCCGCTTGAGACAGATTTTTTGCCTCACTTCTGCAGTCAACCATCGTCAGTATCAGCAGCATGTTGAAGCCAAGAAGTCAAGGCTCCGTCAGAAGAGCATCATGAGGGCACTTGAGGTGGAAGTGTCTCCTCCCGGATCCGAGGAGAACATCACTCCGGAGGCAGAGTGGGTCTCTCAGCATGGCATGCCTCTCCCTCCAGATGGTCTTGAGATCGAGTCTCCTCCGCACACTCCTCCCTACCCCGGCGCCACATCGAACCTCCCTCCCGGCTGGGCTAACGCCGACCCTTGGGATGCGTAGATTCTCTTTTTCCTTTTTGGTGCTTTGTTGCCAAAGGGGGAGAATGAGACCTTGTTAGGTTGCTCTTCGGTGGGTATTTGCATGGGGGAGTCACAAGCTCGTGTTGGCTTTGGTTTTTATTGCTTGTGATTCTAGTTATCTTTATGGTGTCGAACTATGTCTTAGCTATTTGGTTTGTAAACTCTATCTATGTGTGCTTGGAACCTTATTTGTGTATGGTAAACTCCGTATGTGAGTCTTCCTTGGTTATCTATGTGTGCATGATCTTATTATCCATATGCTTATCACTATGTTGTATTGCTAATCCTTGGAAGGCGGATGCAAGATATAGGGGGAGCTTCTTATGTACCATTGCTCCTATCTAGGGGGAGCTCCTCTATATCTCTCACATTGTTGTTTACATTATCTATTCCTTGCAAATACTTGTGTTGTCATCAAACACCAAAAAGGGGGAGATTGAAAGAACATTTCCCGCCCTTTTGGGTTTTGTGTGTTTGACGTCAACACTATGTATATTTTTATGTGTGTTGATGTAGACAGGTACAAGCCATCAAAAATTATGTTGGATCGGTGTATTGGTTTAGCTGTTCTGAAGTTCTGCAGGTTTTCTGTATCTGGCGAAAGTTCCGGCCTAATCTGGCGGAAGTTCCGGCCTGTCTTTTTCAGCAGAAGCTTCTCAGCGCAGTCTGTGCTCAGTTTTCTCTTCAGGACCGGAAGTTCCGGTGGAGTTGGCCGGAAGTTCTGGCCAGCGGAACTTCCGCCCAACTTCCGGGCAAGTTCCGGAATTCCGAGTTTGCGGCTCTGTAATGTCCAGTAAGGTTTTCGCAAGTTTCCGGAAGTTGGCCGGAACTTGGCCGGAACTTCCGGCTACCGGAAGTTCCGCCCAAGTTCCGCCCCTTCTTTTGCTTTGCAGGTTTTTCATCAAGGGCGGAAGTTCCGGCCCGAGTGGCCGGTACTTCCGGTGGAAGCCGGAACTTCCGGCCATCCTGGCCGGAACTTCCGGTGTTAGTGGAATTCGTCCCCAACGGTCAGATCTGAAAGCTCCACCCATATAAATAGCTTTCTCCTCCAAAGGGATAAGTTGCTCAATCATTGCAAGAAAAATCTGCCAAGCTTCATCACCATTAGAGCCACCTCAAGAACACAAGATTTGCAAGATCTCCTTCCTCCCCCAACCAAAGCTCTTGATCTTTGGAGATTCGAAGGAGAAGACACCGATCTACATCCTCACCGAAGCGTTCTTCATTTCCCCTCTCTTGTTTGAGGGATCTCATGCTAGTGTTCCTATTTGGTTCCCTAGTTGATTTGTGTTGATGTATTGTTGTTGATTCTTGTGTTGTAACAGATTTGGGAGCCTCCAATTTGGTTGTGGATGTGTGCCCCAAGAACCTTGTAAAGGTCCGGTTTCCGCCTCGAGGAAATCCCTTAGTGGAAGTGGGCTAGGCCTTCGTGGCGTTGCTCACCGGAGATCTGAGTGAAGCCTTCGTGGCTGTTGGTTTGGCTTTCGTAGCAACCACACTCCTCCAAACGTAGACGTACCTTCTTGCAAAGGAAGGGAACTACGGGAATCATCTCCGTGTCATCGCGTGCTCCACTCTCGGTTACCTCTATCTCACTCTATCTCTCATATATTGCGTAGCTATATCTTGCCTAGTTGATAACCTTGTCATATAGGGAAATTCACTTAGTTGCATATCTAGAGAATTTACCTTTTGTGTCAAGCCTAAATTGAAAAAGAACTAAAAATTGGTTAGCACCTATTCACCCCCCCTCTAGGTGCGGCATACGATCCTTTCAACTAGGCAAGAAAAAATTAAGGAAGTGCTTGGTGTTTATGCCTCTAGTACATGCCAGTTCACAAACCCTGCCAAGTGCTCCATTATGTTTGGTGACTTCTTCCCAGAGGATCAGCGAGTGGAGGTCAAAACCTACCTACATATCACACATGAGACTTTTGAAACTAAGCACCTCGGGCTACCTACACCTGAAGGGAGGATGAACAAGGGGAAATTCCAAAGCTTGCAAGCAAAATTAGCTAAGTGTTTGGTCAATTGGGACCCCAACCCTAAATCGTATACAACAAAAGAGGTCTTGATCAAATCCGTTGCCCAGGCTCTCACCGTCTATGTAATGGAGGGTTTTAAGCTGCCCATGGATCTTTGCAATGAGCTTACCAAGATGATTGGAAGGTACTGTTGTGTGTGTGTGAGGTGGGTGGGTGGGGAGGAGGCAGAAAGCGGGAAGAGGAAAATAAACACAATGTCTAAGGAGGTTCAAGTACTAGCAGGCCTGACGGCGAAGGCCCCTGTTAAGAAATGATATGGAATTGCCTGGTTCCCCCAAAAGTAAAATTGCTTGCCCGAAAGATTTGCTGAAACGGCCTAGCTATGCAAGAAAACATGGCGAGGAGGAGGATGGCTACAACAAGTCTGTGCCAAATGTGGATCTTTGCCTGATGACACCCCTTCCACATTTTCATACACTTCCCGCAAGCTCGCACCCTCTGGTTGGCGATCAAGGAAGAGTGGGAGCTTCCTGTGGGTGAAGTGATTCGCATGAAGTGACTCAGCTGACAGGGACAAAATGGCTCATTCGGCTACTCACTACCATTTATGAAATGCAACAGGCACAGACAATTATGGTCTTATGGCCGATCTGCCATAACCATAATGAAATGACACATGCTAAACCATATCCATCTATCGAAGGCTCCAATTGGTCCTTAATAAGCTGCCTTAATTCTCTATTGTTTGTTAAGCAATATCCAACTGGATATATTTTTAAAGGAAACAATGGTCATTGGACGTGATGTCGGCTTTAGAGCTAAAAGCAAGAACTAGGATGGAAGGCAGAAGGTCTGGAAGAGGTGGATCGCCCCAGAACTAGGTCAAGCCAAGTCGAATACTCATGGAGCTTTCCTTAATAGCAGCAAAGCTGGAACTAGAATGGTTTTGAGGGATCACTAGGGCGATGCCACTGCGGCTGCTTGTCGCGGGGTAGCACACTATGCAACGATGGAAGGGAAGTGGAGCTAATGGCGATTGAAGATGGGTTGCAACTCAGTGTCACGTGAACAAGTGGATTGAATAACCCTTTGTTTAGTTGTAACAAAGTGCAGTCTACAATTGAAATCGACTGCTCTGAATCGGTTGAGCTGATCAAGGAGACTACCCAAACACCTCTATATATGCCTTCGTAGTTACTGACATTCCCGAGTTACTTCAGGAAAGAGAAACAAGTGTAACCAAAGTGTGACGTGAGGCCAATATGGTCGGTCATGAGCTGGCTAAGTTACGCGTAGAGTTAGGCATAGGACGGTTGTGTGGTTTGTCGATCCACCACCGGAAGTATGTTAGGCTATCGACCAAGATTGTAACCCTAATATCGTCTAATATATTTCTCTTTCCCTGCAAAAATGGTGCATTGTACTACTTTCGAAATGCATTGATTTAAAGATTAATGAATTCACATGTTTTTTGGTCACATTATTAGCTCCGTAATGCTACTTGGGAGTTGGGATATTTTCTCTTGCATACAAGGGTGATAGATACTTCATGTCGAGAACTTCAGCATTGGTTTACATTAGGGAAAAAGGAAACACTTGGTGGTTCATCGGGGCTTTCTTCATGAACTTAACATGTATCTTTTGTTCTATTAGCATGAAATTTCGCTCACACTCTTGCTACCGTGACTAATTCTGGTGATGTCAATAAATCTCAGTTGTAATTCACGTTGCAACTCATGACTAGTACGAATCACAGAACAATCCAACAACCCGGTGCGTTTTTCTCGGTTGCAACCCGCATTGCAACTCCTGACTAAAACAAATCACGAGGCAATTCAATCGTTCCGGCGTTTTTCTCTCGGTTACAACTTCATTTGAACCTAGAAAAATCTCGGTTTGCAACTCATACTAGCACGGATCACGGTGCAAATCTATAGAGAATCTCTAACTGAGAATTAAGGTCGATCGAGAATTAACAAAAACTGTTATGATTAACCGATTTGTTAGATAGTCACACTGGCCTTTGTCCTGCCTTGTACCAACTTCCTAGGCTTTTAGCTTTCCCACACAAGAGAGCGTTGAAAGGCATGGGCATCTCGTCTCTAGGATCGGGGACTTCAGATGAGTTTCCCTGGCTCACTTTCAGGTACAGCTCTTGGCCTAGGTACCTCCTCTCGAGATTCTGCGACCTCAGGTTCCACATGCCCTCGTTGTCCAAGTACACCAACACGGCGGTCCACGACATGGGATACACCTGGACGGTCGAACGGTACATGGCATCCACCAGATTGTACGTCGATCTTGCGTCGGCGCTCCATTTGCCCCACCCCATCCTGTCGAATTTCACCACAAATATATACAGCATTGTTTAGCAGACAGTTGGAGGATTTAGATCAAGCGGTTGCAGCCAGTTTGATTTTAGTTACCCGGCAACGAAGAAGCTGTAGCCGTCGAGGTGCCAGGTCTGCATGGACGGCAGGCTGTTCTCGAAGACGATCTGGACGAAGTCCCTGTAGGCGGCGTCGATGGCCACGGTGCCGAGGGTGAGGTTCCTCCTCTCCGGCCAGCCGGAGACGACCGTGTAGACGCCGGCGATCCTGAAGAAGTCGGCCAGCTTGAGCGGAGTGGCGGCGTTGGCGAAGGCGACGCCGTTGACGGTGCACCTCCGCCGGCCGCCGATGACGGACTCGTCGTTCCGGAGGAGCAGGGTGCGGGTGACGTTGATGTGCCCGTAGTGGAAGGAGCCCTGCGGGTTGGGCCTCGCCGCGCCGGCCGTCAGGTTCATCCTGATGGACTTGGCCTGCTCCATGGAGCGGTTGTAGCTGTTGTGCGAGGAGCGGTCGTCGAGCGGCGCGTTGCCGGAAGGCGGGTGCTCATTGGCGCCGGCGTAGCGGATGGTCCCGACGCCGTAGAGCTCCGGGCCGACGAAGAGCGAGCTGACGACCATGTAGTACGCCCTGGGCGGCTGGTCCGCCGTGACGAGGACGGAGAACGACTGCCCTGGGTGGACGTCGAGCGAGGCGTAGAGCTTCTGCGCGGTGTAGGCGCCCTCCGCCTCCACCAGCAGCATCTTGTGGCCCTGGACGCGGAAGCAGAGCGACGTCCTGGCGCCGACGTTGGACACGCGGAGCCGGTACGTGCGCCCCGCCTCGAACGCGAGCTCGGCGCCGTCGGGGCCCATGCCGTTGATGAGGACGCCGTCGGGCGGGGGCAGGCCACGGCCGCCGTCCAGGCGCTCCTTCATCGCTCCCGCGTCCATGTTGTACCAGTCCTGGATGAGGAGGTCGAAGTCGCCGTCGGGGCGCGGGAACGGGACGTCGATGACGGGGCGGTTGTTGACGCGGATGGGGCCGTGGCCGCCGGCGGCGGCGTGCAGGCCCAGCGAGGGGCGGTAGAAGAAGGTGCCCACCTCGTCCTTCGCCTGGAACACGTACGTCCAGTTCTCGCCGGGCGGGATCGCGCAGTTGGTCCCGGCCACCCCGTCGTTCCACGAGTTCCTCTTCAGCTGCAGGCCGTTCCATGTGAGGAGGAAAGGCTCGTCGAGGGTGTTGACGACGTTGATGTGGGCGACGTCGTTGGTGGTGAGGTTGAGCAGCGGCCCGGGGAGGCGGCCATTGATGGTGATGACCCTCTTGGCGACACCCAGCGGGGAGCGCAAGGCGTAGGACACCTCCCAGTCCAGGAACACATGGTGGTTCTCCGCGCCGACGACGGCCGAGTGCAGGACGGCTGCTGATAGTACAACGGCGACGACAAGCCGCCCGAGGTCCATGACGCTCGGCACCACACGATCAGGCGAGGCGATGGTTGAGTTGAGTTAGTTCGCACAGAGCAGAACCGGCGTGTTTAATTAGCTAGGTGGAGAAATCAGAGGCATGGCGACTTGGCGAGTTGTTCTGAAACTGGTGGAAATCTGGCCGGTTGTCGCAGAGAGCAAAACAGGCGTGTTTAATTTACATCTCATTCAGGAGTATATGTTTGTAGTATCGTGGCCACTGAATGTAGCATACGCTCCCCTGCAGACATGCCATTCAGATGATTCAGAGGTGCCAAAGTTGGTAGTAAGTCAGCACGGCCGAAATAACCAAATTGCTCGTGAAATTCAGAAACAGCTACAAACCTGAAATTGCCTGGCTTTTTCACAGCGTTTAAGTCCGAAATTGCGGTACAGAATTGAGATGATATCTCTTCCGTAATAAGGTCCTTGCTTTTAGTTCGTTACAAGGGAGCTGGTCTTAGTCTGCCTCAAACTCCCCAGATTCTCAATGTTCGTCTGCAACACCGCTATATTAGTGCATTACTACTACTCCCTCCGCCCCGAAAAAGATGTCTCAGATTTGTCTAAATTCGAATGTATCCTTACACAAATCTGAGACACCTTTGTTGGAACACAGGGAGTAGAAATGTTATACACTTCCGCAACACAGCCAGAAGGTTCCAAGCGTCACTATACATCGCATCATTCCAAAATTACTAAGGAAGGAATTAGCTAGGTACAGCAGCACCACAAACACTTATATACTATCAACACAGAGAATGAACACAAAGATAATGACATGCCGATTTAGCACCAGTATCTTGAGCAAAGCTTTTCAGTGAATTCCAGGAAATGGCTCCATGGACTTTGCAAATTCCCAACAATTCCATGTTTTGGTCTGTGTGGTCTCTGGTCTGTTACATATCTGGAAAATCATCCTATGTAAATGCTCAAGTGAGCAGAAACCAAAAGGAGACGCTATAAAAAGAGCTACACAGGAGTATATACAAAATCAGAAGGATGCCAAGAGCCAAAACATGATAAAAGCTGATGTAGCGCTTAGTGACCAAGAAAGAAAAGCCAATGCCGTGGCAAGTTGAAATCTCCCACAAGGCAGTTGGTAGTATCTTCTGCAGAAAGAAATGTCCTTTTCAAAAAGAACTATTACACCAGCAGCTGAGCATGAAGCAGCAAACGAGAGAATTGCAGTAACCTGCATTGCAGAATTTGGTTGCATTAGTGTTGCTGGGAACAATGAATAAGGCAACGACTAATCTATGAAATGCATAAATTGCATGTGAATTTAGTGTGACGGTGTGACCATTTGGCCAACACACAAGATGCATTCAGTGAAATCCCCTCAGTGAAGAATAACCAACAAGGGTGCCGGTCCGTAATGTCACCCCTGTAATATCTGTGCTCATGTATTTTGAACAGCAGAGGAGGGAGCGCTGGAACTAGAACATGATCATTAACCTAGTAAAATTACAAGTATAAAAGCCTACATTTCTGTAGCACACAACATAAGCTTTGAATTATCATTTAGTTTCGCTTTTGCCATATGCTCTCAAAGAGGATGCTAATCATATACTGAATGTCAGTCTATCTATGTCAAACAATGAAATAGAGCACATTCTGAAAAAACAATCCGAAGAAAGCAAGAAACAGGCTGAATTGTAAAAGTTACAAAAGGACTTTTATCATTACCCAGTCTCCGACGACAAACAAGCTCACTAAGACAGCATTATTGAGATCCCGTTTGACTTTGAGGGCATATCCATCAAGACACGCAAGTCCCAAGCTCCACAACGCTTGCAGTCCCATTGACGCGATCAAATAGCTGAAATTTGAAACACAAAAGAAGTCATTACACGGCTCAAAGGCATCCTGCAATAGAAAGCCTAAAAAAAAAGGAACGCTGTATTAATAACCTACAAGTCTGCAATTAAGCCATGCTTGCACTAAATTTCTAAAACTGCTGAATTCAGGAGCTACCACCATGCAGCAATACCACACGGCTTACAGAAGTGAAATTTTGCAGTGGCGGAGCTTGGACTGATACCTCCTCAATAGGGGCGACACCGATTCAGCAAAACATGAACTGAAGAGCCTCATTGGTGCCGTTTCGAAGCTATATCAGCCTAAAGTTCATATTTTCTAACTGCTGAATTTAGGAATTGCAACCATGCGCCAATAGCACATGGCATACAGAAGTGATTTCATTTGCACTGGCGGAGCATGGACTTATAAGTTATAACTAACAGGGGAAATACCTAATTCAACAAAGCATGAAGTGAAGAGCCTCAGTGATGCCATTTTGAAGCTATATCAGCCTAAACTTCATACATGCTGCTACAGCTTATCTTAGCGATCAATCTTGCCCTTACATTAATCATCACTCAAATAGTCACTGCATTATTCGGTACTAATCAACTACTCCCTACGTACACAAACTATAAGACGTTGAAGACTATTAAAACAGTGTGGTAGAACGTCTTACATTTCGGTACAGAGGTAGTAGATTCGAAAGTGTTGGGAGGGGCCAAGGCCCCCTTTGAAGCTCAGCCACTTAATTTAGGACCATATTCACCCGTGCAAGTTGTACTAACTAAAATCGCCATTCCTCAATCTTAGCCCTTAGCAGTCAATCTTGCCCTTCCATTAATCATGACTCAAATGGTCACTGCATTCTTCGCTACTAATCAACTAGATTCAAAAGTGTCGGAGGGGCCAAGTCATCCTTTGTCCCTTGTGAAGCTCGGCCACTTGTTCTAGCACAGTATTAACCCGTGCAAGTTGTACTAATAAAAATTGCCATTCCCCAATGTTGCTACTACAAGTTTTAAGAAGTTGCATCTTTTTCTCAGGCACATGAATCACTCAACAGTTATTGTTAACTTGATATCTTGTTAGATTCTGTAATCAGCTGGGCAAAGACTAACAGTATACTTCTGCCTACTCATAAATTAAGCCCCTCGCAATAATTTAGCCCTCTCTAACCCCACCAGAATAAACGCCATCCGTAATTACCAGTAAATGATTCGGGGCAAAATGGTACTGTAGTACCCCTAGTCCTCACTGCCCACCCCAAGCCCAATTTCCCAAATACTACTAGTCTAGTCGCATTGCTCCCGTCCTTGCGCAAATCAACTCACCCCCGAGTCCCGACCTACGACTCGCCAGACCAAACCGGCAAAACAACTAGGAGACGAGGAGCAGGGCCATGGGACGGGACGGGAAGGTTACCAGAAGGCGGTGTAGCCCGCGAAGCCGGCGGAGGAGACCATGACGGCGATGGAGGCGGCGGCGAGCGCGGCCTGGCCGAGGCGCAGGCAGAGGCCGCCCCACGTCCCGGGCCTCCCGCGCAGCTCCGCCATGTCCGCTCCCCCCTCCTCAGCGGGCGGCCTGATCGGCCATGCGCGCGCGCGGGGGTTGGTAGGTAGGGGTTAGGTGCGCGGCGGCCGTGCCCGTGCGGAGTGGAATCGCGACTCGGCTCTGCCGGCTTTAGGTGAGACCTGGGGAAGGAGGATAGGGGAAGGAATGAGGGCGCCGGCCGGCGCGGTGGGGGGAGAGTTGGTGCGCGCGCGGGCCCCACCCTCACCCGCGGCGAAAAGATGGCTTTGCTTGCGCTGCTGGTTTTGGGTTCCTGATCTGGATCTCACGGCTGGGATTTGACGATTGGGCGACGCGGTGGCCTGTGGGTAGGGCGATCTTCTTCTCTTTCGCTCCAAAGTTTTTCGTACGCCAGTTCAAAAAAAAAAAAAAAAAAAAGTTTTTCGTACGCGGGCGTTCACGTCCGGTCCGTACGGGCACGTAAAAGTCTGTGCTGGTAGCAGAAGGATATATTCGTGTGGAGTTTGAGAAGAAAGGGAGAGATTCGCGCGCGTAGAGGGAATCACGCCTGCTGTGTGGACTTCTCTTTTTCTAACCGACATCAAGAGCTACTCTAGCTAGCTCTACAGTCTACACACTAGGAGTAGACTAATACAACGACAAGATCATATAAGATCACGCGTATGATACTAATAGATGCATTATCTTCACAACGCATTCAGATCATATACTAGTATCATAGTCTTCATATATTAATTGTTTTGTAGAATCTCAATGCAAATATATGTACAAGATTTACTTGACATTAATTTTTCTTGTAGTATGTGCTATGATACAGTATCTACCTATGATACTAGTATCCTCTCTCTCATCCTTAATTGCACTGCCACATCAGCATTTTGCATGCATGGAATGCATGATACTACCTATGATACTCCCATTGTGGCTAGTCGTATGCAGCAATGCGAGATCACTAACATAAAGGACCACCTGGTCCAACGAATTGTCAAAAAAGACCACCTATCAATAAAATTGACAAAAAAGACCACTCTACAGTGGCGGCAGGATTTGCCATGCGACACGTGGAACCTGCCGCCGTAAATCGTGGCGGCAGGCCCTGCCACCATTAGGCGTGGCGGCACGTTTGCCTGAGAAGCATCCCCGTTACGCTCCTGGCGGCATGGTGACCTGGAAGGGTGGCAGGCCATGCCGCCACAGGCCCTGGCGGCATGTGATGCTAAGTACATTATCAATTTAGCACACTATCGGATTAGCACTCATCAGGCCGGCAGCGCTGAATTGTAAAACGTACTGTACGTGTGCACGCTACTAATTCAGCTAGCTGACTCGCACGCGCCAACATCAATCTTGTACGCACAAGAATCGGAAGCGTAGCTAGTGTACACTCACATAGCTAGCACTAGCAGGATCAGCGACTTGTCATCAACGCCACTTTAGGCTGCCGCCAGGGGCTGTGGCGGCATGGCCTGCCACCCTTCCCCCTGCCGCCAGGAGCAATGGCGGCATGGCCCACTCCTCCGTCGCAGTGTAACGGTGATGCTGCCGAGCCTAACGTGCCGCCACACCTAACGGCTGCAGGGTCTGCCACCACCAGCTGCGGCGGCAGGTGCCACGTGTCGCCTGGCAGATCCTGCCGCCATTGTGAGGTGGTCTTTTTTGACAATTTAATTCATAGGTGGTCTTTTTTGACAATTTATTGGGGCAGGTGGTCCTTTATGTCAAAATTTCTCTTTGATGATCGAGTTGCGCAGGTCTGGCTTCGAGATTATTCACCGGGAAGTTTGCGCGTTCATGCTACACCGCTACACGCATACGAAATGCTTCACCAGCGAGTCCAAGCCTTTCGATGCAAGCCTCTTTTTTGCACTAGAAGTATCGCGCTGGTGAAGTGGTAAGACAAACTACATAGTGGGTTCTGGTAAATCATATGAACCTTTCCAAGTCAACAAATGAGCGAAATCGTACATTACTCTCGGCAGTCATTGAAGAAAAAAATCTTAGTGTGATGAAACCTTGAAAAAGGAACCTATACTTCGCAAGGGTTCTCAAAGGATAAAAAATATAGTTAATGACGAAACCGTTGTTTACAAATATCGAAGTAAAAAATCCAACTCAAATCGCATACCGTGGAATCACATTTAAGAAGACCGTGGAAGGAACTAGTCTAAACGTGGTTATGCATCGAACAATATGATATGGCACGTCCCTCGAACATCACCAGTCCAAGCCCAACAATGCGAACGGCTACTTCGACTACACCCATTGCTACTATTACAAGATCTCGAGTGATGGAATTCATAGCTTGAGATCTACATATTCTCTTGTAGATCGACGATGCAACGGTCGGTGCCTTCAAGTTATGCACGCACGCAGCACAACAATGCATCCTCCTTAATCGAGCAAGTATAGTTTCACACCCTGGGAGGTGGACGATACAGAGCACCCTAGGGTTTGCTCGGGGAGAACGGATTAGAGAAAGCTTGGGGGAGAAGAAGGAAGAGACAGGACGGAGAATATTCTTTTCATTCAGTTCATACCGTCATACATGCATATCCCAACTCTTATAACCTGAGCCACACACTCCACGCCACTCTCAGGCATAGCCCATTTTACAACCCGGCACATGGCCCACTATCACAACACACTTGAGCATACAGTTAACTGACCAAGCCCTTTAGGTGTTCCCTGGCGTAGTTGCTGGTGTTACATTCCCCCCCCCCCCCCCCTTCAGTCCCAGCTTGTCCCCAAGCTGGCAATGATGGAAAGCGTGCCTTGAGCACTTCATAGTCTTCCCAGGTGGCGGCATCCTTTGGTAACGATGACCACTTCACTTTGATCTGAACATGTGTTGCATTTCTCTTTTTTGCACAGACGGCGCTCCAGAATAGTTTCAGGGACAACATCAGCAAGGTCCAATTCGACCTGCACAGGTAATTCATTGGAAACTGCAGTATAGTCAAGATGAAATGGTTTCAGTTGGGACACATGAAACACCGGATGGATCTTGCTTGACTCGGGCAACTTGAGCTTGTAAGCCACCTGACCGTATTTTGCTTCAATCTCAAACGGACCATAGAACGTATCTATAATTTCTTATGTTCCATGCTAGTTTTATGACAATACTCACATGTTTTATATACACTTTATATCATTTTGATGCATTTTCCGGCACTAACCTATTAACAAGATGCCGAAGCGCCAGTTCCTGTTTTCTGTTGTTTTTGGTTTCAGAAATCCTACACAGGAAATATTCTCGGAATTGGACGAAACAAAAGCTCACGGTCTTATTTTCCACGGAGCCTTCCAGAAGTTTGAAGAGGAGACGAAGAGGGGCGACAAGGCGGCCACACCCTAGGGGGCGCGGCCCCACCCCCTGGTCGCGCCGCCCTATGGGGTGGGCCCCTCGAGCGTCCCCTGACTCTGCCCCTTCGCATATTTAATCTCTCCGTCGCGAAAACCCTAGTACCGAGAGACACGATACGAGAAAAGTTCCAGAGACGCCGCCGCCGCCAATCCCATCTCGGGGGATTCAGGAGATCGTGTGGTGACCCGGCATACCATTTCATGGTGTAGTATGCAAGTCTGACATAACACCAATGATACACCGTTCCACTAGTATTATATCGCTCAGAGTGGTACAACAGAAACATATGCGGGTCCAAGGCATGTCTATAGAATTACAACATTGACTCTGTTACATAAGATCATCACAGCCTCCTACTTTACAATGAGGTAAAACTGCAAATAAACTCCAGAAGAATGACTCGTAGTCTAGTCTTATCACGAACTCTATTTGTAGAGTAATTAACTAGCTATAGAGGCTAAGAATAGATTCTAACTAAATAGGAGCTAGGTTTAGGAAGCTAGTTCCCTTCTATGGCTAAACTAGGTTTTCTCCTTGTTGGATTTGGTATCTGACTCCTCTGACACTGTCCTGTCTCTTGAAGTAGTTGTTGACTCCTCGGCCTTCGAGTTCCACTGTAGATCCTCCTTCGATGCATCCATATCTAAGCAGGGGATTTAAGAGTGGGATGAGTACGAGCGTACTCAACAAGTTCATTATAGGAAAGAGGTGTTTAATGCACTAGCTACAGCATTAGACCAGAAAGTCTAATACCAATGCAGGTTTTCATAACCATTTCTTCAAAAGGTTGCTTTTATTCAGAAGAACTATGTCCGTCAGCCTTCACCGGTTTACTAGAACTTCATGGAGCTCCTTTCCGGCCGCTGTCAGCTTCCATATCCCGGAACAGTGGAGTGACAGTCACGGTTCTTTACATTCTCGCAAAGGTGTGTTGCTTTACCCATAAGAGATCTTAACCTTGTTGCCAACCGAGCACGTTACCCGTCCACACTTCCTTTGGTGTGAGGCCCAGATAAGGTCTAGCCAATCATGTTCCTCCGCTACCTCGAACACCCACCCTTTGTTGCATGCCCCGACCCTGGGTCCTCGCCGGTCCCATTATTCCCATATATTTCAGGGTGGACCCCGACCACGACGACAGTCTGGGATCGAACCAAACTCCTTCGCCGGTAGCTGCAACCCATCATAGACCGCAATACCGTGGGGACTTAGGACTCCCACCTCACCATCTTGCTCCTTCGGGCGACAAGTGTACTACGGACAATGCCGTGGGGACTTAGGACTCTCAGCCTCACCGCCTTGCCCCTTGGATTACAAGTGTACTACGGTAAAGCGCGTCCGTTGATGAACGAGAGGTGGAAACACTTTTGACTACTCCGTCCCACTCCGGATCTTATGGTTAACACGGGTATTACTAAGCACAAGAATCATCGCGACATTTGTTGTTTAATCCTAGATGGATATAAACCCTTGCAATGGAACCTCCACCATATCAACACAATCCATGGTTCCATTGCCCACCACATAGTCATATTCATAGTTATGAAAGTAGTGGTTTTGGTTTTTATGCAATAGTGATAACCATAATACTTTGCAAGTAATTTGATAGAAATACTCAAATGATATGAGCAAGTGATGAACTTGCCTTTCTTGACCGCAAGATTATGCAGGCAAGGTCTTCTAGACGCGATAACTCCAAATTCTGAATAGCATCATCGTCCGGTAAGGACGATGTTTAAAAGATTGGCAAGGATGCAATAATGCATAAGTATGAGATGCAATCGCTCTAAGCGTGACCTAACCCCGATGATTTAGGATTAGTGAGTGGTAATGATTAGTTCAGGGTGTGTTGCATTTTTAGGGTGATTCACAAACAAGGTTCTTATTCAGGGTTGTGTTGTTTTAGAATCATAAGCAAGTGGTAAAATGCATAGTAACAATCATACACACCAAGAAATAGTAGTTGTATAATAAGTAAAGAGTAGTTGTCAATTTTAAGTCCTATAATGCATGGTTGATGATTATTTAGTATATAATTCAAAAGAATAACTTTTGAAGAACATGTTCTTTAATGAAGAACAAGTATGGTAATTAGGTTTGTGGGGTTCTATGGTTTTCTATGGTTCTAATTAGTTTCTGGAGTAAGTAGTAGATGGATCACAACATAGTTGGATTTATTAGCAACTAGGCTTGATTGGTTTTATTTAAGCATAAGCAATTTAAGAAATTAATTATACATGGTTGCTATCATGGTGGGTTCATCTTGTTGGTGATAGCTAGCTAGGGTTTATAAGTCCTATAAAGCAGGGTTGCTGGCTACTCTTTGTTTTCTTCAAAAGAATAACTTTTGAAGAACATACTTCTTAAGTAATAAGAAGTATCTTAATTATAGTTAAGGTTATCTAGGGTTTATTATTGGATTCACTAAAATAGGAATGGTGGTTTCCTAAATAGGATGCTTAATAATTATCTCATACTAGCAGGGTTTAGTGGAACAGGGTATGTAGTGCAAAATAATAGGTATGGTTACTATTAGGGTTCATCACCATGGTGTGATGCTAAGCATGGATAATTAAGGATGATTGTTTTGGTAATAGTATCTAGGGTTTACACTTGGTTAACCCTACTTGATTAGTTAGGTCTGATGAGGATGAACACATAGGATACCCATATATTAGTGATAGGTCTTTTACATTTTATGTGGCCAAGACAAATATTTATTTGTTACTATGGTTCTATGATTTGAAAGAAGGTACCATGATCACATGTTCTAACCTAGGGTTTAGGTTAGAAGCAATTTAAGTTTCATATTGGTTATTGAAGCGAGGGTTCCTAATTGAATTAGGGTTTTGGGATTACACATAGAATAATAGGGTTGTAATATCATTCACTATAGATTTAGGGTTTGCTATTTACTATATAGTCTTATGGTTAATAACTTTAATTTAAAGTTGAATTTATTAGTAACTTGTAAATAAAATAATATTGAATTTAGCATTTTATTCTTTTTAAACAATTAATAATTAGGGTAATTATTAATCAGGGTTTAGTTCTCTCTAATAATGATTTACCAAATTAACAAAATAAAGAAAATTAGTTTTAATGTTTTCTTTATTTATTTACTGGTTTTTATTTAATTTGGAAAGTTTTCGTAATTATTGAGTTTTAATTGAATTTAGAATTAATAAATAAGGCTTAAATAACAAATATTAAATAATTGAATTTTTATTAAAAATAAAAATTTCATTTTATATTTTTATTGGATAGAGTTTAGTTTTCTAAGAATTTTGATATATTATTTTCTTTTTTTTTTGAGTTAATATGATTTTTCTATAATTTGGCAAAGTTTCAGCAATTGTTGGATTTGAAATAAAACAACAGAAATACTAAGCGTACCCGGTACAGAGCTAACCCTGGTGACTGACTAGTGGGACCACAGCCACGTTGGATGCCACGTGGGCTGACCAAGTCAAAATTGAAACGTGGCACTGAGCTCCTCTCCGGCGAGGCAGTAGAGGACGGCGCCGACGGCGGAGGGTTCCCGCGGACGTGTGTATAGACTAGTTCGAACCAGCGCGACTCAGCGAACCTAGAGGTGGTGTTGATGCGACCAAATGGTCGTCGGAGCCTTGCCGGCGGCAAGCCCGAGCGGCGGCACATAAGGAGCAACGACGAAGCGACGCTACAGGGCGCTATTGAGCCGACCAGGGACACTACGAGATGCAGGAGCTCACCAGGAGCACCGAGGGCTAGACGGCGGGGCTTGAGATGGTCCGAATCGTCGGCGACGATAGTGGCCGGTGTCGGAGAAGATGAGTCCGGTGTGGATGCTCCTGAGCTCTCCAGCTCAATTCCTTTTGCAGGCTGGGCAAGTCGAGGATGGCGGTTCCCATGGAGTCCACGGCGAGGCCTGGGGATGCTCCAGACGGCGGTGAGACGAGTTGGCCGGCGCAGCTAGGGTTTCGGAATTGGGGATAATGAAGAAGAGAGAGGGAAATTGAGCTTCCGCGCGTTTTTTATACCACCACCGGCGTGCGCTGGAGGTCAACAGAGCCGGCGGCGACCGCGGGACGTGGAGGTGGTCGACGCTGTGGCGTCCTCTCGTGGCGCAGAGACGAAGGAGACGAAGCTCTCCTCGTCCACTTCGTATTTATCCGAAGGGGTATCGTGGGCTGTGTTGGGCTGCGGTTTGGGCCGTGGTGCTGGGCTCCTCTGCAGGCTGCTGCTGGGCTGTGGTAGCCCAATAGGTATGCCTCTCTTTTTCTTATTTTCTTTACTGTTTTCTGTTTTTCTGTTTTGTATTTGCTATATTTGAATTCTATTTTTTTAATTCGAATCTGTTTTGCAGGATTTTAAATGTATGGATCCTTTTGGGAGTTTATAAAGATAATAACATAACTTCCTATAAGATCTTAAAAATATTTTATATGTATAATGACACCTTTGTTTAATAAATGTTATTAGGGATTGGAAATGAGCATCTATATAGTTATAATTTTCAATATCAATTTAGGGTGGTCCAAACTATTTTCAAATAGGCCCTTTTAAGTACCTATTGATAGTAGGTTTAATTATAGCCCTATTTCAAGGTTAGCACTATTATTGTATTTTTAATGACACCCAAAAGATACTAGAGTAGATATTACTCTATTCAAGGTTAGGCTTTGTGTACAGATATGAGTGGTTGATCACCACACATGGATTTAATTGGGAGTTTAAGCACTAGATATTTCTTGGGTTTGATTAGTGAAGCATAGATTTAGCTAATGAGCAATTCTAGGGTTCACATCACATTCTCCTAATGGCATTTGGTTTGAATTCTCAATTAGGGCTTGGTTTTATCTTATACCCATAGATTTCTATTATATTCATAATCTATTGTTCAAGTAGCTAAAGTAGCTATATTTCTTTTTATAGTTAACTTTGGTTATAACGATGAATGGTTTCTCACCATATAAATTATAGGCTTTAATTCTAAGCTCTTCTTATGTGCTTATATCCTCTACTTCAAGTTCTTAGGTTTATGATCACTACACAATTTATAATGATCAAGATTTGTCTTCCCAAGGTATCTCTCATTAAATGAGGTTCTCACTTCCATGATCAAGCACTGCCTTGATCAACTAGGGTATAGCACTTTTTATTTTAATTTTTAGGATGGGCTTACTATGGTTGCCTCAAAAGTTTATATCCCAGGAGACTGCCTGAGATATACACTTAGAGTTCTTCTCAATGAATGATGATGTAATCATCTGGGTATATGGCTAGTTCTCTCCCTCAAGACCAAGTGTTGCCTCAACTAGTCTTGAGTGTATCACCATAAGTTGAGCTATCTTTCATAGGCATAGTTATTCTAAGGTTTATGGTTTACTCCTAATATTTATTTAGGTAGTTAAGCTAAAGATTCAATGGTCTAACTTAGTTGGATTAGCCCTATCCTTATTTCACTAATTCCTGGATATTGTCTTATTCCATTTGGTATTTGGTTATCTCACCACTCCAAGATTAAAGGGTTTACCTTCTATTACTTTAGTTCAAAGGTTGTCCTTAATCCCTTAATAGGTAAGGCTGGAATTGGTATGAATGGTCTCTCTCATTTGGGAAGGACTTTAATACTAACTTAAGGTTAGGCTCCATAGGGATTGAGGCGATCATCAATATCTATGTTTAACATCATTGGATTCTCTCTCTAGGGATGATCTGGAATAATATCCTAGGATTTCTTTTTAAAGGTGATGGTTTGAACACATGGATGTATATCCAAGGTTCAGTTCAAGGTTTATCATTGATCCTCTAATAGGTAACATAGAACTCTCACTTCTCTAGGTTTGATGTATATGAATATGTAGTAGAGAGGAATATATATTTCTAGAGTTTATCTCCTTGTCTTGTTTCCAAGAATCAATTGAAATGATTACCATGAGGTTCATGGTAGGATCAAGGATTAGTTAAGGGCATGGAAAAGCTAAGTCAAGAATAGTTTCTCCATTGTATTGTTACTTGATTTCCAAATAGATGTATGTTCATATGTTATAGCAAGGAATATCATGTTATAATCTTTTATAAGATCAAGTATTTGATCAATGAGTAAAGTGTTGTTGTGTTGATTATTAGTTCCATTTGATCTAACCCCTTAGATCAAATCATCTCTACCCAAAACAAGGTTTTAACAAAGTCACATTGAGGTTTATAGCGCTTGACTTGATGAGCTACTTCAATTCCACCAAGGTCAAGTGAAACTTCGATATCGTGGACTGTTTTACTTTAAAGCGCGAAAATTCCCCAGATTTTCTATGCATGAATGCTATGCACACATCTGTTTCCTCTATTTTTGTAACCCCATTACCTGGGATATTACAGTCTCTACCCCTTAAACTAAACTTCGTCCTCGAAGTTTGATATCTCTCACGTTTCGGAGTGTGGATCTGACTTGTGCAGAATACATCTTTTCTCAAACTCCTTGGTGATCTCACTGGATATAATTGAATATATCCCTTGTCCAGATTCTTCCTGGAATCCATTAGGGTTTGTCTCTGAACCATGGTTCTTACTTTGATTTCTTTGATTTCTTCCAACTCTATAAGCTTGTTTCCTTTCTTTTTGAAGATTCAATGATTGGGACTTTTTCTGGTGCTGCTAGTCTTAACTGAGGACTAATTTGATAATAAACTCCTAATTGGTAAATAGGTCTTTGTTTTCCCTTACTACCAAAGCTGCAATAATGGTACTAAGTAAGGTACTTAACATGGAAATGATCATGATGGTTTATTCCTCTAAGAATGGATTAGACTCATTTAGTCCATCCAATCATGGTTTATGGTTGATACCTCTAACTATTTTATTTCTTTTAGGTTCCATGAAAGGAATCTTTCAATTAGTATTAAATTTTGGTATGGTCAATCTTCTTCGGTCTTTGGCCTTCTTGAGCTATATTTGGTCTCCTATATTTCCTTCTTCCCACTTCATTAAGCTTAGCTTACTTGAGTTTTCGTACTTCTGAGTAAATCTTACTCACTTTCTCGAGTTATAGTCCACTTCTTACTTCCTTGAGGTGTAAACCTCGGCTTCTGGCCTGACATCCTTCTGAAAGTAGTGTCCAATAATCTTATGAAAATAAGATTGAACTTCCTCTCAGTTCAGACCTTCTGCTTCTATCAAGCTTAAAGTATTGAGTCATTGTACATCCAACTCAATCTTTACTCTACCCCTTAGAGTTTTCTTATGGTCTTCAACTCCTTTTTCTTCCAACCCTTGGATTGATGGTTGGAATATTGGTCTAGGTCTAACTTATGGTTTATACTTTTCTAAAAGCCTCACGAAGAATGTTTGTGGCGTATCCACTCAATTGTGGATATCCAATGTGAATCCTTCGACTAAATGATTATAGGTCATTGTTATTTGTCTAACAAAATTTTATTTGTTCACAACTTCTTGGTACAAATAATCCAATGGTGGACTACTTGATACCAATTATGGCTATTTGTTATCTAAAATTGGATTCTATTATAGGTTCTGATCAACTGGACGAGACATCTTCTACTTTATCTCGCAGTATTGATCCTATACCACAACTGTGGTCTTCTGATATCAACTATGGTCTTCTTATACCTGCTATGGTTTCATATATCATCTTCCTTTCTTCAGGGTTTATTGTTGCAAGAAAACCACTAGCTGACACTATGATGATAGTATCCTAAGTGATTTCCCATGCATTCCCTCTTCTATAATAACTATGGATCTGCTTGAGCTTCACCATAATCATCATATTTCTCACCTTCATGCTTCTTCCGCACTAAAGTACTTCTCTGTTGAGGTAAAGCATGAGTTTTGATTGGTACTTCCTTCTGAATATTGTGGTTGCTTCCCACAACTTTGCTTCCTTTCTCTGATGAACCTTCATCTTGTCTTCGGAATCTTCCAGAGTTCGTCGCTTCCTCACACGAATACTATTACCCTCTAGATCTATAGCATCAATTAATGACTTGATTTTGCAACATGCATTTGCATATCAAAGTCAAACTTCATGTATGGATCTAGTCAAACAATGAAAATCCAATAAAATCCAAGAAGATTCAGCTTTGTGCTTATAATACACATCATCATAAGCCTGAATATAATAGTTGAGTAAGACATCTCTAAACATCAGGCTCTGATGTGTAGTATATAACACCACATAAGATAGGTTATATTGTGATACTTCGCACATATAGTTGGCATTCTACTATTTGTCTTGACATTTACCTGAATTGCACAATTGCAATGAGATAAACTTTAAACAAAGTGGTCTAGGATAGTTAAAATTAACCTAATTTTCTTTGGAAGTACTACTTAACCTTCATTTTTATTGAGGACTACCTCTTAGGATATCTCTTGGTTCTAACATGGATAATCTAAACACATAACTATGGAAATACAGCTCATATACTTCCATATGTTCTTACCATATAACTAGGGTTCTGATGTACTTGACACAATTCCCATGGTTTTGGAACACAAATCTTACTATTTTGTTTCATGTCTAACTTCTTCTCAAACTCCTCCTAAGTATTTATGATATTCTAGTTCATCACATAATGATTCTCAGGTGAATCATATATGATTACTATCACTACTCTGTAAGTAGACATGTTTTATTTCTATCTCTCTTACTTACCTCTCATGATTGACTCATCATGGTCTATACTACCTCATATAACTCATAGTTATCACTTACTAGCAACTGTTTCACAAGTTTGGATAGATTTTACTTACCCATTACTTTTCTGGATCTACACCTTCTATTAGGATATCTTAATGATTATCATCACTTGATATTACTTCTAGTACAGGTCTGAGTAATTCTTATTTAATTATATCATGTGTTGGTACACATCTTCCACTAGGATATCTTCCTTATGGTTGTATCCTCTCTTTGGACTACCATGTATTGTATACCAACAGTGATCTACTCATCTATTGTTTTAAGGACTTATTGATGAGCTACATGTTTTGGATTAGCTAACTAACTTCACTTAGGAAGGATAGGTAGGAAATGTTGACTCAAGTGTGTCAGGATTATTCTCAAGTGAATACCCATCTCAAGTCATAAGAAGTATTTGGTTTATCTAAAACAACTTCCTATAGACACTACCAATCCTATAGGTCTCCTCTAAAGGGTTTTAATCCTAGGGTCAAAGCATTTGCTCTGATACCAACTGTGGTGACCCGGCATACAATTGCATGGTGTAGTATGCAAGTCTGACATAACACCAATGAAACATCGTTCCACAAGTATTATATCGCTCAGAGTGGTACAACAGAAACATATGCGGGTCCAAGGCATGTCTATAGAATTACAACATTGACTCTGTTACATAAGATCATCACAGCCTCCTACTTTACAATGAGGTAAAACTGCAAATAAACTCCAGAAGAATGACTCGTAGTCTAGTCTTATCACGAACTCTATTTGTAGAGTAATTAACTAGCTATAGAGGCTAAGAATAGATTCTAGCTAAATAGGAGCTAGGTTTAGGAAGCTAGTTCCCTTCTATGGCTAAACTAGGTTTTCTCCTTGTTGGATTTGGTATCTGACTCCTCTGACACTGTCCTGTCTCTTGAAGTAGTTGTTGACTCCTCGGCCTTCGAGTTCCACTGTAGATCCTCCTTCGATGCATCCATATCTAAGCAGGGGATTTAAGAGTGGGATGAGTACGAGCGTACTCAACAAGTTCATTATAGGAAAGAGGTGTTTAATGCACTAGCTACAGCATTAGACCAGAAAGTATAATACCAATGCAGGTTTTCATAACCATTTCTTCAAAAGGTTGCTTTTATTCAGAAGAACTATGTCCGTCAGCCTTCACCGGTTTACTAGAACTTCATGGAGCTCCTTTCCGGCTGCTGTCAGTTCCATATCCCGGAACAGGGAGTGACAGGTCACGATTCTTTACACTCTGCAGAGGTGTGTTGCTTTACCCATAAGAGATCTTAACCTTGTTGCCAACCGAGCACGTTACCCGTCCACACTTCCTTTGGTGTGAGGCCCGGTATAAGGTCTAGCCAATCATGTTCCTCCGCTACCTCGAACACCCACCCTTTATTGCATGCCCCGACCCTGGGTCCTCGCCGGTCCCATTATTCCCATATATTTCAGGGTGGACCCCGACCACGACGATAGTCTGGGATCGAACCAAACTCCTTCGCTGGTAGCTGCAACCCATCATAGACCGCAATACCGTGGGGACTTAGGACTCCCCAGCCTCACCATCTTGCTCCTTCGGGCGACAAGTGTACTACGGACAATGCCGTGGGGACTTAGGACTCCCCAGCCTCACCAGCTTGCCCCCTTGGATTACAAGTGTACTACGGTAAAGCGCGTCCGTTGATGAACGAGAGGTGGAAACACTTTTGACTACTCCGTCCCACTCCGGATCTTATGGTTAACACGGGTATTACGGCACAAGAATCACTGGCGACATTTGTTGTTTAATCCTAGATGGATATAAACCCTTGCAATGGAACCTCCACCATATCAACACAATCCATGGTTCCATTGCCCACCACATAGTCATATTCATAGTTATGAAAGTAGTGGTTTTGGTTTTTATGCAATAGTGATAACCATAATACTTTGCAAGTAATTTGATAGAAATACTCAAATGATATGAGCAAGTGATGAACTTGCCTTTCTTGACTGCAAGATTATGCAGGCAAGGTCTTCGGTACGCGATAACTCCAAATTCTGAAATAGCATCATCGTCCGGTAAGGACGATGTTTAAAAGATTGGCAAGGATGCAATAATGCATAAGTATGAGATGCAATCGCTCTAAGCGTGACCTAACCCCGATGATTTAGGATTAGTGAGTGGTAATGATTAGTTCAGGGTGTGTTGCATTTTTAGGGTGATTCACAAACAAGGTTCTTATTCAGGGTTGTGTTGTTTTAGAATCATAAGCAAGTGGTAAAATGCATAGTAACAATCATACACACCAAGAAATAGTAGTTGTATAATAAGTAAAGAGTAGTTGTCAATTTTAAGTCCTATAATGCATGGTTGATGATTATTTAGTATATAATTCAAAAGAATAACTTTTGAAGAACATGTTCTTTAATGAAGAACAAGTATGGTAATTAGGTTTGTGGGGTTCTATGGTTTTCTATGGTTCTAATTAGTTTCTGGAGTAAGTAGTAGATGGATCACAACATAGTTGGATTTATTAGCAACTAGGCTTGATTGGTTTTATTTAAGCATAAGCAATTTAAGAAATTAATTATACATGGTTGCTATCATGGTGGGTTCATCTTGTTGGTGATAGCTAGCTAGGGTTTATAAGTCCTATAAAGCAGGGTTGCTGGCTACTCTTTGTTTTCTTCAAAAGAATAACTTTTGAAGAACATACTTCTTAAGTAATAAGAAGTATCTTAATTATAGTTAAGGTTATCTAGGGTTTATTATTGGATTCACTAAAATAGGAATGGTGGTTTCCTAAATAGGATGCTTAATAATTATCTCATACTAGCAGGGTTTAGTGGAACAGGGTATGTAGTGCAAAATAATAGGTATGGTTACTATTAGGGTTCATCACCATGGTGTGATGCTAAGCATGGATAATTAAGGATGATTGTTTTGGTAATAGTATCTAGGGTTTACACTTGGTTAACCCTACTTGATTAGTTAGGTCTGATGAGGATGAACACATAGGATACCCATATATTAGTGATAGGTCTTTTACATTTTATGTGGCCAAGACAAGTATTTATTTGTTACTATGGTGCTATGATTTGAAAGAAGGTACCATGATCACATGTTCTAACCTAGGGTTTAGGTTAGAAGCAATTTAAGTTTCATATTGGTTATTGAAGCGAGGGTTCCTAATTGAATTAGGGTTTTGGGATTACACATAGAATAATAGGGTTGTAATATCATTCACTATAGATTTAGGGTTTGCTATTTACTATATAGTCTTATGGTTAATAACTTTAATTTAAAGTTGAAGTTATTAGTAACTTGTAAATAAAATAATATTGAATTTAGCATTTTATTCTTTTTAAACAATTAATATTAGGGTAATTATTAATGAGGGTTTAGTTCTCTCTAATAATGATTTACCAAATTAACAAATAAAGAAAATAAAGAAAATTAGTTTTAATGTTTTCTTTATTTATTTACTGTTTTTTATTTAATTTGGAAAGTTTTCCTAATTATTGAGTTTTAATTGAATTTAGAATTAATAAATAAGGCTTAAATAACAAATATTAAATAATTGAATTTTTATTAAAAATAAAATTTTCATTTTATATTTTTATTGGATAGAGTTTAGTTTTCTAAGAATTTTGATATATTATTTTCATTTTTTTTTGAGTTAATATGATTTTTCTATAATTTGGCAAAGTTTCTGCAATTGTTGGATTTGAAATAAAACAACAGAAATACTAAGCGTACCCGGTACAGAGCTAACCCTGGTGACTGACTAGTGGGACCACAGCCACGTTGGATGCCACATGGGCTGACCAAGTCAAAATTGAAACGTGGCACTGAGCTCCTCTCCGGCGAGGCAGTAGAGGATGGCGCCGACGGTGGAGGGTTCTGATGGCGTGTAACTCACACGTTCGTTGGGAACCCCAAGAGGAAGGTATGATGCGCACAGCAGCAAGTTTTCCCTCAGAAAGAAACCAAGGTTTATCGAACCAGGAGGAGCCAAGAAGCACGTTGAAGGTTGATGGCGGCGGGATGTAGTGCGGCGCAACACCAGGGATTCCGGCGCCAACGTGGAACCTGCACAACACAACCAAAGTACTTTGCCCCAACGAAACAGTGAGGTTGTCAATCTCACCGCTTGTCAGAACAAAGGATTAACCGAATTGTGTGGAAGCTGATCGTTTGCAGAAAACAGGTAGAACATGTATTGTAGTAGATTGTATTTCAGTAAAGAGAATTGGACCGGGGTCCACAGTTCACTAGAGGTGTCTCTCCCATAAGACAAACAGCATGTTGGGTGAACAAATTACAGTTGGGCAATTGACAAATAAAGAGAGCATGACCATGCACATACATATCATGATGAGTATAGTGAGATTTAATTGGGCATTACGACAAAGTACATAGACCGCCATCCAACTGCATCTATGCCTAAAAAGTCCACCTTCAAAGTTATCATCCGAACCCTCCAAAGATTAAGTTGCAAAGCAACAGACAATTGCATTAAGTATGGTGCGTAATGTAATCAACAACTACATCCTTAGACATAGCATCAATGTTTTATACCTAGTGGCAACAGCACAACACAACCTTAGAACTTTCTCACATCGTCCTGTGTCAATGCAGCATGAACCCACTATCGAGCATAAATACTCCCTCTTGGAGTTACAAGCATCTACTTGGCCAGAGCATCTACTAGTAACGGAGAGCATGCAAGATCATAAACAACACATAGATATAACTTTGATAATCAACATAACAAGTATTCTCTATTCATCGGATCCCAACAAACGCAACATATAGAATTACAGATAGATGATCTTGATCATGTTAGGCAGCTCACAAGATCCGACAATGATAGCACAATGGGGAGAAGACAACCATCTAGCTACTGCTATGGACCCATAGTCCAGGGGTAGACTACTCACACATCACTCCTGAGGCGACCATGGCGGCGTAGAGTCCTCCGGAGATGATTCCCCTCTCCGGCAGGGTGCCGGAGGCGATCTCCCGGATCCCCCGAGATGGGATCGGCGGCGGCGGCGTCTCTCGGAAGGTTTTCCGTATCGTGGCTCTCTGCATCGGGGGTTTCTGGCCACGGAGGCTTTAAGTAGGCGGAAGGGGCAAGTCGTGAGGGGGCACGGGGGCCCCACACCATAGGCCGTCGCGGCCAGGGGGCCGCGCCGCCCTAGGGTTTGGGCACCCTGTGGCCCCACTTCGTTTCGTCTTCGGACTTCTGGAAGCTTCGTGGCAAAATAGGCCCCTGGGCGTTGATTTCGTCCAATTCCGAGAATATTTCCTTACTAGGATTTCTGAACCCAAAAATGTTAGAAAACAAAGAATCGGCACTTCGGCATCTTGTTAATAGGTTTGTTCCGTAAAATGCACGAATATGACATAAAGTGTGCATAAAACATGTAGATAACATCAATAATGTGGCATGGAACATAAGAAATTATCGATACGTTGGAGACGTATCAGCATCCCCAAGCTTAGTTCTCGCTCGTCCCGAGCAGTAAAACGATAACACGAGATAATTTCGGAGTGACATGCCATCATAATCTTGATCATACTATTTGTAAAGCATATGTAGTGAATGCAGCGATCAAAACAATGTATATGACATGAGTAAACAAGTGAATCATAAAGCAAAGACTTTTCATGAATAGCACTTCAAGACAAGCATCAATTAAGTCTTGCATAAGAGTTAACTCATAAAGCAATAATTCAAAGTAAAGGCATTGAAGCAACACAAAAGAAGATTAAGTTTCAGCGGTTGCTTTCAACTTGTAACATGTATATCTCATGGATATTGTCAACATAGAGTAATATAACAAGTGCAATAAGCAAGTATGTAGGAATCAATGCACAGTTCACACAAGTGTTTGCTTCTTGAGGTGGAGAGAAATAGGTGAACTGACTCAACATTGAAAGTAAAAGAATGGTCCTCCATAGAGGAAAAGCATCGATTGCTATATTTGTGCTAGAGCTTTTATTTTGAAAACATGAAACAATTTTGTCAACGGTAGTAATAAAGCATATGTATCATGTAAATTATATCTTACAAGTTGCAAGCCTCATGCATAGTGTACTAATAGTGCCCGCACCTTGTCCTAATTAGCTTGGACTACCGGATCATCACAATGCACATGTTTTGACCAAGTGTCACAAAGGTGTACCTCTATGCCGCCTGTACAAAGGTCTAAGGAGAAAGCTCGCATTTGGATTTCTCGCTATTGATTATTCTCAACTTAGACATCCATACCGGGACAACATAGACAACAGATAATGGACTCCTCTTTTATGCATAAGCATGTAACAACAATTAATAATTTTCTCATTTGAGATTGAGGATATTTGTCCAAAACTGAAACTTCCACCATGGATCATGGCTTTAGTTAGCGGCCCAATGTTCTTCTCTAACAATATGCATGCTTAACCATAAGGTGGTAGATCTCTCTTACTGCAGACAAGACGGACATGCATAGCACCGCACATGAAATTCTACAATGAATAGTTGATGGCGTCCCCAGCGAACATGGTTATCGCACAACAAGCAACTTAATAAGAGATAAAGTGCATAATTACATATTCAATACCACAATAGTTTTTAAGCTATTTGTCCCATGAGCTATATATTGCAAAGGTGAATGATGGAATTTTAAAGGTAGCACTCAAGCAATTTACTTTGGAATGGCGGAAAATACCATGTAGTAGGTAGGTATGGTGGACACAAATGGCATAGTGGTTGGCTCAAGTATTTTGGATGCATGAGAAGTATTCCCTCTCGATACAAGGTTTAGGCTAGCAAGGCTTATTTGAAACAAACACAAGGATGAACCGGTGCAGCAAAACTCACATAAAAGACATATTGAAAACATTATAAGACTCTACACCGTCTTCCTTGTTGTTCAAACTCAATACTAGAAATTATCTAGACCTTAGAGAAACCAAATATGCAAACCAAATTTTAGCATGCTCTATGTATTTCTTCATTAATGGGTGCAAAGTATATGATGCAAGAGCTTAATCATGAGCACAACAATTGCCAAGTATCACATTACCCAAGACATTAATAGCAATTACTACATGTATCATTTTCCAATTCCAACCATATAACAATTTAACGAAGAAGAAACTTCGCCATGAATACTATGAGTAGAAACCAAGGACATACTTGTCCATATGCAACAGCGGAGCATGTCTCTCTCCCATAAAGTGAATGCTAGGATCCATTTTATTCAAACAAAACAAAAACAAAAACAAACCGACGCTCCAAGCAAAGCACATAAGATGTGATGGAATAAAAATATAGTTTCAGGGGAGGAACCTGATAATTTTGTCGATGAAGAAGGGGATGCCTTGGGCATCCCCAAGCTTAGACGCTTGAGTCTTCTTAGAATATGCAGGGGTGAACCACCGGGGCATCCCCAAGCTTAGAGCTTTCACTCTCCTTGATCATGTTGCATCATACTCCTCTCTTGATCCTTGAAAACTTCCTCCACACCAAACTCGAAACAACTTATTAGAGGGTTAGTGCACAATAAAAATTAACATATTCAGAGGTGACACAATCATTATTAACACTTCTGGACATTGCATAATGCTACTGGACATTAATGGATCAAAGAAATTCATCCAACCTAGCAAAAGAGGCAATGCGAAATAAAAGGCAGAATCTGTCAAAACAGAACAGTTCGTATTGACGAATTTTAAAATGGCACCAGACTTGCTCAAATGAAAATGCTCAAATTGAATGAAAGTTGCGTACATATCTGAGGATCATGCACGTAAATTGGCTTAATTTTCTGAGCTACCTACAGGGAGGTAGACCCAGATTCGTGACAGCAAAGAAATCTGGAACTGTGCAGTAATCCAAATCTAGTACTTACTTTTCTATCAACGGCTTTACTTGGCACAACAAAACACAAAACTAAGATAAGGAGAGGTTGCTACAGTAGTAAACAACTTCCAAGACACAAAATAAAAACAAAGTACTGTAGGTAAAAACATGGGTTGTCTCCCATAAGCGCTTTTCTTTAACGCCTTTCAGCTAGGCGCAGAAAGTGTGTATCAAGTATTATCAAGAGACGAAGTGTTCTCAGCGGGGTGTGAATTGTTCTCAACTATGCATATTATCTTTTCTATGTGAGTTTCAGAGGTTCCCTTTTCATTAGTCTTGGGCTTGCTACTCTCATCAAACAAATCTTCAGGAACAATCCAATCAAAATTCTTTTCTAGTGCCTCACACATTCCCAAGAGCTTGCAAGGTATTGATGTTTTAATATCCCCCTCATAATTAACTTTATTAGTGTACTTTTGTCTATCCTTTTCCATCTTCTCAAGGGTACTGGCAAAGTTGGTATAAGAACCTAGCATATTGTATTTAGTGAAAACTTTTCTAGCTTCTCTCGCTATTCCCCCAAATTCTTTAAGAAGGGTTTCTAATACAAAATCTTTCTTTTCTCCTTCTTCCATATCACTGAGTGTGAGAAACATGTGTTGGATTATAGGATTAAGATTAACAAATCTAGCTTCTAATGCGTGTACTAAAGAAGCAACAGCAATTTCATAAGTGGGGGCAAGTTCTACCAAGTGTCTATCTTCAAAATCTTCGACCGTACTAATATGAGTGAAAAAATCTTCTATATTGTCTTTCCCAAGGATAGACCCTCGACCTACCGGTACATCTTTAAGAACAAACTTAGGAGGAAACATGATGAAATAAGTAAAGTAAATGCAAGTAACTAATTTTTTTGTGTTTTTGATATAGCAAACAAGATAGCAAATAAAGTAAAACTAGCAACTAATTTTTTTGTATTTTGATTTAGTGCAGCAAACAAAGTAGTAAATAAAACTAAGCAAGACAAAAACAAAGTAAAGAGATTGAGAAGTGGAGACTCCCCTTGCAGCGTGTCTTGATCTCCCCGGCAACGGCGCCAGAAATCTAGCTTGATGGCGTGTAACTCACACGTTCGTTGGGAACCCCAAGAGGAAGGTATGATGTGCACAGCAGCAAGTTTTCCCTCAGAAAGAAACCAAGGTTTATCGAACCAGGAGGAGCCAAGAAGCACGTTGAAGGTTGATGGCGGCGGGATGTAGTGCGGCGCAACACCAGGGATTCCGGCGCCAACGTGGAACCTGCACAACACAACCAAAGTACTTTGCCCCAACGAAATGTGCTGAGGTTGTCAATCTCACCGGCTTGTCTGTAACAAAGGATTAACCGTATTGTGTGGAAGATGATTGTTTGCGAAAAATGAGAACAGTATTGCAAGAGATTGTATTTCAAGAAAGAGAATTGGACCGGGGTCCACAGCTCACTAGAGGTGTCTCTCCCATAAGACAAACAAAGATGTTGGGTGAACAAATTACGCTTGGGCAATTGACAAATAAAGAGAGCATGACTATGCACATACATATCATGATGAGTATAGTGAGATTTAATTGGGCATTACGACAAAGTACATAGACCGCCATCCAACTGCATCTATGCCTAAAAAGTCCACCTTCTGGTTATCATCCGAACCCCCTCCAGTATTAAGTTGCAAAGCAAATGTACAATTGCATTAAGTCTGGTGCGTAATGTAATCCACAACTACATCCTTAGACATAGCATCAATGTTTTATCCCTAGTGGCAACAGAACAACACAACCTTAGAACTTTCTCACATCCTTTGTCCCAGTGTCAATGCAGGCATGAACCCACTATCGAGCATAAATACTCCCTCTTGGAGTTACAAGCATCTACTTGGCCAGAGCATCTACTAGTAACGGAGAGCATGCAAGATCATAAACAACACATAGACATAACTTTGATAATCAACATAACAAGTATTCTCTATTCATCGGATCCCAACAAACGCAACATATAGAATTACAGATAGATGATCTTGATCATGTTAGGCAGCTCACAAGATCCGACAATGATAGCACAATGGGGAGAAGACAACCATCTAGCTACTGCTATGGACCCATAGTCCAGGGGTAGACTACTCACACATCACTCCGGAGGCGACCATGGCGGCGTAGAGTCCTCCGGGAGATGATTCCCCTCTCCGGCAGGGTGCCGGAGGCGATCTCCTGGATCCCCCGAGATGGGATCGGCGGCGGCGGCGTCTCTGGAAGGTTTTCCGTATCGTGGCTCTCGGTACTGGGGGTTTCGTCACGGAGGCTTTAAGTAGGCGGAAGGGCAAGTCAGGAGGGGGCACGGGGGCCCCACACCATAGGCCGGCGCGGCCAGGGGGGGGCCGTGCCGCCCTAGGGTTTGGGCACCCTGTGGCCCCACTTCGTTTCGTCTTCGGACTTCTGGAAGCTTCGTGGCAAAATAGGCCCCTGGGCGTTGATTTTGTCCAATTCCGAGAATATTTCCTTACTAGGATTTCTGAAACCAAAAACAGCAGAAAAAGAATCGGCACTTCGGCATCTTGTTAATAGGTTAGTTCCAGAAAATGCACGAATATGACATAAAGTGTGCATAAAACATGTAGATAACATCAATAATGTGGCATGGAACATAAGAAATTATCGATACGTTGGAGACGTATCAGGTTCCCGCGGACTTGTGTATAGACTAGTTCGAACCAACGCGACTCGACGAACCTAGAGGTGGTGTTGATGCGACCAAATGGTCGTCGGAGCCTTGCCGGCGGCAAGCCCGAGCGGCGGCACATAAGGAGCAACGACGAAGCGACGCTACAGGGCGCTATTGAGCCGACCAGGGACACTACGAGATGCAGGAGCTCACCAGGAGCACCGAGGGCTTGACGGCGGGGCTTGAGATGGTCCGAATCGTCGGCGACGACAGTGGCCGGTGTCGGAGAAGATGAGTCCGGTGTGGATGCTCCTGAGCTCTCCAACTCAATTCCTTTTGCAGGCTGGGCAAGTCGAGGATGGCGGTTCCCATGGAGTCCACGGCGAGGCCTGGGGATGCTCCAGACGGCGGCGAGACGAGTTGGCCGGCGCAGCTAGGGTTTCGGAATTTGGGATAATGAAGAAGAGAGAGGGAAATTGAGCTTCCACGCGTTTTTTATACCACCACCGGCGTGCGCTGGAGGTCAACAGAGCCGGCGGCGACCGCGGGACGTGGAGGTGGTCGACGCCGTGGCGTCCTCTCGTGGCGCAGAGACGAAGGAGACGAAGCTCTCCTCGTCCACTTCGTATTTATCCGAAGGGGTATCGTGGGCTGTGTTGGGCCGCGGTTTGGGCCGTGGTGCTGGGCTCCTCTGCAGTTGCCGGGGCTGTGGTAGCCCAATAGGTATGCCTCTCTTTTTCTTATTTTCTTTACTGTTTTCTGTTTTTCTGTTTTGTATTTGCTATATTTGAATTCTGTTTTTTTTAATTCGAATCTGTTTTGCAGGATTTTAAATGTATGGATCCTTTTGGGAGTTTATAAAGATAATAACATAACTTCCTATAAGATCTTAAAAATATTTTATATGTATAATGACACCTTTGTTTAATAAATGTTATTAGGGATTGGAAATGAGCATCTATATAGTTATAATTTTCAATATCAATTTAGGGTGGTCCAAACTATTTTCAAATAGGCCCTTTTAAGTACCAATTGATAGTTAGGTTTAATTATAGCCCTATTTCAAGGTTAGCACTATTATTGTATTTTTAATGACACCCAAAAGATACTAGAGTAGATATTACTCTATTCAAGGTTAGGCTTTGTGTACAGATATGAGTGGTTGATCACCACACATGGATTTAATTGGGAGTTTAAGCACTAGATATTTCTTGGGTTTGATTAGTGAAGCATAGATTTAGCTAATGAGCAATTCTAGGGTTCACATCACATTCTCCTAATGGCATTTGGTTTGAATTCTCAATTAGGGCTTGGTTTTATCTTATACCCATAGATTTCTATTATATTCATAATCTATTGTTCAAGTAGCTAAAGTAGCTATATTTCTTTTTATAGTTAACTTTGGTTATAATGATGAATGGTTTCTCACCATATAAATTATAGGCTTTAATTCTAAGCTCTTCTTATGTGCTTATATCCTCTACTTCAAGTTCTTAGGTTTATGATCACTACACAATTTATAATGATCAAGATTTGACTTCCCAAGGTATCTCTCATTAAATGAGGTTCTCACTTCCATGATCAAGCACTGCCTTGATCAACTAGGGTATAGCACTTTTTATTTTAATTTTTAGGATGGGCTTACTATGGTTGCCTCAAAAGTTTATATCCCAGGAGACTGCCTGAGATATACACTTAGAGTTCTTCTCAATGAATGATGATGTAATCATCTGGGTATATGGCTAGTTCTCTCCCTCAAGACCAAGTGTTGCCTCAACTAGTCTTGAGTGTATCACCATAAGTTGAGCTATCTTTCATAGGCATAGTTATTCTAAGGTTTATGGTTTACTCCTAATATTTATTTAGGTAGTTAAGCTAAAGATTCAATGGTCTAACTTAGTTGGATTAGCCCTATCCTTATTTCACTAATTCCTGGATATTGTCTTATTCCATTTGGTATTTGGTTATCTCACCACTCCAAGATTAAAGGGTTGACCTTCTATTATTTTAGTTCAAAGGTTGTCCTTAATCCCTTAATAGGTAAGGCTGGAATTGGTATGAATGGTCTCTCTCATTTGGGAAGGACTTTAATACTAACTTAAGGTTAGGCTCCATAGGGATTGAGGTGATCATCAATATCTATGTTTAACATCATTGGATTCTCTCACTAGGGATGATCTGGAATAATATCCTAGGATTTCTTTTTAAAGGTGATGGTTTGAACACATGGATGTATATCCAAGGTTCAGTTCAAGGTTTATCATTGATCCTCTAATAGGTAACATAGAACTCTCACTTCTCTAGGTTTGATGTATATGAATATGTAGTAGAGAGGAATATATATTTCTATAGTTTATCTCCTTGTCTTGTTTCCAAGAATCAATTGAAATGATTACCATGAGGTTCATGGTAGGATCAAGGATTAGTTAAGGGCATGGAAAAGCTAAGTCAAGAATAGTTTCTCCATTGTATTGTTACTTGATTTCCAAATAGATGTATGTTCATATGTTATAGCAAGGAATATCATGTTATAATCTTTTATAAGATCAAGTATTTGATCAATGAGTAAAGTGTTGTTGTGTTGATTATTAGTTCCATTTGATCTAACCCCTTAGATCAAATCATCTCTACCCAAAACAAGGTTTTAACAAAGTCACATTGAGGTTTATAGCGCTTGACTTGATGAGCTACTTCAATTCCACCAAGGTCAAGTGAAACTTCGATATCGGTGGACTGTTTTACTTTAAAGCGTGAAAATTCCCCAGATTTTCTATGCATGAATGCAATGCACACATCTGTTTCCTCTATTTTTGTAACCCCATTACCTGGGATATTACAGATCGCCTCCGGCACCCTGCCGGAGAGGGGAATCATCACCGGAGGGCTCTACATCACCATGCCCGCCTCCGGACTGATGCGTGAGTAGTTCATCCTTGGACTATGGGTCCATAGCAGTAGCTAGATGGTTGTCTTCTCCTCTTGTGCTATCATGTTTAGATCTTGTGAGCTGCATATCATGATCAAGATCATCTATTTGTAATGCTACATGTTGTGTTTGTTGGGATCCGATGAATATGGAATACTATGTCAAGTTGATTATTGATCTATCATATATGTGTTGTTTATGATCTTGCATGCTCTCCGTTGCTAGTAGAGGCTCTGGCCAAGTTGATACTTGTAACTCCAAGAGGGGGTATTTATGCTCGATAGTGGGTTCATGCCTCCATTGAATCTGGGACAGTGACAGAAAGTTCTAAGGTTATGGATGTGCTGTTCCCACTAGGGATAAAACATCAATGCTGTGTCTAAGGATATTTGTATTCTTTACATTACGCACGGTACTTAATGCAATTGTCTGTTGTTTGCAACTTAATACTGGAAGGGGTGCGGATGCTAATCCGAAGGTGGACTTTTTAGGCATAGATGCATGCTGGATAGCGGTCTATGTTCTTTGTCGTAATTTCCTAAGTAAATCTCATAGTAGTCATCATGATATGTATGTGCATTGTTATGCCCTCTCTATTTGTCAATTGTCCAACTGTAATTTGTTCACCCAACATGCTATTTATCTTATTGGAGAGACACCACTAGTGAACTGTAATGTCCCAGGTTTAGAGACGATCGAAGGGTAGATTTTAGAAAGGGATGTGCACTGCATCGTAAATTCTGGGGAAATTTCGCGCTTTTAAAAACAAAACTGCATCGAAGGGGGACAAGTTTCTCTCTCGACACCTTACAGGGTTAGGGTTTCGAGAGTGCGACAAACTTGCTTCTCACTTAACTAACTTAGGGTTTTGAGAAGAGAGGAGAATTAGTGCAATACAACTTAAGTTGCATGATTGAATTCAAACACAAGTTGCATTTGAATTTCAAATTCAAACATCATATGAATATCTCATAATTCAAATTTGAGGAAATTCATTAAACAAATTATAAATAATAAAGAATATAAATAGTACAACTTTTATACAAAGCTCATTAAGGAAAATTGGAGCTTTATTGATAATCACACATGATACATTGTCATTACAATATCCAGAATTGAAATAAGAAATGTTACAACACATTACATGAATTGAATAAAAGGAAAAAGAAAAAGAAAGATTACAACTTAATGAAAATTTCCTAAACTACAAGTTGATCTTCATGAATTCCTTGATCAAGATGATCTTGAGTTTCATCTTGATCATCTCCAAGTCCCTGCATACACACAAAGAAGAGAAACAAGTTATGCCAAGTGGCAAAGCCACTTGGCAGATTAGAAAAGAAGTGAATATGGTGGATAATACCACAGCTCTGCCGAGCTGATCCTCTCACCCGCCCAAGTCCCAAGCACCAGGTACACACACACAAGCTGCTCATACAGCTGTGTGCATGCCCAACAACAAGCCATTGTGTGTGCATGCATCACAGCACACACACACAACAGAGAGAGTCACCAACTGGTGCCAGGCACTGCTGTCGACCAGAGAAGCAAGGGGGCAGGCAGATAAAAGCTTTCCACATTAAACCCTAACCATTCCATCGACACAAGCTCCTGGGTAAGTTCACCAAGAACACAAGAACAACAAGAACAGGAAGAACAGTCACTGCTGTTCAACCTACTCAAACAGCCACATAATTTAATCAAGCACCACAAGCTTGCAAGGAGGAGCAGGGCAAGCAAACCAAGCATCACAGAAGCAATCCTCTACACCAACAAATAATTCTAGGAGCTGGAGTGAGGTATAAACAAGAGATCATGGGCAAACATCTGTTTTGCTCATAATTAAGCATGTGCATATGTCACAGAAGCAAAGAGGGTAGAATAACCTATTTGTATCATCACTTGGCTACTAGCCATTTGGTGCAAGAAAATTTGGGAGAGGCCAATAGTAAATCATCCAAGGGAACACTAGTTATGTCAAATCAGTGGCACAACTAAGGAAATCCAGCAAAGGATGGATTCACAGCTAGCCTAGCCCAACTCACCTAGCACCTATAGCTAGTAATACCATCAGACAGATAGGCAACCTGTGCCTATTTTTGTTTGTCAACAGTAAAGCTCACTGGAAATCCAACAAGGAATTGCCAGAGATGCATCCACAAAGCCACAGCAAGCCAACAGGAGTGGGAGCTTCCTGAACAGCAAAGAATTGTTGTTGAGGCCACCTCAACCACTAAAACAGCCAAACCACCAAGCCCAGCACTTACATCATCACCCAGAGAGCTAGGGTTCCCAACAAATGGTTGGCATCTTTCTAGCTCAAGCAAATCAATGAAAAGAATCATCACTGAATTATAGTTCATCTCATTTATCCAGTAAACAAGCACAAGCTACACAGATAAATGAATCAAATAAGTCACCAGTGACTAGGACACTTGCAAATGATCCCAAGGATCACTGCAAGCATCAGCAGATGCTTGATCAAGCAAAACCTGCACCAGCACAAGGCATGGTGATACACAGTCACCAAGATAAGCATCAGATAGGCACAGGCAGGGAGTAAGCAACCAATCAACAAGCA
This sequence comes from Lolium perenne, assembly GCF_019359855.2. Classification (NCBI taxonomy): domain Eukaryota; kingdom Viridiplantae; phylum Streptophyta; class Magnoliopsida; order Poales; family Poaceae; genus Lolium; species Lolium perenne. The sequence goes on from NC_067244.2 coordinate 208,134,229, forward strand.
TCTGATGATCATTTGATCACCAGAGCTTGCTAAAGCAAGCTAAAGCCTGCTAGAATCAATTCTAGCATCATCACAATGCCCAGACAATTAACTTAACCATATAATTGAACAGTTACATCACAGATAAGTGAATAAAGCATTATAATTGTATCCAGAAACACTCCATCAAGGGATGGAGCTGTTAATGCAATAGTTAGGCTCAATTGAGCATGTTCATGAATTAGAGCACAGAAAATAGCACATCAGGAGCACTGGCACTTGCCAAAGGCAAGGATCATCACAGCATGATCAAGCCAGGGGCAAGCAATTGCATATACAGGAGAAGCATGGTATACAGAGCAACAGCAGGAGCCACTAAATTACACAAAGCACCACAGCATGCTCATGAGCAAGAGCTCATGAGTTGCAACAACAAGTAATGGAGAAAGAACAGCACAACACAGCAGCCTAGAACCATAACAGATGCACAGCAGCACAGCAACACATCACAGCAGCATACGCGCAAGCTGGCAAGGCGCAGCAGCAGCATCACGGCAGGGCCAGCATCTCCACGAGGAGAAGCAGGCCAGTGGCCAGAGCTAGGCAAAAAGGGAAGGAGAAGCAGTAGAACAAGTAGCAGAGAAGGACAGAGGAGGTGAGAACTTACTGGTGAAGCGGAGAGGAGCTCGACCATGGCGGCACGGTGGCACACGTCGGGCGAACGGCGACGCTAGGCCAAGCCGAGCCAGGCACCACCTCGCCGCAACGCCAGCACCACCACGGCAAGGCACACGGCCGCGCCACGGCGCCAGGAGCGTCGGCGGCGACGAAATCGCCGCGGCACACCACGGTAGGCGAGTAGAGGCGATGGGGACGAGTCGAGGAGGCGGCAAAACACAGATAGGCGCAGTGGATCTGAAGCGCCGTCGAACGGCGGTTCAGATGCGCCGTATCTCGCCAAAGGCGACGGCCGAAGTTGGCCGGAGTAAATCGGCGAAGGCGGCGACGCGGGAGTCACGAGAGCGAGGAGGTTACGGTTCGCGAGGAAGAGAAGGGAAGGGGACGGGTGCGTCCGACCGAGCCCAACGTGCGGCTCGGGTTAGGGTTAACCCACTGGGCCACCCTGACAGGTGGGCCCAGGGGCATTTTGGGTTTTTCACAATTCCAAATAAAGCAGAAACTTTGAAAATGCATAGAAAATTATAAATAGCTCTAAAAAAATAATTAAAAATATGAAAATTACTCAGCATAAAATTCTCTATCATAATAAAATATGAAATGGAATTTCTGAAGACAAACAAGATTAAGTCCAAATTTGATGATTTAAATAATCATTTAAATCACACCTTATATTTTCAATAATGAAAATAAGTCCATAAATTCTTTTGGACTTTAAAAACACCTTGACAACATTTCAAGGTAGTATTTTACCCTAAACAGGATATCCCTAAATCATTCTTAGTATTAACCTCTCACATGAAATGATAAAAACACCGGAAGGGGGGAAACAACCCTAAAAGCCGAATCATGCATAATTGCTTCTTTAACCATTGCCCTTATCGGACAATGATGCTATTTTTCAGCAACAGAGGACAAGGTTCAGTCCACACCATCCAACTGCAACACTTTGCAGTGTTCAGGCAAGTTCATCACTTGCTCATGTCATTTGAGTATTTTACCAAATTACTTGCAAAGTACTATGTTTATCACTATTGCATAAAAAGCAAAACCACTATTTTCATAACTATGAATATGACTAAGTGGTGGGCAATGGAACCATGGATTGTGTTGATATGGTGGAGGTTCCATTGCAAGGGTTTATATCCATCTAGGATTAAACAACAAATGTCGTCCAGTGATTCTTGTGCCGTAATACCCGTGTTAACCATAAGATCTGGAGTGGGACGGAATAGTCAATCGTATTTCCACCTCTTGTACATCAACGGATGCGCTTGCCGTAGACACCTGTATCCTGAGGGACAAGCGGTGGGCTGGGGAAGCCTAAAGTCCCCACGGTAATGCGGTCTATGATGGATTGTAAGGTGTCCGGAACGGTCTATCTATGGTTGATAGGGCAGGGCATACAAATTGTTCGGAACGGTCTACCTTATCGGTATAGGGGAGAACAAATGCCTGGGTTGGTCTTACCATAGATATAGGGGAAGACAATCTTACAAAAGGGTGGGTGTGCGAGGTAGCAGAGGAATATGATTGGCTATGACCTTATACCGGGCCTCACACCGAAGGAAGTGTGGACGGGAAAGCTGCCCGGTTGGCACCAAGGTTAAGATCTCTTATGGGTAAAGCAACACGCCTCTGCAGAGTGTAATGAATCGTGACCTATCACTCCCTGTTCCTGGATTTGGAACTGCGAACGCTACCGGAAAGGAGCTCCATGAAGTTCTAGTAAACCGGTGAAGGCTGACGGACATAGTTCTTTGAAATAAAAGCAACCTCTTGAAGAAATGTTTATCAAAACCTGCATTGGTATTAGACTTTCTGGTCTAATATCGTAGCTAGTGCATTAAACACCTCTTTTCTATAATGAACTTGTTGAGTACGCTCGTACTCATACCACTCTTAAATCCCCTGCTTAGATTGTCTGAACCATCTGGAGGAGGACAACGACAACCCTGAAGGAGCCAAAATCATCGGCTATGAAGAACCAGACCTCTCTGGAGGTGTTGAAGGTGTAGACTACCTCATAGTCTACGGAACCGGGGAGGGTTCCCGAGGGGAGCAAGCTTAGACCGACCAAGTAGTAGTAGTATTCGAGCAGTACGAACTCTAAGTACTTAACTGCTCGAGGGAATAAATGTATCGCCTAGTAAGACTTTTATATTGTAAGTTAAGATGGGTTCGCCTCGAACCCAGGAGTATCCCTCTTAGGACCCAGGAGGAGCTCTGAGATGATATGTACATGTTGCTTGTAATAATAAATGAATGAGTTATGGACCTGCTATGTTCTGTTGTACTACTCTGAGGGATGTAATATTTGCGGATTGGTACTTCGTGAATGTTATATCAACGACTGGCATACTACAACATGCAGTGGTATGCAGGGTCACCACAGTTGGTATCAGAGTAAAAGCTTTGACCTTAGGTTGGAACCTAGTAAATGGGACAAAACGTTAGGAGTCAAATAGGATTAGTAAAGAATTCTCTAAAAATATGGTGTATATTCACTTGAGAATAAAACAATCATATCTTTTAGTGCGATAATTCTTTACTATCTCTATTATGATGCATTCTTACTAATATAATATTCTTTCTATTCTACAGCCAACTATGGCAAGTTCACGTTCGGGACGTAACGTGAAAGTGATGGAGTCAACATTGAGTGACTATGAAGGAGGACTCGCGGACATTCTTCGTGCCATGTTACTTGAATTTGGGTGCGATCCCCAGATCCAAGTAATGAAATACATGTACTACGACGGTACAGTATTGGCGAAGTGTAGGGTAGGACTAAGACTTCCAGAATCCCTAGGAATGAGTATAGTGATGCCAGCAGGTGAGGCTAGAACTATCCAAACAGCCTACCACATAGCCATTATGAGAGCCATCACTGATATTCGGGGACATAAGACGAAAGAGCTTATGGGTTCCGAATTCGCACACATTCCTCATATGGAAGAGGAAGATGATCCTATGCCTAACCACTTCAAGCTTGCAAAACGCAAACCAGCAGAAGCCACCAAGTACATGGAAAATAGCCGCAACTTACTGTCATTGTTCTTTCAGTTGAACCGACATCTGTCGGGGGCAATTGATACAATGTTAGAAGAGTTCACTGAGCCCAAGGAGGAGGTGAAGGGGAAGGAACCAATGGAGAATGAGGTTCACACACCAGTTTATTCAGCTGGTGATTACATTAGTATTGACCATCCCGAACAACAAACCACACCAATTACACCTAGGTACTATCCTAGTAGTTCCCGTGGTGGATATGAGGGTGGAGAGGAATCCGGAAACCATCAGCGTTCCGAGACTCCTATAGAGAACTCAACATGTTGGCGTTGGGGGTCAGATACGGGAAACTCTGGTGATCCAGTCAGCGATAATTCGGAGATGAATGAGGACGCCACAACCCAATTCCAGAACAATCAGTATAATAGGGGAGACTATGAGGAATATCCTATACTGATTGAGTCAGATACTGATGGTGGAAATACCTATGGTGGAGTCACAGGGGAGTACACCCTATGGGTGGATTATGATGTTTTGAATAATCAGTTCATGAACACAGATTTCTCCCTGGGATCATCCTCTGATTCCGACTACCAGCCGACGGGAAGACCCTACGTTCCAGATTCTGTCAGGAGGACTACACGTTCGACCGGATGGAAGCCTGGGATGTACCGGGAGTGAAGTACGACTAGAGACCACCAAGGGAGGCGAGACTACAATACAGATGTACCACATGTATTGTAGTATGTAATATTTTGTAGAAATTTGTACATATACTTCAATAAGTGAGTTTGCATACTCACATCGTCACTGAGTATTGTAATAAAACCACTTAATTACGTATATACATGGTATATGTTTTGTATGATTTGGATTTGCTTCTTGATTTCCATTGCGTGACTAGTTCTGTGCACAAAGTTGAGCTCAGAAAACTTGCGCATGGAGTAATTATGAGTACCACTTTGTGTTGCAGAACTAGGGGGATATGTCGGGATTGACGGGTGAGGAGAGCGAAGCACAACGCATCGAGCGCGAGGTCAAGCAGAAGGAAGAGGCTGATGAAGCAGCCAGAAATCAGTTTCCACCACCACCACCCATGACGCAGCAGAACTTCCTCCAATACATGCAAATGTTGGAGGAAAGGCAACATATGACGATGGAGCAGCAAAACAAGTTCTTCCAGGAGCTGCTTCAGCAGAACAGGGTGGAGAGGCCTGACAATCAGGGAGTCACTCTGTCAGACTTCCAGAATACAAAGCCAATATCCTTCGCATACGCGCCCGAACCTATGGACGCGGAGGATTGGTTGATGGACACGGAGCGAAAGCTCAATACTGTTGGATGCAACGACCTGGAGAAGGTCAGGTATGCAACACACTTGTTGTGTGGACCCGCCGCATCATGGTGGGATAACATAGTAGCCGTTTATCTGGCTGAGAAAGTATTCACCTGGGAGGAGTTCAAGAGGAAATTCAGGGAATCCAATGTCCCTGAAAGCATAGTAGAACTGAAGCGTCGAGAATTTGAAAGTCTCGAGCATAAAGATAAGGCCATCCCGACTTATGTCAGGGAGTTTTCCAAGTTGTCTCGGTATGCCGTTGAGGAGGTCAACACCGAGGACAAAGAGAAGAAGAGGTTCTTGCGGGGATTAAGTCCCCAGTTCAAGGTACAGCTCAGAATGATGAGAGCGACTGAGTTCCAGGAGTTGGTGGATGCAGCCATCACTCTTGAAGATGATTTCAAGCAGCTGCAAGATAAAAAGAGAAAGAAGGCCAAATTTGAGTCTAAGAGGTTTGTCATCAACAAGCCCAATACCAGCTTGAGTTTCAAGCCGAGGTACAATAACAACAACAACAACAGGAGGAACCAAGGATTCCAGCCGGCAAACCAGGTTGTTTGTCATAGCTGTGGAATTAGAGGGCATCTCTCGAAAGATTGCAAGAAGCCCAAGATAATATGCTTTGGGTGTCACCAGGAGGGGCACATGATGAAGGATTGCCCCAATAAAAAGAATGGAGGAGGTTAGTCAGGAGGAGGAGGAAACCGAGGCGGAAACAACGGAGGGAATTGGAAGAACAAGAAACCCTTCGGCAAGTTGAACTGCACCAGCTTGGAGGAGGTGGTGAACTCCGATCAGGCGGTGATAGGTACGCTTCAGATACTTACTCATCCTGGCAAAGTACTTTTTGATACTGGTGCAACTACATCATTCATTTCTCAGCAATTCATCATCAAACATGGGATTATTTGCACTAAGTTAGATACACCTATAACCATACTTTCCGCGGGGGGGAACGATAGTAGTAACCCATACCAAACAAGGACAAGTCATTATGATAAATAAATGCGCATTTGACGCAGACCTGTTCATTTTACCGATGAAGGACATTGATGTCATTCTTGGTATGAACTGGTTAGAGGCAAATGGAGCATTGATCGACTGTGTGAACAAGACATTGTCTTTGAAAAGCCCCGATGGAAGTAGAATGATCTACCAAGGAGATAAACATACACAGATTGAAGTAGAGCTACAGCTGAACAACATGAAGGAAGTAAATATGGAGGATATTCCTGTAGTGAATGAATTCTAGGATGTTTTTCCTAAGGAATTACCTGGAATGCCACCAGATAGGGAGATAGAGTTTACTATCGACCTAATTCCAGGAACAGCTCCAATTGCTAAAGCACCATACAAGATGGCGCCTAAGGAGTTGAAAGAACTTAAGGAGCAATTGGATGACTTAGAACAGAAAGGATTCATACAGGAGAGTATCTCAGCATGGGGATCACCGGTTATCTTCGTGGATAAAAGAGATGGAGGCAGAAGGATGTGTGGAGACTACAGGAATTTGAATAATGTTACTATCAAGAACAAGTACCCACTTCCTAGAATACAAGATCTATTTGATCAAGTTAGAGGCGCGGGAGTCTTTTCCAAGATTGATCTAAGATCCGGTTATCATCAGATAAAGATCAAGAAGGAAGACGTTCCGAAAACAGCCTTTGTCTCAAGGTATGGACAACATGAATATCTAGTAGTACCTTTTGGATTAACCAATGCCCCAGCAATCTTCATGAATCTTATGAATAAGATCTTCATGATATGCCTAGACAAGTTTGTCATCGTATTCATCGATGATATCTTGATATATTCCAAAGATAAAGCTGAACATGCTGAACATCTGAGGATAGTGTTGCAAACACTAAGAGAACATCAACTCTATGCCAAATTCAGCAAGTGTGAATTTTGGCTAGATCAAGTAGAATTTCTTGGTCATGTTATTAGCAAGGATGGAATAGCTAAGGTTGTTTGGCTGAGAACAAATGGCGATGTGGCGACTGCCTAAACCCTAGGCCTTGTCGCCGGTGATCGCTGGGGATCCTAGGCGATTGGATCCTTCTGATCCAATTATTGTGATCTCCCCCTTCTCCTCTCTAAGGTAATCGGACCCTTGTCTCTCTTCGGTCATGTCTTCTCCTGCTTGGATCTGGAATGTGTCCTATATGTCTGTCGATGACATGGACAATGGTGTTCGGAATTTGTTGGATGGTGAACTGCATGTTTGCCCTGCCAAGCGGTGGATTGCTCTAGTAGACGCAGAAGGATCTCCTATCATTGGCAAATTCATGCGCAAGGAGGATGATGTTTTAGAAGTTGGATCTGTGGTAGAGTTCTCGGTATTTCATGCGCTAGTGGATCATTGTATCCTTTCTCCTCCTGAGGCTGGATCTGGGGTGGGTGTTGAGCAGCAATTTCAAAATGCTAAAACCCTAGATCTGGCGAGTCTGATTAAGCTGTGGAAAATTACATATTCCACGTCTAAAGATATGGATCGAGGAAGAATGAAAGCCTATGATGGATCGTTATGTCTTTGCATGGACAATAATCTCAGATTATTTAATGCTAAGAGTGCTTTGATTGGATGCAAAAAGGTCTCTTCTTCTGATCTCTTTCATGCTGCTGCTAAACTAGAGTTCACAGGCTACGTGGTCCGTATGGGAAAACTAATTAAGTCTAATCCAGCTATTGATGATGTACACTTTGGCAAAGATATGTCTGTGGTGCAGCCTAGCGTTCCTTTGTTGGTGCCACACACTTCACCTGGTGACTCTTGTGTGCAAGATGCCTCCTCCTCAGCAAGTTCGGTGCATGCTGCTCTATTTATGAATTTGGATTTCTCGCATGGTATTAACTTTGCTAAGGATGTTAAGGAGAAATTCCGTAAAGAAGTGCACCCTTCTAATACCTCTGGTCATTTTACTATGGTGGTGGCCTTTGGTAGAGCTACATTTAAAATGGAGGAAGATTTGGTTGGTATTGCTTTGGAGGCTGTCACAGGAGGATATTGTGGGCAGCTTAAAGTGTCATTGTTGCAGGATAGAGTTTTCTCTTTCTCTGTTTCTAGTAAAGAGGTTGGTTTTCACATCTTAAAGCTCAGAAAATTTTCTTGTTCACAATTCAAGTGCTTTTTTTACCTCTGGGGTCGTGGAGGGCCCAACTGGAGATGGGAATTTCAAAGATGGCAGAAGGAGGTTGAGGAAGAATGGACTCTTGTTAGTCCATCTAAGAAGATTCTACAGCATGGTTTAGCTGCTCTGAAACAGCAAGTGCCAAAGCCTATTTTAAATCAAAGGAATAAAGTTAACAAGAAACTGGTGTTTGCTCGGAACTTAGGGTATGAGGCTTGCATTGGTTATCAAAATACAAAGATTTCTGTCCAAGAATCAGAGGTGGAGACTGAGACATTTGTCACCTCCTCTGAGCCTAAGATTGCTTTTGCGGCTGCCAAGGCTTTTCCTTTTGTACAACAGAAGTCGGATGGTGATACAAGTGTGCAGCAGAAGTCCAATGTTTTGGATAAAGAGGAGGTACAATCTGAATCTACAACGAGGGAGGAGGATTCTTTCTCTTCTATGATTGATGATATGGTATATAAGGTTTGGAATTGTGGTCGGTGTCTCAGTATGGGTCACCCTACGAAGGATTGTACCAATGATATACGTTGTCGGTCTTGTTTTAGCTATGGACATATAAAGAAACAATGTCTAGCTGCCAAATTGAGAGGCAAAGCTTGGGTGCCAAAGAAAACTCAGTTGGGTACGGCTAAGGGTACGTATACAGATAAGGACAAGGCTATCCCTGAGGTTGTCGGTTCGGCTTCTATTCCTTTTAATACTAGTCGGGATTCATTGCAACAGCTGTTTGGGCACATTAATTCGGTTCCTCCGCCTGTCTCGAATAGCTCGTCTTCCTCTCAGGCGATGGCGGTCTTCGAGCTTGATCCTACTCCATGGTTGCCATGGGGGCATGAGCTCATCGACGGCGGTCCAACACGCCTGCCGCGCACCTACTACTTCGCCTCGCAGGATCCGCCGCCTCGACACCTCGACCACTGCATTGCCTTGGTCGACCCGCCGCCGCCACCTGCGGTGCTTGGCCTCTGGAGAGAGCAAGTTCGTGATTTCCTCGTCGGTCCGCTCCAGCGCAATGTGGTACGCTCTCAGCCTAGTGTTTTTGGTGTGGGTCTCTATCAGATGACCAGTCCGAACTCGGTGAACGCGCTTGTACAGCATGGTCAGTACCAGATTCAGAATCGGCTGCTACGGTTTGTGCATGTGGGCGAGGCGCCTCAAAACCACCGAGCGGCGATTGGATTCCGTCGTGGTTGGCTGATGTTCCTTGGGGTTCATCCTGATTACCGTAATGACTTTGATATTGCACAAGCAGTGGCAATGTTTGGACAGTTTCACTCCTGGAATAGCAATGATCCAGTCACTGATAGGGTCCTGGTGTATGCATCTTTTCCATCGCCGCAGCTGGTACCTCGTGATGTTGTTTTTGGGAGATTTGCTACAGTAGGTGGAGCCAGGGAGACTTGGACAGCACCAGTTTATATCCTCACTGCAGATTTTGCTGATGCATTGCCTGCTGATGAAGATCAGATGCCACCTGATGGGAATCCACATCCTTTCCCAGGAGAGCTGCAGCCTAACAACAACTTGTGGGCCAACCCACAATACCCTGAAATTGGTTGGGATGCAGTGCAGGATCCTGGACATGAGCAACAAGGGGGTCATGGTGGTAATTTTGGCTAGCATGGTGGATGGGGTCAGATGGGTCATGGGCAGCATGAGGGCTAGGGTCAGGATGTCATGGAGCAGGGGCAGGAGCAAGGTGTACTGCAAGAGATGCAGGAGTCCATGGTCATCAACTTATATGACAGCTCAAGCTCCTCTGTTAACATGATGGAAGTGCAACAACAGCATCAGCAGGATGGTATTCAAATGTTGCATAATGTGCTCAATATTGGGATGGCTTGTACCATTATTGGCCCTGCTTTGCCTCCTGAGATGATGTGTGCAAAAGCACTTGACATGGCCCTCCCTTCTCTGTTCAGCAGACTTGTGCCTAAGCCAAGGTTTAACACCTCCTTTATGTTTCTGAAAGAGTTATCTGGGGTAACCTTGTCTGTGGTTCATTACTTCAGGGGAGATAAGCAGTTGATGAATTTAGATGAGGCAGCCAGTTCACACATTGTGATATCCACTGAGGATACTCAAAGGGGAACTTCTGTTTTACAGACAGGGACATGTGCTACAAAGAATAGACTGAAGAAGAAGAAGTCTGCATCATCCATAGTTCAGCCTACTGAAAGGAGATTCACTAGGAGCTATCTCAAAACAGATGGGTATGGGCCAGCTCCAGTTCTGGTTGTGCAGCCCAAGATTAAGAAGAAGGTCAGAGCCAAGAATTTGCTACTTGAGATGGAGAAAGAGGCAACTCAGCAGCAGGAGGAAGCTCAAGATCAGGAGGAGCAACAGCAAGTGCCAGCACCACCTATTCCATTAGCTGTGATGCAGAGAGTGGGTCAGTCTCTGGGCATTGCAGCAGACAAGTTGAGCAAGGAGCAGCTTGAGGCTGTACCTGAGGACAAGAAGGGAGGAGAACCAGCTGATGATTAAGGAAGTATGGTTATTCAAGTCATGGCAGTATGGCTGCTTTGGGTGTTATGCTTTTGGTAAATTAGGGAGGCATTTAGTGGCTTTTGTCAAAAGGACTAATGATGTCTATGTCAGTAAAGTGGCTTTTGTTATTATCTGTACTCATGTTACTTGGGTTGGTTACTTGGTCAGTGCTATGGTTCTTATGACTGAAGTATTCAAGGCCTGTTCCATGATATTTATGTTTGGCATTATGTGTCAACTTGGTGTTATTTCTTATGTGATGCTTAATGAGTACAACTTATAAGAGAAAATGGCGTGTGTTTTGTTGGAATGTTCGTGGCATAAATTCTGACAATAGGCAAAGGGAAGATATCAATGACATGTTTTTGTTCAATGAAATAATTGGTCATTTGGGCTTGTTAGAGCTTCCTATTAAAGGCAGAGCTTACACTTGGTCTAACATGCAGAAGGATCCATTGCTTGAGCAATTGGATTGGTTCTTCACTAGTGCTAACTGGATTTCTGATTATCCAAATACAATGGTACTCCCTCTTGCAAAAATTGGATCTGATCATGTTCCTTGTGTGCTTAATGTGGACACTAATATACCCAAGGCAGCTATTTTTAGATTTGATAATTTTTGGGTTAATATGCCTGGCTTTATGGAGTGTGTTCAAAAGTCCTGGGACATGGGGTCTGCCAGGACCTATAGTTCAGCTGTTCTGACAGACAAATTAAAAACCTTGAGGCATGAGCTTAAGAAATGGCATACTAGCTTGGCAAAACTAAAGCAAGTGATCAAGAGTTGTAATAATGTGATCCTTCTACTTGACTCTTTGGAAGAGCAGAGGCCTTTATATATAATGGAATTCAATTTCAGGAGAATTGTTAAGGCTCATTTGGATGATTTGCTTTTAGCTGAGAGTAATTATTGGAGGAAGCGTTGTACCATTCGATGGATCAAGTTGGGGGAAGATAACACAAAAAAATTTCATGCCATGGCTACTGAAAGATACAGGAGAAATACTATTGCTATGATAAGAGATAATGATGGGAATGAAGTAGCTGATCATGATAGTATGGCTGGATTGTTTTGGAGAGAATATAAGGAGAGAATGGGGAAATCAGAGCCTATTTCAATGCAATTTGATTTAGACAAAATCATTCATAGAGTGGATGGGTTGCATGATTTGACCAGACCTTTTGAGGTGAAGGAAATGGATGATATCATTAAAAATATGCCAATTGATAGAGCACCTGGGCCAGATGGATTTAATGGCTTGTTTTTGAAAAAGTGCTGGCCCATAATTAAGAAAGATTTTTATAAGTTAGCTGCTGATTTTCATGATGAATCCATTCAACTGAGGAATATTAATGGCTCTTTCATTACCCTGGTGCCCAAGAAGCCTGTGCCAGTTCAGGTGAATGATTTTAGGCCTATCTCTTTAACCAGTGTGTGTGTGAAATTCCTTACCAAGTTGGCTGCTAACAGATTGCAAGATAGAATTCTATCATGTATTCATAAAAACCAATATGGGTTCTTGAGAGGCAGATCCATTCAAGATTGTTTGGCTTGGTCTTTTGAATATCTGTTCTTATGTCAAGCTTCAAAAAAACCAATCATTCTGCTTAAATTAGATTTTGCTAAAGCCTTTGACACTATTGAGCATGAAGCAATCTTACAAGTGATGAAGCATAAAGGTTTCAATGATAAGTGGATAAGTTGGGCTAGGATTATTTTGACCACTGGCACATCTTCCATTCTGCTAAATGGTATACCTGGGAAGCAATTTGAGTGTAAAAGAGGAGTTAGACAAGGGGATCCAATATCTCCTCTGTTTTATTTATTTGGTTCTGACTTGCTTCAGTCAGTTCTCAATGATTTAGTGCAGGAGGGTTTGCTGTCTTTGCCTATCATTACCAATGACCCTGACTTTCCCATTGTGCAATATGCTGATGATACTTTGCTTATTTTGCCTGCTGAAAAGGATCAACTGTTGTTGGTAAAAGATGCTTTGAGGAAATTTTCAATGTCAACTGGTCTGAAAATTAATTTTGATAAATCACAGATGCTGCCTATTAATGTGTCAGATGATTTACTTCAACAGTTGGCTACAGTATTTGATTGTCAGGTAGGGAAAATGCCTTTTACCTATCTAGGTCTACCTGTGGGAACTACCAAACCTACTATTACTGAACTGTCTCCATTGGTTTGCCGTTTGGAAAGGAAATTGACATCTAGTTCTAGTTTTTTGTCTCAAGGAGCACGCCTGCAGCTTATCAACTCTGCCCTGGCTTCCATGCCATTACACTTTCTATGCTCCTTGCAGCTGCCTGTGGGCTTGACTAATCAATTGGACAGAATATTAAGGCAATGTCTGTGGAGGGATAAGGATGGTATGCCTAAACAATCCTTGGCAGCCTGGGATATGATATGTAAGCCTAAGCTTAAAGGAGGTTTGGGGATTGTAAACTTTCAGAAACAGAATGCAGCCTTGTTGATCAAATATTTGGACAAGTTCTATAATAAGAAGGACCTTCCCTGGGTAGACCTGCTCTGGTTTGCACATTACCAGGATAAAGTGCCTCATGAGGAGAAGCTTTGTGGATCTTTTTGGTGGCGTGATGTTATGAAACAGGTGGATAATTTCAGAGGAGTGGCAGCTGTTATACATGGTGCAGGTGATACCATGCTGTTCTGGTCTGACAATTGGAAGATTAATGGCTCATCTCTGCCAATGAGTCAAAGGTACCCTAGGTTATTCTCTTATGCACTATACCCTAATATCTCTTTGGTGAAGATATTTAATGAGGAGGATCTGGATTTGATGTTCTATTGGCCACTCTCTGCGCAAGCACATCAGGAGTTAATAGAGGTGAAACACATTATGCAGTCTAATCCATTGACACAGGCTAAGGATCAATGGGTATATGTTTGGGGTGATCATTATGCTTCTGCATGCTTTTACAAGCACATCCATGCTCATATACAAGTTCCTAGTGTGTACAGTTGGCTTTGGAAATCATGCTGCATTATGAAGCATAAAGTGTTTGCTTGGCTATTAATCTCAGATAGACTAAATACACGTGATTTGCTCAAAAGAAGGCACTGGCAAGTTACAGAGGAGGAGCACTGTGTTCCCTGTCCAGGAAGAGTCTATGAGGATCGTATTCATCTATTCTTTGAATGTAATTTCAGTGTTAGAATATGGAATTATCTGCAAATTGAATGGGTTGGCAATGATGATATGCAGCATGTGTTAGCAGGAGCCAGGAAGAGCTTCTCCAAACCTTTTTTCATGGAAGTGATAATTTTGGCATGTTGGAATATCTGGTTGCTCAGAAATGGGAAGATCTTTAATGATGAAGTCTGCTCTTTCACTAAGTGGAAGGGGAAATTCATTCATGATATATCACTGCTGCAACATAGGATTAAAGTGAAGCTCAAGGATAGGTTACTTTCCTGGATTAGGTCTCTGCCTTAGAGATTTTTTCCAGTAGTGACCTTTGGTGTATATATTTTTCTTTATTCTTTTCTCATACTTTGTACATAGTTTTGTTTTAATATAATAAATTACTGTGGGGCTTTTTGCCTCACAGTCTTGGGTTTCAAAAAAAAAGGATGGAATAGCTGTTAACCCAAGCAAGGTAGCAGCAGTTTTAGATTGGGAAGCACCCAAGACTGTCAAGGAAATCCGTGGATTCCTAGGAATGGCAGGATATTATAGGAGATTCATTGAAGGATTCTCCAAGATAGCAGGACCGATGACTAAGCTGTTAAGGAAGAACACACCATTTGTGTGGTCTGATGAGTGTGAGAAGAGTTTTCAGACTCTGAAAGAGAAACTCACCACATCACCGGTGTTAGCAGTCCTGGAAGTTGGCAAGGATTACACCGTGTACTGTGACGCATCCAAGCATGGATTGGGTTGCGTACTCATGCAAGATCGGAAAGTAATATCTTATGGATCGAGGCAACTTAGACCTCATGAAGTGAACTATCCAACACATGACTTAGAATTAGCAGCAGTAGTATTTGCACTGAAAACTTGGAGACATTTTCTCTATGGAGCCAAGTGTGAGCTCTATACGGATCATAAGAGTCTCAAGTACTTCTTCACTCAGAAGGAACTCAATATGAGGCAGAAAAGATGGCTTGAACTAATCAAGGATTATGATTTGACCATCAATTACACTCCAGGAAAGGCTAATGTTGTAGCAGACGCCTTGAGTAGAAAGAGCACTGGAGGAGTGGAACAAGAATTATCACCGGAGTTGAGGAAGGAAATAAGCCAAGCCAAGATACAACTTTGGGAGAAAGAAGCTCATGAAGGACTATCGGCTTTACAAGTAGCCGATGAGCTAAGTGTTAACTTAAAGAATGAGATAATCATGGGTCAATTGGACGATCCATTCATCGTGGAGGAGATGAGAAGGATTGATGAGGGAAGACCATCAGAATTTCACCGAGGAGAGTCGGGATCACTATGGTTTCAGAAGAGGATTTGCGTTTCGGATATTGATGAGATCAAGGAAGTTATACTCCGGGAAGCACATCAAACACCATACTCTATACATCCGGGAAGTACAAAGATGTACATGGATCTCAAGGAATTATTCTGGTGGAATAACATGAAAAGGGAAATAGCACAATATGTGGCGGAATGTCATACCTGCCAAAGAGTGAAAGCTGAACATCAAAGTCCGGCGGGAAAGTTACAACCTTTACCAATCCCAGAATGGAAATGGGAAGAGATAGGAATGGATTTCATCACCGGACTACCCATGACTAATAAAAAGAAGGACATGATATGGGTAATAGTGGACCGGTTGACGAAGAGTGCACACTTCTTAGCAGTAAATCGGCAGGATAAAGGAGAGAAACTCATCGAACTTTACATCAAAGAGATCGTGAGTAAACATGGAGTGCCCAAGAAGATAGTGTCAGATCGAGGATCCGTGTTCACATCAGCATTTTGGAAGCAACTACATGAAGCTTTAGGATCCAAGTTAGACTATAGCACCGCCTATCATCCTCAGACGGGAGGACAAACAGAGAGAACAAACCAGATATTGGAAGATATGCTTAGGGCTTGTGCCCTAGACTTCGGAGGATCATGGGAGGAGCACTTACCACTAGCAGAGTTTTCATATAATAATAGCTATCAAAGCAGCATCAAGATGGCACCATTTGAAGCTCTGTATGGAAGGAAGTGTAGATCACCAATATGTTGGTATGAGGCGGGATCAAGCAAGGAGTTCAATCCAGATTATGTCAATGAAAAGCAACAGATCATTGAAAGCTCAAAGTCGACAGAAGAGCTATGCAGACCAAAAGAGAAGGACATGGGAGTGATGACCCACAAGTATAGGGGGTGTATCGTAGTATCTTCGATAAGTAAGAATGTCGATCCCAACGAGGAGCAGAAGGTGTTGACAAGCAGTTTCGATGAAGGATTCACTGTAAATGCTCACAGACAAGTATTCAGGGGGTTTTGATGTAACAGGTGAATAAAGTACGAGTAAGTAAAGTGCGAGAATAACAATTGCAGCGAGTGGCCCAATCCTTTTTAGCACAAAGGACAAGCCGGGTTGTTTACTTATAATGACCAAACGTTCTCGAGGACACACGGGATTTTAGTCTAGTGCTTTCGCTACATACGGCTAAATAATCTTCATTGTTTTAATAAGTGTTGTGTGGGTGAACCTATGCTAATGTACCGCCCTTCCTAGGACTAATACATACTTGTGATTATACCCCTTGCAAGCATCCGCAACTACAAGAAAGTAATTAAGAATAAATCTAACCACAGCCTTAAACTCGAGATCCTGCTATCCCTCCTGCATCGATATACCAACGGGGGTTTAGGTTTCTGTCACTCCGGCAACCCCGCAATTGGCAAACGAGTACAAGATGCATTCCCCTAGGCCCATAAAGGTGAAGTGTCATGTAGTCGACATTCACATGACACCACTAGAAGAATAACACCACAACTTAAATATCATAACATTGAATATTACTCAACCATAGTTCACTACTAACATTTAGACTTCACCCATGTCCTCAAGAACTAAACGAACTACTCACGAGACATCATATGGAACATGATCAGAGGTGATATGATGATGAATAACAATCTGAACATAAACCTTGGTTCAATGGTTTCACTCAATAGCATCAACAACAAGTAGAAATCGATACCGGGAGAGTTTCCCCTATCAAACAATCAAGATCAAACCCAAATTGCTACGGCGGTGACGATGTCCAGCGGTGGAGACGGCGGTGATGATGGTGGAGATGATGATGATGGTGATGGAGATGATGTCCAGCTCGATGACGGTGACGATGGCGTCGATTTCCCCCTCCCGGAGGGAATTTCCCCGGCGGATCTCAGCCGCCGGAGAGCTCTTTTCTCTCTGGTGTTCTCCGCCCCGCAGAGGCGACTGTAACTCTTCGTGAGGTACCCTCTGTGGCTTAGGTCCTCGGGACGAAGGATTTCGCGAAGAAAAGGAGGCGAAAGGGGCTGTGGGGCCCCCTCACCACCAGGTGGCGTGGCCAGGCCATGGGCCGCGCCGCCCTATGGTCTGGGCCCACCTTGGGTCCAGCTGGCTCCCCCTTCTGGCTTCCTTCGTCATCTGGGAAAATAGGATTTTTGGTATAATTTCCTTCCACAGTTGATCTTCCGAAATATTGCGTTCTGACGGTGCTTTTTCCAGCAGAATCATGGCTCCGGTGCTCGATCCTCCAATGACCATGAAATATGCAAAATAGATGAAATAACATAAGTATTGTGTTCAAACATGAAATATATCAATGAATAACAGCAAATTATGATACAAAATAGTGATGCAAATTGGACGTATCAACTCCCCCCAAGCTTAGACTTCGCTTGTCCCCAAGCGAAACTGAACTCAGTAAACAGGACCACATGTTTTTGGAGTGAAGAGTCGATAAATAAAATACGGACAAGAAGCATCATATTCATTCACACAAGACATTCTAGTAAACAACTTCCTCATATAACTCAACTTGAAACAAGTATAAGGTAATCACAAATAAAGGTGCATAAGAAATCATAGTTGGTGATGGCAAACTTCGTTCTTGGTCAGAGAACAATTAACAGGTTATATTTATCTATTGAGCAGCGCTCTCATGTTAAAGTTTATATGGCACAACTTGCATACTCAATCATAATAGTCTCCTCATGATCATTGATAACTTGCAAAGCTATATTCATTCAGATAAAACTTGTACTAAACAAGGAACAATAAAAGACATGATGAAGCAAATCACAATATAATGGTTTGATCACAACTACTCAAATGCTTGCTTGAGATGGAGGGAAATAGGTTTACTGACTCAACATAAAGTAAAAGACATGCCCTTCGCAGAGGGAAGCAGTGATTAAATCATGTGCTAGAGCTTTTTCAGTTTTGAAATCATATAAAGAGAATAAAAATAACATTTTGAGAGGTGTTTGTTGTTGTCAACGACTGGTAGCGGGTACTCTAACCCCTTGCCAGACAACCTTCAAAGAGCGGCTCCCATTTTATTTTTATTTTGTGTGGCACTCCTTCCAACCTTTCTTTCACAAACCATGGCTAACCGAATCCTCGGGTGCCTGCCAACAATCTCATATCATGAAGGAGTGCCTTTTTATTTTAGTTTTATTATGATGACACTCCCCCCAACCTTTGCTTACACAAGCCATGGCTAACCGAATCCTTCGGGTGCCGTCCATCAATCACATACCATGGAGGAGTGTCTATTTAGTTTAATTAATTTGGGACTGGGAATCCCATTGCCAGCTCTTTTTGCAAAATTATTGGATAAGTGGATGAAGCCACTAGTCCATTGGTGAAAGTTGCCCAACAAGATTGAAAGATAAAACACCACATACTTCCTCATGAGCTATAAAACATTGACACAAATAAGAGATAGTAAATTTTGAATTGTTTAAAGGTAGCACACGAAGTATTTACTTGGAATGGCAGAAAATACCATGTAGTAGGTAGTTATGGTGGACACAAATGGCATAGGTTTGGGTTTAGGTTTGGATGCACGAGAAGTATTCCCTCTCAGTACAGGTCTTTGGCTAGCAAGGTTAATTAGCAAGCATAAGAGTTGAGGGAAACAAACAAATATAGATATGATAGAAACAATCATGCATCTTCCTTGTGAGCACAAACAATTTTAACTTCAGAATAATAAGCTATGAGCTAACAAGAAAGAAAGACAATGAAACATCTACATGTATTTCTCTTTTCTACTTAAACCTCAAAGTGTTGTTGCTATTGACCAATGCTAAGTTTGCCAAAACCAAATAGATTTATTCAATGCTCCCAAAGTGATACCAATACTAACAACAAGGTAAATCATATAATAGAGATTGCAGACTAAAATAAGATGTGCAATATGTAAATGATAAGACTTCTCATTAATATTCCATAACGATAACTCACACCAAGGGATACATAGATAACTAACTAAAGGAGAGATACTTCCAAACTGCAACCCATCTTATATGATAACTTCCCTACTCATGATATGACACTACCTGACAATAAAAAGTAAAAGGTAGTGATAATGTGATACCGCGGCACTCCCCCAAGCTTGGAACAAACCAAGGGGATGCCAATACCGATGATGAATTACTCCTTTGGCGATGGTGGTGATGAATTCCCGTCATCAGACTTCCAAGGAAGAGGCTCTCCATCAAGAAACGACATCTTGGTCTCGGGAATCCTGAAACTAGCAGCATGGCTTATGTATTTAAACCTGTTTTCATACTCACAGTTCTGATTCTGAACGTCATAGAGTTGTGCTTGGAGCTTGTTGGTGGTGTCATGAAGTGAGAGGATGTCGCCCCATAGCTTTGCAGTTTCCTTCTCGTGTTCAGCAATGAGTTCAGACACAATCTTGTGGAAGATGTCCACTTCACGCTCAGCCATCTTCTTGTATTTGAAGACCTCTTGTTCTAGCTTCTCCATCCTGTCTTCCAAGCTTCCCTCTCCTTTAGGACCCTGAACATCCTTGATCTGCAGTTCTCCCTCGACGAGCATCAACTCCTTTGGGTGCATCCTCAGCTCCTCCATGTACAAGTTGCCAACATCCTTGCAGGAGCTGTCCTTCGGAGTTCCCGACGAAGACATGATGACTCTAGATCCGGAGCAAATCCTGGCAGAACAGCTCGAAACAAAACACGTCGAGAAAACGATATACGGACCTCCAGGGGTCCGGGGGATTATATAGCAAAAATTTTCACGACAAAAGGAAAGTACCAGATCGAACCAGAGTCGGAAAGGGTCTACGAGGCGGCCAGCTCATAGGGCGGCGCGGGCCAAGGCCAGGCCGCGCCGGCCTATGGTGGCACGCCCTCGTGCGTCTTTTCCACTCCGTTTCGATCTCGTAATTTTTCATATTTTCCAAAAGCAGCAAAAATATTGTTCGGAAAGTAAATTGCGAACTTTTCATTACCAGTACTGTTACCTATTCAAAGTCGAGTTCTGGCGGACTGTCAACTTGTCCTTTGATGAAAGCCTCCGGTGTTTCCACTCGAATAATATCAACATCAACATTATAAGAATCACCCGAGATATAATGCTTGAGTCTTTGTCCATTCACCACTTGTGTGGCATTGCCTTTGAGAGAGCTAATTTTGATTGCTCCTGAACGATACACCTCCTCAACAACATATGGTCCTTCCCATTTCGAGAGTAATTTCCCTGCAAAGAATCTGAGACGAGACCGATACAATAGGACTTTATCCCCAATATTAAATTCTCTCTTGATAATCCTTCTATCATGCCATTTTTTAACTTTCTCTTTAAAGAGTTTAGCATTTTCATAAGCTTCACTTCTCCATTCATCTAGAGAACTCAATTGCAACAACCTCTTATTACCGGCAAGTTTAGGATCTTTATTTAATTCTCTAACAGCCCAATAAGCTTTGTGCTCTAGTTCTAAAGGTAAATGACAAGCTTTTCCATAAACCATTTTATAAGGTGACATTCCCATGGGATTTTTATAAGCAGTTCTATAAGCCCATAGTGCATCCTTCAATTTACTAGCCCAATTCTTTATAGTTTTATTAATGTACTTTTTGCAAGATAGATTTAATCTCTCTATTTGATAATTCTACTTGCCCACTAGTTTGAGGATGATAAGCGGAAGCAATTCTATGATTAATACCATATTTAGCAAGAGTTTTCCTAAAACCACCATGAATAAAATGAGAACCTCCATCAGTTATAATATATCTAGGAACTCCAAATCTAGGAAAAATAATATCTAAAAGCATTCTTAAAGAGGTCTCACCATCAGCACTTTTTGTAGGTATGGCTTCCACCCATTTAGTAACATAATCAACAGCAACAAGTATATGAGTGTTACCTTCTGAAGAGGGAAAAGGTCCCATGAAGTCAAATCCCCAACAATCGAACGGTTCAATGACAAGAGTATAATTCATAGGCATTTCATTGCGTCTGGAGATATTACCAACCCTTTGGCATTCATCACAAGATAAAATAAACTTCCTTGCATCTTTGAAGAGAGTTGGCCAATAAAAACCTGATTGTAGAACCTTTTGCGCGGTTCTTTCTCCGGCGTGATGTCCTCCATAAGCACTACCATGACATTTACTCAATATCTCTTGTTGTTCATATTCGGGCACACATCTTCGCAGAATACCATCCACTCCTTCTTTATATAAGTGTGGGTCATCCCAAAAATAATGCCTCAAATCATAAAAGAATTTCCTCCTTTGCTGAGCTGAAAAGGTTGGAGGCAAGTACTTGGAAACAATAAAGTTAGCATAATCGGCATACCAAGGACTGTCTCGTGAGCTCACCTTTATTGCAGCCAATTGTTCATTTGGAAAACTATCATTAACAGGAACAGGATCATAAGCAATATTTTCCAATCTAGACAAATTATCAGCAACAGGATTATCAGCACCTTTCCTATCTACAATATGTAAATCAAATTCTTGCAACAAGTGTATACCCATCTAATAAGCCTTGGCTTAGCATCTTTCTTTTGCATAAGGTATCTGATTGCAACATGATCAGTATGAATAGTAACTTTTGAATCAACAATATAAGATCTAAACTTATCACAAGCAAAGACTACAGCTAACAATTCTTTTTCAGTAGTAGCATAATTTCTTTGGGCAGCATCAAGAGTTTTACTAGCATAATGAATAACATTCAATTTTTTGTTTACCCGCTGTCCAAGAACAGCGCCTACAGCAAAATCACTAGCATCACACATAATTTCAAATGGTAAATTTCAATCAGGAGGTTCAACTATAGGAGCAGTTGTTAAGGCTTTCTTTAGAGTTTCAAAAGCTTCCTTACAATCATCATCAAAGACAAAAGGTACATCTTTTTGAAGAAGATTAGTAAGAGGCTTTGAAATCTTGGAGAAATCTTTAATAAACCTCCTATAAAACCCAGCATGACCAAGAACACTACGAATACCTTTAACATCCCTAGGATAGGGCATCTTCTCAATTGCTTCAACTTTAGCTCTATCAACTTCAATACCTCTCTCGGAAATTTGATGTCCCAATACAATTCCTTCATTAACCATAAAGTGGCATTTCTCCCAATTAAGAACAAGGTTAGTTTCTTCACATCTCTGCAAAAATTTATCAAGGTTCCGCAAGCAATTATCAAAAGAATTCCCATAGACAGAAAAATCATCCATGAATACCTCTACAATACTCTCGCAAAAACCATGAAAAATAGCAGACATGCATCTTTGAAAAGTAGCAGGAGCATTACATAAACCAAAAGGCATACGTCTATAAGCATAAGTTCCATAGGGACAAGTGAAAGTGGTTTTCTCTTGATCTTTAGTTTTAACAGCAATTTGTGAAAATCCAGAATAACCATCAAGAAAACAAAAATGAGTATTTTTAGATAACCTTTCTAACATTTGATCAATAAAAGGCAAAGGGTAATGATCTTTTTTAGTAACTTTATTAACTTTTCGATAATCAATGCACATTCTATACCCTACAACCACTCTTTGAGGTATGAGCTCATCATTATCATTAGGCACAACAGTCATTCCTCCTTTCTTAGGAACACAATGCACATGACTAACCCATCTACTATCAGCAATAGGATATATAATACCAGCTTCAAGAAGTCGTAATACCTCATTTCTTACCACATCCTTCATTTTAGGAATTAGACGACGCTGAGGTTCAACAACAGGCTTCGCATCATCTTCCATATTGATGGCGTGTTGGCAAATAGAGGGAGAAATCCCCTTCAAGTCATCGAGAGTGTAGCCAATAGCACCTCGGTGTTTCTTCAATATTTCCAATAGCCTTTCTTCTTCAAACTCTGTAAGCTTAGAACTAATAATAACAGGATATATTTTCTTATCATCAATATGAGCATATTTAAGATTATCAGGCAATGGTTTTAAATCAAAGACAGGATCTTCCTTTGGTGGCGGTGTTGTACCCAGATCTTCCACCGGTAAATCATGCTTAAGAATAGGTTGACGAAGAAAAATTTCCTCAAGCTCATCTCTCTCTTTCCTAAAAACTTCACTCTCGCTATTCTCCAAATGTTGCTGCAAAGGATTATTAGGAACAAGAACAATAGATGCACACTGTTCCATTTTAAAATCATTATTAGGCAAATCAGCTTTATAAGGAGTTTTGGTAAATTTATAGAATTTAAACTCATATGATTCACCAGCAAATTTAGTCAAAATTTTCTCTTTCTTGCAATCTATAATAGCTCCACAAGTATTTAGAAAAGGTCTACCAAAAATGATAGGACAATAATCACTAGCAGCAGAACCAAGTACCAAAAAGTCAGCAGGATATTTAATCTTACCACATAGAACTTCCACATCTCGAACAATACCAATTGGAGAAATAGTTTCTCTATTAGCCACATCAATATCTTCAAGTTCACAAGAACCAATTTCGTGCATAATCTCCGTGTAAAGCTCATAAGGAATAGCACTAATACTTGCACCAATATCACATAAACCATAATAGCAATGATCACCAATTCTAACAGATAGCATAGGAACACTAGCTTGCTTGGGTTTATTAGGATGTGAAACAATATTAGAAGCATCTTCACAGAAAATAATATGACCTTCCTCCAAATTTTCAGTCACAAGATTTTTAACTATTGCAACAGCAGGTTCAACTTTTATTTGTTCTTCAGGTTCTATAGGTTTCTTTTCACTTTTATGAACCGCACTATTTATAACAGAGTACTCCTTCATTTTAGCAGGGAAAGGAGTTTTTTCAATATAAGCTTCAGGAATAACATGATCAACAGTTTCAACTACAATGCATTTATTAATAGATGAATCAATTTTATCTTTATACGGTTCATGATACTTATCAAAATTCTTCTTAGGCAATTCATAATGAGAGGCAAAAGCTTTATAAAGATTTGCAGCAACTTGAGAATCAAGACCATAAGTAGCACTCATATTACGAAATTTATCAGTATCCATAAAAGCTTCAATGCATTTATAATCATAATTTATACCTGATTCTCTATCTTTGTCGATCTCCCATCCTTCAGTATTTTCCTGGATCCGATTGAGAAGGTCCCTTTTAAACTCTTCCTTATTACGCGTGAATGATCCAGAACAAGAAGTATCCAGCAAGGTCTTGTCTTCAAAAGAAAGTCTTGCATATAAATTATCAATAATAACATTACCAGGTGACATGGGCATACCCTTCGGGTACCCATTATTAGTATACCCGGCTCGGCCCAAGATGGAGAAGACCAAATATGGAGAAGGCCCAACAAGGCAACCCGAAGAAGTAGTCGACTAGGACTCTTGTAAAACCCTAGGCTGGTTGCATATATAAAGCTAGCCAGGGCACCCGAAATAGGGAGGACAACAGATAGACAGAATAGAGACAACATAGATCCGGCGACACCCTGTACACATACTTATGATCTTATACTGGATTGCTAGCAGCACGTAGGGATCCTCCATCGAGGGGACCCGAAGCTGGGTACGTCGTGTGCCTAATCTCGTCCCCGGAATCTCCATCGTCGCTCTCCCGAAACCCTAGTCTACAATACGTAGGCATTGCCGAGGTAATCCCTCGTCAATTGGCGCCGTCTGTGGGAATTGCGACGACTGGATTTCGTTATCCGGGCGGGATCTGTCGAGTTCATCATCATCAGCAACGTGTGTACCGATCGACATCACCATCAGCAAGATCAGATCGCGGTGAAAACATCGGGTCAGTCTCACGGACGGGAACAAGTTCATCCAGCGCATCTCAAAATCAGTTTGGTGCGTATCAAGAAAAAAAAAAAAAAAAAAAAAAGGATTCTCGCCTAAATCGAGACTGGAGGAGACTGCGTATTTTATCTCTGCTGCAGTTCAGCTGGGCAACCTCTGGTTCGCGTCCTGGACAGCCTCATCCGCATCAGTGACAGCTAACTATTTCAATGATCGCTGATATTCAATGGCGTTCAAGAGATCAGAAGTGAAGATTGATTCCAAGAAAAAATACAAAGAAATTTTATGGGGTTCAGATCATTGCATGAGCAATAGCGTAGTTACAAGATCCATCCAAGAAAGACAACAGTGCATCGAGTCCTAATGAAACAAGTCACCACGTGATCGTGTCGTTTACTGATTGCAATATTAAAGATTGTATGGAAACCGTACGTCAAGGATGAAAAGAAAGGCTGATGCTTCCGTAGAGATCGGATCAAATCTAGAGAAGAAGAAAAAATTGCACGGGTGCTACAGCGTGTACGGTACTGGACGACTTCGTCACGCACCCGGTTGATTCCAAAATTTTGATTCCAAAGAATTCAAATCCAACCCGAAACACACACGAGGGATCTGCAGACATGTCGTCATCAATTCACTAAATGCGGGCCAGAGCGTGGACACGTTATCAAGAACTCGCTCGCATCCGATACCAAAATATCAGGTGCTATGTTTCCAGTTAATTAGTACTCATAAAATTTATTTGGTCAAATATTTTGTTTTTCGGCACATACTATTATTTGCGTGCAGATTTTTGCGTCACAATATAACTGCAGATTGAAACAAAATTTCGACTGTCGGTCGACCACGTCCGCCATGGTGCACTCGCCATACTTGGGGGCTCATCCGTCGTGGATCCGTCGGATCGATTATATCCTCTTCATCGACTATGTCGGCCACATCCACTACTTCTGGCCAGGCGCCGCACAACTACAGACCGCGTTCGCGGCACGACTTGTACCCTACTAAAGCTAAGTTTTTTTTATTTTTCATGATTCAACTATTTATTTACTTTCGCTACACCCAAAATACCCCGGGGCTGTACCATTACTTTCGTTACCACAAATATACTCGGTTACTTGGCGAATTTCTTTTCTTCGGCTTAATGGAATTATCTTCTCGGGAATATATCATTCTTCGGCTCAGTGAAATATATCATTCTTCGCTCAGTGGATATATCTTCTTTGGCTCTGGATACATCTTCCTCGCTCATTGGATTTATTTTTCTTCGCTTAGCGAATTTATCTTCGCTCAATGGATTTATATTCTTCAAGCATCTGGATTTGTCTTATTCGGATTCCTCTTATAAAATTACCATTGGCTTCTTCTAATATAATATTACCCGATGCGTTTCCGGGTCAATGGATTCATCTTTTATGGATATTACTGGAACTATTTTTCTTCGGGTCAATGGATTCATCCTCTGTGATATCAGCGGATTCATCTTCTATGGTTATTACTGAATTCTTCGGGTCAATGGATTCATCTTTTATGGTCATCTTGGATTCATCTTCTATGGTTATTATTGGAAATATTTTCTTCGGGTCAATGGATTCATCTTTTATGGTTATCTTGGATTCATCTTCTATGATTATTACTGGAACTATTTTTCTTCGGGTCAATGGATTCATCCTCTGTGATATCAGCGGATTCATCTTCTATGGTTATTACTGAATTCTTCGGGTCAATGGATTCATCTTTTATGGTCATCTTGGATTCATCTTCTATGGTTATTATTGGAAATATTTTCTTCGGGTCAATGGATTCATCTTTTATGGTTATCTTGGATTCATCTTCTATGATTATGACTGGATTTACTTTCTTCGGGTCAATGGATTCATCCTTTATGATATCAGCGGATTCATCTTCAATATATGCTTCATGGTTAATGGCGTAATCTTCAACGCGGATTCATCTCAAGTACTTCATCTCGGACTTCATCTTCAGTATTTCATCCTTAATGGCCTTCTTTCGGCGACACAGATAATACTCGGGGGCTCGACAAAGACTTCGCCGCGAGTAACAACTGTGACACGACATCTAAGCAACAATCATGACAACACCCCAGAAGCGCTCGGGGGCTCGAATATTTCTTCATTAACAATATGGCGGCATCTACTTTCGCTATTTGGTAGTTTTTACTTCAGCTCGACTTCTTATCTACACTTGAAGACTTCATCACGCATCGACTTCGTCGTGTCCAAAAAGCTAAGTGTTCTTTTATTTTGCACAAAGTTGATTATCGTTTACTTTCATCGCACCCGACACTTGGGGGCTGCGCGGCATATATTCACTTTACATATCATCAAATCCGAGCATCTAACACCGCATGCGAAAAAGAGAGTCAAGGAAAAGATAGAAAAAGTTTGTTTATTTGTGCAGGAGATAGCAAATTTCAAAGTATATAAAGGAGCACCCGACGAAATTTTCTTCAAGAGAGAACCCGACAAAATATTCTTCAGGGAGGAACCCGACGAAATCAAAAGAGCACCCGACAAAATCTTCTTCAGGGAGGAACCCGACGAAATCAAAATAGCACCCGACAAAATCTTCTTCAGGGAGGAACCCGACGAAATCAAAATAGCACCCGACAAAATCTTCTTCAGGGAGGAACCCGATAAAATTGTGAGAGAACCCGACGAAATTTTTCTCCAAAAGAGAACCCAATGAAATTTTATTCAAGGAGGACCCGAAGAATTATATTCAAGGAGGTGCCGAAGAATTATACTCAAGGAGGTGCCGAAGAATTATACTCAAGGAGGTGCCGAAGAATTATACTCAAGGAGGTGCCGAAGAATTATCCTCAAGGAGGTGCCGAAGAATTATACTTAAGGAGGTGCCAAAGAATTATACTCAAGGAGGTGCCGAAGAATTATCCTCAAATAGGACCCGAAGAAATTTTCCTGAGGGAGGAACTCGACGAAATTATCATCAAGGAGAAACTAAAAAAAAAAAAAAAAAAAAAAAAAAAAAAAGAGGAGTAGAAAAAAAAGGGAGGAAAAAAAAAAAAGAGGATGGACAAATCTTCGGGTCCATTGACTCGTCATTTGTTCTGAGCAAGAGCATCGGCGATGTGCCTGACGACAATATAGAAGAACCAATATATTCGGCTGTCTCATCAAGCCCGAGAGAAAAATATAGAAGAACCCGCAAAATTGGTCATTGCATCAGCCGAACAAGGCACTCGACAATATATTCTCAGAACGCCAAAGTTGCGATCAATTTCTGAATGCCGCAAATTTGCGAAGGTAAGACCCCAGATCCGTTCTGCTGGGCGTGGCATCGCCGAAGACTGCGCTCTGCTACTTTTATCCGTATCAACAGATACGAAGAAAAATCCTAACGGACGCGTTAGGTACCCGATAAAACATGACTGGGACTCGACAGAATGGTAAGACCTTAAGCGGCACCTGTCGAAGTTTACACCAGTATCCCGGGATCATGTCCAGGGACGTGATCTTGAAGTAGGTTTTTGCGGATTGCCACTAGAGCAGTTAACTAGTACCTGATCCGTCAGATGAACTAGCCCCAACTACCATTATCCCTGTACAATATAGATATGGATGTCAAATAAAAATAGCAACGGCTTGGAGTCGATAAAAAGAGGGGCTGCGCCAAGTTCTTTATTGAGTAGTACAACTTGAGCCTATGCCAGGTGCAAGCACCTGTTCATAGGCTCGGGGGCTACTCTTATCGAGAGCATTGTTTACCCTCTCGATAAGATACAAGAAAGAGAAAAATTGTGGAGTCGATTAAAAGCAAGTTGAGCCTACACCCAAGTGCAAACACTTGGCCGTAGCCTCGGGGGCTACTCCCATCGGGAGCGCTGGTCGCGCGCCCGATAAATGTGAAAAGCTCAAGAAAGAAGGACAATATAGCGGCATAAAGAGTTGAGCCTACAACCAAGCACAAGTTCTTGGCTGTAGCCTCGGGGGCTACTCCCATCGGGAGCGCTGGTCGCGCACCCGATAGAAAGATAACTTAGATAGCATTTACGGCAATTAAGGTTTGTAGACTCGACTCGATTCTACGACTCGTGTGGAGCCTACTCCCATCGGGAGCACATGGATTTCATTAAGTTCTCCAGAAATATAGTTAAAGTTCTTCATCGAGTAGTACAACTTGAGTCTATGCCCAAGTGCAAGCATTTGTCCATAGACTCGGGGGCTACTCCCATCGGGAGCGCTGCCGCGCACCCGAAAATTTCAAGAATCGTCGACATCATCTACGCTACACATGATCTACGACATGGACCTCGCCTTGTATTTTCTTCGACTCTGTAGATGGTTATGCTTGGAGTTTCTACGCAAGTCTTCGACTTCCCTATAAACTCGGGGGCTACTGACATGGGCATACCCTTCGGGTACCCATTATTAGTATACCCGGCTCGGCCCAAGATGGAGAAGACCAAATATGGAGAAGGCCCAACAAGGCAACCCGAAGAAGTAGTCGACTAGGACTCTTGTAAAACCCTAGGCTGGTTGCATATATAAAGCTAGCCAGGGCACCCGAAATAGGGAGGACAACAGATAGACAGAATAGAGACAACATAGATCCGGCGACACCCTGTACACATACTTATGATCTTATACTGGATTGCTAGCAGCACGTAGGGATCCTCCATCGAGGGGACCCGAAGCTGGGTACGTCGTGTGCCTAATCTCGTCCCCGGAATCTCCATCGTCGCTCTCCCGAAACCCTAGTCTACAATACGTAGGCATTGCCGAGGTAATCCCTCGTCACCAGGAAGCTCATGAATGGGGCATTTGAGCATTAAAGACTTCAATCTCCCCCAAGCTTGGGCAATACTCTCTCCATCATGAGGCCAAAAATTATATATGCGATTCCGATCCTTGTGAATTTCACTTGGAGGATAGAACTTAGAATAAAACCGGGGCACAATATCATTCCATTCAAGAGAATCCCCATTATCCAGTAATTTATACCAATGCGCCGCTTACTGCATAAATGATATAGAGAATAGTTTCTTCCTCACTTCATCCATAGCAATACCTGCACACTTGAATAAACCGCATAATTCATGCAAGAACAGTAAATGATCTCCAGGGTGGACAGTTCCATCCCCTGTATAACGGTTATTCACTACGCGTTCAATAATTTTCATAGGTATTTTGTATGGCATTTCCTCCTCACCTGGCGCCTCATCCACTACCTTTGCAGTAGTAGCAGATTTTCCAAATAAACATTCGAGAGGAGATCTCTCCATAATGAATTATGGCAGCAGGCAGAAATAAAATCAGCACAAACAGTACATATTTCCCTTACCAATTCCACTTACCAATAGCGCTTCACTCCCCGGCAACGGCGCCAGAAAATAGTCTTGATGACCCACAAGTATAGGGTGTGTATCGTAGTATCTTCGATAAGTAAGAATGTCGATCCCAACGAGGAGCAGAAGGTGTTGACAAGCAGTTTCGATGAAGGATTCACTGTAAATGCTCACAGACAAGTATTCAGGGGGTTTTGATGTAACAGGTGAATAAAGTACGAGTAAGTAAAGTGCGAGAATAACAATTGCAGCGAGTGGCCCAATCCTTTTTAGCACAAAGGACAAGCCGGGTTGTTTACTTATAATGACCAAACGTTCTCGAGGACACACGGGATTTTAGTCTAGTGCTTTCGCTACATACGACTAAATAATCTTCATTGTTTTAATAAGTGTTGTGTGGGTGAACCTATGCTAATGTACCGCCCTTCCTAGGACTAATACATACTTGTGATTATACCCCTTGCAAGCATCCGCAACTACAAGAAAGTAATTAAGAATAAATCTAACCACAGCCTTAAACTCTGAGATCCTGCTATCCCTCCTGCATCGATATACCAACGGGGGTTTAGGTTTCTGTCACTCCGGCAACCCCGCAATTGGCAAACGAGTACAAGATGCATTCCCCTAGGCCCATAAAGGTGAAGTGTCATGTAGTCGACGTTCACATGACACCTTTAGAAGAATAACACCACAACTTAAATATCATAACATTGAATATTACTCAACCATAGTTCACTACTAACATTTAGACTTCACCCATGTCCTCAAGAACTAAACGAACTACTCACGAGACATCATATGGAACATGATCAGAGGTGATATGATGATGAATAACAATCTGAACATAAACCTTGGTTCAATGGTTTCACTCAATAGCATCAACAACAAGTAGAAATCGATACCGGGAGAGTTTCCCCTATCAAACAATCAAGATCAAACCCAAATTGCTACGGCGGTGACGATGTCCAGCGGTGGAGACGGCGGTGATGATGGTGGAGATGATGATGATGGTGATGGAGATGATGTCCAGCTCGATGACGGTGACGATGGCGTCGATTTCCCCCTCCCGGAGGGAATTTCCCCGGCGGATCTCAGCCGCCGGAGAGCTCTTTTCTCTCTGGTGTTCTCCGCCCCGCAGAGGCGGCTGTAACTCTTCGTGAGGTACCCTCTGTGGCTTAGGTCCTCGGGACGAAGGATTTCGCGAAGAAAAGGAGGCGAAAGGGGCTGTGGGGCCCCCTCACCACCAGGTGGCGCGGCCAGGCCATGGGCCGCGCCGCCCTATGGTCTGGGCCCACCTTGGGTCCAGCTGGCTCCCCCTTCTGGCTTCCTTCGTCATCTGGGAAAATAGGATTTTTGGTATAATTTCCTTCCACAGTTGATCTTCCGAAATATTGCGTTCTGACGGTGCTTTTTCCAGCAGAATCCTGGCTCCGGTGCTCGATCCTCCAATGATCATGAAATATGCAAAATAGATGAAATAACATAAGTATTGTGTTCAAACATGAAATATATCAATGAATAACAGCAAATTATGATACAAAATAGTGATGCAAATTGGACGTATCAGGGAGCCACAAGTTGGAGATATGGTGTACCTTAAGGTAAGTCCGATGAAAGGTCTTCAGAGATTCGGAGTAAAAGGGAAGTTGAGCCCTAGATACATCGGACCTTTCAAGATACTGAGTCAGAACCGAGGGTTAGCCTTTGAATTGGATCTACCGGGAAGGTTAGCTCAAGTTCACAATGTATTCCATGTGTCGCAACTCAGGAAGTGTTTAAAGACCCCAGATGAGCCAGTATCACATGATGAGCTCGAGTTACAACCAGACTTGACCTACATCGAGAAGCCAGCTAAGATTCTCGAGGAGAACTGGAAACAACTCAGGAATAGAGCCATTAAGTACTGTAAGATTCAATGGAAACATCACCCCGAGAGGGAAGCCACCTGGGAAAAGGAAGAAGACCTGAGGAAAACATACCCCGAACTCTTCAGGTATTACAACCACAACTTCGGGACGAAGTTTTCCTTAAGGGGGAAAGGTTGTAATGTCCCAGGTTTAGAGACGATCGAGGGGTAGATTTTAGAAAGGGATGTGCACCGCATCGTAAATTCTGGGGAAATTCCGCACTTTTAAAAACAAAACTGCATCGAAGGGGGACAAGTTTCTCTCTCGACACCTTACAGGGTTAGGGTTTCGAGAGTGGGACAAACTTGCTTCTCACTTAACTAACTTAGGGTTTTGAGAAGAGAGGAGAATTAGTGCAATACAACTTAAGTTGCATGATTGAATTCAAACACAAGTTGCATTTGAATTTCAAATTCAAACATCATATGAATATCTCATAATTCAAATTTGAGGAAATTCATTAAACAAATTATAAATAATAAAGAATATAAATAGTACAACTTTTATACAAAGCTCATTAAGGAAAATTGGAGCTTTATTGATAATCACACATGATACATTGTCATTACAATATCCAGAATTGAAATAAGAAATGTTACAACACATTACATGAATTGAATAAAAGGAAAAAGAAAAAGAAAGATTACAACTTGATGAAAATTTCCTAAACTACAAGTTGATCTTCATGAATTCCTTGATCAAGATGATCTTGAGTTTCATCTTGATCATCTCCAAGTCCCTGCATACACACAAAGAAGAGAAACAAGTTATGCCAAGTGGCAAAGCCACTTGGCAGATTAGAAAAGAAGTGAATATGGTGGATAATACCACAGCTCTGCCGAGCTGATCCTCTCACCAGCCCAAGTCCCAAGCACCAGGTTCACACACACACAAGCTGCTCACACAGCTGTGTGCATGCCCAACAGCAAGCCATTGTGTGTGCATGCATCACAGCACACACACAGCAGAGAGAGTCACCAACTGATGCCAGGCACTGCTGTCGACCAGAGAAGCAAGGGGGCAGGCAGATAAAAGCTTTCCACAGTAAACCCTAACCATTCCATCGACACAAGCTCCTGGGTAAGTTCACCAAGAACACAAGAACAACAAGAACAGGAAGAACAGTCACTGCTGTTCAACCTACTCAAACAGCCACATAATTTAATCAAGCACCACAAGCTTGCAAGGAGGAGCAGGGCAAGCAAACCAAGCATCACAGAAGCAATCCTCTACACCAACAAATAATTCTAGGAGCTGGAGTGAGGTATAAACAAGAGATCATGGGCAAACATCTGTTTTGCTCATAATTAAGCATGTGCATATGTCACAGAAGAAAAGAGGGTAGAATACCCTATTTGTATCATCACTTGGCTACTAGCCATTTGGTGCAAGCAAATTTGGGAGAGGCCAATAGGAAATCATCCAAGGGAACACTAGTTATGTCAAATCAGCGGCACAACTAAGGAAATCCAGCAAAGGATGGATTCACAGCTAGCCTAGCCCAACTCACCTAGCACCTACATCTAGTAATACCATCAGACAGATATGCAACCTGTGCCTATTTTTGTTTGTCAACAGTAAAGCTCACTGGAAATCCAACAAGGAATTGCCAGAGATGCATCCACAAAGCCACAGCAAGCCAACAGGAGTGGGAGCTTCCTGAACAGCAAAGAATTGCTGTTGAGGCCACCTCAACCACTAAAACAGCCAAACCACCAAGCCCAACACTTACATCATCACCCAGAGAGCTAGGGTTCCCAACAAATGGTTGGCATCCCTCTAGCTCAAGCAAATCAATGAAAAGAATCATCACTAAATTACAGTTCATCTCATTTATCCAGTAAACAAGCACAAGCTACACAGATAAATGAATCAAATAAGTCACCAGTGACTAGGACACTTGCAAATGATCCCAAGGATCACTGCAAGCATCAGCAGATGCTTGATCAAGAAAAAGCTGCACTAGCACAAGGCATGGTGATACACAGTCACCAAGATAAGCATCAGATAGGCACAGGCAGGGAGTAAGCAACCAATCAACAAGCATCTGATGATCATTTGATCACCAGAGCAAGCTAAAGCAAGCTAAAGCAAGCTAAAGCCTGCTAGAATGAATTCTAGCATCATCACAATGCCCAAACAATTAACTTAACCATATAATTGAACAATTACATCACAGATAAGTGAATAAAGCATTATAATTGTATCCAGAAGCACTCCATCAAGGGATGGAGCTGTTAATGCAACAATTAGGCTCAATTGAGCATGTTCATGAATTAGAGCACAGAAAATAGCACATCAGGAGCACTGGCACTTGCCAAAGGCAAGGATCATCACAACATGATCAAGCCAGGGGCAAGCAATTGCATATACATGAGAAGCATGGTATACAGAGCAACAACAGGAGCCACTAAATTACACAAAGCACCACAGCATGCTCATGAGCAAAAGCTCATGAGTTGCAACAGCAAGTAATGGAGAAAGAACAGCACAACACAGCAGCCTAGAACCATAACAGATGCACATCAGCAGCACAGCAACACATCACAGCAGC
This sequence comes from Lolium perenne, assembly GCF_019359855.2. Taxonomy (NCBI): domain Eukaryota; kingdom Viridiplantae; phylum Streptophyta; class Magnoliopsida; order Poales; family Poaceae; genus Lolium; species Lolium perenne. The sequence continues at coordinate 208,168,884 of NC_067244.2, forward strand.
ATACGCGCAAGCTAGCAAGGCGCAGCAGCAGCATCACGGCAGGGGCAGCATCTCCACGAGGAGAAGCAGGCCAGTAGCCAGAGCTACGCAAGAAGGGAAGGAGAAGAAATAGAACAAGTAGCAGAGAAGGACGGAGGAGGTGAGAACTTACTGGTGAAGCGGAGAGGAGCTCGACCATGGCGGCACGGTGGCACACGCCGGGCGAACGGCGGCGCCGGGCCAAGCCGAGCCAGGCACCACCTCGCCGCAATGCCAGCACCACCACGGCGAGGCACACGGCCGCGCCACGGCGCCAGGAGAGTCGGCGGCGATGAAATCGCCGCGGCACACCACGGCAGGCGAGCAGAGGCGATGGGGACGAGTCGAGGAGGCGGAAAAACACAGATCAGCGTGGTGGATCTGAAGCGCCGTCGAACGGCTGTTTAGATGCGCCATATCTCGCCGGCGGGGACGGCCGGAGTTGGCCGGAGTAAATCGGCGAAGGCGGCGGCGACGCGGGAGTCGCGAGAGCGAGGAGGTTAGGGTTCGCGAGGAAGAGAAGGGAAGGGGACGGATGCGTCCGACCGAGCCCAACGTGCGGCTCGGGTTAGGGTTAACCCACTGGGCCACCCCGACAGGTGGGCCCAGGGGCATTTTGGGTTTTTCACAATTCCAAATAAAGCAGAAACTTTGAAAATGCATAGAAAATTATAAATGGCTCTAAAAAAATAATTAAAAATATGAAAATTACTCAGGATAAAATTCTCTATCATAATAAAATATGAAATGGAATTTTTGAAGACAAACAAGATTAAGTCCAAATTTGATGATTTAAATAATCATTTAAATCACACCTTATATTTTCAATAATGAAAATAAGTCCATAAATTCTTTTGGACTTTAAAAACACCTTGACAACATTTCAAGGTAGTATTTTACCCTAAACAGGATATCCCTAAATCATTCTTAGTATTAGCCTCTCACATGAAATGATAAAAACACCGGAAGGGGGGAAACAACCCTAAAAGCCGAATCATGCATAATTGCTTCTTTAACCATTGCCCTTATCGGACAATGATGCTATTTTTCAGCAACAGAGGACAAGGGTCAGTCCAAACCATCCAACTGCAACACTTTGCAGTGTTCAGGCAAGTTCATCACTTGCTCGTGTCATTTGAGTATTTTTACCAAATTACTTGCAAAGTACTATGTTTATCACTATTGCATAAAAAGCAAAACCACTATTTTCATAACTATGAATATGACTAAGTGGTGGGCAATGGAACCATGGATTGTGTTGATATGGTGGAGGTTCCATTGCAAGGGTTTATATCCATCTAGGATTAAACAACAAATGTCGTCGAGTGATTCTTGTGCCGTAATACCCGTGTTAACCATAAGATCTGGAGTGGGACGGAATAGTCAATCGTATTTCCACCTCTTGTACATCAACGGATGCGCTTGCCGTAGACACTTGTATCCTGAGGGACAAGCGGTGGGCTGGGGAAGCCTAAAGTCCCCAAGGTAATGTGGTCTATGATGGATTGTAAGGTGTCCGGAACGGTCTATCTATGGTTGATAGGGCATGGCATACAAATTGTTTGGAACGGTCTACCTTATCGGTATAGGGGAGAACAAATGCCTGGGTCGGTCTCACCATAGATATAGGGGAAGACAATCTTACAAAAGGGTGGGTGTGCGAGGTAGCGGAGGAATATGATTGGCTATGACCTTATACCGGGCCTCACACCGAAGGAAGTGTGGACGGGAAAGCTGCCCGGTTGGCACCAAGGTTAAGATCTCTTATGGGTAAAGCAACACACCTCTGTAGAATGTAATGAATCGTGACCTGTCACTCCCTGTTCCGGGATTTGGAACTGCGAACGCTGCCGGAAAGGAGCTCCATGAAGTTCTAGTAAACCGGTGAAGGCTGACGGACATAGTTCTTTGAAATAAAAGCAACCTCTTGAAGAAATGTTTATCAAAACCTGCATTGGTATTAGACTTTCTGGTCTAATATCGTAGCTAGTGCATTAAACACCTCTTTTCTATAATGAACTTGTTGAGTACGCTCGTACTCATACCACTCTTAAATCCCCTGCTTAGATTGTCTGAACCATCTGGGGGAGGACAACGACAACCCTGAAGGAGCCGAAATCATCGGCTATGAAGAACCAAACCCCTCTGGAGGTGTTGAAGGTGTAGACTACCTCATAGTCTACGGAACCGGGGAGGGTTCCGGATGGGAGCAAGCTTAGACCGACCAAGTAGTAGTAGTATCCGAGCAGTACGAACTCTAAGTACTTAACTGCTCGAGGGAATAAATGTAGCACCTAGTAAGACTTTTATATTGTAAGTTAAGATGGGTTCGCCTCGAACCCAGGAGTATCCCTCTTAGGACCCAGGAGGAGCTCCGAGATGATATGCACATGTTGCTTGTAATAATAAATGAATGAGTTATGAACCTACTATGTTCTGTTGTACTACTCTGAGGGATGTAATATTTGCGGATTGGTACTTCGTGAATGTTATATCAACGACTGGCATACTACAACATGCAGTGGTATGCAGGGCCACCACATGAACTGTGGACCCCGGTCCATTCTTTTACATCTGAAATACAACCTACTGCAATCATTGTTCTCTGTTGTTCTTTGCAAGCAAAACTCATTCTCCACACCATACGTTTAATCCTTTGTTTACAGCAAGCCGGTGAGATTGACAACCTCACTGTTAAGTTGGGGCAAAGTATTTTGATTGTGTTGTGCAGGTTCCACGTTGGCGCCGGAATTTCTGGTGTTGCGCCGCACTACACTCCTTCACCAACAACCTTCACGTGGCATTCATCTCCTACTGGTTCGATAAACCTTGGTTTCTTACTGAGGGGAACTTGCTGTTGTACGCATCACACCTTCCTCTTAGGGTTCCCAATGGACGTGTGCTTCACGCGTCATCAAGCTAAATTTCTGGCGCCGTTGCCGGGGACGTGAAGGAAAATTACACCACAAAGATTTCTAACTCCCACGTCAACTGCACGCCAGGAAATAAATTTCTGGCGCCGTTGCTGAGGAGATCAAGACACGCTACAAGGGGAGTCTCTCACACCCAATCTCTTTACTTTGTTTATTGTCTTGCTTTATTTTATTTTCTGTCTTGTTTGCTTTCTTTATATCAAAAACACACAAAAATAGTTACTTGTTTTACTTTACTTAATTCGGTTTGCTTTACTTATTTTTATTATTGTTAAAATGAATACTCCTGAGAACACTAAGTTGTGTGACTTCACTAGCACCAATAATAATGATTTCATATGCACTCCTATTGCTCCACCTGCTGCTACAACAGAATTTTATGAAATTAAACCTGATTTACTAAATCTTGTTATGAGAGAGCAATTTTCTGGCGTTAATACTGATGATGCTGCTGCCCATCTTAATAATTTTGTTGAACTTTGTGAAATGCAAAAGTATAAGGATGTAGATGGGGACATTATAAAACTGAAATTGTTTCCTTTCTCCTTAAGAGGAAGAGCTAAAAATTGGTTGCTATATTTTCCTAAGAATAGTATTGATTCATGGACTAAATGTAAAGGTGCTTTCATTAGAAGATATTATCCTCCTGCTAAAATTATATCTTTGAGAAGTAGCATTATGAATTTTAAGCAATTGGATAATGAACATGTTGCCCAAGCATGGGAAAGAATGAAATCTTTGGTAAAGAATTGCCCTACCCATGGACTAACTACTTGGATGATCATCCAAACCTTTTATGCAGGATTAATTTTTTCTTCAAGGAATATATGGGATTCAGCTGCTGGAGGTACTTTTATGTCCATCACTTTGGGTGCTGCAACAAAGCTTCTTGATGATATGATGATCAACTACTCTGAATGGCACACTGAAAGGACTCCTCAAGGTAAGAAGGTAAATTCTGTTGAAGAAACCTCCTCCTTGAGTGATAAGATAGATGTTATTATGTCTATGCTTGTTAATGGTAGATCTCATGTTGATCCTAATAATGTTCCTTTAGCTTCATTGGTTGCTCAATAAGAGCATGTTGATGTGAACTTCATTAAAAATAGTAATTTCAACAACAATGCTTATAGGAATAATTTTGGTAACAACAACTATAGGCCATATCCTTCTAATAATGGTAATGGTTATGGTAATTCTTACAACAATAGTAGGAGTGTACCCTCTGTTTTTGAAGTCATGCTTAAAGAATTTATTAGTACACAAACTGCTTTTAACAAATCTGTTGAGGAAAAACTTGGTAAAATTAATGTTCTTGCTTCTAAGGTTGATAGTCTTGCTGCTGATGTTGATCTTTTAAAACTGAAAGTTATGCCTAATGTAACTAAAGATATTAATAAGTCATTTTCTACAACAAACGCTATCCAAGTTCGAATTAATGACAATATTAGAATGATGGCTGAATTGCATGCTAGGTGGGAAAGAGAAGAAAAACTTGCTAAAGAAAATAATGTAGCTAAAGTTTGGACTATTACCACCACTAGTAATGTTGATGCTTCACATGTTGCTAAACCTCCTACTATCAATGGTAAAATAATTGGTGTTGGCCATGTTTCTACTTCAAATACAAAGCATGCAAAATTGCCTGAAACTGCCAAAACTGTTTGTGATAAAAGTGCTGAAATTTTTCAGAGTATTGGGGACAGTGATCCCATTGCTTTAGATCATAATGGTTTTGATTTTGATAATTGTCATATCTCTTAAGTTATTAAGTTCTTGCAAAAACTTGCTAGAAGTCCTAATGCTAGTGCTATAAACTTGGCCTTTACAAAACATATTACAAATGCTCTCATAAAAGCTAGAGAAGAGGAATTAAAACTTAAAGATTCTATTCCTAGGAAGTTGGAAGATGGTTGGGAGCCTGATGTCTACGCCCCCTCCTTTTCCTGTAGACAGTGTTGGGCCTCCAAGAGCAGAGGTTTGTAGAACAGCAGCAAGTTTCCCTTAAGTGAATCACCCAAGGTTTATCGAACTCAGGGAGGAAGAGGTCAAAGATATCCCTCTCATGCAACCCTGCAACCACAAAGCAAGAAGTCTCTTGTGTCCCCAACACACCTAATAGGTGTACTAGTTCGGCGAAGAGATAGTGAAATACAGGTGGTATGAATATATATGAGCAAGAGCAATCAGTGCCAGAAAATAGCTTGCTGGCGTGTAGTTGATGGTGGTAGTATTGCAGCAGTAGTAACGCAGAAAACAAGAAACAAGCAGCGATAGCAGTATTTAGGAACAAGGCCTAGGGATTACACTTTCACTAGTGGACACTCTCAACATTGATCACATAACAGAATAGATAAATGCATACTCTACACTCTTGTTGGATGATGAACACATTGCGTAGGATTACACGAACCCTCAATGCCAGAGTTAACAAGCTCCACAATTCAATGTTCATATTTAAATAACCTTAGAGTGCATGAAAGATCAATACGACTAAACCAAGTACTAACGTAGCATGCACACTGTCACCTTCATGCTAAGAAAGGAGGCATAGATCATATCAATACTATCATAGCAATAGTTAACTTCATAATCTACAAGAGATCATAATCATAGCCTACGCCAAGTACTAACACGGATGCACACACTGTCACCATTACACCGTGCAGGAGGAATAGAATACTTTAATAACATCACTAGAGTAGCACATAGATGAATAGTGATACAAAACACATTGCAATCATAAAGAGATATAAATAAGCACTTCACTATGCCATTCATAACAGTGAATAAGTATTCTGTGAAATATAGCCTAAGAGACCCACACGGTGCACACACTGTCACCTTTACACACGTGGGACAAGGAGTCTCCGGAGATCACATAAGTAAAATTCACTTGACTAGCATAACGACATCTAGATTACAAGCATCATCATATGAATCTCAATCATGTAAGGCAGCTCATGAGATTATTGTATTGAAGTACATAGGAGAGAGATGAACCACATACCTACCGGTACAGCCCCGAGCCTCGATGGAGAACTACTCCCTCCTCATGGGAGACAGCAGCGTTGATGAAGATGGCGGTGGTGTCGATGGAGGAGCCTTCCGGGGGCACTTCCCCGTTCCGGCGGCGTGCCGGAACAGAGACTCCTGTCCCCCAGATCTTGGCTTCGCGATGGCGGCGGCTCTGGATGGTTTCTCGTACCGTGGCTTTTCCGTATCGAGGTTTTAGGTCGAGGAGGCTTAAATAGGCGAAGAGGCGGCGTCAGAAGGTCGAAGGGGCGCCGACACTATAGGGCGGCGCGGCCAGGGCCTGGGCCGCGCCGGCCTATGGTCTGGGGGCCCAGTGCCCCCCCTCTGGTCCTTCTCGTGTGTTCTGGATGCTTCCGGGCAAAATAGGAACCTGGGCGTTGATTTCGTCCAATTCCGAGAATATTTCGTTACTAGGATTTCTGAAACCAAAAACAGCAGAAAACAAAGAATCGGCACTTCGGCATCTTGTTAATAGGTTAGTTCCGAGAAAATGCACGAATATGACATCAAGTGTGCATAAACCATGTTGATATCATCACTATTGGGGCATGGAACATAAGAAATTATCGATACGTCGGAGACGTATCAGCATCCCCAAGCTTAGTTTCTGCTCGTCCCGAGCAGGTAAACGATAACAAAGATAATTTCTGGAGTGACATGCCATCATAAACTTGATCATATTGTAAACATATGTAATGAATGCAGCGATGAAAACAATGTATATGACATGAGTAAACAACTGAATCATAAAGCAAAGACTTTTCATGAATAGTACTTCGAGACAAGCATCAATAAGTCTTGCATAAAAGTTAACTCATAAAGCAATAATTCAAAGTAAAGGCATTGAAGCAACACAATGGAAGATTAAGTTTCAGCGGTTGCTTTCAACTTGTAACATGTATATCTCATGGATAATTGTCAATGCAAAGCAATATAACAAATGCAATATGCAAATATGTAGGAATCAATGCACAGTTCACACAAATGTTTGCTTCTTGAGATGGAGAGAAATAGGTGAACTGACTCAACATGAAAGTAAAAGAATGGTCCTTCAAAGAGGAAAGCATCGATTGCTATATTTGTGCTAGAGCTTTGATTTTGAAAACATGAAACAATTTTGTCAACGGTAGTAATAAAGCATATGTATCATGTAAATTATATCTTACAAGTTGCAAGCCTCATGCATAGTATACTAATAGTGCCCGCACCTTGTCCTAATTAGCTTGGACTACCGGGATCATCGCAATGCACATGTTTTAACCAAGTGTCACAAAGGGGTACCTCTATGCCGCCTGTACAAAGGTCTAAGGAGAAAGCTCGCATCGGATTTCTCGCTATTGATTATTCTCAACTTAGACATCCATACCGGGACAACATAGACAACAGATAATGGACTCCTCTTTTATGCATAAGCATGTAGCAACAATTATTTTTCTCATATGAGATTGAGGATATTGTCCAAAACTGAAACTTCCACCATGAATCATGGCTTTAGTTAGCGGCCCAATGTTCTTCTCTAACAATATGCATGCTTAACCATAAGGTGGTAGATCTTCCTTACTTCAGACAAGACGAACATGCATAGCAACTCACATGATATTCAACAAAGAATAGTTGATGGCGTCCCCAGAAACATGGTTATCGCACAACAAGCCACTTAATAAGAGATAAAGTGCATAAGTACATATTCAATACCACAATAGTTTTTAAGCTATTTGTCCCATGAGCTATATATTGTAAAGGTGGAGAATGGAAATTTAAAGGTAGCACTCAAGCAATTTACTTTGGAATGGCGGAGAAATACCATGTAGTAGGTAGGTATGGTGGACACAAATGGCATAGTGGTTGGCTCAAGTATTTTGGATGCATGAGAAGTATTCCCTCTCGATACAAGATTTAGGCTAGCAAGGATATTTGAAACAAACACAAGGATGAAGCGGTGCAGCAAAACTCACATAAAAGACATATTGAAAACATTATAAGACTCTACACCGTCTTCCTTGTTGTTCAAACTCAATACTAGAAATTATCTAGACCTTAGAGAGACCAAATATGCAAACCAAATTTTAGCATGCTCTATGTATTTCTTCATTAATGGGTGCAAAGTATATGATGCAAGAGCTTAAACATGAGCACAACAATTGCCAAGTATCACATTATCCAAGACATTATAGCAATTTACTACTGTTATCACCAGAATTTGACCACGTCGGAGGTGGGCCACGATCAAGATAAGCTTGAAGGTTATATATGGAGAGAATACGAAGATCGGCCTTATATGCAAAGTTGGGCTAGATTGCCCGTTTATCTGTAATTTAGTAGATCGTATCTTAAGTTAGAAGTTAGAGTTTTACCCGTGCACGGTTAGGTGCACGTCCGAATTAGAAAGTCCGCCGGACTATAAATATGTATCTAGGGTTTATGGAATAAACAACAACACAACGTTCACCCCAAAACAAACCAATCTCGGCGCATCGCCAACTCCTTCGTCTCGAGGGTTTCAATCGTAGCGACATGCGCCTAGATCGCATCTTGCGATCTAGGCAGCACAAGCTCCACGTTGTTCATGCGTTGCCCAGATCAAGCGTCTTTGATGGCGGGCAACGTAGTTATCATAGATGTGTTAGGGTTAGCATAGCTCTTCGTATAAACATGCTTACGTAGTGCAACCCTCGCATGTCTAGCCGCCCTCACGCCTATCTCAGGCGTGGGGGCGGCACCCTGCTTGTTCATCATCTAGTAGATCTGATCCGTTACGATTGCTCCTTGCTCTGCAAGGATTAGTTTAATATCTGCAATAGTTAGGCCTTACGAAGGGGGGGAGGATCCAGCGGCACGTAGGGTGGCGTTCGCAAGTCCTAAACAGGATGTTCCGATGATCAACGTCACGTTGGTTGTGTGGCCTTGTTTAGGATCGGCTTACGAGCACCGTGCGTGGCCGCGAGGCCCAACCTGGAGTAGGATGATCCGATTATGCGGTGAAAACCCTAAATCGTCGTAGATCTCATTAGCTTTATCTTGATCAAGCAGGATCACCAAGTATTCGTGCACCCCGTACGGATCATGGGTGGATCGGCTCTTTGAGCCGATTCACAGGATAACCTGAGAGCCGATCGAGGCTCTTATTTAATGTTTACGTGTATGCCATGCAGGAACTAAGCGAGGCATCCCCATCACCTTCCTGACCAGGTATAGGTCAGGTGGCACGCCCTTGCACTTCGCATCGCCGCGTGTGACCAGAAGAGCATTGCGGGCCGTCGCTCGGAGGGGTCTCGGCCAGCCGCAGCTCTAGGCTCTTCCGGGCTCTACCGTGTTGACAGCCGCTGCCCGCCGGTGGGTTTTGGCGATCAACACATTCTGGCACGCCCGGTGGGACCATCATCTACATCAACCACATCGCCATCTACATCTGAGATGGCGGCGGACGGCACGCCAGTCACCTACGAGGAGCTGCCTGCTGAGCTCAAGAAGAAACATGACGAGATCAAGGCCACCCTCGAAGCCGACCTCATCGGCTCATATCACAAAACTCGTTCACATGGCGTCAGGCGGAAAGGGTTCTCACCGGAAGGCGCACTCGATGAAGTGGATCTATCAGTCCCGTCAGAGGGACGTACCAGGGCCGTGCGCCAGGAGATTGGTGGCATGGTGGCTCACTCGTTGCGTCTCCATTCCGAGAGCCTCGTGAATACTTTGGAGCACGTCGCCGTTCGGATGGTCAAGGAGGTCATGGAGAATCAGCACTCTCTATTAGAGTCAGCTCTCAGGACCTACCGAGGAAAAATGCCACTCCAGCCCCGTCTGCCGTTGTCGTGCACATCGGCGACACCAGGAGTGCCTCATTCACCGTCGCGCACCGTTGATAGGACCAACGGTACTTATCCTGGGAGGTGCCAACCAGGGCACTCGTTCAGCATCAACATGATAGAACTGGGACGCCCCCTGGATGGAGAAAAAGGCGAGGGTAACCGCTTTCGTGGCAAAGATAAGGAGGAGGCTGCTCCATGCGATCGGCCCCGACACCGCCGAAACATCTTGGTAATGATCAAGGTAGAAGCCGATGCTAGCGATCGGCCCGTAGTATCCGTATCACATGCTCTCCCGGTATGTGGCGTCGACCTCACAGGTGACGGAAAGCTGGGGTACGGGTTTACATCAGCTGATGAGCTAGAAGAAGTCGACATCGGTCCTGGGGACAAACCTCGACCTACTTTTATCAGCAAGAAGTTAGATCCACAGCTCAGGGGACAGATGATAGCCCTGTTGAAGGAATACCCAGATTGCTTTGCATGGGATTACACGGAGATGCCTGGGTTGGACAGGAGCATCATTGAGCATCGGCTCCCCCTTAAGAAAGGATTTCGGCCGTTCCAACAGCGAGCACGTCAGATGAGGGCCGAGGTCCTGGAAGAAGTCAAGAAGGAGATCGAGAAAATGTTGGCCGCTGGATTCATCAGGCCATGCAGGTATGCTGAGTGGATTTCCAGTATCGTTCCGGTGGAGAAGAAGGACGGCCGATGGCGCGTGGCCATCGATTTCCGAGATCTTAACAGAGCCACCCCAAAGGACGAATATCCAATGCCTGTGGCAGAAACATTGATAAACGCTGCTGCTGGCCACAAGGTGTTGAGCTTCATGGACGGCAACGCCGGTTATAACCAGATTTTCATGGCTCCGGAAGATATACACAAGACCGCATTCAGAGTACCAGGGGCAGTAGGCTTGTTTGAGTACGTGGTCATGACCTTTGGACTGAAGAATGCTGGTGCAACATACCAACGAGCCATGAATTATATATTTCATGATCTGATCGGCAAGTTGGTGGAGATCTATATCGACGACGTGGTGGTCAAATCGGTCTCCATGGAGGGGCATTTGGACGATTTACGGCGCGTCCTAGAACGAACTCGGAAATTCGGGCTGAGAATGAATCCGAAGAAGTGCGCTTTTGGCGTGGCGGCTGGTCAATTCCTAGGTTTTCTGGTTCATGAGCGGGGAATTGAGATCGGCCTGAAAAGTCAGGAGGCGGTGCGCACCATGCAGCCGCCCACCACGAAAAAGGAGCTCCAATGCCTCATCGGCAAGATCAATTTCGTCCGGCGGTTCATCTCTAATTTGTCAGGACGAATCGAGCCGTTCATGGCGTTGGTGAAGACTAAATCTGACGACGAGTTTCACTGGGGGGCAGAACAGCAACAGGCGTTTGATGAAATCAAGCGATATCTGACAACACCGCCTGTATTAGTTCCGCCCCAGCAAGACAGGCCATTCTACATCTACCTGTCAGTAGCTGACACGTCCATTGCTTCGGTAGTGGTGCAACTCTACGAGGGCGTTGAGAGAGTCGTTTTCTACCTCAGCAGAAGGATGCTGGACGCGGAGACAAGATATCCTGAGGTCGAGAAACTTTGCCTCTGCCTGTTCTTTACTTGCACCAAGCTTCATCACATCCTTCTGACGGCAGAAATCATCGTCATCTGTAAATCGGACGTTGTTAAGCACATGTTGTCGGCTCCTGTTTTGAAAGGCCGACTCGGTAAGTGGATGTTGGCGCTGTCAGAGTTTGATCTCCGGTACCAGCCGGCGAGGGCAGTCAAGGGCCAAGCGTTGGCCGATCTCATCGCTGAACGAATCAGTACCAATATAGCAGCACTATCTATACGAGCATGGGCTATGTTCTTCGATGGATCGGTTTGTGACGGTGGTTGTGGCATCGGCATTCTGCTTATGTCGCCTCGGGCGAGAATACTCCTTCTCCATCAGATTATCTACCCCTTGCACCAACAACGTAGCAGAATATGAGGCAATACGCAAGGGAATGGAATTGTTATTGGAAGCTGGAGCGGAAGCTGTAGAGCTCTTTGGGGACTCAAAGTTGGTGATTAACCAGCTCACGGATGAATATAATTGCGAAAGTGAATCGCTTTTCCCATATTGGATGGAATGCCGTGAGTGGATGACACAGTTTCGGTACATCAACTTTAATTGGATCCCAAGATCCCAGAATACCGATGCCAACAATCTCAAGACAAATGGCGTCAGGCTACATAGATATAGCCGACGGACAGAAGTTCAGATACAATTCCCGGAACAGAATGATTGGAGAGCCGAGATCTTCGATTATTTAAAAGATTCGGCTCGGGGGGCACCGAAACGGGTTAGATACAAAGCCATGAAGTATGTCCTTATAGGAGACGACATGTTTTACAGGACATTGGAGGGGTTGCTACTCAAGTGCCTAGGACCGATCGAATCTAATCGGCTTTTACATGAGGTGCATGAAGGCGCTCGTGGAACGCATCGATCGGCTCATAAGATGAAGTGGTTGATCAAAGCGATCGTGGTTTTATTGGCCCACTATGCTTGAAGATTGCTTCAATTATTACAAGGGGTGCCAAGCGTGTCGATGTTTGGAAAGATTCAGATGGTGCACATCGTGATGAACCCAATCATCAAACCTTGGCCGTTTGGGGTGGGGCATGGATATGATCGGCAAAATCCATCCGGCGTCGGGGAAAAAACATGAATGGATTTTGGTTATCACAGATTACTTCACTAAGTGGGTGGAAGCCGTCCCTATGAAAAAGGTGAAATCGAAGATGTGATCAAGTTTGTGAAAGAACACGTCATTCATAGATTTGGGATTCCCAAACTATCACGACCGATGGAGGTTCGGTCTTTACTTCTAAAGAATTCAGAAGTTCTGTGATGACTTAGGGATTAAATTGATCCGATCATCCCCGTACTATGCTCAAGCTAACGGGCAGGCTGAGGCGTCCAATCGTAGTCCGATCAAGTTGATCAAGAGAAAAATCGACGAGAACCCTCGGGATTGGCATGAGAAGTTATCAGAAGCATTATGGGCCTACCGCATGTCGTGCCATGGAGCCATAAAGACTTCGCCGTACCAGCTTGTCTATGGACAGGAAGCTGTATTGCCTTGGGAAATTACGGCTGGATCAAGACGTGGCACGTTTCAGAGTGATCTCGACGGTGAAGAATATGCAGCTTTGATGAGCGACACTATTGAAGACGCAACAGAACTCAGGCTTTGGTCGTTGGAGAAGATTAAGGAGAACAAAGCCAGGGTGGCTCGTGCTTACAACAAAAAGGTTAGGCCAAAGGAGTTCCAAGTTGGTGATCTTGTGTGGGAAGCTGTGTTGCCATTGGGAACCAGGGATAAGGCATATGGCAAATGGTCTCCTAATTGGCACGGTCCGTACAAAGTTGTCCAGGCCTTGAAGGGTAATGCATACATCTTTGGAAGAGTTGAGCGGCGAAAAATTCCCAAGTGGCTGTAAATGGTCAACACCTCAAGAAATATTTCCCAAGCATGTGGGATGATGGACAAGAAGATGAGGGGGCCGATTTCAGAATCGGCCAAGAAAAAAATCATAAATAGTAAGAAAATCACAGCCGATGCACGTACATCGACTTGAGAAGACATATGGAGATTAACAAGATGTAAGTACAGCCGATGCGCGGGCATCGACTTCAGAAAACAAAGCCGATACGCTGATATCGACTTTAGCGAAATAAGTTTATACAACAGCTTGGCCTCAGGCAGCGACATGAGCCGATGTTCTGCTATCGGCTCCCTGTACGACGACTCCATTCGACAATCGGCAAGGGAGCGAAATTGATTAAGGGATTTTCTTCATTGATAAGAGGATTTCTTACAGAGAAAGAGCCGATTTCTTAGGAAGGAAGAACAAAAGAAGGGTCTATTGACCAATCTACTCCTACTAGGCCTACACTAGTAGATCCTAATCTATGGGCCGTCGCTTCCTTCGTCGTCATCCTCGGAACTCTCATCGGCACTGCTGCCGATAGGTTCCTCGTCGCTGCTCCCATAGCCCTCTACGGGAGCTTCATCTTCGTCTTCATCGTCGCTCGTCGTCGTCCCACCACATGCGGAGGCGCTTCGGCGCGGGTAGCCCTCGAGGGAGTCGTCGTCGTCATCGTCGTCTTCCTCTTCCTCTTCTTCGAGGTGGGGCAGCCGTCCTGTGGAACCGATCGTCCTCGCTCTCCGACTCCGGTTCCCCCGACGGCAAGGAATCGAAGGTCTTCGTCCCCGCTGGTCAGGGACTGGTCGTCTTCGGACCAAACCGAGGAGGCGTGGTCTTCCAGGTCCCATGCTTCTGGGGCGCGGATGTCCGGCGGCGTCTCACGGGAGGAGGAGGACCCGTAGGAAAGCTCGGAGAAGGAGTCGTGGGAGGCCGACGACGAAGAGGAAGAAGAGGAAGATATGGCTGTGGGAGATTGGGGTTTTTTTGGTGCCGATGGCCAGAACAGAACAGGATGGTGAAGTGGCGAATTGCTCAGAGCGGTTAAATAAAAGGGGGCTACGGTGAAAAAATTCAATGCCACAGCAGTTTTCGAGGAGGCAGTGCCCAAATACAACGGTCAAATCACGCGAAGCAGTCGAGAAGACAGGGCATCATGATGAAAAATACTGCAATGGTTCTGCTCTGCCACGACATGACCCGACGGACAAAGCATAATGATTTTGGAAATGTCATTTCCAAAACCAGGGGGGCATGTGTTATCACCAGAATTTGACCACGTCGGAGGTGGGCCACGATCAAGATAAGCTTGAAGGTTATATATGGAGAGAATACGAAGATCGGCCTTATATGCAAAGTTGGGCTAGATTGCCCGTTTATCTGTAATTTAGTAGATCGTATCTTAAGTTAGAAGTTAGAGTTTTACCCGTGCACGGTTAGGTGCACGTCCGAATTAGAAAGTCCGCCGGACTATAAATATGTATCTAGGGTTTATGGAATAAACAACAACACAACGTTCACCCCAAAACAAACCAATCTCGGCGCATCGCCAACTCCTTCGTCTCGAGGGTTTCAATCAGGTAAGCGACATGCTGCCTAGATCGCATCTTGCGATCTAGGCAGCACAAGCTCCACGTTGTTCATGCGTTGCCCGTACTGAAGCGTCTTTGATGGCGGGCAACGTAGTTATCATAGATGTGTTAGGGTTAGCATAGCTCTTCGTATAAACATGCTTACGTAGTGCAACCCTCGCATGTCTAGCCGCCCTCACGCCTATCTCAGGCGTGGGGGCGGCACCCTGCTTGTTCATCATCTAGTAGATCTGATCCGTTACGATTGCTCCTTGCTCTGCAAGGATTAGTTTAATATCTGCAATAGTTAGGCCTTACGAAGGGGGGGAGGATCCAGCGGCACGTAGGGTGGCGTTCGCAAGTCCTAAACAGGATGTTCCGATGATCAACATCACGTTGGTTGTGTGGCCTTGTTTAGGATCGGCTTACGAGCACCGTGCGTGGCCGCGAGGCCCAACCTGGAGTAGGATGATCCGATTATGCGGTGAAAACCCTAAATCGTCGTAGATCTCATTAGCTTTATCTTGATCAAGCAGGATCACCAAGTATTCGTGCACCCCGTACGGATCATGGGTGGATCGGCTCTTTGAGCCGATTCACAGGATAACCTGAGAGCCGATCGAGGCTCTTATTTAATGTTTACGTGTATGCCATGCAGGAACTAAGCGAGGCATCCCCATCACCTTCCTGACCAGGTATAGGTCAGGTGGCACGCCCTTGCACTTCGCATCGCCGCGTGTGACCAGAAGAGCATTGCGGGCCGTCGCTCGGAGGGGTCTCAGCCAGCCGCAGCTCTAGGCTCTTCCCGGCTCTACCGTGTTGACAGGCCGCTGCCCGCCGGTGGGTTTTGGCGATCAACAACTACATGTATCATTTTCCAATTCCAACCATATAACAATTTAACGAAGAAGAAACTTCGCCATGAATACTATGAGTAGAGCCTAAGGACATACTTGTCCATATGCTACAGCGGAGCGTGTCTCTCTCCCACAAAGTGAATGCTAGGATCCATTTTATTCAAACAAAACAAAAACAAAAACAAACCGACGCTCCAAGCAAAGCACATAAGATGTGATGGAATAAAAATATAGTTTCAGGGGAGGAACCTGATAATGTTGTCGATGAAGAAGGGGATGCCTTGGGCATCCCCAAGCTTAGACGCTTGAGTCTTCTTATAATATGCAGGGGTGAACCACCGGGGCATCCCCAAGCTTAGAGCTTTCACTCTCCTTGATCATGTTGTATCATCTCCCTCTCTTGATCCTTGAAAACTTCCTCCACACCAAACTTAGAACAACTCATTAGAGGGTTAGTGGACAATAAAAATTAACATGTTCAGAGGTGACACAATCATTCTTAACACTTCTGGACATTGCATAAAGCTACTGGACATTAATGGATCAAAGAAATTCATCCAACATAGCAAAAGAGGCAATGCGAAATAAAAGGCAGAATCTGTCAAAACAGAACAGTTCGTATTGACGAATTTTATCGAGGCACCAGACTTGCTCAAATGAAAATGCTCAAATTGAATGAAAGTTGTGTACATATCTGAGGATCACTCACGTAAATTGGCATAATTTTCTGAGTTACCTACAAAGAAAACAGCCCAGATTCGTGACAGCAAAGAAATCTGTTTCTGCGCAGTAATCCAAATCTAGTATGAACCTTACTATCAACGACTTTACTTGGCACAACAAAACACAAAACTAAGATAAGGAGAGGTTGCTACAGTAGTAAACAACTTCCAAGACACAAATATAAAACAAATTACTGTAGCAAAATAACACATGGGTTATCTCCCAAGAAGTTCTTTCTTTATAGCCATTAAGATGGGCTCAGCAGTTTTAATGATGCACTCATAAGAAATAGTAGTTGAAGCGAAAGAGAGCATCAAGAAGCAAATTCAAAACAAATTTAAGTCTAACATGCTTCCTATGAAAAGGAATCTTGTAAATAAACAAGTTCATGAAGAGCAAAGTAACAAGCATAGGAAGATAGAACAAGTGTAGCTTCAAAAATTTCAGCACATAGAGAGGTGTTTTAGTAACATGAAAATTTCTACAACCATATTTTCCTCTCTCATAATAACTTTCAGTAGCATCATGAGCAAACTCAACAATATAACTATCACATAAAGCATTCTTATCATGAGTCTCATGCATAAAATTATTACTCTCCACATAAGCATAATCAATTTTATTAGTTGTAGTGGAAGCAAATTCAACAAAGTAGCTATCATCAAATATAGGAGGCATATTGTAATCATAATCAAATTTACTCTCCATAGTAGGTGGCAACAAAAGACTACTATCATTATAATCATCATCAATAGGAGGCAAAGTATCATCAAAGAAAATTTTCTCCTCAATTCTTGGGGGACTAAAAAGATCATGCTTATCAAAACCAGCTTCCCCAAGCTTAGAATTTTCCATATCATTAGCAACAATGGTGTTCAAAGCGTTCATACTAATATGTTCCATAGGTTTTTTAATTTTCGCATCAAACCATCCATGTCTTAAATCAGGAAATAGAATAAGAAGCTCATTTTTGTCCATTATGCCAAACTAGTGTAAACAAGAAACAAAAAGATGCAATTGCAGGATCTAAAGGAAATAGCTTCGAGTACTTACAACGGCGAAAATAGCTTAGTAGCCGAGATCCGGAGTGTGAGTACCTTTTACCTTTCCTCCCCGGCAACGGCGCCAGAAAATAGCTTGATGTCTACGCCCCCTCCTTTTCCTGTAGACAGTGTTGGGCCTCCAAGAGCAGAGGTTTGTAGAACAGCAGCAAGTTTCCCTTAAGTGAATCACCCAAGGTTTATCGAACTCAGGGAGGAAGAGGTCAAAGATATCCCTCTCATGCAACCCTGCAACCACAAAGCAAGAAGTCTCTTGTGTCCCCAACACACCTAATAGGTGTACTAGTTCGGCGAAGAGATAGTGAAATACAGGTGGTATGAATATATATGAGCAGTAGCAACGGTGCCAGAAAATAGCTTGCTGGCGTGTAGTTGATGGTGGTAGTATTGCAGCAGTAGTAACGCAGTAAAACAGTAAACAAGCAGCGATAGCAGTATTTAGGAACAAGGCCTAGGGATTACACTTTCACTAGTGGACACTATCAACATTGATCACATAACAGAATAGATAAATGCATACTCTACACTCTTGTTGGATGATGAACACATTGCGTAGGATTACATGAACCCTCAATGCCGGAGTTATCAAGCTCCACAATTCAATGTTCATATTTAAATAACCTTAGAGTGCATGAAAGATCAATACGACTAAACCAAGTACTAACGTAGCATGCACACTGTCACCTTCATGCTAAGAAAGGAGGCATAGATCATATCAATACTATCATAGCAATAGTTAACTTCATAATCTACAAGAGATCATAATCATAGCCTACGCCAAGTACTAACACGGATGCACACACTGTCACCATTACACCGTGCAGGAGGAATATAATACTTTAATAACATCACTAGAGTAGCACATAGATGAATAGTGATACAAAACACATTGCAATCATAAAGAGATATAAATAAGCACTTCACTATGCCATTCATAACAGTGAATAAGTATTCTGTGAAATATCGCCTAAGAGACCCACACGGTGCACACACTGTCACCTTTACACACGTGGGACAAGGAGTCTCCGAAGATCACATAAGTAAAATTCACTTGACTAGCATAACGACATCTAGATTACAAGCATCATCATATGAATCTCAATCATGTAAGGCAGCTCATGAGATTATTGTATTGAAGTACATAGGAGAGAGATGAACCACATACCTACCGGTACAGCCCCGAGCCTCGATGGAGAACTACTCCCTCCTCATGGGAGACAGCAGCGTTGATGAAGATGGCGGTGGTGTCGATGGAGGAGCCTTCCGGGGGCACTTCCCCGTTCCGGCGGCGTGCCGGAACAGAGACTCCTGTCCCCCAGATCTTGGCTTCGCGATGGCGGCGGCTCTGGATGGTTTCTCGTACCGTGGCTTTTCCGTATCGAGGTTTTAGGTCGAGGAGGCTTAAATAGGCGAAGAGGCGGCGTCAGAAGGTCGAAGGGGCGCCGACACTATAGGGCGGTGCGGCCAGGGCCTGGGCCGCGCCGGCCTATGGTCTGGGGGCCCAGTGCCCCCCCTCTGGTCCTTCTCGTGTGTTCTGGATGCTTCCGGGCAAAATAGGAACCTGGGCGTTGATTTCGTCCAATTCCGAGAATATTTCGTTACTAGGATTTCTGAAACCAAAAATAGCAGAAAACAGCAACTGGCACTTCGACATCTTGTTAATAGGTTAGTTCCAGAAAATGACATAAAGTGTGCATAAAACATGTAGATATCATCAATAATGTGGCATGGAACATAAGAAATTATCGATACGTCAGAGATGTATCAGAGCCCATCATTAAAATGAAAGTCAATGATTTTGATTGTAATGCTTTATGTGATCTTGGTGCAAGTATTTCTGTTATGCCTAAGAAATTTTATGATATGCTTGACTTGCCACCATTGAAATATTGTTATTTGGATGTTAATCTCGATGATAATTCTATAAAGAAACCTTTGGGGAGGATTGATAATATTCACATTACGGTTAACAATAACCTTGTACCCATTGATTTTGTTGTCTTGGATATTGAATGCAATGCATCTTGTCCTATTATTTTGGGAAGACCCTTTCTTCGAACTGTTGGTGCTATTATTGATATGAAAGAAGGAAATAATAAATATCAATTCCCTCTTAAGAAAGGTATGGAACACTTCCCTAGAAATAGAATGAAGTTGCCTTTTGATTCTATTATTAGAACAAATTATGATGTTGATGCTTCTTCTCTTGATGTTACTTGATTTACACTTTCTGCGCCTAGCTGAAAGGCGTTAAAGAAAAACGCTTATGGGAGACAACCCATTATTTTATTTCTGCAATTTTTGTTTTATATTTGAGTCAAGGTGCTTGTTACTACTGTAGCAATACCTTTGTATATTTACTTTATTGCATTGTTGTGCCAAGTAAAGTCTTTGATAGTAAGGTTGATACTAGATTTGGATTTCTGCGTAGAAACAGATTTCTAGCTGTCACGAATTTGAGTAGGTCTCTCTGTAGGAAACTCAGAAAAATCTGCGAAAATTCATGAGTGATCCTCAGATATGTACACAGCTTTCATTCAATTTTATCTTCTTCATCTTAGCATGTTAAGTGCCTCTAAAAATTCGTCTTTACGGACTGTTCTGTTTTGATAGATTCTGCCTTTTATTTCACATTGCCTCTTTTACTGTGTTGAGTGGATTTCTTTGCTCCATTAACTTTCAGTAGCTTTGGGTAATGTCCAGAAGTGTTGGGAATGATTGTGTCCTCTCTGAACATGTGAATTTTTGATTATGCACTAACCCTCTAATGAGATTGTTTTGAGTTTGGTGTGGAGGAAGTTTTCAAGGATCAAGAGAGGAGGATGATATAATACGATCAAGAAGAGTGAAAATTCTAAGCTTGGGTATGCCCCCGTGGATTATCCCTTCATATTTCAAGAAGACTCAAGCATCTAAGCTTGGGGATGCCCAAGGCATCCCCTTCTTCATCAACAACTTATCAGGTCACCTCTAGTGAAACTATATTTTTATTCCGTCACATCTTATGTGCTTTACTTGGAGCGTATGTATGCTTTTATTTTTGTTTTTGTTTGAATAAATTCAGATGCTAGCATTCATTGTGTGGGAGAAAGACACGCTCCACTTTTTCATATTGAACACTGGTGTTCTTAGCTTTACTTTTAATGTTCATGGCGAAGGTTGAAAACCGCTTCGTTTATTGCTATTTGGTTGGAAACAGAAAATGCTTCATGTGGTAATTGGTATATTATCTTGAATAATTTGATACTTGGCAATTGTTTTGAGCTCTCAAATAGATCATGTTTAAGCTCTTGCATCATGTAGTTTGAACCTATTAGTGGAGAATTACTGTAGAGCTTGTTGAAATTTGGTTTGCATGATTGGTCTCTCTAAAGTCTAGTTTTTTCTGGTGAAAGTGTTTGAACAACAAGGAAGACAGTGTAGAGTCTTATAATGCTTGCAATATGTTCTTATGTAAGTTTTGCTGTACCGGTTCATAATTGTGTTTGCTTCAAACAACCTTGCTAGCCAAAGCCTTGTATTGAGAGGGAATGCTTCTCGTGCATCCAAAACCTTGAGCCAAAACTTATGCCATTTGTGTCCACCATAACTACCTACTATGTGGTATTTCTCTGCCATTCCAAAGTAAATTGCTTGCGTGCTACCTTTAAAATTTCATTCCTTGTCTTTGCAATATATAGCTCATGGGAAAGTAGCTTAAAAACTATTGTGGTAAAGAATATGTCGCTTATGTATCTTATTTCTTATAAGTTGCTTGTTGAGCGGTAACCATGTTCTTGTCTGAAGTAAGGGTGATTTGCCATGAGTTGAATCGTTTGAGTATGCATATTGTTAGAGAAGAACATTGGGCCGCCAACCAAAGCCATGTATCATGGTGGAAGTTTCAGCTTGGACATTAATCCTCAATCTCTTATGAGAATATTATCTGTTGTTGAATGCTTAAGCATTAAAGAGGAGTCCATTATCTATTTTCTATGTTGTCCCGGTATGCATGTCCTCAAGTTGAGATTTATCAAAAACGAGAAATCAAATGCAATCTATCTCCTTGGGCCTTTGTACAGGTGGCATAGAGGTACCCCTTTGTGACACTTGGTTGAAACATATGTAATGCAATGATAATCCATGGAAATCCGAGCTAATTAGGACAAGGTGCGAGCACTATTGGTATTCGATGCATGAGGCTTGCAACTTATAGGATGTTTTATGCATAACACATATGAATTATTACTACCGTTGACAAAATTGTTTCCATGTTTTCAAAATAAAAGCTCTAGCACATGAGTAATCCCTGCCTCCCTCTGCGAAGGGCCTTTCTTTTTACTTTATGTTGAGTCAGTTTACCTACTTCTTTCCATCTTAGAAGCAAACACTTGTGTCAACTGTGTGCATTGATTCCTACATACTTGCTTATTTGCACTCATCATATTACTTTGTGTTGACAATTATCCATGAGATATACATGTCGAAGTTGAAAGCAACTGCTGAAACTTATATCTTCCTTTGTGTTGCTTCAAAACCTTCGATTAAGAATTTATTGCTTTATGAGTTAACTCTTATGCAAGACTTATTGATGCTTGTCTTGAAAGTACTATTCATGAAAAGTCTTTGCTATATGATTCAGTTGTTTAGTCATTATCTTTACCATTGCTTTGAATCACTTCATTCATCTCATATGATTTACAATAGTATTGGTCAAGATTATGATAGTAGCATGTCACTTCAGAAATTATCCTTATTATCGTTTACCTACTCGAGGGCGAGTAGGGACTAAGCTTGGGGATGCTTGATACGTCTCAAACGTATCTATAATTTCTTATGTTCCATGCTAGTTTTATGACAATACTCACATGTTTTATATACACTTTATATCATTTCGATGCATTTTCCGGCACTAACCTATTAACAAGATGTCGAAGCGCCAGTTCCCGTTTTCTGCTGTTTTTGGTTTCAGAAATCCTACACAGGAAATATTCTCGGAATTGGACGAAACAAAATCCCACGGTCTCATTTTCCACGGAGCCTTACAGAAGTCCGAAGAGGAGACGAAGAGGGGCGACGAGGCGGCCACACCCTAGGGGGGCGCGGCCCCACCCCTGGCCGCGCCACCCTATGGGGTGGGCCCCTCGAGCGTCCCCCGACTCTACCCCTTCGCCTATTTAATCTCTCCGTCGCGAAAACCCTAGTACCGAGAGCCACGATACGAGAAAAGTTCTAGAGACGCCACCGCTGCCAATCCCATCTCGGGGGATTCGGGAGATCGCCTCCGGCACCCTGCCATAGAGGGGAATCATCACCGGAGGGCTCTACATCACCATGCCCGCCTCCGGACTGATGCGTGACTAGTTCATCCTTGGACTATGGGTCCATAGCAGTAGCTAGATGGTTGTCTTCTCCTCTTGTGCTATCATGTTTAGATCTTGTGAGCTGCCTATCATGATCAAGATCATCTATTTGTAATGCTACATGTTGTGTTTGTTGGGATCCGATGAATATGGAATACTATGTCAAGTTGATTATTGATCTATCATATATGTGTTGTTTATGATCTTGCATGCTCTCCGTTGCTAGTAGAGGCTCTGGCCAAGTTGATACTTGTAACTCCAAGAGGGGGTATTTATGCTCGATAGTGGGTCCATGCCTCCATTGAATCTGGGACAGTGACAGAAAGTTCTAAGGTTATGGATGTGTTGTTGCCACTAGGGATAAAACATCAATGCTTTGTCTAAGGATATTTGTATTGTTTACATTACACACAGTACTTAATGCAATTGTCTGTTGTTTGCAACTTAATACTGGAAGGGGTGCGGATGCTAACCCGAAGGTGGACTTTTTAGGCATAGATGCATGCTGGATAGCGGTCTATGTTCTTTGTCGTAATGCCCTAAGTAAATCTCATAGTAGTCATCATGATATGTATGTGCATTGTTATGCCCTCTCTATTTGTCAGTTGCCCAACTGTAATTTGTTCACCCAACATGCTATTTATCTTATTGGAGAGACACCACTAGTGAACTATGGACCCCGGTCCATTCTTTTACATCTGAAATACAACCTACTGCAATCATTGTTCTCTGTTGTTCTTTGCAAGCAAACATCATTCTCCACACCATACGTTTAATCCTTTGTTTACAGCAAGCCGGTGAGATTGACAACCTCACTGTTAAGTTGGGGCAAAGTATTTTGATTGTGTTGTGCAGGTTCCACGTTGGCGCCGGAATCCCTGGTGTTGCGCCGCACTACACTCCTTCACCAACAACCTTCACGTGGCCTTCATCTCCTGCTAGTTCGATAAACCTTGGTTTCTTACTGATGGAAACTTGCTGCTGTACGCATCACACCTTCCTCTTGGGGTTCCCAACGGACGTGTGCTTCACGCGTCATCAAACTAAATTTCTGGCGCCGTTGCCGGGGACGTGAAGAAAAATTACACCACAGAGATTTCTAACTCCCACGTCAACTGCACGCCAGCAGGGGTACGACATGTTTGCCATTGAGGACTGAGTATATGGCTGCAGCTTCAAATACACCGACTCCCCCACCTGAAATTGTCTGTCCACCCTATTCTTGTCTGCATACTGCTTCATTCGCAGTTGAGCCTTCTCCAAGTGTTGCTTCAACATGTCTGAGCAAGATTGACGTTCCAGTAGGAAGTCCTTAACATATGCATTGGCAATCTCATGTAGATCTGGAAATAATCCATAATGAGGCTCCTCTTTGTACAAGGCTTTAAACAGTGAGCATCCAATAGCGGAGTGGTAGGCAGTGTTATACCAAAACTCAGCTAACGGAAGCCAACTGTACCATTTCTTGGGTGTTTCATGGATGGCACATCGGAGATACATCTCGATCGGCTGATTCACTCGCTCTATTTGCCCATTTTTCTGTGGGTGGTAATCAGTACTCATGTTGAGGCGTGTATCAAATATCAAACAAGTCTGTCCAAAACTTGCTGGTGAACACCTTGTCCCTGTCGGAAACAATAGACATCGTCATTCCATGTAGTTTGACTATGGTGTTGAACACTGCTTTGGCCACAGAGGATGCAGAGTAAGGGTGCTTCAGCGGAATGAAGTGTGCCTATTTAGTAAAACGGTCTACGATTACCAGAATAACATTATACCCAGCAGATGCAGGAAGGCCCTCAATAAAGTTCGTAGAAATCTCCTTCCAAGCAGCCTTAGGTGGTTTCAATGGTTGGAGCAGACCAGGTGGTCGACAATGTTCATGCTTTGCTTGTTGACACACATTGCATTGTTTAACGTAGTCAGTGATGGCTGCTTTCATACCTGACCAGGAAAACAGCTTATTCATGCGCTGGTAAGTAGCTAAAGCTCTCGAGTGTCCTACAAGTGCACTTACATGGAAAGCTTGGATTAGTTTCGTTTGGAGTCCCACATTAGCACCAATCCAGATCTTACCATGGAGTTTAATGAGTCCATGATGAAGAGAAAAATCATCTTCATTTGTGCCAGTGACTGCCAATTCGATGAGCAGGTTTTGGGCTTTGGGATCAACTGCATACGAATTCACCACTTCTTGCAGCCATAAGGGTATGCCAGCCGAGACTGCATAGAGGGAGAATGCATGTCCAACTCTGGACAGAGCATACGCAACCTTATTGCCCTCCCATTTCTTGTATTGGAATGTGAAATTTAACCCAACAAGACGTGTCATTGCCTTCTTTTGTAAGTTTGTGACCAACACTTGATCTTGCAAGTGACACAAGCTTTTTTGATCCGTCCTGATGACAAATGGTCCTTTGGATACATAGCAATGCCACCTGTCGATGGCCATCATGATTTCTAGGAACTCCTTCTCGTAAATGGATAATTTTATGTTATTGACACTTAGAGCTTTGCTATAGTAGGCAATAGGGTGTCCCTCTTGCATCAAGACTGCCCCAATCCCAGTGGCACATGCATCAGTTTCAATGCAGAATGACTTGTCGAAATCCGGGAGTGCAAGCACTGGTGTGTTGCTCATTGCCTCTTTCAGTTGCTGGAATGCACGTTGAGCCTCTTCCGACCACCCAAATCCTTGCTTCTGCAGTAACATAGTCAGTGGTTTCGCCAAGATGCCATACCCTTTCACAAATTTGCGGTAATAGCCTGTAAGTCCCAGGAAACCCCTCAATTCAAGATAACATGACTTTGGTCTTGTCATCATCTGTAGCAACCCCTTCGTCTGAGATGATGTGCCCCATGTATTCCAATTTGTTCTGGGCAAAGGAACATTTGCTCCTTTTGACAAAGAAATGATGTTGTTGCAGAGTTTGGAAAACCACCTTGAGGTGCTCCACATGCTCAGTCTCACTTTTGCTGTAGACCAATATGTCATCCATGAAGACTAGAATGAACTTCCCGATGTAGGGCGCAAAAATGGAATTCATAGCACACTGAAATGTAGCTGGTGCATTTGTAATCCAAAGGGCATCACTCTAAATTGATATTGACCACTGTGTGTTTTAAACGCAGTCTTGGCTTCATCATGTTCCACCATCCTTATTTGATGATACCTTGCCCTTAGATCAAGTTTAGAGAAGAGTTTTGTCCCAGCCAACTCATCAAGGAGTTCTTAAACCATAGGCATTGGAAACTTGCTCTTGACTGTGATCAGATTAAGCCGCCTATAATCAATGCAAAAACGCCAGCTGCCGTCTTTTTTCTTGACCAGCAACACTGGTGAGGCATATGGGCTCATACTGGGAACAATTGTTCCATTCTGCAACATTTCAGCTACTTGTCTTTCAATCTCATTTTTCTGAAGTGGTGAGTATCTATACGGGCGTGCATTTACTGGTTGAGAGTTAGGAAGAAGATTGATCACATGGTCCACTGCCCTGTGTGGCGGTAGATGTTTAGGGTACTGGAACACATCTTGAAATTGATCCAACATAGCTTGCACAGCCCAAGGAATGCCAACTGTGATTTTTGTGTCTTGTCCCTCTACGACCAATAATTCTGCAACTGCCCACACATCGTTACCTTTCAGCGCTTTAACAAACTGTTCCACTAACAATTCTGTGAGCTCTGTTTGCCGTTGTGGAACCTTCCCTTGGAGCTTTATTAGTTTCCCCTGATGTGAGAACTGGATCCACTTGTTGGGCCAATCACATGTCATCATACTACATTTGTTTAACCAGTCCATGCCTAGAATGCCATCGTAACCACCTAGTTGTAGAATGCGCATTGTGTGCTGAAAAGTTTTCCCTTGAGCCCACCATTGCATTTCAGGGATTGCTTCAGTACATTTAATCACTTCTCCATTAGCTACTGTCACCTTTAATGGGGGAATCTTAGTTGATTTCAGCTGCAGCTGCTCTACCAAGGATTGATAAACAAAACTATGAGTACTCCTAGAGTCAATAAGCAATACTAACACTTTATCTCCCACCAAAGCTCTTATTTGAATTGTGCCATCCTTCTCTGTGCCAGACAAGGCATTTAGAGAAACATGCCCCTGTGGACTATCACCTCCACTGTTATATTCCAGAGCATCCAGAACCTCATCTGACAAGATCTCATTTGCTTATATTGCCTTCACTTGGGCCACTGCTGGCAATGTACACTGGTGACCAGGAACAAATTTTCTCCACATTTAAAACATAGATTGTTGGATCTTCTGTATTCCTTTAAATGTCGTGCCTTCCACAGTTCCCCTTTTTAAAATTTGTATTGAGAACCAGCACCGTCAGATTGTTCACTTTTCCCACCACTGGTATGGTATTTGCGGCTGTATGATTTGCTGCCCGGCCTGGTACTTTTGCCTCTCCAGTACATATTATTGGACTGCTGCAAACGAAGCAGCCTCGGCAACAGTGTCTGGTAACTGAACTTCGACCGCATCCCTGAGTTCCTCCTTAAGTCCCAAAATGAATCTCTGCACCAGAAACATGCCACCCACACTTGGATCATACAACTTGATTTGGTAGACCAATTTATCGAATTGCTTCTTATAATCTTCTACCGTTCTAGTTTGTTTCAGAGTTAAGAGCTCCCTCATCTTACCTCTTTGGGTCTTCTCTTTAAATTTAGTTACTATGACAACCGCCAAAGTGCTCCAGTTGTGCCACGGATTCTCCATCTTGTAAGCTTGGTACCAATGAGCAGCACTGTCCCTTAAGTAAAGTGTAGCTGCTGAAACCTTGAAACCTTCTGCAATGTTGTACAACTGGAAGAAGGTGTTGCAAGTATCAACCCAGATGCGCACATCAGTGCCGTCAAATTTGGGAAAATCCATTTTCGGTATCCAACTGCGCCTAGAGTCCTCGCTGCGCTCTCCTCGGTCCAGTCCTCTACTGTAGCTTGCTCCCCCAGAATCATCATACACATGCGTTGGTGTTGGCGGAATCGTTACCCTTGAAGCATTCTCGTTGTTGGTGATAGCCAGCCAAGGGCGTCCGCCCAATCCATACTCGGGAGGCATGCCCAAAATGGTTGACGTGTCTCTTGGCGGTATCGTCAATGGCGTCACCGACGGCCCCTTCAGCGAGCTGGTGGCTCAATTTTGCTCCGCTTGCACTTTCTCCAACGTCTCCACCGATAAATTAACCTTGACTTGCATCTGGTCCATTGATTCTGCATGTTTCCCCATCTTCAGATCCAGTTCGGCCAACTGCGTCTACACTTGTTCCAGCGCCCCGATCTTCATGTCCATGGCATCGAACCGAGCGAGCATCGCCGCCTTCAGCTCCTCCATGGTGTCGAGAACGAATATGGTTTGAGCGGCGGGTTTTGAAACCTGCGGAGCCGTCGCAGCTTCCTCTGTACTACCCACACGCCAATCTCGGATTTACAGCGAACTTCCAGAGGAAATTCACAACCGATTGGTCGATGTTACTGGAACAGTATCGAGTAACGAAGCGCGTCCGGATCGTACATGGCTTCTGATACCAATTGTCACACCCTGGGAGGTGGACGATATAGAGCACCCTAGGGTTTGCTCGGGGAGATCGGATTAGAGAAAACTTGGGGGAGAAGAAGGAAGAGACAGGACGGAGAATATTCTTTTCATTCAGTTCATACCGTCATACAGGCATATCCCAGCTCTTATAACCTGAACCACACACTCCACGCCACTCTCAGGCATTGCCCATTTTACAACCCGGCCCATGGCCCACTATCGCAACACACTTGAGCATACAGTTAACTGACCAAGCCCTTTAGGTGTTCCCTGACGTAGTTGCTGGTGTTACATATAGGTGGATAGGTAGATCGGATCTAGATGCCAACAACGTAACGGGAATAGTAGCAATGGTGGAGGAGGAAGAAGAGGAGCAGCGAGGGGTATGCCGGCTAGGGTTGAAGTGCCCCTGCCCCCTCTTTATATAGGCTTGGGGCGGCCAACTTGGCCTCCCTCCAAGTTGAGGTATGTTATCCCCCAAGTTGGTGGCCCCACTTTTAGGGTTTTCCCATAGCTAGCCGCATGGGCCATATAGTTAGTGCGCCTACCCCATGAGGCCTAGACACACTCCCTTTTTCCATGCAGGCCCTCCGTGAAGTGTGGGTCACGATGATGGCCACTCCAGAACGGAACCTTCGACTACACCCATTGGTCCTATTATATCTCAAGTGATTGGATTCACAGCTTCGGATTTACATATTCTTGTAGATCATTAAGCGGAGGCATTAATTACGCGGTCAATGTAGACATTCTCCTTGCGATCTAATTCGATCGACGTT
The DNA here is from genome assembly GCF_019359855.2 of Lolium perenne. Classification (NCBI taxonomy): domain Eukaryota; kingdom Viridiplantae; phylum Streptophyta; class Magnoliopsida; order Poales; family Poaceae; genus Lolium; species Lolium perenne. The sequence continues at coordinate 208,198,050 of NC_067244.2, forward strand.
GCAACGAGTGGCACCTTCGAGCTCCATCCGCAGGAAGGGCTTTGCCTACGTGCATGAGAGGATGATGAAGAATAGGAGCATCAGGGGTATGGGAGATGGTTTAAGTGCCCCCCTCTTTATATAGGCTTGGGGTCAGACAACTTGCCTCTCCAAGTTGAGGGATGTCTTCCCCCAAGTTGATGGCCCCATGTTTAGGGTTTTCCCTTAGCTGGCCGCATGGGCCATATGGGCTTAGTGCACCTTGCCCATATAGGCCCAGGCACACTACCTTTGCCCATGCGGGCCCTCCACAAAGTGTGGGCCACAGTGATGGTCACTCATTCTAATGTGACATATGAGGCATAGAGGATGTTTCTCATCTTTTCTCTTTCTTCTGCCATAGCTGGACACTGATTTTTACTCAACATCTTACCTTGCAACATGGACAAAAAACCTTTCTTTGCTTAATCCATTTTGAGCCCTTCAAAACTTTGTCAAGGTAGATACTTCGGCTAAGCCATATTAGGTGTCTTGGTCTATATCTATAGATATCGATGCCTAATATATATGCGGCTTCACCAAGATATTTCATGAAAAATTATTATTCAAATAGCCCTTCACACTTTCAAGTAGCTCTACATCATTTCCTATTTAAATATGTAATCCAGATATAATATCAGAAATGCTATAAAGCTCCCACTCACTTTAGCTTGTAAATGCATGGCTCTCCAAAATTTTGGAGAAATCCAAAACCTTTGATTACCTCATCAAAGCAGAGATTCCACCTCCGATCGGGATGCTTGCTTTAGTCCATAGATTGAGCGCTAAAGTTCATCCTTGGGATTGATAAAACCTTCAGGTTTCACCATGCACAACTCTTCTTCAACGTTTCCATTGAATTTCATAATCGAAATAGGAAGCAATCTGTAGTAAAATCTGAATAGACTTTAGCATCTCTACGGATGAGAAGATATCATCACAATAAACTACTTGAATTTCACGAAACCACTTTGCTACAAGTCGTGCTTTATAGACGATAACATTACCATCAGTATTTGTTTTCTTTTCAAAAAATCATTTATTCTCAATAGTATTGCTACCATCAGAAATGTCCACCAAAGTCAATACTTAGTTTCCATACATGGATCCCATTTAGGATTTCATAGCGTCTAGCCATTTTCTAGATTTCAGGTCCATCATCGCTTCCTCATAATTTGTTGGTTCAACTTTTACTAATAACATGAAGTTCATGACATGATTTCCGCACCATTCTAGATCGAGCAATTAATATGTGCCCTAGTCGACCTACAAGTCTCGGTAGGAGCATCATTCGAAGTTTCATCATCATTTATTGGTGTGGCTTTGATGACCTGCAAGAGAACATAATCGTTTAAGCTAGAAGTATTAATTCTGGTTTTATATCGATCCCAACAAAGAGCCGAAAGGTAAGTGTTTTATACTTTCTATCGCACTCAAGGTGTCACAAATCTTGAGTGAATTTCCTCCAAGTAATGAAAGGGAAAAAGGGTGGATAAATAAGTGTGGTTGAATACGATATAGTAAAATAAAGCACGAAGGCAAATAACATAAACATTAAAGGATTATGAGTGTTGTTGTGAGTTCCTGCAGATGAGAAGTTATGCGAGGGGAGATTCGGTTCATGGTGAAAGTGAATGTGTCAAATAGAATAAATGTACTATAACATTAGAATATTATGATATGAATAGTCAAGACTTCTCTTGGTAGATTTCATCTGACTTCATTAGTCATGTTACCTGTTACCACCAGCCATGGTCAGCGCACATCCGCAATATGCAATAGGTTTTATGGTTCCTTGTTATCCCCAAATGATACTAGATCAACTCTAAGGTCTAAGTGTCACTCGGAGATCGCGGAAGTTCTAGTACACAAGATCATATATGTGGAATTCTCAGGATCATGTTGTCCATTGACAAGGGGTAACCTTATCAATGCCCATAATGATGGACTTGAATTTTGAGGAAGGAGAGTGCTGGTGAATTCAAAGACCGGTCAGCCAAAATCAGGTAGCCAATGAATGTAGGATCAAAGGCGAAAGCACTAGTAGGAAAGTAGCTATAGGTGGGATACTATTCTGTGACACACCACTTTTGCGTGCGCCACAAAAATTATTTATGTGGCACACCAGACAATGTGCGCCACAGAAATAGCTTATACACATTATTATATACACATTATTGCTGACGATGATGATGTGTCCGGGTACGTCCGCGGAGATGCTTTTTTTCGAGTACCCACAGAAGATCTGCGTGTTTTGTATTAAGCTCGAAGGGTGAAAAGGACGATGTCCGTACAAGGTAAGGAAACCACCTCACCACTGCTCGCCACAGACGGCTCGCAGAGGTAACACACACACACACACCCCACCTAGGTTATTCCTCTATCTTGCCTACTATGGGCTACCGTCTACGATCGCCAGGTATCCACAATCTGATCAACGATCTGGTCCGATGTCATTGACTTGCCATCAAAGATGCAATCGTTCCGTTGGAGCCATAGTGATCGGATTACAAGCATAACGAGGGAGTTCCCATCCTTTCTGCTCGCATCGGGGACAGCGCCAACTGCCGCAGGCCACCAGTCGGAGAGGTTGCCAGTCGGGGTAGGGAGGGCGACACCGGTGCGGTGGGTGACACCGTCCCAAACCTGGAGGGCAAAGGGGCACTCCACCGAGAGGACTAGACGTTGGCGGACCCTCCATCATGATGATGAACGTGTAGCGCGCGTCACTTCACTGATTTGACCATATGACCATGCGAGAACCGAGGCGACCGGCGAAGCGGCACAATAACTTCCTCGTTTTATAGTTACTGCGTTGGTCGTTCCATCTCTCCTGGACACGTGTTGTCCTAGATTATATTCGTGCGGACAGTCGGGAAAACCTATACACCAACCAGGTCGGTGGCTACCGGCCACCGCACACCCCTGGTCGGGTATGGGCCAGGCCCATTAGTGTCTATTTAGCCTGTAGCAGTTCGTTTTTCCTTTTTATTTTTTCTTTTCTGGTTTCTTTTTCTTTTTTCTTTTCTTTTTTTCTATTTTCGGTTTTGTTTATATTTTTTCAGATTCAAAAAATTCAATTTTAAAAAATTTGTTCAAATTGAAAATTGTTTAAATTCAAAAATATTCAAAATTGAAAACCGTTCAAATCCGAAAATCGTTCAAATTCGAAAACCATTCAAATTTGAAAATCGTTCAAATTTGAAATGCGTTCAAATTCAAAAATTGTTCTAATATGAAAATCATTCGAAAATTGTTCAAATATAAATTTTGTTCAAATTCAGAAATTGTTCATAGAGTAAACTACATTTTTGTTCAAATTTAAAAATGTTCAAATCTGAAAAATGTTCAGATCTTTTAAAAATTTATTTATTTTTAATTTTAATTTTTTAATTTTGACAAATGTTCAGATTTTAAAAAAATACTTTTAAAAAAGAAAACAAACAACAGAAAACAAAAAGACGAAAAAGAAAAAACGAATTACCTGATGTTGGGCCGCGGCCCAGCTAGCTACCCGAGAGCGCGAGGGTGTGCGGCATCCTCCCAGCGCCGACCAGGTCGGTGTCGAGGAGCTCCCGGACCGTCCCCTTTTGATCCGATGGGAGCTAATCCCTTTCCCCCAATAATCCCTTGCATCTTGGACTGGGCTTACAGCTTACTGACCCGTCTTCCTTCCTGGGCCGGGCCATGTTGGGCTGGTGTACTAGCAGTATTACCGTGTGTAGACATCACCATTACGTTTCGCGTCAGAGTCCAGCCCCACGGGTAGGTGCGCGTTTACTATGTGGTCCCGCTCATGTCGCCGCCACATCGGGCACACCGCCTCAGCAGTGTACGCACTACGCAGCACGCAGCGACGCAATCAGCACCGCCGGCTCGGCCGCTACAAGTTCGCTCGCGGCCGCAATATCGGACAGAGTACATCCATCGCCTTCTCTCGTCTGCGCGCGCGGCATTCCCCCACTTTTACCGCTTGCAAGCGCAGCGGCAGACATTTTCATTGCGCGGTAAGGCATGGCTCGCCACTTGGTCCTCAACACCGGCGCCAAGATCCCGTCGGTCGGGCTCGGCACCTGGCAGGCCGCCCCCGGCGTCGTCGGCGACGCCGTGTACGCCGCCGTCAAGGTGCGTCGTCGTCGTTGCAAACACCATCCTTGCTGATTTGCCCCCGTTTTAACCTGTAGTTCGTCGTAATCTGGGGCTGTCGATCGATCTATGCGCCCTTTGTGTGTTTTCTTTGTGGGGAAGTGTTTTGTGACGAGTATTGATGAAATCGGGAAAGTAATTGACGGCAAACTCGAACCATGGGGAAAATGTACTACCACTCTGGATTTGGACAGTGTATCTTAACTTTTAATGCATGCATGCGTAAATGTGCAATTGTGCAGGCTGGTTATCGGCACATCGATTGTGCTCAGATCTACGGCAATGAAAAGGAGGTAAATTAAGCTAGAGAAATTGTCTCCTCATATAGATTCCCTAGTGAAGAGAAAATGTTCTCTGAATGTTGAAAAGAAGCGCTACGGTTGCAGATTGGGCTCACCCTGAAAAAGGTGTTCGATGAGGGCATAGTCAAGCGGGAAGATCTTTTCATCACCTCCAAACTTTGGTCAGTCTGGCTTGTTTTCTCCACTCTGCAATCTGAACATTGCCTATCAGGATTCAGCTATTGCGGTTGCAAAAATCTTGAAATGTTAACGAAATGGAAATATCTAATCTGAACTTTTTTTCTTCTGCAGGTGCACTAACCACGCGCCAGAGGACGTCCCGGTGGCCCTGGACAGCACACTCCAGGACCTGCAAATCGACTACGTGGATCTCTACCTCGTAAGCCTGCACTGCCTTTGTAGTTCTTCTGAATGCATTTGATGGCATCATACGTGAAGTGGGTGACAACGATGCATTCTTCCTTCGACAGGTACACTGGGCGGTACGGATGAAGAAGGGCTCCACCGGCGTCAGCCCAGAAAACGTCGTCCCGTCCGACATACCGGCGACGTGGGCGGCGATGGAGAGCCTCTACGACTCCAGCAACGGCAAGGCCCGCGCCATCGGTGTCAGCAACTTCTCCACCAAGAAACTGGAGGACCTGCTCGTCATTGCGCGAGTGACGCCGGCGGTGAACCAGGTGGAGTGCCACCCCGTCTGGCAGCAGGCCAAGCTCCGGGAACTCTGCGTCTCCAAAGGGATACACCTCTCGGTACGTTATGTCTATCTGCCCGACGCAAATATTTCAGGATTACAGAAATGTGTCATTGCTCAAGTGTGCTGGGAGTGCATCTAGGCTTATTCGCCGCTGGGCTCGCCGGGGCTGTTTAAGGCGGGCAACGTCCTGCAGCATCCTGTGGTGGTGTCGACGGCGGAGAAGTTGGGGAAGACACCGGCGCAGGTGGCGCTGCGGTGGGGTATCCAGACGGGGTACAGCGTGCTCCCCAAGAGCACCAACGAGGAGAGAATCAGGGCCAACCTGGACGTCTACGACTGGTCCATCCCCAGTGACCTCTTCGCCGGCTTCTCTGAGATCGAACAGGCAAGTTTAGGAACGAATCAACATCAGCAAATGATGCTGAATACTGCAATTGCTGTTGTCGTGATGTCAATGGTAGTATGGTATCGATCACTTCTTTTGTGTCAACTGAGTTCTCACCAAAATTTCCAAAATTTGAACTAAAAATTACAAAACAAACTAGAAGTGGGACTTTGGTGGGATACTGTGATTTTTGAACTAAAAATTACAAAACAAACTAAAGATCCCAATGCTTATCTAATCTTGGCGGGTGACTGTGATTTGCAGGTGAAGCTGATCCGAGGGACGTTCTGGACTCACCCAGAAGGCGTGATCAAATCCGTCGAAGAGGTTTGGGATGGGGAAATAGTCTGAACTGCTTTGTGTAGGAAGTGTGACGCAACTGAACCTTGGCCAGTGTCAAACTCCAGAACATTGCGAGGGCAACCAAATAACGAGCGAGTCCTGGTAACTAGTGACAGCAAGTGCACGCGGTAATAATCGGCAGTCGAGCTTTGAGCTTGAGCTTCGCTGTTTGCATCAGCGACTTAATTAAGTCCCGACTCGTTCCTGCAACTATGATTCGACTGCACCATATTTATCAGTTATGTTTCTAAGTTCTTTTTTATTCGAGAGTGCGTCAATGGCGTACCTCATCTTTATAGAAGAGAAGCAAAACAAATTACAAGATATACTGAAACCTGGGCGCAAGCGACTAGGTTCAGTTCAACGCCACACCACTTTAACATGTTTAATTTGCTAGATCGACTAGGGTAGATCTAATGACGGGTATTGACTATCTCTGTAAATAATGTTTTGGTACTGTGAGAGGGAGAGAGAGATGTACATGTACGGTGGGTTTACCTTCTCGTTTGGAGGAGGAACTCGCCGATCTGGACATGGCGAGGACGGCGGTGCGTTGGACGAGGTGGTGGTGGTGCTTCCCGTCGGCACTGCACTACCCTGATCGGTGGGTTGTCTGGTGGGGCGAGTGGCAGCTTAGGGCAACCTCGTACCGAGTGCCACTGGCCCCCACCACTCTATATAGTGCAGACGACAGGGGCCCACCAACCAGCGAATGGTTAGGCGCCCCCGATCAGGGCGCGGACAAGGTCAAGGGGTCGTGCCAGAGCCGTTGGGCTCTGGTGCGGTGGAGATCAATCCTAACATTCTCCCCCTTGATCTCAACTTTTCTTTTAACTTTATACTTTCACTTTATTCGTTTCATTTTGGATCAGTCCATAGGGCATGTTTCATCGTCACAGCTCTATTGCCGATAGAATCAGACATCCACAATGCACTTCTCTGTTTTGAAACAAATTCTTTTACTTTTGGGCCTCTTATGATCCAGGATAGGTAAGACTTTCCCTTAAACCCATGCCGGCTACGTGCTCCTTAAACACGCTGGGTGGTAAGCCTTTCGTTAGCGGATCCGCAAGCATATCTTTTGTCATTATATGCTCGAGACTTATAGTTTGATCCTGGACCTTGTGTTTCACAACATAATACTTAACCTCAATCGGTTTCGTAGCTGTACTCGACTTGTTGTTGTGAGCATAAAATACTGCGGCCTCATTGTCGCAGTACACCTTTAGTGGTTTGTCAATACAATCTACCACTTTCAAGTCGGGTATAATTTTCTTTAACCATAATGCCTGCCCCGTGGCTTCATAACATGCTATAAATTCTGCATACATCGTGGATGATGCAACTATCGTCTGTTTGGAGCTTCTCCACGAAATAGCTCCCCCTGCGAGGGTGAATACATATCCAGATGTGGATTTTCTATCATCTTTATCCCCCGCAAAATCTGCATCTGAATACCCTCTTATTTCTAGGGAATCAGATCTTCTGTATGTTAGCATGTAACTCTTTGTGCCTTTCACATAACGCAATGCCTTCTTTACCATTTTCCAGTGTTCAAAACCTGGATTTTCTTGATATCTACCGAGTACTCCGGTGATAAATGCTAAGTCAGGGCGAGTGCACACTTGTGCATACTGTAGGCTTCCAATGGCCGAAGCATATGGAACCGCTTTCATTTGATCGAGCTCGTATTGATTCTGGGGACTTTGATGTTTCCCAAAAATGTCACCCTTGACTATAGGGGCAGGTGTGGCACTGCACTTATGCATATTATACTTACTTAGAATCTTTTCTAAATAAGCCTTTTGCGATAGTCCTAATACTCCATTGTTTCTATCTCGGTAAATTTCTATGCCCAAAACATATGACGCTTCACCAAGATCTTTCATATCAAAATTTGAGGACAAGAACTTCTTTTTCTCTTGCAGTAGACTAACATCACTGCTGGCAAGCAGAATATCATCCACATACAAGATTAGGAAAACTTATTTCCCACTTTTAAACTTTGCATAAACGCAATTGTCCTCAATATTTTCTTTAAATCCAAATCTCTTAATTGTTTCATTAAACTTTAGATAGATACCACTCTCTGGAGGCTTGCTTTAATCCATAAATGGATTTCTTTAGGCGGCATCCCATTTCTTCCTTGCCTTCCATGATAAAACCCTTGGGTTGTTTCATGTAGACATTTTCTTCTAAATCTCTGTTTAGAAATGCCATCTTTACATTGATTTGATGCAACTCTAAATCAAAATGTGCAACTAGTGCCATGATGATTCTGAAGGAATCCTTACATGAGACCGGAGAAAATGTCTCATTGTAATATATCCCTTCTCTTTGTGTAAATCCTTTTGCCACAAGTCGTGCTTTGTACTTTTCAGGAGGTGGCTGTTGTTGCTCCCTTTCATGCTCAACAAATGGTTCATTCGGCTCCTGACGGACAGGTTCCGAACTTTCACTCATCGTTGTCATGGGTGGAGTCACAACAGGCTCTTGCACCACAATCGCAGGGACCATCGGTACAGGTGCACATGGTAGTGCAAAAAATGGCTCCTGAGTCATCGGATTAGGTGCATGCACCCTTTTCTCCTCAAGATGAATTTTCGGAGCTACCATGCTCCCCCTCATCATTTCGTCTTCTAAGAAGACAACATGTCTCGTTTCCACAAACTTTGTGTATTTCTCTAGACAGTAGAAACGATAACCTTTTGACTTTTCAGGATAGCCAATAAAATGGCAGCTGACTGTTTTGGTATCTAACTTTGCGATATTTGGATTGAATACTTTGGCCTCAGCAGGGCTCCCCCACACTTTCAGGTGGTTTAGAGAAGGCACTCTCCCTGTCCATAGCTCATACGGCGTTTTGGGCACCGATTTGCTTGGTACTCTGTTTAGAATGTGAATAGCGGTTTTTAACGCCTGAATCCACAATCCCAATAGTAGGGTGGAATAGCTCATCATACTGCGCACCATATCCATAAGGGTACGGTTGCGCCTTTTAGCTACCCCATTCTGCTGAGGTTCGCCCGGCATCGAGTACTGGGCGACTATTCCAGTCCCCTGTAGAAACCTTGCAAAAGGTCCAGGGACTTGGCCATATGGAGTATGTCGACCGTAGTACTCCCCTCCACGATCAGACCTAACTATCTTTATTCTTTTATCATGCTGATTTTCAACTTCAGCTTTAAATATTTTGAATTTATCCAACGCTTCTGTTCTTTCTTTTATTGGATAAATATAACCATATCGGGAGTAATCATTCGTGAATGTTATGAACGAATCATAGCCATCCACACATTTCACAGGAAATGATCCACATATCTCGGTGTGAATTATTTCTAGTGTTGTTGTGCATCGATTTGCACCCTTTTTTAATTTGCTTTACAAATTTTTCTTTAATGCAATTGATGCGTTGTTCTATGACTGAGGATTCTAATGGAGGAAGAATACCATTTTTAACAAGTCTTTCTATTCTCCCCCTCGAAATATGGCCTAAGCCACAATGCCATATTTCGACGATTCATCAGTTCTTTTCTTTTCTTTTGTTCTTTGTCCAACACGGACAACACTTTTTCACTCACATTACACACAGACAACACCCACATAAGCATTATTACACCATATGGCACACTTGCCATGTCCTTCCTGTCCATGTGTACTTTTCTGTCACCAAGCTTGCTACAAAGAAATTGGTCGCACATATCTTTGAAGAACCAGTGAACTGGCTCTTTATTCTTTCAAGATACTTCCCTACGGAATCACACTCTACAATTGAGCCCACAATAGTGATCTCAATTTTATTCTTTATAAATGGTACTTAGCCACCTTTTATTCTGCCATGCAGCATCATTATCCTTGTCATTTCTGACTGGATCTTTTGGTTAGACCGGCTGTGGGAACCCAGTCCACCTCAGCACAAATTGACCTTCTTTCTCCATTCAGTGTAGTTGTCACCTCTGAGGGTTGGAACATCCTTGATGTAGCTCATCAAGTAGTACCCTCCTTTAAACCACAATGAAATGAGATCGTAATAATAATTGCATGCAATAATTCAAAGTTGGTCAAAATTAGAACATACAACTGTTTGTGCAATTAAATCTATATCACCGTTGGGCAGAAAATAGAGATAAATGCACACCTTATTGCAACAAAGCATGATCATGTCATTAATAACGTTGGTTAAAAAATAACAGAACCATAATTGTCACAATAATCACTTTAATCATCTCTTTGAAAATTTTGATTATCATTTTTTTTGCATTAAAATGCATCTTTAACTATTTGCAGCGGAAAGTTTAAATTCCTTTAAACTTTAAAACTTTCAGAAGCATCTCTGTTACTTTTTATTTCCTAAAACAAATATCTCGTTGGTTCAATTTGCTCAGAAAAAATGTTGACAAAAAATGCTTCTTTCACTATTTGCAGCGGAAACATTAACTGTGAACTATTAACTTTTGAACTTTTCAGAGGCATATCTTTCACTTTATAATTTCTGAACAAATATTTCGTTCGTCCTATTTATTCAGAAAAAACTAGACAAAAATTGGCCAAAAACATTTACCCAAAACTGCCTAAAAATGGCTCTGTAATTAATAAAACAGTAAAAACTGTAAACTGTTACTGTTACTTGATACGTCTCCAACGTATCTATAATTTCCGATGCTCCATGCTTGTTTTATGACAATACCAACATGTTTTGTTCACACTTTATATCATTTTCATGCATTTTCCGGAACTAACCTATTAACAAGATGCCACAGTGCCGTCCTCGTTTTCTGCTCGTTTTTGGTTCCGTAAAAGGCTGTTCGGGCAATATTCTCGGAATTGGACGAAATCAACGCCAAACCTCCTATTTTTCCCGGAAGCGTCCGTAACACCGAAGAAGAGTCTGAGAGGGGCCGGGGGCCACCACACCACATGGCGGCGCGGGCCAGGCCTAGGCCGCGCCGGCCTAGGGTGTGGCGCCCTGTGTGCCCCCGCGCCGCCTCTTCGCCTCTAAAAGCCCTTTCGACCTAAAAACGCAGTACCAATTGACGAAACTCCAGAAAGACTCCAGGGACGCCGCCACCGTCGCGAAACTCCAATTCGGGGGACAGAACTCTCTGTTCCGGCACCCTGCCGGACGGGGAATTGCCCCCGGAGCTATCTCCACCGCCATCTTCACCGCCATCTTCACCGCCATCGCTGCTTCCATGATGAGGAGGGAGTAATCCACCTCCGAGGCTGAGGGCTCCGCTGTAGCTATGTGGTTCATCTCTCTCCCATGTACCTCAATACAATAATCTCATGAGCTGCTTTACATGATTGAGATTCATATGAGTTTGTATCACAATTTATCTATGTGCTACTCTAGCAAAGCTATTAAAGTAGTTCTATTCCTCCTGCACGTGTGTCAATGTGACTGTGTGTGCACCGTGTTAGTACTTGGTTTATGCTATGATCATGATCTCTTGTAGATTGCGAAGTTAACTATTGCTATGATAATATTGATGTGATCTATTCCTCCTACATATGCATGAAGGTGACAGTGTGCATGCTATGTTAGTACTTGGTTTAGTCTGTTGATCTATCTTACACTATAAGGTTACTTAAATATGAGCATTATTGTGGAGCTTGTTAACTCCGGCATTGAGGGTTCGTGTAATCCTACGCAATGTGTTCATCATCCAACAAAAGTGTAGAGTATGCATTTATCTATTCTGTTATGTGATCAATGTTGAGAGTGTCCACTAGTGAAAGTGTAATCCCTAGGCCTTGTTCCTAAATACTGCTGCGTTACTGCTTGTTTATCGTTTTATCACGTTACTATCGCTGCAATACTACCACCATCAACTACACGCTGCAAGCTATTTTCTGGGCACCGTTGCTACGCTCATATATATTCATACCACCCGTATTTCACTATCTCTTCGCTCGAACTAGTGCACCTATTTGGTGTGTTGGGGACACAAGAGACTTCTTGTTTTGTGGTTGCAGTGGTTGCATGAGAGGGATATCTTTGACCTCTTCCTCCCCGAGTTCGATAAACCTTGGGTGATCCACTTAAGGGAAAACTTGCTGCTGTTCTACAAACCTCTCGCTTCTTGGAGGCCCAACACTGTCTACAGTGAAAGGAGGGGGAACGTAGACATCAAGCACTTTTCGGCGCCGTTGTCGGGGAGGAAAGGTAAAAGGCACTCATACTTCGGTTCCAGGTAAAGTACTTTTACGGCGCCATTGTGTTTGTGCTCGAAGCTATTTCCTTTAGATCCTGCAATTGCATCTTTTTGTTTCTTGTTTACACTAGTTAGGCATAATGGAAAACAACAAAAAAATTGGTGAGCTTTTTAATCTTTTTCCTGATTTAGAATTGTTTGATGCGAAAATTAAAAAACCTATGGAACCTTATTTGCATGCTAGTAGCGATGTTATTAGTATGAATGCAATTATCGCTAATACTATGGATAAGTCTAAGCTTGGGGAAGCTAGTTTATATAAGAATAATCTTTTTTGCTCCTCAGCTTTGGAAGAAATATTTTGCTCGATAATGCTTTATCTCCCATATGCGATAACTCTAATGATGTTTCTGATATTTTAAATCCACCGCTGAAAGTATTCCGTATAAAATACCTATGAAAATTATCGAATGTGTTATGGACAACCACTATAAAGGGGATGGAACTGTCCATCCTAGAGATCATTTAATGCTTTTTGCACGAATTATGCGGGTTATTCAAGTGTGCAGGTATCTCTATGGATGAAGTGAGGAAGAAGATATTCTCTGCTTTCATTGCCCTGGTAAAGCGGTGCATTGGTATAAATTGTTGGAGAATAGACATTCTCTTGGTTGGGAGGAAATTGCATCTCTCTTTTATTCTAAATTTTATCCTCCTCATGAAGTGCATATTGATAGGAATTATATTTATAACTTTTATCCTCGTGATGGAGAGAGTATTTCTCAAGCGTGGGGAGACCGAAGTCACTAATGCTCAAATGTCCCATTCATGAGCTCCCCGTAATGTTATTGTTAACAATTTGTATGCGAGGCTTTCAGACAACACAAGGACTATCCGGACGCGTGTTCGGAGGGATCTTTCACAAGCAAGGAGGTTGAAGCTAGGTGGGATCTTCTTGATCGGATTGAGGACAACGCTGAAGGATGGGAGAACGACAAAGGTAAAGAGTCGTATAAATTATGATTATGAATGCATTGAAGCTTTTATGGATACCGATAAATTTCGAAATATGAGTGCTACTTATGGTCTTGACTCTCAAGTTGCTGCAAATCTTTATAAAGCCTTTGCTTCTCATTTTGAATTGCCTAAAAATAATTTTGATAAGTATCATGAACCTTTTAAAGAGGCTTGCATGAAGAATGAAATTGTTGTTAATTATTGCAATAAGCATGCTCAAACTCCTAAGAATGCCATTTCCTATAAGCATGTTAATTTTTGTGGAATACATAGACCTTGTGGAATTAATCAAATCAAAGATGAATATTGTATCCATCATGCTAATGAAAAAACTAGAAAGTGGTTTAGGGCTCTAGATGATCTTGGTAAAAAAGTTTGCGCCTCTATCCTTTTATTTGTGAAGTTTGCCATGAAGTGGGTCATTTTAATTTTCAATGCTCCTCCAATGATAATTTGAACCCAATGAGTGCTGCAAATTTGTATTGTGATGATGAAATTACTCCTAATCAGCATGATGAACTTACTTTATTTTTGGGGTGTGAAGAACTGCCGAGAAAAATCTCTTTGTTACATATGAGTGATCTTGATATTGATGATGTCCTACATGGGTGTTTTTCTTATTGCATTGATAATAGCCATACAAATACTTACATACAAAATATTTTAGAAGATGACACCTTGCCAAAATATGATAGGACCGCTCGTGTGTTTTCAACTAATTAATGAAAAGGAGGGATCCTCCCAAGTTTCTTCTATTGTTTCTGAAAGTAAATCAGGTTATGCGGACAAGCCACCCTTCAAGCCTCTCCCTCCTGAAGAAGGGAACGAGGAAAAGGAGAAGGAGAGGAAGAAGAAGGGAACGAAGAAGAAGAAGAAGAATAAGGGGAATAAAAAGAAAGAGGTAACAGCATATCCCCGCGTATACGAGATAACGATAGGTAACCGTAAGTATGTTGCTCCTGATGATTATTGTGATAATGAATCTGAATACGATGATCTTCCTATGCCCTTTACATACATTAGCAATCATGATTTGAATGAGCACACTACTTTTGATATTGCAAATCTCTGGGAAACTAATTCTGAAAATGATGATAATAATTGCCATAGTGTCAGTGCTATCCATGCTTCCTCCCATAATAATATAGAAAGCTGTAAGCTTGGGGAAGAGGTGTTTGAAAATCCTTTTGCTACTGATCATTATGTGTTTGATACATCTCCTTCTAATAACAATGATGGTATGGTTATAGATAAACCGACTGTGAAAGATAACTATTCTATTTCTTATGATGACACCGTGCCTCCGATCTTTGATGATTATTATAAAGAATGCTATGATATAGGTTATAATTATCCTTATGAAACTTGTCATAGTCATGATTGGATTACCAAAAACAATTCTTTTAATATGCAACTTGTTTACCATGTTCAAATTCTTGATAATAATCTTGCTCCAATTACTAATAATGAGAATAACTCTTCTTATGCCAAAATTAATGATACTTCTATGCATATGAACCATGATAAGAATGTTTTAAGTGATGGGTATATTGTGGATTTCATCAATGATGCTACTGAAAGTTATTATGAGAGAGGGAAATATGGTTATATGCATCTTAATAATATTAAGTTTCCCCTCTTTATGTTGAGAATCTTGAAGTTACTCGTGTTTTATCCTCTTATGCTTGTCACTTTGTTCTTCATGAATTCATTTGTGTACAAGATTCCTCTTCATAGGAAGCATGTTAGACTTAAATTTGTTTTGAATTTGCCTCTTGAAGCTCTCTTTTGCTTCAAATACTATTTCCCGCGAATGGATTATTAAAACTACTGAGCCCATCTTAATGGCTATAAAGAAAGAACTTCTTGGGAGATAACCCATGTGTTATTTTGCTACAGTACTTTGTTTTATATTTGTGTCTTGGAAGTTGTTTACTACTGTAGCAACCTCTCCTTATCTTAGTTTTGTGTTTTGTTGTGCCAAGTAAAGCCGTTGATAGAAAAGTAAGTACTAGATTTGGATTACTGCGCAGTTCCAGATTTCTTTGCTGTCACGAATCTGGGTCCACCTCCCTGTAGGTAGCTCAGAAAATTAAGCCAATTTACGTGCATGATCCTCAGATATGTACGCAACTTTCATTCAATTTGAGCATTTTCATTTGAGCAAGTCTGGTGCCATTTTAAAATTCGTCAATACGAACTGTTCTGTTTTGACAGATTCTGCCTTTTATTTCGCATTGCCTCTTTTGCTATGTTGGATGAATTTATTTGATCCACTAATGTCCAGTAGCATTATGCAATGTCCAGAAGTGTTAAGAATGATTGTGTCACCTCTGAATATGTTAATTTTTATTGTGCACTAACCCTCTAATGAGTTGTTTCGAGTTTGGTGTGGAGGAAGTTTTCAAGGGTCAAGAAAGGAGGATGATATACTATGATCAAGAAGAGTGAAAGCTCTAAGCTTGGGGATGCCCCGGTGGTTCATCCCTGCATATTTCAAGAAGACTCAAACGTCTAAGCTTGGGGATGCCCAAGGCATCCCCTTCTTCATCGACAAATTATCAGGTTCCTTCTCTTGAAACTATATTTTTATTCGGTCACATCTTATGTGCTTTACTTGGAGCGTCTGTATGCTTTTGTTTTTGTTTGTGTTTGAATAAATGCTTGTGTGGGAGAGAGACACGCTCCGCTGGTTCGTATGAACACATGTGTTCTTAGCTCATAATATTCATGGCGAAGGTTGAAACTTCTTCGTTAATTATTATATGGTTGGAATTGGAAAATGCTACATGTAGTAATTGGTATGATGTCTTGAATAACTTGATACTTGGCAATTGTTGTGCTCTTGTTTAAGCTCTTGCATCATATACTTTGCACCCATTAGTGAAGAAATACATAGAGCTTGTTAAAATTTGGTTTGCATGAGTGGTTTCTCTAGAGTCTAGATATTTTCTAGTAAGATGTTTGAACAACAAGGAAGACGATGTATAGTTTTATAATGCTTGTAATATGTCTTCTATGTGAGTTTTGCTGTACTAGTTCATGCTTGTGTTTGCTTCAAACAATCTTGCTAGCCTAAACCTTGTATCGAGAGGGAATACTTCTCATGCATCCAAATCCTTGAGCCAACCACTATGCCATTTGTGTCCACCATACCTACCTACTACATGGTATTTTCCGCCATTCCAAAGTAAATTGCTTGAGTGCTACCTTTAAAATTCCATCATTCACCTTTGCAATATATAGCTCATGGGACAAATAGCTTAAAAACTATTGTGGTATTGAATATGTAATTATGCACTTTATCTCTTATTAAGTTGCTTGTTGTGCGATAACCATATTCACTGGGGACGCCATCAACTATTCATTGTTGAATTTCATGTGAGTTGCTATGCATGTCCGTCTTGTCTGAAGTAAGAGAGATCTACCACCATATGGTTAAGCATGCATATGTTAGAGAAGAACATTGGGCCGCTAACTAAAGCCATGATCCATGGTGGAAGTTTCAGTTTTGGACAACAATCCTCAAATCTCAAATGAGAAAATTATTAATTGTTGTTATATGCTTATGCATAAAAGAGGAGTCCATTATCTGTTGTCTATGTTGTCCCGGTATGGATGTCTAAGTTGAAGAATAATCAATAGCGAGAAATCCAATGCGAGCTTTCTCCTTAGACCTTTGTACAGGCGGCATAGAGGTACCCCTTTGTGACACTTGGTAACAACAATGCATTGTGATGATCCGGTAGTCCAAGCTAATTAGGACAAGGTGCGGGCACTATTAGTACACTATGCATGAAGCTTGCAACTTATAAGATATAATTTACATGATGCATATGCTTTATTACTACCGTTGACAAAATTGTTTCATGTTTTCAAAATCAAAGCTCTAGCACAAATATAGCAATCGATGCTTTCCTCTTTGAAGGACCATTCTTTTACTTTTATTGTTGAGTCAGTTCACCTATCTTTCTCCACCTCAAGAAGCAAACATTTGTGTGAACTGCATTGATTCTTATATACTTGCTTATTGCATTTGTTATATTGCTTTGCATTGACAACTATCCATGAGATATACATGTTACAAGTTGAAAGCAACCGCTGAAACTTAATCTTCCATTGTGTTGCTTCAATGTCTCTGCTATGAATTTATTGCTTTATGAGTAACTCTTATGCAAGACTTATTGATGCTTGTCTCGAAAGTACTATTCATGAAAAGTCTTTGCTATATGATTCACTTGTTTACTCATTGCATTTACATTGTTTCGAATCGCTGCATTCATCTCATATGCTTTACAATGGTATGATTAAGATTATGTTGGTAGCATGTCACCTCGTAAATTATCTTTATCGTTTACCTACTCGAGGACGAGTAGGAACTAAGCTTGGGGATGCTGATACGTCTCCAACGTATCTATAATTTCCGATGTTCCATGCTTGTTTTATGACAATACCAACATGTTTTGTTCACACTTTATATCATTTTCATGCATTTTCCGGAACTAACCTATTAACAAGATGCCACAGTGCAGTTCTGTTTTCTGCTGTTTTTGGTTCCGTAAAGGCTGTTCGGGCAATATTCTCTAATTGGACGAAATCAACGCCAAACCTCCTATTTTTCCCGGAAGCGTCCAGTAACACCGAAGAAGAGTCGGAGAGGGGCCAGGGGGCCACCACACCACATGGCGGCGCGGGCCAGGCCTAGGCCGCGCCGGCCTAGGGTGTGGCGCCCTGTGTGCCCCCGCGCCGCCTCTTCGCCTATAAAAGCCCTTTCGACCTAAAAACGCAGTACCAATTGACGAAACTCCGTAAAGACTCCAGTGGACGCCGCCACCGTCGCGAAACTCCAATTCGGGGGACAGAACTCTCTGTTCGGCACCTGCCGGACGGGGAATTGCCCCCGGAGCTATCTCCACCGCCGTCTTCACCGCCATCTTCACCGCCATCGTCCGCTTCCATGATGAGGAGGAGTAATCCACCTCCGAGGCTGAGGGCTCCGCTGTAGCTATGTGGTTCATCTCTCTCCCATGTACCTCAATACAATAATCTCATGAGCTGCTTTACATGATTGAGATTCATATGAGTTTGTATCACAATTTATCTATGTGCTACTCTAGCAAAGCTATTAAAGTAGTTCTATTCCTCCTGCACGTGTGTAAAGGTGACAGTGTGTGCACCGTGTTAGTACTTGGTTTATGCTATGATCATGATCTCTTGTAGATTGCGAAGTTAACTATTGCTATGATAATATTGATGTGATCTATTCCTCCTACATATGCATGAAGGTGACAGTGTGCATGCTATGTTAGTACTTGGTTTAGTCTGTTGATCTATCTTACACTATAAGGTTACTTAAATATGAGCATTATTGTGGAGCTTGTTAACTCCGGCATTGAGGGTTCGTGTAATCCTACGCAATGTGTTCATCATCCAACAAAAGTGTAGAGTATGCATTTATCTATTCTGTTATGTGATCAATGTTGAGAGTGTCCACTAGTGAAAGTGTAATCCCTAGGCCTTGTTCCTAAATACTGCTGCGTTACTACTGCTTGTTTCATCGTTTCTTTGCGTTACTATCGCTGCAATACTACCACCATCAACTACACGCCAGCAAGCGATGTTCTGGCACCGTTGCTACTGCTCATATATATTCATACCACCTGTATTTCACTATCTCTTCGCCGAACTAGTGCACCTATTTGGTGTGTTGGGGACACAAGAGACTTCTTGTTTTGTGGTTGCAGGGTTGCATGAGAGGGATATCTTTGACCTCTTCCTCCCTGAGTTCGATAAACCTTGGGTGATCCACTTAAGGGAAAACTTGCTGCTGTTCTACAAACCTCTGCTCTTGGAGGCCCAACACTGTCTACAGGAAAGGAGGGGGAACGTAGACATCATTACTGTACTCACGCGGCCCGCAGCACACGCGGCCCGCTCGCACCAAGCGGCACGCAGCCGACGCGGTGCCCACGCGGCCGAGCGGCACGCAGGGACGCGGCGCCCACGCGGCCTGCCAACGCGGCCCAGCTTGCGTCGCCCACGTTGCGCGGCCAGCGGGACGCACGCGGCCTGCCATGCGGCCTGCTACGCGGCCCGAACACGGCCTGCCCGCGGCCTGTCTAGCGGAGCACACGCGGCAACTTTTCTGGCCGTCGGATCCAATCCGATGGCTCCCCTTTACTTTCGCGTGGTATAAAACGGCCGAACCGGCCGGAAAACCCTAACCCTAAATCATTTCCCACCTGACCCTGTCTCTTTCCTGCGTCCGGCGGCTGGAGAAGGGCGGTCGGCGCCTCCCGCCGGCAACGGCGAGCGCACCACGGCCGGTTCCCCCGCTTCCACAGCCACCCTACCACCCTTTCTTTCCTCTCTGGCGGCGCGGAGGCTGCTCCTCCCGTCCGCGCTCGTGGCCCCTGGTGCCCTTTCCTGCGACGGCCGGGCTCTCCCGCGCCTCTCTGCCGGCGACGGCAGCTCGAAAACGCGCCCTGCAGCAGCAGGGGGCCGGTCCCTTTCTCTTTTGCGTCCTCTGCATCTCCCAGCACCAAAACCCGTGGGTCGACGACGAGCAGGAGACGAGCTGTGGAACCCCCCTGTCCCCTTTGCCGGCGGCGCGTGCACCCGAGGGTGGGTGCACCTCCGTCAAAAGGCGCAGAGGTGGTTCCCTTTACCACCAACGGCGGCACATCTTTGCCGGCGGCGACTGAGGCCCTACCGGTGTTCTTTTTCTTTTTCTTTTCCTCCTTTTTATACTGTGGGGATTTCTGTATCGATCTAGGATATAGCTAGGGTTTGCAGTTCATCACTATCTACCCGAAAAACAAAAGATCTACAACCTAGCACAGCTCTGATACCAATGTTTGATTTGCTAGATCGACTAGGTTAGATCTAATGACGGGTATTGACTATCTCTGTAAATAATGTTTTGGTATTGTGAGAGGGAGAGAGAGATGTACATGTACTGTGGGTTTACCTTCTCGTTTGGAGGAGGAACTCGCCGATCTGGACATGGCGAGGACGGCAGTGCGTTGGGCGAGGTGGTGGTGGTGCTTCCCGTCGGCACTGCACTACCCTGATCGGTGGGTTGTCTGGTGGGGTGAGTGGCAGCTCAGGGCAACCTCGTACTGAGTGCCACTGGCCCCCACCACTCTATATAGTGCAGGAGATAGGGGCCCACCAACCAGCGAACGGTTGGGTGCCCCCGATCAGGGCGCGGACAAGGTCAAGGGGTCATGCCAGAGCCGTTGGTGTAGAAGGGTTTTGGGGGAAGCCTCACACGTATAATGACGTGGGGTTCCGGTATTTATATAACAGGCCAGAGGCCTAGGGTTAGGTTACAATTACAATACAGTCCTACTGTAAATACAATATGTGCAATCTAACACCCCCCCCGCAGTCCCAGCGGGAGGTTCTCGGACGTTGAGACTGGACCGAAAGTCGAGGAAGAGCTGACTCGGTAATCCCTTCGTCATGACATCCGCGAACTGGTGGGAGGACGGAACATGCAGAACACGGACCTCTCCCAAGGACACCTTCTCGCGGATGAAGTGGATGTCTATCTCGATGTGCTTGGTACGTTTATGTTGCACCAGATTCGAGGACATGTAGATGGCGGAGACGTTGTCACAGTAGACAACCGTGGCAGAGCTCAGGGGCGATGAAGTTCCTGGAGCAGCTGGCGGAGCCAACAGCACTCGGTGACGGCGTGGGCGACGGCGTGGTACTCAGCCTCTGCAGAGGAACGGGACACGGTGGTCTGTCGCTTGGAGGACCAAGAGATGAGACTATCACCGAAGTAGACGCAGTAACCGGAGGTGGAGCGACGCGAGTCCGGACAACCTGCCCAGTCGGCGTCGGAGTAGGCCACAAGGGCGGTCGACGAGGAGGCGTGGAGCTGGAGGCCAAACTCCAGTGTACCCCGAACATACCGCAGAACACGTTTCACGAGAGCCTAGTGAGACGTGCGCGGAGCATGCATGTGAAGGCAGGCCTGCTGAACAGCGTAGGAGAGATCGGGGCGCGTCAGTGTGAGATACTGAAGGCCGCCCACGATGCTCCTGTAGTCGGTGGCGTCGGGAAGAAGCTCGCCGTCGGAAGCAGAGAGCTTCGAGGACGTGTCGACCGGTGTAGGTGAGGGGTGGCAGTCAGACATGCCAGCCCGCTGTAGAATGTCCAGAGCATACTGTCGCTGTGACAGACAGAGACCAGCCGAGGACCGGCTGACCTTCATACCCAGGAAGTAGTGGAGATCCCCGAGATCAGTCATGGCGAACTCGCTATGGAGACGCGCAAGGAGCCCCTCAAGAAGACGCGTCGACGAGGCGGTGACGATGATGTCATCCACATAGAGCAGTAAGTATGCCGTGTCTGCCGCAGAGTGGAGGACAAACAGAGACGTGTCCGTGGCGGAAGCAACAAATCCTAGAGTGGCGATGTAGGAGGCGAACCGGTGGTACCAGGCGCGAGGGGCCTGCTTCAAGCCGTACAGGGACTTGTGGAGGCGACAGACGTGGTCAGGGCGAGAGGCATCAACAAACCCAGGGGGCTGCTGACAGTAGACCACCTCATCCAGGGAGCCATGTAGGAACGCATTCTTCACATCAAGCTGCCGTATGGGCCAGGAGCTGGAGACAGCAATGTGAAGAACAAGATGGATCGTAGCAGGCTTGACAACAGGGCTGAATGTCTCCTCATAGTCGATGCCGGGGTGCTGAGAGTACCCACGAACAACCCAGCGGGCCTTGTTGTGCGCAAGGGTGCCATCCGAGTGGAACTTCTGACGGAAGATCCACTTGCCAGTGACGACGTTCGCCCGCGGAGGGCAAGGAACGAGGGACCAAGTGGCGTTGTTGACGAGAGCCTGGTACTCATCAGACATGGCAGCACGCCACTGAGGATCCTGCATTGCCTGGCGAAAGGTGGTGGGGACGACGTCAGGGATGGAGTTCACGGCGGAGAGGTTGAGCCTGTCCACGGGACGCACTTGGCGGTCGGAGCGCGTGCGGCGAGGGTTGGAGGCCCCACTCGAGGAGGCCGCCGGGGCAGCATCGGCAGTCGGGGCAGGGTCCGGTTGGACCGGCTGGTGCACCGGCGTGACCGGCACAGGGCCCGGCCTGGCCGGCTTGGGGACCGGCTGCTCGGCGCGGTGAGGCGGCGGGTCCGGTTGGACCGGCAGGAGCGCCGGTATGACCGGCACAGGGCCCGGTCTATCCGGCCGGGCAACCGGCTGCGCGGCTCGTCGAGGCGGCAGCGAGGCAGGGGTGCGCGGTGGTGGCGCGGTCAGTGTGCCGAAGAGGTTGTCGAGTCCGCGCGGCGCAGGAGGCGCAGGCGCGGATGACGAAGCTGCATGCTGAAAAGGAAACACCGTCTCATCGAAGACAACATGTCGTGAGACGATAATTCTCCCAGTGACAGGGTTAAGGCAGCGGTAACCACGATGGTTGGAGGGATACCCAAGAAAGACACATGCCATGGAACGTGCACTGAGCTTGTGTGGGGCGGTGGAAGCGATGTTAGGATAACAAAGACAACCGAAGACGCGAAGATCAGTGTATGAGGGAGGACGACCATGGAGGCGTGTGTAGGGAACTTGGGATTTTATGGCTGTACTAGGACGGCGATTAAGCAAGTATGTGGCAGTAGCCAGAGCCTCGGCCCAGAAAGGGGCTGGGATGTGAGCCTGGAACATAAGGGTGCGCATAGTATCATTAATGGTACGAATGGCACGCTCGGCTTTACCGTTCTGCTGGGAGGTGTATGGGCATGACAGCCGTAAGACGGTGCCGTGGGTGGTGAGGAGAGTATCAACAGTCTTGTTGAGGAACTCGGTACCGTTATCTGTCTGGAGAGAGCGAATAGTAACACCAAACTGCGTGCGCGCATAAGCGAAAAAAGGTTTCGAGAGTGCGGGCAGTACAAGACTTGTTGCGAAGTGGAAAAGACCAATAAAAGTGAGAGTAGTCGTCGACAATGACAAGGTAATATCGAAAACCAGAGGTGCTTATAATTGGAGATGTCCACAAATCACAATGTATCAAATCGAAGATGGCACTAGACGCGGTAGTAGACTGACGAAACGGTAAACGGACGTGCTTGCCAAGTTGACATGCATGACACACCCGAGTACGACTAAATTTATTACACTTGATAAAATCTAGACGCTGAAGAGCCGACATGGCATCATGCCCAGGATGGCCAAGACGCTGGTGCCATAGCTCGGCGGTGGCGGTGACGACCAAAGCGGTGGAGGAGGAACGGCGAAAACTGCTCCTCCCGGGAAAGGTGTAGAGATCTCCGTCACTATTGCAACGAAGAATCACGCGACGGGTCTTCAGGTCCTTCACAGAGAAACCAAAGGCGTCAAACTCAATGGAACACATATTATCGCGGGTAAACTTGCGAACCGAAAGCAAATTGCGAATAATGTGCGGTACTAGGAGTACATGGTTGAGTCGAAAGACGTGACCAGAAGGTGTGCGAAAGGAGGTGAAACCAGAAGAGGTAATGGGGATGGTGGTGCCATCCCCGATGGTGACGAAGTGAGGAGTGCGAAGGTGGGAGGAACGAGTGAGGTTACCATCGTCGTTGGTCATGTGTGAGGACGCGCCTGAGTCCATGACCCAACCACCTTGCTGAAGCGCGAGGTTGTTGAGGGCGGCGATGAGAGCCGAGCTGTCCCATGTGGTCGCTGAGGTCGACGGCGCGGTGGCGGTGTAGGCCTGGGGCCGAGGGCCCAGGATGCCCTGTCCAGAGGAGGGGGCGCGCCACTGGCCAGCACCCGGAGAGAAGCAGACCCACGGGCCGGTCAGGGCCGGCGCGCGGGCGGGCTGGGTGCCCTGGGTGGCGCCTCCACCCTGGTGTCCGCCAGTGCGGCCCTTCTGCTTGGCCGGCTGCTTGCCTTTCCCGGCGCCCGCACCAGGGGCGGGACCGTCACCGCGGCAGCCGGGGCCGGGGCATGAAGAGGCGGGGCCGCGGGCCTGGGCGACGAGGGCGGTGTTGGCGGAGGTGGCCGCCGCGTTGGCCTGCTGCATCTCCTCCATCAGGAGCATGGCCCTGGTGCGGAGGAAGGTGGGCAGCGGGTCGGTCATGGAGATGACCGTGGCGGCGGAGGCGAAGCGAGGGCCGAGGCCGCGCAGGGTGTTGAGGACGAGGACGCGGTCGCTCATGGGAGAGTCGTTGTCGAAGAGCGCATCGCCGAGGTGCTTCTGGCGGCGACAATACTCGTGGATGGAGAGAGATCCCTGCACAAGCTGGCGAAAGTCATTGTCAAGGTAGATGGCTTTGTTCGCCTTGTTCGCGGTGAAGAGGTCGCGTGCCGCGAGCCACAGCTGACGCGCGGTCTGATTCCCCGCAAGGATCATGTCCGCGATGATGTAGCCCCGCTCACCGACGACACTACATCAAGACCAACAAGTCCCCCAAGTGGACCAATGACGCGGGCTCGAGTTAAAACTCTACATGATAAGGTGAACTCGCTCCTCACCACCCTTGATCTCGGTACACCTTTGGATGGAATGCTACCTCATGCCGATGTGCTTTGTGTCATTAGGTACAAGGAGCATCAAGACCCCGGAGGGGAGGACGCACCATGGTCAAGGGAAGGAGAGGAACAGCGGGACATGAAGATGGACACGAAGCTGGACCCGACGTCACTCGAAGCGCTCGAAGGAAGAGAAGACGCCGGCCGGTCCAGAACCCGGTCAGACCGGACCCCAGACCGGACCACCCGGTCCCAGGCCCGGTCAACCGGTCGCCAACCGGATTTCCCACAAGCTCGTACCGAAAACCAACCGGACGGAAATCTGCGAGGTTTCCGGTTGGCGACCGGTCGACCGGCCCCACGACCGGGCCACCCGGTCCCCAGCCCGGTCTGATCGGCCCCAGACCGGATCCGACGGGAGTGCTCCACCAAACTGCCTAAGTTATCCACTTTTGTACCTTTTCGCCTTGCTGGCCATGTATGCCTATATAAGGACCCAGGACCCCTCCTTTACCCCTTAGACATAATTTTGAGCTTAAACCAACTTTGAGCTTAGTCTCCCTAGGGTTAGCATCCATCTTGGACAAGCATCCCTCTGTAATCAAGGCCATCCTTGTTGTTGATTTGGATATTGTTGAGTGAGATTCTAGTACAAGCTACTCTCTCTCCCTCACCAATCTCTTCTTCTCCAACACCAATCTCTCACCGGAAATTCTGCCACGTGCCTCTTCCGGGTGATTCTATTGGCGTGGTCCATCGAGCCACGGGGGTAAGAGCATCCCCACTCGTTGGCGCTCCCCACGCCCAAATCCGGCGAAATTTTCGTCCGGATTGGAGGAAGATTTGGCGTGGGGAGGAGTACTTTCCCAGTCGTGTGCTCCCCAAGCGGCGTTTCTCGGGGAAAAAGAGGATGGCTCGGGGAATCCGGACGAAAGAGGAGACACGTGGGCGTGGGCGGTTGGTTTAGCTTCATCCGGAGTCCCCGAGCGCTCCCCGGGGGGCCGGGGATGGCGTGGGATCGCCGGATGAAAATAGGCCCAAATCCAGACCAAAACGAGGAACCGGGGGCGTGACTGGGCCGAATTTCGCCGTCCGGATGGAAAAAAATGGCCGTGGGGGGCTCTGTGGGGAGACGAGTGGAGATGCTCTAAGTATCGGGTGTATCGGGTTGGTGTGTGTGCGTGAGTACCGGTGTTCTTCGTGTTCCTCGTGTTCCTCGCGCTCTCCCACCTCTTCCCCTTGGATCTTGGGTCAAATCGCGAGATCGGGCCAATCCCTAGATCTCAGATCTCATCATATGGTATCAGCAGCTCTTGGTTACCGCGATTTTGACCCTCCACCCACCCGATTTCGTTTCTAGAAAATTTTCCAAAAAAATCCCCAAAAATAGCCCCAAATGGCCTTTGGACGGATCTGTGATTTGGTTGCGTTTTGAGTGGTTTTGGTCCATGGATTCGGTGTTGCTGTGCTTGATCTACTATTTCCCCAACTTTTAGCCTCCAATTCCATCGTTTCCCGTCGATTTGCTCTTTTGGTTTTGGTTTGGGGAAGAACAGGAGAGAGAAACCGTGAAACCCGGTTGAGAAGCCGGTCAACCGGCCCCCAAACCAGACCAGCCGGCCCGGCAGCCGGCCGACCGGGCGCCAACCGGACAAGCCGGTCCATAGTCCGGTCCAACCGGATCCCAGACCGGGCGCCGCTCCGCGCCCTCCTCCGAGCTCGATTTCGGCTACCACCACCACCACCACCACCATCATCGCAGGTATAACTTGCAGCTTTTCCCTTGTAACCCTCTTCCTTTTGCGATCTATCCTATCCAGCATTGCTTGTTTAGTGTTGCGAGACATTGCACGTGGCCCCGATTGTGAGGTGTGTGTGTAGTGTGGAGTAAAGCTTCCAAGCAAACACTCGTGTGGCAAGATAGCAAAAGCAAGGCTAACGCTACCATAGTGCGTCAAAAAGCCCCAAAAACACAAAAAGAGTGCGAGTCGCACCATACATACAAAGGAGTGCAAGTGCCACCATAGATACAAAAGAGTGCAAGTGCCACCGTATACAAAAGAGTCATAAGCTTTTAAGCAAAAGAGAGAAGAGAAGAGAGGCCGCGTGTGAATCTTGTTGTCTCTCCGTTGCAACCAAAGCTTTGGCTCTCCTTGTGTTAGTGTGACATCGAGCACCCTTACATACACTTTTTCCGCTCACTTTTGGTTGCACTAACCCCGATTATCTCTTGTGTGTGTTCCACAACTTTTCCGTGTTTATAGTGATCGCCACTTTGACATTTGGATTTTGGACCTCACCCACTTTGAACAACATACTTGATTTCGGATTTTGTCTTTTGGCTTTCCACCATACTTTCCTAACACCATATTTGCTAGCTTTTGCGTGTGGTTTTGCGTGTGTCCCCGATACACTTGATCTTGCTTTTGGCTTGGTTGATTGCCTCAATACTATCTTACCTTGGTAAGAGTGCGAGGTAGTCTCCTTCCACTAACATACACAACATAGTTCTTGTCTTGCTATCATGGATAGGTACGGAGACGAAGCTCGGGACGATGAAGTCTTACGCAACACCGAGAGGTTGGCGACACACCACAATCTTTGGACTCAACGCCAAGAGTTCAAGGAGCAACTCACCTTGTTCGAGACACGCATCGACGAGCAATATGAAGAAGTGGCCCACAACTTCTCTCAAGTGAACCAAGATATATCTCTCCTCCGAGAAGCTACGGACAACTTGCATGGCCAAATGGCGGCCAATGATGCGAACATGGAGCGGCGCATGGATAGCCTCGAGCGCGCCATCACCAACTTGGGTCGTCATCACCGACACCGCTCTACTTCATCATCATCAAGCTCATCACAAGATTACTAGTCTCATGGTCGCCGTTCGTCCTCAAGCTCCTCTTCAAGGCATGAAGACCATCATCGACCTCATCGCCCACATGCTCGTCATGAAGACTCTAGCTCCAACTCTAGGCGAGGAGAAATCCATCGCCATGCTCGTCCACATGAACGTCCTCCACAAGATCTTCCTCAACCGGCTCGCCATGCCCACCATGGGCGTGACGACCAACCCCACGACAACGTCTTCCACAACATGGCGCCACATGGTGATGCTCACGCCCAAGGTCATCAAGAGCACCCGAGGCGTGATCTCCGGAATTATCCTCGCCATGACCAACGTGGACGAGGTGAACCGCAACATGATCAAGATGAGAGGGCCATCCTTGGACGTCATCAACCACCCCAACAACTTCGTCAAGACCTTCAACAACATCATCATCGTGAACCAAGTGAGGCTAGTGTTCAACTTCAACGCCAACCCAATGCTATGGTTGGCCGCGGAAGACCTCCTATACCACCTCAAGCCGCAAGAGATGAAGGCATCCGTCCTCGCCGAAGAAATTTGGAGGATGAAGAAAACATGTTTGGAAGGCTCAAGTTCACCATGCCCAAGTTCAAGGGTGAAGAAGATGCCGAGGCCTACCTCTCATGGGCACTCAAGGTTGACAAGATATTCCGCATCCACAACTACTCCGGTGCCAAGAAAGTGGCCATGGCATCCCTTGAGTTTGAGGATTATGCCAACACTTGGTGGGAGCAAGTTCTCACTCTAAGGGAAGAAAAAAGTGAACCTCCAATTGACACTTGGGAAGAGATGAAAGAAGAGATGCATGCTCGCTTTGTACCAATCCACTATGAGACCGACCTCTTCAACAAGCTCCAAAAGTTGAAGCAAGGTACCAAGACCGTTGAGGAGTTCTTCAAGGAGATGGAGTTGACTAGAATCCGAGCAACAAACCATCGCTCGTTTCTTCAATGGCCTCAACTATCCCATCAAGCGAATTGTGGAGTTCCAACCTTATTCCAACATGGTTGAGTTGGTGCACCAAGCCTCCAAGGCCGAGCGCCAAGTGAGTGAGGACATCAAGTACTCCAAGTCCAAGTCATACTTCACCTCCAAGTTCGCGACAACAACACCTACAACAAGTGTCAAGCCTACCGCATCCTCTACACCATCCAAGCAACCGACTACCCAAAGTCGCATGAAGCAAACGGTGTCCTCTACCGCCTCCTCTAAGGCCTCTACAGGACCCTCTAATGTCACTTGCTTCAAGTGTGGCACCCAAGGCCACAAATCCTTTGAGTGCAAGAATACCAAGGTCATGATCACCATGGAGAATGATGACATAGCGACCCTCGATGAAGATGAATATGAAGCCATGGTACAAGCCGCCGTCGCAAGTGAAGAAGATTATGATGAAGATAGTGGAGAAGACCCTCTCTTATGCGTGCATGACCCTAACCCTTCACTTGTGGTCAAAAGGGTGCTCACAACTCAACCTCAAGCTATGGAAGACCAACGGTGTAACATCTTCCAAACCCGTGGTGGTATTGGTGGCAAATCAATCAAGGTCATCGTCGACGGGGGAAGTTGCCACAACCTCGCAAGCACCGAATTGTGTGAGAAGCTCAACCTTACACTTCGCAAGCACCCTCATCCTTACCATATCCAATGGTTGAGTGACAAGGGAAATGTCAAGATACAACATACCGTCACCGTCAACTTCAAGATCGGCCCCTATGAAGATACCATTGAGTGTGACGTAGTGCCTATGACGGTGTGCCACATGTTGCTTGGCCGCCCATGGCAATTTGACAAGAAGGCTATACATGATGGACACACCAATGCATACACCTTCAAGGTCAAGGATAGGAAGTTCGAGCTTCGCCCAATGACTCCTAGCCAAATCATCGCCGACAATGCGAAGGCTTTAGCGAGGGCACAACATCACATCCACCATAGTGAGTTGAGAGGAGAGGGAGCGACCCACCAAAAGGAGAGTGAGCGCCACAAGCCCTATATGAGTGAGAGAAAGAGCGTCCTCCTAGCCACCAAAAGCGAGTGGAAAGAAGTGCAAGAAAACCCATCCACCATATTGCACTATGTGCTAATTTGCAAGGGCCCGTTCTCGGAGACTAACGACTTAACCAACATTCCTTCGTCTTTGTTGTCTCTTTTGAAGGAGTTCCAAGACGTCTTCCCCGACGAGCTACCTCATGGACTTCCACCGCTTCGCGTCATCGAGCACCGCATCGACCTCATACCCGGTGCTCCCCTTCCAAACCGTGCCGCCTACCGCACCAACCCCGAGGACACAAAGGAGATTCAACGACAAATACAAGATCTCCTCGCCAAAGGGTACGTTCGAGAAAGTCTTAGCCCTTGTGCCGTCCCCGTGATTCTTGTTCCTAAGCCGGATGAGACGCAACGAATGTGTATGGATTGCCGCCCCATCAATGCCATTACCGTTCGTTACCGCCATCCCATTCCGCGCTTAGATGATATGCTTGATGAGTTGAGCGGTGCCACGATTTTCTCTAAAGTTGATTTGCGTAGTGGATACCATCAAATCCGCATGGCAATTGGTGATGAATGGAAGACGGCATTCAAGACCAAACTTGGTCTCTATGAATGGCTTGTCATGCCATTTGGTCTTTCAAATGCTCCATCAACTTTCATGCGCCTCATGAATCACATCTTGCGTCCTCTCATTGGCAAGAGTGTGGTTGTCTATTTCGATGATATTCTCATTTATAGCCAAAATCTCGAGGACCATGTGCAACATGTGAGAGAATTCTTATGCATCTTGCGTCATGAGAAGCTTTATGCAAATCTTCCCAAATGCACTTTTGCCCAAAACAAATTGGTTTTCCTTGGTTTTGTGGTTTCCGCCAATGGCATTGAAGTTGATTCTTCGAAGGTTGAGGCCATCCACAATTGGCCTACTCCTACAAATGTTGGTCAAGTCCGAAGTTTTCATGGCCTCGCCGGTTTCTATCGCCGCTTTGTGAAAGATTTTAGCACCATTGCTTGCCCTTTGAACGAGCTTACCAAAAAGAATGTTCCGTTTGTGTGGGGCAAGGCCCAACAAAATGCTTTTGATGAATTGAAGAAACGCCTTACCGAAGCTCCTCTTCTCGTCCTTCCAAATTTTGCAAAAACTTTTGAAATTGAGTGTGATGCGAGTGGACTTGGTATTGGTGGCGTTCTTATGCAAGATGGTAAACCCGTGGCATATTATAGTGAGAAGTTGGATGGCGCACGCCTCAACTATCCTATATATGACAAGGAACTTTATGCTTTGGTTCGCGTTCTTGAGGTTTGGCAACACTATCTTTGGCCGAAAGAGTTTATCATTCATTCCGACCATGAGTCTTTGAAATATTTGAAAAGCCAACACAATTTGAACAAAAGACACGCAAAATGGGTTGAGTTCATTGAGTCCTTCCCATATGTAATCAAATACAAGAAGGGCAAGGACAATGTAGTGGCGGATGCTCTTTCCCGCAAGCTCACCCTTTTACTCACTCGTTTGGATTTTCATGTCTTGGGACTTGAGGAGATCAAAGAACTCTATCCTTCCGATTCTTTCTTTGCACCGATATTTGAGAAGTGTTCCGTTCATAGAGGAGTTGATGATTTCTATTTGCATGATGGATACTTGTTCAAAGCCAACAAAATTTGCATTCCCGAGTCTTCTCTTCGCAAGTTGCTTTTATAAGAGTCACATGGAGGTGGTCTCATGGGACATTTTGGACGTGACAAGATACTTGCGATGCTATCCACTCATTACTATTGGCCGAAGATGAAGCGAGATGTGGAGCGCCTATGCAACCGTTGCACTACATGCCTTCAAGCTAAGTCCACCACCAACCCTTATGGTCTTTACATGCCTTTACCGGTTCCTCATTCTCCTTGGTCGGATATAAGCATGGATTTTGTACTAGGCTTACCACGAACAAAGCATGGGCATGATTCGATCTTTGTGGTAGTGGATAGGTTCTCTAAAATGGCTCATTTCATACCATGTCATAAGAGCGATGATGCTTCACACATTGCTTCATTGTTTTTCAGGGAAGTGGTTCGCCTACACGGAATACCGGCAAGCATTGTGTCGGATCGAGACGTCAAGTTTATGAGTTATCTATGGAAGTCACTCATGGCAAAGTTTGGAGTGAAGCTCTTGTTCTCATCGTCCTCACACCCTCAAACCGATGGACAAACGGAAGTGGTCAATAGAAGCCTCTCAACCCTCCTACGCATCCTAGTGAAGAAAAATTTGAAGTCATGGGAAGAGTGTCTACCCCACGCGGAGTTCGCCTACAATCGAGCCAAGCACTCCACAACATCACGGAGTCCGTTCATGATCGTCTATGGCTTCGAACCGCACACGGCACTCGACCTCCTTCCACTACCTCTTCATGAAAGGACGAACATGGATTTCGACAAGCGCACCACCGCCATGAAGAAACTACATGAAGAAACAAGAGCAACCATTCAAGAGCATGTACTTCGCCAAGCTACCCGCCTCAACGCCAACAAGAAGGAACGAGTGTTTGAAGAAGGAGACCTCGTTTGGCTACACCTTCGGAAAGAAAGGTTCCCTCATGAACGCAATTCCAAGCTCAAGCCAAGAGGAGATGGGCCTTTCAAGGTCCTCAAGCGCATCAACAACAACGCTTACGTCATCGACATACCAACCTCTAAGTACTTGGTGAGCAACACATTCAACATCTCGGATCTCTCACCCTATCATGGAGATGAGGAAGAACAAGAGTCGAGGACGACTCTCTCCCAAGGGGGGGGGGGAGATGATGTAGCCCCGCTCACCGACGACACTACATCAAGACCAACAAGTCCCCCAAGTGGACCAATGACGCGGGCTCGAGTTAAAGCTCTACATGATAAGATGAACTCGCTCCTCACCACCCTTGATCTCGGTACACCTTTGGATGGAATGCTACCTCATGCCGATGTGCTTTGTGTCATTAGGTACAAGGAGCATCAAGACCCCGGAGGGGAGGACGCACCATGGTCAAGGGAAGGAGAGGAACAGCGGGACATGAAGATGGACACGAAGCTGGACCCGACGTCACTCGAAGCGCTCGAAGGAAGAGAAGACGCCAGCCGGTCCAGAACCTGGTCAGACCGGACCCCAGACCGGACCACCCAGTCCCAGGCCCGGTCAACCGGTCGCCAACCGGATTTCCCACGAGCTCGTACCGGAAACCAACCAGACGGAAATCTGCGAGGTTTCCGGTTGGCGACCGGTCGACCGGCCCCACGACCGGGCCACCCGGTCCCCAGCCCGGTCTGACCGGCCCCAGACCGGATCCGACGGGAGTGCTCCACCAAACTGCCTAAGTTATCCACTTTTGTACCTTTTCGCCTTGCTGGTCATGTATGACTATATAAGGACCCAGGACCCCTCCTTTACCCCTTAGACATAATTTTGAGCTTAAACCAACTTTGAGCTTAGTCTCCCTAGGGTTAGCATCCATCTTGGACAAGCATCCCTCTGTAATCAAGGCCATCCTTGTTGTTGATTTGGATATTGTTGAGTGAGATTCTAGTACAAGCTACTCTCTCTCCCTCACCAATCTCTTCTTCTCCAACACCAATCTCTCACCGGGAATTCTGCCGCGTGCCTCTTCCGGGTGATTCTATTGGCGTGGTCCATCGAGCCACGGGGTAAGTATCGGGTGTATCGGGTTGGTGTGTGTGCGTGAGTACCGGTGTTCTTCGTGTTCCTCGTGTTCCTCGCGCTCTCCCACCTCTTCCCCTTGGATCTTGGGTCAAATCGCGAGATCGGGCCAATCCCTAGATCTCAGATCTCATCACGCGACGTCTTCGTCGATGGCGGCGTGGAGGTGGTTGAGGACGGTGTAGTCGGCGGTGGCCCACGCAGCGTCGGTGGGGGCGGCGGCGACGGTGCCGTCGACATGGCCGAGGTAGCCGGAGTGGCCCAGGGAAGCGCGCATGTAGATGCACCACTTGGAGTAGTTCCCGGTGGCGAAGGAGAGCAGCACGGGGCCGGCGTGACGCGGAGCGCCGGCGGGGACGATCGCGGCGGCCGAAGCGGCCGCAGGGGTGGAGGAGGTCCCGTCGGTAAGGGCGGTGAGCTCCATGGCAGCGGAAGGTGGGGTGGCGGCGGCCCGACCTAGGGCGGCGGCGGCCGAAGAGGCGGCGGCGGCTAGGGTTGGGAGGGGCGGCGGCTAGGGTAGGACCGAGATTAGTCTGATACCATGTAGAAGGGTTTTGGGGGAAGCCTCACACGTATAATGACGTGGGGTTCCGGTATTTATATAACAGGCCAGAGGCCTAGGGTTAGGTTACAATTACAATACAGTCCTACAGTAAATACAATATGTGCAATCTAACAGTTGGGCTCTGGTACGGTGGAGATCAATCCTAACATAACAATCTTCCTAACCCACTCTCTCGCAGCTACGGTGCTCCCTCCAACTCTTGCTTCTTCCCATAATTTCAGCTCATCGATTACCCTGCTCACTAGTTGGTCAGTAGAGCATTGCAATTTGCAAAGTAGTGTTGCCAAATACGTGCGCATTTCTCTGTTTCCACAAAGATAAGGCTACCAGAGCACTTATCGTGTCGTACCTCATTTTATCTTGTTTCAACACTCTTTTCCTCGACTCCAATCACCACAACTCCAGAATGCTATCACTGTGTGGCTGTTGCCCCCCCCCCCCCCCCCCCACAACTCATAGAGCATTGCAATTTGCAAAGTAGTGTTGCCAAATACGTGCGCATTTCTCTGTTTCCACAAAGATAAGGCTACCAGAGCACTTATCGTGCCGTACCTCATTTTATCTTGTTTCAACACTCTTTTCCTCGACTCCAATCACCACAACTCCAGAATGCTATCACTGTGTGGCTGTTGCCCCCCCCCCCCCCCCCAGAAACCGAAGTATACCCAAGTACAAATGTGTTGAAACTGAAGTACACCGATGCACATTAGTAGTAATACCTGAAGCACACCGACATATAAGTGTGCTGAAACCCGAAGTACAACTATATTGAAACCTAAGTTCATCTAAAGTACAATTGTGGTAGTTTTCTAAGTACCGAAAAGAAAAGTTTGTGATATACTCCCTCCGTCCTCAAATAAGTGGACATCTAGGTTCAAAATTATTCACAAAAGAGTGTACTTCTATCTTTTCAATGCACTTTTAAAGTAGAAAAAAAAACACTTCTCTCCTATCACACGGGATCAACACAAATAACATTTTTCACATGGTCTCCTTGTTTTCTACATGCATTTAGCTCATTGGCTATGGAGAAATTGAAGAGGTGAGAGATGATAGTTAATAATTTCCAAAGCAAAATTCTCAATATGCCTTGAAAACCCAGAAGTATACTCTTTTGAGGACGGAGAGAGGACTAGCTACTATGTTACTTTTGTTGAGCCCTTTCGTTGTATCAAAACTTTGTGAACTTTTTTCATATTTTATTAATTTAAAGCCGGATTAATCTTGAGTCTGCCGTCCAAAAGAAGGGTATATGTTGCTCACCAAGCGTTGGCAGTGGAGACGAAAACTCTCTTTATGTATTTTAATATGCGTGCGCCGCATGTCTGCATTGGATTTCTTGGAAGCCAAAACTTGAAAACTTCTATACACTGAAAATATGAAGAGATTGTAATCATATCTTCTTCGCTTTCCCCATGGCAAGGTTGATATGGGCTGGAGTTAGGAAACTTCTACACTGTGATTGGAATCTCGCGGGGGCGGATGATTTCATTGCGACCACCAAGGCCTGTATGACCCCCTTCGTAGGCTAGCTTGGTTCACCTTCGCGGCCTAATGTTGGATCCTTTGAAATATTTGCAACAAACTAACCATTGAAGGCAAGCTGATTAAAAATCATGCTTATGTTTTCTATCGGATGTTGATTCATATGCATTGTTGGAGGGTTCTAGTCGGACAGAGGGACAGGAAGATCCTGGATGTGGTGGTGGACGACGTCAGGAGGCTCTACGCGTGGACTAGTGCGTAGGACAACTTAGCTTACACTAGTTTCCGCCTCGCACATGGGATTGTATCAGACTTATCTTAGTTTATGTGTGTGTGTTTTTCCGCATGCTATGCGTTGTATGGCCTCTTATGACCTAGGTGTGGTTAAAAAGATGAGTGTGAGTTGTGTTGTTGGTTGTAAGACAATGTTTATGCCATGGGTGGCTTTATATATAAAGCCGGGCCAGAGGGCCTTATATTTAAAAGAACTCTGAATTTTGACATTGTAGTACTATCTCTGTCCATAAAAGGATGCCACATGTCGACGTTTTAGTGTATACATATATATCCAAATTTTAAAAAATCTCCAACATTTTTTTAGGAAAGGGAGCGAGTATTTATTTTTCACGTAGTGGAGTGGGAAGGACAAGAGACATCACCATCACGTTTCAAGAAGGAATTAGTTCAAATTAGGGTGGGAGTTTGCGTTGTTCTTTGGGCTATTTGGAATGTGCGCAATGATACTGTTTTTAACAAACCGAAAGAACGAACTTTCTTACAGGTTCTCCCTATGACTATTTACTGGGTCCGTACGTGGTCTTATCTCCAGTTGAAGGAGCAACGGGTTGTCATGGAGTCTGGGTGCAACTAACTGGAGACGGTAGCACGAGATTTCTTCAACCGGTGTGGGTGGGGCTTGATCATAGGATCACTTTGTGATGGTGCTTTGGCTTTTGCTTTATTTTTCTTTCGCTGGTTGATTTTCATATCAACTTGAGCTAGAACTTGAGATGTAATAAGGATAAAACTCGACTTAATAAGGTCATAATGATAAACTTGATGCAGAAGCTGAGGCGGCACGTCCTCCCTTTCTAAGGCTGGTCATAGTGCATTGTATCATATTGTAGTATCATGCATATGATACTTGTCTATGATACTATAGTGGGTGGTATTATAGAGTAGTATCATAGAGTAGTATCATAATCTTGTAAATTTATTATTTTGTAGAATCCCAATACAAAATGTGTGTACAAGATCTATTTAGCATTAGCTTTTCTCGTAATATGCGCTATGATACAGTATCCACCTATGTTACTCTAATCTTGTCTCTCCTCATTAATTAGATGCCACATCAGCATTTTTGTGGACCTAAGATGCATGATACTACCTAAGATACTAGCACTATGGCCAGCCTAAAAAATCACCATCATGATCCATGTCCGCCCCCGCCGCCACTTGCCTATGCCAGGTGGTCCTGCGCATGTCGTTGCACATAGGGATCACCGTCGCCCGGTTAACGACGCAAACGCCACGGCCGGCTCGGCCTGTATAATAAGTGGACCCGTACGGGTGAGCCGATGCTTAAGCATCCATCGATTGGCTTCTCTTGCAAGCGTCGAAGCAGATACCTTTTGGACTTAAGCGTTGGCCATGGCCCGTCACTTCGTTCTCAATACCGGCGCCAAGATCCCGTCGGTCGGCCTCGGCACCTGGCAGGCCGAGCCCGGCGTCGTCGGCGACGCCATCTACCTCGCCGTCAAGGTGCGTCGCCGTTTGAAACGGTGCATGTTAGTTTCTTCCCGCGTTGACTGCTAGTAGTTCAGTATAGCACCGCTGCTGCCGATGGAGGGTCGGAGGTGCTCGATATTCCAGTTTTGTGCGAAAAGAGGACAATCAGAGCTAGACTTTGGGCTAGCAGCTGACAACATGCTCGAATCATGAGGAAGATGTATGTTAGAATCAGGCAGTGTGCTACTTTAGAACCGGAGTTGGATGGTGTTTCATGACATCTGAAATTTAATTTCTGTGATTAATTATGCAGGCTGGCTATCGGCACATCGATTGCGCTCAAATCTACGGGAATGAAAAGGAGGTAAATCGATCGATCTCCTCGAATTAACTCAATTGTGAAGCAAAACAATCATTGAACGAGAAAGGCACCACTACCGTCGGCCTTGCAGATTGGGTTCGCTCTGAAGAAGGTTTTTGACGAGGGCATAGTCAGTCGGAAAGATCTTTTCATCACCTCCAAGCTATGGTCAGTCTAGCTCGTTTTCAGATTCTGCCATCATTATCTTTTTTTTATTTAGGATTAAGCCATTGCAAATATCTAGAAACTTTTAGTACGTAGTAAAAAAGAACTGAATATTTTTATAGGAACTCTAGCCACGCGCCTGAGGACGTCCCGGTTGCACTGGACATCACACTCCAAGACCTGCAAACGGACTACGTGGATCTCTACCTTGTAAATCCTACACGTTCTGAGTCTCTGAGATGCACTCTCTTTCATGTTCTGACCCAGTAGTATCTTAAGATGCATTCCTTCGTCAGGTACACTGGCCTATACGGCTGAAGAAAGGCTCCCGCTTCGGCCCAGAAAACGTTATCCCGTCCGACATACCGGCGACGTGGGCGGCGATGGAGAGCCTCTACGACTCCGGCAAGGCCCGAGCCATCGGCGTCAGCAACTTCTCCACCACGAAGCTGGAGGACCTGCTCGCCATCGCGCGCGTGCCGCCGGCCGCGAACCAGGTGGAGTGCCACCCCGTCTGGCAGCAGGCCAAGCTCCGGGACCTCTGCTCCTCCAAAGGGATACACCTCTCGGTACGTACAGTATTTGCTTATTATGCCTGTCCGACGCAAAAAAAACATTGTCGTTGCTGAAATTTGTTGCATCCAGGCCTATTCGCCGTTGGGCTCGCCGGCGATGTTCAAGGCGGGCAACGTGCTGCAGCACCCGGTGGTGGTGTCGACGGCGGAGAAGCTGGGGAAGACGCCGGCGCAGGTGGCGCTGCGGTGGGGGATCCAAACGGGGTACAGCGTGCTCCCAAAGAGCACCAACGAGGAGAGGATCAGGGCCAACCTCGACATCTACGACTGGTCCATCCCCAGCGACCTCTTCGCCAGCTTCTCTGAAATCGAACAGGCAAGTTTAGGAAGAAATCAACATCAGCAACATATGCTGAAAACAGCTGCTGCAGTGTTGACACGATGTCAATGGTACCATGCATAGCATAATCACTTATGTATCTTGACGGGTGACTGATTTGCAGGTGAAGCTGGTCCGAGGGGCGTTCTGGACACACCCGGAAGGCTTGCTCAAATCCGTCGAAGAGGTTTGGGATGGGGAAATAGTCTAAACTACTTCGTCTGGGAAGTGTGTGACCTGACTGTACCTTGGCTAGACGCATACACCAGAACGTTGCTAGGGCACAGAATAACGAGTGTGTTCTCGGTGCACTGCTGGTCTGCTGCCCTTCCTCCATTTTAGGCAGTCGAGTGAGCTTGAGCTTCACCGCTGTCACAATGTAGTAATTTGCAAAAGTGACTTAGTTAAGTCCTGAATCACTATTCTAAGGTGGACACGTGGCTCGTTTCAATGCTGACATGTCACATGTTGGTTGCAGGGCCCTGGTTGGCTGTACCGGGCTCACTAAATTTGCTATCGAGACGGACCATTTAATGCGGCCTCTTTATACTAGGTTTTAGCAGCGGCACATTTTTCATGGCCCATACAGGTCATGTTACTTATCTAGCCCACTCATGTTCGGCCTTTTAAACTCAGAATATATGTTCGGAGTTACTATCCTAACCTACTATTTTTAATTGAACCTGGCCCGTTACTTGCAGCCCGTCAATGCCGGTGTGTTAATAGTGGTTCGTTGATACGGGAGGTGCTATACACCACCCTGGTCGGTGCGGACCAGGCACCGCACCCCCCAGGGTGCCTGTTGGGCCGGCCCAGTGACATTTTTTTCGTTTATTTTCGTTTTTTCTGTTTTTCTCCGTTTCTGCTGTTTTAATTTTTTTCTTTTTAAAAAATTTAAAATGCCAATGTGAAATTTTTTCGGAAAAACAAAAATTTCCAAAATTTGTATATTTTCGAAAAATTGAAAGCATTATTTTCTAGATTTTATTTTTTTATATGAACAACTTTTGGATTTGAACAATTTTCGATGTGAACAAATTTTACATTTGAACATTTTTTAAATTTGAACAAATTTTAAATTTAAACATTTTAAAATTTTAAACAATTTTTGAATTTAAAAAAATTCATATTTGAACGGTTTTTAAATTTGAACGGTTTTTAGATTTGAACGGTTTTCAAATTTGAACATTTTTTTTAAAAAAAATCAATTTGAACAATTTTTTTAGAATTAAAATTTTCGAATCTAAAAAATATAAACAAAACCGAAAACAGAAAAAAGAAAAGAAAACTGAAAACTGAAAACTGAAAAAGAAACCAGAAAAAAAAAAGCAAAAACGAACTGCACAGGCTAAACAGACCCAAATGGGCCGGCCCATACCCGACCAGGGGGTGTGCGGTGGCCGGTAGCCACCGACCTGGTCGGTGTATAGGTTTTGCCCGTTGATACAGCCCGACCGGTTGTCTTGGCTGTCCCGTTATGCAAGGCCTGCTCGTCTTGGCCTGTTAAACTCAGCCTATCTGTACCTGTCCATTCATATTGACTCGTTTATATTGGCCTGTTTGTTTGGCCGAGTTGTTTCATGGCGTCCTATAATAATTACTACATACATACATAATACACATGGAATATTTAGAAAACAGTGTATCGAGTTACATACATGTGTATCCGCACCATCCACATAACAGTTAAATTCCTTCAAAATAAATAGAAGTTCAACTTGCACCAAAGCAAGATCACAAGCCTAAATACAGTTCAACCATCCACCATAGCACCACCAGCTCACCATGTTTACTCATACACGGACCTAGGGTGACTTCTTTTGGGCTTCTGCTTATGCATAAGCCAGCTTCTGAGTTTCGGTGGGGAGAAACTGTGGTGGGTAGAAGCTCCTAGAAGCTAGTTCCTCCTATTCTTTTGGGCTTCTAGAAATTATGGCTTATTTCTATATTAAGTTGTAAAATGTCTATAAAGCCCCAAGAAATTGACAACACAAATCAGCAACATTGGTGATTGGTTTATAAGGTCATACAAATCAGCAACATTGGTTTATGACAACACAAATCCAATTCAGCAACATACCTTCGTGACAATGTAGACCAAATAAAATCAGCAAATTAGTTCATGACAATACAGATCAACAAATTGGTTCATCTAACAAATCTTAGTAGAACATTAATTTTTATCTTGTGATACAAATAAAGTCAGAAATAAAAGATATCTTCAGATCAACAAATTGGTTCATCTAACAAATCCTAGTAGAGCAACAATTCACAATTAGAGAACATCTGGAACAAATATACTAACAGAGTATCAATTGAGCTTGTCTTTTTGTGTTACTTGTTTTACACATATATAAGAGAAAATGAGAACCGGGCCATTATTGTGATACTACTACAGTGTAGTTTGCAAAACAAAATCATCAAACAATTATGTAGCAGGTGGAGGGATCTAGCAGCCGTGGTCCAGCTGTCCTGGAAGGTGGAGTGCAGACGATGGAAAGCTACCCGTCAATCCATCATTTCTAGATGTGGCAGTGAATCGGAGATGTGGATGTGTTCCTGGATTGGCGACGCAAGCTCCTGTCGCGGGGCGACGTTGGGCTGTCAGGCGGAGAAGATGGAGGAGATCGACTCGGGGGAGAGTGGAGGCTGTCAGGCGGAGGAGATCCAGCCAAGGTTGGATTCGGGTGGATGTGGAGTTGCGGAAGTCAACGGAGGTGAGGGAGCGGCGGAGGTCCGCCGGCGGCGGCAGCGAGGAACCGAACTCGCCAATCGCCATGTTCAGATGCGGGAGTCGCTGCGATATGCGAGATGCATTGTTTCGTTTTCTTTTTTTTTCTTGGAGCTGGCCAAACGTTATCTCTAGTGGAGGGGCAGTTTCCTGTAAATAGAACTGGAACGCGGGGGCAAATCAATGTACCGATTCGGGACTCCACCTGAGAAGCTCGGGAAACTGCTCGGATGCAGATTCTGGAATTGCACGGGAGGCTGGCTTCTCGGTGAGAATAAGCAGGTTAGAAGCTAGAGATTTCTTTTGGGCTTCAGCTGCCCACCACCTAGAAGCTGGTCTAGAAGCCCAAAAGAAGTGGCCCTAAATGTATCAAGCTTTGCCTTAAGTGGAACCTGCTTATCTTTTCCTTCTTGTATCTTTTTGTTAACCTCGGATAGATTAGCTTTCTAGGAGTCGACGAGATCTTGCAGCTTCGTTTTTTCCTCCGCTCTGTCTCCAGTAAATCAGTTAAGGTGCTCATATTTAATCGAGTGGGTTTATGCTCGAGTCCCACATTCTGAAGAATCATAGGCTTCTTTATTCTCCTAGCAATTACCTCAGATAAAACCAGGGTCCCATTCTCGCTCTCTCCATCTAATGTAGGTCTACACATCTCATCTTCGACTTTAGCCTTGTTTACCCATAAATACAAAAGACATATTGGTATTAGAAGAAACAATTTATAAAGCTTTGTTTCGGCGAGAACTCATCAAAAGCCTACTTACAAATACATGTTCTACTGCAGGGGAGTAGCCGTCATTCTTATTGCGATGTGTCTCCTAAAATAGATCTACGAAACTTGATTTTTTACCTATGTACAAGTCTTCCTGAAAAGAAATACATACATGCAGAAGACTTATAGGTTCTACAAGGATCTTGTGAATAATGCGTGCATAATTGCCATATGTTAAATGTTGCATTGCAAGTTAATCACTATGTAGAGCAGTTCGATGCATATCATCTATATTGTAGACATAATTTGCATAGTTTTGGGCAAATAACAATGAGCACAAAAGCTAAAGCTTCTACGAACAACTATATATCGAAACAGGAATTTAGTTTTGAATACACTTGAGCTGTCCATCATAGAACTAAGCAATGTACCATTGTACCTTATTAGCAAAGGAAGCATCATGAAAATGATACAAAAGTTGGACACCCTAATGAGTGTTTGCTCTTTCCTTTCGTAGTTGACATAGGTTTTGTACAGATTCACTTTTGGTCTCGTTCCATTAGAAAAGAGTAGCTCTTATAATTTTGCTACTAATAAAGGATCGTTTGTCG
The DNA here is from genome assembly GCF_019359855.2 of Lolium perenne. Classification (NCBI taxonomy): domain Eukaryota; kingdom Viridiplantae; phylum Streptophyta; class Magnoliopsida; order Poales; family Poaceae; genus Lolium; species Lolium perenne. Next base: position 208,240,392 of record NC_067244.2, read on the forward strand.
CTCACTCCGTCACATGTGCTCTTTATGCGGAACGAATCGATACCCCCACCAGCATCCACAATGCAGAACGAATATATACCCACCACCATCATCAGCAAGCCCACAGTACTTATCCAGAACGAATATATAACCACCATCCCCAACCCCAAAGGCCAAAGCCCACCGTCCCTCATCTTCTTTGATAGTCTTTCTCAGTCTCACGCGGCTTGTCCTGATCAAAGATGGCCGAGTCCTTCGTCCTGAACACTGGCGCAAGCATCCCCTCGATCGGCCTAGGCACATGGCAGCTAGAGCCTGATGTTGTGGGCAACGCCATTTATGCTGCTGTCAAGGTCTTCTCCGGTTTCTCTAGTTCTATCTTGATTCCCTTTTCATGGTTTTTGTGAATCTTGAATACTAGTATATCTTTATCTGTATGTTGTGTTGAGATGACTCTGCGATTCATCGAGAAAATTGATTATTTACCAAGAAGTTCACTAGCCTTGCATTATGTCCCCGAAGTTTGTTGGCCATCCGCAAAATACCCAAAAAGGAATAGATTTCTATATAATTTATCCAAAGGGGTTTTTCTGTAAACTAAATACATTTAACCCATTAATCGTTTAGGAAAATACTTCTTTGCCGCTAGTATATTTTTATTAAGCAGTCAACATTAGACAATATATTTTTTCCAAATTTCATATTCCCTCCATCTAAATTTTGATAAATCCTAGATAACCTTCGTGGAATGTAGGGATTACCATCTTTTGTATACGCTAATATGCATGCAGTTGTTGGCCGGCTGATTTCTAGGAACGATTAGTACTGCATCTCATATTTGTTATTGTTGCTGCTGCCACTGTCCACTGCATCTCATTCCCCGCTGCTACTGCCACCGGCTAGGCCGCCATTCTCCACCACCCGCAGTCGATGCCACTCTCGTGGCGTCAGACCGCACCTCCCTCCTCGACCCGCCACTCACCGCCGATTTGCCACCGCCATGTACCTCTTAACCCCCCCCACATCCCCCTCTTCGGCGCCCCTCACACAAAACAGTAGCCTCGTTGTCGGCTAGATCCCACCCCAGAATCCTAAGACCCTGCACCCCCTAGCCTAAGTTATCAACCTCGCTCCATCGGTGATGCACGGCCAGCCACATCGTCCCCGTCTCCGGTGAGGTATCGGTCCCACCTTCTGTTGAGACACAGCAGCCAGCCGGGTCTTCTGTGTCTCTGGTGAGTTGGGTGTGTGGTCACCTTCTTCCTCCTGACCATCTTCTTCCTTCCAGACATGTTCTTCCTCTCCCACCGCCATCGAGCTAGGCCATACCACGATATGACACACACGCTCAAGGAGAAAGGGTACGTGTCGTGGCGCTAACGCGTGCTACGAGCATCAGATTTGCCGATCAGTGATAGTTTCTAATCTAGTTGATTGAACCTAGCCCGATGTTTTGCATCATCTCCCGCCCACCCTAACATTGGTGCAGCCTATATGCCTTCTTTATAAAATAAGAAAGAAAATCCCAGCCCGAGTAAGATCTACCCCACCCTAGGCCAAATTCTCCATTGTTGGGGTAATATATGATCTATAATTGTGCTCCTACAATTAGAGGGACCGGCTGTCCATTTATTTTATTGTGAAGCCTCTATTGTGTAATTTTGCCAATGGATAATCAATTTTGGTTACATGATCCAAGGCTAGTGAAATTTTGAGTAAATAAACAATTTTCCATAGTTCATTGGGACATGTTGAACTTTGTGTTCTTTGCCACCAACAATATCTATATGTCTTATAAAGCAAAACCTCACTAGAGGGTCATTTAAGTTGTCTATCTCAACATGCAAGCTATCCACATCATCCATTTTATTAGCCATCCAATTGTCCATGTCACCCCCACTAACATTCATTAATACTCTACATGCAAGCCACATCATCTATTTTTAAGCCATCCAATTATCCACATCATCAACTTTTAGCCGCCAACTAAACAATTTCAAGTCAGTTTTTTTCCAGTTAGCCTGACTATTTAGCGCCAACTGAAACATGCATGTTCCTACAAAGAACATCCTATTCCAATTAACTTATATCCTTTTATTTTTTATAAAATAGAGTTATCGGAGAAATTCCCGCTGCAACGCGCGGGGTATCCTTCTAGTATGTATGATTGACTGCCTCCCATGTTGCTCTAGGGCCACATTGGGGCAAAACACTTACCATCGACGGCGTCCCCATCCCTCGTGCCTCCCTCTCTTGTCGTCGTCACGGCGGTGGGGATCTTCCGTCGCTTACCCTCCCCTCCTCCCGAGCGCGCGTCTATGAGATCCATCCCCGCCCCTATGCCATGGACGACCTCCTCTCTCCTTGGTCGAATGCTCAGGTCGAGGGCACGGATCTTCACCGCCGGCTTGCCTTTGGGCCAACGAGCCTGTCCCCACTCAGGGTGTGGTTGCACCGCCAAATCCCATCTAGGATTTGATGGGATGTGCTAGGTGGTTCAGATTTGCACCATGGTGGTGCTGCGATTCCCTTCGACAAGTTCCTTCCTAGGGCTTGACGATTGTCAGGGGTTAGCTCACCGGTGTGGCGGCCTAACGGTTATATCTGGCGCTATCGGGTCACCGACCAGCTGGATGTTGAGGTAGCTGGTTGGCTTTGGTGTTGACTAGTTTGGTAGGAGTTGGTCCTTGCCGTATTTCTGGAGCGTGTCGCTGGTGCGCCTGGTTGGAGCTGAGCCACCGAATTTTCGTGGGTAAGTAGGTTGGCAACAGTCTCCACATGCGCCGTCTCCGTATCCCTGTCGTGGTGGCCAAATATTGGGGGTAGATGCGCCTCCGGTGAAAACTGGGCATGGTTCAGGCCATTGCTCGCGAAGGCGACTCATGTTAGCGTCGCTTTTCGTGTGACCCGTCTTCATTGATCTTGGACGAATGGTCGAGTTCCGGAAGGCTACATCGGGGAATTCCAAATGGACGACATGCCTGGAGTTTGCCGGAGCGGCTGGATTTTGGTCGCGCGCAACCGTGTATTTTCTGACCGTTTGGTTTCAGAGGGAGCATTGCGAAGCTCTATGATATGTTGCCATCGTGGTACATGTCTTAGTTCCACGGTGAAGTCATACGTAGAGAATGCCATGGAATCCGAGAACTGAGGACTAGCGATGGAGGTTTCAGTTCTGGTGGTGAAGAGATTTTGGCTTGGTGATTCGTGACTTTGAGCAGTGGCATCGACAAGTGGGGGCAACACAATAGGAATTCAGTGTCTAAAATTGCAGATTGAAAACCCAAGATCTGGCCTTAATTGGTTGTGCCTGGCAATAGCCTTGTTGAAGGCATTGTTTTGTGAGTGCAGACTTTCTCTCGGGTGAAAACTTATGGTCATTGATCATGGCGATGACGGTGCTTGTGCACTGTTCCCTTCTTGGAGACATCGCTTTTGGAGATGGTGGATTTCTAGTGTTGTCTTGTGGTGTCTGGCCGTTGTTATAAGGAACAATTCACTATAGATTTTTATTTCATGTAATTGTTCTTTCTTATTTCGGTTGTGTGCATCCGTATTGCCACTAGGGCACTACGTTGTTGCAGAGGCTGGGTGGTGTAATTGATATATTCAGGATATTAATATATGCCCTTTATCGAAAAAAATGGATGGTGTGCCTATATCCCTCGATCTGATGGATCACGCCTCTTGTGTCTACTTTTACCATGGGCCTTGGTGTGACTCTTGCTACTACTGTGACTTTAGAGTCCCCCATGGTCTCTTTGTCGCCAAGCACCTAGGCATGGTGATCCTCTTTGACTCATTCTCTCGGCGGCCGTCCTGATGTGTGTTGGTGGTTCTTTTGGGGCGGTGGCTTGCCATGAATATGGGCGTGTTTTAACTCATGAAATTTCCCAAGGATGGTGGTTTGGTGGACGATGGAATGTTGGGTAGGGGCATTGGCAAAAGCTTTGCACGATTCCGTGCCATCGACAATGACATTGTTTGGCGCCGTTCCCCTCCTTTGGAGGTGTCATTCAAAGCCCCTCTCATGTCGACTCCGGATCTGAGCTCTTTGCTGGTCTAGCATTTGTTCCAATGGTTTGCAATGTGGATGCAAGTCGGGTTCTTTTTGGTTTTGATTAGGTTGGGCGACTCCTGCGTGAAACTGAAGACTTGGCTTCATTGCTGGGACCAAGCAAGCTTCGTAGTTTAAGCTAGGATAGCTTTGCTTGTTCTCCCGCATCTTCTGGAGCCTTATTTTTTTTACTTTGTGCTTATATCGTGTAGCTGGCAATCCAACATGATGCTGTAAATCTCATGGCCCGGTTGTGGCATTATGAATTTAAAGCCGGGCGCTTGGAGCCTTCACTTTAATATTTATAATGAGTGACTTCTAAGGATCAAACTGACTTGCTAAGTGGAAATCTCTGTTGAATCAGTTACCTAAACTAGCCCAATAGTCGCTTCTACTATGGAAAATCTCCAATATTTAAGTTCACTAGATTTTGTTGTTCATATCTGTTGTAATGTTTCTTTATTGTATATTTTAGTCTTACATATATCCAATTTTATCGTGGCCTTATTCCACCTTCTAAGAGTTTCATGCTTTCGTGGCAGGCTGGATATCGGCATATTGATTGTGCTTCAATATACTGTAATGAGAAAGAGGTATTTAATAATTATTTGAACCATAGCTTCCATCGTATGTTTGTCCCTTCAATGTGTATGCTGCTATCAAAAAAAAAATTGCTTAATGGGTTAAGTTGAACTGATTACTGAATTCAGGAAATAAAACTTCAGTTATATGTTTAACTTTCATGTTGAAGATTTTACATTAGTCTAAATATTTAAATTATATGATATGGAAATCATACTCTTTTAGTTTTGATATATGTGCATATCATATATATCTGAAGTTTTTTTCCCAAATGTAAATTACATTTTTCTTAAAGCAACATTGATGGAAATATACCTTAATATATCGATGATAAGTCTGAAGGAAATACCTCACTTCTGAAATTTTGAATCAGGCACAAGCGATAAGATGTGAGACAGTGCATGAACGAAACTGAAAAAATTACCTCGGAACATTGGGCTAAACCTTCTAGAGTGGCCACATTATTACTTTGATTTGAAAATATGCTATGACATAGGGCTAACTAAATTGAACCAATGCCCATTCATAGGTTGGCTTGGCTTTGAAGAGATTATTTGACGAAGGTGTGGTGAAGCGTGAAGATTTATTTATCACCTCTAAGTTATGGTTAGGCTTCATTTCCCAACCTCAGTTGAAGCAAGTGGAATTATTTGTCTTGTCAAGAATATTCTGAATATTGCAGGTCTGATCATCATGCACCTGAAGATGTTCCAGAGGCAATTGGCACTACTCTTAAAGATTTGCAGCTTGACTTTTTGGATTTGTTCCTTGTAAGTTCCTAAGGCCAGTTATTTGAACTGAGTAAATGAATTTCTTTCAAGAAAAACTGAGTAAATGAATCAACCAAGACACACCACCTGTTACCTGATTTTGTTGGTTTAAATGATCATACTTTTGTAGATTCATGAACCTATCCGTTTAAAAAAAGGAACTACATCGAACCCTGAAGACTTTCTCCCACCTGATATTCCTGCTACATGGGAAGCGATGGAGAAGCTATACGACTCTGGCAAAGCTCGAGCAATCGGTGTGAGTAACTTTTCTTGCAAGAAGTTGGAGGATTTGCTTGCCATTGCACGCGTGTCTCCAGCAGCCAACCAGGTTGAGTGCCATCTGATTTGGCAGCAAGACAAGCTCCGTAAACTATGCCAGTCAAGGGGTGTACATCTTTCTGTAAGCTTGAAATGTCATTACTAATATTCTAGTAGCTTTTCTTCCAGTTTTTGCTGACCTGCCATCTTAATTTGTATACTATAGTACTGCACAAGTGCCCCTATATTCTCACTGCACAAGTGACATATGTTCTTCTGTCATTGCAGGCATATTCGCCATTAGGTTCACCTGGTACATCAGAAGTCAATGGGCCTAGTGTCCTTACCAATCCTATTGTCATCTCTGTTGCTGAGAAGTTGCAGAAAACGCCTGCACAGGTCGCCCTGCGCTGGGGCCTTCAAATGGGACAGAGTGTACTCCCAAAGAGCTCCAATACAGCAAGGATCATGCAGAACTTCGACATATTTGATTGGTCCATTCCTGAAGATTTGATGGCAAAATTCTCCGAGATCAAACAGGCATGTCTGAATTCTGAACGCATGTTTTTTCTGTTGTTCCATGTCATTGACTTCTGGCCATGTTTGTTGCTCCCAGAATCTGGTAGCCTAACGATATGCACATCGTAATCTAGAACCTCGAAAGAATAGACCTTTCTTTTCTCGGAGAAATATATCTTCGTAGAACTCGGATCGTACCCTTTCATTCTTGATATCTGACATTTTTTCTGATTTTAAAAATGCAGGAAAGGTTGCTGAGATTTGAGTATGCAGCTCACCCTCTAAGCGTTTACAAAACCTTGGAGGATTTTTGGGATGGCGAAATCTAAATCATGTGAACTTTTTTAGAGTGAATAAACTGAATGAGCTAGTGGAGACGCTGCATATCCGCAATCTATCATTTCGAAAAAATATATATCCGCAATCTATCCGTGTTCGTTAAATAAAGTTGATTTTCGCAGATATTTTCCTTTCTGTTTTGACAACCTGATAATGTAATAACTGTGTTGTCGTTCGGACAAAGATCCGAAAGAAATTTGCTCTGCTTTTCATATGTGCTTCATATTTCTAAAAGAAGCCTGCTTCCGGGTGCTTAATGCTACTACAGCATAATGTGTGCCTTCAGTTTTTTTTCCCGAAAGTGTGATGTATATTTTAATTTATTACTACCTCTGTCTTAAAATATATTATGTAAACTTTTTTGTAGAACAAATAGAGGGAGAGAAATTGATGGAATACCATCGATGTTGTATTGAGCCTCTCGGGCGAGTATATATAGGAGTACAAGACTTGGAGGCAAGAAGGCTCTCCTATAGATAAAGTAGGTTTAGATTATAAATCCTATACTACCAAATATGCGTATACCAAATATATTTTTAACATCCCCGCGGTCGTAGCGGTAGTGACATAAACAATGGAAGCGTCGCAGATGGTCAGACTCGAGAGAAACCGAAGGTAGGAACCAACGGGTTGACACTCCCCCGTAGTCGTAGCGGGAGCGTCATGCACAATGTCGTGTCACGAATGCTTGGATAGAGAAAGTCGATGTGCTCATGCGAGGTGATTGCCCTTTGTGCCGATGTTGAGGTAGTCGAGAGTGTGGATGATGTAACCTTGGTCGGTGTAGCCGTGCAAAGAGTTGCCTTGGTCGAGGTCGTTGTCGGGTGCCAATGTCGAGGTAGCCGCACATGAAGCTGATATGCCGAAGAGGGGCGTCGTTGCCCAAGTCGATGCAGACGGAGCCGCCGAGAACGAGGTGCTGCTCTGCATACTCTGGTTTTGCCAGTAATAAGACGCAAAGACGAAGTCGATGAAGACGAGGTGTCGATCTGGGCTTGCCATGCCCGGGGATGCGTCGGGAACGAAAACACATACCGATGTTGCCAATACCGGGCGTGCGAGGGTAGGGACCATTATAGACCGTGCGCTAGTGTCAGGGGGTACCAGCAGAGGAGGCCTCCAGAACGGTGACGAGTCGTAGAGCGGTAAAGAGGGAGAGGTGCCGATGTAGTCCACGGTTGTCGGAGTAGACGAAGTAGTCGGGGACGAGACGATGACACTGGCGGCGACGAGGTCGCGATGGATGGAGACGTAGAAGGCGGCGAAAAACCAGTGGCGGCCTGGTGTAGCCATGCTGGACACTTAGACTGTCGTACTGGTAGTCGGCGATGCCTGCGATGACCAGAAGTGGCCATGAAGGTTACGTGTGGTGGTGTGGCGGCGGTACTCGAAGTAGGCAAGGAAGATCCTGGTGGCTTGACGTATACCATACGCGGACGTTGACGACCCGCGCCAAAGGAAGCGGTGTGGCAGTTGCCAGGAACGTCGGTGCGTGGAAACGGCGAAGTAAACTGTGTGCGGCGAAGTTACGACCCAAGGGGAAGACGTAGCTACACGGCGCAAGTCAGAGAAGGTTACTTCAATCAAGGTTCCGTTGGTTCATCCCATTGATTGAAGGAAGAGTGTTTAGTGAAGCTGATGCATTATCCTCTGTGGATGTTGGTCCGTCTGGAATGACAGAAACACGGTTTGGCATGGTGAATCTGGACGATCTCTAATTGGTTCGGTTTGATGGGCGATGGAAACTACCTTTGATCTAGCCAAGATTTGATCTAGCCAAGATTGGAAAGAAGAAAAGAGAAAAACCAACAAAATGTAAGGTTTGTTTTATGGTACCTTCTACTGTGACCTGAGAGGGAGAAGTAGAAAAAATTGTACGGCTGAGATTGTTCCATGTACATTCAGCCCATCCAGCCCATTAGTCGTAAATTTCAGCAGAAAACGATAAGAAAAAAAATACTAGAATCCATCTATGGACGTCTGCACCTGGCTACTCCTCCTCCTCGGAATATTAGTTTGTCTATATGTGAATGACTCTCTGACCACCGCATCGATGTCAGATTAGGGCCGGGAAGACCAAAAATGTTCTTTTTGGATTTTTTTCTGTGCGTCCTGTAGTGCTACGTTCACAATTTCAGCATTATAACAATTCCTAATTATCGAATCAAATAATACATATTAATATTAAGTATGCATTTATTATATGAAAAACTTAAAACAAAGGTCGAGCTGCACGTAGCCCTTTATTTGTAAACATAAAATTTTAATTATATTAGTTGTGTGAACTTTTTTACATTTAGGACCTCATTTTGCTTTAACCTCGTGGGGCCCAATTTTTTGGAGCCAACTCCCGCAATGCCGAACATCAAAGTTAGATAAACAAAGGAAAATCAATGATTTTTTTAGAATTAATTGTGCACTAAGAATAGAAGTGGCTACATATCAAAATACAAATATCCCATAAATACCGGTCGGTGTTCATTTCAATACGCAAAGTTCAAATAAAAGTGTGAATGGAACTTAATTTAGATTCAAATACTTCCTCAGATCCATAAAAAGTGTCGTGTGTTTAGTTTTACATGACACTTTTTATGGAGCAGAGTGAGTAGCATGTCTAATTTCCTATTAAAGCATTTTTTAAAATCACTAATTAAACTAAGATGATTTTCATGTGGCCAATTGTCATCTCCTTGCCCAAGGCAAGAAAACTGTGGCAGAGATTCCTCACGGGTGGAGAAGATGTCCTCCTCAGAACATGCTTTCATTCCGCTATATTAATAGAGCAACCACATAATACAACGAGCATGCTGGAGCCACACCACAACCAAGCCCAAAAGAGAGAGAAAAAAGAGCGATGATAGAAAGAAACAAATGCTTACACTGGCAGATCGACAAGAACGAAGACGACCCGCAACCGTTCACTAGTGGAAAACGGAGCTTTAGCACCGGCTGGTAAAGCCCATTTTTACCGGTTGACCAACCGGTGCAAGGCTTCCGGTGTTAAAGCTCCCATTTTAGCACCGGTTCAGTTGCGAACCGATGCTAAAGGGGCACCACGTGGCTGGCAGCCGAGCGCCCGGGCGGTGGACCTTTGCACCGGTTCGTAACATGAATCGGTGCTAAAGGTTTCTGCCGCGGCAGCGTTTCGCCGTCACGCCCCATTTGAAACATGTTATCATGCACACATAGAGGAAACCACTATATTACATAAAAAACATTATGAATATATAGATCGAAGTGACACACGTTCATGCATATATGTGTACATCAACTATCCTGATCATTTCGGTGATACTTTCATGGAGGATGCTGAAGGAGGGGAAGCAGAAGGGGAAGATGAAGGGGAAGGTAAAGAAGAGGCACGTGATGAGCCCGCTGATGATCTTGGTCGGACCATTGCTGATGCACGGAGAGGCTGCGAAACTAAAAAAGAGAGGAAGAATTTGGATCGCATGTTAGAGGATCACAAAAAGTCGATGTACCCAGGATGCGATAATGGTCTGAAAAAGCTGGGCTGCACACTGGATTTGCTGAAATAGAAGACACGGGAAGGTCTATCTGACTCAGGATTTGAAAATTTGCTGAAAATGATGAAGAATATGTTTCCAAAGAATAACGAGTTGCCCGCCAGTACATACGAAGCAAAGAAGGTTGTCTTCCCTCTAGGTTTAGAGGTTCTGAAGATACATGCATGCATTAACGACTGCATCCTCTACCGCGGTGAATACGAGAATTGGTAAAAAAAATGTTGTAAATTAAAAAATAGTTCTAAGTAACTTAAACTTAAACTAAAAATATATAGTTCTAAGTGGTGTAAACTTAAAATTTGTTAATTAAAATTGTAACTAAATTTTGTAAATTAAATTTTAAACTAAAAATAGTTCTAAGTATATTGCAAATTAAAAAAATAGTTCTATATATTACAACTTATAAAAATAGTTCTATATTTTAACGCAGATCGAGCGCCGCTGCCCTCGCCGCCCTCTCCGCAGCAGTCGTCGGCGCCTCGCCGTCCTCATCATAGAGCTGCCCGCTCGCAGATCGAGCGTCGCCGCCCTCTCCGCAGCAGTCGTCGGTGCCTCGCCGCCCTCGTCGTAGAGCCACCGCTCGCAGATCGAGCGCCGCCGCCCTCTCTCTTTGTCTTCAGGAGAGAGCAGGTAATACATGCCCTCCTCGTCGCCCTCGCCGCCCTCTCCCTTTTCCTTTACTTAATTAGTTTTTACTACATGTCTTCAGGAGTGACATATGGCGGACGATAGAGACCCTATTTTGGAAAACTATGACGAGGAAGATAAAGCACATATAACCGCCATCATAAACGGCGATATTCCTTATGTGCCGGAAGAAGATGAAGAAGACGATGTCTCTTCTTATCTAAACCTTGACGGTGAAGGTGAAGGTCGACAAGGTGATGATGAAGGAATGGACATTGTTGATGGATGGCAAACAACAAACGACGATCTCGAATTGCAATTAGCAACCACCTACGATGAGGTATATATATACATTGAGCCTCTGGTGATACAAATTTACTGATTTGAATAAATATGTATTAACGCGACTCTCTTTCTTTTTTTAGCCCTCCGGATCATCGTCGAAAAAATCGAGTACAAAGCCGCGTGGCAAAACCCAGACAATGAAACAAGGAGAAACATTGACCATCGATGTTGTCGATGAACACGGCAGGCCGTTGGAGCCTAAAAAGCACTATACAAAATTTATCAACCAATGCGGAATGATTGTTAGAGACAACGTCCCGATCACCGTCCAGGAATGGAATGAGCCAATCAAGGCACGTGTTGGTTTCAGTTTTGTCAACAAGAGAATGAAAAAGGATTGCTGGAGAAAGCTTATGGAACATTTCATTCTACCTCTGGAATTCAACAAACACGATGAAGAGGGTAACGTGCTTCCGGGTGGACGTGAGAGGGAGGAGGCTAGTCAAATAGTTCGCTCTTAAGAAGATGGTTGAAGCATTCCAGAACTTCAAGAAAAATTTAGCCCGTGACTATGTCTGGCAGAAGAAGACTCCGGATTTCAATGGACAGTATGAGAAACTGAAAGATGTTTGGCCCGAATTTGTGAAGCAAAAGGAATCAGAGCATTTCAAGGCCATATCGGAAAAAAATAAGGCAAATGCGGCTATGAAAGAGTACTTTCATATTATGGGGCCAGGAGGATACCGTCTTTCGGAGCCTAAGTGGGAGAAGATGGAGAACGACCTGAGGGAGCGAGGAATCCCTCTAGGTACAGAGGGATGGGACCCAAGGGCCAAAAGCTAGTGGTAGAGGCATGGGGGATCGCTAGACCCGGAGACAGGGAGGTGTGTTCACCGAAAGAAAGTGTTCACTCCCACCGCCGCCCTTATTGACACAATGGCCCAAGCTCAAGAGGGGAAGATCAAGTTCAACAGAGAGAATGACGCACTAACATTAGCCCTCGGGAATCGTGAACACCCAGGACGTGTACGAGGCAAAGGCGCCATTCCGTGGAAAGAAGGGTTTCCCCAGGACAATGACCCGTACAGTTACAAAAGCCGTAAGAGAAAGATGGAATGGGATGCAAATCGTGTGGGGAGGATGGAAGTGGAACTATTTGAGGTGAAACAGATTGTGCAGGAACTAGTAAAAGAGAGATCGGGAGGGCCGCATGAAGATCGTGCAGATGTCGGAAGCCAGCAACGGAGAAGCAGCGTGGCTTCCACGGAGACCCCGGCTGGTGCTAATGCACCCTTGGCCCCGACTGGTGCTAATGCACCGACGATCGATATTCGTGCACCGGAGCCTCACTACCCCGTGGACGATGTACAGGAGATGAAAGAATGTGAGCTGCATTATCCAATGGGGAACATTTCCATGAAGGTAGCGATCGGCAGCGCTTTATCTTGTACAGCTAGAGCACTCCACCACAACAAACCCATTGCAGATGGCTATGCTCGTGTCACGGTGGAAGACATAGTCCAAGGGTGCGAGGACCTGGAGATTGACTATGCTACACCCGAAGGGGATGTGAGACTTCGAGATGTCAAGTGCCAATTCGTTCAATGGAAAAAGAAGTACATCAAGTTTCCAGGCGAGGCGCCAAGGCCACCGACCCCGAGGAATCACCCAACAAGTCCACCCCCCTCCGGTGGTGGTGGTGGTTCACCTACACATCCTTCACGTTAGCCGACGCTGCCCCCCAATCCACCTCCGGTGGGTAAGCAGCCGCCGCCCCCAGTCCGCCTCCAGCGGGTACGCGGCCCCCCAATCCACCTCCGGCGAAGAAGCAGAAGCAGGGGGTTAAGAAGGACAGCAAGGCAACCCCCTCCTGGCCTATTAACCCGGAGCCTTATGTACCTAAGACCACAAGGGTACCAATGCCATCACTGAAGCCTCTTCTCCCGAGACCTTGGGAACTTAGTGTCGAGGAAACCGACGCGGGCGCGACTGCTCACCATGAGAAATGGAAGGCGGAAGTCAAGGCGAAAAAAGAGCCTGAACCCAAGCCGGTATTTACTCAGAATCAAAAGAAGTGGGCTAAGGACTTTTTGACGACACCGTCCCAAATCCAGCAGAATCTGCCAGACGACTATGGACGTGAATTTCGTAGGCAAGTAGAATTATTGGAAGAAGCCATGGCGGAGAATAAAGCCTTGGAGGAGAAGGAGAAGAAAGCCTTGGAGGAGAAGAAATAAGCAAGTAAAAATGCGGGAAACAAGTTTCCCAGCTCGGACCAAAGAAAAAGCGGTCGAGTTCGGTATGACTCTTCGTGCATTATTAGGCCTTGAGGATGCGCCAATAAGTGAGGTAGCATTTACATATGTGCGGAATGGGCCTCTCGTCGAGCCTGCGCAGGAAGCGAGTCTACCAACACAAATGTGAAATCTGCTATGTGGTACAAGGATTTCATAAAAATAAGGCCGGCGAAGAATATATTATGCGGAACTTAGAGAGGAGCACCACTTCAAACAGTATTGTGTACAAGTTCATATGAGTGAATTGTTCCAGTTGTTCAATCTGCGCGAGCTCGACAAATCTATCCTGAGTTGCTACGTTCTGTAAGTGATTTATTTCTATAATTAAATCTCTACATCATCTCGTTCATTGCCTGCACTATATTGTCCTAACTATATTCTTGTGTACGCTATTATGCAGAATGAAGCTTGGGGAATGCAAAAAGAGGAACATCCTTGATGTTGGGTTCATTGACCCACATATCACTAATGGATATGTGTTATAAAAATACCCCAAAGACGTGGAGAAACACTTGTACAAGTTTCTTATAAAGCAGGAACTCAAAAGTGAAATTCTATTTCCTTACCATTTTGGGTGAATGTTTCTATCTTGTGCATATTCTCTTTTGTTATGTCTAATCGATGAGTTATGCATGACTGTGCATGTAACGTGTCCGCAGGTTCCACTGGATTCTGCTAATAATTGAATTTGACAAGTCCAGAGTTCTCGTCATGGACTCTCTGAATATGAAACCAAAGCATTGGGTCGGCATAAGATTAATGCTGCAAAAGTAATTATTTTCAATCATTTGCGCACTATATCGGCCTTGTTCGTTCATTTTCTGATATCAAGTAACTAATAACTCCCTTGTTCATTTAATTTCTTTGCCCTGTAGGGTTTGGCAACGGTTCAAAGAAGACATAACCGGTGAATTCAAAGATGAGCTAACATTTAAAAGGTTAGCTAATGTGGATACTCAGCCACCGGGGACCAATCTATGTGGATTCCATGTTTGTGAGTACATCCGTGGACACATCTCTGAGCGGAGGGCTCAGGATATCAACTTGCGGAGGATTGACTTGCGGAAGAAGCTCGCTTCCGACCAATTCAAGAGGAATTAGCAGGATTTTTGATGAGGTAAGTCCTCCATCGTAAAGGAGAACACTATTACAAGGACTAAGAACTTCTGCTACCGTAAATTGTATATGGAAACTTGTTTGAAGTTATATATGGTCACCCGATATTGAATATTATATATTCCTCTTGCATTCTTCTTGTTTGAAATTTCAAACTTACATTCATATGCATCAACGTGTAACGTGTATATAGTAGCGTGGAATATGTGTACTGAAACTTCTTTAAAATTAAAATAAAACACAAAATAAAATATAAAATAAATGAAACACAACGAAAAGAAATCAGATTTAGGGGGGTTAAAACCCTAAACCTGCGGAGACCTTTAGTCCCGGTTGGTCTGGCCAACCGCGACTAAAGGTCCTCCGCCCCGACGGACGCCTGACGCCCACGTGGATGCGCCTTTAGTCGCGGTTCGTAAGCAACCGCGACTAAAGGGGGGGCTCTAGTCTCGCATAATTAGTCCCGGTTGCGCAACCGGGACTAAAACCCGTTACCAACCGGGACTAAAGCCCTTTTTCTACTAGTGATTTAGCGATGGGTGAGAGCCAATCTATCAAGTGTGTCAAGTGCTTTGCCGTTGCAATGCTGAAGGTGTTCGGCGAGGTTTATTTACGAGCACCTAATGAAGCAGATACGGCAAGGCTTCTTGAGTTCAACAAGAATCATGGATTTCCAGGTATGTTTGGTTCAAAGGCCACAAAAAAGATTCTACTATAATCCTTGAAGCTGTGACTGACTATGAAATTCGGATTTGGCATGCATTTTTCGGATTGCCCGGTACATCGACATCAACATTGTCCAATGGTCACCCTTAATGAGCAGGATTGCTTTGGATGATACTCCACTGGTGCAATTTCAAGTCAATTGGTGCACATACAACTTTGGGTACTTTCTAGCCGACGGCATCTACCCAAATTAGCAAACATTTGCGAAGCGGGTTATCAAACCATCTGGTAAGAAACAAGTTCAATTACACAATGCACAAGTGACGGCAAGAAAAGATGTTAAGAGAGCATTTGAGATTTTGCAAGCCCAATTTGCTATTGTTAGAGGACTGCTAGATTTTGGTATCAAGAGGTCCTTTGATACATCATGAATGCAAGTATCATCATGCATAACATGATCATCGAAGATGAGCGTGGTCAAGCCAATGACTGCTTGCACTATGAGTTGATGGGCCGGCCAGTTCGAGTGCATAGGAGAGAAAAGAGAGTTGACAAATTAATTGCCTCCTACAAAGCTATTTCGAAGGAGGAAACTCATCTTGACATCTGATCGACCTTTCTAGTTGTTAATTTTTATTTGTGGATGCGCCAGCGTATACAATGCCTGGAAAAGACGTGTTTTGCGCGCGCTAAATTTTGGAGCGTCGGCTGGAGATGCTCTAAACCCCACGACCTAGGCGTGCATAGGTCCAACGTTTCATGTTTGCACGCCAACTTCGGATTAAATCATGATGACGAGAGAGGATCGGACGCGGACTGATTACAACACGGCCGAAACGTATATATAGAGCCAACCTAGCTCGTCGTCGTCGAGACCGACCGATCGAGCTAGTAGCGGAAGCCCCGTCCCGTACGAAGCGAACTCCCGTCTCCCCGGGTGGCAATGCCGACGAAATATTTGATCGTCACCCTCCCCGTGCAATCCGCCGCCGGCGACTCTGAAGCCTCCCTCTGGCGCCGCCTCCAGGAGTCCATCTCCCGCAACTCCCTCGACACCCCGCTCTACCGCGTAAGCATCTCCTCCTTGATTATATTATCTCTGCTACTCCAATCTTCCGGCCGTGCTCACTCCTCCGCCTCCCTTCGCGCAGTTCACCCTCCCGCGCTTCAGAGGCACCACGTTCAACTCCCTCATCGCCCTCAGCGACGAACTCGTCAGGGTGCGCCCCCTCTTCCTCCTTCCCCAAGCTTTAGCCGTCTCGCTCGCTAGCTGCTGCTGTTAGGTCGTTTTGTTTTTCTGAACTTCTCACGCGATGCCGATCGGTGTTGCTCCCGTCCGTGCAGTCGAACGTCTTGATCGAGGGGCTGGCGCTTAAGATCCGGAAGCAGATCGAGGACCTAGAACGCGACAGAAACGCCGGTAGTGGCACCCTCGCCGTCGACGGCGTCCCGGTCGACTCCTACCTCTCCAGGTCTGTTCAGCGATATATAGGTTTTCCCGTACGGTCGTGTGTGTCTGCTTAATCAGCTGATGAAACTGTAGCGTTTGCTTTCCAATGTTGGTCGTGTAGGTTTGTGTGGGATGAGGATAAGTACCCGGTAAAGCCGCCACTCAAGGAAATCGTCGCCAGCATCCTATCACGGGTCCGCAAGATCGAAGATCGCTTGAAGGTGATAATAAGTAACTCTTCTTTCGATTCTTCAGTACTGTAGCTTCTTCCCTTATCTGGCCCGAATTCTGGGACCATCCACACTTACGCGTGGTCATTAATTAGTCGGGCAATGTGGGTATAATATATTTTGGATAGTTGTTGGTTATTAGCAAATGTACTCTTTAGCAACGAATACATAAATATATGCTAAGTAGTCACGGTTTCTGGTTTGGTCTTGACGCTTGAACATCTGAAGTTCAAAGCGAAGGACTTTGTCAGCTTGCTGCTGTTAGCCAGTGCACTTTGTGATGTAGTTTGGCTTCTCTACATAGCAATTTGCTCAACTACTGTAGCTGTTTCATGCTTGCCTCTTGTAGCATTGAATTGTCTCGAGAAATTCATGCCAATATCGAGGAAACCATTAGGATTCACTCGTGCCTAGATTTGTCAGGAAAAGAAAAGTTTAGTGTTCTATAACGAAAACTCCACGTTGAACTCTCGCCTATGATATTGGCTTTAACCTTATTCGAAGTATATTTCCTTATGGGGCTCAATCCTGAGTTTATGGAGCTTCACTTCGTTCTGATAATAGATAAAAGTGACTTCGTAATCTTTGTTGGTAGGATTGCTGAGTTTACAGAAGCTGAACATGCCTTCTTTTTCCAGGTTCAAGCAGCGGACTATAATTCTGTTAAGAACCAGGTTAAATCAATAACCAGAAAGCAAAGTATAAGGTAAATCATCACGGCACACCTCGCGTGACTAGTCGCTAGAAGAAACTGCTGCTCAATACTAACACTATGTTGCTGAGCTTATTGCCTTTAAGTCTCCGTATAAGAAAGAACAAGAAAATCAAGTTTCTCCTTCCATTTGTTCTGTTTTTCCTACTCTAATCGGTTCGCCCTTCTTGTCTGACAGCTTAGTGACACGTGATCTTTCGAACCTGGTAAAGGCAGAGGATATTATCACTTCCGAACATCTAACAACACTTCTTGCTGTTGTTCCAAAATACTCCCAACAGGACTGGTTGTCATCCTATGAGTTTTTCGACACATTTGTGGTAAGTTGAAAATTTGGGGCATTCACTTGAGTAGTGATAATATTGGTCACAAACTGTATATTGAATTATCGGTTTTGCTATGTCTCAGTCAACTGAGATTTTCTTAAGTCTAAGTCACTTACAAAAAAAGTGCTTTGAGTTGCACTTTTCTGTTTAAAATGTGCAATTGCACTTTTTAAATGTGCAACTGGACTGAGTTGCAGTTTTCTTTAAACTGCAGTTGCACTTTTCTGAGGTGACTCAGTCAACTGAGACATAGACACACCCTTGAATTATCTGCGCACCATGCTCCATTTCTGCAATTCCCTATTCTACACTTGCTTTTTTCGCTCTCTTGTTATTACTACCTTGAGATATCTATGAAATTGTAAATATATCACTCACAACTCCTTCACTCAGATACTGCTTTAATTAGCCCTTATGATGAGCTTATTTTATTATCTTACAAGTTTTCCTATTTGTGATTCTATGCGCCTCACTGGTTGTTGAATTATAGGTGCCGAGATCATCTAAAAGACTTTATGAGGATAATGAATATGCTCTCTACACTGTAACACTATTTGCTAAGGTTGTTGACAATTTTAAAGTCTGTGCCCGTGAGAAAGGTTTTCTGGTAAGTTTGTTGCCCTGACCCATTCTGAATTTTTGTGGTACCCATTCTGAAACTTTTGGTTTGCACTTAAGCTTAGTTTCGCAAGAATGGTGAGTATATGTTCTCTACACTTAAGTTTGTTCCCTTCACCCTTCTGACTCTAAATAGTCTTGTGTTTCGCATGAACAATTTATATATGCTCTCTACACTTAAGTTTGTTATCTCCAGCTTTTCCGACTCTAAATAATCTTGTATGTTAGCCCTGTCATTATTTTTTCCTTTTCTTTATGCCATCCATTAACCTCTATACCATACTGGATTCCAGATCCGAGATTTCACGTACAGTCCTGAAGCACAGGAAAGCAAGAAGGGCGAACTGGAAAAGCTCCGGCAAGACGAGGATGCTATTAGAACATCTCTTCTGCAATTCTTATATGCCAGCTACAGCGAGGTACACGTCTGTGGTTAATTGAAATATACAATGTAGAATCTCTTCACTGGCTATTTCATCTCCGCAAGTAGTAGCCAATATGAACACCAATGTTCATGGCTCCACAGTTGTAACTGCTTTTACTGATTCTGGTACAGGTATTCAGTTCTTGGATGCATTTTTCTGCTGTATTTCTCTTTGCAGAGAGCATTCTTAGATACGGTCTGTCAACACCATTCCTGGTAATTCCCCTACTTTTCTATGTTTCTCAGCTTTATACTTTTCACTATCTGATTAATATGTGCGGTTGTTTCTTTTGCGTCCACCAGTGTGCTGTTCTAGCACCGTCTCCGAAGAGTGAGAAAAACCTAAGCAGCATATTAGAAGAGCTTTGTGGCTTTGCTAATAGGTAACTCAATATATTGTACGGACTGCGGTCCAATTCGTTTTTACTTGCTAGCTAGTTGATCATGCTTTTCGCTAACTGAACTCTTGAATTACAGCAAATACTGGAAGTCTGAAGATGGCGATCTCGGAGACGAATCCCACCCTTATGTCTCCTCCACCATAAATGTTGTGTGATCGTGTGCTTCTTGCTATCTCTGTGGTCAGGCAAAATTTCCTGGGTCAACGATGCTTTAAGCAATCTGAACCAACAAATGCTTCGAACGCCAATTCCTTATCCTCTATGGGTTTATACTAGTATTATTTAGCTTATTCCACAGGTAGACCCATCAATTTGCAGCGTTTGGGAACCTTTTTTTCCCTGGCGCGAGATGGGTTCTTATGTTGGTTGTAAATGTAAATATATATTGGTTACTTACCTTACTCGAAAAGTATATTTGGTTACTGGGACAAGACGAATTTCGCGAATGTATATGCTTCGTCAGAAAGTGAGACATGGAGCCTGAGCTATGTTGTAGATCATTACTGTTGGCTTTCGAAACCTCGTCACCAGCATTTCTTATGCTACTTTTTGTTAGCGTCCTAGGCCCACGCATACACTGTTTACGTTCATATGTTTAGGCGCATTCGAACACAGACTTGCAATCGAGAACCCTATCCATCCTAAAAGACACGTCCAATAGGAGGACGGTTACGCTGTGCAATCGGGTGCACCGTACCCTGATATTCAAAACATTCGAATAATCCTATTTAAATGTGTCAAAAAAAATTAATAATTTATGTCACCATGCTACTTACTTGAGTCAATTTTCAAGGAAAAATTCGAATTTATGTGACCACACAAAAAAGAGAAGATGGATTTTCGCTATATTGTGAATAGTACGTGTCTACTACTATATTGTGAACACTACATCTTGTTATTTTTGTGTAGGCTACGTAACTTAATATTTTATTTCTCGATTTAAGTACGCATGTCTGCATATACCCATTTAATTTACGACATATTTTGTTAGTAAATTTCTGATGTGTTTTTGATATAGGGTGCGACCTGAGAGTCAAAAGTGCGCGTTACGGTTCCACTCCCTTATAATCGGGTTATAGCCTCCTCCGGAAGCGGGAGGTGGGACTAAAATAAATCCCAACACCCCCTCTGTCTTAGCACCCTAAGAGCATCTCCACTGGCGCCCCCAAATAGTCGCCGGCAGGGACGCCGGCAGTGTCGTATGGGGGACGTCGGCACAGCATCCTCCATTTGGGGGAGCGGCTCCCACACCGGTGCGCCCCATACGGCAGCCCCAACAGATGATTTGAATTTGAAAACTCAAACAGAAGCACAGAAATTCAAATAAGTTTACGAATTTAAAGTTTGAGCCAACACACGGCCACCACATTTGAATAGGTTTTCGAATATGAAGTTTGGGCCAAAATACGGCCACCAAATCATCGTCTCCGGCGCCAAAAAAAACTCCGGCTTCCAAGCCAGCTGATCAGATGAACGAGGTCACGGGCGGCTCAACCTCGACGACTTCCTCATCGGCGGCGAGCCCCGGCGGCAGCTCCGTCGCTGCAACAGGATCCACGGTCGTCAGGGGAGGCATGAACATCGACGGTACCGGCGGAGAGATGAACGTGGAGGGTGCCGGCGGAGACGCCGACGCAGCTTGCGCCGCCATCACCTCTTGGCCGATGCGCTCGCGGTACATCTCGTGCCACGCCCACGCCAACGGGTCCATCTTCTCCATGTCGTCCATCAAGATCTTGGATTCTTGAGACATCTTGGCCAACGATAGCTGTGTCGCTTCGTTGGTGGCCTTCATGGTAGCGGCGTGAGCTTCCATATTTGCCGCCTCCACCTTCTCCCTCTCCAACTCGATCTTCATATCTTGCTTGTCGAGGATTGCCTTCCACACGACGGCGGCCCTATCCGCCGCTTCCTTGTTCTCCACCGAGAATGAGGTGATCATCTTCTCGATGGTGGCATCCATGGCTGCCAATACCGGCATCGCATTCCTCTCGGCCTTGGCCTTCTTGTTGCCAATGGGGCGCCCGGTGGAGGCGCCGGCTGGATCAACCGGACCATCTTCCCCGTCCTTCATTAGAGTGTGGAGGAGGTCGTCCCAATTCTTGCAACCTTGTAGCTTGTTGTAGCAATGCATGAAGGGGAAGTCTTTGTCCTCATGTTGGTTCTTTTACATTTTTAGGGCATCGAGAATCTAACAATACATGACGCAAAACAAGATATGGAACAAGTTGGGTCGTATACATGATGCAAAACAAGATATGGAACAAGATGGAACATCAAATAGATACAATATAATGCATTATGAATAAGATGGGTGTAGATCATACCCAATCCACCATCGTCTTGCTGCTCTCCTTCCGGCCCTTAATCTTCTCATAGTAGCCATGGAACTTGCTACGCCTTGATCATGTTCCAACGGTGAGAGAGGGCGCCCTCGTTCCGGTTCATGTCCATGTTGGTGTAGACACCATAGTTCTTCTTCTCGTTGAAGCAATCGAGGATGCGCTTGTAGTACTTGCCTCCGGTTTGGTTTGGCCGGTGATGGGGAAAAAGCTCACTTGCTTCCACGCATCGATGAGACATTCATCCTCCAATGACCTCCACCTCGGACCACAAGTGCCGGCGGAACGCATGCGCGTCATCGTCGTGGTCACGCCGGTGTTGGTGTCGATCAGCTCGTCCTGGACCTCCTCCTCACCTTCGTCCTCCTCGGCCTCTTCTCCATACTCGTCGACGGGAGGTTCGTAGGCATGGCCGCGTATGATGTCGTTGAGGATCTCTGTAATATCCCAGAACATAGGGTCAACGAAGGGTAGATTTAGAAATGGGATGTGCATTTCATCGCAAAACGGGAGAAATTTTCACCCCTTATTGCATAAAAACCTAAGAGGGATCGAGGTTTCTCTCTCGTTGCTATTAGGGTTAGAGCAATGTGAGTGTTATGAATTTCGACATGACCTCTTTTGAAACTTAGAGATTTTGGGAGGATATTTGATTTGGCATTTCATATTTGATTTCAAATAAAATAAGTAATAAGTAAACAATATATAAATGAATTATGAATTCATAATTCAAATCACATCATACATACACAAATAATTCAAAAGTGATCAAAAAATTTACATAAGAGCTCATAAGCAAAACCTTGAGCTTTATTGACCATACACACAAATTGCATTTTCTTTACAATATTCATTATACAAGAATGGACAGAATAATAAATAAAACAAGATAAGAATTACAAGAATTGGATCATATACAAAAATCCTAAACTACTAGTCTTGGAATCTTTATCTCTGGATGAAATGAAGCTTGAAACCTGCAAATGGAAGACAAACTAGCCATGGGGTTAATACAAGTCTCAATGACACTTGTCATTGTCCAAAAACCTTGCCAGAAGCAAGATAAGCACCAGCAGACCAGAATCTGAGCAATCATGAGCTCAAGTTCCACCACAAGCACACACACACAGCTCACAAGCTGTGGTGCATGCTCAACAGCAAGCCAACCATGCCTTAGTCACCAAAAGGGCACAGGTATGTGTGTCATTGCAAGGGAGAACCATCAGATAGTATAAAAGGGTAGAACCAGCTGAAACAATTCACCTAGTCGACCAGATAAACATCCGCCAGCAACCAGCAATGAACAGTAGCTAGTTCATCCCTATTCTTTCTCAAGAACATCAAAACCAACCACATAAACCATCCATTCATCCAAACCAACCAACCAAAACCAGCCAGAGACATGGGAACTTAAGCAAGATCATCCAGGAGCTAGGAGGAGAAGGGCAAGTGATCAAAACCATCAAGCAAAAGCTCAACAGCAAACAAACATAACCATCTAGGAGCTGGAACAAGGTATAACTTATACCTGGAGTGGATCCAATGGATCCAATCCATCTGGCATGACACAAGGCATAAGCATGAGCAGATGCTCATGGGGGTATCATCACTTGGTTTTGACCAAGGATTACTGGCAGAAATAGAGCAGCTAGATCCAAATATCATCTAGATACTATTCTTGTGCAAATAGACAAGCATAGATGCACAAATAGCAACCAGTAGAGTGAAACATAGGTACTAGAAGCTACAAATACCACCTAGCAAGTTCCTAGCCAAGAAACCATCAGATTGTACATTTTATTTCTTCACAGGCAAACACAGTGGCATTCATATTAATTATGATACCCTATTGTGCAAGCAAACATGAGTATCCAACAAGAATTAATCCAATAGTGAGAGCAACCCAAGCAGTAGCAAGGCTAATATGGTCACATCAACCACAATCCATCCAACAAACCCAATTTATAAGTCATCATTATCCAGAAATGGATTCAGACTTCATTTATCTCCCAATTGATTGTGGAGATATCATTTCATACAAATGAATGCATATAATCAACACTGCATAAGCAGTTCATATATAAATAATCCACCAAGGCATGAATACAAGATAATCCATCAAATGTACAAGCAATAGCACCACTGAGAGGCAACCAGTACCATGACCAATTGCATCCTAGCCATTGAATTTGATTCAATGTGCTATGGACATGAACAACAGCTAGAGAAAGTATAAACCATGTCAATAGCTAGGGCAAGCACATCAATTAGCCAAGAGTTAACCCTGTAACCTAGCCACTAGCATATGTTGATCAAATGGATCAAATAGATCAAGCAAAAGGCACAGAAGAGCACCACTAGCATTTGTTGATCCAAATGGATCAAGCACAGGGCACAGGAGAGCATCACTGGCACCACAAGTGTCAGCAATGCTAGCCTCTATCAACAGCAAGGCCACCAATAAGTATTTGGAGTAGCACAGAAGCATAAATAGATAGGATAGGATGAACACAAGCATCAGTAAGCATATAAGCAACACAAGGGCATGAATATAGGGTAAGCCTAGCACAATTGATCCGTAGGAATGAAACAGGCATCAGCATAGCATCAGTAGGCATAGATATTCAAGAGCAACGCACCAGTAGGCATAGGCAGGGCATCAAGCAAGCACATCAAGCGCAACAGCAGCAGCATACACATGAGAGGATTCAATAGGCAGAGCTCGAGCAGATGGTGGAGATGGAGTAGAGAGAGGAGTAGTAGAAGGATGCAGAGTACCTGGCAATCTCCATGGCGGCACGGTGGCACAGGCCAGCCACGGCGACGCCAAACCGCAGCCAGGCCGGTGCCAAACCATGCACCACCATTGTTGGAGTCGGCGAACACACGGGCGTGTCTAGGAGGTACAGATCGACGGAGTTGTCGATGAACTCCAATGCAGCAACTCAAGAAGCTCCGTTCTTTTTGGTCCATGGTGCTGAAGCAGTGCTCCCGATAGAAATAGAACACAATTCTCCTAGAGTCGTGGAATATGAAGAAGAAGCTTCGCGGAAGGCGCAGGAAGATGATGTCGATGCAATCGATGAAGCAAGAGATGTGGTTCTATCAAGAGTAAGTGCATACCAGTAGAACCTCAAAAATTATCACAGCCGACGTTTACGGCCCAGATCATTTGAAGTCGGCAATTTAGTTCTTCGACTCAAGCAAGATGGACACGAGAAGTTGGAATCTCCATGGTTGGGATCATACATCATTACTGAAGTTATTACGGAGAGCATATCAATTGAAGAACAAGAAGACGGGCAAGGACGAACCAAACCCGTGGAACGTCGCGTAGCTGCGACATTTTTACGCCTAGAAGGAAGTCAATGTAGTACCAATCATGTAAACATACATTGTATCTGAACAGCTCGCAAGTTTTCAGATGCACTCTTTTTCTTTCAAGGCACCGAGTAGGGCTGAAAGGTTTTTAATGAGCCGGGCTTGCGATGCTGCAATATAACATGGTTGTAATAAAAAAAAAATTGATGATATGTGTTCTTCTCTCTGTACGAGCAACAATCGGGGGCTCGAACCCGCAAAAATTACAACATAGTTGACTTTGACACACTTAGCAAAAATACACGCTTTGGTTCCACAAAAACCTCGCGACAAATAAACATAATCATGCCACCCGAGACACTTGGGGGCTAAAGGAAAGGTTATAATACAACCAGAAGATTTTGCTTTGACTTCATGTCTCGCAGAAACTTACAATATACACGACAAATATACATATACAACTCTACGTCTTGGTCCAAACCTCACGCATTGAGCAATATAAAAGAACTCATATATCCACCTATCTATGTTTTCTCTTGCAGCACAAATATTCTGTGTGGAATCGTCTTATCGATACTCCTTGAAGAAAGTGGTGTCTACCTTGAGGAGCTCATCAATCATTTTTTCGGCGACAGGAGACACAGCCGCATTGTGCTTATCAATGTTTATTTTCCTTTTCGACCTCTTGAGAAGAAGGCTCTCACAGACCTTGTCAAGATCCAACTTCGAATGGCAAATCTTCAACCAAATCAAGACAAACTTGGCGCCAGCCACCATCTGAGCCTTCACAAAGTCGTGGATATTGCGCACATCCTTGAATTTGTCCATGAGTTCAGTAAGATTTCCGGGCTGAGGGTTCCGAGGAAACATGGCATTATACACTATAGCCAAGGTACTGTTGCAGAAGTCGAGAAATCCTCGAGTTTGGGCGGCTCGATCCTGAAACTAAACAATACGTCGACAACGACCTTCGTCTTCCAAAAAATCAACATCATTATCTTTGGCAAGACGAAGAAGGGATTCAACCCGCGAATTCACTCTCTTCTCTTCAGCGGCATCGTCCAAAAAGGCACCTATGAGAAAAAAGGGAAAAACAATATAGCACATGGAGAAACACAGAAAAACAACAAAAAGCAATGAGACAGAAGTAACATGCCAACCATATCTTGACTTGCATCAGTCATAAGGTCGAGCATATAACTCTCATGCTGAGCAGATCGAGCTGAGTTGGCAATCGCAGATTCTTTCAGTTCAAGAGCTTCTTGCGCCTGATGAAGAGCCACTTGTTCTCAACCTGAGGATTTACAAGATTGCTCCAAAACAGCCACGGTTTGTTTTTTCATTGACTGCAGCTGCTGTCGTAGATCAGCTATCTCCTGTTCGATTGAGCCAGGACACGACGAAATATCCAAGGAAGCACCGCCAGGCACTCTCGCGGAACGTGAGGTAGCAGGAGAACTGTCGGAAGGTCGAGCCCCAGTATAGTTGTCAAAAAATCAACTGGAAGACAAGAAAGTATCGACATCAATCATTCGACAAGACACATTTTTCATTCATATGCATACCACATTACATAAACGAGTCTTTACAAAATACAACTCATAGGGAGCCTACATAAATGATCGGGAGCAGCAAAAGGCGCCAGTATCTACAAAAAGGAAAAAAAGTACAAGTTGGTCTAATTGACCTCCGTTTGTGCAGTGCTAGCAGAGGCTGAAGACTTCAGGTCAAGGAAGGTGATAAGTTTCTTCGAGTAAATCTTGACATCCTTCACCAGGGCCTTCCACTTCTCATTATTCAAACCCTTGACAGCAACAACCTTCACCCAGTCGACCTTTTGACCACTAGCTGCCATGAGAGCGATCGCCCCTTCGAATCCAATCTTCAAGCTTGACGATAGGCCAAAGCTGGATCATCCTTTATGAGAAAATGCTGGGCGAGTTGGGCGAAAATCTCGGGTTGCGTGGTCTTCGGGAAGAAGTGAGGGAAGATGTGCCTCAACGCATTCCGCGTAGACGTCAGGCACTCGCGCGCCAGATTGCAATTCAACTCAAGAATTGCGAGACTGTCAAGGACACGATCTTCATCCGGTTCCTGGTTCAAGTGGTAGTGCTCACCCATCTTCCCTGCTGGAGAAAAGAAGGACTTCATCAACATCAAAGATAGTTTTAGCACAAGGAAAACTTGAATGATAAAGGGAGAGATAGTATTACTCGAGAATCTTCTAGATTGCGTCTCAAGGTGCGTGACTATATCATTATCATGCTAGACGAGCTTGGACTCTCTGTCGCTCAAGGCATCTTCAGCGGCTTGATATCTTCGGCAAAGATCTTCGACACCGGCATCATCCTTTTCAGCCTTTTCGCGAGCTTCCTCGCTAGCTTTGAGCTTCTCCTCCAAATCATCGGGGCGTTCTTCGGCACGATGCAATGCCTCTAGAAGAAAAGATGAATGAAGATACAAAACAAGAAGGAAATATATAAAATGCTAAGCGTGGTAAAGTCTTACCTTTCAAAGATTCGGCTCGTCGTAGAACCCGATAAAACGGGAGCCTAAGTTGACCATCTCCTTCATGAAGGGCTACAAAAAGTCGACAAGAAAGAAATATAGTACCAAGAAGAAAAAAATTGTTCGAGTAACAAAAAAGGTGACAAACAGGAAGAGATAGCTTACATCGTCAAGGAGAGGAGTCGACATACTCTCGGGGGCAAGTTCTTGTTTGCTAGCAGCTCCCGTTCTAGCCCTCTTATTCTTCTTCGGTGCTCGGGGGCTGGGCGCTGGAGTCGATGCTTCTGGATCATCTTGCGCTGGAGGCGAAGCTTCTGGCCTGATGCGACGATCCTCAGAAAGGACCAACATGTTGGAGGTGCTCGTGTTGGCTGGCCCATGAGTTTCGGGTTCCAGCTCTTCTTCGTCTTCTCTGTCAATATAGCAGCGGTATAAGTATGTGGAAACCAAAAGAAAAAAATAGATGGGAAAGAACATAAAAGGACAACTTACGAGCTAACGGTGCCAGTAGCGGTGTAGGGGTCAAAGACTTCTTGTTCTTCGGGAGAAGACTCTTCGGCGGCTGGTGATGAGAGTTTGGACGCGCCGGAATCCTCTTCGTCGATGTTTCTCTTCCTCTTGCGCTTGTCTGGAGAAGCAGGAGGAGGAGGTGAGACTGAGTGAGCGGAGTCAGAAGGTTGCTCTAACTCCGAGTCTTTGTCAGAAGAACCCACACTTTTCTGAGATTCTACGGGTTCACTCTCGGGAACGGAAGATTCTTGCGAGGCGTCTGTAACGACGGCTCGCTCATCTACATCTCCACCTTCAGGTAGTGGAGGAAGGGAGGAAAGAGTCTAGTGATCCTATAGCAAAAAACAACGAGAGAGCAAAATGAAATTATCAAAACTCGAAGGACAAACAATTGCAGCCAAAAGATAGGAGTAAAATTTCAAGAAAAACACTTACATCGGGAAGAGTGTGGTCACCACTTAAAGGTTCCACGTGGCAGAAAGAAGGGACTTCATTATTCTTGCTCAGAGAGGTGAAGCGGCGGACAAGCTTCTCGAAATCTTTCAAGGGAAGATCTTCGGAAACTCTATCAGTGTCCTCAGCACCCGAGTACATCCACAGAGGATTTTTGCGAGCCTGAAGAGGCTGCACTCGAATCTACAGAAAGTGTGCAGTAATTTGCACACCCGACAGTTCCGCCCCTTCGGTGCTTTGGAGCTCTTGGATTCGAGCAATCAGCGCGTTAGTGGCTGCCTTTTCTTCGGCTGTAGCCTCTGCGTCCCAAGACTTGCGCCTCTGAATATCTTCGAACGCGTCAAAGGGAGCAAGACCGTACTCTTGGGCAGCCGAAGATTCATCCTTGACTTAAAGCCACTTCTTGCACCAGCCTTGGATGGAGTCGGCGAACTTCACATAAAAGTATCTGAATTCTGGCCGGACGCAGATGCAAACACCACCTACGTTTTATATGGTGTTCTTCGAGTTGTTGCGGCGGAGGTAAAAGATGCGTTTCCATAGGTCCCAGTGAGGGTGGATGCCCAGGAATCATTCGCCGAGGGTGATGAAGATATAGATGTGGAGAAGAGAATTAGGGGTCAGGTGGTGAAGCTAAATCCCATAGATAAAAAGGAGGCCGCGGACGAACTCATGAACGGGAATAGCAAAGTAGCGGATGAGAAAGTCAACAAAAGCTACATGAAAACTAGAAGGTGTATGAGGGGAACTCTCATCCCTTGGCATCTTCATGGACTTCTTGTTGAGCATGCCCATCCTCTTGAGCAGGCAATTGTCCCGCGCGGAGATCTTGGACCTCTCCCAGCTGGAGATCTTGTTCTTCTCCACGCATTCGTCGGTGCCAGGGGCGCGGTTATGCAGAGGTTGGTGCGTGGAGCCATGGTGGATGCGCGGTGGAGCAAACTAGTAGAAGCAAAGGATGAGTGCGCAAGGAGCTCGAGGAGGAAGAAGAACAGAGGAAGAGAGGATGTGCGGTGCAACGAAGGGGGAAAAGTGAGGAGAAGGATAGAATTTATAGGTGGAAGACAATGAGCTCAGTCGTTGGATGAAAAGGAGAGGACCCTGAGCCCTACGCTTGTTCGAATGGTAAAATGGTCTTTACACTTTATTTTTACCAGGAGGAAGTTACCGTGCATGTGCCGGGTATATCGGAGGTCGTGTGCGCCCCACTTGCGTGACGTGGAGGAAGTGCAGAAGTTTGGACCCACAGAACAATGGTCTTCCAGGAGTCGTGTCTTCCCAAGGTGGTTACAAATGGCTCTCGTCAGCAGCGACATCATAGTATTGGAAAAATTTCGAGAGGAGCAAAATATAGTCGGAAGGAAAATTCGAGAGTTGAAACAATACATAGCTAGACGAAAAGTTCGGGAGCCTATGTCCAGATGCAAGCACCTGTTCATATGCTTGGGGGATACTCTTATCAAAAGTATTGTATATACTTCTGATAAGTTAATGCGATGAAGGTGAAAATATGGAGTTTGTCAAATAACAGAAGTTGAGCCTACAACCAAGTGCAAACACTCGGCTGTAGCTTCGGGGGCTACTCCCATCGGGAGCGCTGGTCGCGCACCCGATGAAATATAGAGAAGAAGAGAAGGCAAAATAATAAGTCAATATAAAAGTTGCAGTCGAGGAACTTCTTTCGTACATCTTCGAGTTTCATATAACTCGTCATGTACTCCCATCGGGAGCTCAACATATCGTTTCAGGAGACAACTCGAGAAAATAAAGAATTCCAGCAGGCGCACAAAAGCGCTCGACAATATATTCTCAGAGTGCGTCCGCCGCGTAAAAACTCTGAATGTCGTGCCTTGAAAGAGTGCGAAGGTAAGACCCCAGGATGCGTCCTGTGTGGCGTGGCATCGCACCCGAATGTGCTCTCCCACTTTATCCGCATCAGCAGATGTGAAGAAAAATCCTGATGGACGCGTTAGGTATTCGATGGAATAAAGCTGGGATTCGATTCACGATAAGTCCTTAAGCGGCACGTGTCGAGTTACGCCAGTATCCCGATTTCGTCCAGGGACTCGATCTTGAAGTAGGTCTATGCGGGTTTGCCACAAGAGCAATTAACTGGTACCTGATTCGTCAGATGAACCAGCCTCATTTACCGTTGTCCATGTACAAAAAAGAAATTGAGCGAAATATTCGTTACGATTCAAAAGTTTTGCTAAATAAACATATGGTTCAGTTTTATGATGGAGATTTTACTCGACTCTACGATTCAAGCGAAATCTCGGGGGCTACTGATATAGGTATGCCTAGCAGGCATGCCGAGTAAAGTACCCTGGTTATACGAAGAGGACATGAGGCCCACGGACCCGAAGCTTTGGAAGCCCAGAAGCTCAGAGATCTTCGGATTAGGGAAGGTGATGTGAGGATTACCCTTCGGGTAACTAGTATTGTACTACCTCTTACGGCCCGGCCAGGGGCCCATGAAGGCACTCGACGACCAGGTGGGCCGTTACGTCGGTTCCAAAGAAGGATTCTTGAAGGACAAGGCAGGAAGACGAAGAATACAAGGAAAGTTTAGATCTAGGGCTCTTAGTAACATAGTCGTACCCGGACAGACCTCTCGAGACCTGGTTCCCAATATACGGGCCAGGAGAGGGGCTGCCGAGGGACACATGCAATCATAGTAATCATAGCCACCGCAAGTCTAGAGGTAGGTCATTATAGAACTTAGACTCTCGATGAGATCATAGCCGAAACCTTCGGCACCCTATTGTAACCCGATATTTTCATAATCAAGATCATACAGGCAAGACGTAAGGGTTTTACCTCATCGAGGGCACCGAACCTGGGCAAATCGCTCTCCCCGCTTGTTTGATAACTGATGTCTCGTGTCAGCCTACAGGATTCCATCTACCCTAAGCCCCATGAAGAGGGCATTGCCGGGGAGTACCCTCGACAACTGGCGCCGTATGTGGAAAACTTGTCGGCATAAGTCATGACATCAGCAGTTCCGGTCACGTCTGCGGTGTTCGTACTGGAATCGCTAACGCCACCAAGTCCAAGAAACTCGGTTCGTTGCGGATCCTTCGAGTTCACACCGCGCACTGAGGCCTCGCATCCGATCTCTTTGGAACCGCGCGACAACATGGATACAACCTTTGGTGGTGTCCACTTCATCATCGACTCCAGAGGGTTTCTTCGGCTTCCTAGTTCAAACGCGCCAAGCCCAAGAATTTCGGTTCCAGATGACATCGCTCCACCACCAGCTTCGATAGTCTTGCCTGGGAGTAATGGCGAGTGCAGCCGAAGCAGTTTCGGTAATAGAGAGGAGCAAAGGAAGAGACGAAGGGATTCACGCCGTGAAGAAGAGGAGCGAGCTGCAAGCCGCCCTCGACAATATGAACGGGGATGTAACAATATGCAATCAAGCAAGAACCACCTTCGCAAACCTTGTTTATCAGCCACGGAGCAACTTGAAGCACCGTGTTACCTGCACTCTTATATCGACCCAAAGGATAACCTCGAAAAAGCCAGAGCTTTTGCGATGACCCCAGGGCTGAGACAGCAGCAAAAGCCCATTCTGCAGTAAAAAGGGCGGCAACTTATAGTCATCCACCGCAGCAGTACCGGAAGAAGGAGATGTGTACCAACTAACCAAAGTATATCCAGCGTCTCGAGGACAAGTCAACATGATCCATAAAACCAGCTTTTCAAAGAGAGAAGCCAAGAAGTTCTCGCGAGAGGTAAAGTACGCAGAGGTTGCTATGGCAGAGGTACCCGAGTATATCGACTGGTCAAACCAAAGCATATCTTTTAGCAAGGCGGATCATCTGAAGGCCGTTCCAAGACCTGGTCACGCTGCTCTAGTTCTCGAGGCGCAGATTGGAGGTTACAATATGAGCAAGGTGTTCATGGATGGAGGAAGCAGTCTGAACCTGCTGTTCGCTAGCACAATGAATGCAATGGGTTTAACGATCGATATGCTAAAATAATCTGATACAAGCTTCCATGGCATCATCCCGACCCTACCCGCTTATCCCCTTGGCAAAATATCGTTGGATGTAGTTTTTGGCACATCTAGCAACTTCAGGAAGGAGAAACTCGAGTTCGAAGTGGTTGACTGGGAATCACAATACCACGCCATCCTCGGCAGGCCAGCGTTTGCCAAATTCATGGCGGTACATCACTATGCATACTTGAAGCTGAAGATGCCAGGCAATAACGGGACAACAATAACCGTTCACGGAAGTTTTTCTCGTCCTGATAACTGCGACAGGGATTTCCAGAAGATCGCCTCAAAGTTTGGTGTTAAGGAAGAGCTCAATGCACTCGACGTTGTTACAGATTACACGCATCCTCCAGCTGATAATCGGAACGTAAAATCCGATGAATTTGACGTCGCAAAGGAGACAAAGAAATATTAAGTGCACCCCTCTGACCCTAACAAAATAGTCAACACGTCGGCAGATCTTGCTGTCGCATAGGAAGGCGTGGTCATCGAGTTCCTCCGTGAGCGCTGGGAGGTATTCCCAGGGAACTCGCTGAGCACGCCCTCAATGTTGACCCCAAAGCTAAACCTGTATAGCAGACGTTACGTCGCTTCTCAGAACCAAAAAGAAAAGCTATTGGAGAAGAAGTTAATCGGCTCCGCAAGGCTGGATTCATTCGGGAGCTCAAGGAAGCCGAGTGGGTAGCTAACCCAGTCATGGTGCGAAAGAAAGATACGACAACTCTTCGCATGTGTATCGATTACACAAGCCTCAACAAGCATTGCCAAAAGGATCACTTTCTGCTGCCCCGCATCGACCAAATAGCCGACTCCACAGCAGGATGTGATCATCTCTCCTTCCTCGATGCGTATTCAGGGTATAATCAGATCAAGCTCAAGAAAGAAGATCAAGAGTTAACCGCGTTCATAACTCCGCATGGCGTTTATTGTTACAACGTTATGTCTTTCGGAACTAAAAACGCGGGTGCAACTTACCAGCGGTGTATGCAAGCCTGTCTTGGAGAGAAAATTGGTCGGAATATCGAAGTCTACATCGACGATATTGTGGTTAAAACCAAAAATGAAGTTACCCTCATTTATGATCTGCGTGAAACTTTCGACAATCTCGATAGGTACAAAATAAAGCTAAATCCGAAGAAATGCTTCTTCGGGGTACCAGGAGGTCAGGTACTCGGTGACAAGGGATTGACTTGTCAATGCCTACAGGTTGTAGACTAGGGTTTTAGTTGGAAGTAGAGGGCAAGTAGATCTCGAAGGTTTCAGCCGAAAAGTGCTCGACGATATGAAAATTAGGGTTTGTGAGACAATGAATCGATGCTTTCTTTGTCCCTCGGCTCCCCCTTATATAGGAGGTGGAGCCGAGGGATTCGTAATACACAAGTTACAGAGTCCGGGAGGGTTTCCAACTCATCCCGCAATATTACAAGTGCTATTTCCTAATACAACTCTAGCTTTCCTTAACTAGTAACTTGG
Organism: Lolium perenne; assembly: GCF_019359855.2. Lineage (NCBI taxonomy): Eukaryota > Viridiplantae > Streptophyta > Magnoliopsida > Poales > Poaceae > Lolium > Lolium perenne. The sequence goes on from NC_067244.2 coordinate 208,274,188, forward strand.
GTTTCCGACTCTTCGTCTCCTTCGGGTCGTGGGCCTTCAGTAAACCCCGGGTACCATCTTTGGCAGGCCTATTGGGGATGCCTATGTCAGTAGACCCCGAGATTTTGCTTGAATCGCAGAGTCAGGGAAAATCTCCAACTTTATATTTATTCAATAGCTCTGAACTTTACCACATATCTTTGGATACAAAATTATATATTGTACAGGGATAATGGTAGTTGGGGCTAGTTCATCTGACGGATTAGGTACTAGTTAACTGCTCTGGTGGCAATCCGCAAAAACCTACTTCAAGATCACGTCCCTGGACATGATCTCGGGATACTGGTGTAAACTTCGACAGGTGCCGCTTAAGGTCTTACCATTCTGTCGAGTCCCAGTCATATTTTATCGGGTACCTAACGCGTCCGTTAGGATTTTTTATTCGTATCTGTTGATACGGAAAAAAGTAGCAAACCGACGTCAGAGATGGCGCTACGCCACACAGAACGGATCTGGGGTCTTACCTTCGCAAAGTTTTGCGGCATTCAGAAATTGTTCGCAACTTTGGCGTTCTGAGAATATATTGTCGAGTGCTTTTTCGGCTGTTGGAATAGCACATTTTATTGAGTCAACGGATGACTTATATTGCTCTCCCGATGGGAGTATATGTCGAGTTATTTATATAACTCAAAATATGCTCACTTTTTCTTCTTCTTTTTCTCTTTTTTATAATTTCATCGGGCACGCGAACAGCTTTCCCGATGGGAGTAGCCCCCGAGGCTACAGTCAAGGACTTGTGCTTGGGTGTAGGCTCAACGCCTTATGCTGCTATATTTTTCTTCTTTCTCGGAGTTTTCATATCTGTCGGGTGCGCGAACAGCGCTCCCGATGGGAGTAGCCCCCGAGGCTATGAGCGAATGCTTGTATTTGATCATAGGCTCTCGCCATTTCTATTTTGTCATTCTCGAGTTTTTCATTGTTCCAAAGTAGCCCCCGAGCATTTGATCAAAAACTTGTATTTGATCAAAGGCTCTCGAAATAATCCATAATCTTCTGTTGCCGCCATTTTTATGAAGCTGCTTTAGCCAAATTTTTCTCTTGCCAAGGTGACATCATTGATGACGATAGCCACGACCGCTGTATCGAGAAAATGCGAGAACTACTCTCTCTCTGCCTTGTGGGCCCAAATTACCCATCAAGATGACACGTCGTGCAAGTGGGGGACACACGTCCTCCACTTTTTCTGGCGCACGTACTGTAGCTCCTATTCTTTCTCGTCTGAATGAAATTACTTTTTACCCCTTATCCACGTGTACACCATCTGTCCCGCAATCTCTTCATCCAACGGCGCGTCGATTCACCGCACCTCTATTTAAGGTCATCGTCTTCCTCCGTCAGTAGTTTTGCTTGCACCGCACCTCTGCTTCTCCTCTGCAAAATCCTCCACTACTCCCATTGCTTCAAACGCTCAACCACGCTCACACCTTTCTCCTCCATGCTGATTGATGCCACCTCATGCGCGCCTGACCAGGCATAGCACGCCGGAGTCCAAGATGGCCGCCGAAGATCTGGAGCGGGAGAGATCCAAGATCTCCAACCAGGACATGAACATGCTGAAGAAACTGGGGTTCACCAAGAAGGAAGACACGCTACGCTTCCCCAAGGAGGAGAGCTATCCATCGCCTCCAATCGAGTATCGGGTCAGTTTTGTTGACCACCTCATCCGCGGTCTTTCTCCCACCATCCACGAGTTTCTTCGGGGTCCTCTTTTTGTCTATGGGCTTCAGCTGCATCAGCTGACGCCCAATTCCATCCTCCACGTGTCGATTTTTATCACACTATGTGAGTGCTTCCTCGGAGTCCAACCTAATTGGGCTCTGTGGAAGCGCATTTTCTGCGTCCGCCGCAATGGCTCCCACAACGCCGCCTACAACATTGGCGGTGTTGTCATCTGTGTTCGTTCTGACGTCGAATATTTCGACGTCAAATTCCCTGACTCCATCCAAGGATGGCACAAGAGGTGGCTGTATGTACACGAAGAAAGCTCCAATTCAGTGGAAGACAACATCGCCCCTTTTGATGGAGGAGCCAAAATCCTTCGCCGCCGTTCCTGGGATGCTGAAGCTACCGAAGCTGAGAAATTGGCGACAAAGGCGCTGATGACTCGCATCCACGAGCTCCAGAACACCCGCGGCAAGGAACTTTCGGGCATTCAGATCACCGCCTATTTCCTTAGGATTAGAGTGCAGCCTCTCCAAGCTCGCAAAAATCCCCTTTGGATGTATTCTGGTGAAGAAGACATCGATAGGCTCTCCAAAGACCTTCAAGTGAAGGACTTGGAGAAACTAATCCGAAGGATCTCGTCGCTCAGCAAGAAGGATACTATTCCATCCTCTTGCCGCATTACGCCATATAGTGGCGCCAACCCCCTCCCCGAGGTAATTTATCCTCTTGGTTGCTATATTGTCTTATCGAGTTTTATTATTTGTCGACTACTATCTTGCTAGCATCTTTTGCATAACTTTTTTATCGACTCTCTTTCTTTTTCGCAGAACCACCCCGTTCTGGCTTCTCTTCCTCCTCTTCCTGAAGGTGGAGAAGTTGAAGAACGTACCGTTGTCGACGATGACAACCAGGGTACCTCGCGCCCTGAGAGTGAAGTCGCGGGTTCTCAAAAATCCGTGGCTTCCTCTGAAAAAGAAGCCGAGTCTGAGGCCACTGCCTCGACACGCTCCCTTCCTTCTGCTGTTTCTCCACGGAACAAGAGGAAAAGGGATGAAGTCGAAGATTCCGGCACCTCCAAAGCCGAAGAAGCTGGTCCTTCAGATAGGAAGGCGGCTTTCAATCCATACGAGGATGCCCTCGTCAGCTCGTAAGTTCCCTATTGCTTCTTGTTGTTTTTGCTCTCAATGCTTTTTCCTATCTTGATTCTTTACATTGTCACCATTTTATTGCAGTGGTGATGAGGAAGAAGCACGACCTATTGACGCGACTGCTCGAACGAGTACGTCGCGTACTTTAGTTGTTTCTGACGCTCAAGCTGATGGAGATGAATCTTCGCCTCCACAGAAAAACACCGAGCATCCAACTCCGCCTGCAAGCCCCCGTGCCCCTTCGCCAAAGAGGGCAAGGGTCGAGCTATCCAAGGAGCCTGCTCTGCAACTTGGTGACTCCACGACTCCTCCTCTGGACGATGTAAGTCATTCGCTTCTTTCATTTTTGTTTTTCGCCTCTCTTATACTTTTTGCTATCGACTTTTTATTTTGCTGATGCTTCCTTTTCTTTTTCCTTTTGTCAGCCTTTGATGAAGGAATTCATCCATCTCGGTACCCAATTCGTCGGGTACCGTGACCATTCTAAAAAGGCCGAAGGTACTATCTTGTTACCTCTTCTGGTCAATGAGCTCTTCCTCCTTTCTTGTCATGATTTTGATTGCTGTCGACTATTTTGTCAGAAAACCTTGTGGAAGCCAAAAAACATGCTGACGCACTTGCTCGTAAACTAGAGCAAAGTGAAAAAGCTCGTAAAAAGGCTGAAGCAGATGCTAAGAAGGCCAAGGCAGATACCGCTGCTGTCGAAGATCTTCGGAAGAGACTTCATGACGCAGAAACTGCTTTAAGCGATAAGGTGACCGAGCAAGCTGCTCGAGAAAAAGAAATCCTCAGTCGCTTGCAGTCGCAGAGTCGACGTTTTGTTAGTAAGTGCTCAAATCCTTGTGCATTTCTTCGGGTTACTTTACTTTTTCTAGTGCACTTATTGATGAGCTTTATTTTGCTTATTTTCAGGGAGAACGCATCAAGAGTATGAACTGGAATGTCCTAAAGATGATGAGCTGATCGACGCGCTTTCTCTCCTTGAAATCCATGGAGATGAAGCACGTGATGGCCTTGCTGACGCCGAAGCAGGTATGTCGCAGGTTTTCCCCTATTTCTTCCCGAAGAAAGAGGAGCCCAACACTTTTACTGCTCTCGCCAAATGCTTCAACGTGATGGAAGATCTTGGGCTCAAACTTCGCCAAGAAGGCCTGAAGATTGGTGTCGAAGGCACCATCGCTCTAATTGCTGATAGCCAACAAGACGTCGACTGGTCTAAAGTTGGCGACATAAAAGAGATGGAGATGAAAAATGGCAACCTTTAATTAGAGCCGCCAAGCCACCCTCAAAGCCGATCCTTGCCTTCCTTGGTTGCAAACCAACTCCTGCTCCAAGTTCATCCGAGCCGGAGGTCAAGTAGACCACCCTGTCTTTCTTATTTTTTCTTTTTCCTTTTGATGCTATCACCAACGTAGCTTTGGCGACACTTACCCCACTAGTTTGTTAGGGCGTCCTCCATTGTAATGTCTTTGTAAATATTCTGAAAATCAATGGAATTCTATTTTGCTTGATGATTGATGTCGAACCTTTTGTTTCAGTTGACATTTGGTAACTGCACTCCAACTCCTCGTCCCTCTGATGTTTTTCCTACTTCCTCTCGCTCGAAGAAAACGCCTATTAATAGTGAGTTTGGTGAAGATTCCTCGAGTAAGGGTTCAGCGCAGGACTTGGAGGAACTTCGTCAGCAACTTCAGTATGCGAAGAAGCAAACACTTATGATGATGGAGCAGTCTCGAAAGTCATCCGAAAAAGAGAAGGTTGCACTGCAGCAGGCTCAAGAAGCTATAGCTGCCAAGGAATCCGCCATTTCTGAGGCTGCAAAAGCTACCACTCGAGAGAATTTTATGCTCGAGTTGATGAATGAAGCCAGTTTGGATATGTCAGGTATGCTTTTGCGAACCAAAACTTCTTCTATTTTTTCGCTGTTTCCTCCCTTCAAATTCTTGTGCTGTCGCCAAATAGGTTCTTTTCTAGACACTGCTGCTGAAGACCAAAGGGTAGACGCAAGGACAAATCTCCTGGTTAATCTCTCACTTGATCATGGTTCTCTGTTCTGGGCCACTCCAGAACGTACCCGACAGATTGTCAGGTTTCAAGACCGCGCCTGTCAGGTTCGTGAGTTCCTTGATTTCTGTACCAGAACCTTGTCCTTGGTTTACAGTACAATGTTTCCTCGTAACGAGACACCGGACACTCTTCTTGGTCTGATGGAAAAATTTCAGGATGCCCCTCGTATCCATAACTTTGTGCGAGCTCAACTGTCTGCGGGAGCAAGATTCGCCATGATTATGATACAGATCTGCTACCGAAAATTGGACCTGACGAAGGTTGTCTCCAAGTGCCTGGCAAAGCAGTCGAAGCGAAAAAGGAACATCGACAAAATCAATGATGTTGTAACTCCTGTAGCCGAAGAAACGATGGACGAACTTCTTCGGATGGACTCTGAATTCTTTGTCAAAGGGAGCTATGCTGAACATACGACAACTGCTGCAACCAACAAAGGGTTAACCATAGATAATATATTAGGTATCAACTAAATTGTACTATATTGCGAGAGGTCATATATTTTTTGTGTCGAATTCTTTTTGACGATGAAGTTGGCTATATTGTAAAGTGTACTCTATATTGTCAAGCCCCCGAGTCTTTGGTCGGAGCTCATGTTTATTTTTTCGTCTCAATGAACTTTCTATTTTGCGAGAGTATGTATATATATTTTTGTTGCCCTGGGTTATGAGCCCCCGAGCCTGTCGACGAAGAAAGATGTATATCACCAATATCTTTTACTATATTGCAGCACCGCGAGCCCGCCTCATTAAAAACCTTTTCAGCCCCACTCGGTGCCCTGAAAAGGAAAAGAGTGCGTCTGAAAACTCGCGGGCGTTTCAGTACATTGTATTTTTACAAAGTAGGACTATATTTCGGCTCTAAGCGTAGAACCGCCTGAGTTGCGCCACGTTCCAGGGGTTTTTCTCGGGAACCCCCGTCTTCTTGTCCTTGATCCTGTACGCTCCTCCTTCAATTACTTCTGTGACGATGTAAGGGCCAAGCCATGGCGACTCGAGTTTTTCAGTACTGTTTTGATTGAGCCGTAGAACTAAATCTCTGACCTGAAAAGACCTTGGCCGCAATCGTTGACTGTGGTAGTTTTTCAAGTCTTGCTGGTACTTGGTGACCCGTGATAGTACTTCATCTCGAGCTTCGTCAAGTGCATCGACATCGTCCTCTAATGCTCTTCTGGAATTTTCTTCATCGTACTCTGTGACTCTTGGGGAGTCATGCTCTATTTCTATCGGTAGTACCGCCTCAGCTCCATGGACCAAAAAAACGGAGTTTCCTGTGTCGCTGTATTTGGCGTTGTTCGAATACTCCACAATACACTTGGCAACTCTTCTGGCCAAGTATGTCGAGCTTTTTTCCAGCGGTCCTAACAGGCGCTTCTTGATACCATTGCAGATGATACCATTGGCTTTCTCGACTTGACCGTTGGTTTGCGGGTGCCCAACTGACGCGAAGTGCAGTTTGATGCCTACTTCCGCGCAGTATGCCTTGAATTCTTTGGATGTAAAGTTACTGCCATTGTCCGTGACGATGCTATGAGGTACTCCAAACCGAAAACAATGCTTTTCACGAACTTTATTGCTGATGCTTCATCTGGTGAATTTATCGACTTTGCTTCTATCCACTTGGTGAATTTGTCGACAGCGACGAGCATATACTCGTATCCTCCCGGCGAGGCCTTGTGTAACTTTCCCACCATATCGAGACCCCATTGAGCAAAGGGCCAAGACAATGGTATTGGCATCAGCTCGGCTGCCGGAGAGTGAGGCTTCGCGGCAAATCTCTGGCACGCGTCACAAGTTCGTACTATCTCCTTCGCATCCTCGATTGCTGTTAACCAGTAAAATCCAGCTCGGAAAACCTTGGCCACAATAGCTCGACTGCTCGCGTGATGACCACATATTCCCTCGTGTACATCCTTCAGGATTATTCTTCCTTCTTCGGGTGTAACGCACCTTTGTAACACACCCGAGATACTTCGCTTGTACAGCTCCCCCTTGACCACCGTAAAAGCTTTGGATCGTCTAATAACTTGCCTTGCCTCAACTGGGTCGTCGGGTATTTCTTTCCTTAAGATGTACGATATGTATGCTTGCATCCATGGGACCTGCACCATCATCACTAACTCCTGGTCCTCTTCTTCTTCTGGAGCTTCTTTGGGAGCCGTCGAGGTTTTCTCCTCCTTCTGCTTCTTCTGCGCCTTCTTCGCCTTTGTAGACCTCTCGGTTATCTCTTCCCAAAACACTCCTGGTGGATTTGCGAGGCACTGCGACCCGATGTTTGCAAGAACATCAGCTTCATCATTGCTCAGCCTGCTAATGTGGTTTACTTCGCATCCATCAAATAATTTCTCGAGCTCATTGTACACTTCTTTGTACGCCACCATGCTATCATTGACTGCATCACATTGGTTCATGACTTGCTGAGCCACCAATTGTGAATCGCCAAAGATTTTTAGTTGAGTTGCACCACAAGCCTTTGCCATCTTCATCCCGTTTATAAGAGCTTCGTATTCTGCCTCATTGTTAGACGCGTTTGGGAACATCATCCATAAGACATACTTCAATTTGTCGCCTTCAGGTGATATGAGTATCACTCCTGCTCCAGCTCCTTCTACCCTCTTGGACCCGTCAAAGTTCATCGTCCAAGTTCTCGATAAATCTGGGGGTCCAGTGTTTTGCAGCTCCATCCACTCTGCAATGAAATCTGGCAGAATTTGCGACTTTATTGCTTTTCTTTTTTCGTACGTGATGTCCCGAGGACAAAGTTCTATTCCCCAAAGGGAAACACGACATGTAGCTTCTGGATTGTTTAGTATGTTAGATAGAGGCGCTTCGTTGACCACTATTATCGGGTGCACCGAGAAAGTGCTGCAATTTTCTTGCGGTTGTAAACACTCCATATGGTAGCTTCTGGTACTGCGGGTACCGCTGTTTTGAAGGCGATAAAACTTTGCTGATAAAATATACCGGCCTCTGCACTCCATGGAGTTTTCCTTCTTCTTCTCTTTCAACAACTAGCGCCGTGCTGACCACCTGAGGTGTGGCCGCAATGTATAACAGGAGGGGTTCCTTTTCTTTAGGCGCCACCAAGATTGGTGGTGTCGAAATTGTGCGCTTGAGATCTTCGAAGGCTCTGTCGGCCTCTTCGTTCCACTGGAACTTCTCTCCTTGTTTGATTAAGGCGTAGAACGGTAACGCCTTTTCTCCCAGCCTGGCGACAAATCTGCTTAGAGCTGCGACTCGTCCAGTTAACTGCTGTATTTCTTTCAACTTTGTTGGCTTTCTCATTGTTACGATAACTTGGATTTTTTCGGGACTAGCTTCAATCCCTCTTGCTGAAACTAGGAACCCGAGAAGTTCTCCTGCAGGGACACCGAAAGAACACTTCGTCGGATTTAGCTTGAGACAAAACTTGTCGAGGTTATCGAAAGTTTCTTTCAAGTCCTCGATTAGCGTTGCCCCCTTTTTTGACATTATGACGACATCATCGATGTACACTTGTACGTTTTTCCCAATCTGTGTTGCTAAGCACTTCTGCATCATCCGCTGATATGTTGCTCCCACGTTTTTCAGACCAAAGGGCATTGTTCTGTAGCAAAACACGCCGTAAGGTGTAATGAACGTTGTTTTGACCTCATCCTCTTCTTTCAATCTGATCTGGTTATAACCAGAGTATGCATCCAAGAAGGAAAGACGTTCACATCCTGCCGTGGAGTTGATAATTTGATCCTCGGGAGGGGAAAGTGATCCTTTGGACAGTGTTTGTTGAGACACGTAAAGTCGACACACATGCGAAGGACTTTGGTGTTTTTCTTTGGAACCAACACTGGGTTTGCTACCCATGTAGCCTCTGTATGCAACTCCGTAATGAAACCAACTTCTCTTAGTCGATCAATCTCTGATAACATAGCTTTGCGGTTTGGCTCCGAAAAACGCCGCAAAGGTTGTTTAATTGGTCTCGCAATTGGATCCAAGTTTAGGTGGTGCTCGGCAAGTTCCCTGGGTACTCCTAGCATGTCAGCTGGACACCATGCGAAGATTTTCCAGTGCTCACGGAGGAACTCGACGAGCGCGCTTTCCTATGCGAGGTCCATGTCTGTCGCAATGGACGTCCTCTTCTTTGGATCTGTCGGGTGAATCTGCACCTCTTTGGAATCTTTCGCAGCGTTGAAGGTTGGTTCCTTGTTAGGCCTCCCTACATCTGGCAGCACATCATAATTAGTCGTAAGCCTTGACGCCATGTACTCTGCTTGCATCCCAAAAGTTTCTGATAGTCGATGAAAATCTTTGTCACATTTATCGGCTAGCGCGAAGCTTCCTTTGACTGTAATTGGTCCTTTGGGTCCAGGTAACCTCCATAGCAAGTATGTGTAGTGTGGCACTACCATGAACCTGGCATATGCTGGCCGTCCCAACAAGGCGTGATACTGCGACGGGAAATCCACGACTTCAAACTCCAGCTTCTCTATCCTGTAGTTTTCTCGGGTCCGAAACTGAACGTCAAGATTAATCTTCCCCAACGGATAACTCGGCTTCTCTGGCGTGCTGCCATGGAAACGTGTGTCGGTTGGTTTCAGATTTGCAAGAGATATGTTCATCTTCCTTAATGTATCCGCGTACATAAGGTTTAGACTGCTGCCTCCATCTATGAATACTCGCGATACGTCGAATCCTGCGATTACTGCTGGTAAGATAAGTGCCGACTGCCCTGGTCGAGGAACTTGCTGCGGGTGATCCGCTATTGTGAAGCCAATGTCTTGCCCTGACCAATTGAGGTACTCGATCATTGGTGGAGGCATCTTCTCTGCCATGAGCACTTGTCGCGAGATTACTTTCTGAGCTCTATTGGACGGCCTACCCTTCTGAATCATCGAGACCGCTCCGTTGGAGTTAGGATCAACGTATGGAGGTGGTTGTGGTGCTGCCGCTATTCTGAGATGGTGTCGATTTTCGTCCGTAATTGCGGGAGGAGGTGGTAAGTGGATTTCACTCCTGGGCCCTTGAGGGTTTCTATACGTCGCCTGAGCATTGGCTTGCCCTGCCCACCTTAGCATTGCCTGAAAATTTCGGCAGTCCTTCTGCAGGTGTCCTGACTGTCTCTTTCCATTACTATTGAGATAGAAGTGCATCTGACATGGCCCTTTCATTATATCTTCGGGGGACACGAAAGGTCTCTGAAACCTTGGCCCGCTATTTTGTCTATTATTGTGGGAGTCGTCTCTATTGTCACCTCGCTGCTCGTTGCTCCTTTGATAATCATCTCTATTGCTTCCTCCAGCGCTTCCTCGGAAGCCAGCCGAAATTTGGCCAGGTGCATCATAGTTCGAGTATTGTCGGGGAAATTGTCGCCTATTTTGATAATTTCGACCACGGTCCTCTTCTGGCGACCTGTGCCATTTATTGTGGACATCATCTTCTCCATCTGCCCACCTGTTTGCTATCTCCATCAATGCTGACACTGTCTTTGGGTTGGTTCTCCCCAAGTCTTCAACAAAATCTCCTCGTCGAACTCCAGCTACAAACGCATCTATTGCTCTCTCGTCAGATATGTTTTCTGCCGAGTTTTTGATGATGTTCCACCTTTGAATGTACTTTCTCATTGATTCATCCTGCTTTTGTCGACGCGCTCTCAACTCCTCTAGCGATGCGGGTTTTTTGCAGGTGGATCGGAAATTCTTGACGAACACATCCTCGAAGCTATCCCAGCTGTCGATAGAACCAGGAGGAAGCTTCTTTATCCAAGATAGCGCAACTCCACTCAGATGTACTTGGATGCTCTGCATGGTTGTTGCTCTGATTCCTCCTATCAGCTTTACCGTCTCAAGATAATCGAGTAGCCAATCCTCTGGATCTTGCAGGCCGTCGAATTTTTTGAAGTTATCGGGTAATTTGAACCCCGAGGGAACTCGAGTTTTTCGGACCCTCCTTGTAAAGCACGGCAGCCCGCACATATCCTCATCATCTATCTCTGGGGAGTGCCGATGATCCCTTCTATTTTGTCGTGCTCTGTCCACCCTTGCTTGCGCTGCTGTGTCTCTTGCTCCACTTGGTCTCTCGGGAACTGGTGCTGCTGCCGCAGGTCGTGGACTATTTTGCCTTGCTGATCCCTCGGGAGGCGTCGTTACAAATGCCGTTCACATGGCCCCAACTCCTTCCATAGCCATGTTGTACAATGCCTCTCTTGGATCTCCGGGAGGTGGCTTGGATGCGAGGATAAAGGCTTGTGTCGCCATATACCCAGCTTCCGGTGTCTTAGGGATAATGTTCCCTCTCGTGTCTATCGACATAAAGGACATATCAAAGTTTTGGACCAAGTTATCCCTATCAGCCTCAAGTATGTTTTACAGCCTAGATCTTGCTCTGTTTCGAGCTTCTCTGTGGCTGTCTCCCGAAGTTCCTGAATGTCGACTTAACTCCGCCCTTCGCCTGCTTGATGCGGAAGCTGCCTCCCTTCTTCTGTTCAAAGCAGCTATCTATTTTTCCAATTCCCTTCCAGCTCGAGCGAGCCTGTATTGGTATGCTTGCAATTCTTCCGTTGTAGCAGTTGTAGCCATTGGCTCTGAACCATCCATAGCTCTTGCGGCTCTATCCCATGCTGCTTGTGGAAGTTGAACCCTAACACGTGGTGTAGGCCCGACATATTTATTGCCTAAACCTCGCCTCAGGTCAGAGGGATCGACATATGGATTTCCCAATTCGTCGAAAGCCTCTGATGTCTCCTCCTGATCACGACTTGTTTCTCCAATGGCATAAATCTGATGATATTTTGAATTTTGAGCCTTGCTGGGTTTGGTGACACCATCATAGAGATCGGTGAAGACCTTGCCAACGGTGGTGGATCTGTCGATGAAGTTGAAGCTGTCGAAGCTGCTCGAGTCATCGCTTATATCTGAGTCCGCAGATGACTCGAAAGACATGTCGCTGAAGATTTTGGCGAGCTTTTTGCTTGCCCTGGTGCTGATGAAGCGTGGCGATGAAGTTTCCTCGTCGCCTGACTCGGTTGACGATGTTGAGCTCAAAAAATCAGAATCGCCCGCCGATAATCCCGACGAGATCGGAATTTCGAGACGATACGCTCCTTCTTTCTGGACGCGGAAGTGGAACTTTCCGAACGTCATCTCCATGGGCTCCTCCAGATACGCATATGCATCCAAACGGAAGGGCGGGTGAGGAACAAAATCGACTAGACCAGTTTCGATCTGTTTACCTCGATCCATCGCGTTGCTTGCTGTTGAAAAAGTCGACGATCTTGAACGTGCCATCGAGATCAGATCCTTGACGCCTCTAATTCCCACAGAAGGCGCCAATTGACAAGGGATTGACTTGTCAATGCCTACGGGTTGTAGACTAGGGTTTTAGTTGGAAGTAGAGGGCAAGTAGATCTCGAAGGTTTCAGCCGAAAAGTGCTCGACAATATGAAAATTAGGGTTTGTGAGACAATGAATCGATGCTTTCTTTGTCCCTCGGCTCCCCCTTATATAGGAGGTGGAGCCGAGGGATTCATAATACACAAGTTACAGAGTCCGGGAGGGTTTCCAACTCATCCCACAATATTACAAGTGCTATTCCTAATACAACTCTAGCTTTCCTTAACTAGTAACTTGGGCTTCCGACTCTTCGTATCCTTCGGGTCGTGGGCCTTCAGTAAACCCCGGGTACCATCTTTGGCAGGCCCATTGGGGATGCCTATGTCACTCGGATACTTTATTTCAGCTGGAGGAATAGAGGCCAATCCTTTGAAAATCAAAGCTATCCTCGACATATGGAACCGCCAAAGAATTTGTATCAAGTGCAACAGTTGGTAGGTCGGCTGGCAGCGCTTAGCAGATTTATCGCCAAATTGGGAGAAAAAGCCTTGCCCTTTTATCAGTTGATGAAGAAGTCAGAAAAGTTCGAATGGAAGTCAGAAAAGTTCGAATGGACAGCTGAGGAACATGAATCCTTTGATAATCTAAAGAAGATTCTGTCGACATTTCCAGTACTCGTAATTCCACAGGAAAAATAACCAATGCTTATGTACATAGCTGCAACGGTGCAAGTTTTCAGCACAGTATTAGTCACCAAGCGAGCAGAGGCAGGGAATGTCCATGGTGTACAACGACCTGTTTACTACCTCAGCGAGGTACTTACACCAACGAAGTAGAGATATCCTCATCATCAGAAGCTGGCGTATGCCGTGTGGAGGACAGCACGCAAGCGCCGACATTACTTTGCAGAGCACCCGATCATCGTGGTAATCGAAGCACCATTGAAGAACATACTCACCAACCCAGAGGCTACGGGCAGGGTATCTCAATGGGCTATCGAGACAGCGTCACATGATATAACTTATGTCAATCGGACAGCGATTAAATCTCAGGTCCTTCCCGATTTCTTGGCTGATTGGATACAGTCGCAAATCCCGGCAGCACCCGATATGTCTGGTTCTTGGACGATGTATTTTGATGGATCCAAGCGGAGTACAGGTACAGGAGCAGGAGTAGTGTTGATCTCACCACAAGGAGACAAGATGAGGTATATTCTAAGGATGAATTTTCCACTGCCGACCAATAATGAAGCAGAGTATGATGCACTGCTGCACGGGATGCGTATGGCCAAAGCATGCGGTGCAACTCGTTTGGAAATCTATGGAGATTCAAATCTTGTGGTACAACCGTCGATAAATTTATGTGACGCAGTCAGTGACAACATGATTTTTTATCATCAAGTATACCAGTCCATGAAAGCCAAATTTGAAGGATGCGAGCTAAAACACATCGGCGGAGCTAGCAACGAGGAAGCCGACGCTTTGGTGAACATAGGATCCACGTGTTCCCCTATTCCAGATGGAGTTTTTTATGAAGTAATCGCTCAGAGATCAATTAAGGAAAAACGTCATCACCCCCAAAACTGTCGACTGTTGGCCTGGAAACTGTACACCAGGAAGGTGTCGAAGATTCCACACTACAATCTACAGAGCAAGTCCTTCTCCTCGAACCTCTTTGGACTAAACCTTTCCTAGCGTATTTGATAGAGCAAAAATTTCCAGATGACCAGACGGAAGCCAATTGCATCATACGCAGGTCTAAGGCCTTCACCATAGTAAATGGCGAACTCTATAAACGCAACATCTCTGGTATCTTTTAAAGGTGTATCACCATTGACGATGGAAAGGATCTATTACGGGAAATACACGAAGGAACTTGGCCATCATGCAAGTAGCAGGGCTCTTGTAGCCAAAGCTTTCAGAGCAGGGTTCTATTGGCCAACAGCAGCATCTGACGCTCGAGATTTAGTGCGAAAGTGTGACCCTTGCCAACGTTTTGCACCAAAGTCGCACGCTCCTGCAACGGATCTAATGACAATACCTTTGGCTTGGCCCTTTGCGCAATGGGGACTCGATCAAGTTGGTCTGTGATACGTCCAAAACGTATCTACTTTCCCGAACACTTTTGCTATTGTTTTGCCTCTAATTTGTGCATTTTGGATACAACTAACACAGACTAACGCTGTTTTCAGCAATATTGCTCTGGTGTCTCATTTTTGTGCAGAAATTCAACTTTCAGGAAAATCCCCGGAATTTATGTCGAAGGGCTTATTTTTCCAGAAGAATCACGGAGCCAGAAGGGCAGACCTGGGGGAGGCCCAGGCCCCCCAGACAACAGGCCGGCGCGGCCAGGAGGGGGGGGCGCGCCGCCCTAGCGTGTGGCCCCCTCGGCCAGCCTCCGACGCCCCCCTCTGGACTACTTAAGGATTTCGATCTAAAAACACGAGACGGGAAGTCGAAGTCGCCAGAAACCATGCAGTACGCTGCCACCATCGCGAAACTCCGTCTCGGGACCAGAAACTCCGTTCTGGCACTCCGCCGGGATGGGGAATTGGAGGAGATCATCGCCATCATCACCACCGACGCCTCTCCATCGACCAGCCATGTTTCCCCCATCCATGTGTGAGTAATTCCCCTGCTGTAGGCTGAAGGGTATGGTAGGGATTGGATGAGATTGGTCATGTAATAGCATAAGATTGTTAGGGCATAGTGCCTAGTGTCCGTAATTGGTACTTTGATGATATTGTTGCAACTTGTTATGCTTAATGCTTGTCACTAGGGCCCGAGTGCCATGATCTCAGATCTGAACATGTTATTGTTTCATGATGATATGCATTGTTTTATGATCTTACCTGCAAGTTGTATACACATGTCGCTGTCCGGAACACGAGGCCCCAAAGTGACAGAAATTGGGACAACCGGAGGGGAAGGCAGTGATGTGAGGATCACATGTGTTCACGGAGTGTTAATGCTTTGCTCCGGTACTCTATTAAAAGGGGTACCTTAATTTCCAGTAGATTCCCTAGAGGCCCGGCTGCCACCGGCTGGTAGGACAAAAGATGTTGTGCAAGTTTCTCATTGCGAGCACGTACGACTAAATATGGAACACATGCCTATGGATTGCTTAGTACTTGGACACCGTTTTATTATTATCTGCAAATGCCCTGCTTTGATTGTTACATGAGTTTCTCTCATCCATGCAACGCCCGTTCATCCATCCCTGTGCCTACAGTATTTTAATCCTGCAGTTTACTATAATCACTACTGCTGTCTTTGTTACACTGTTGCTGATATTTCACTACTGCTACTGCTATAAAACTGTTACTACTGATAAACTCTTGGGAGCAAGTCTGTTTCCAGGTGCAGCTGAATTGACAACTCCGCTGTTAAGGCTTTCAAGTATTCTTTGGCTCCCCTTGTGTCGAATCAATAAATTGGGTTTTACTTCCCTCGAAGACTGTTGCGATCCCCTATACTTGTGGGTCATCAAGACTATTTTTTGGCACCGTTGCTGGGCAGCATAGCTTTATTTGGAAGTTCACTTGGATTGATATTGTTCGCTGCAAATTCTCCATCATGGGTAAATCTCGCGATCCTAAAGTCGCCATATTACCATCCACTACAAGAAAAGGTACAACTCTGAGTACCTCTGCTGCTCTTGATTCACCATCTGTGATAAGTCAACTTGTTTCACCACCACAAGCTTCACATGCTGGTACTTCTGCTGAATCTGAAAATTCTTATAATATTGATGATGTTTCTGCTGTGCTTGATGATAATGGTTCATTGGGATCTTTTCTAGATGCTACAATTGCTAGGTCTAGACAAATTGAAAATACTGAAACTCCTAATGAAAATGATGCTACACATGTTAATTCACCTGAGTCTGTTGAATACTCTATTGATGATCCTGATGAAGATTATGTGGAACTTGATGATGATTTTATTGATAGATGCAATGCTACTGCCGATGCAAGAAAAATTAAAAAGTTTCTTGCACAACATACTGTTTGATATAAACTATCTCCTGATCCTAAATTTGCCACATCTCCTATAAACATTAAGGATAAAGATTATGATTTTTCTCTTGATTTATCTCATATAGCTATTGTTGAGAAAACACCCTTTTGTGGTACTGAAAAAGAAAGTGATGTAGAACACATGAATGAACTTTCTACTTTGAGTAGCTTGTTTTCTGATGATGTCAAGATGCGTACTTATTTTGTTGCTAAAAATTTTCCTTTCTCATTAAAGGATGATGCTAAAACTTGGTATAATAGTTTGCCTCCTGGTTCTATTGATAGTCCAAGTTGTTTTCTTGATGTTTTCTTTCGGAAATACTTTCCTGCTAGTGCTCAACATGCTGCTTTGCAGAAAATTTATAGCTTTGACCAGGAAGATGGAGAGAAATTGCCTGAAGCTTGGGCAAGATTTTGCTCTCTTATCAGAGCTCGACCTGGACATGATTTGGAAAAGCATGATTTACTTGATATATTTTATAGTGGACTAACCATTCAGTCTAGGGCATACCTGGATAGTTGTGCTGGTTGTGTTTTCAGGAAAAGAACTCCAGACGAAGCTGAAGAATTATTGGCTAAAATAGGCCGAAATCATGATGATTTGGCTACACCTGAACCAACTCCGATGCCGATATTGAAGAAGAGGGGTTTAATTAAATTAAATGATGAAGATATGAGGGAAGCCAAGAAGTCTCTTAAGGAGAAAGGTATTGGATCTAAAGATGTGAAGAACTTACCTCCTATAGAAGATTTATGTAAGATAATTCCCCCTTCATCCAAGATTGAGGTAAACTCTCTTCAACGCTTTACTAGGAAAGATATTCCGTATTCAAAACCTCCTGCACAATGCTTAGATGAGTTTGATAATTATATTGTTAAGCAAGAAAATTTTAATATGAGAGTAGAGAATCATTTAATGGAAAATTCTCAAGATATTAACAATTTGCATGATATTGTGGAGAGAACCTCCAATGATGTTAAGATGCTTGTTAAACATTTTCATATGGTTCAAACTCAAATTGATCAACTCACTAAAGTGCAAAATGACTTGTTAAAAAATAGTTCTAAAGAGAAACATGCTTATGAAGTAACAACTAGAGGCGGTGTTTCCACTCAGGATCCTCTATATCCTGAGGGGCATCCCAAAAGAGTTGAACAAGATTCTCAATGAATTGAACCTAGTGCTCCTTCTAAGAAAAAGAAGAAGAAACATAAAAATGTTGTAGAATCCTCTGAACCTGTTAATGATCCTAATAGTATTTTTATTTCTGATGCTAAAACTGAAAGTGGTAATGAACATGATAATGATAATAATAAGAATGATGCTTCTGATAAAGAAGAGGTTGAAAATGAACCTGAAAAGCTTGCTAAAAATAAAAAGTATACTAAAGAAGATTTTACTGCTAAGAAACATGGTAATGAAAGAGAACCTTGGGTACAAAAGAAAATGCCTTTTCCTGCTAAGAAACTAAAATCAAAGGAAGAAGAACACTATAATAAATTTTGCGATTGGATGAAACCTTTATTCTTGCAAATCCCTTTGACTGATGCTATTAAATTGCCCCCTTATTCAAAGTATATGAAAGATATTGTCTCTAACAAAAGGAAAATTCCTAATGAGGAGATTTCCACTATGCTTGCTAATTACTCTTTCAATGGCAAAGTTCCAAAGAAGTTGGGAGACCCAGGTATACCGACTATTCCTTGTTCTATTAAGAATAATTATGTTAGAACTGCTCTATGTGATTTGGGAGCGGGAGTTAGTGTTATGCCTTTTTCTCTTTATAAGAGACTTTATTTAGATAAGTTGATACCGACTGATATATCTTTGCAAATGGCTGATAAATCTACTGCTATTCTTGTTGGTATATGTGAGGATGTTCCTGTTCAAGTTACTAATAACTGCTTGATATTAACTGATTTTGTTGTGTTGGAAATGCCTGAAGATGATAATATGTCTATTATTCTTGGGAGACCTTTTCTTAACACCGCAGGGGCTGTTATTGATTGCAATAAAGGAAAAGTTACTTTCAATGTTGATGACAAGGAGCATACCGTTTATTTTCCCAAGAGGATTGATAAAGTATGTGGAGTTAATACAATTTCTAATGTGAGAACTATCAAAGTTGGAGCTATTGATTGTCCTATATATGAGCCTAAAGAAGGATATCAAAATATTATGATTGGATCCATATCAATACAATTCAAGGTAACATGATTGATTTGAGGTTTAATTCTTCTTATGCTATGTAAAATTTATTTGGTGGCAAGACTTGATCAACCTTGTTAACAAATACTTTTTATATGCATAGAGGAGCTAAACAACATTTCTTTCTTCCTCCACTTGTTCTACTTGCTGTAGCACTTTTGTTTTGCAAAGTTCTTTAGTCAATTAGAGATTTCAAAATCTTTTTCTGCCCAGTAATAATAAATTTAATACCCAGAAATGTGCATTTTTCAAAGTTTTCAAAAATTCACAAAAATTATACTGTTGGTCTTATTTTTCGAAGAGGCACCTGGGAGCACCTGGGGATGACCAGTGGGGCACCCCAGGGTGGCACCCCACAAGCCAGCGCGGCCAGCAAGGGGGGCGCGCCACCCTGGTGTGTGGGCCCCTCCTTGCCCCACTACTTCATCTCTTTCTCCCATTCTCTTCTCTCTCCTAAAAAAACTCGCACCAGCTTTCTCTCACTCGTGTTTCTGCTCAAGAGCTCAAGATTTCTCGATCTCTTTGCTCAGCCCAGATTTCTGTCTGAAATTTGGCACATTTGCTCTCCGGTATGTGACTCCTCCAATTATCCAAGTAGAATTTTGTTTGGTTGAGTATATCTTGAATATTTTGCTGTTGTAGGTAACATGTTTAGTGAGCTTGCATGCTTGTTCTAAGTTGTAAAAACTAGTTTTGATGCATGATTAGTACTCTAGCAAGTTCCTATAGTAGTTTCCCTCAATTATATGTCACCAAATCAAATTTTATAATGTTTGTTGAAAAATTTCAGAAAATGGAGTGGAATAGTCATCGACTAAACCAACAAGAATTGGAGGTGCAACAAGTCATGAGAGTTCGCCGCGAAGAGGGAGTATACCCCTCTTACTACCCGTGCACAGATTTTATGAGGAGTGCATGAATCTTGCGAGATGTTCAAAATCTAATTTCCAGTGCAGGGTTGGACGATTTTGTTGTTGGTGAACCATGCCAATATGCAAAGTTGACTATGTCTGTAGTGCAGGATTTTGAATTCAATTGGTCTCAATTTAACCCCATGGTTCGGTACAAAATTTATAATAAAACTGTCAACTTGCCTTTCAATGATTTTTGTGCAGCAATTAGAGTGCCGCAATGGGGATCATGCGAGAAGATAAGGGGACTACCACAGGAGCTCTTGAGTCTCTACAAGATGATTTGTCCAGGAAGAAGCTTCTCAGAGGATGGTGGTAAAATCAGTAGTATTCAACTCCCAGCTATTCGTTACTTTGCTTATTTCATCACCAAGTGCGTTCTTGCTAGAAAGAATGCAAGTAAGTTATCTATCCAGGATTTGGCTTTTCTAGCTGCTGCATTACAAGGTGATAGGACTTACAATTTGGGTGCTTTGATAGCCTATAGACTTGCTACTAACCGCGAGAAGGGAGGAATTTGCGGAGGTCTCATCGCCTCTCGTTTATTAGCTATGCATGGTGTAGAACCTCACCATCTTGATATTCAGCTTTCCGTAGAGAAACTTGACATAGTCTCCATGATTAAACATGAATTTGTTTCTGATTCGTCTAATTTGAGTAACTTGTCTTACAAGATAACATTTTACAAGAAAACTTGGAGAACAACTAAGAAAACTGAAAGACTAGTAGGATTGCCTGCACCTGTTCTGTTTAACCTTGATTCCAGGAAGGATTGGTCAGTCACGGAAGGTGAACTGAATGAATACTTAGAGGGAGATGGCCATCATGCAAGAGACGGCACGGAGGAGGCCGAGGAACACCTCGACTCGTCATCCGATGCAGCAAGTTCTTTGCATCAACATTTTGGGCATGTGGAGCCTTCACCCTTTTCTTCTGCACCGGGACCTTATTATGACTACGACATGTATGATCCACCGGCGTGGAACCCTGACCCTCGCTGGGGTTGAACTCCACTTAGGCCAAAAGCCTAAGCTTGGGGGGAGGTATACCGGCATCACTCATTCTTTGCATATTATAGTTGCTGGATACTTGTATATACTTGTTTAGTTTCTTCAAGTGGTTTTCTAATAAGAGGGAGATGATATTTGGGGAAGTGCTGCCTGAAAACAGATTCTGGAGTGTTACCAAAAAAATTCTCAAAAACAGCCATAACTTTATTTTGCGAAGCCAATTTTTGTGCATGTTCCCCAGGTTGTTATCTAACTTTCATTAGTTGAACACTTTTCGAGCTGAGCAGCGGAATAATTTCTTAAAAATTGATTACTGTACTGCTGTCAAGTTTGACGAATTCCTGCTGCTTTGTATTTATGTGACTCTTCTAGTTTTCATTTTCTTGTTTTTGCTTTGTTTCTTTCCTAAAACACAAAAAGACCAAAAATATTTCTGTTGTTTCTCTTCGCCATTTTATTATTTTGGTTTCTTGCTTTTATTTTGCTTTATTTGCTATCGTTGATTTGCTATAAGAAAATCCAAAAAGATTTTGCTTTGTTTGCTTGTTTCCTTTTGTTCTTGTTTCCAATTCGAAAACACCAAAAATATTTGCTGTTCTTCTTTGGTTTTGTAAAGTACATTTTTGAGTTCAATGGTCTTCGGTGGCTGGAGTGTGGTTTTCATTTCATATTATTCAAGCTACACAAGTGAAAGGCAATAATGACGATCTACGACAATTCGACTGTGGTGAGAGGCTGGTATGAACTCTATTTGTTTTCATTTTTGTACATATACTCATCCATGTGAGCATGCTTAGTTGGTTCATGTGAGGTATATGTCATTTAAGAAAGTCTAGTAGTTCATGATCTCTCATGTTTAGCTCCGGTTTATTAATATGAGTAGCATGTCATGGATGTTTGCTTGCATTGTTTTATTCATAAATAGGTATGACATTGTGGTATCCTCCTCTGAATAATTCATTCGAATCGACTTGGCACATGCTCACGCATGCATATGACTGAACAAAAGTCAATTAAGCCTCGATGATTTACTTTGCCTCAGAGTTCTTGTATCACTTTTATGCCTCCGTTAATTTATTTTGCCGCAAGCATGATTATGACAGTGACTGCTCTCTTGATTGTCGCTCCCCAGTCTATTGCTAGCCTTCACTTGTACTGAGCGGGAATGCTGCTCGTGCTTCCAAACCCCTGAAAACCAAGTTGTTCCAAAGTGTCCACCATAAATAACTATGCATGGCATTTCAAACCATTCCAAGTAAATTCTCATGCGCTACCTTTAAATTCTCATGCGCTACCTTTAAACCATAAATAAGAGCTGGCAACGGGGTACCCAGCCCCAACTAATAACTTCATTAATAATTCTCTTCACATGTTTTGCTCTGATTCATCAGTAAGCAACTTAATTTTGCAAATAGATACTCCTCCATGGTATGAGATTGATGGAAGGCACCCGAGGATTCGGTTAGCCATGGCTTGTGTAAGCAAAGGTTGGGAGGAGTGTCACTCATAATAAAACTAAAGTACATGTGTAAACAAAAAAGAAGAGGGATGATCTACCTTGCTGGTAGAAATAACGTCCTTCATGGGAGCCGCTCTTGAAAGTCTGGTTGGCGAGGTAGTTGGTGTACCCATTACCATTCGTTGACAACAACAAACACCTCTCAAAATAATTTTACTCCTGTTTAAAAAATGAAAAGCTCTAGCACATGTTAATCCCTGCTTCCCTCTGCGAAGGGTCAATCTTTTACTTTCATGTTGTGTCACCATCCTTTCTTTGAGCACTTTCTTGAGAGCACAACTGTCATTCTTAGTATAATATGCTTGTCCCAAAATGTGATTAACTGTGGTATAACTTTGATGCTTTTATCTTTGACAATCTCTATTTCTAGTCTTTCCATGAACTTCAGAGGTGCCCGCGCATTTATGTTTTGCTGTACAAATACGGGCAAGCGAGATACCACTTTATCATATCCTTCTATGAACATTGCAATCCTGCTGATAGACATGATTCATGATGCTTATTATTAATTTGTTGGTACCTTTCCATGATTGACATAGCTATTAGATGATTTTATTTGCATGTATCTTATTATGAATTGCCTAAGTACTTGTCCATATCATGAGAATATTTACATCATATGAACAAATGTGTTCGTGAAAGTTCTTTTATTGCACTCAGTTGTTAACTGAATTGCTTGAGGACAAGCAATAAGCTAAGCTTGGGGGAGTTCATACGTCCAAAACGTATCTACTTTTCCGAAGACTTTTGCTATTGTTTTGCCTCTAATTTGTGTATTTTGGATACAACTAACACGGACTAACGCTGTTTTCAGCAGAATTGCTCTGGTGTCTCGTTTTTGTGCAGAAATTCAACTTTCAGGAAAATCCCCGGAATTTATGTCAAAGGGCTTATTTTTCCAGAAGAATCATGGAGCCAGAAGGGCAGACCTGGGGGAGGCCCAGGCCCCCCAGACAACAGGCCGGCGCAGCCTGGAGGGGGGCGCGCCGCCCTAGCGTGTGGCCCCCTCGGCCAGCCTCCGATGCCCCCCTCTGGACTACTTAAGGGTGTCGATCTAAAAATGAGAGACGGGAAGTCGAAGTTGCCAGAAACCATCCAGTACGCCGCCACCATCGCGAAACTCCGTCTCGGGACCAGAAACTCCGTTCTGGCACTCCACCGGGACGGGGAATTGGAGGAGATCATCGCCATCATCACCACCGACGCCTCTCCATCGACCATCCATGTTTCCCCCATCCATGTGTGAGTAATTCCCCCGCTGTAGGCTGAAGGGGATGGTAGGGATTGGATGAGATTGGTCATGTAATAGCATAAGATTGTTAGGGCATAGTGCCTAGTGTCCGTAATTGGTACTTTGATGATATTGTTGCAACTTGTTATGCTTAATGCTTGTCACTAGGGCCCGAGTGCCATGATCTCAGATCTGAACATGTTATTGTTTCATGATGATATGCATTGTTTTATGATCTTACATGCAAGTTGTATACACATGTCGCTGTCCGGAACCCGAGGCCCCAAAGTGACAGAAATTGGGACAACCGGAGGGGATGGCAGTGATGTGAGAATCACATGTGTTCACGGAGTGTTAATGCTTTGCTCCGGTACTCTATTAAAAGGAGTACCTTAATTTCCAGTAGATTCCCTAGAGGCCCGGCTGCCACCGGCTGGTAGGACAAAAGATGTTGTGCAAGTTTCTCATTGCGAGCACGTACGACTAAATATGGAACACATGCCTATGGATTGCTTAGTACTTGGACACCGTTTTATTATTATCTGCAAATGCCTTGCTTTGATTGTTACATGAGTTTCTCTCATCCATGCAATGCTCGTTCATCCATCCCTGTGCCTACAGTATTTTAATCCTGCTGTTTACTATAATCACTACTCCTGTCTTTGTTACACTGCTGCTGATATTTCACTACTGCTACTGCTATAAAACTGTTAATACTGATAAACTCTTGCGAGCAAGTCTGTTTCCAGGTGCAGCTGAATTGACAACTCCGCTGTTAAGGCTTTCAAGTATTCTTTGGCTCCCCTTGTGTCGAATCAATAAATTGGGTTTTACTTCCCTCGAAGATCGACTGTTGCGATCCCCTATACTTGTGGGTCATCAGTCCGCTGCCGCGATCATCACCTGGGTGGCACACATATCTATTGATCGCAGCCGATAAGTTCACTAAATGGATTGAAGCTGTACCAGTTAGAGATCAAACAACTAAAACTACTGTCCAGTTCTTCAAGGGAATAACTTGTCGCTTCGGTATACCTCACAACATCATTACAGACAATGGAACTAATTTTGATTCCAAGGAATTTCGTAAATTCTGTGACGAGGTATCAAACTCAAATTCGCTTCAGTTGCACACCCTAAACCAATGGTCAAGTTGAAAGGATCAATGGCTTAGTATGCGATGGTATTAAAAAACGCCTCACAGGCGCAGCTGGAGCGTGGGTCGAAGAACTACCATCTGTACTCTGGAGCTTGCGGACTACTCCAAATAGGTCAACTCAATATACCCCGTTTTTCCTCATTTATGGAGTCGAAGCAGTTTTACCAGCCGATGTTCGCTTTGAAGCTCCTCGGGTGACCGCATATACAGAAACAAATTCCATCCATGCACTACAAGATGTTGTGGATCTCCTTGATGAAGCTCAAGACATCACCTTAGCAAGAACAACAGTATATCAACAGGCGTTACGGAATTACTACAGTCGACGAGTCCGCAATCGAAGCTTCAGCGTCGGTGATATGGTATTACGATTAAAGCAAGAGAGACCTTTGAAACTTGAATCTCCATGGGAAGGACCGTTCATAGTCACCGAAGTGATACCAGGAGGAGCTTATCGTCTCAAGAATCCCGCTTCGGGCAAGGACGTTGAAAATCCATGGAATGTTGCACACTTGCAACGATTCTACGCATAGAATTCACCTATTCCTTATTTGCTACATTGAGGCTTCTTAGCCAGTCACATATTATGAATAAAATTCTTGATTGGGCACCCATCTTTATCAATTAAGTTCATCACTCGAACAATTGTTCGGATTATCTTTTTTTGCTACTACTCCCATCGGGAGCTTCAGTGAAAATTGTGTGTTACACAGACAACTCGATAACACTCGAGGGCTGCAAGGGATTATTACAGTATTGATAATTAATTAATACTCCCATCGGGAGCTATGGTTATCGATACACAGTAAACCATCCAAGCCTCAAGATAATTCACAAGTGCTGCAGTTGATGGAAATAATATTACTTATAAAAAGGCTCGTACCGGTGCACCGTGTGACGAAGCCAAATAACTAAAGCGCCTAAATCCCTTGTTTACTCGATGGGTGTCGCTCTTACGGAACTTACAAATCGACTCTGCAAATAATGCAATTATAACAGAGTCATCGGGTGAGCAGGCTGACTTGATCACTCAGCCGCCCTCGACAAAAACTTTCTAATCGAACTAACAAGTTCAAAAACAAATGATGTCTAAAAACACATCAAAGTACATATAGGATTACTCCTTGCAACGCAAGGTCATCATAAAAAATATATACATAACTTCATGGCAGGGCTTCTTGATCTTCTCGGGTCTTCAAATCTCTTTCGATTCATGTTTCCATCCGAGAGATAATAACATATGCAGGATGTCTAGCTAAGGAATAATATTGGTCTAATCTTCTATTGTCATTCGCTATGACCTCCAAATTTAAGGTCGGGTGGCACGCTAAGACTAAAGCAAGCGCAAGTTTGGCTCCAGCAAGAAGTTCCTTCTGCACGAGTAATCGAATTCTCTCCGGAGTCTTAAACCGGTTGAATAAAGCAGATACAGTCTCGGGTGCTTGATCCAATGGAAACATGGTTTTCCATACCATTGAGAGATGAGCATGGTATTTGTCAAAGTAATAATGCACCTTTTCCGCTCGATGCTCAAACCTAGCCATGGCTACGGCTTTCGACCGATTGGACCACGGTTCATGTTTTGGGTGAGCAACATCGGTCATTACTGCGATCTTTTCATGGATCCACCTGTTCTCTTCTGATTCGTCAAAATCTATGACTGTTGAAGTAAAGAAATTAATCACCAGAAGGTTATTTAGCAAGTAAGTCAACAGAAGTCAAAAGGTGGTCGGTTGCTTACAACTTAAGCTTTCAGTAGCAACACGGAGGCGATCCATAGCATGTTGTTCAATTGCGGTAGCAATTTCGTTTTTTCTTTTCACCAACGCCGCCATAGCGTGAAGATTAGATATGTCTTTGTTTAACCGAGATGTTTGATCACGCAAACGACGAACAAGATCAGACTCATCACTAGCCGAGGGATTCAGGGAAGGTTCAGCACGAGAAGAAGTTGAAGGAATCTGCAGCACAATTCTCAATTCAGGAAAGCATGGATAAAAGGCAAAAAACTCCCATCGGGAGCGTATATTACATCCAAAAGACTGTTAATACTAGCAGTAGAGCTAATACAAATCAAGGTTAGATTAAATTGTATCTGACATTACAAGGGCGGAGCAAGGGTTATTTCAAGGTTGAGCCGATGATGAATTAGGAGCAGTCTTAGACACAGCTTTGTTCTTTTCTTCATCAACTAACTTGAGGAGTTGGTTGGCGCATATCACTGCCGATTGCTTGAAAGGTTCGAGGTTGACTAGGTATTCATTGGCATCTACTGGCAATGCCTTGGACAACTTTTCCAACTCAGAACCTAGCCCGTGCCCCATTAACAACTGGAAAGTAAGAATCGCCCCGAAGAGATGGGAGCGTGCTGTCTACTGTTGGCTGCTTTTCCTGTAGACAGTGTTGGGCCTCCAAGAGCAGAGGTTTGTAGAACAGCAGCAAGTTTTCCCTTAAGTGAATCACCCAAGGTTTATCAAACTCAGGGAGGAAGAGGTCAAAGATATCCCTCTCAAGCAACCCTGCAATCATGATACAATAAGTCTCTTGTGTCCCCAACACACCTAATACACTTGTCAGATGTATAGGTGCACTAGTTCGGCGAAGAGATAGTAAGATGCAAGTGATATAGATGAATATGAGTAGTAATAACAATCTGAAATAAATATGGCAGCGAGTAAACATGCAACAGAACAGTAAATAAGCGGAGATTCGATGTTTGGAAACAAGGCCTAGGGATCATACTTTCACTAGTGGACACTCTCAACATTGATCACATAATAAAACTACTCTACACTCTCTTGTTGGATGACAAATACCATTCATTGTGTAGGGCTACAAGAGCTCCCTCAAGCCGGAGTAAACAAGCGCCACAACATTCGGTGTTCATATTTAAGTAACCTTAGAGTGCATAATAGATCATTGCAATTATACCGAGTACTAACATAGCATGCACAATGTCACCATCAGGCTATGAAAGGGGGAATAGATCGCATCAATACTATCATAGTAATTGTTAACTTCATAATCTACAAGAGATCACAATCATAACCTACGCCAAGTACTACATGATGCACTGTCAACATTACATCATGGAGGAGGAATAGACTACTTTAATAACATCACTAGAGTAGCACATAGATTAATAGTGATACAAAGCTCATCATATGAATCTCAATCATGTAAAGCATCTCATGAGATCATTGTATTGAAGTACATGGGAGAGAGATGAACCACATAGCTACCGGTACAGCCCTTAGCCTCGAGGGAGAACTACTCCCTCCTCATCATAGGAGACAGTAGCGGTGATGAAGATGGCGGTGGTGTCGATGGAGATGCCTTCCGGGGACAATTCCCCATCCCGGCGGCGTGCCGGAACAGAGACTTCTGTCCCCCGAATCTTGGCTTCGCGATGGCGGCGGCTCTGGAACTTTTCTCGTATCGTGGCTTTTTCGTATCGAAGTTTTAGGTCACCAGGGCTTAAATAGGCGAAGAGGCGGAGACGGAAGAGGCCTGGGGGCCCACACAGTAGGGGGCGCGCCCCCCTCTGGCGTGTGGGGCCTCCCTGGCTCCCCTCTGGCCCCTCTTCGGTGCTCTGGAAGCTTCCGTGAAATATAAGATACTGGGCGTTGATTTCGTCCAATTTCGAGAATATTTCCTGTGTAAGATTTCTGAAACCAAAAACAGCAAAAAATAGAAACTGGCACTTCGGCATCTTGTTAATAGGTTAGTTCCAGAAAATGCATCAAAACGATATAAAGTGTGAATAAAACATGTAAGTATTGTCATAAAACTAGCATGGAACATCAGAAATTATAGATACGTTGGAGACGTATCAGCATCCCCAAGCTTAGTTCCTACTCGTCCTCGAGTAGGTAAACGATAACAAAGATAATTTCTAAAGTGACATGCTACCAACATAATCTTGATCCAATAATGATGTAAAGCATATGAGCTGAGATCAAATTACTCAAAGCAAATTTCTATAGTTGATATAAGAGATGATAATGCAAGAGTTAAACAAGCTAGAAGTTTTCATGAACTATTGCTTTAAAGACATGAAACCGTACAAAGTTCATTAAAGATGTTTTAAGTATCCAGCGTAGAAGTTCTATCCTTCATTCCAAGCATCAAGTAAATTTTCACAACATAGAAGGATTCAGTCAAGTAAAAATAAACATGAACGTCATGAATCCACTGTTTCGAAGTCTACTCAACCGGTGAGCGCAAGCATTTGGTATTGGCACCAGGATGTTATGGCAAAAAGAACGTTAATGGGGGTTTGGAAGGCCAAATGGAAGAAAGTCTTACAAAGCTATAAGTGATCATTAGACAAGAGGAAGTCTTATGATCGAAGCTATGCAAGGAGTAGTGATTGCCATGCAACGGATGCACATAGAGCTATATGTGTATGAAAGCTCTCCAATGGAACTAGTGGGGGTGCATCCAACTTGGTTGCTCACGAAGACCTAGAGCACTTTTGAGGAAGCTCGTCATTGGAATATACAACCTAAGTTCTATAGTGTAAATTCCCCACATAGTTATACTAGTAAAACATGAAAACTCTCTCACATGGAGTATAGGTGCTAAACATGAGCACAAATGATGACTATGAATACTACAGGTGCTAAAACATGAGCACAAGTGTGGATAAAAGATAGTGATGTTGCCCCCTTTTTCTTTATTTTTCTTTTTTTCTTTTTCTTTTTCTTTTCTTTTTTTCTTTTTCTCTTTTTGAGGGCCTCCATGGCTCTTTTCACTTTTAGGGGCAACATACTAATATGACAACACACTTTTTGGTACAAATAACTTATAATGAATAAAATATGATGTATAAAACTGTATGCCTCTGCCAGTGTAGCAGGATGTGCAATGATCTAGCGTAACATGGGTAAACCACACATCAGCTGTATAGAATCATGCAAAGCAATATATAAATAATGAATGACAACAAGTAATGTAATGTAAAATGGAAGTTGCATGGCAATATATCTCGGAATAGCTATGGAAATGCTGTGGTAGGTAGGTATAGTGGCTGTTTTGAGGAAGATGTATGGGCTTATGTGTAGGAGAACAAGAGAAAGTCCTCCCACGGGTTTGGATGTACTGGCGAAGTATGCACAATTCTCAATGTGAGCAAAAGGCAATGCACAGTACCGAAGAGGCTAGCAAATTTGGATGGTGGAAGTGCCAAAAACCGTAGCTTAACATCTATTATATACTAAAAGCAAAATACGGATGTTTTAAATAGAGACACCATGTTAATCCACATCATCATAATTATTTTTGATAGTTAGATCTAAAACTGATGGTTAGGATTTCTAATATTTACGTAACAAATATGCCAGACATGTTCCAATTAATTAGTACACACATTGGGCCAACACGATAACATATCGTGCCATGCATACCCTACATATATCACATCAATTATTTTTAATAGTTATAAGAGTACCGTGTAGTCTGGCTTATCCCGGTCGAACAATCACGTGTGTGATCTGGTCTCCGGTAATTAAGATAGACAAACCGTCAAAATAATAGTAGTTGTGATCTACTATGAAAGAAAAAAAAAGTTTGTTGATGGTTTGTTTTCCACACGACACAAGGTGTCATATAAGGAAAAAAATAAGAATCAGCTGATTTGATTTCTTACAACATGTTCGGTTCAACACAAAGGGAAATAAATAAGATATTTCTAATGAACGTAGATGCAGGTGCGTCCCCTAGCTTAGCTAGACCATGTTACATGGCTGATGTGATATTATAAGCCGCTAAGGTACTGATCTGCATTGTATATATGTACTCTATGCAAGTTTATATTTGTCCGCTAAATACGTCTGTATTAATATAATTTTATTAAATTTAAATATATTTGGGAAATTTTGATAGAATTTATGAATTCTTTTTGAATATCTCGGGCGGAATACCAGCCAGTATTTTTGATATTCCGGAGAATGGAAATAACAGTGTATAGCGATATTTTTACCCAACCGAGAAAAAAACCTTGATTATTGTCCATAGAACTTTTTTCCGCGAGAGAAAAGATTACACGAATTCAAAATATATTATACACAAGATAGGGTAGGATCCATGCTGATCTACATGTACATCTACCCGATTGGATCTCACATAATTTTTTTCACTACGAACAAAATTTACCTATATTAATATTATTTTCTAAAATATTAGCAAATTTCGGAAATTTTCAAAGAATTCTAAATTTGTTTTGAATATATCGGAAAAAATATCAGCCGATATTGCGATGACTACAGCTAATTTTACCCAATCGAGAAAAGAAGGCTTGACTATATGTAGAATATTTTTCCGCGGGTGAAAAGCTACCGCACATTAAAAAATATTATTCAATTGATAGAGTACGAGTAATGCCAACGTACACATTTATCTACCAGATTTGATCTCACTTCAAATTAATGGAAATTAGGCAGAATACGTATACTACTACCGTCTCTCTCTGCAAAAACAAAAGCTCAGAGTAGTGCATTGCTAAGGGATATCTTTGTAGCCGTATCAACAAAAAGAAAAAAGAAATTTCATACACAAATTCAACTAAATCGTGGTGGAAATGCAAATATGTGCAAGATATAAATGATAAACCGTGCAATAGGCATATCATAGGTTGAGTATATTGATCCATAAATATGCATGTTTGAGCAAATGGGTCAAAACAAGTGGGTTTCTAATTTCAGTTATAACATATATAAAGAGATACAAATGTTTATAAACATTAATTCTGCTCTAGAATGTAAACCTTACTCGGGCGATAGGAAACTCTTGACAGATTCACATTGAAATGAGAATGAATAATTGCAATCTATTAAACAAAATCAATGAATTACAACAGAAACTATAATCACGAAGTTCTCACATCTATCGATCTATCTTCGTGGACTTTGAAATTATATTATTCCCTTCAACAAAAATTGTCACATTCAAAAAATTAAAGTGAATGCCCTTGCATTTGCGAGGGCCACGCTGCTAGTTAGTCAAAAAGAACTCACAGGCTTATTGCAAACAACTAGCAGGTTCATCATTAAGAGCATGATTAAAATTCACTCCAAGGAGGGCCGTTCACGGTGGCACAAGTACCCCGCTAGCTCCCTCGACCTTCAGCACAACTTAGTTATTACGATGAACTATTAGACATGGAAAGCTATCAAGTACAACTACACCTTCAACCATTTAAGTAGAGTTTGTAGTACGGCACAAGCTTAAAGACAACAATCCACTACTAATTTTAACTTACTAAAACAACAAGCCTTACCATCTAAATACCTCAAAACTCTTGCAAAGAATCAAGTTATCAAAGCTCAATGATCTACAAGATTATGCAAGTGTTTCATTATACCACTACCACATGCAACATTTCCTGAACCAACCAAATAACAATGAACGAAGCAGTTTTCAACCTTCGCCATGAACATTAAAAGTAAAGCTAAGAACACATGTGTTCATATGCAACAGCGGGGCGTGTCTCTCTCCCACACAATGAATGCTAGGATCCAATTTTATTCAAACAAAACGAAAATAAAAACATAATGACGCTCCAAGTAAAGCACATAAGATGTGACGGAATAAAAATATAGTTTCACTAGAGGTGACCTGATAATTTGTCGATGAAGAAGGGGATGCCTTGGGCATCCCCAAGGTTAGATGCTTGAGTCTTCTTGAAATATGCAGGGATGAACCACGGGGGCATCCCCAAGTTTAGACTTTTCATTCTTCTTGATCATGTTGTATCATCCTCCTCTCTTGACCCTTGAAAACTTCCTCCACACCAAACTCAAAACAATCTCATTAGAGGGTTAGTGCATAATCAAAAATTCACATGTTCAGAGGTGACACAATCATTCTTAACACTTCTGGACATTGCACAAAGCTACTGCAATTTAATGGAATAAAGAAATCCATCAAACATAGCAAAACAGGCAATGCGAAATAAAAGGCAGAATCTGTCAAAACAGAACAGTCCGTAAAGACGAATTTTTTAGAGGCACTTAACTTGCTCAGATGAAAAAGCTCAAATTGAATGAAAGTTGCGTACATATCTGTAGATCACGCACGTAAATTGGCAGATTTTTCTGAGTTACCTATAGAGAACCCTGCCCAAATTCATGACAGCAAGAAATCTGTTTCTGCGCAGTAATCCAAATCTAGTATCAACCCTACTATCAAAGACTTTACTTCGCATAAAAATGCAATAAAATAAAGATAAGAAGAGGTTGCTACAGTAGTAACAACTTTCAAGACACAACAAAATAGTAGCAAAATAAAAACATGGGTTATCTCCCAAGAAATGCTTTCTTTATAGCCATTAAGATGGGCTCAGCAATTTTAATGATGCACTCGCAAGAAATAAGAGTTGAAGCAAAAGAGAGCATCAAAAAGAAAATTCAAAACACATTTAAGCCTAACCCACTTCCTATGAAAAGGAATCTTTTAAATAAACAAATTCATGAAGAACAAAGTTACAAGCATAGGAAGATAAAACACGAGTAACTTCAAGATTCTCAACATAAAGAGGGGAAACTTAATATTATTAAGATGCATATAACCATGTTTCCCTTTCTCATAATAACTTTCAGTAGTATCATGAACAAACTCAACAATATAACTATCACATAAAGCATTCTTATCATGAGTCTCATGCATAAAATAATTACTACTCCCAACATAAGCATAGTCATTCTTATTAATTGTAGTGGGAGCAAATTCAACAAGGTAGCTATCATTATCACCATAATCATCAAATATAGGAGGCATAGTATAATCATAATTAATTTTCTCCTCAATAGTAGGTGGATGATAGTCACCATTGTAATCATCATATATCGGAGGTAAAGTATCATCAAAGTAAATTTTCTCCTCCATGCTTGGGGGACTAAAAATATCATGCTCATCAAAACCAGCTTCCCTAAGCTTAGAATTTTCCATAGCATTAGCAACAATGGTGTTCGAAGCGTTTGTACTAATAGCTTTGCTACTGGCATGCAAATAAGGTTCCATAGGTTTTTTAATTTTCGCATCAAACAATCCATGTCTTAACTCAGGAAATAGATTAAAAAGCTCACTGTTATTTTCCATTATGCCTAACTAGTGAAAAACAAGAAACAAAAAGATGCAATTGCAGGATCTAAAGGAAATAGCTTCGAGCACTCACACACCGGCAACAGTGCTAGAAAATAGCTTACTAGTCGGAGGATGTGAATACCTTTTACCTTACCTCCCCGGCAACGGCGCCAGAAAATAGCTTGCTGTCTACTGTTGGCTTCTTTTCCTGTAGACAGTGTTGGGCCTCCAAGAGCAGAGGTTTGTAGAACAGCAGCAAGTTTTCCCTTAAGTGAATCACCCAAGGTTTATCGAACTCAGGGAGAAAGAGGTCAAAGATATCCCTCTCAAGCAACCCTGCAATCACGATACAAGAAGTCTCTTGTGTCCCCAACACACCTAATACACTTGTCAGATGTATAGGTGCACTAGTTCGGCGAAGAGATAGTAAGATGCAAGTGATATGGATGAATATGAGTGGTAATAGCAATCTGAAATAAATATGGCAGCGATTAAACATGCAACAGAACAGTAAATAAGCGGAGATTCGATGTTTGGAAACAAGGCCTAGGGATCATACTTTCACTAGTGGACACTCTCAACATTGATCACATAATAAAACTACTCTACACTCTCTTGTTGGATGACAAATACCATTCATTGTGTAGGGCTACAAGAGCTCCCACAAGCCGGAGTAAACAAGCGCCACAACATTCGGTGTTCATATTTAAGTAACCTTAGAGTGCATAATAGATCATTGCAATTATACCGAGTACTAACATAGCATGCACATTGTCACCATCAGGCTATGAAAGGGGGAATAGATCGCATCAATACTATCATAGTAATAGTTAACTTCATAATCTACAAGAGATCACAATCATAACCTACGCCAAGTACTACATGATGCACACACTGTCAACATTACATCATGGAGGAGGAATAGACTACTTTAATAACATCACTAGAGTAGCACATAGATTAATAGTGATACAAAGCTCATCATATGAATCTCAATCATGTAAAGCAGCTCATGAGATCATTGTATTGAAGTACATGGGAGAGAGATGAACCACATAGCTACCGGTACAGCCCTTAGCCTCGAGGGAGAACTACTCCCTCCTCATCATAGAAGACAGCAGCGGTGATGAAGATGGCGGTGGTGTCGATGGAGATGCCTTCCGGGGGCAATTCCCCGTCCGGGCGGCGTGCCGGAACAGAGACTTCTATCCCCTGAATCTTGGCTTCGCGATGGCGGCGGCTCTGGAACTTTTCTCGTATCGTGGCTTTTTCGTATCGAAGTTTTAGGTCACCAGGGCTTAAATAGGCGAAGAGACGGAGTCGGAAGAGGCCTGGGGGGCCCACACAGTAGGGGGGCACCCCCCTCTGGCCGCGCCGCCCTGGCGTGTGGGGCCTCCCTGGCTCCCCTCTGGCCCCTCTTCGGTGCTCTGGAAGCTTCCGTGAAATATAAGATACCGGGCGTTGATTTCGTCCAATTCTGAGAATATTTCCTGTGTAAGATTTCTGAAACCAAAAACAGTAGAAAACAGGAACTGGCACTTCGGCATCTTGTTAATAGGTTAGTTCCGGAAAATGCATCAAAACGATATAAAATGTGAATAAAACATGTAAGTATTGTCATAAAACTAGCATGGAACATCAGAAATTATAGATACGTTGGAGACGTATCAGAGCGCCGCTTTAGTACCTCTATAGCTTCAGAAGATTCGATGAAGAAGGCGTCTGCCATCTCGCCAAGGGTCTTGTTTTGGCTCAACCTTGGGAACATCATCGAAAATAACTTCGACAAAGCCCCCTTGGTTTTTTGCAAAAGACCTTGGACTTGGTTATTGGAATCAGTGGCAAGCGAAAGGGCATCAGAAATCGAATCCTCTCGAAGCTGCGAGCACGATTGATAGGCATATCGGCAGCATCTGGGAAAATTACAAGTAAGCAATCCAGAAGATAGTATTGGAAGAATACCGAGCAATGTATGAAAAGAAACTTACCTAACAAGTTCGTGATGGACTCTCGAAGAGTGCCTTCTTTTTCATCGGCTACGATGGCAGCTTGATACGTCCAATTTGCATCACTATTTTATATCATAATTTGCTGCTATTCATTGATATATTTCATATTTGGACATAATACTTATGTTATTTCATCTATTTTGCATGTTTCATGATTATTGGAGGATCGAGCACCGGAGCCAGGATTCTGCTGGAAAAAGCACCGTCAGAATGCAATATTTCGGAAGATCAACAGTTGACGGAAATTATACCAAAAATCCTATTTTTCCAGATGACGAAGTGAGCCAGAAGGGGGAGCTGAGGGGACCCGAGGTGGGCCCACCCCATAGGCCGGCGCGGCCCAAGGCCTGGCCACGCCGCCCTATGAGGAGGGGGGCCCACAGCCCCTCTCGCCTCCTTTTCTTCGCGAACTCCTTCGTCCCGAAAACCTAAGCTTCAGAGGGTACCTCACGAAGAGTTACAGCCGCCTCTGCGGGGCGGAGAACACCAGAGAGAAAAGAGCTCTCCGGCGGGCTGAGATCCGCCGGGGAAATTCCCTCCGGGAGGGGGAAATCGACGCCATCGTCACCGTCATCGAGCTGGACATCATCTCCATCACCATCATCATCATCTTCATCATCATCACCGCCGTCTCCACCGCTGCACATCGTCACCGCTGTAGCAATTTGGGTTTGATCTTGATTGTTTGATAGGGGAAACTCTCCCGATATTGATTTCTACTTGTTATTGATGCTATTGAGTGAAACCGTTGGACCAAGGTTTATGTTCAGATTGTTATTCATCATCATATCACCTCTGATCATGTTCCATATGATTTCTCGTGAGTAGTTCGTTTAGTTCTTGAGGACATGGGTGAAGTCTAAATGTTAGTAGTGAAGTATGGTTGAGTAATATTCAATGTTATGATATTTAAGTTGTGGTGTTATTCTTCTAGTGGTGTTGTGTGAACGTCGACTACATGACACTTCACCTTTATGGGCCTAGGGGAATGCACCTTGTACTCGTTTGCCAATTGCGGGGTTGCCGGAGTGACAGAAACCTAAGCCCCCGTTGGTATATCGATGCAGGAGGGATAGCAGGATCTCAGAGTTTAAGGCTGTGGTTAGATTTATCTTAATTACTTTCTTGTTGTTGCGGATGCTTGCAAGGGGTATAATCACAAGTATGTATTAGTCCTAGGAAGGGTGGTACATTAGCACAGGTTCACCCACACAACACTTATCAAAACAATGAAGATTAATTAGCCGTATGTAGCGAAAGCACTAGACTAAAATCCCGTGTGTCCTCGAGAACGTTTGGTCATTATAAGTAAACAAACCGGCTTGTCCTTTGTGCTAAAAAGGTTTGGGCCACTCGCTGCAATTGTTACTCTCGCACTTTACTTATTCGTACTTTATTCATCTGCTACATCAAAACCCCCTGAATACTTGTCTGTGAGCATTTACAGTGAATCCTTCATCGAAACTGCTTGTCAACACCTTCTGCTTCTCGTTGGGATCGACATTCTTACTTATCGAAGATACTACGATACACCCCCTATACTTGTGGGTCATCACAGCTTCGCGTCTGGCTTCTTGTTCATCTTTCATCTTCTTCTTTAGCTTCTTCAGATCATCCTTCAACAGTGTATTCTCGGTCTGAGCTTCGGCTGTGAGCATATTGGCTTCTAACACCTGGTCAGCCGAAGTCTTTATGGCCTTGCGAAGCTGGACGTTCTCGGATTCCAGGCGGGTGAATTGGTCAGCAAAATCTGCCACAGCGTCAACTGTGGCAAAAATTGGCTGCGAGAAAGAAAATGAAAAGTTATGACAGGTTGCGTGGAAAACAAATTTCAATTAATTCAAGAATCAGTCATCGGCTCAGAAGCCAAAAGGATATTGTGCCGAAAGTTATACTTACATGATCACGAGCAATTGGAGGGAGGAAGGCGCCGGCATAAGGGTTAACCTTCGACACAGGAACCTTGGCCACAACTGTTCTTGGAGGTGGCGTTACCTCGGCAGTTGAAGGATTTGACTCCTTTGCTGATTATGTTCTTCCAGTTGAGAGGGACTTCATCATCGTCATCAGAGCTGCTTGAAAACAAGAACGCGTATCAGATGAATTGAAGGAAGTTGGCTGCAAAGGAAAAGTGGGAACTTACAGATCCAAGTCATCTTCGACAGCGAAGAGGCCTGTTGAGCTCTTTGCAGCTGGAGGAGGCGACGCAGTTACATTAGCATCATCATCTTGTCCGCTTGGACTCGATTCAGCAGTTGTCATTAAGTCTTCATTGATCCTCCTGCGCTGCATGGCCTTAGTGCGAGCATCGTCCTCGGGGACTTCGTCACCTTGGACATCACTGTCCTCGAGGGCATGCTGCCCATCTTCAGTCTCCTCCGAATCATCATCATCCTCTGGCTCTACCCAACTTTTGGGTGTAGGAGGATAACATTGAGCAACGGTGGAAGCCTGTCGACAAATAAAGAAACTATCGAGTTCGGACGCAGAAATAGAAATGACCCTCGAAGCAAATGCAAGGAAAAGTACCTCGGCTGGAAAATGCTTAAGATCAAGAGGAGGGCGAGCCGAAGTCAGGACAATATTGTCCTTCTGGCTGAGACGAGTCAGGCGCCGCACCTCATCACGAAGTTTTTCATCAAATAGATCAATTAAGCTGACCCTTGACTTATCGTTTTCGTCGGTATACATCCACATCTGGTGAGGCCGAGACATTAGTGGTTGCACCCGACGCCTTAGAAATACTGAGACCACCTCAGTACCACACATCGTTAGACCTTCTGCATTCTTCAGGTCCATGACCTTTTCATACAGTTGGTCGGCTATGGTACTTTTGACACGCGTACAGCACGCGACCGTTGGGAACCCCAAGTGGAAGGTGTGATGCGTACAGCAGTAAGTTTCCCTCAGTTAGAAACCAAGGTTTATCGAACCAGTAGGAGTCAAGAAGCACGTTGAAGGTTGATGGCGGCGAGATGTAGTGCGGCGCAACACCAGGGATTCCGGCGCCAACGTGGAACCTGCACAACACAAACCAAGTACTTTGCCCCAACGAAACAGCGAGGTTGTCAATCTCACCGGCTTGCTGTAACAAAGGATTAGATGTATAGTGTGGATGATGATTGTTTGCAGAAAACAGTAGAACAGTATTGCAGTAGATTGTATTTCAGTATAGAGAATTGGACCGGGCTCCACAGTTCACTAGAGGTGTCTCTCCCATAAGTTAAACAGCATGTTGGGTGAACAAATTACAGTTGGGCAATTGACAAATAAAGAGGGCATGACCATGCACATACATATTATGATGAGTATAGTGAGATTTAATTGGGCATTACGACAAAGTACATAGACCGCTATCCAGCATGCATCTATGCCTAAAAAGTCCACCTTCAGGTTATCATCCGAACCCCCTCCAGTATTAAGTTGCTAACAACAGACAATTGCATTAAGTATTGCGCGTAATGTAATCAGTAACTACATCCTCGAACATAGCACCAATGTTTTATCCCTAGTGGCAACAGCACATCCATAATCTTAGAGATTTCTGTCACTTCCCTGCATTCACGGAGACATGAACCCACTATCGAGCATAAATACTCCCTCTTGGAGTTACAAGCATCTACTTGGCCAGAGCATCTACTAGTAACGGAGAGCATGCAAGATCATAAACAACACATAGATATAAATTGATAATCAACATAACATAGTATTCTCTATTCATCGGATCCCAACAAACGCAACATATAGAATTACAGATAGATGATCTTGATCATGCTCGGCAGCTCACAAGACCCGACAATTAAGCACAATGGGGAGAAGACAACCATCTAGCTACTGCTATGGACCCATAGTCCAGGGGTAGACTACTCACACATCACTCCGGAGGCGACCATGGCGGCGTAGAATCCTCCGGGAGATGATTCCCCTCTCCGGCAGGGTGCCGGAGGCGATCTCCTGAATCCCCCGAGATGGGATTGGCGGCGGCGGCGTCTCTGGAAGGTTTTCCATATCGTGGCTCTCATCGGGGGTTTCGCGACGAAGGCTATTTGTAGGCGGAAGGGCAGGTCGGGGCCACACGAGGGCCCCACACTACAGGTCGGCGCGGCCAGGGCTTGGGCCGCGCCGCCTAGGGTGTGGCCACCTCGTGGCCCCACTTCGTCTCCTCTTCGGTCTTCTCGGAAGCTTCGTGGCAAAATAGGACCCCGGGCGTTGATTTCGTCCAATTCCGAGAATATTTCTTTACTAGGGTTTCGAAACCAAAAACAGCAGAAAACAAAGAATCGGCACTTCGGCATCTTGTTAATAGGTTAGTTCCAGAAAATGCACGAATATGACATAAAGTGTGCATAAAACATGTAGATATCATCAATAATGTGGCATGGAACATAAGAAATTATCGATACGTCGGAGACGTATCAGCATCCCCAAGCTTAGTTTCTGCTCGTCCCGAGCAGGTAAACGATAAACAAAGATAATTTCTGGAGTGACATGCCATCATAACCTTGATCATACTATTTGTAAAGCATATGTAGTGAATGCAGCGATCAAAACAATGTATATGACATGAGTAAACAAGTGAATCATATAGCAAAGACTTTTCATGAATAGTACTTCAAGACAAGCATCAATAAGTCTTGCATAAGAGTTAACTCATAAAGCAATAATTCAAAGTAAAAGCATTGAAGCAACACAAAGGAAGATTAAGTTTCAGCGGTTGCTTTCAACTTGTAACATGGATATCTCATTGATATTGTCAACATAGAGTAATATAATAAGTGCAATATGCAAATATGTAGGAATCAATGCACAGTTCACACAAGTGTTTGCTTCTTGAGATGGAGAGAAATAGGTGAACTGAATCAACAATAAAAGTAAAAGAATGGTCCTCCATAGAGGAAAAGCATCGATTGCTATATTTGTGCTAGAGCTTTGATTTTGAAAACAAGAAACGATTTTGTCAACGGTAGTAATAAAGCATATGTATCATGTAAATTATATCTTACAAGTTGCAAGCCTCATGCATAGTATACTAATAGTGCCCGCACCTTGTCCTAATTAGCTTGGACTACCGGGATCATCGCAATGCACATGTTTTAACCAAGTGTCACAAAGGGGTACCTCTATGCCGCCTGTACAAAGGTCTAAGGAGAAAGCTCGCATCGGATTTCTCGCTATTGATTATTCTCAACTTAGACATCCATACCGGGACAACATAGATAACAGATAATGGACTCCTCTTTTATGCATAAGCATGTAACAACAATTAATTTTCTCATATGAGATTGAGGATATTGTCCAAAACTGAAACTTCCACCATGGATCATGGCTTTAGTTAGCGGCCCAATGTTCTTCTCTAACAATATGCACGCTCTAACCATAAGGTGGTAGATCGCTCTTACTTCAGACAAGACAAACATGCATAGCAACTCACATGAAATTCAACAAAGAGTAGTTGATGGCGTCCCCAGTGAACATGGTTATCGCACAACAAGCAACTTAATAAGAGATAAAGTGCATAAGTACATATTCAATACCACAATAGTTTTTAAGCTATTTGTCCCATGAGCTATATATTGTAA
This sequence comes from Lolium perenne, assembly GCF_019359855.2. Lineage (NCBI taxonomy): Eukaryota > Viridiplantae > Streptophyta > Magnoliopsida > Poales > Poaceae > Lolium > Lolium perenne. The sequence goes on from NC_067244.2 coordinate 208,315,136, forward strand.
AGGTAGAGAATGGAAATTTAAAGGTAGCACTCAAGCAATTTACTTTGGAATGGCAGAGAAATACCATGTAGTAGGTAGGTATGGTGGACACAAATGGCATAGTGGTTGGCTCAAGTATTTTGGATGCATGAGAGGTAATCCCTCTCGATACAAGGTTTAGGCTAGCAAGGCTATTTGAAACAAACACAAGGATGAACCGGTGCAGCAAGACTCACATAAAAGACATATTGAAAACATTATAAGACTCTACACCGTCTTCCTTGTTGTTCAAACTCAATACTAGAAATTATCTAGACCTTAGAGAGACCAAATATGCAAACCAAATTTTAGTATTCTCTATGTATTTCTTCATTAATGGGTGCAAAGTATATGATGCAAGAGCTTAAACATGAGCACAACAATTGCCAAGTATCACATTATCCAAGATATTATAGCAATTTACTACATGTATCATTTTCCAATTCCAACCATATAACAATTTAAAGAAGAAGAAACTTCGCCATGAATATTATGAGTAGAACCTAAGGACATACTTGTCCATATGCTACAGTGGAGCGTGTCTCTCTCCCACAAAGTGAATGCTAGGATCCATTTTATTCAAACAAAACAAAAACAAAAACAAACCGACGCTCCAAGAAAAGCACATAAAATGTGATGGAATAAAAATATAGTTTCAGGGGAGGAACCTGATAATGTTGTCGATGAAGAAGGGGATGCCTTGGGCATCCCCAAGCTTAGACGCTTGAGTCTTATTGATATATGTAGGGGTGAACCACCGGGGCATCCCCAAGCTTAGAGCTTTCACTCTCCTTGATCATGTTGTATCATCTCCCTCTCTTGATCCTTGAAAACTTCCTCCACACCAAACTTAGAACAACTCATTAGAGGGTTAGTGCACAATCAAAATATACATGTTCAGAGGTGACATAATCATTCTTAACACTTCTGGACATTGCACAAAGCTACTGAAAGTCAATGGAATCGAAATATCCATCGAACATAACAAAACAGGCAATGCGAAATAAAAGGCAGAATCTGTCAAAACAGAACAGTTCGTATTGACGAATTTTATCAAGGCACCAGACTTGCTCAAATGAAAATTCTCAAATTGAATGAAAGTTGCGTACATATCTGAGGATCACACACGTAAATTGGCATAATTTTCTGAGTTACCTACAGAGAAAACAGCCCAGATTCGTGACAGCAAAGAAATCTATTTCTGCGCAGTAATCCAAATCTAGTATGAACTTTACTATCAACGACTTTACTTGGCACAACAAAACACTAAACTAAGATAAGGAGAGGTTGCTACAGTAGTAAACAACTTCCAAGACACAAAATAAAAACAAAGTACTGTAGTAAAAACCATGGGTTGTCTCCCATAAGCGCTTTTCTTTAACGCCTTTCAGCTAGGCGCAGAAAGTGTGTATCAAGTATTATCGGAGGGTGGTGCATCGTTATCATGAGCTCCCCCATCCGTAGTGGTACTAAGGGCTTTGTCAATTTTAGGTCTATAATAATACTTCTTTGGTTTAGGCACTTTAGAGACATACATAAACTTTTGCTCCTTACCCACATAAGCTTTCTCCTTATATTTAAGAGAAGAAAATGTTGAACCCAAGGTTCCCATAGCTTTTTCAAGTTCGTCAATCCTATTGATTTGATCATCATGGACAGCACAAGTTCCTAGGACACTAATTCTTTCATCAATTCCTCCTAAGGATTTATCAAGTTCATCAGTTCTATCAAGTAACATTTCCAATTTAGTTGCAACACTTGGAAAAATTTTCTCTATGGTTTCCAATTTTTTCATAACATCTTCGAGAGAGATTTCAGTTTTAACTTCATCAACAGGGGGTATCCCAAATAGACTCTCAATAATGCAACTAGCTTCTAATGCAGGAGTACTTAGGAAGTTACCTTTCGCGAGACTATCAAGAACATACCTATTCCAGCTAGAGATACCAACATAAAAATTCCTGAGTAAGATAGTGGTGGAGTGTTTCTTAGTGCACCTATTGTGGGCATCACTAATTCTATACCAAGCATCTCTTAAACATTCTCCCCCTCGTTGCTTAAATGTACGAACTTCAACTTCAGGATTACTCATTTTAGCAGTAGTAAATAAAGCAAACTAGATAAAGTAAATGCAAGTAACTAATTTTTTTGTGTTTTTGATATAGCAAACAAGATAGCAAATAAAGTAAAACTAGCAACTAATTTTTTTGTATTTTGATTTAGTGCAGCAAACAAAGTAGTAAATAAAACTAAGCAAGACAAAAAAAAAGTAAAGAGATTGCGATGTGGAGACTCCCCTTGCAGCGTGTCTTGATCTCCCCGGCAACGGCGCCAGAAATTTAGCTTGACACGCGTACAGCACGCGACCATTGGGAACCCCAAGTGGAAGGTGTGATGTGTACAATAGTAAGTTTCCCTCAGTTAGAAACCAAGGTTTATCGAACCAGTAGGAGTCAAGAAGCACGTTGAAGGTTGATGGCGGCGAGATGTAGTGCGGCGCAACACCAGGGATTCCGGCGCCAACGTGGAACCTGCACAACACAAACCAAGTACTTTGCCCCACCGAAACAGCGAGGTTGTCAATCTCACCGGCTTGCTGTAACAAAGGATTAGATGTATAGTGTGGATGATGATTGTTTGCAGAAAACAGTAGAACAATATTGCAGTAGATTGTATTTCAGTATAGAGAATTGGACCGGGGTCCACAGTTCACTAGAGGTGTCTCTCCCATAAGATAAACAGCATGTTGGGTGAACAAATTACAGTTGGGCAATTGACAAATAAAGAGGGCATGACCATGCACATACATATTATGATGAGTATAGTGAGATTTAATTGGGCATTACGACAAAGTACATAGACCGCTATCCAGCATGCATCTATGCCTAAAAAGTCCACCTTCAGGTTATCATCCGAACCCCCTCCAGTATTAAGTTGCTAACAACAAACAATTGCATTAAGTATTGCGCGTAATGTAATCAGTAACTACATCCTCGAACATAGCACCAATGTTTTATCCCTAGTGGCAACAGCACATCCATAATCTTAGAGATTTCTGTCACTTCCCCAGATTCACGGAGACATGAACCCACTATCGAGCATAAATACTCCCTCTTGGAGTTACAAGCATCTACTTGGCCAGAGCATCTACTAGTAACGGAGAGCATGCAAGATCATAAATAACACATAGATATAAATTGATAATCAACATAACATAGTATTCTCTATTCATCAGATCCCAACAAACGCAACATATAGAATTACAGATAGATGATCTTGATCATGTTCGGCAGCTCACAAGACCCGACAATTAAGCACAATGGGGAGAAGACAACCATCTAGCTACTGCTATGGACCCATAGTCCAGGGGTAGACTACTCACACATCACTCTGGAGGCGACCATGGCGGCGTAGAATCCTCCGGGAGATGATTCCCCTCTCCGGCAGGGTGCCGGAGGCGATCTCCTGAATCCCCCGAGATGGGATTGGCGGCGGCGGCGTCTCTGGAAGGTTTTCCGTATCGTGGCTCTCGGTACTGGGGATTTCGCGACGAAGGCTATTTGTAGGCGGAAGGGCAGGTCAAGGGGCCACACGAGGGCCCCACACTACAGGTCGGCGCGGCCAGGGCTTGGGCCGCGCCGCCCTAGGGTGTGGCCACCTCGTGGCCCCACTTCGTCTCCTCTTCGGTCTTCTGGAAGCTTCGTGGCAAAATAGGACCCTGGGCGTTGATTTCGTCCAATTCCGAGAATATTTCTTTACTAGGATTTCTGAAACCAAAAACAGCAGAAAACAAAGAATCGGCACTTCGGCATCTTGTTAATAGGTTAGTTCCAGAAAATGCACGAATATGACATAAAGTGTGCATAAAACATGTAGATATCATCAATAATGTGGCATGGAACATAAGAAATTATCGATACGTCGGAGACGTATCAACTTTCTTCGGCAGTCAAAGTGTTCCGCTAGGATTTCTTCGGCGTAGCCAAGGAGACATCTTCGAACGGAGGCATGTTGGAGCACCGTCCAGATGCTGGGATGTCTCGCAGATAGAACCATTTCTGTCGCCAGCCCTGGACCGATTCCTTCATCGAGTAGTCGAAATAGTTGACCTCCTTTTTGACGACAAAACCACCGCCGCCAACGACGGGGGGACCGTCATTGCCGTTGTGGTGTTTGACGTAGAAGATCTTTCTCCACAAGCCCCAGTGGGGGTCGATGCTAAGGAAAGCCTCGCACAGAGTGATGAAGATGGAGAGATGAAGAATGGAATTGGGGGTCAGCTGCCAAAGCTGGATCCCGTAGAAGAAAAGAAGAGAGCGAAGGAATTCGTGGGCAGGGAGAGAAAGCCCACGAAACAAGAAGGCGACAAACATAACAGTAAATCCTTTAGGAGGCTTTGGGCGAGAGGATGAACCTGGGAGGCGGATGTCAGAATCGGCAGATGGGATGAAGCCGAGCGTGCGCAGCCTGTTCACCTCGCGGTTGGAAATGGTGGAGGCGCACCAATCAGGGCCAGTCTTGGCCGCGCCCGCATAAGCACTTGAAACAGCGGTTCCCTTCTTCTTGCCCATGATGCTCAAGCTCTTGAAAGCAGGAACAATGGCGAGAAAAGAACTGAGGACGAAGGCGAGTAGTATGGAGGTGTAAAAAGTGAAAACGGTAAAAGGTTCTTTATTTATAGTAAGGACTGGTGGAAAATTGTGGCCGTAATGCTGATGATCATGGAGAGGTGGACGAGGATCCAATTATACACGTGTCCAAGCAGGAGAGATGGAACCGGTGGCCCATTACGCCCACTATGCGCGGAAATCGAGGAGGCGCCTCGGTCAATGCACAAGCAGTAGTCATTTCATAACTGACCGTGCATGAGTAGGGTAGGCCCCGTCAGGTCATGTCCAGTCAATCAGACCGCAGTAGTGGTTACGTCATCAATGATGTCATGAAAAGCATCGACTCCGCATGAAGCATCCGAAGGAAATTGAAACATTCGAGTGGTTCGATCTAAGTCTATGCGCGGTTGCCTGCATCCGCACCTAGACTCGGGGGCTACTCCCATCAGGAGCGCTGAACGTGCACCCGATGAAATTTGGGCTCGAAGACTTTTTCAAATCCAGATTCATGCTCGGGGACTTGATTCTATGTAGGGTAACATTGTTTTGCCGTCGGCAGTTAACCGGTAAAACCGGGCACGCTACTTGATATCCTTCATGTACTAAATCTTGCTTGAAAGTATTAAAGACCCTGTATAAGGAGATATATCGGATGACCATAATAATTTGCAGAAAGCTTCGATAGAGGAAAACATTCGAGTAGTACAACTTGAGTATACACATGGTTGCAAGCATCCGTGCCTAGACTCGGGGGCTACTCCCATCGGGAGCGCTGAACGCGCACCCGATAAAGAAGATGCTACTATTGCAAGAAAGTCATGATTTTTCTGGCAAATACGAAGATTCGACAGAAGACACGTTTTTAGTCCCTGCCCGAAGTTTCTTCGGCCAGTCACTCGGGGGCTACTAATGTGGGCATTACCCTTCGGGTAACTAGTATTGCACTACCTCTTACGGCCCGGCCAGGGGCCCATGAAGGCACTCGACGACCAGGTGGGCCGTTACGTCGGTTCCGAAGAAGGATTCTTGAAGGAAAAGGCAGGAAGACGGAGAATACAAGGAAAGTTTAGATCTAGGGCTCTTAGTAACCTAGTTGTACCCGGACAGACCTCTCGAGACCTGGTTCCCAATATAAGGGCCAGGAGAGGGGCTGCCGAGGGACACACGCAATCATAGTAATCATAGCCACCACAAGTCTAGAGCTAGGTCATTACATAACTTAGACTCTCGACGAGATCATAGCCGAAACCTTCGGCACCCCATTGTAAACCGATATTTTCATAATCAAGATCAGACAGGCAGGACGTAAGGGTTTTACCTCATAAAGGGCCCCGAACCTGGGTAAATCACTCTCCCCGCTTGTTTGATAATCGATGTCTCGTGTCAGCCTACATGATTCCATCAACCCTAAGCCCCATACGGAGGGCATTGCCGGGGAGTACCCTTGACAGAAGGTATAGTTGTAGTAGGAATATTGTATCAAAATAGGAAAGGCCCGATACGTCTCGGGTATTTTGTAACTTGTATGACACGAAAAGCCTCGGCTCCGTCTCCTATATAAAGGGGAGCCGAGGAACCGAATCTTGGCCAACAGAACCACCGTAATCTTTAGTCGAGCACCATTGTCGGCTGAAACCTTCGAGATCTACTTGCCCTCTACTTCTTACGAAACCCTAAGTCTACAATCCGTAGGCATTGACGAGTTAATCCCTCGTCACCGTGCGTGCGAGATCTGGAATCCCCAAGCCCCCAAACCGCATCGGGCGGCACACCCTCGACCAATTGACATGGCAGTGACCGCCGTTGGCCTCTGCCCTCCCAACCCATAGGAAGCTCCGCAGAATCTTGTTGACCTGCTTCAGCGCCTTCTTGCAGAAGCTGAGCACCATGAGTTGGTGTAGCGGGATTTCCGCCAGCACCGACCTGACCAGCGCTAAGCGCCCAACCTGGGGCATCATCGACGCCTTCCTGGTGGGTAGCTTGTCAGCTAAACGGTCAACCACAGGCTGGAACGCCTCCCCCGGCAGCCGACAAACGAAAAGGGGGATGCCAAGGTACTTGACGGGGAAGGGTGCCAACTGGCACTCCATCACCGCCGCCGCGGCATTCACATCTTCCTCTGTGCAGGCTATCGCAGACACCGAACACTTGGCGAAGTGATACGCGTGAAGCACACGTCCGTTGGGAACCCCAAGAGGAAGGTGTGATGCGTACATCAGCAAGTTTTCCCTCAGTAAGAAACCAAGGTTATCGAACCAGTAGGAGTCAAGGGCCACGTGAAGGTTGTTGGCGGAGGAGTGTAGTGCGGTGCAACACCAGGGATTTCGGCGCCAACGTGGAACCTGCACAACACAATCAAAATACTTTGCCCCAACGTAACAGTGAGGTTGTCAATCTCACCGGCTTGCTGTAAACAAAAGATTAAATGTACAGTGTGGAAGATGATGTTTGTTTGCGAAGAACAGTAAAGAACAATGTTTGCAGTAGATTGTATTTAGATGTAAAAGAATGGACCGGGGTCCACAGTTCACTAGTGGTGTCTCTCCAATAAGAAATAGCATGTTAGGTGAACAAATTACAGTTGGGCAATTGACAAATAAAGAGGGCATAATGATACGTCCAAAACGTATCTACTTTCCCGAACACTTTTGCTATTGTTTTGCCTCTAATTTGTGTATTTTGGATACAACTAACACGGGCTAACGCAGTTTTCAGCAGAATTGCCCTGGTGTTTCGTTTTTGTGCAGAAATTCAACTTTCAGGAAAATCCCCGGAATTTATGTCGAAGGGCTTATTTTTCCAGAAGATTCACGGAGCCAGAAGGGCAGGCCTGGGGGAGGCCCAGGGCCCCCACACACTAGGCCGGCGCGGCCTGGAGGGGGGGCGCGCCGCCCTACTGTGTGGCCACCTCGGCCAGCCTCTGACACCCCCCTCTGGACTACTTAAGGGTTTCGATCTAAAAACGCGAGACGAGAAGTCGGAGTCGCCAGAAACCATCCAGTACGCCGCCACCATCGCGAAACTCCGTCTCGGGACCAGAAACTCCGTTCTGGCACTCCGCCGGGACGGGGAATTGGAGGAGATCATCGCCATCATCATCACCGACGCCTCTCCATCGACCAGCCATGTTTCCCCCATCCATGTGTGAGTAATTCCCCCGCTGTAGGCTGAAGGGGATGGTAGGGATTGGATGAGATTGGTCATGTAATAGCATAAGATTGTTAGGGCAAAGTGCCTAGTGTCCGTAATTGGTACTTCGATGATATTGTTGCAACTTGTTATGCTTAATGCTTGTCACTAGGGCCCGAGTGCCATGATCTCAGATCTGAACATGTTATTGTTTCATGATGATATTCATTGTTTTATGATCTTACCTGCAAGTTGTATACACATGTCGCTGTCCGGAACCCGAGGCCCCAAAGTGACAGAAATTGGGACAACCGGAGGGGAAGGCAGTGATGTGAGGATCACATGTGTTCACAGAGTGATAATGCTTTGCTCCGGTGCTCTATTAAAAGGAGTACCTTAATTTCCAGTAGATTCCCTAGAGGCCCGGCTGCCACCGGTTGGTAGGACAAAAGATGTTGTGCAAGTTTCTCATTGCGAGCACGTACGACTATATACGGAACACATGCCTATGGATTGCTTAGTACTTGGACACCGCTTTATTATTATCTGCAAATGCCCTGCTTTGATTGTTACATGAGTTTCTCTCATCCATGCAACGCCCGTCATCCATCCATGTGCCTACAGTATTTTAATCCTGCTGTTTACTATAATCACTACTGCTGTCTTTGTTACACTGCTGTTGTTATTTCACTACTGCTACTGCTATAAATCACATCTTATCGATAAACTCTTGCGAGCAAGTCTGTTTCCAGGTGCAGCTGAATTGACAACTCCGTTGTTAAGGCTTTCAAGTATTTTTTGTCTCCCCTTGTGTCGAATCAATAAATTGGGTTTTACTTCCCGCGAAGACTGTTGCGATCCCCTATACTTGTGGGTCATCACATAACAATGCACATACATATCACGATGACTACTATGAGATTTAATCAGGGCATTACGACAAAGTACATAGACCGCTATCCAGCATGCATCTATGCCTAAAAAGTCAACCTTCGGGTTAGCATCCGCACCCCTTCCAGTATTAAGTTGCAAACAACAGACAATTGCATTAAGTATGGTGCGTAATGTAATCAACACAAATATCCTTAGACAAAGCATCGATGTTTTATCCCTAGTGGCAACAGCACATCCACAACCTTAGAACTTTCTGTCACTGTCTCAGATTCAATGGAGGCATGAACCCACTATCGAGCATAAATACTCCCTCTTGGAGTCACAAGTATAAACTTGGCCAGAGCCTCTACTAGCAACGGAGAGCATGCAAGAACATAAACAACACATATATGATAGATTGATAATCAACTTGACATAGTATTCCATATTCATCGGATCCCAACAAACACAACATGTAGCATTACAAATAGATGATCTTGATCATGATAGGCAGCTCACAAGATCTAACATGATAGCACAATGAGGAGAAGACAACCATCTAGCTACTGCTATGGACCCATAGTCCAAGGATGAACTACTCACACATCAGTCCGGAGGCGATCATGGTGATGAAGAGTCCTCCGGGAGATGATTCCCCTATCCGGCAGGGTGCCGGAGGCGATCTCCTGAATCCCCCGAGATGGAATTGGCGGCGGCTGCGTCTCTGGAAGGTTTTCCGTATCGTGGCTCTCGGTACAGAGGTTTTCGCGACGTAGGCTTTAAGTAGGCGGAAGGGTAGGGTTGGAGGCGTCACGAGGGGCCCACACACTAGGGCGGTGCGGGCCCCTCCTTGGCCGCGCCGCCTTGGTGTGTTGCCACCTCGTGGCCCCACTTCGTATCCTCTTCGGTCTTCTGGAAGCTCCGTGGAAAAAGAAGACCCTGGGCGTTGATTTCGTCCAATTCCGAGAATATTTCCTTTGTAGGATTTCTGAAACCAAAAACAGCAGAAAACAACAACTGGCTCTTCGGCATCTCGTCAATAGGTTAGTGCCGGAAAATGCATATAAATGATATAAAGTGTGTATAAAACATGTGAGTATCATCATAAAAGTAGCATGGAACATAAGAAATTATAGATACGTTTGAGACGTATCAAGCATCCCCAAGCTTAGTTCCTACTCGCCCTCGAGTAGGTAAACGATAACAAAGATAATTTCTGAAGTGACATGCTATCATAATCTTGATCAATACTATTGTAAAGCATATGAGATGAATGCAGTGATTCGAAGCAATGGTAAAGACAATGATTTAAACAACTGAATCATATAACAAAGACTTTTCATGAATAGTACTTTCAAGACAAGCATCAATAAGACTTGCATAAGAGTTAACTCATAAAGCAATAAATTCTTAGTAGAAAGCTTTGAAGCAACACAAAGGAAGATATAAGTTTCAGCGGTTGCTTTCAACTTCAACATGTTTATCTCATGGATAATTGTCAACACAAAGTAATATGATGAATGCAAATAAGCAAGTATGTAGGAATCAATGCACACAGTTGACACAAGTGTTTGCTTCTAAGATAGAAAGAAGTAGGTAAACTGACTCAACATAAAAGTAAAAGAAAGGCCCTTCGCAGAGGGAAGCATGGATTACTATTTTTGTGCTAGAGCTTTTCATTTGAAAACATAGAAACAATTTTGTCAACGGTAGTAATAAAGCATATGTGTTATGCATAAGACATCCTATAAGTTGCAAGCCTCATGCATAGATTACCATTAGTGCTCGCACCTTGTCCTAATTAGTTTGGATTTACATGGATTATCATTGCATAACATATGTTTCAACCAAGTGTCACAAAGGGGTACCTCTATGCCGCCTGTACAAAGGTCTAAGGAGAAGGTTCGCATTGGATTTCTCGCTTTTGATTATTCTCAACTTAGACATCCATACCGGGACAACATAGAAAACAGATAATGGACTCCTTTTAATGCATAAGCATTCAACAACAGATAATATTCTCATAAGACATTGAGGATTAGTGTCCAAACTGAAACTTCCACCATGATTCATGGCTTTACTTAGCGGCCCAATGTTCTTCTCTAACAATATGCATACTCAAACCATTTGATCATGATAAATCACCCTTACTTCAGACAAGACGAACATGCATAGAAACTCACATGATATTCAACAAAGTGTAATAGTTGATGGAGTCCCCAGAAACATGGTTACCGCTCAACAAGCAACTTATAAGAAATAAGATACATAAGCTACATATTCAATACCACAATAGTTTTTAAGCTATTTTCCCATGAGCTATATATTGCAAAGACAAGGAATGAAATTTTAAAGGTAGCACTCAAGTAATTTACTTTGGAATGGCAGAGAAATACCATGTAGTAGGTAGGTATGGTGGACACAAATGGCATAGTTTTTGGCTCAAGGATTTTGGATGCACGAGAAGTAATCCCTCTCAATACAAGGCTTAGGCTAGCAAGGTTGTTTGAAGAAAACTCAAGTATGAACCGGTACAGCAAAACTTACATAAGAACATATTGCAAGCATTATAAGACTCTACATTGTCTTCCTTGTTGTTCAAACACCTCACCAGAAAATATCTAGACTCTAGAGAGACCAATCATGCAAACCAAATTTTAACAAGCTCTATGTAGTTCTTCATTAATAGGTGCAAAATACATGATGCAAGAGCTTAAACATGATCTTATATGAGCACAACAATTGCCAAGTATCAAATTATTCAAGACATTATACCAATTGCCACATGAAGCATTTTTCGTTTCCAACCATAATAATGAACGAAGCAGTTTCAACCTTCGCCATGAACACTAAAAGTAATGCTAAGAACACATGTGTTCATATGCAATAGCGGAGCGTGTCTCTCTCCCAAACAAAGAATGCTAGGATCCGATTTTATTCAAACAAAAACAAAAATAAAAACAAACAGACGCTCCAAGTAAAGCACATAAGATGTGACGGAATAAAAATATAGTTTCACTAGAGGTGACCTGATAAGTTGTCGATGAAGAAGGGATGCCTTGGGCATCCCCAAGCTTAGATGCTTGAGTCTTCTTAAAATATGCAGGGATGAACCACGGGGGCATCCCCAAGCTTAGACTTTTCACTCTTCTTGATCATATTGTATCATCCTCCTCTCTTGACCCTTAAAAACTTCCTCCACACCAAACTCAAAACAAACTCATTAGAGGGTTAGTGCATAATCAAAAATTCACATATTCAGAGGTGACATAATCATTCTTAACACTTCTGGACATTGCACAAAGCTACTGAAAGTTAATGGAACAAAGAAATCCATCAAACATAGCAAAACATGCAATGCGAAATAAAAGGCAGAATCTGTCAAAACAGAACAGTCCGTAAAGACAAATTTTTCTGGGGCACTTAACTTGCTCAGATGAAAAAGCTCAAATTGAATGAAAGTTGCGTACATATCTGAGTATCACGCACGTAAATTGGCAGATTTTTCTAAATTACCTACAGACAAAAGAAGCCTGGTGACCGGGTGTATACGTGAGCACGCATCCATTGGCTGACACGTGTCACATTTAGCAATCCTCTGTTACCATCATTTGTTGGGTTAGCAAACCACATCAGCACTAACAACACACGCAAATCACATTTAACAATCCCCTGTTACCAATCATTGAAACGCGGGACCCGTAGACCATGCCAAGTACGATTAGCGATGCATAAGACAACATCAAGGCAACAGACCGAATTGACGAGAACCGAATCTCAATGCAGATCGTGCGGCATCTAGAGGGTGCTCACGTATACACCTAGTCACTAAATCCTCTCTCTACCTACAGAAGGGGCTGCTCAATTTCGTGACAGTAAGAAATCTGTTTCTGCGCAGTAATCTAAATCTAGTATCAACCCTACTATCAAAGACTTTACTTGGCACAACAATGCAATAAAATAAAGATAAGGAGAGGTTGCTACAGTAGTAACAACTTCCAAGACTCAAATATAAAGCAAAAGTGCAGAAGTAAAATAATGGGTTGTCTCCCATAAGCGCTTTTCTTTAACGCCTTTCAGCTAGGCGCAGAAAGTGTGAATCAAGTATTATCAAGAGATGAAGCATTAGCATTCTTACCAGGGGCTTTGCGCCTACCCTTCTTACTCTTATTCTTACTCTTTGGTTTAGGGAATATATGACCGCATCCGGGTGTAGAGGTAAAATTTAGAGTGCCTTTCCCCACATCTATGATTGCTCCAACGAGTTTCAGCAGGGATCTTCCAAGTGTGATTTGTCCTGTCCCTACACATTCAACAACGAGATAATCAGTGGATACCGTTCTTCCAAGAAAGGTTGTGAACACACCTTCAGCTATTCTCTTAGGAATTATAACAGAGTTATCAGTAAGAGTTATTCCTTCTCCTCCTTCAGTAAGTTCCCAAAGTGTCAAAGATTCGTAAATACTTTTAGGCATAAGGCAAAACTCAGACATAATATCACAACGGGCATAAAAAATTTCACCACAAATAGCAACTTTAGTAGTAAGCACCCACATTGAAGGTTCAAAGCTTACTGGAACATAATCATAATATTCGCGAATCTGGTTGTACCCTTCTTTTAAACAAGATATATTTGTTTCGAGAGTGTTTAATCTATTATGAATGCTAGCAAGAGATGAATCAAAATTATTAGCGGAACTGGATGATGTAATCAATTTTTTATGGCATTAAAAGCTTGATCCCCATCACAGTGAAGGAAATCTCCTCCTACTACAGCATCTAAGGCATATCTATAGCGAAGAATAAGCCCAAAATAAAAGTTACTAAGAAGCAAACTTAGAGTCATTTTAGGTTCAGTTTTACTATAAGAATCAAAAATTCTAGACCAAGCTTCTTTAAAACTCTCCTCACCCCCTTGTTTAAAAGTAAAGATCGATTCCTCAGGTGATAGAGTAGCAGCTACAGGACTAGTCATGATAACAAAATAAAGTAAATGCAAGTAACTAATTTTTTTGTGTTTTTAATATAGAGAACGCAAACAAGACAGTAAATAAAATAAAGCAAGTAACTAATTTTTTTGTATTTTGATATAGAGAACAAACAAAGCAGTAAATAAAATAAAGTAAAGCAAGACAAAAACAAAGTAAAGAGATTGGATGTGGAAGACTCCCCTTGCAGCGTGTCTTGATCTCCCCGGCAACGGCGCCAGAAAACAGTTGCTGGCGTGTAGTTGACGTGGGAGTTAGAGATCTTTGTGGTGTAACTTTTCTTCAGATCCCCGGTGACATAGGAATCCCCAATGGGCCTGCCGAAGATAGTATCCGGGGTTTACTGAAGGCCCACGACTCGAAGAATAAGAAGAATCGGAAGCCCAAGTTGTTATTAAGGAAAGCTAGAGTTGTATTAGGAGATAATATTTGTAATCTTGCGGGATGAGTTGGAAACTCTCCCGGACTCTGTAACTTGTACAATACGAATCCCTCGACTCCACCTCCTATATAAGGGGGAGTCGAGGGACAAAGAAAGCATCGAATCATTGTCTCACAAACCCTAGTTTTCATATCGTCGAGTACTTTTTGGCTGAAACCTTCGAGATCTACTTGCCCTCTACTTTCAACTAAACCCTAGTCTACAACCCGTAGGCATTGACAAGTTAATCCCTTATCACCCGACAATGGCGCCAGAAAAAGAGCTTGATACGCGTGAAGCACACGTCCGTTGGGAACCCCAAGAGGAAGGTGTGATGCGTACAGCAGCAAGTTTTCCCTCAGTAAGAAACCAAGGTTATCGAACCAGTAGGAGTCAAGGGCCACGTGAAGGTTGTTGGCGGAGGAGTGTAGTGCGGCGCAACACCAGGGATTCCGGCGCCAACGTGGAACCTGCACAACACAATCAAAATACTTTGCCCCAACGTAACAGTGAGGTTGTCAATCTCACCGGCTTGCTGTAAACAAAGGATTAAATGTATAATGTGGAAGATGATGTTTATTTGCGAAGAACAGTAAAGAACAATGTTTGCAGTAGATTGTATTTAGATGTAAAAGAATGGACCGGGGTCCACAGTTCACTAGTGGTGTCTCTCCAATAAGAAATAGCATGTTGGGTGAACAAATTACAGTTGGGCAATTGACAAATAAAGAGGGCATAACAATGCACATACATATCACGATGACTACTATGAGATTTAATCAGGGCATTACGACAAAGTACATAGACCGCTATCCAGCATGCATCTATGCCTAAAAAGTCCACCTTCGGGTTAGCATCCGCACCCCTTCCAGTATTAAGTTGCAAACAACAGACAATTGCATTAAGTATGGTGCGTAATGTAATCAACACAAATATCCTTAGACAAAGCATCGATGTTTTATCCCTAGTGGCAACAGCACATCCACAACCTTAGAACTTTCTGTCACTGTCCCAGATTCAATGGAGACATGAACCCACTATCGAGCATAAATACTCCCTCTTGGAGTCACAAGTATCAACTTGGCCAGAGCCTATACTAGCAACGGAGAGCATGCAAGAACATAAATAACACATATATGATAGATTGATAATCAACTTGACATAGTATTCCATATTCATCGGATCCCAACAAACACAACATGTAGCATTACAAATAGATGATCTTGATCATGATAGGCAGCTCACAAGATCTAACATGATAGCACAATGAGGAGAAGACAACCATCTAGCTACTGCTATGGACCCATAGTCCAAGGATGAACTACTCACACATCAGTCCGGAGGCGATCATGGTGATGAAGAGTCCTCCGGGAGATGATTCCCCTCTCCGGCAGGGTACCAGAGGCGATCTCCTGAATACCCCGTGATGGGATTGGCGGCGGCTGCGTCTCTGGAAGGTTTTCCGTATCGTGGCTCTCGGTACAGAGGTTTTCGCGACGGAGGCTTTAAGTAGGCGGAAGGGTAGGGTTGGATGCGTCACGAGGGGCCCACACACTAGGGCGGCGCGGGCCCCTCCTTGGCCGCGCCGCCTTGGTGTGTCGCCACCTCGTTGCCCCACTTCGTATCCTCTTCGGTCTTCTGGAAGCTCCGTGGAAAAATAAGACCCTGGGCGTTGATTTCGTCCAATTCCGAGAATATTTCCTTTGTAGGATTTCTGAAACCAAAAACAGCAGAAAACAACAACTGGCTCTTCGGCATCTCGTCAATAGGTTAGTGCCGGAAAATGCATATAAATGATATAAAGTGTGTATAAAACATGTGAGTATCATCATAAAAGTAGCATGGAACATAAGAAATTATAGATACGTTTGAGACGTATCACGAAGTTGACATGTAGGTCTGTCACATGTTCGAAGAGCTCAAGAATGCCGCGGATTGTGCGCAGTTCCGTCTCGTTCGGGTGGTATAAGATGACCACATCGCCCGCATAAAGAGACACCGTTGTGGCCAACTCCCGTCGCGCCAGGCGCCTAAGAATACCCAGCTCGATTGCCTTGACCAGCGCCCGTTGAGTGTGTTCATGATCAACACAAAAAACGACGACGACAGGGGATCACCCTATCTCATGTCCCTTATGTGCCAGATGGGGGGACCTGACTCGCCATTGAGCATCACTCTGAAAATTACTATGGACAAAAGAATGGCCACCAGCTCACAGAAACCTAAGCCCAAAGCCTATCTTGCGTAGGATCTCCACCAGGAACCCAGGAGATTGAGTCAAAGCCCTAGCAATGTCGAGCTTGATCACCCGTTGTTCCTTCATCGTGTGTATGAATCTAGCCGTCTGCTGTACCAACCCGAGATTAGGTTTTTTTTCCCGTCTTGTAGTTTAAATTTGACAAACTTTACAGAAATTCAAATGAAATCCGACGGCCCAACAATGGAGCACCGGCGCACCTGCCCGGACTCCGGTGGAGATGTATACCGGACGGGAGTCCTGGAGCAGGTAGCCCAAGAACTGGAGCGACTGGGTTCAGATTAGTTCATTCATTTCTTGCGGAAGAACACTGCAGTACAACTCCACATTCCAAATCTAGGTCTTCACACTCCCACCACTCTCTCCATTCCACCACCGCCGACATGCACGACACGGGCCTCTCCGCCCGCGTCGCCGGCGCCTCCTCGTCCTCCGCGGCAACCAACGCCGGGGACGGCGACGACGAGTCCAAGACCCGGAAGGCGCACCCCGCCTTCTTCCTCGCCGCCGCCCGCCTCCACTGCTCCTACCGCGCGGCCGCCTCGCTCCTCCTCCTCCTCGCCGTCGCCTCCGCCGCCTTCCTCGCCGGCCGAGCTCGCCCCCGGGCCGACTGCCCGCCGCTGGGCCTCGACGCGCGCTTCCTCGCCCTCCCGGGCGCCGCTGCGGCCTCCGACTTCGGATCCCTCGGCGTCCCCTGGTGCAGATCAAAGTCTGGTAAGGCAGTGGAGTGGACTTCCAAAGATTTGCTTAGCGGGCTGGAAGAATTCGTGCCGATCTATGAGAGGCGCCCTATCAAGAACAACATGTACGGGATGGGATTCGACCACAGTTTCGGGCTCTGGTTCATGGCTCGCTGGCTCAAGCCAGACCTGATGATCGAGAGCGGCGCGCACAAGGGGCACTCCACTTGGGTTCTGCGTCAGGCCATGCCAAACACCAGGATCATATCGCTCTCGCCCAGACACCCTGAGAGATATCTCAAGAAGGGGCCTGCGTATGTCGATGGAAACTGCACTTATCTAGCCGGGAAGAAGTTCATCGACTTTGGAAGTGTGGATTGGGAGAAACTGCTGAGGAAGCACGGCGTTTCTGATCTCAGCAGGGTGCTTGTTTTCTTCGATGATCACCAGAGCGAGCTGAAGAGGGTGAAGCAGGCACACAAGGCCAGATTCAGGCATCTCGTGTTCGAGGACAACTACGACACCGGCACAGGCGACCATTACTCCCTGCGACAGATATGCGATCAGCCGCACATCAGGGGCGGTGGACACAGCTGCTTCTGGGACAGCGACGAGGCGAGGCTAAGGTCGAAGCGAAACAAGTTCTGGGAGAAGGCTGTGGAGACTGACCAGTTATGTGGGAAGGATGATGCGTGGTGGGGCGTCAGAGGCTACGCGCGCGACAACTTCAACAAGAGCAGCGAGGCCATCTCCTACAAGGAGCATTTCCGTAACAGCAGGCTTGTTGAGTCCGTGCTGGATCTGTACTGGGAGCTGCCTCCTGTTGCTGGTCCATCCTTGACCCACCAGACGAGATATGACCCAGCCCGCGCATCTGATCCTATCATCGAAGACGGACGCCATGGCCTGTTCCAGAGGATTGGTCTGGCGAGATTCGACGCGTCCGTGTTCAATGGGTACACTCAGATGGCGTATGTTCAGATAGCAGGCCCAATGCTACTCGGAAGAGAGGATGATTAAGAAGCTTTTGTTTCACGGCCAGGATCAGCTTTCAGTTCTACCCGAAATCAACAACTATGGTTGGTAGTAGGATTTTGTGTAATGTCATCAAGCGCGCTGTCATTGGTACGTACCTTAATTCTGATACTAGTAGAGCTTGTGTGTTGTGAAAAAAAAAATGACATCAGTATATTAGCAGGCACAATGCTCAGAAGAGAGGATGATTGAAGCTTTGTTTCACGGGCTTAGTTTTCAGGTCTAGGCACACTGAACAACCATGGCTGGTAGAATTTTGTATGAGGTTGTCATGCTGTCGTTGGTACGTACCTTAATTCTGATTGTAACTTGTGTCACTCTCACTAAAAAAAAGACAGGACATATGATCTAGCAATTATTTTAATTCTGTTCTGTCAAAGAAGACATTTATTCCCAGCAGTTCAAGGGAAATATCTGCATCTGCATACAACCAATGACAAGAAGTAGGGGATTCGTGCTGGCATGCTATACTGCTATGCCTTTAGTGTAGAGCTTCAGATTTCACCATCCCAGAAATCCTCCACGGTTTTGTAAAGACCTTGGGGGTGAACTACAAATTCAGCTCTTAGCGTCTTAATCTGCATATTGAAGACCAAAACAATCTTAGATAACCAATATCGGAGGGTAATTCTATGGGTCTACATGCAATATGTTTCTCAACAATAATTATACATAATACGAGTTAATTAAAGTTAATTTCTGACAAAGGCATAGCATTGCATAATACTATCAGGGTACACTTTATGGCAATATAACCAACACAACAAAGATAGGTAGGAACATTTGCATGGAGAATCAAAAAACAGAGGTGTTGGGGCATGCCTGTGGGATTTCAGAGAATTTTGACATCAAATCGTCAGGAATAGACCAATCAAATATGTCAAAGTTCTCCTTTATCCTTGTCTCATTGGTGCTTTTTGGAACTACACTCTGGCCCATTTGAAGACCCCAGCGTAGAGCAACCTGTGCAGGAGTTTTCTGTAACTTCTCGGCAACAGAGATGACAATAGGGTTGCTAAGAAAGCTTGGACCCTTGAAAGCAGGTGATCCGGGTCTACCTAGTGGTGAATATGCCTGCAAAAACCGAAGTAAAAAAATATGAACAAACTAAAGTGAACTAACTATCGTAGAAGTGATTTTGTAGAAACTAGACAGTAGCTGCTTGAAAAAAAAAACAGGGGAAACAGTCGGTATATTTGTGATATTCACAACTTACAGAAATATGAACACCCTTTGACTGGCAAAGTGCACGGAGTTTTGTTTGCTGCCAACCTGGATGGGACTCAACCTGGTTGACTGCTGGAGTTACCCTAGCAATGGCAAGCAAATCCTCCATCCTCTTACAAGAGAAGTTACTCACACCGATTGCACGAGCCTTGCCAGAGTCATATAACTTCTCCATTGCTCCCCACGTAGCAGGAACATCAAGAGGAATATAGTTTTCAGCAGTTCGGACAGCGCCTTTCTCAGTACGAACTGGAGCATGGATCTGCAAAGTATAGGACATCATCAACAAACAAACTAAGGTACGTGCATAAAGTTATACCATTTCTATCTCACAATGATCTTGAGAATGCACTGCACAGTTCCTAAAGTCATGTTATCAGGTTTATTTTGATTGAGCGTTCATGCGATTTTAGGCCGAAAACATTAAGCATAACTCATGTATCTACATTAGTATTCAGTGAACCACGGGCAATGTCACAGTACAAACACTATTAAATGGAGTCAGGTTTAGAAATTTACAAGGAACAGGTCTAAGTAGTCCAGTTGCAAATCTTCAAGAGTAGTGTCGATGCCCTCTGGTACATCTTCTGGGGCGTGATTTCCAGACCTGCAAAATTCAAAGTATCTTTTGATAACACAGCACTGCAAATTACATAAGTTATTCCTCTACACATGGTGCAAGTTTAAAAAAATGAAGCCTAACCACAACTTAGAAGAGATAAATAGGTCTTCCCGCTTAACCACAGACTCCTCAAATAGTTTCTTCAGAGCCAGACCAATCTATAAAAGGTTGTAAAGTAAGCACTTAGTTACATAAAACAAAGTCAAATAGAAACTAAATATTAGAGGTTTACAGTTTCTGTGTAGTACAATATGACTCCAAACAACATATACGGGTCATATCTTGAGTTGTCATATATACCCTCATAACCCCCTTTTAGAAAATCGAAGCTTCCAGTAGCCCCCGCCTCTGCATCAACGAGTACATATAGCTTAACTATAGTCTCACAACTTTACCGCCAAAAGTTGAATGGGCCTCTCATTTAAGTGTCTGCCTGCAATCTTTTAGATCACGACTAAGGATGTCTATAGGTATCCGATGTACTTTCTTCTGCCTGCAATCTTTTAGATCACGACTAAGTAGCTCCCTTTGTCTTATCACTTAACCGAATTGAAACTAACCACCATTCCCACCAACTTTAGTTAATTTTAATTGCCTGACAAGGACAATGACCATGTATCCTTGTAATAGAAACAAAAGCATATGGTAGCATCTATATACTCCACTAAATTAAGAACAGACTGAGCCAAGACATATAGATATTTGTATGTGAGCAAACAATTAGTGATAATTAATCTGACACCACTTGCTCGTTTCAATAATGTGACACCAGCACTTAGATTTTTTTTTTTGCAAGTACAGCTACCAGTCAATCTAAACATTTTAGTAGTTCTGTTGAACAGCAGGCACATTAAAGGGGCATCCTCTGATGTGATTGAAAGCTACGGGTCAAATATTTACCTCCTTCTCATTGCGGTATGCCGGAGCACAATCAATCTGCCGGTATCCAGCCTGTATTGTAATTGTAATGGCATAAAATTCTTAGATTTGAATAAAATGGTACAGTTTAACTTTTCATACTTAAGGATCTCCACTAGCATTTTTGTGAGTTTGAATCACTGACATTGTAGCATATGAAGCACTTCAACACGCAACAAGTCAAGCTGAATTTAACAGTTGTATCATCTTTGATGCGAATATTAGTTTGGCAGAGATCGTTAAATAAGATTTTAACAAAAGAAAATCACCTAATAAGAGATTCGATATTTTAATTAATGCAGTGAATCATTCAACAAAAATTTCCAGCCTTTACTTGGGTAGGTTCTTGCTCTGAACAGACTGTTAGAGCAAGATCCATAGGTTCCAGTAAAAGACCTTGACAGCAGTGTAGACGGCCTCCCCGACGGTCCCAGGTTCTGTTTTTGCTGTGCCGAGGCCGAGTGATGGTATTCTTGCTCCAGTGTTGAGCACAAATGAGTCAGCCATCTCCAGTTATCTTGTACTACCTAATACCTGCAAGATCAAAGAACAGAGAAGGTAAAGATGTTACTCCCTTCAACCATTATTTGTTGATTTGGGACCCACATGCCAGGGATATGTCGAGCTAAAATTCTTTGAACTTTCCCGGTAAAAGATTACCACGGAAGATGTAAAAAACAAGGTGGAAAAAGGAGCAAGGAATTGCCCAGCATCCACTGCTGTATATCACAGACGGAGATAGATCTCTAGGACATCACCATGTTAAGGGGATAGAACTACTGCACTACTACAAAGTGAAATCACAAGATAGGTTAGTTACTTTCCCGGAGGCCTTGAAGGTGGTCGATCCTTTCGGGAAGAGCCCCGGAGCTGGCTCGCTGGAGAAGGCGGACTGGCGCCAAGAGATGAAGACGCGGCAAAGGGAAGGGGGAAGTGACGAGGAAGAAAATGGGGAGAAGCGCTGAGAATATAGTATGCAGCGTGGAGTGTGAGTGTGGACTTGTTCCAGTAGAGTTCTTTCCGCCCTGGTGCCAAACGGCCTTGCCGGCCAAGGATTTTATTTCTTCTTTCTGCTGCCACGTTTAACACGTACGCTCATTCATTGCATGAGGGCTTGTTGGTGA
The DNA here is from genome assembly GCF_019359855.2 of Lolium perenne. Lineage (NCBI taxonomy): Eukaryota > Viridiplantae > Streptophyta > Magnoliopsida > Poales > Poaceae > Lolium > Lolium perenne. The sequence continues at coordinate 208,337,038 of NC_067244.2, forward strand.
CACTAACTTCCAGTTTGTTGCTGATAGCATGCTAGGCGTTGTCTGTATCTGCATTCCTGTCATGATATCTTCGCCGAAGTTTGACAGGTCGGTGAGGATTAGGGCCTTTTTGGGTGGCAGATAACTTTGCCACAGTGTGCCGTGCAGTAGCTGATGAACTCGTCTAAGCTCAGGTCACAATTCCTTATCTGTATTTTGTCTTGAGAGAATCTTGTCACGGCTTCTTGAAGTACACACATACACGCATCTTGTTCTCCGAAAATAAGTCATGCTAAAGGTGTTGCTTGAACCAACTCTGAATAACTTGAAGTGTGCATTGCAGGGTATGGCTCTCCGTGATGCAATATGCTCCCTTTATTTAAAATGTATTTTAAACGCATTTTGAAATGCCAAAAAGTTCCAAAAAGAAGAGTTTCCGCAAGACAGCACTCTACGTTCATTTTTCAAGTCCAGGCACGGACTAAATGGCTCATTATGTATATGAGAACTATTCTTACTGTGAAACATATTTAGGAGAACAACATTTACTGCGGTATAGATACATAATCGAACAAGATAATTCCAGTTTCTCTCATCTAAAGAAGGTATTTACTGCTAGCGGTTCAAATGAAAATATTTGCATACAAATTCAGAACCAATGACAATAACAAGGGCTCTATGTTGGAATATGATGTGATGCGTTCAGTGCAGTACTTCGTACGCTTCAGATTTCACCATCCCAGAAATCCTCCACGGTTTTGTAGATACCTTGGGGGTGAACTACGAACTCAGCTCTTAGCGTCTTAACCTGCATTGGGCAAGCCAAAACAATCTCAGATAAGTAATATAAGAATGTTAACTGCATTGTTCTTCTGAGAAAAGATATCTTTTTCAATATAAGAAGGTAAGTTGAGACATGCCTGTGGGATTTCAGAGAACTTTGCCATCAAATCTTCAGGAATAGACCAACCAAATACGCTTAGGTTCTCCTTCATCCTTGTTTCGTTGACGCTTTTCGGAAGTACACTGTGGCCCATTTGAAGACCCCAGCGTAGAGCAACCTGTGCAGGTGTTTTCTGCAACTTCTCGGCAACAGAGACAACAATAGGATTGCTAAGAAAGCCTTTACCCATGGACCCAGGCGATCCAGGTTTACCCAAGGGTGAATATGCCTGAAAAAAACACAAGTTAAAAAAAAAATATGAACAACAAACCAGGGAAGTAGTTTCAAGAAAACTACGCCACCATTAAGGTTATTGGACACAACTAATATGGAACGGGGGAAGTAATGATCGAAACTTACCGAAATATGGACACCCTTTGACTTGCAAAGTTCACGGAGTTTCATCTGCTGCCAACCTGGATGTGACTCAACCTGGTTGACTGCTGGTGGTACACTAGCAATGGCAAGCAAATCCTCCATCCTCTTACAAGAAAAGTTACTCACGCCAATCGCGCGAGCCTTGCCAGAGTGATATAACTTCTCCATTGCTCCCCAAGTAGCAGGAATGTCAACAGGAAGAAAGTTTTCAGGGGTTGGGATGGCTCCTTTTTTAGAACGAATTGGAGTATGGATCTGCAAAATACAGGACACTATCAATAAAAATAACTCAGGTACATATGCATATGACTAAAACCATTTTTCTCTCTTAGTTTTTTTTAGATAATGGATTATTCTTTATCTTAGTCAGTTTGTGAATGCACTTCACTGTTAAGTGAAAGTTGTATTTTGCAGCATACTCTATGCACCGCCAAATAAAGAAGAGTAAAATTGCTTTGAAACCAAAAATCATGCTCAGAGGGAGCGATAAGTACGAGAACATAATTCATCTACTTTTATTATTCCTCGAGCCATGGAATTTGACATTATATACACTATTAAATAGATTAACAATTAAGTACAGAAGTTTACAAGGAAAAGGTCTAAATACTCCAGCTGCAAGTCTTCAAGGGTAGTGTCGATGCCCTCTGGCACATCTTCTGGGGCATGGTTACCAGACCTGCAAAATTCAAAATACCTTTTGAGGGACAGTACTGTAAATTATATAAACCACTTATTTACACTCAGTCGGAAATGAATCTTTACCACAACTTAGAAGTGATAAATAAATCTTCCCGCTTAACAACACCATCCTCAAATAGTTTCTTTAGAGTGAGACCAATCTACAGAAAATATATTTCAATCCGGCTAGGTTAGTTATCTATACTTAAATAACATAACATATCTCCTGATAAAAGCTAACAAGACCAGAGATTTTCAGGTTGGCAGTTTTACATCATGACTTCAGACAAACGAATGTGAATGGATGGTACGATGAGTATCATGACTGACCGATCACACATAATATAGTGATGGCAACAATGATAGATAAAATCCTATATTTAGGTATCAAGCTGCAACCTTTAGAGCATGATCAGTGAGACAGTGACTTATAGGCATGATATGTTGTGTCATTTATATTGCACTGGAAACTAAGAATGGTGCTAGCCCATCAATACTTGTCAGAGGATGATCAATGATACAGTAACCGGTAGTCGTAAATGTTCTGTCATTTATAGCCTTAGCACTGGAAACTCAATATGGTCCTACCTCACCAATACGCGGCGGGGAGATTATAAAATCCCATATTTAGGTATTAAGCTGTGACCTTTAGAGCGTGATCAGTGAGACAGAGACAGATAGGCGCAAGTGCTCTACCATTTATAGCCTTTGCACCGGAAACTCAGTGTGGTGCTAGCTCACCAATACTAGTCAGGGGAGATTGATTAAATCCTATATTTAGGAACAATAAACGACCATCAGAGAATAATCAGTGAGAAAGTGACCGGTAAGCGTAAATCTTCTGTCATTTATTTCCCTTGCACCGGAAAAGTTTTATATGGTCCTAGCTAACCAATATCCCACAGGAAAATTTATCGGCTTCTAAAAAAAATCTTAAAAGCTTGACATGGGAAAATATTTGTAATAATATGTGCACCTGCAAACTTGGTGCATCATTGCCAAAAAAAAAATATCAGTACACAAATAGTTGATATTTATATCCTCCACCCTCTTTTTTTTCTAGTGCAGGCCACATAGATTTCAGAAAAAATTGCAAGTTCATATTTTATTCCACACATGTATTAAAACAGGAAAAAAAAGACACGGTAGTACAGGTAGTGCACTTGATCAAGAATTGACTGGCGAACTATAAATACAAATATTCTTGTGCAAGGAAACAATTATTATTGCAGTGACTTTAAACTAACATCACATGTTTTCTGCAATTACAAAACAATTAAATAGTTCAAGCACATCCAAGGAACATCCATCTGGTCAGATCTAAACGAATGGATCAAATAGTTACTAATTACCTCCTTCTCATTGCGGTATTGCGGAGCACAGTCGATATGCCGATATCCAGCCTGTATCGTAAAAACATCAAAATTTTAGGCCTGGATAGAATAGTACAGTTTGATATTTCAAACTCAATACTACGATAAGCTTCAGAAGCAGCAATGTTCCGTGTTTAAACCACACAACGTGTAGCTAGCACATTAGCACTTGATTTTTAATACAGTTGCATGCACCAGTAGATTCAGAAACTAGGCATATCCCCTTTTCTGAAAAAAACTTGTTTTTTTTTTTCTGACTGAACAGATTTTTCATCTCAAGGCAAACCAATAAACTGAAACTCCAGGTAGGGTGGGCTTTCGATCATGTGTCTCAGAGCAAGCTCTGCAGATTCTACTCAAAGATACCTTGACAGCAGCATAGATGGCCGCTCCGATGACGCCAGGTTCAGCTTTCCCTGTCGCGGTGCCGAGGCCAACCGATGGGATTCTCGCACCGGTGTTGAGGACAAAAAATTCAGCCATCTTAGATTATATCTGGTTCTCAGTTACAACCTGCGGGGGATTGAAGAACGAAGCAGACAAAGATAAATTGCAAGAACAAAGCAGGTAATGATGATCACAATCCAAGCTGTCAGTTCGATCTCTAGCAGGCGGAAGGCTATCGAATCATCCAAGGAAAGAGGAGCACAGCTTCCCTCACAAAAAAGAAAAGAAAACAGAAGAGAGCACAGCCTGAAAGAAATCGCGCCGCCGCTGCACTACAGGATGGGGAAGCTGATCGAACCTCCCTTTAGGCCGTCTCTCGCCGAGGGTCACAGAGCCGGCGAGCCGGAGAAGGAGATAGGACGGCGGACGGGCGTCTGAGAGGGAGCTAGGTGAGAGAGGCGGAGAATGCGGGGAAAGTGTTGGCTGTTGAGAGTACAGTGGAGTGGAGTATTGTTCCTGTCTGCCGTTTGTTTTTGCCCCCGGCGAGCCCTGTCGTCACGCCTGCTCGAACGATGACGATGTCAGTGTCGTTGCCGTCGCGCCGCTTACAATTAAAACTGGCAAAAAATTGCTCCTCCCTCGTCCCACCCATATTAATTGATCCAACTTTATCTAGATTTATGTTTATCTAGTTAAGTTTTCAGATTATATGCATGCATATGTAGATAAAATGAAATCAATTAATTTTGATCGGAGGGAGCACTATATGAAAATATTATTTTGTGTCTTTTGATGAAACACCTTGTCAAATTATGTCTGTATCGTTACAATTTTATAACACATTTAGCAAAACATACTCCGTGGTTAAAAAGGGAAACTTTAAAACTTTTGGCTGGAATGAGCATCCTATGACCGGTTTTGAAGTCAGTGTGGTAAACATTTTGTTTTTTGGCCATGTGGTGTGTTCTATCCAATATGACATAAAATTGTAATAGTGATACAATCCAGCGGTGAGTTTGAGCAAACGCCGAAAAGTAACGCTGTCTTGTAGCAAATTTTAAATATAAGCAAAAAAACACTTGTATGATTTACAAAATCTTGAAAAAATCATACACATAAATATTGAAAAAGAAACTTGCACATGTAAACTTTCATCAAATAACACGGCCATTTTCTATGTTTTCCGAACATGATAAAAGTGAGAAGGTATTCTTCAGAATGCAAAACTTACATTGTCTTTTTAAGTTTTTATAAGGTCATTTTTAGAAGAAAAAACTGCGAATAGAACCATGGCAGTACAAAATACCTCAACAAAAACGAACATTACAATGAAATCCTTGAGATGCCCTTCGTCTTCTACCTCCAGACTGTGTCAACGGCATGCCACCGCTGCCGCTCCTCCCTGAGTCGAGCTGACGTTGTTGGTTGCAGACAGGAAGTCACCGAACGGATCAAGAAGACCACAACCATCCTGAAGACGAAGAAGAAGGAATAATCGTCAATGAAGCTCCTTGGTGATCCAGAGATCCCCACATCTAGAAGAAGTCTTGGAGAAAACACACCACTTCCACAAGTTTCTCGTCGCTGTCGTCGAGATGGGGCTGAAGCCGGGGATACTTTATTGGAGATGACGTCGTCACCACCACCCAACCCACCAAACCAAAACCCTAAAACTAATTAAGGGAAAGGAGCCCTCCAGACGATAGGGGCCGAGATCCACCCCGCCTCCATGGCATGAAGGCCACTAAAGTGAGGTAGATCACCGGCAGAGCCGATGAGAGATAAAGAAACCCTAATCACCTCTTGAGCACTCTCTCGATCTAAGGGGTGCCTCTTTGATCGGCAAGTCATTTTTAGAACTTTCTATAACGTAAGTTTGTAACGTTGGAAAACTCATTCCCCAAATGATGAGCCGGTCCACGGTTGAGATCTTCATAGCACGCGTGATTGGGTTTAAAAATTCGCTCTATGCTTGGTCATGTGTTTGGGGATGAGCTTGTACAACTAGGGGCATCCATGTTTTCCCTCTTAAGAGAAAGAATCAACTTCATTGTTGCGTGTGAAATTCCCTATTAAGAAATGGGAAAACTCGACCACTTAGGGACACTAACAACTCTTTGGCATCTTGGACTGTCGAATCTGTTCATTTGACGCTCAGATCAATCCGGCCACATATTCCGACCGTTTGTAAAAGCATTGTTTTCAATAGATTAGATTAGGGTTGTAGTCATTGATACGTCTCAAACGTATCTATAATTTCTTATGTTCCATGCTACTTTTATGATGATACTCACATGTTTTATACACATTATATGTCATTATTATACACATTATATGTCATTATTATATGTCAAGAGAGGAGGATGATACAATATGATCAAGAAGAGTGAAAAGTCTAAGCTTGGGGATGCCCCCGTGGTTCATCCCTGCATATTTTAAGAAGACTCAAGCATCTAAGCTTGGGGATGCCCAAGGCATCCCCTTCTTCATCGACAACTTATCAGGTCACCTCTAGTGAAACTATATTTTTATTCAGTCACATCTTATGTGCTTTACTTGGAGCGTCTGTTTGTTTATTTTTGTTTTTGTTTGAATAAAATCGGATCCTAGCATTCTTTATGTGGGAGAGAGACACGCTCCGCTGTTTCGTTGAACACATATGTTCTTAGCTTTATTCTTAATGTTCATTGCGAAGGTTGAACTACCTCGTTCATTGATATATGGTTGGAAACGGAAAATGCCGCATGTGGTAAATGGTATAATGTCTTGAATAATTTGATACTTGGCAATTGTTGTGCTCATATAGATCATGTTTAAGCTCTTGCATCATGTACTTTGCACCTATTAATGAAGAACTACATAGAGCTTGTTAAAATTTGGTTTGCATGATTGGTCTCTCTAAGTCTAGATATTTTCTGGTTGAGGTGTTTGAACAACAAGGAGACGATGTAAAGTCTTATAATACTTACAATATGTTCATATGTGAGTCTTGCTGTCACTACAAGAAAAGTTCTGATAGACAACGTCTCAAAATCGTCCGCTAAGGGGTATTTTTCGTCGCCTATGGACCTAACCCGACGATATGGGTTCTGTTGTGGAAACTGCGTCAGGCAAAGTCCAACGACGTTTTTTTCGGTCCGTCGCGCTTGGGCGCCCTTCCGCCACGGAAAATCGGACCGTTGCGCAAGTGTTTCCGGGAGCCCGTTGACTGCTGACGTCATGCAACCGACACGTGCGTACGCCGTTAATCGCGCTTTACGGCGTTAACCGCCGAAACCCCGTGGTAGATGGTAGGCCCACACGAGGCCTCGCCACGTCTTAAGCGGTCGGCCAATCGACATAGTTTGACCGGTCAACTATATAGCTGGGCTGGTCCATTAGTTACGTGGGCCGGCCTAACCTCTAAGGTTGATCGGTCAAAACTTAAATGGGCCGCCCATTTAACATGTGGGGTCCACTCATAAAGAATCGGGCCGGCCCAAGAAGCAAGTGGGCCGGGCCAAAACACAGGTGGGTCCCACTTTCCTGTTAAAGGGTCGGCCCATTTAGTGTGTGGGGTCCACCATATAGCAAGTGGGCCGGGCCAAAAACACAGGTGGGTCCCACTTTCTAGTTAAAAGGTCGGCCCATTTAGTATGTGGGGTCCACCATATAGCAAGTGGGCCGGCCCAACAAGATAGTGGGCCGGGCCAAAAACACAGGTGGGTCCCACTTTCCTGTTAAAGGGCCGCCCATTTGGTGTGTGGGGTCCACCATATAGCAAGTGGGCCGGCCCAACAAGATAGTGGGCGGGCCAAAAGCACAGTGGGTCCCACCTTCCCGGTAACAGGCCGCCCCATTTAGTCTGTGGGGTCCACCATATAGCAAGTGGGCCGGCCCAACAAGATAGTGGGCCGGCCAAAAACACAGTGGGTCCCACTTTCCAGCTTAAAAGGCCGGCCCATTTAGTATGTGGGGTCCACCATATAGCAAGTGGGCCGGCCCAACAAGATAGTGGACGGCCAAAAACACAGTGGGTCCCACCTTCCCGTTAAAGGGCCGCCCATTTACCATGTGGGACCACCATATAGCAAATGGGCTAGCCCAACAAGATAGTGGGCCGGCCCAATAAGCATGTGGATCCCACTATCGTGTAACCGGGCCGGCCTACTAAAGAAGTGGGCTGGCCCAAAATGAAAGTGGGTCCCACACTATCGTAAGTGGGCCGCCCAATCTGTTGTAGTGCCCTACTTGATTGACTAGTCAACTTGCATTAAATTTCATGAGCCTAAAATCTGATATCAATGATACACACAATTACATACACAAATAAAACAAGTAGGAAAATTACAAGGCAATTAATGTGCCCAAATAAAAAAATTACATAGAATCATTGAGGACTTCTATTAGCATCATCAATAACACGTTGACATTTGGCAATCGCCTTGATTGAATCTTGTGTACTCTTTGTCAACATATCAGCTACAGATCTTAAAGCAAAGAATACCATGTCTTTTATAAAGTACAGCCTTGAGATATTTCTTGCTTTGATGAAAGCAATGGTCTAGGTTGACGGCTATGAGAAGATGCATCGAAGAAATATCAGAACTTTTGTGGGCCTCACTTCTAATGAAGATTGCTTCATCACAACCGCATTCTCGATAATAATGCAAAAAGAGTTAAACGATGAACTATGCAAACATTTATTATGCAATGTAGATATAAGATAATAACAAGTTGCATAAATAAGACAATGTATGGAACTTGTACTAAGCACAAACTTACATCATAATGTTGCACAGTGGTCGCTACAGATCCTTTTTTGGCGACTATCTTCTAATGATGACTGCTTCATTAAACCGCATTCTGGTAACATTGCAAACATAGTTACAACAATTAACTATTCAAACATGTGTTACGCAATGTAGAGATCAGATAACAAAGATGTAGCAGAAATAAGCACAAGATAAGATAAGATGCATGTACTAAGCACATACTTGGCTCGCCGCAGGTCCTTCTCTTGCGTGCACTAGTCGTGGTCAACATGCCCGTCATTTTAGGTTCAGCCATCAAGTGAAATGCTAATCCTCCCGCTCCATTGTCCTTAATCCGTGTTTAGATATCACATTTAAGACCAAGTCACCGGTTTCAAATAACAAAAAACTTGAGCTGCCAAATGAATAAGCCAATATTTACCAGATATCGATTAAAACCAACTAGATGTTGCTTTGCATGAGATACGAATTTCAGACATTCAGATTTAGAGTAGGGTAATGCCAAGGTTTTCCACATAAAGTAAACTCGGCATTAAGAATGACCAAATGTCGTGTTCAAATCACCTTCGCAGCTTCTCCAAGACAAGCATATCAAATAGACAGAAACATAGTAAAGCATGAATGGCATTGCTATGGCAGGGTTCCAAGTGTTAATCTCTTGCATAAGGAACAATGCATATAGGTTATAGATAATAACTAAGTAACCGCCAAAATTACCAACCAAGAACTCAGATTCCAACCTTCCCTAGCGTCCCCGCTCGTTAATGTTGGATGTTCTAATAAGTGGTTCGCATGATCAATCCCTAGGAAAAATAACATTGACAAGTCGCCTACGATAATACAAAGACCAGACATGCACGCAGCAATAACTATATAAGCTAAAGACGAGGTATAAGAGCAAGCAGATTGGAAATGCACATAGCATGATTATAAAAGCGGTGAGAATAGCAGACACGAGAAAACAACTAGCAACTAGCGGTGAGCTAATGACGTGGTATAAGAACAAGCAGATTGGAAATGCCCATAGCATGACTATAAAAGCAAAGCATGACAATAGCATGCGACAAAAACAAGTTGGCAAAGAAATGAATGGGTATAAGGCTATAAATATGTGGATGCACACAGTGTCGAGAATGAACAGGATGGTAGCGACCGGATAATGCTTTTGTACTGTACAATATTTAAACAAACTTCATGCGAAGCAACACATCAAGAAAGTTAACGGCATATGAGATCCGCAAATAACTACACAAAACATGGCTAAAGAAACACCGCGATCTAACGGGCGCCGTACTAACCAAGCTGCGGCGGGGTGGACGGGGCGGCAACTTGCATTCCAGGCGGCGAACGCGGAGACGATGAATCGACCTGTTTCGCAGAAGCGAGCGTTAGTGAAGCAGATCTGGTTGGCTGGCAAGGGATTCAGTGAAGTTGATACAGCCGCCGCGCCGACGTAGCCTGGTGGCGAGGTCGGTGGTGAAGCAGATCCGTCGGTGGCGAGGTCGGCGGTGAAGCAGATCCGTCGGTGGCGAGGTCGGCGGTGAAGCAGATCCGTCGGTGACGAGGGCGGCGGGGAGCGGATCAGGTGGGTGGACAGCCAACACGATCAAGGCTACGCCGTGGAGGAGTATGTCGGCGGCGAAGCAGATCTAGTACCGTAGAGAGTCGAGCTTTGGCGTGTGAGAGTATTTTTGAGCTAATGGGGCGAATGGTTGGTGGGTGGGTGTGGGCCTGTGGGGAGGGTTCGGGATCTAGGCAAGATATTTCATTGTTACCGAATGAGCCCTCCATGGTCGGTGGGTTGTAGCTTCCGGACCAGGGTTAAAAGGGTAAAACTGGTCACGGGATTTTCGAATGGATGCGGCGGGATGATTTGGCGCGCGGCCGAAATTTTCAGTTTCAAGCTACGAGCGTAACGACAAAAATAATGTTCTTCCCTGTGGAGCTCTCATTTCTTCCTCTTCTCTTTCTCTCTCGAGTCTCTCCCACTCCCCGGCTCCTCTCCCCTTCTCTCCGGCGCCTCGCCGGCCGGAGACGAGGCCGACTTCTCTCTCGTATATTGTACACCCTCCGAACTAAATTAATTGATTCAACTTTCCTTAGACGTGTATGTATCTAGAGTAAAAACATGTGTGGATACATCCATATTTAGATAAGCAAAGTTGAGTCAGCTAATTTGGATCCGAGGGAGTTAGTGTTGTTGTAAGCTTAGATCCAAGTGTTTCCCATGAGCGTAATGGCGCAATGGAGTCGGGGATCTCGTCATCGGCTTCGTATCCGGCCTATGGTGAACTGGCGGATCTTGCCGGCCAAACCCCGATCCGGTGCCATCAATGTGATGGCGCTAACGGTGAGGCTTGCTTTGGTCGGTGCTTCGAGATCCGGCCAATGGGGAAGTCAAGCTGCTAAAGTTCACAAGCTCGGGGCATACGACGGCGTCATCCGTCTTGCCCGTGCACATCTTGGCCTTTCAGCGGCCCTTCTCAGAGCCAATATGCCGTTGCTGAGGCCCTTCTTCTCCTTCGTCCTGGCGACTACCGGCGACACCGTCCCAAGTGGTGCGTCCCTGGCGACGGAGTTGCTGGAAAGGATGCGGAGCAGAGATCTGATGTGCGGTCGAGAAGGACTCGATTGATTTTCTTCTATATGTTTTGGGGTCCTTTTTGTAAAGTTGCAGGTTCTATTAGTTATTGTCTAGTACTTTTGGTCCTCTATGTAATTTTTTGGACTAGTTTCCATTGGCACTGATAAACTTGAATTTTGACAAGTTCACAGGGAAAAAAATTCCTTTGCACATATGGCCTATCATGTATAAACATTCTTGAGATTTAAACTATATGTAATGTGCCATGCATTAACCCTAAACCATATATATGTAACTAACCCTAGCTGATCAAACCCTACTTAATTAAAAAAAATAACCCTAAACTATACGCATGCACTTTATGCGCAAAGGCGCGGGTGCCTCTAATAATGTGTGTGCGCACTCGATCTATGATCCCTAAACCTTATACAACCCTGAAACCCTAATCCCTAATCCCTAAACCCTAAACACCCTAAACACTAAACCCTATACCATAAAACCTAACCCTAACCCTAAACCCTAATTAAACCCTATATATAGGCCAACGACACTTAATTGTGCATCAAGCAGGCCAGGGGTGCCTCGCGGTCCTCTAATTAAATTAAATGTGCCATGCATTAACCCTAAACCATATATATGTAACTAACCATAGCTAATCAACCCTACTTAATGAAAACACATAACCCTAAAGTATACTAGCTATAACCCGATCTAATAAAAACATGCTCTATATATAGCAGCTAGCTAGCAAACCTTAGATTAACACCAATTAATATATACATGGCCTATATCGATCATGTTGTATAACATATCCCTGAGATTCATTAATTAATTATATAATTATCGTGATAAATTAATTAACTCTAATTTTGACAAGTTCTCTCGAATGAAAACACATTTGATTAAGTTGCCTCATAATATATATATAATTAGTGTGCATGCATGGCCTACCATGCATTCATGCATATATTTTAATGTATATTTGAACATATTCTTGGGGATTTCAATCTCTCTCTCTCGATCATCTATATATCGTTGGTGGCCAAAAAACACACATATATATGCATGCAATTTATGCGTAAAGGCGCGGGTGCCTCTAATAATGTGTGTGCGCACACGATCGATGATCCCTAAACCTTAAACAACCCTAAAACCTTAAATCTCTAATCCCTAATCCCTAAACCTAAACACCCTAAACACTAAACCCTAAACCCTAGACCCTAAACCCTAACCCTAACCCTAACCCTAACCCTAACCCTAAACCCTAGCTAACCCTAAACCCTAATTAAACCCTATGTATAGGCCAACGACACTTAATTGTGCATCGAGCAGGCCAGGGGTGCCTCGCGGTCCTCTAATTAAATTAAATGTGCCATGCATTAACCCTAAACCATATATATGTAACTAACCCTAGCTAATCAACCCTACTTAATTAAAACACATAACCCTAAACTATACTAGCTAGCTATAACCCGATCTAATAAAAACATGCTCTATATATAGCAGCTAGCTAGCAAACCGTAGATTAACACCAATTAAAATATACATGGCCTATATCGATCATGTTGTATAACATATCCCTGAGATTCATTAATTAATTATATAATTATCGTGATAAATTAATTAACTTGAATTTTGACAAGTTCTCTCGAATGAAAACACATTTGATTAAGTTGCCTCATAATATATATATAATTAGTGTGCATGCATGGCCTAGAATGCATTCGTGCATATATTTTAATGTATATTTGAACATATTTTTGGGGATTTCAATCTCTCTCTCGATCATCTATATATCGTTGGTGGCCCAAAAAACACACATATATACGCATGCACTTTATGCGTAAAGGCGCGGGTGCCTCGATCTAATAATGTGTGTGCGCACTCGACCGATGATCCCTAAACCTTAAACAACCCTAAAACCCTAAATCCCTAATCCCTAGTCCCTAAACCCTAAACACCCTAAACACTAAACCCTAGACCCTAGACCCTAAGCCCTAACCCTAACCCTAACCCTAACCATCTGCCCTAGCTAACCCTAAACCCTAATTAAACCCAATGTATAGGCCAACGACACTTAATTGTGCATCGAGCAGCCCAGGGGTGCCTCGCGGTCCTCTAATTAAATTAATTAAATGCGCCATGCATTAACCCTAAACCATATATATGTAACTAACCCTAGCTAATCAACCCTACTTAATTAAAACACATAACCCTAAACTATACTAGATATAACCCGATCTAATAAAAACATGCTCTATATATAGCAGCTAGCTAGCAAACCGTAGATTAACACCAATTAAAATATACATGGCCTATATCGATCATGTTGTATAACATATCCCTGAGATTCATTAATTAATTATATAATTATCGTGATAAATTAATTAACTTGAATTTTGACAAGTTCTCTCGAATGAAAACACATTTGATTAAGTTGCCTCATAATATATATATATATAATTAGTGTGCATGCATGGCCTACAATGCATTCGTGCATATATTTTAATGTATATTTGAACATATATATTCTTGGGGATTTCAATCTCGATCTCTCTCTCTCGATCATCTATATATCGTTGGTGGCCCAAAAACACACATATATACGCATGCACTTTATGCGTAAAGGCGCGCACGGTGCCTCTAATAATGTGTAAAGCGCACTCGATCGATGATCCCTAAACCTTAAACAACCCCTAAAACCTTAAATCCCTAATCCCTAATAATCCCTAATCCCTAAACCCTAAACACCGTAAACACTAAACCCTAAACCCTAAACCCTAACCCTAACCCTAACCCTAACCCTAGCCCTAACCCTAACCCTAACCCTAAACCCTAGCTAACCCTAAACCCTAAACCCTAGACCCTAAACCCTAGACCCTAAACCCTAACCCTAACCCTAACCCTAACCCTAACCCTAAACCCTAGCTAACCCTAAAACCCTAATTAAACCCTATGTATAGGCCAACGACACTTAATTGTACGTGCATCGAGCAGTCGTAAGTGCCTCGCGGTCCTCTAATTAAATTAAATGTGCCATGCATTAACCCTAAACCATATATATGTAACTAACCCTAGCTAATCAACCCTACTTAATTAAAACACATAACCCTAAACTATACTAGCTAGCTATAATCCGATCTAATAAAAACATGCTCTATATATAGCAGCTAGCTAGCAAACCGTAGATTAACACCAATTAAAATATACATGGCCTATATCGATCATGTTGTATAACATATCCCTGAGATTCATTAATTAATTATATAATTATCGTGATAAATTAATTAACTTGAATTTTGACAAGTTCTCTCGAATGAAAACACATTTGATTAAGTTGCCTCATAATATATATATAATTAGTGTGCATGCATGGCCTACAATGCATTCGTGCATATATTTTAATGTATATTTGAACATATTCTTGGGGATTTCAATCTCTCTCTCGATCATCTATATATCGTTGGTGGCCCAAAAAACACACATATATACGCATGCACTTTATGCGTAAAGGCGCGGGTGCCTCGATCTAATAATGTGTGTGCGCACTCGATCGATGATCCCTAAACCTTAAACAACCCTAAAACCCTAAATCCCTAATCCCTAATCCCTAAACCCTAAACACCCTAAACACTAAACCCTAGACCCTAGACCCTAAACCCTAACCCTAACCCTAACCATCTGCCCTAGCTATCCCTAAACCCTAATTAAACCCTATGTATAGGCCAACGACACTTAATTGTGCATCGAGCAGCCCAGGGGTGCCTCGCGGTCCTCTAATTAAATTAATTAAATGCGCCATGCATTAACCCTAAACCATATATATGTAACTAACCCTAGCTAATCAACCCTACTTAATTAAAACACATAACCCAAAACTATACTAGATATAACCCGATCTAATAAAATCATGCTCTATATATAGCAGCTAGCTAGCAAACCGTAGATTAACACTAATTAAAATATACATGGCCTATATCGATCATGTTGTATAACATATCCCTGGGATTCATTAATTAATTATATAATTATCGTGATAAATTAATTAACTTGAATTTTGACAAGTTCTCTCGAATGAAAACACATTTGATTAAGTTGCCTCATAATATATATATATATATAATTAGTGTGCATGCATGGCCTACAATGCATTCGTGCATATATTTTAATGTATATTTGAACATATATATTCTTGGGGATTTCAATCTCGATCTTTCTCTCTCGATCATCTATATATCGTTGGTGGCCCAAAAACACACATATATACGCATGCACTTTATGCGTAAAGGCGCGCGCGGGTGCCTCTAATAATGTGTGTGCGCACTCGATCGATGATCCCTAAACCTTAAACAACCCCTAAAACCTTAAATCCCTAATCCCTAATAATCCCTAATCCCTAAACCCTAAACACCCTAAACACTAAACCCTAAACCCTAAACCCTAACCCTAACCCTAACCCTAACCCTAACCCTAAACCCTAGCTAACCCTAAACCCTAGACCCTAGACCCTAGACCCTAAACCCTACCCCTAACCCTAACCCTAACCCTAACCCTAACCCTAAACCCTAGCTAACCCTAAAACCCTAATTAAACCCTATGTATAGGCCAACGACACTTAATTGTACGTGCATCGAGCAGGCCAGGGGGTGCCTCGCGGTCCTCTAATTAAATTAAATGTGCCATGCATTAACCCTAAACCATATATATGTAACTAACCCTAGCTAGCTAATCAACCCTACTTAATTAAAACACATAACCCTAAACTATACTAGCTAGCTATAACCCGATCTAATAAAAACATGCTCTATATGTAGCAGCTAGCTAGCAAACCGTAGATTAACACCAATTAAAATATACATGGCCTATATCGATCATGTTGTATAACATATCCCTGAGATTCATTAATTAATTATATAATTATCGTGATAAATTAATTAACTTGAATTTTGACAAGTTCTCTCGAATGAAAACACATTTGATTAAGTTGCCTAATAATATATATATATAATTAGTGTGCATGCATGGCCTACAATGCATTCGTGCATATATTTTAATGTATATTTGAACATATATATTCTTGGAGATTTCAGTCTTGATCTCTATCTCTCGATCATCTATATATCGTTGGTGGCCCAAAAAACACACATATATACGCATGCACTTTATGCGTAAAGGCGCGGGTGCCTCTAATAATGTGTGTGCACACTCGATCGATGATCCCTAAACCTTAAACAACCCCTAAAACCTTAAATCCCTAATCCCTAATAATCCCTAATCCCTAAACCCTAAACACCCTAAACACTAAACCCTAAACCCTAGACCCTAAACCCTAACCCTAACCCTAACCCTAAACCCTAGCTAACCCTAAACCCTAAACCCTAGACCCTAAACCACCCTAGACCCTAAACCCTAACCCTAACCCTAACCCTAACCCTAAACCCTAGCTAACCCTAAACCCTAATTAAACCCTATGTATAGGCCAACGACACTTAATTGTGCATCGAGCAAAGCCAGGGGTGCCTCGCGGTCCTCTAATTAAATTAAATGTGCCATGCATTAACCCTAAACCATATATATGTAACTAACCCTAGCTAATCAACCCTACTTAATTAAAACACATAACCCTAAACTGTACTAGCTAGCTATAACCCGATCTAATAAAAACATGCTCTATATATAGCAGCTAGCTAGCAAACCGTAGATTAACACCAATTAAAATATACATGGCCTATATCAATTTTAATATATATTTGAACATATTCTAGGGGATTTCAATCTCTCTCTCTCGATCATCTATATATCGTTGTTGGTGGCAAAAAACACACACGTACATATATACGCATGCACTTTATGCGCAAAGGCGCGGGGTGCCTCTAATAATGTGTGTGCGCACTCGATCGATGATCCCTAAACCTTAAACAACCCTAAAACTCCCCTAAACCCTAAACACCCTAAACACTAAACCCTAGACCCTAAACACCCTAAACACTAAACCCTAAACCCTAGACCCTAAACACCGTAAACACTAAACCCTAAACCCTAAACACCCTAAACACTAATTAAACCCTAAACCCTAGACCCTAAACACCCTAAACTAAACCCTAGACCCTAGCTAAACACCCTAAACACTAAACCCTAAACCCTAAACCCTAGCTAACCCTAAACCCTAATTAAACCCTATATATAGGCCAACGACACTTAATTGTGCATCAATGTGCCAGGGGTGCCTAGATCGCGGTCCTCTAGTTAAATTAAATGTGCCATGCATTAACCCTAAACCATATATATAACTAACCCCTAGCTAATCAAACCCTAGTTCATTAAAACACATAACCCTAAACTATACTAGCTAGCTATAACCCGATCTAATAAAAACATGCTCGATCTATATATAGCAGCTAGCTAGCAAATTAAAACGTAGATTAACACCAATTAATATATACGACATGGCCTATATCGATCATATGTTGTATAACATCTCCCTGAGATTCATTAATTAATTATATAATTATCGATGATAAATTAATTAACTTGAATTTTGACAAGTTCTCTCGAATGAAAACACATTTGATTAAGTTTCCTCATAATATATATATAATTAGTGTGCATGCATGGCCTACCATGCATGCATTCGTGCATATATTTTAATATATATTTGAACATATTCTTGGGGATTTCAATCTCTCTCTCTCTATAATCTATATATCGTTGTTCTACAAAAAACACACACATATACACATGCACTTTATGCGCAAAGGCGCGTGTGCCTCTAATAATGTGTGTGTGCGCACTCGATCGATGATCCATAAACCTTAAACCCTAATTAAATAAACCCTAATCCCTAATCCCTAAACCCCTAAACACCATAAACATTAAACCCTAGACCCTAGACCCTAAACCCTAACCTCCTAACCCTAAACCCTAAACCCTAATTAAACCCTATATATAGGCCAATGACACTTAATTGTGCATCAAGCAGGCCAGGGGTGCCTTAGCTCGCGGTCCTCTAATTAAATTAAATGTGCCATGCATATATATGTGTTTAATTTGGGGATTTCAATCGCTCTCTCGTATGTAGATCTCTCTCTACCTCTCTCTCTCTCTGTCTCTCTCTCTCTCGTTAATTGGTGGCCAACAACACACACATGCACTTTGTGCGCAAAGGCATGCGCCTCTAATAATGCGTGCGTAGTCGATCAATCTAGTTTTGATTAATCATAGCACACAAATAAAGAAGTTGTATTTGAATCCACACAACCTAATCTAAAACACATAACCCCTAACATGGCCTAATTAATTAACCCCTTCTCTCTACCTAATTAGTGGAAATTGCACAAAATCAAAAGGGGTCCCTCACTAATTGTGCATATCTGCTAGATTGTGATAAACTTTTGCCCCATATATATTTGGTGGATGGGTGCATCTTGGCATGTAAAACAATTAGTGTTTGCAAATGGCGTTGTCAAAATGTATGTACAAATGATTTCTTTCCATCCAAAGTGCATAAAATGGGAGTTTTAATGAAGAAAGTACAAATAAAACAGCTCAACATGCTTCCACACCCCGATTTCCACACGAAGTAGAGCATATTTAAAGGATAATTCCAGAGTTTTACTATTTTTCAAGCAACTTTGCTAATTTTCCCCCACCCACATGACTTTATGTCGATTTAACGAAAATATGGCGAATTTAAACTACATGGGCGGGATAGTTTGAGTTGTGCGCGCGGCAAAGGGAACCGCCTATTCCTCAACCTTGTGCACGGCAAATTACACACGCAACTCCATTAAACACCACCTACCGACCTTAATTATCACCCCGGCGGTCCGGCCGCATGACCCCCCACCCACCCCTACACAACTTATCCCCGTCCGTGCGAAGAGCTTCCCCTCCCCGTCCCGTCCGTGCGAAGAAGAAGCTTCCCCTCCCCGTCGTTCTTCTCGAGACGCACCGGCGGTCAAGTTGATCCACGGTAGGGCTGCTATCTCTAGCTCAATCATGTATCGGGCAAGACGGCCTAACGATTTATATTTTCTTGATGCTGCTAAAAAAATTCGTCAGTATGCTCGAACTAATTGGCACTTTATAGTTTTCCGCTCGATTTGTCATCGATCAATTTGTTCATTTGCGTGGGCATATAGAGTCGCTCGCACTCGATCCGTTAATTTGCTGAAATGCCATGGCAGAGTTTTGTACACGATCTGTTTGCTAAAATGTCGATGGGCATTTTTTGTTTTGTACTCGACATGATTGCTGAAATGCATAATCATGTAGTATAGTTTTGTACTCGATGGATATACATTTCCTACTTCACCTTAAATTAATCACCAACCACTGTATCTCATAATTAAACAGATGGACAGAACTTGGATACTGCATGGACACTTATGTTCCCCTTCATATATAAATGGTGTTCAACCCTTTATGGGGTTTATTAGAGCTCATGAAGGTCACAACCTGGACGTGTATTGCCCATGCTGCACATGTATGAATGGTGAGAAGAGGCCTCACCCTGTAGTGGCAGATCATTTACACATTTTTGGGATGGACCGCACATATGTTAGGCGGGTTTAGCATGGTGAACCATATAATGATCCTTTAGCAGAGAAGCGCATCTTGCTCACACCGTATGTGTGCCGGCATATGTAGTTAATTATTTATATTGATGCCGCCATTGTTTCAATCAATAGTTTGCATTGTCGTGCAAGGTTCGTACTCAAATTTAACTTGTTGCGTATGGATGGACGGGAAGGAGAGAAAAAGCGCTTGCTTCAGAAACGGGTTTCAGCTCTGGGACATGTGCCGTGCCGTATGAGAAGGTAAATATGTAAAACGGCATTTGTTCGTGTTGCATCCCTTAGATGTTTGTCTAATCGGTTGATGTACTAATTGCGTACATAGAGTTGAAGAGGTCTCTCGCTTTGATGGGAGATTTGAAGATGAATCTCAGCTTGATGCACCCGTGGATGGTACCGATGACGCAGCCTTTCATAGACGAAGGTCCCGCACCCGAGATTATCCAGCCTACGTAAGGAGGCCGTGGACCGAGTACACAGCTTTGCGTTGAAGTGGATGCACGCTCGAGATCATCGTGGCTTCCGGTAGTCTCAAGACCACCCAGCCCCGATGCACCCGTGGATGGTACCGATGATGAGCCTCTCATAGACGAAGGTCCCGCACTCGAGATTATCCAGCCTACGTAAGGAGGCCGTGGACCGAGTACACAGCTTTGCGTTGAAGAGGATGCACACCCGAGATCATCAGGGCGTCCCGTAGTCTCAGGACCACCCAGCCCCGATGCAAAATGTTGAGCTACTTTATGATTCGTACTCTTATGTTCTGGTGCCGTAGTATGTTATGATTTGTACGCCTTTGGCGCTAGATTAAGCATTCAAGGATGATCCCGTTGCAAAATTCGACACCCACACAATCGCTTCATCGTATGAGTAGTAGCACAATTACTTCTACAGCGATTCCTACCAGCGCATTAGTTGGTAGCATGAAACACTTTCAGTACTTCTCCGATTCATATTAATTGACTCAATTCTGTCTAGATATGGATGTATCTAGATGCATTTGTTAACTAGACTAACAAACTTGAGTCGCTTAATATGAATCCGTGTAAACCGCCCGCCCTCGAGCAGCTAGTTTATTGACTCGGACTCCAAGCCTCTCGCGGCAAGCCATCGACGAAGCTTTGACCAGATCTTGGCCCGCAATTTTTTGGGTGTGGCGAATAGCAAAGCTTTGACCAGTTCCTCTCGGGATGCAGCACGCCGGTGAGTTTGCACGGTTGCCATGAGCACTTTCCGTGGAACTTCCTCTTCGCCGCCTCAAGCCGCTGCTGCGAGACAAAGACGCAGTGCCTCGAGGTGGACGGAATTCGGATCTCTGTATGGTGGGGTCCGCATCGTCCGGAACGATCTCCCCGGGTTAACGAGGACATGCATGGCGGCTGTGGATTTGTTTTTTTTTTGGTTTGAGCTTGGGATTTGGGGTTTTTTCTGGATAGGGGAGGAGGAATCGAGGAAGAGGAAGGAACAGCCGCGTGCTTGGCGCGTGGCGGTGTGCTTGAATTTCGACTTTTTGTGAAATGTTTCATTTCCCGCTACAATTCGGGGTTTCTTGACGCGCCAATGCGTCCCGCCGGCAGCTTCAAGTGAATTTGGGGTGCCACGCTATGGGCCCTAGTTTCATGGAGACATGTAATGACTAGTCACATCAAGTAAGTTCACCGTGTAATAAAATATGTTACCCCTCCCCTTTATGTGGCACCCCTTCTTTCCCGATCGAGTGCCGATTGCCGACGGATGCAAGCCGCTAGCTCGATCCTCCTTTCGCCTCCACCGTCTGCATCCAGCCTTGGAGGGGCAAGCCGCATCTAGACCAAGCGGATTAGGTAGGACTAGTAATGTTCTGTCCTGTCTCGAGGTCGGTTCTTTTTTCCTCTCCTCGGTGTCTTGCGCATCTCTTTCCTATTCCGGGCGAAGGGGTGTCTTTCTCGGTCACCCTCGAGCTGGGAGTGATTGAGGGGGGTGGGGGGCGGCAGCTACCTTTGCTTGGATTGTGGTGTTCTTCCTTTATTTGTCGACATTTGCAACCTTTGTAGTTTCGCCGATCCTCACCGTATCTTTTGTCGCCTTGTACAGAAAGGTAAGACCTCGGCGGTGGGGGCAATGGAGCGTAAGGCCACCACGCATGTGGGCAGTTGGCTGAGCCTCGAGCTGCGTCCCCAGCCCTGCGGGGTGTACTCCGTTTGCTTATCCACTCTTTACCTTTTAAGTGTCTCTCTCGCATCCTCAATCTGCTCCTGTTCCGGAATATGCCTAAAGTAGCACATGTCTTCGTGTGTTTATGCGTAAAGCCTCTGTGGACACCATGCTCTATATTCTCTCGTATCAGGTTGGTACCTCTGTGTTCCGTGGCCGAGGCTATGGGGAACGAGAATAGCGCCCACCTCGCCGCAGGAGCATGGCCCGATCTGCAGCACAAGAAGCGAAATGCCATCGCCGAGCTGGGCAAGGACCGCCTGTGGGTAATTTTTTTTAACCAACTTACCATGATGTAGTCTGAATATGATTATCCCTCAGATCCAAATTAATTGACTCAACTATCTGTAGATACGGATGTATCTAGATGTGTTTTAGCTCTAGATACTACTGCCTCCATCCCAAAGCTTTGGGCTTATATTATTTTTAGAAAGTCAAACTATACCATGTTTGACTAAGCTTTTACCAAAAATCAGTAACATGCAAAATACAAAATTAATATCATTAAATAGATAATAAAATATATTTTCCTACGGTATCTACACAGTATTATATTTGTTGATAGAATGTTCTAAAATTTTGGTCAAACTTTGCTTGTTTTGATTTCTCAAAAATAAATAAGGCTTAAGCTTTTGGATGGTGGTAGTACATTCATATCTAGACAAAGCTGAGTTAACTAGTTTTTTGTCTGTCCATAGCTAGTGTTCACGCTGCAAAAGGCTAAGAGCATCCACTATATGCATCAGTCTATCTCATACAGTAATTCAATATCACTGATGAGGTCTGCCTTTTGTTTTTCTATTCATATGCAGACTGAAACTTTAGGGCCTTTACTCAAAAGGAAGATCAAAATTGCGGCTGATCAGGCTGCCAGTATGTTGATGCCGCCCCCATCTTCTAAATGCATCTACAAGCACAAGGCCACGCGCCAGCTGGGTGGTGATCTTTTAATGAATATGGTATATTTTCTTAATCCACAAAACATGCCTTGATTTTTCTCTGTTTATTGTCGGTTTTTTCTATGCTTGCCAAAAGTTTACAACAACAACAACAACAACAACAACCAAGCCTTTCAGTCCCAAACAAGTTGGGGTAGGCTAGAGTTGAAACCCATAAGATCTCGAAGCCAAAAGTTTAGAAACACCAAATTCGTTTGCTTACAATCATCATACAGTAATGTTCATCTACTTCAGTTCCCCTAACCCAACAAAAAATGATGTTAATTACGATTTTTAGATTAAAAGAGCACCATTAGGCGCTGTTAATTACGACTTTGAGATTAAAATGTCATTTGCAATTGTTAGTTACAATTTTGAGACAAATGGTTAGTTTAACCTCGATCTCTTCTGCTCTCCATTTATCCCAACCGAACAAAAATTTAACCATTCCATTCCTCTGAAATGGAACCATTCCATTCCATTCCACGCTGTTTCAGAACCAAACACACCCTTGCATTGTTGTGAACTGTTGTTCATACACGGCCATACCCTTCCACTTACATCCAGCACTATATGCATCAGTCTGTCTCAGAGTCATTCAATATCACTGCTGAGATCTGTTCCCATTCTTATGCAGGCTGAAACTGCTGCGCCTTTACTCAAGTGGATGCAAAATGAGGCTAATGAGGCTGCTGTGAGGACGATGGTGCCGGCACCATCTTCCGAAAACCTCTACAAGCACGAGGCCATGGGCCAGCTGGGTGGTGACTGATACGTCCCCGACGTATCCATAATTTCTGTCGTTCCATGCTTGTTTTATGACAATACTTACATGTTTTGCTTGCACTTTATGATGATTTCATGCATTTTCCGGAACTAACCTATTAACGAGATGCCACAAAGGCGCTTCCTGTTTTCTGCTGTTTTTGGTTCCAGAAAGGCTGTTCGGGCAATATTCTCGGAATTGGACGAAATCAACGCCAAACCTCCTATTTTTCCCGGAAGGCTCCAGAACACCGAAGAAGAGTCGGAGAGGGGCCAGGGGGCCACCACACCACAAGGCGGCGCGGGCCAGACCCTGGCCGCGCCGGCCTAGGGTGAGGCACCCCCAGGTGCCCCCCTGCGCCGCCTCTTCGCCTATAAAATCCCTTTCGACCTAAAAACACCGTACCAATTGACGAAACTCCAGAAAGACTCCAGGGGCGCCGCCACCATCGCGAAACTCCAATTCGGGGGACAGAACTCTGTTCCGGCACCCTGCCGGAACAGGGAAGTGCCCCCGGAAGCCATCTCCATCAACGCCACCGCCACCGCCATGCTCCGTGAGTAGTTCCCCCATGGACTACGGGTTCTAGCAGTAGCTATGTCGGTATACTCTCCCCCATGTACTTCAATACAATGGTCTCATGAGCTGCCTTACATGATTGAGATTCATCTGATGTAATCGGTGTTGTGTTTGTTGGGATCCGATGGATGATACATTATGATTAGTCTATCTATAAAGTTTGTGAAGTTATTGTTGCTGCAATCTTGTTATGCTTAATGCTTGTCACTAGGGCCCGAGTGGCATGATCTTAGATTTGAGCTCTATACTTATTGCTTAGATTGTATCTACAAGTTGTATGCACATGTCACTGTCCGGAACCAAAGGCCCCGAAGTGACAAAAATCGGGACAACCGGAGGGGATGGTAGTGATGTGAGGGACACATGTTTTCACGGAGTGTTAATGCTTTGCTCCGGTACTCTATTAAAAGGAGTACCTTAATATCCAGTAGTTTCCCTTGAGGCCCGGCTGCCACCGGCTGGTAGGACAAAAGATGTTGTGCAAGTTTCTCATTGCGAGCACGTATGACTATAATTGGAAAACATGCCTACATAATTAATAATCTGGATGTTCTGTCTTAATGCTTTGATTCCTATCAATTGCCCAACTGTAATTTGTTCACCCAACACTTGTCACTTATTGGAGAGTTACCACTAGTGTAGATCGCTGGGAACCCCGGTCCATCTTTCATCATCATATACTCGTTCTATATGTCATTGGAAGTAGTATCAACTATTTTCTGGTGCCATTGCTCTCATATTGCTATTACTGCTACTGTGTTACTGTTACTACTGCTCTCATATTACTGCTACTTTCACATCACCCCTGTTGCTAGTGCTTTTCCAGGTGCAGCTGAATTGACAACTCAATTGTTAAGGCTTATAAGTATTCTTTACCTCCCCTTGTGTCGAATCAATAAATTTGGGTTATACTACCCTCGAAGACTATCGCGATCCCCTATACTTGTGGGTTATCAAGACTGTTTTCTGGCGCCGTTGCCGGGGAGGCATAGCTCTACTCATAAGTTCACCTGGGGAGTACACTCTACCTCTCTCTCTGTTTTTATTTTGTTTTATTTTGTTTTGCGTAGTTTACTTCTGCTTAGTTTATTTTTGTCTTGTTTTATTTGTCTCATATACCCAAAAATGCATAAAAATTTGAAAAACCAAAAAAATTAAAAACTGCTGTTATGGGAGAACCAACAACCTACTTGGAGCTTATAGAATGTTATAATAACTATAGAAAATCAAGAGCTGGTGAAGTAATGAGTGCTATGATAGAAAAAGTGAATACAATTGCTAAAATCTTGCTTAAACGCCATGATATAAACTGTTGCTCTCAACAGGATAAACATCTTAAATTTCAATGTGGCTTTAGTGAGGAATTTTTAATTAAGAACTATAATCGGAATTGCTATATTCATTATGGGTTCGAAGAGGTAGAACAATTTGTCGTATTTATGGGAGCTTCTGAGATCGAATCCTTCATGGTTGAGAATTATGAAACTTGTGTTGTTTGTAAGGACCTTAAAGATTATGTCTCTTCTATCCTTAATTGTTGCATAGAATGCTTCGGTGATAATCCTTAAATCATTGATTATAAAGAGAGACTCATTAATGCACAAGAATGCACTCACAATTTGCAGGAACCGGTGGAAGAAGAAATTGATGAACCTGAAAGCTCATTGGATGAAAAAGAGGAGGAAATTGATGAACCTGAAAGCTCATTGGATGAAAAAGAAGAGGAGAGCGACGAACAAAAGGAGGAACAATGGATTAAGTTACCCATGCCAACCTTCTAATGAGAGTAACTCTTTATCTCTTACACTATTTGATTGTCCTCCATGCTTACTGAAAGAGGTTGAATGTTATGTTCCTGTGGATTCTCTTGAAATATTACCTATGAGTAAAACTTGTGAGAATAATTATGCTACTGTTATCTATGATAATCCATGCTACTTTGATAAATCTTATGATAATGCTTTGTTTGTGCCTGATGTCGAAATGCATGGTACTAAAGAATTTTGCTTAGCAAATGTTTATGATAAAGCTCTAGATGATGGTCCTATGTTACTTGATACTATTAATTGTACTACTAATGAAAATGGGATTGGAGAGTCCTTGACTTATTCTATGAGTCCCATATCTCTTGAGATTGATCAACTACCTTGTTATATTATTAATAAAAGTAAGTTTGAAAGTTTTAATTCCACTATTCTTGAACTTGATAAAAATTATGTGTTTGGAAATCATGAAAAGTATGCTTCATGTGATAGTTATATTGTTGAGTTTATTCATGAAGCTACTGAAAATTATTATGAGAGAGGAAAATATGGTTGTAGAAATTTGCATGGTACTAAAACACCTCTCTATGTGCTCAAAATTTTGAAGTTGCACTTATTTTATCTTCCTATGCTTGTTACTTTGCTTTTCATGAACTTGTTTATTTACAAGATTCCTTTGCATAGGAAGCATGTTAGACTTAAATGTGTTTTGAAATTGCTTCTTGATGCTCTCTTTTGCTTCAAATACTATTTCTCGCGAGTGCATCGTTAAAACTGCTGAGCCCATCTTAATGGCTATAAAGAAAGCAACTTCTTGGGAGATAACCCATGTGTTATTTTGCTACAGTACTTTATTTTATATTTGTGTCTTGGAAGTTGTTTACTACTGTAGCAACCTCTCCTTATCTTAGTTTTGTGTTTTGTTGTGCCAAGTGAAGCCTCTAATCGAAGGTTGATACTAGATTTGGATTTCTGCGCAGAAACAGATTTCTATCTGTCACGAATCTGGGCTGTTTTCTCTGTAGAAAAATCAAAAAAATATGCCAATTTACGTGCGTGTTCCTCAGATATGTACGCAACTTTCATTAGTTTTGAGTTTTCTGATTTGAGCAACGGAAGTATTTATTTAAAATTCGTCTTTACTGGCTGTTCTGTTTTGGCAGATTCTGTCTCTGTTTTTTGCATTGTCTCTTGTGGGCTTTAAGCGAGCTTTTCTAGACATAGAGAGCTGTAGCTAATGTTTTATTGAGTTCTTGCAATGTGCCACTACAGGACCAAGGTGGATTCAAATTTTTTTGAGTACTAACCCCTCTAATGAAGTTTATGAGAAGTTTGTTGTGAAGGAAGTTTTCAAGGGTCAAGAGAGGAGGATGATATATGATCAAGAAGAGTGAAAAGTCTAAGCTTGGGGATGCCCCCGTGGTTCATCCCTGCATATTTCAAGAAGATTCAAGCGTCTAAGCTTGGGGATGCCCAAGGCATCCCCTTCTTCATCAACTTATCAGGTTTCCTCCCCTGAAACTATATTTTTATTCGGTCACATCATATGTGCTTTACTTGGAACGTCTGTGTGTTTACTTTTTTGTTTGTTGTGTTTGAATAAATTCGGATCCTAGCAATCCTTGTTTGGGAGAGAGACACGCTTCGCTTTTTCATATGAACACTTGTTCTTCGTTTTACCTTTAATGTTCAATGATAAAAGTTGGAAGCTATAGCACTTATTATTATTTGGTTGGAAACAGAAAATGCCTCATATGTCTTGGATAATTTGACACTTGGCAATTGTTTTGAGCTCTCAAGTAGATCATAAGTTTTTGCATGTAGTTTAAACCTATTAGTGGAGAACTACCGTAAAGCTTGTTAAAATTGGTTTGCATAATTGATCTCTCTTAAGGTCTAGATATTTTCTGGTAAAGTGTTTGAGCAACAAGGAAGACAGTGTAGAGTATTATAATGCTTGCGATATGTTCTTATGTAAGTTTTGCTGTACCGGTTCATACTTGTGTTTGCTTCAAACAACCTTGCTAGCCTAAGCCTTGTATCGAGAGGGAATACTTCTCATGCATCCAAAATCCTTGAGCCAACCACTATGCCAATTGTGTCCACCATACCTACCTACTATGTGGTATTTCCTGCCATTCCAAAGTAAATTGCTTGAGTGCTACCTTTAAACAATTCAAAATGCTTCTCAATTTGTGTTAATGTTTTATAGCTCATGAGGAAGTATGTGGTGTTTATCTTTCATTCTTGTTGGGCAACTTTCACCAATGGACTAGTGGCTTCATCCGCTTATCCAATAATTTTGCAAAAAGAGCTAGCAATGGGATTCCCAGTCCCAAATTAATTAAACTAAATAGACACTCCTCCATGGTATGTGATTGTTGGACGGCACCCGAAGGATTCGGTTATCGATCGATTGTGTAAGCAAAGGTTGGGGGGAGTGTCATCATAATAAAACTAAAATAAAAAGGCACTCCTTCATGGTATGAGATTGTTGGCAGGCACCCGAGGATTCAGTTAGCCATGGTTTGTGAAAGAAAGGTTGGAAGGAGTGCCACCCAAAAATAAAAATAATTCATGGGAGCCGCTCTTTGAAGGTTTGTCTGGCAAGGGGGTTAGAGTGCCCACTACCATTCGTTGACAACAACAAACACCTCTCAAAACTTTACTTTTATGCTCTCTCTATGTTTTCAAAATAAAAGCTCTAGCACAAATATAGCAATCGATGCTTCCCTCGTAGAAGGGCCATTCTTTTACTTTATGTTGAGTCAGTTCACCTACTCCCTTCCATCTTAGAAGCAAACACTTGTGTCAACTGTGCATTGATTCTTACATACTTGCATATTTGCATTCATCATATTACTTTATGTTGACAATTATCCATGAGATATACATGTTAAAAGTTGAAAGCAACCGCTGAAACTTAAATCTTCCTTTGTGTTGCTTCGATGCCTTTACTTTGAATTTATTGCTTTATGAGTTAACTCTTGTGCAAGACTTTTGATGCTTGTCTTGAAAGTATTATTCATGAAAAGTTTTGCTATATGTTATCTATTTGTTAGCAACTATAGATCATTGCCTTGAGTCACTTCATTCATTTCATATGCTTTGTAATAGTATGATCAAGGTTATGTAAGTAGCATGTCTGTAAGGGTATTTCACCCTTATCCATTATTTTGGTAACGATGACACCGTGCTAAAGTATTTGGCCTAATATGTTTATAAGTACAATCTCAGGTATTAGGCAATGAGGCGTAAATGGTGTATCAAAGGAACAAGAAGGCTAAAGGTGACCCCCCATTTCAACAACAATCAAAAAGGGGTTACAGGAGAAATCCGGTCACCTGCCCGGTCCAACCGGGCCAGCAACCGGCCAGTCCGGCGTGGTGGCCGGTCAACCGGGCGGCAACCGGGCTCCAAAGGAGGAGCCAGCAGATCCGGTTTGCGCCCGGTCAACCGGGCTCTCGACCGGCGTGTCCGGTGCTCCGCCCGGTCCACCGGGCGGCAACCGGGCGCCAACCGGCCGCCAACCGGAGGAGCTCCAGGACCAGCAAAAGGCGTCCGGTCACTGGCCCGGTCAGACCGGCCTCTCAGCCGGGCTGTCCGGTCTGTGGCCCGGTCGACCGGGTTTGTCGAGGAAAAGCTGAGGTGGCAAGTGGCAAACGGCCATATTTCGAAGAACACTATAAATAGCCCTTCTCCTACCTCTAGACAGTTAGGCACTACACTACAAGCTGTTCTTGAGCTCTCTCTCTCATACTCCATTGCTAGAAACACCAAAAGCCTCAGATCTCCCTCCTCCTCCACTCAAACTCAAATCCCTCCGGGGAATCATTAGAGGAGGACCCGATCTACCGTTCTACCAAGCCAAATCTCATTCCCCCTTGTATTCATTGAGAAGCTTGCTTCCTAGGGTTTCTTGGAAACCCTAGGTAGGCAAGAGGAGTCCGGAAGCATCCGGGCTGTGGATTTGCTCCGGGCAAGATTGTGAAGGTTTGGAGGCTACCTCAAAGTCTACCACAAGTGAGTGAGCTATTCCTTCGTGGGATAGGCTCCGGAGAATAGGGTGAGCCTTCGTGGCGCGGGGAATCCTTCGTGGGACCTCCACTCCTCCAAACGTGACGTACCTTGTTGCAAAGCAAGGGAACACGGGAATACATCCTCGTCTCCGCGTGCTATCGGTTATCTCTAACCGAACTCCTTACTTGTGATTTAACTGCCTGTGAGAGCCTTCGTGCTCGAGTTAGTTGTATCCTCATATAGGTTGCTTCACCTAGTTTGCATTAGGCTCATCTTTATATTCCGCAAAGCCTAATATTGCAAAGAAAGAATTAAAATTTGTAGAAACCTATTCACCCCCTCTAGGTTTACCATCTCTATACTTTCAATTGGTATCAGAGCATGGACTCTTATTAAGGGCTTCACCGCCTTAAGAGTGAGATGGATAAACTCTTCGAGGGTCTAGATGAAGACTCTAACCTTTCGGTTAAAGAGATGAAATCTAGATTCTTGGCATATGAGGCCGAGAAGAAGAAAAAGGAGGATGAGCTACAAACCAAATGGCAGAAATGACTGCCATGCTTAAGAACCTACCTGCGGGTGGAACTTCTAGTGGGGCTTCGGTCTCTAAGGAGTCCTACCATGATGTTAACTATAACTATCCTAGAAACACTTCACCCATGCCTCATATAAACCATAGTGGGACCGTTCCCCATTACGATGGAACTCACTTTCCACATTGGAAATCTGCTATGGAATCTCATATTCGCAGCTGCAGTGTGGAGCTATGGGAGCTCATTGTTCATGGACATCGGGAGCCACAAGATCCCACTCGGTTGACCTCCACCGAGTTCTACAACCGTCAACTCAATGCATCCGCACGTGACAAGATTAGAAGTGGCATCAACCGCAAGCTTCTTGATCAAGTCGATGACATTGTCTCCGCTAAAGAGTTGTGGGATCGGATCGTAGTACTACAAGAGGGAACCGATTTGATCCAATCAGCTCTCTATGAGACCGCAAAGCAAGAGGCCTACCAATTTATGATTCGAGATGGAGAATCCATATTTGATGCCTATGCTAGGCTTGGTGCTCTGAAAGTAAGGGTCAAGGGACTTGGTGTTGAGAAGTACAATGACGGATTTGAGATGAACGAAGCCTTCATAAAATCCAAGGTCATTGCTATGATTGCCGTCAAACAAGAAGACACCAACCTTGGACTCAACTTGCAAATCATGACCAAGAGTGCCGATCTCAACTCCGATGATCTAGTCTCCTATGTGGCCGCCAATGAAAGCATGGCCAAAGCCGGAAAGAGGCTCAAGGCAATGAACCGTGTTGATGAAGCCTCACACAACCATGAAGCGTCACACAACCTTGCTCTCAAAGCTAGAGCCGACCATGAAAGCAAAGAAGACTATGAGATTGAAGAAGATGAAGAGATGACTTCAACTAGTGACATTGCTACCGACTTTGCTTTCTTTGCCAAGAAGTACAAGGCAAAGTTCCCAATGCTCCTCAATGACAAGAAGAAGAAGAGAACTTGCTACAATTGTGATGAAGATAACCACTTTGCAAATGAGTGCCCTTATGAGAAAAGGGTAGACAAGCCAAAGTTCATCAAAGGGGTCAAGCCAAGATTGAAGCCGAACCCAATCAACGATCGGTACAAGAAGAACAAGGGAAGAGCTTTTGTTGGGGCCGAGTACTTGTCCGATGAAGAAGAGGAAGATGAGGAGAAGGAGGCCGGAGTGGCCGGTTTAGCATACTCTAAGCCCGGGTCACTCTTCACATATGACTACTCCAAAGATTACTCCACGGAGAATGATGTTGGCTCTTCCTTCATGGCAAGAACAACTCAAGATGATGACTCCGATGACTCTCCCTCCTCTCCAATCATTGGCTCTTGTCTTATGGCAAGGGAAACCAAGGTAATGGAACCTCCACCTTCCCTATCTAGTGTTCTTGATGATGAAAACGAAGATCAAGAAGAATTAACTATGCTTAAGGAACTATATGATGTTAGATGCACCCTTCGTGGTGAAGCTCTTGTCAAGTTTGATTTCTTGATGGACTCACTCAAAGAAAAGGATGAGTCCATTGAGGAATTAGAATATCAATTGAATGAGAAGGAACGGAGATTCAATCTCCTAAGACAAGAGCTAAAAACCGAAAGGTGCATATCTCAAGGCCTTAAGCAACAAATTGAAAACTTATGAACTTGATAAAGTTAAGGACCTAGAAACTATTGATAGGGCTCAATTATTGACCCAAGAGCTCAATGCTTCAAAGGAGGAACTTGAAGTTGCTCATGCTTCTCTCACTAGGGATCTTGACCACCTTGAAAGAGCTAACAAGCTTGTCAAGGATGAGCTCAAGAAACTTGGGGAGAATCATGATCTACTTCAAGAATCCTACAAAAAGGCTCTTGGATCAATGAGGGATCCCATTGATGTTGAAAAGCTTGCTTGTTCCTCCATTTCCTTTACTAGTGAGCATGCTAAACTTGTTGAGGAACATGTTCGTTTACAAGAGGAATTTTCTTTGCATGTTGAGACCAATGCATATCTTGAGTCCTTGGTGACCAAATATGGTCTTGACTATCATCCTAATGAATCTTCTTGTGAGCATGCATCTATTCTTGAGGAAAATGTTAGGCTAACAAAGGAACTTGCAAAGTTCACCACCGCCAAGAACAAGATGGGATTGGATGACCTCTTGAGTAAGCAAAGGTCAAACAATCAAAAGTATGGACTTGGATATACTCCCAAGTCCCACAAGAAGAACAACTACAAGAAGGAGAAACCCGCTCAAGATAAGAACAAGAAGGTCACTAACAATGGCAAAGCCTCAAAGGGCAAAGCCACTAGTGGTGCCCGCACGGGGCCAAATGATCACTATGCATTATTTGTTGATTATTATGGTGATGTCTATGCTAACTATGTTGGCCCTCCTAATGGCTATGCTTATAGAGAGTACTCAATTTGGGTACCAAAAGATATTGTTGCCATTACAAAGGAACCCATTAATCGATGGGTTCCTAAATCCTCTACTTGATTTTGTAGGGGTATTCCTCTAGGTGGTACAAAATGGGTGTTTGATAGTGGATGCACCAATCATATGACCGGAGGAAAAGGTGTGCTTGATCAATTCATTGAAGATATCCACAAGAAGTCAAGCATTACCTTTGGTGACAACTCAAAGGGAAAGGTACTTGGGTATGGCAAGGTAGCAATCTCTAAGGACTTGTGCCTTGAGACGGTTATGCTTGTTGAACACCTTGGCTATAACTTACTTTCTATATATCATCTTGCCGATGCCGGGTACAATTCATATTTCACTAAATATTATGTGCAAGTCTTTAGGAGTGACAATCTCAAATTGGTCCTTGTTGGATTTGTGGAGAACAACCTTTATGTGGTTGACCTCTCGAAAGAGAGCCCCTCCTTCTCCACATGTCTAATGGCGGCCAAGCATGACGAAGGATGGTTGTGGCATCGCCGCCTTGGTCATGTTAACATGAGGAATCTTAAACAACTCCTAAAGGGTGAGCATATTGTGGGACTAACCGGTGTTTCTTTTGAGAAAGATCGTGTTTGTATTGCATGTGTAGCCGGAAAGCAACTCAAGAAGAAGCATCCCATCAAGAGTATTGTTACCACATCTAGGCCTTTGGAGCTCCTTCATTTGGACCTCTTTGGGCCATCACACTATGATACTCTTGGTGGAAGCAAGTATGGACTTGTCATTGTTGATGATTACTCAAGATACTCTTGGGTCTTTCTCCTTAAGTCTAAGGACGAGACCCATAGAGAGTTCATCACCTTCGCCAAGAAAGCTCAACGTATGTATGAATCCGAGATCAAGGCAATTAGGACCGACAATGGCACCGAGTTCAAGAACTACACTATGCAAGAGTTTGTGGATGATGAGGGCATCAAGCATGAGTTTTCGGCGCCATACACCCCTCAACAAAACGGTGTTGTTGAAAGGAAGAACCGGACTATCATTGAGATGGCAAGAACCATGTTGAGTGAATTCAACTCACCCCACAACTTTTGGGGAGAAGCCATCTCTACGGCCGTCCACTACTCCAACCGGCTCTTCCTCCGTCCCCTCCACAACAAAACCCCATACGAGCTACTTACCGGTAACAAGCCTAATGTCATGTATATTCGTGTCTTTGGATGCAAATGCCTTGTTAAGAACAACAAAGGAAAGCTCGGTAAATTTGAAACTAGAACCATAGAGGGTATATTTGTTGGATATGCGGAGAACTCTCACGCCTATAGATACTACAACCGGTCCTCCGGGACTATTGAAGTATCTTGTGACGTGGTGTTCTTGGAGGATAATGGCTCCCAAGTGGAGCAAGTTGTTCCATGTGTTGCAGGTAATGATGTTGATCCATCTAGTGCCATCAAGCATATGGGCATGCCCATGGAGGTTCATAATGATGATCAAGATGATGGAGTAGATGTCTCAAGCACGCCACAAGTAGAGCCTAGCTCAACTCAAGCCGAACCATCAAGTGCAACTCAAGAACCACCCTCCACTCAAGATGAGTCTCAATCCGAAGAACAAGAAGAAGATCCTCATTCCATGGAGCAAGATCATGATGACGATCAAGAAACATCCTCAACTCATGATCAAGCTCAAGTGGTCCCTCATGATCAAGTACTAGCAAGAGATGAATTCATTGATCATGAAGGAACCATTCGGAAGATCAAGGCCGCTACAAGGGCAAGTGACATGAAAGTGGATCAAGTCCTTGGTAGCATCTCAAGAGGAGTGGTAACTCGTAGACACCATGCATTACTTATCACTTATTGTCAACATCATGCTTTTGTGTCTAGTTTTGAACCACTTAAGGTACATGAAGCCTTGGTTGATCCGGATTGGGTAATTGCCATGCAAGAAGAATTGGAGTGTTTCACTCGGAATGAAGTATGGTCTCTAGTTGAGAGACCCAAGGATCATCGCATCAATGTCATTGGGACCAAATGGGTATTCAAGAACAAGCAAGATGAGAATGGCATTGTTATATGAAACAAAGCAAGGTTAGTGGCGCAAGGGTTTGCCCAAATAGAAGGTATGGATTTTGAGGATACCTTTGCGCCGCAGCCGTCTTGAAGCTATTCGTCTTTTGCTTGCATTTGCATCTTTCCACAATTTCAAATTATATCAAATGGATGTGAAAAGTGCATTTTTGAATGGTCCCCTAAAAGAAACCGCATATGTGGCTCAACCCCGGGTTTCGAAGACCCATGCCGACCCAACCACGTGTATTTACTCCATAAGGCACTCTACGGTCTCAAGCAAGCTCCACGTGCTTGGTATGAGTTCCTTAGGGATTTCTTACTACATGATGGGTTTTGCATGGGTACGGTCGATTCCACCCTTTTCACCAAGCGGGTTAAAGGGGGTGGCCTCTTTATATGTCAAATATATGTTGATGATATTATTTTTGGTGGAACTAACCCCAATCATAACAAAGCTTTTGAGCTATTGATGACTAGGAAATTTGAGATGTCCATGATGGGAGAGTTGAAGTTCTTTCTAGGCTTCCAAGTGAGGCAACTTGCAAAAGGCACCTTCATCTCTCAAGAAAAGTATGTGAAGGACATGCTCAAGAAATTCAACATGACCAATGCAAGTCCAATGAAGACACCCATGCCCGTAAAGGGGCAACTTGGTTCATGTGACGGTGAGAAGGATGTGGACATAAAGGTATACCGCTCCATGATAGGATCCTTGCTCTACCTTTGTGCCTCTAGGCCGGATATCATGCTAAGTGTAGGGATGTGTGCTCGTTTTCAATCCGCTCCCAAGGAGAGCCATTTAGTGGCGGTCAAACGGATACTAAGATACCTTGTTCTCACTCCTACTCTCGGGCTATGGTATCCAAAGGGGTCAACCTTTGAACTCATTGGCTATTCGGATTCCGATTGGGCCGGTGATAAGGTTGATCGGAAGTCTACCTCCGGGGCTTGCCAATTTATTGGCCGGTCATTGGTGAGTTGGTCATCCAAGAAACAAAACTCCACCGCCCTATCCACCGCCGAAGCCGAATACATATCCGCGGCATCTTGTTGCACTCAATTGTTATGGATGAAGCAAACCTTGAAAGACTATGGTGTGTCTCTTGGTACGGTGCCTCTTCTTTGTGACAATGAAAGTGCAATAAAGATCGCCAACAACCCGGTTCAACATTGTCGCACCAAACATATTGACATTCGCCATCACTTCCTACGTGATCATGTTGCCAATAAGGATATTGATCTCACTCATGTGGGAACAACCTACCAATTGGCGGATATTTTCACTAAGCCTTTGGATGAAGCCCGCTTTGTTAACTTGAGAGGAGAACTTGGTACTCTTGATCCTAAAAACTTGGATTGATTACCTTCTTGCACTATATTCTTGCATTTATCTTGCTATCTAGCTTAGAGGTATAGCACATATGGGGATAGTCATCTTACCATGTCTTGGTATGATGCATACCTATGTGTGCAACATAAATAGACCCAATGTCATTATATGGACCCAAGCATGTCTCTTCGCGGTCACATGACATTTGTGCTTTCACATAGGGGGAGTAATCCCCCGCCCCTCATTGTGCCTTCATTACAACTTGATTTGACTATATAAGGCCAAATGATCTTGTTGCAAAAACTATTCCAAAATGCTCTTATGATTCTTGATATACTTCGAATCATGCCCATTGTAGCTATTTGTATCTTGTTGGCATTTTCACTCCAATGGGTATGCCTAGAGAACTTTGTGTTTTCCAACCCCATGTCTATGCTCATCTCATCATCATCTATCTATCTATATGTACATGTCATCATTTGAGCACTTACACACACTTACACACAGCATAGGGGCAAAAACGAGGCAAAATTAGACAATTCTGGGCTGGCCGGTCGCTGGCCCGGTCGGACCGGGTCCCTGACCGGAAGGTCCGGTGGACCGGGCGGCAACCGGGGACTGGGCCGGGTCAGCCGGTCACCAGCCCGGTCCGACCGGATATCTGACCGGGCGCGCGGCCCACTATATATTGGGAAGAGATACCCCTTGGGGTCATCTTCCCCATTGTTCCCCAATTCCCAACCTCCATGGCCGGCGCCCTCAACACCTCCACCAAGATCTAGGCACTTCCCACCACAAGAACTTCCCCAAACTTCACCACACCATAGATCGGGTCCATTGGAACATCTCCACCGAAGGATTTGGTCCCTCTCCAACTAGCTTGGGATTTTTTGGAGTTCTTGGTCTTCAAGCCCTACCTTGTGTTCTTCTTGTTCCCTTGATCAAGGAGGACAATGTCTTCGGGAAGTTGGAGTGGTGAGCCACCACGTGGCAATGTTGCCAAGCGAGGTAGGATGGCTGATCCTCCCCGCCGTTCTAGTAGCCGTGCACCCCCCCAAGCTCAGCAAGGTACTGACACTGGCAGCTCAGCTCGGGGCAAAACCAAGTCTGTTGCTACCAAGCGCAAGGACAAGAATGTTGTCCAAGAGGATGATGAGGTAGTACCAACCATCAATGATGGGGCTGCAAATCGTCTTGAGTGGCAGGAGTGGAGGACACTGAATCCGTATCGCTTTGAGAAGCCAACTTACACTCGTTCGGACAAGGCATTCTGGACCAACACACAGGCAGCCCTCTGGGAGGGTTTCTATGATTCTCATGAGTTTATGAAGCATGGTAATATTGTATCACCCAAGGCTATCAATCCTGAAGAACTGGCCTTGCATGAAGCCACCAAGTATCGGTTTGTGGTTCAAACCTTGAGGAGTCTGGGATTGTATGACCTTGTGTGCCTCAAGCCTGATGATACTCAAGATGATCCTATCTTTTGTCCCCTCCTTGTCCGTCGCCACCGCACCGTCTTCTTCCATGATGATGAAGACCGCACCCTCACTTGGATGACCGGCAAGACAAAGTACTCATGCTCCTACTCTCGATTCCGTGCAGCCATGGGTTGTGGTGATGATGTGATCCAGGGTACAAGATTCATTCACGGTCCAGGCTCACTAGGGGTGACATCTCTTTCTGCTATCCTCCAAACCCTACTCCTGGACCTCCCACCATCTCTGGGATGTACTACTCCTATTTGGTACTTGCCAAGCTATTCCGGGAGAACCTCATCAGCAAGTCTGGAGACCACAGTGAAGTCCGGAACTATCACCTCAACTTGATGTACTATTGTCATCCTGACAGGGTGAGGAAGATTGATGGCTGTGATCTTATCTACTGTGAACTGAAGAGGGCAATTATGGACCGCATGACTCCCAACTACGCCCAATATGTTCAGCGGCTCATCAACTACATTGTTCCTGCTCCTCGGAACGTTATTGGTGAGAAAGTCATCATGGATCCATTCAGGTTCCCCATTCAGGAGGCCACTCGTTCAGACGTTCCCTCCATGATGCCCACCACTGAGCGCCGCTCCAAGGCACACCATGATCATGATGCTAGCTCCGGTCCACTCTCGGCGCTCCCAGCATGGGGCCGCTCGTTTCTTCACATGCATGTTCCAAATGTGCAAGAGAAGCCATGATGTTGCCCATCAGACCCTTACTATGGTCCAAGAGACACGGAGGCGCCAGAATGAATTCATGGCCTCAAAGAACCACTCTGTTCCTCCTCCTGGCCCTGAGATGGAGCCTGTGATAGCACCTCAGTGGGAGATGCCTCCTCTTACCGATGAGATGCTCCAGAACTTCGACTACTCTGTGTACGCTCATGGTGCTCTCCCTAGGCCTGCTCGTGCTCCTCCTGCTGACTCTGCTGATGATGATGAGGGTGATGATGGTGCCGGTGATGATGGTGCCGGTGATGATGATGCACGCGAGAGCTCCTCCTCGCTTGGGTTTGGTCACTACTGATGGGTGCGATAGCATCTCTCCTCTTTTCTTCGCCTTTTTGGTGTTCCGATGCCAAAGGGGGAGAAGAGAGTAGAGTCTAGACCACGGGGGTTCTTTGATCGCCACAAGCCATGGGAGTTGCTTTATTTGGATTTTATATGGCTTGTGCTAGATTACTTTGAGTTTTCCAAGAACCATTTGCTATTCGTGTATGGATATGTATGGATGACTATTATGTGTGCTACTCCATGTTAGGATGATTATGCTATGCTTATATATCTTGATATGCACATCTCCATACCATGCTTGTTTCCTAAAGATATTGGGGGAGCTTCTCATGTTTCTCAAATGGTGCACTTTGCATTCAAACGCAAATTCTCCAAGTGCACACATTATGGGGGAGCTTTCGTAATATCTTATATGGAATCAAGGTTTAGAGCTTATCATAATATCTATTTGTGACTCTAGCTCGGTTTGTCATCGTATACCAAAAAGGGGGAGATTGTAAGGGTATTTCACCCTTATCCACTATTTTGGTAACGATGACACCGTGCTAAAGTATTTGGCCTAATATGTTTATAAGTACAATCTCAGGTATTAGGCAATGAGGCGTAAATGGTGTATCAAAGGAACAAGAAGGCTAAAGGTGACCCCCCATTTCAACAACAATCAAAAAGGGGTTACAGGAGAAATCCGGTCACCTGCCGGTCCAACTGCCAGCAACCGGCCAGTCCGGCGTGGTGGCTACCAACCGGGCGGCAACCGGGCTCCAAAGGAGGAGCCAGCAGATCCGGTTTGCGCCCGGTCAACCGGGCTCTCGACCGGCGTGTCCGGTGCTCCGTCCGGTCCACCGGGCGGCAACCGGGCGCCAACCGGCCGCCAACCGGAGGAGCTCCAGGACCAGCAAAAGGCGTCCGGTCCATCGGCCCGATCAGACCGGCCTCTCAGCCGGGCTGTCCGGTCTGTGGCCCGGTCGACCGGGTTTGTCGAGGAAAAGCTGAGGTGGCAAGTGGCAAACGGCCATATTTCGAAGAACACTATAAATAGCCCTTCTCCTACCTCTAGACAGTTAGGCACTACACTACAAGCTGTTCTTGAGCTCTCTCTCTCATACTCCATTGCTAGAAACACCAAAAGCCTCAGATCTCCCTCCTCCTCCACTCAAACTCAAATCCCTCCGGGGAATCATTAGAGGAGGACCCGATCTACCGTTCTACCAAGCCAAATCTCATTCCCCCTTGTATTCATTGAGAAGCTTGCTTCCTAGGGTTTCTTGGAAACCCTAGGTAGGCAAGAGGAGTCCGGAAGCATCCGGGCTGTGGATTTGCTCCGGGCAAGATTGTGAAGGTTTGGAGGCTACCTCAAAGTCTACCACAAGTGAGTGAGCTATTCCTTCGTGGGATAGGCTCCGGAGAATAGGGTGAGCCTTCGTGGCGCGGGGAATCCTTCGTGGGACCTCCACTCCTCCAAACGTGACGTACCTTGTTGCAAAGCAAGGGAACACGGGAATACATCCTCGTCTCCGCGTGCTATCGGTTATCTCTAACCGAACTCCTTACTTGTGATTTAACTGCCTGTGAGAGCCTTCGTGCTCGAGTTAGTTGTATCCTCATATAGGTTGCTTCACCTAGTTTGCATTAGGCTCATCTTTATATTCCGCAAAGCCTAATATTGCAAAGAAAGAATTAAAATTTGTAGAAACCTATTCACCCCCCCCTCTAGGTTTACCATCTCTATACTTTCAATGTCACTACAGAAATTATTCTTTTTATCGTTTACCTGCTCGGGA
Organism: Lolium perenne; assembly: GCF_019359855.2. Lineage (NCBI taxonomy): Eukaryota > Viridiplantae > Streptophyta > Magnoliopsida > Poales > Poaceae > Lolium > Lolium perenne. The sequence goes on from NC_067244.2 coordinate 208,377,590, forward strand.
CGAGCAGGAACTAAGCTTGGGGATGCTGATACGTCCCCGACGTATCCATAATTTATGTCGTTCCATGCTTGTTTTATGACAATACTTACATGTTTTGCTTGCACTTTATGATGATTTCATGCATTTTCCGGAACTAACCTATTAACGAGATGCCACAGTGCCAGTTCCTGTTTTCTGCTGTTTTTGGTTCCAGAAAGGCTGTTCGGGCAATATTCTCGGAATTGGACGAAATCAACGCCAAACCTCCTATTTTTCCCGGAAGGCTCCAGAACACCGAAGAAGAGTCGGAGAGGGGCCAGGGGGCCACCACACCACAAGGCGGCGCGGGCCAGACCCTGGCCGCGCCGGCCTAGGGTGAGGCGCCCTGTGCCCCTCGCGCCGCCTCTTCGCCTATAAAATCCCTTTCGACCTAAAAACACCGTACCAATTGACGAAACTCGAGAAAGACTCCGGGCGCCGCCACCGTCGCGAAACTCCAATTCGGGGACGAACTCTGTTCGGCACCTGCCGAACGGGGAAGTGCCCCCGGAAGCCATCTCCATCAACGCCACCGCCACCGCCATGCTCCGTGAGTAGTTCCCCCATGGACTACGGGTTCTAGCAGTAGCTATGTCGGTATACTCTCCCCCATGTACTTCAATACAATGGTCTCATGAGCTGCCTTACATGATTGAGATTCATCTGATGTAATCGGTGTTGTGTTTGTTGGGATCCGATGGATGATACATTATGATTAGTCTATCTATAAAGTTTGTGAAGTTATTGTTGCTGCAATCTTGTTATGCTTAATGCTTGTCACTAGGGCCCGAGTGGCATGATCTTAGATTTGAGCTCTATACTTATTGCTTAGATTGTATCTACAAGTTGTATGCACATGTCACTGTCCGGAACCAAAGGCCCCGAAGTGACAGAAATCGGGACAACCGGAGGGGATGGTAGTGATGTGAGGGACACATGTTTTCACGGAGTGTTAATGCTTTGCTCCGGTACTCTATTAAAAGGAGTACCTTAATATCCAAAGAGTTTCCCTTGAGGCCTGCTGCCACCTTTGGTAGGACAAAAGATGTTGTGCAAGTTTCTCATTGCGAGCACGTACGACTATAATTGGAAAACATGCCTACATAATTAATAATCTGGATGTTCTGTCTTAATGCTTTGATTCCTATCAATTGCCCAACTGTAATTTGTTCACCCAACACTTGTCACTTATTGGAGAGTTACCACTAGTGTAGATCGCTGGGAACCCCGGTCCATCTTTCATCATCATATACTCGTTCTATATGTCATTGGAAGTAGTATCAACTATTTTCTGGTGCCATTGCTCTCATATTGCTATTATCACTCATCGTGTTATCACATTATCTGCTCTCATATTACTGCTACTTTCACATCACCCCTGTTGCTAGTGCTTTTCCAGGTGCAGCTGAATTAACAACTCAGTTGTTAAGGCTTATAAGTATTCTTTACCTCCCCTTGTGTCGAATCAATAAATTTGGGTTATACTACCCTCGAAGACTATCGCGATCCCCTATACTTGTGGGGTATCAGTGACCTTTTAATGAATCTGGTATATTTTCTTAATCCACATACATGATTTCATTATTATCTGTTTAATTACTGTTGGCTTTGTCTAATGCTTACCAAAAGTTCAGAAACACTGCGTTTGCTTACAATCATCATACACTAATTTTTCACTTTTCAGTCTGTCTCATCTAGTATATAAACTGTTGATTTCCATTGGCTTCTTTTGTAATCATTTGCATTGTTGTCAACTGTTCTCTATGCACAACCCTATTCTTCCACTTACACCCGCACTATTTGCATCAGTCTATCTCATAGATTTATTAAATATCAATGATGAGTTCTGTTGCTATTCATATGCAGGATGAAACTTCTGTGCCTCTACTCAAATGGATAAAAAATGATCCTGATGAGGCTGCTGTGAAGACGATGGTGCCGCCACCATCTTGAAAACCTCCTCAAGCACAAGGCCACGGGCACTGGGTGGTACCCTTTCAAAGAAGCGGTATATTTTCTTAATCCTCATACATGATTTGATTTTTGTACATTTATTGCCGGCTTTGTCTAATGCTTACCAATAGTTCAGAAACACACACACCTATTCTTACACTTACATCCAGCACTATATGAATCAGTGTCTCATAGATTCATTTTATATATCATCACGATGTCCGTTGCTCTTCAATTTTCATATGCAGACTGAAACTGCTAACCCTTCATTGGTCAAAAGGATTGCAACTGCTTTCTGATGAGGCATCAGCAGAGGCCGCCACCAAGTAACTGTCAGCCCCACCTTCTGGATGCTTATATAAGCTCAAGTCCAAGGACCAGCCGGGCCATAACCATCCAAGGGTTCGGGTATATTTTCTTAAGCCACATATACATGCCATGATTTATGTCTGATATTATCACCGGCTCTGTCTAATGCTTTTTGGAATTCGGAAACACCAAATTAGCATGCTTATATTCATCATACACTAATTTTTCACTGTTCAGTTTGTAACATAGTGTTATGCACTCGCTTGTCAACATTTGCATTGCTCTGAACTATGCACTTTACACAACCTAATTCTTCCACTTACATTCAGCGCTACGCACCCGGAGTACCTCCCAGGTTTCCTTCACCATCCCGATGCCGAGCTTATGGGAATATGGCGGGCCCATGTACATACCCCGCATATAACACCTCCTATGGCTCTATCTACCTTTCTAGTAGCTCCTTCACGCAGTTACAGGTATGTATTCTCGGTGGTTTAGCATGAATTGGCATATAGTAAAGTCTTGTTTTTAGTCTTCCTGCTTCTTACATTTGTATCAATTTTCACATGCGGTATCGTACCTTGTGAACTTCGTCCAATGATTAACCAGATGTGTCCGCATGAAGGGTCTTTCACTATGCATGGCAATGGCAAATTGATGAACACCTACACGGTCTATGAGGTGTATGTCTACAAGACGCAGGCCATCACATATTTGTATGGACATGATTGGAGAAAGTTTGCTTTTGACTACGGTCTCGAAGAAGGGCGACGATGAGGATCGAAACTCAAACGGGCAGATATACGTAATCGCTGCTTACGAGTTGGAGACACTTCCAAATATATAATATGTAACTTTTTTCTACACATATCTTGTGATAACAGCTTTCTGAGCAGTTGTTCTAATCCATTCCCTCTTTTCTAGCTTGCGGGGTTTAACATGATCAAAGCTGCAGATCCCCGATGGAACATGAGCGGATGTCACAAAGGGCAACCACACCAGCACCGGCACCGGCTTCCCACTCTCTGCGCATCGCACCGGTTCCCGTACCGGCTCCGTTCATCGCATCTACCCAAGAGTCCCCTACATCAGCATTGGTTCCCGTAGAGGCCCCATATACTACACCTGCCAGCAGCTCCCGCATCAAGATCGGTTCCTCTAGCTGCACCGTTTACCGCACCTCGCTCAACACCTCCTCGCATCGACACCGGTTCCTCTAGAGGCACCGTTATCGCACCTCGCCCAACCAGTCTCCTCGCATCAGCACCAGCTCGTGTACCAGCCCAGGCTCCCGCACTGCCGCCCACCGTATCACCGAGGTCTCGGCTCATTGCCGTGGCCACCCGTGTGGTGACCAGGACGCATCCGAAGGCTATGTTCGTGAGTATATGACAGCATAACTGCTCTTATCTTGATGTCTTCTCTCGCTCAAAGTCTCACATGGTTCAGTTGCATTGGTGCCATTGACTAATTTTTGGTGGTATCTCTTGCTTTGAATCAGAAATTGCCTAAAAGTATCTCCAAGGATCTCAATGCTGGCCGAAGGGGCAAGATATCCCTCGTCATGGAGAGTGAAGGTCTCACCGTGGAGGGACGGTACTCCATCGAGTCCCACAGATGGCCGCTTGGCTGATCCTCCCAGGTGGAAAAACTTCATTGACGGGGCCAAACTTCGCATGGGAACAAAGTTGAAGGTCAAGAACTTTCGATGCCGCTGTGACATGCTGGTCATAAAGTTCGCGGTTGTCTAGTTACGTTGCCCCATGAGCCCTTAGCAAATGCATTTGTAGTTATACTTATATAAGGTTATCTTATACGAACCGCTAATTAATTGTATGGGTGGTAAAACTCGGCAAGCTTTTGCTCTTAGCAAGTATGTATGTATGATCAGCTATTATGATAACTAATGTTTGTGTTCATCTTAATTTGCATTTCCGTTTTAGAAAAAACTTAATTTCTATTTTGGCTGACCTGTTAGAGAATTATCGATTGAACCCACAACATGATTCAAATAGATTCATTACACCGAGCCACATTTCTTGACATTGCTATACAATACATCCATTAATCAGTGAAAGAAGGCTTACCTGAGATGAATGAACCAAAGCAGATTCGAAACCACCTTAACTATCTAGAAATAAAACATATGCAGAAAGAGGATTTGCGGTATGGGGAGGCTGACATTGGGGACCCATGAGCCAGCGAGCGTCGTCAACGTTTTAAAGGTGGCGGAGATCGAAAGAAAAAATAAGCCAAAAATCAGTTGGTAAACAAATTCAAGAAAAGAAACATTTACCTTTCTCGAGAGGATGACATGCGGGACCCATGAGGCAAGCAGCATCCTCAACTATTTCAAGGCGGCAGGGATCAAAAGAAAAAGGAAATAGCCAGAAATTAATTAGGGTAAAAAATAAATACATCAAAGGAAAGTTTTATTGTTCATAGAGGATGACATGTGGGACCGACTTGCTAGCTGCGTCGTCTTCTTTTCATAGGGGGCAGGGGATCAAAAGAAAAGGAAAATAGACTGAATTTAGGGGAAAAAAATAAATCCAACAAAGGAAACTTTTATTGTTCATAGAGGATGACATGCGGGACCCATGAGCCACAGACTTCCTCAACGTTTCAAAGTCGGCATGAGATTGAAAGAAAAAGGCAAGTGACATAATATCGGAGCCAAAAATAATCCAAGAAAAGAAACTTTATTGTACATAGAGGATGACATGCGGGTCCCATTTTGTAGCAGCGGTCTCAACGCTTCCAAGGCGGCACAGACCGAAAGAAAAATGAAGTAGCCGAGAAATCGTGGTGTGAAAAAAATCCAAGAAAAGAAAGATTTCAATTGGGCTGTATCCGGACATCCGGGCCTTCGAACTATCCCGCTGGGCCTTTTGACTCGTACAATTTCAGCCCACTCCAAAACAGGAAAGGTCGGATTTTTCTCAAAAAAAAAAAAGGGAAAGTCCTATGCTTCGCAAAAACAAAAAACAAGGAGATTCAACATATAAGTTTGTTTATGTAGATATAAAGATTTAATTTATCCGTTTGCAATAGCTCGGAGAGCGAAATACAACGTTTATTGTCCGCAAAATAAAATATCACATGTTTCTTGTACGGGGAGGTCGACATCGGGGACCCATGAGCCGGCAGGCGTCGTCAACGTTTCAAAGGCGGCAGGGATCGAAAATAAAAAAAGCCAAAAATCAGTTGGTAAAAAATACAAGAAAAGAAAACATTTATCGTTACGAGAGGATGACATGCGGGACCCATGAGGCAGCAGATCCTCAATGTTTCAAAGTCGGCATGAGATCGAAAGAAAAAGCCAAGTGACATAATATCGGGAGCCAAAAATAATCCAAGAAAAGAAACTTTATTGTACATAGAGGATGACATGCGGGCCCATTTTGTAGCAAGCGGTCTCAACGCTTCCAAGGCGGCACAGGACCAAAAGAAAAATGAGGCAGCAGCATTCTCAACAATTCCAAGGCGGCAGGGGATCGAAAGAAAAAAGGAAATAGCCGTAAATTAATTAGGGGTCAAAAATAAATCCACCAAAGGAAACTTTTATTGTTCATAGAGGATGACATGTGGGACCGACCTGCCAACAGACGTCCTCATCGTTTCAAAGGGGGCGAGGGATCAAAAGAAAAAGGCAAATAGCCAGAAATTAGGGGTCAAAAATAACTCCAAGAAAGGAAACTTTTATTGTTCGTAGAGGATGACATGCGGGACCCATGAGCCAGCAGCTTACTCAACGTTTCAAAGGTGGCATGAGATCGAAAGAAAAAGGCAAGTGACCAAATATCGGAGCCAAAAATAATCCAAGATTTATTGTACATAGAGGATGACATGTGGGTCCCATTTTGCAAAGACGGTCTCAATGTTTGTAATGCGGCTTGAGATCAAAAGAAAAAGAAAGTAGCTAGTAATTAGGGGGTGAAAAAAAATCCAAGAAAAGAAAGTTGATGGACATAGAGGATGACATGCGGGTCCCTTGAGCCAACAGCTTACTCAACGTTTCAAAGGGGGCAGGGGATCAAAAGAAAAAGGCAAGCCAAAAATCAGAGGGTGAAAAAAAATCCAACAAAGGAAACTTTTATAGCACATAGAGGATGACATGCGGGTCCCATGAGCCAGCAGGTTCCTCAACGTTTCAAACGTGGCATGAGATCGAAAGAAAAAGGCAAGTGACCAAATATGAGGTGCCAAAAAAAACTCCAAGAAAAGAAAGTTGATTGCTCATAGAGGATGACATGCGGGTCCCATTTAGCTGCAGCGGTCTCACTGTTTGAGAGGCGGTAGGGGATCGAAAGAAAAAGGCAAGTGACCAAATATCAGGAGCCAAAAATAATTCAAGAAAAGAAAGTTTTATAGTCCATAGAGGATGACATGCGGGTCCCATTTAGCAGCAGCGGTATCACCGTTTGAGAGGCGGCAGGGGATCGAAAGAAAAAGGCAAGTGACCAAATATGAGGTGCCAAAAAAAAATCCAAGAAAAGAAAGTTTTATAGTACATAGAGGATGACATGCGGGTCCCATTTAGCAGCAGCGGTCTCAACGTTTCCAAGGCGGCAAGGGATCAAAAGAAAAAGGAAGTAGCCAGAAATCAGGGGGTCAAAAAAAATCCAAGAATAGAAAGAATTTTGGTTCATAGAGGATGACATGCGGGACCCATGATCCTGCATCGTAAACGGCTCGATCGGAGAACGTTGAACGAGATGGCGCGATCTAGAAAAAAAACAATGCCAGAGAGGCTGCCATCTGGGACCTACATCCCTCGGCGGTGCGGATTTGCGTTGACTCGGCCGGCGAACCCGAGATTTCAAGATGCACCACGTCCCGGGCCACCATACGCGACGTTTTGGCCGCTTTCGTCGGGCTAGGTGGCCTCAAAAACGAGAAAAAAAAAGTTTTGACATGCACCACGGAGGGACCCAAAATCGTCGGCCATGGTACACCAGCAACCACGGCGCGACTTCAACTTCGTCGGCCATGGCAACTTTTCTTGTAGTGTGTACCGTTTTATACTTGAGTTTGCTTCAAACAACCTTGCTAGCCTAGCCTTGTATTGAGAGGAATTCTTCTCGTGCATCCAAATCCTTGAGCCAAAAACTATGCCATTTGTGTCCACCATACCTACCTACCACATGGTATTTCTCTGCCATTCGAAAGTACATTACTTGAGTGCTACCTTTAAACTTCTATTCTTTGCCTTTACAATACATAGCTCATGGGAAAATAGCCTTAAAAACTATTGTGGTGAAGAATATGTACTTATGTATCTTATTTCTTAATAAGTTGCTTGCTGAGCGGTAACCATGTTTCTGGGGACGCCATCAACTTTTACCTTTGTTGAATATCATGTGAGTTGCTATGCATGTTCGTCTTGTCTGAAGTAAGGGCGATTTTCATGATCAAATGGTTTGAGTATGCATATTGTTAGAGAAGAACATTGGGCCGCTAACTAAAACCATGAATCATGGTGGAAGTTTCAGTTTGGACACAAAACCTCAATCTCTTATGAGAATATTATCTGTTGTTGAATGCTTAAGCATTAAAGGAGGAGTCCATTATCTGTTGTCTATGTTGTCCCGGTATGGGTGTCTAAGTTGAGAATGATCAAAAGCGAGAAATCCAATGCGAAATTTCTCCTTAGACCCTTGTACAGGCGGCATAGAGGTACCCCTTTGTGACACTTGGTTGAAACATATGTTATGCAATGATAATCCGTGTTAATCCAAGCTAATTAGGACAAGGTGCGGGCACTATTAGTATTCTATGCATGAGGCTTGCAACTTATAGGATATCTTATACATAACACATATGATTTATTACTACCGTTGATAAAATTGTTTCTATGTTTTCAAAATGAAAAGCTCTAGCACAAAAATAGTAATCCATGCTGTCGTTGCCTAATCGACGGTACCTCGGAGGAGGGATCCTCGCGAGGGGGAGAAGAAGTAGGGGCCATAGGGCGGAGTGCACACGGGACGGTGGTACGCGAGTTACCCAGCTTCGGAACACCTGCACGATGACAGGGCCTACTGCTGCTTGTCTGGTATTATCTAGGCGCTTTCGCGTTGTTACAATGAGTTGTGGTTGTGCCTCTAGGGCTCCCGGGATCCGGCTTATAAAGGCGCACGGATCTAGGGTTTACATGGAGAGTCCTAGCCGGATTACAGATAGCCTAGCTACGGTACAATATCTTGCCGTGCACGTCACGGATCCGCCTTCCATACACGTCGTACTGGATCCGGGTTCCTCATGGGCCTCCCTGGATCCGGGTCACTCCTAGGTCGGTACGGATCCGGCCTGCTGATCCTGGGCTGGACTTCTTCCTTCATGATCAACAAGAATCGGGCCGCCCGATGGGCCACATGCCTCATCACCGTCTGTGGGCCACCCGGGCTTGCCGGATCTAGGCACTGTCGATGGTACACCCATGAAGTATACCCACAACAGTAGCCCCCAGAGTTCTCCGAGTTTCCCCTGCGGTTTCCGACTTGCTGGTCCATCATGATCTCCGGCAAACGTTGGTAACGCGGAGAAACTTGAAGAGCTCCAACTTTGCATTTTCTTCTTTTTCCAACTTATAGCCGGAAAATGCTCCCATCCCGAGGGACTTCATCCATCGACGTTCCAAAGAACATTTCCGGGTTACTCCCTGCTTGAACGAAAGCCAATCTTATCTTCACAGAATCACCCGGAATCTTAAAAGACTCTAACGGTTTCGGAAATCCTTCATCTTCAGATCATGCTTAACAACGGAAGTTCCGTATTTCCCGCGCACAACTTCCTCATTTCCCGCGCTAAAGTTTCGCAGATGCAAATCTTCAACCGGAATTTTCGGGAGTGCACGGTTAAGTCACCTCCACGTCGTTTTACCGCGTTTGACCTAAACACGTGTCATCCATCCAACGGTGCGACCGTTCAGTTTCCACCGTTGGATCCGGATCCCGAATCTCCGAGCGCGGCCTATAAATACCCCGCGGCCCGGTAAAAATTCATTCTTTCACCCCCTCTCACCACATCGTCTTTCTCCTCGCGCCGCGCCGCCCGCCAGATCTTGATTCCGGCGAACTTCGCCCCGGTGAACTTCGAGTGCCGCCGAACCAAGGCTTCCCTCGCTCCAAGATTCTCACGTTTGATCGGGAAACTTGCTCCGCCGCCGATTCGTGGTCACGCGAGCCGATTTCCTTCAAGTTCGGCGACCTCATCTTCCGCCGGAGCTCCGTCGCACCACCGCGCCATTAGCGGTAAGTACGCCGGACTTGTAGAAGACAACCTAGTGTAGAAGATAGGCTTAGTGATCCGGGTACTCAGACACTCCGTATGGGTGCAGCCGGAAGCATGCCACTCGAATCGTCACTTTGCACTGGTAGCTCTTCGAGTAGCCCGGATCCCAACCAAATAGAACCCATATGCCCGGATCCTATATCATTCCTGCCACCGTATGTTTCCGACATCAGACTAGCTCAACCTTTTTCCGCATCTTCCAGCACCGCTCCAAGCCGGATCCCTACCCTCCAAGAGCTCCAAGAAGAACTCGAGGGACAAGCTCGGATGGCAGCAAAGGTGCAGGAGGCGGAAAACAAGAGGGCGTCCAAGGCCCGGATCCGTGAAGGAGAACGAGGTCAATGGTGGCCTTGCGCAACCACCGACGTGGAGCTTAGAGAGCTCCAGAACGAGGGAATGATCTCCACACACTGGAGTTTCGTTCGTGACTCCGACGCCCCCAAGCCAGAAGCCGGAGAAGTTGTCATGACCAAGGCTTGGGTGGAACGCGGTCTTTCACTCCCTTGTTCGGAATTTTTCCTCTCCATCCTCAACACCTACGGGCTCCAGCCCCACAACATTTGCCCCAATTCATACCTTCTCTTGTCCAACTTCGTGACTCTCTGCGAAGGACATCTTGGGATCCGGCCAGATGTCAAGTTGTGGCAATTCTTTTTCCGAGTGAAGAAAGAAACCAAGGACAAAGCAATGGTGAACTGCGGAAGCATGACGTTCATGCTCCGCCCTAACCGCATGTATCCTCCCCATGATTCACACGAATCCGTCCGGTACTGGAATGCCGGATGGTTCTACGAGAAGAATGTTTCCGTTCCGGGTGTCCACGAAGGCCTCCCTCAATTTGTCAACGAACCTCCAGAAGAACTTGCAAGCTGGAGCTTCGTGCCTCCACTTGCCTTGACCCCAACCTTGGAGAAAGCTGCGCGGAGAATCTCCTGGCTAGTCCACGACGGACTGACCGGAGCTCAGCTCACGCTTAGCTGGTTCTCCCGGAGAATCCAGCCTCTTCGCTACAACGCGCGCCTGATGTGCGCTTATACCGGGGCGGACGATCTTCTCCGGGTTACCCGCCATGATCTTCCGGCTGATTCTCTGAAGAGAAGGATCAAGACGCTGGTGAAGATTCCGAGGGGCCAACAGGTCCCGGAACTGTTCAAGGATATTTACACGAACGATCAGTGTCCTCCGGTAAGCTTTGTTCTTTCCGTTGCTTCAAACTTCCCAAGTTTTTTGATGTTTAACTCTAACTCTTGTTCATTTTCCTTCCAGCTCAACACTTTGGCGGAGGAAAACTTCCGCACCATCATTCGCGTCCCCGTCACCGGCGACACGGCGGAGGAGGCTCCGGAAGACGACGAGGAGGAAGAGGACCAGGCACCCCGCAAGGCGGCCCCTCGACCTACAAAGCGTTCCCGCGCCAAAGCTTCCGGCTCTGAAGCCGGAGCTAGCGGCGAGGCCTCCGCCAAGAAGCCGAAGACGACAAAACCACCTCCGCTAGACTCAAGGAAAGCGGAGCGTGCGCGTCTAAGAATGCTCTCGACAGCTGGCCAGGGCACACGCCCCATCATCCCCGGCGCCCCGTAAGTTTCCGAGCATGATGCAACTTTAACTTAACGAAATTATCTCTTGTCTAAACCCTTTCACTTGTTTGCAGGAATCCGAAAACCACTGCCACGCGGACCACCAGCCAGGAGCCCATCACGAAGTACCTGAAGAAATCTCCGGCTGTTGGTCCCTCTACTCCAGTTCCACCAAGCATCTCCCACCCAACTCCCCAACCGTCGCCCCCTCAGGCTGATCCATCTCCCCCACCTGCCGCAAACACTCCACCGGAAATAATTCCGGTTAGCAGCGGGCATGCGGGCGAAGAAGATCCTAAGGCCAAAGGCCCTGCCCAAGAAGAGGCGGAAAAACAAGGCCAAGGAGAGGTTGAAGTAACTTCTTCCGAGAAAGCTGGAGAGGGCGCTGGCGACATGGTCGTTTTTCCGAAGAACTTTGGAGATCCGGCTGACACCACTTCCACCCCCAAGGCGTATGCCACTAAGTTTTTCAACAAGCTGACTGAAGCGGAGAAGTGGGAGCTTGAACAAGACCTGCTCAACGCCATGCTGAACAACGCTGGGGAAGCTCGATTCCAGGACATCGGAAATCCAGGACTTCAAGAAAAACGTTGGTCAGTTCTGCGATCAACTTATCTGCAAGCAAAAGGTACTCCCCAGTAGCCCCCAAGCATGTAGGCGGAAACTCAAAAAGTAGTTAGCGCTTAGATGCTTAGAGAAAGATTACTTCCGGGAAAGTTTTTTAGAATGGACCAGTAGCCCCCAAGCATTATGGCGGAAAAGTTCCGGCAATGATGCTTTAAGAGAAACCACTGCTACAAAGTGAATTTTTACTCTGCATCGTTTAAATTTTACAGAACAGCAAAGCGCTGCACTACGAGCTGCACAAGAACATTGCCTGCAGCGCCGCGTTACTACGAGTCGGGCGGAAAATATCCGGACCCTGAAGGATGAGAATGCGGAACTGGCTAAACAACTGGCAGACGCCCAAGGTTGGTTTCCACCTTCTTCGTTATTAACCAAATTCCGACTTCAAATTTGCTGTTAACGTATATTATTATAGGCGCATCCTCCTCCCTTGCAACAGCTTCGACTGAACTTGAGAACCTGCGCTCCTCGTACCAAGAATTGGAGACGAAGCTAAAGGAGGCGGAACTTAAAAGGGAGCAGGCCGAAAAGCAGCTGGCGGAGAAAAACTCCGAGCATATCAGGGAGAAGGGCGAGCTGGAGCTGAAAAAGAATGCTGACGGCGAGACCATCAGGAGGCAGCAAAAAGAGCTCAACGGACTCCGGAAATTTATGGAGACAGCGGAGCAGCACTGGGACTTGCTCAATGAAAACATCTTGGGTATGATATCGGAACCTTGCCAAGATATTTGCTCCGATTGTTTTTTACTTTGCGCTCAAATTGCGTGCTTACATCCTGATTATCTTTGTATGCAGAGCCGCTTGGGTACCCGGAACAGCGCCGGAATTTGTTCCCACGGGACGACCTTCTGCAACTCGCGGGCGATGACTGCAAGGATCTCATCTCCGCCTCCCGCAAAATATGCTATAACTTGAACATCAAGAGGAGCCGCACTTGCGACGTGCGCAAGCTTATTGGTAAGATGGATGTTTTGCCGGAGCTGGTGACGGATCTGCAAGCATCTTCAGCCCGAGGCGCAGCTGCAATGGCCTTGACCATGTGCCTAGCACATACTCCGGGTCTTGATCTTGATGAAGTGACCACGGGCGTTCCTCCGGATGCGGATGTCGGCGCGCTGCTGGATGCAGTGAGCGGCTACGACACCCGTATCGCGCGCAGGATCCGGCACGAGGAATTCTACGACAAGGTCGTCCTCGCTGCTGACGAGCCCTTAGAAGCGGAACTTCAGAAGGAACTCGACGCCAAGGCGCGACCTGCGGAATCCGGAGCCCAGTTTACCTGGACCAGCTCCAAGGATGCTCCCCAAGAGGAACCCAAGACCAGCACTGCTGCCTCTGAAGAAAAAGAAAGTGAAAAGACGTGTCTTCTCCGGCCGAAGGCGCCAAGGAACAAGATCCAGAGGGCAAGACTTCTCCGGCTAAGGGGGAGTGAAAACTTTTATTCCTGCGGGAAAAACAATGCATCATTTTGGCCCCAGCGAGGGTTTGTAATAAGACTTTAAATTCTTAAGTAGCTAGGAACGAAACGATTATGCATGGGGCGGAAACACTTATCCTGCTATCCGTTAAATATTATGTGCATGTTTCGTTTTATGTCGGAAAGCAAGTGCTGACTTCGTTATTTTCCGGCTTGCCCGCTTGACCTTCCACGAGCCGGAAAACCTTAGCCGGAAACGCGCCGGCAGCACGAAGCCCAATGGCAGTCCGTCCATAACCGCGAAACAAGCCCCCGGCATAGGTGCCGGAAATCGCTACTAGGAATCCACGAGTTCGCAATGTATAACAACTTTATCGTAAAACTTAAGCTTACGTCCTAAAGGACGATTTTGAAAATCACAACTTTCATACACGCCTAGGCGGAAAAAATCCAGCTCTGCGGTTTTAGTTGGAAAACATACACGATCTAAAATGAACAAGTAAAGGAGGTAAAAGACTCAAAAGAGTGAACCAGAAGCTTTATTTCATTGATCATGTATAACTATTACAAAGTTTAGAACTCGGAAAATATATGCTAAGTGTAGAAAGGACGTAGCTGTGCGATATTCCAAGGGCGATCTGTTTCATCGTAGATGTCATCCGGATCCTCACGCTTGCGTTTCCGGTGCCAGTTAGCAGGTCTATCCCTTAACTCGCGGAAATCGACAAGGTAGTACGACCCGTTGTGAAGCACTTTGCTAACGACGAAGGGTCCTTCCCATGGAGATTGCAGCTTATGGTCTTTCACTGTCGAAGGCGGAGGACCAGGTCTCCGCCATAAAGGAGCGTTTCCGAACTCGACGACTGTGATAACGTCGGAGCTTTTGCTGATAGATGGCGGATCTCTGATCTGCTAAGTTCCGAGCTTCCTCGATCAGGTCCACAGATAGCTGTCTTGCCTCGTCAGCTGTTTCTTCATTGTAGGCGGAAACTCGCGGTGAATCGTGGATGATGTCGGAGGGAAGTATGGCTTCGGATCCGTATACCAGGAAAAAAGGGGTAAACCCTGTTGATCTGTTAGGGGTAGTTCGTAAACTCCACAGAACAGCCTCCAACTCATCAGCCCAAGCTCCGGCTGCTCGTCGCAGCGGTCCTTCAAGGCGTGGTTTAATTCCTGATAATATTAGGCCGTTAGCCCTTTCAACTTTGACCATTGGACCGTGGATGAGCCACGATGCGAGGTCGATCGTATCCCCATTGTCTCACAATAATCCCTCAATTCTCCTTGAGCAAAGTTCGTGCCATTATCTGTGATTATGTTTGTGCGGGATGCCGAATCTCATCACGAGGCTGCAGACGAATTTTAGTGCCGTAGCACCGTCGGCTTTTCTCACCGGCTTAGCCTCGATCCATTTGCTTTGAACTTGTCAACAGCGACCAGGAGGTACTCAAAACCGCCAGGAGATGATTTTTTTAACTTACCAACCATATCAAGCCCCTGCACCGCAAATGGCCAGGTGATAGGTATGGTCTTCAGCTCTTGGGCTGGAGCGTTTGGTTGAGTAGCGTAGTACCGACAACCTCGGCAGGTCTTGACTATTTTATCAGCGTCTTCTTTAGTTGTAAGCCAATAGAAACCTAGCAGAAAAGCTTTTTGCAACGAGTGATCCGGGAGCGGCGTGATGCCCGCAGTCCCTGCGTGGATCTCTACGAGGATTTCAATGCCATCTTGATTGGAGACGCATTTAAGAAATACCCCCGTCGCACTTCGTTTGTAGAGCTGTCCATCAACTATTGTGTAGGTTCGTGCTCGCTCGACGATTCTGTCGTGCGAGGACCTCGTCCTCTCGGCAACTTCTGATCGATGAGGTAGTCCAGGAAAGGCTGGGTCCAGGCCGGAATGATAGCCATCACTTCCCTAGCCGGAGACACCGCCACCTCTGGGGTTTTCCGGGTTAGCGCCCTTAGCGAGGGTATCCGGAGATGCTCCAGGAAAATGCCAGGCGGAATTGGTTTCCTGCCGGATCCGAGCTTGGATAGCATGTACGCCGCCGTGTTATCGTCTCTCCGACGTACTTGACTTCGTATCCGAGGAAGCTCTTGGCAATCTCGTCAACTTCGTCTCTGTAGGCCGCCATGACGGAATTTACGGCGTTCCAGGTTCCGGCTACTTGTTGTGCCACCGGTCGGAATCTCCACAAGATATGATGTGCTTGATCCCTATTTCCTTAGCGATGCGCAGACCGTGTAGTAGAGCCTCATATTCCGCCATGTTGTTGGTAGCTTCGAAGTGGATCTGCGAACATACTGCAGTTCTTCTCCGGTAGGGGACTTGAGGTGACTCCGGCTCCACGAGCCTTGATGCTGCTTGGATCCGTCGAAGTGCATGACCCATGTTTACGGTTCCGGCTCCGGACTTGCATCCGGAGCTTCTGTCCAATCTGCAACGAAATCTGCCGAACCTGAGATTTTACCGCAGCCCTTGGCTTGTAAGCGATGTCGAAGGCGGATAATTCGATGCCCCATTTAGCCGTACGTCCCGTTGCGTCGGCGTTGTTGAGAATTGTTGACAGCGGAGCCTTGCTCACGATTCATCGGATGCTCTTGGAAATAATGCCTCAACTTCCGGCTGCCTAGGAACACGCCATAAGCTAGCTTACGAAAGTGAGGATATCTCTCGTTTTGATTCCGTCGCACCTCGCCGATGTAGTAGACAGTCTCACGGACGTCATATTCATGACCTTCTTCCTTTCGCTCCACCACGATGACGAGGTGACGACTTTGTTGGTAGCTGCCGGATAAAGGAGCATTGGCTCGACTCTACCGGAGCTGCCAAGATAGGCGGGGAGGTGAGTATCTCCTTCAACCCTCGAAGAGCCGCATCGGCTGCGTCGTCCCTGCACAAATTTGTCTGTTTTCTTCAGCAGCTTGTACAGAGGTAGTGCCTTCTCGCCAAGACGGCTGACAAACCCATCGATTGCTGCAACACAACCGGTTAGTCGTTGCACATCTTTGAGACAAGTTGGCCTTTTGATGCACAGGATTGCCTTGATCTTTTCCGGGTTAACCTCAATGCCTGCGTGAGAGACTATGAAGCCAAGGAGTTTTCATTTGGCACGCCAAAGACGCACTTCAGCGGATTCAACATCATCTTGTACTGCGGAGGTTGTCGAAGGTTTCGTGAGATCGCTGATCAAGTCGGATCCTTTCCGGGTCATGACCGCGATGTCGTCGACGTAAGCGTGCACGTTCCGGCCAATTTGGTCCTTCGTGCACCGCTGCATCGTACGTTGGTAAGTAGCACCTGCATTTTTCAAACCAAAAGGCATAGTAACATAGCAGTAAGTACCAAAGGGGGTAATGAATGAAGTCGCCTTTTGGTCGGATTCCTTCATCCGGATCTGATGATACCGGAATACGCATCAAGAAAACACGTAAGTTCCGCCCCGCCGTCGAATCAATGACTTGGTCAATGCGCGGCAAGGGGAACGGATCCTTCGGGCAATGTTTGTTCAAGCAGTAATCGATGCACATTCTTAGTATTTCAGTGTTCTTTTTGGGTACAAGGACGGGATTCGCGACCCAATCGGTATGGATAACTTCTATTACAAAACCTGCTTCTAGTAACTTTGCTAGTTCCATTCCTATGGCGCGGCGCTTCTTATCTCCAAAGCGTCGCATAGCTTGCTTCACCGGTTTGGCCCCGGATTTATGTTGAGGTAGTGCTCGGCGAGTTCCCTAGGTACTCCGGACATGTCGAAGGTTGCCATGCGAAGATATCCATGTTAGCGCGGAGGAACTCGACGAGCGCTTTCCTATTTGGGGTCCATGTTGGCTCCGATCGAAACCTGCTTGGAAGAGTCACACGGGATGAGGTCGTGCTTCTTGGTTTCTATCGCGGGCTTGAAGGAGGTTTTCTGCTCGGAGATTTGCTTCTTGGTGGTCCGCATCTCGCCGGATCCACCGCGGCTACGTAGCCTTTCAGCTCTTCTCCGGATATCACAGACTCTGCGAAGGCGGCTTCGCCTAACTCGCACTCATGAGCTTTTTGTAGTCTCCGGATACGGTAATCATACCTTTAGGACCGGAATCTTGAGCTTGTTGTAGATGTAGCACGCTCTTGCGTGGAACTTGTGGTAGGTGGGCCTGCCGAAGATGACGTGGTAGGAGCTCTTGAAGGGCACAACTTCAAACGTGATCTTCTCTTCGCGGAAATTATGAACATCGCCAAAAGCCACGGGAAGTGTGATGCTGCCGAGGGAGTTCGCCTTCTTACCGGAACCACGCCATGAAACTCGGTGGTCTTTGTGTTTGAGCTGTTCCTTGGTGAGGTTCATCCGCTCTAGAGTCTCCAGGTACATGATGTTCGGGCTAGCTCCGCCATCCATGAGGCACTTGGAGAAGTCATACCCGTCTATGCGGGGACTTACAACCAAGGCGTAGCACTCCTTTGGCACAATTGCGGGATGATCCTTCCGATCAAATGTGCACGGGATTTCCGACCACTGACGTCTTGCGGCACGGCCGGAACTATGGCGTTCGGGATCCGGTAGCTGACTTGGAGGCGCGCATCGTTGGGGTTCCGAGGAAAGTGTGGTAAGCCCCCACGCTCTTTTTGTCGAATGGGTTGGATTTTCTGCGGATCTGCCTTGGGATCCGGCGAGTTATCATCCTCATCCATCGCCTCGGAACTATCGTCCTCCTTGTCCTTGTTCTTGCCCTTGCCACCTTTTCCGCGAGGGCGGTGCTTCCGGCGCGCTTGTATCCGGCCTCCGGGTCGTTCTTTAGATCATTGACCCACTTGCGATTGCGGTTGGTATGAGTGGACTTCCACAGAACCGGATCCGGATGGGCCAGCAGGGCATGTCTCTGTACTCCTCATAGGTTTGCGGTGCGCGGGATCGGCAGAAGTGACCTCGGAGGTATGCCGCCGACCCCTGCCGGCTCCGCCTCCGCGTCCGCGTCCTCTTCCGCCTCCTGGACCTCCGCGTTGAAACGCCATGGCGACCATCTCGGATCCGCCACTCTTCCGGTCACCGGGGTTCTTGCGCTTATGGCTGCCGCTGCCGCCGTTGTCACGGTTCTTCTTTTGTTGGTGCAGGGGGATTGCTGTGGCTGCGAGATCACCGCTGCGTCGTCGTCGGCGGCGGTGATCGCTAGCGATGGTGATCATGTCATCCAACGTCGGTTGATTTGCATTGACCATGCAGGTTAGCTTGTGTCGCAACAATCCTCCTCGCCGCAAGCCCCCAATGAAGGCGTGCATTGCCGTGCGGTTGTCAACGTTCTCGCACTCGTTTACGCATGCCAACCATCGGGTAAGGAAATTCCTTGATGTTTCGCCCTTCTTACGGATGCAAGCCCGTAGGTCGCTTGTTGTGGCAGGTCTCTTGTAGGTGCCCCTGAAGTGTTTCTCAAAAGCGTTCTTCAGTCGAACCAGCAAAAGATGGAGTTCTTCTCGAGGTCGCCGAGCGAGATCCGGGCTGGACCTACAAGGTACAAGCTGGAGCATGCGGCGGCGATGTTAGGGGTTCCTCCGGCGAAGGTTACAGCATTGTAGTAATCCTCAATCCAGGTATCCGGCCTTTCGGTGCCATCATAATGCTTGATTTCCGGGTAGCTTGAGGTTCATCCTTGGCTTTGGTTCCTCTCGAATCATCCCGCCAAAGCACTTCGGACCAATGTAGTCGGTTACGTACTCGTTAAGGCGGTCCCGCGCGTCGCGCGAGCCGTGGCGAGGAGACTTGGAGCGAGAGCGAGATCTCCGGCCATTGCCTCCGCCTCCACCTCCGCCGCCACCGCTAGGTGGTGGTGAGGGAGACCTGCGAGGTGGGCGGTCGACTTCTTGCTTCCGCCATCTGAATCTCCTCGGCCTTCCCGGTGCCGACTCCGGCTCCTGTGGCTGCCTTCGCCTTGGCGCTGGCTGCCACTGGTCGTTCCGGCGAGGCTCGGGTCACGGCTCCGACGAGGCTACGGGTCCCGGCTCTGCGAGGTTCTGGATCGCGGCTCCGACGAGGTTCTCGGATCGCGGTTCCGGCGAGGCTACGGACCGCGATCTTCATTCCGACTCCTCTGGGCTCGTGCTCATGAACATTGTTACGATTCCGGCGAGGTTCCGGCGAGCGCTCCTGTTTACGTTTCTTGGCAGCACGTTATCGCGGATAACAAGCGCACCATGCCCTACGGGCCTGGTGTTTCCGGCTGGACTACGGCGGCGAGGGGGTCGCGGGTAACCGTTGGGTGGAGGTGAGGGGTTGCGGTATTTGTCTCTTCCGGAGTACATCGCGTCCTTTCCCTTCCTTGGATCCGACGGAGGCGTACGTGACGGAACGGGGATCGGATTTGGGTGCTCCCTGGCCCTTCTCCTGCGCTCCGACGATCCGGTGTGCGATTCATCGTCCTTCTGCGCGGTAGATACACGGTTATCCGGATTGGATTCCAACTCGCGCGAAGTATACGCCTTGTTCTGCTGCTGCATTGCTTGAAGCGACAAGTGTGCGGAGATAGTTGATATCAACTTCTTCGACCTTCTTCTTCATCCATTCCGCAGCTTTCGCATGTTGTCCTTTGGAGTTTCCGGCGGTGGTGATCTGCGGGCGTGTTGAAGGGTATTCTGCGAGGCGGAATTGCTTCTCTAACAATTCGATCGGCCTCGCTCGCGCATAGGTCATCTTTACCTCCCACTCAGCCCTCATGCTCTTGACCTGCTCGAGTGTGGCAGCAATCTCGCGGTCTGTCTCTCGAAGTTTTCCGTCCGTGCTGCATGATCTGCCCTTCCTATCCTTAACGCAGCTTCGGTATCGGCGAGCCTCTTGGCTGTGGCCAGCATTTCCTTTCGGCGGTCTCTAGGGCCTCCGGATCTGCGGCGTCGCCGGGGTTATAGGTGTGTTAAGAACTGCTCGCGCGGCCACCTCCTCTGGCGACAAGATTTCCTCCGAGGGAGAATCCCTTTGGGGTCGCACCGAGACATTGGAGATCCTTGATGGGATGGTTGGGGGTCGATTGGCTGACTTGGTCTCCGGATCCGGTTTGTCCCAGCGCTGCTACCGTTGCGAGAACCTCGCTTGGGCTGGGCGGAGTCGACTTCAGGCTGATCGCCGTATCCATACTCCCTTATCTTGCGGACGAAGTCATCAGATTCCATGGACGGGGTGTCGCCGGAAATTGGGCTCAGATTGCCCAAAATCGACTCTTCAACCGGAGCTTCGCTTTCTCCGACAAGCTGAGCTCGATCCGGATCTGCGCCGCTTCCGGTGCCTCTACTGCTCGGGACCAACTCCGTCTTCTTGAGGGGCGGTTCCGGCGGTATGGGCCAAGAAGTGTACGAAGTGGCACCTCTCGTTTTTCTAACACTCGGGAAACCCGTGCGGATCTGCATTGGTCTTCCACCTTTGTTTCTGCTCGGGGCGGATTGGGTGGGCTTTGAAATTTCCAGATCCGAGGCGGAATCTTCCTTGGGAAGCTCCTGCATCTCAGATCGGATCTTCGCGACAGCGTCCAGCTCTGCGGCGGTCGCGTCTGCGTTACTTACCAGTGGGTTTCCGTCGGAATCGACGGTTTCCCCGATGAAGATGTGAATGCCGCCAATTGGGACGATGGAGAGCTTGACGGGGTTTGTCCTAGCCGGAATCCAGCACTCATCCGGAGGGACGATCGGCAGATTTCCGGCGTAAAGGACGCGCCCCACAGCGATGGTGTCGTCGTAGCTTCCCATGGCGGAACCCTCCCGGTTCCGGCCTCCAGACGCCACAGGCCCCACGGTGGGCGCCAACTGTCGTTGCCTAATCGACGGTACCTCGGAGGAGGGATCCTCGCGAGGGGGAGAAGAAGTAGGGGCCATAGGGCGGAGTGCACACGGGACGGTGGTACGCGAGTTACCCAGCTTCGGAACACCTGCACGATGACAGGGCCTACTGCTGCTTGTCTGGTATTATCTAGGCGCTTTCGCGTTGTTACAATGAGTTGTGGTTGTGCCTCTAGGGCTCCCGGGATCCGGCTTATAAAGGCGCACGGATCTAGGGTTTACATGGAGAGTCCTAGCCGGATTACAGATAGCCTAGCTACGGTACAATATCTTGCCGTGCACGTCACGGATCCGCCTTCCATACACGTCGTACTGGATCCGGGTTCCTCATGGGCCTCCCTGGATCCGGGTCACTCCTAGGTCGGTACGGATCCGGCCTGCTGATCCTGGGCTGGACTTCTTCCTTCATGATCAACAGCAACTGGGCCGCCCGATGGGCCACATGCCTCATCACCGTCTGTGGGCCACCCGGGCTTGCCGGATCTAGGCACTGTCGATGGTACACCCATGAAGTATACCCACAACACATGCTTCCCTCTGCGAAGGGCCATTCTACTACTTTATTGTTGAGTCAGTTTACCTATTCTTTCTATCTTAGAAGCAAACACTTGTGTCAACTATGTGCATTGATTCTTACATGTTTACCTATTGCACTTGTTATATTGCTTTATGTTGACAATTATCCATGAGATATACATGTTACAAGTTGAAAGCAATTGCTGAAACTTAATCATCCTTTGTGTTGCTTCAAAACTCTCTACTAAGAATTTATTGCCTTATGAGTTAACTCCTATGCAAGTCTTATTGATGCTTGTCTTGAAAGTACTATTCATGAAAAGTCTTTGCTATATGATTCAGTTGTTTAACCATTGTCTTTACCATTGCTTCGAATCACTTCATTCATCTCATATGCTTTACAATAGTATTGATCAAGATTATGATAGCATGTCACTTCAGAAATTATCCTTGTTATCGTTTACCTACTCGAGGGCGAGTAGGAACTAAGCTTGGGGATGCTTGATACGTCTCAAACGTATCTATAATTTCTTATGTTCCATGCTACTTTTATGATGATACTCACATGTTTTATACACATTATATGTCATTATTATGCATTTTCCGGCACTAACCTATTGACGAGATGCCGAAGAGCGATTCTTTGTTTCTGCTGTTTTTTGGTTTCGAAATCCTACAAAGGAAATATTCTCGGAATTGGACGAAATCAACGCTCGTGGGTCTTATTTTTCCACGAAGCTTCCAAAAGACCGAAAGGATTACGAAGTGGGGCGACGAGGCGCCGCCACGCCGAGCCGCGCGGCCGGGCCGGGGCCCGCGCCGCCTGGTGTGTGGGGCCCTCGTGTCGCCCCTAAACCTACCCTTCCGCCTACTTAAAGCCTTCGTCGCGAAACCCCCGATCGAGAGCCACGATACGGAAAACCTTCCAGAGACGCAGCCGCCGCCAATCCCATCTCGGGGATTCGGGGAGATCGCCTCGGCACCTGCCCGAGAGAGGGGAATCATCTCCGGAGGGCTCTTCATCGCCATGATCGCCTCCGGATCGATGTGTGAGTAGTTTACCCCCTGGACTATGGGTCCATAGCGGTAGCTAGATGGTCGTCTTCTCCTCATTGTGCTATCATGTTAGATCTTGTGAGCTGCCTATCATGATCAAGATCATCTATTTGTAATGCTACATGTTGTGTTTGTTGGGATCCGATGAATATTGAATACTATGTCAAGTTGATTATCAATCTATCATATATGTTGTTTATGTTCTTGCATGCTCTCCGTTGCTAGTAGAGGCTCTGGCCAAGTTGATACTTGTAACTCCAAGAGGGAGTATTTATGCTCGATAGTGGGTTCATGCCTCCATTAAATGCAGGACGATGTGACAGAAAGTTCTAAGGTTGTGGATGTGCTGTTGGTACTAGGGATAAAACATCGATACTTTGTCTAAGGATATTTGTGTTGATTACATTACGCACCATACTTAATGCAATTGTCTGTTGCTTGCAACTTAATACCGGAAGGGGTTCGGATGATAACCTGAAAGTGGACTATTTAGGCATAGATGCATGCTGGATAGCGGTCTATGTACTTTGTCGTAATACCCTGATTAAATCTCATAGTACTCATCATGATATATGTATGTGCATTGTTATGCCTTCTTTATTTGTCAATTGCCCAACTGTAATTCGTTCACCCAACATGCTATTTATCTTATGGGAGAGACACCACTAGTGAACTGTGGACCCCGGTCCATTCTTTACATCTGAAATACAATCATCGCAATTGTTCTTTCTTGTTCTTCGCAAACAATCATAATCTTCCACACAATACGTTTAATCCTTTGTTTTCAGCAAGCCGGTGAGATTGACAACCTCACTGTTACGTTGGGGCAAAGTACTTTGATTGTGTTGTGTAGGTTCCACGTTGGCGCCGGAATCCCTGGTGTTGCGCCGCGCTACACTTCGCCGCCATCAACCTTCAACGTGCTTCTTGGCTCCTACTGGTTCGATAAACCTTGGTTTCTTTCTGAGGGAAAACTTGCTACTGTACGCATCACACCTTCCTCTTGGGGTTCCCAACGGACGTGTGTTAACTGCACGCATCAGTCATCTTCTTTTTTGGCCTCCGCCTTAATAAAGATGTCATCATCTACAATAAATGATCATCGGCCCTTCGTTCGATGATGACATCTCAATCTCAAAGTCAATGATGGTGGTGGAAGATTACAATTTTCTAGGTATGGATTTTAAGATCTTATTTCGCCAGTCGGTATGGATCTTTCCTAATTATTGTCGCGAGGAGAATTATTGGTTTTGCACAATCCAGATCTTGAGAACACGAGTGATGGGGTTTCGAAAATCCGCTCTATGCTTCCTCTTGTGTTTGGAGATGAGCTTGTACAACTAGGGGCATCCATGTTTTCCCTCTTTAAGAGAAAGAATCAACTTCATGGCCGCCTGTGAAATTCCCTTCTAAGAAATGGGAAAATTCAACCACTTACGGACACTAACATGGCTTTGTCATATTGGACTGGCAAATCTTGGATGACAATATCTCATTCTCGACTTTAATGGTCGGAAGATTATCATTTTCAAGCTATGGATCTTTGGATCTTGCTTCGCTAGATCGGTTTTAGATCTTTTCTCATGGTTATTTAGAGGAGAATTATCCTCAAAATATTTGTCCCGGTTGCTATGTCCTCCACAATGGTGATTTATTCCATCGCCTCCCAGTGACGTCAACTAGGTTGTTCGGTTATTTTTTCTAGGCATACTGTTGTTGGTATTCTTGTCGATGTGGATTTACTACTGTAATAATTGCACACGTGTACGTAGT
The DNA here is from genome assembly GCF_019359855.2 of Lolium perenne. Classification (NCBI taxonomy): domain Eukaryota; kingdom Viridiplantae; phylum Streptophyta; class Magnoliopsida; order Poales; family Poaceae; genus Lolium; species Lolium perenne. The sequence continues at coordinate 208,401,935 of NC_067244.2, forward strand.
CTTGGCATTGCGATTTAAATTAAAATTATTGGAAAATGATCGTTGGTATTTACATGGGGGCATATCAGGTGGAAATGGGCAGATCCTGAAAATCTGCAAATTTCCATTCTGAGCGGTTAGATCTTGGACCAGCGATCCAGATTTCCTTGGAGTCTCCTTGGAGTCATGTGCTAGTCATCTTACAGAAAACTGCCCGCAGTCACAAGTACGGTTTGCAAAGAGGTCCTTGACAAATGTCACTTCTAACGTACGAGGACCCCTGTACAGTTCGTGATGTGCGTTCCTGTACCACCATCTCGAGGCCTTCCTGTACCAGTGACTACTTTAATGACTTGTTTGTTGTTTCGTGAATTTTTGGCTGTATATACTAACTGATTTTTTCTTTATCTTCCACAACATTGACTAATCATGAGTTTGTACGTATGTTGAAAAAGATTTGCTTATAGAGTATTTTTTTGTTACAGTTAGCACTAGTGTTGTTGGCTCACAGTTAAGAACTAAACAATCGAACTATATACCCATTCAGAGAAATGCAAAAGCAAACAGACTTCAGTGCAATCTTGCTGCACAGCTTTGCATTTGGATTAGTTCCAGAAAAAATATTAACTGATAAAAAAAGTTCTAGATAACACATATTTCAAATTCTGCAAGAACGGCTATCCCGCATCGGCATCTGCTTCTGAATGGACCTATGGAGTGCATTGTTGTGCTTCAAAAATCTGCAAAATAAAATGCACAAATTTAATGAGATGCCATTGAAAAAGACTGGGAAAATCATTCAAATTCCTGGAAATAATCTATGTGAATGTAAATGTTTAAGACTATTATAAGACGGCACGTATCTTTTTTTAAGTCAAAAAGGAAGGATAACATGAAGGTTTAAGACTACAGATTTGTTCCACTCTGATCTATGTACACATTTAGTTAGGGACATTCTACATAAAAATGGTGGAATCGTTAGTGTCAGGCTTGATAGCAAGTAGATGTGCTAACCATGACAGCAAGTAGGTGGCAGTGGTTAAAAAGTTCCCATCATCTTGGATCAAAATAATGTGGCTCCATTATCATCCGGTAGTGATGCAAACAACTGGAAGGCGACTCAAGCGGTTCAAAACAAGGAATAATGCTGCGGGTGAACATAATAGATGGTAAAGAAAGTCACTTATGGCCACTTTGGTTGAACTTGCTTGTTGAAGTTTGCAGAAATTACAAGGTTTGAAACAAAATGGCATGTCAATAAAGCTCAACCGAGGTGACTACCCTGTATGTTTCAGTACAAATAAAATCAGCATACACAATTACAATTTACAAAGACTCTGATCAAATACTACAGTTGGGCCTGCAAGCCATCATATATGGGCAACCATTAGTCCTAAAAAAATATTTAGTCTAACCTCAAGAAATACTTGTGTATGAATAGCACATGATACTATGAGAGTAACAACATTCATTTAGTCAGCAAACATGATTAATCTATTTTGTTTGCAGAAAGTATGAATAGCACAGGGTACGGACAAGAAGTGAGAAACAAAAATGTTGCCATCAGAATATCTAAAGTAATAGGTAGAAGTCTAATCTTATTCTGAATCTACAACACAGAAGGCACATGACGATGATTGTACATCATCATAGATCTGAATCTACAACACTCTATGTTAGCACATGGTGCAGTCATCATCAAATTAACAGTGTCTGGATGTAATAAGATTACTCGCTGCATGTCAATTTTCATCATCACCAATAAAATAAAATTCCACGCGGAAATTAGCTTTGCACAGAAATTCGGAAAAAGAAATACTCGTGTACATACATTGCCCAATATTTTTGGGATGGTTAAACTCCATATATATAGTGACTCCATAACAAGAAATTTCTACAAGACTAAACTCACCTCGTTGAGGACTAACTAAATAGAAAGCCCTAGATTCAGATGCCCACGCCCAGATCTTGCAAATGGAGTTATTCATGGCGAGGACCTAGCAGCCTGCGGCGGCGGAGAACTGAGGCTGCGAACTGCCAGAGAGGAGCTAGCTGAGCGGCGATGCCGACCTGGGGTAGGCCGGCTTGGGCAGCGTCGCCATGGTGCTCGTACTCGGATGGGAACTCGGGAGAGCTGAGAGAGATGGGTTGAGTGGGGAATTCGTTCTGTACTAGGTAAGGAGACACAAAGGGACAGGGACTGAAGTGAGATGTAAACAGATGTGTAGGGTGTTCTGTACGAAGTGCACGATGGCTAAGCGGTACGACGAGATCTGACTACTTGTAGCTGATCCAACGGCTGTGTGGGCATTTGCAGATTTGCAGAAACTGGATCGTTTTCAGGTGATACGTTCCCGTATTTACATGTCTATGGTTTTGTGTGATGTCTTCAGGAAAATACAAGATTATGTCATGGAAGAGAAAAGAGTTTGAAAATCTCGAATATTTTGCTAAATTTTTGAACTTTATTTGGTAGTAGTTGGAGATCTCTACCATGTACTATTTATATGATAATTGACTGTATAAAAAAGCTACTCTTGGTTAATCCGCTCAGAAAAAAAAAAACACTTGGTTAATCGGGTTGAAAAGGGTTGAAACCCTCAAACGGGCCTGTCAGGCCCGTTGCAACTTCCCTGTTCGCCTAGCTCAGGATGCCTCACGAATCGGAAGCCCCTCAGGCGGCGGCGACAGCGAGGTACCGGCAGTCAAGGAGCACAACGCTGTTCCATTTCTCCCCGACTTGCCTCTATGATCCCAGGAAATCCTAGGTTAGGCGTCGATGTCGCTGACCTGATCCCGGCCCTTACCCCGACCCCGATCTCTTTCTTCAGAGTTCAGACTCGAGCGACGGAGCCCCTCCCCTTACCTCTACCGGCGCCGCCCACCACGACCGCCCTTCCACGCCGGTCGTGCATCTCCCTGCAGGTGCAGCTCACCTCTCCCTCATTACATAGTTACATGACATGCTTACTTAATCCCCTGGCATGCACCAGACACTTAGCAGGGTGAGATTAACGTAGTAAATCTTGGATTATATGCAGCTTACGGTAAGCATAAAATCAATTGCTAGACGATCATATTTGTTACAGTACCTACTCTGAACATTTCAGTCGTCGACTCCTTATCTATTCCAAGCCATCTTTATTAGTCATTTTTTATATTCCCCGCAAAAAAATTCCCCACAAAAAAGTGTCATTATATATATTTTTTCCAAGATCACCTAATGGCAGTTGATTATCGCGCAAATTCGAATCATTTACTTTATGTGATGTTGGATAGTAGTATATATAGCGACAGCAAGATTTGTACTTTTGGAACCTTCGGAACTCCATTGTTGTTACTTGTTAGGAAAAATCCAGTGAGATGTCAATTGCATTTCTTTAAGCAATCAGCACCATCTCATCCTTTGATAGACATTGATTTTCTTAGCTCATGCCAATCTGTTTCTTTAAATTCAGTTTTGCTGATCAAGTCCACCCCTTACCAAAATGGGTTACGCAATGCCTTCAGGTGAGAAGTCAGATACACATCTTGATGTAGTTATTTCAACACGTCTTTTTCATCTTCTATCCGATCAAATGACAAATCTACTGTTTGCCGGTTTGTACAGATCTAGCAAATTAAGAAGAAAGGATTGTTAAAGTGCTGCTTCCAGGGTATGTTAGTTTGAGGTCCTTTTTGAGCAACCTAGATAATTTGTAGCAGATCAGAAATAAATATGATGGTTGTATATCAACGGTATCCTCTTACCATTTGCTAGTGTATACCTACAAATAATAAACAAAAACTGTTTAGTTTTCTCAAGCAGGCTAAATTAATACTTTGGAATGTCTATATTTGGGAACGGAGAGATCCACTGTGCAATTTTAATTTATTTCAGGAATAGAGAATAGCTTCTGGATGAGACACGTCAATTTATAAACAGGGATTCCTTTCATCAAAGACGAATTTGTGTTGGTGATTTCTATGGAAGAAGACAATGCATACTTGTTTTCTTATCCGTAATATCAGGAGAAAAGCGGGTTTTATACGACTATTCTTCTGTAGCCAATTCTACGGTCCTAGCAGAAATTATCTAATTACGTGCAGAAAATTTGAATATGAAGTAATTGTTCATTGTCTAAAGTTGCATATGGCATGTCCAGAAAATAAGGCAAAAGTTCATTGGCTTGCGCCACTATTTCATAATTCCTACAAAATAATTTGTAACCCCTTTGCATTGGATAATTTCATGCTATATAACCATTGGATAATCTCTTAAAGGAGGATTTTGCGAGACCCTTTGCATCACAATCTGTGAGGCGTTGTATCAAACACTAACGAAAAAGGTGCAAGTTCAGAATAAATCGGAAGTCCAATGATATCACATATCAATCAGCAGAGACAGTTATCAACTAATAATAGATTGATGGTATTTACGTGCCGCTTGGCTTGGCCTAGGGAATATAAATGGAAATAGTTTCCACGTGCGAAGTCATGCAGTCCATCGATCTGATTCAGCACACTTTATTAAGGTGCCACTCTTGTAATGAAAAGGTACATCTCTCTGCATTTTATTTGTTAGCCACAAGCTTCTCATTTTTCATTATACTGTTTTCATCTCCTCACTCAGTTAGCGGTGTAAATGAATCAGTCTGTTGTCCATTTTTATTTAGTACTCTATTATTATTCTCTACGGGCTAATGCCTTTCTTTTCATTTTGATTCAGTTGCAGTGAAGGGCAGCATAGCACAATCATCTTCAGTTTCCCTTCTTTATTTAGATTTTCCGTTTACAATTGCCATCATAAGTCAGCCAATTTGTTGTTTGTTCTTAGTTACTACTTCCTTACTATTTTCTACGTGGCTACTGTTTTTATTTTATATTTTGATTTGATTGCAAGGAGAACACAATCAAAGAAGACATCTATTCAAATGTTTTCTCTCGATCAGTCACTCGAGATTGTAGTTGCTAAGTATTTGGACGCCACATATCTTCAGATCCATCTCAGAGTATAGACGGCGCATCGATTCCGTACCAAAGAAGTTATATTGATACCCTGAGCAACCTATCCCTCTAGTAGGGTTTTGCTTTATAAGAGATATTGATACCCTGAGCGACCTATCCATATCGAGAGACTATTAAAATACTCAAAGATCCCCACATATTTTCACCGTCTAATTGTTTCATATAAACTTAGCTTCCATGTTTCGTGACTCGGTATATTTCACTATTCGTGATATTTTATTCGGGCGTGGCAACACACGCCATTATGGGCTAGTTTTACTAATGAGTGATACTTTCGCCCAAAGTTTAGCGCCTATATTCCTCTAAAAAAATCTCCTATATCACATTCTGCACTTAGCTGGAAAAGTTTCTACGAAGATTCAAATTTCTTTTTAAAGAAGACCCTAGTTTAGTTTGTGAAAAACTAGTAGCCAGCATCTTGATGTTGCTACATGACTTCCTCTGCTAGTCTTTCTATTCATACACATGGTTGTCCTTTGTCAGTAACCACGTGTAGATATGTGCTTTCCCTGTACATGTTGACTTGACCTATGCTTAAAAATATGACCTAGACCTGGTGTGTGCTAGTTTGTTGGTGTGGTTCTGTCATGCTTGTCCTTTTCTGAGACAGTTTAGCTACTCCCTACTTGTATATTGTGCACTAACATCAAGCAGGGATGCACTGGTGACTGGACATGCTTAACATGCTTACAGTGGGCATCTTCATCTCAAAGGCGATCTGTTATAAGGACTTGGTGAGCTCAGTTTCTTGCCCAAATTCAAGCAAGTTCAGTCTGATCTCGTAGGATTTATAGATGGCTAGTTCCTTCGTACTGAACACGGGTGCGACGATCCCGTCAGTTGGCTTGGGTACATGGCAAATTTCACCTGGCGTTGTTGAAGAAGCCATCCGCGCTGCTATCAAGGTATTTTCATTTCTGGTTGCCGTATATTAGTCGAGATCGTGGCTTTCCGTTCTGTTCTATTCTGATTTTCTTTTCAGTTGTCATTCCGGATCTTTTGTAATTTGTATATCCATTTGCAGATAACAATCTAGAACTGCTAAACTGCAGTTTCTGAGATCATAGAATTGAAAGTTTTTTACTTGCAATGCTGCAGGCAGGCTATCGTCATATTGACTGCTCTCCACAGTATGGTAATCAGAAAGAGGTAACTTCTTTTAAGTCTTGCATGATGCTAGTTTGTATCAGCCTTTTGATGTCAGCTGAGTTACATGTGTAGTATATAATAATAATATGACTGGAATTGGTAAATTTGGCCTAGATTTACAAGGACTCGAGACGTTACAAAAGTAGGCAAAAGTAATGTTGTGGAGATAGTGTGGAGACCTCCGCAAATTAAGCACACAAATTTAATTCTTCACTGCCGGATGCTCACCTCTCCAGTCTCCATATACCTGAAAGCCTGAAAGTAGATCTTCTGAGTTGCGTCTTCCTTGGCAGGTTGGTTTGGCTCTGAAGAAAGTATACGCCGAGGGTCTCGTTAACCGTGAAGATCTGTTCATCACCTCAAAGCTATGGTGATTTGTCAACCTCTTCCTCTCCAGCTGCAGAAATGCTTAGTAGAAATATTCCATACCAGGCTAATTCTGATCATTACAAAAAATGTTCTGAATTTCTCAGGTGTACCCATCATGCTCCAGAGGATGTGCCCGAGGCCATTGAATCCACGCTACATGATCTGCAGCTGGAGTACTTAGATTTGTACCTGGTAAAATCCCATGCATAGTATCATCGATTCCAGCATATTACCTTCTTCCACTTCCTGTTATAATCTTCTAATGTACATTGCTATTTTATCACTTGCTACCAGGTCCATGGTCCAGTGCGCGCGAAGAAAGGAGCAATGCTGAGCGTGGAGAACTACCTGAAGCCTGACATCCCGGCCACATGGAGAGGCATGGAGAAGCTCTACGACTCGTCCAAGGCTCGATCCATTGGCGTGAGCAACTTCTCATGCAAGAAGCTGGAGGACCTGCTCGCTGTGGCCCGTGTGCCTCCGGCGGCCAACCAGGTGGAGTGCCACCCGGTCTGGCAGCAGCGCAGGCTCCGCGACCTCTGCCACTCCAGCGGCGTTCACCTCTCAGTAATCTTCACTACATTCTGCTTCGATCGGCATCTAACTAACCTGGTCACCTGATCGTCTTCGCATTTCGTCTGAAGCTGATACGAGTTGCTGCAGGCGTACGCGCCGTTGGGTTCGCCTGGATCGCCGGGGAAGGAGGGGCCTGACGTGCTGAGCCATCCTGTGGTGGTGTCCGTCGCCAAGAGGCTGCGGAGAACCCCCGCGCAGGTCGCGCTTCGGTGGGGCGTCCAGATGGGACACAGCGTGCTTCCCAAGAGCGACAACGAGGCGTGGACGAGGGAGAACATCGATGTATCTGGCTGGTGCATCCCCGAGGACCTCATGGCCAAGTTCACCCAGATCGAACAGGCAAGGATTCCATACACATATGTATTTCATTCCGTTTCTTCTATTTTTTGTTGATGGATCTGAGACTGAGGTGGTTGGGCGATCGAAATGCAGGTTAGGCTTTTCAAGTACGAGTTTGTGACACATCCCACCAGCTTTTACAAGTCCGTGGAGGATTTTTGGGACGGCGAGGTCTGAAGCGTTGTCACTGCCTTTCTCCATTTCAGTGGCTATGTGTCTATGTTGGAGCAATTTGAAAAGCATCACAAAATGTTTGTAAGGATGTGTATAACGATTGAAATCTTTATAAGATTACTCAAAAAAAATCTATATAAGAATTTTTTTTGTATGCATCAAGAGCCAGCGGTAAAGCTAGATCAGAAAATCAATGGTGTTAGCTTTGTTATTTAGTACCAATTTTCTACTGATAGACACCGATAGTGACTAAATTGTACCCACCAATTCTTCCTTGCGTGTGTTAACTACTATGCACGCTACTTTGGAGAAAGTGACTGAAGATAAGGTAATATGCATCCCACTCCGTCTCATAATATAAAATGTTACTACCATGATATACTCCTATATTGGTTATAATAACATGTTATATGATGGAACGAAGGACCAATGAAGGACTTGATTATGTCACAATGGTTAGCCTGCTAACCTAAAATGGCAAAGGCCTGAAATATGCTCTTTTTTTTCCTCCCATTGTCTTAGATGTAGATTTTGATCCTGCTCTACCTTCATCTCCACCTCACCAATTGGGCATCGTCCCCACTACCTTCACTTCTCTATCATTGTACATCTCCTTCACCACCAACTCTTTTGTCTTAGGTGTGAATTTCGCTTTTGCGGTGCGGGTGAAAACCACAATGTTCTCCTCGTCCGCAACAGTTGTTTTGTGTGAGTATGCTGAGCGGAATTGTTGCAATAGCTGGATTTAGTGGGGCCAAACGGCCAATATTAAGAAGCGCCATGGGACGAGTTCGTGTTGTCGATGGAAACATCGAGATAAGGTAAATGCGATCCGACGATGCAGAAGCATTCTCCCTCTAATAAATTCTGGCAAATGATTTTCATAAACTTTTTAAAGATGGTCTAATGATATAACGCATCCAATGGCCGGTGTGATATTTAGTATTTGTATCTTGAACAGTGGACAAATACGACTTCAAAGTTTTGTGGAATGAGTTATTTTATTTTTGACTATTTGGCGAATAGAAGATACCTCAAGGGGCTCATCGAAGGCAAGATCGCATGGCCGTCAAATGGGGTTGATGCCTCCATGGCAAAGCTTGGTATTCAGCACTGCCAGGCCACTAGGGTCGGAGAAGAAAACATCCAACAATATATGTCTCTAGAGTCACCAGATTGAGAGATGGGGAGCCTCGTCTCCGACGAACTGGTGGATGTCGACTGTCCAGCTCGGTGATGGTGGAGTTGCCGCTATCGGGACATTTCTGATGTTACAAAAGGTGTTCTGAAAAGCTATGAGTTTTTTTTTATGCGCATGTACGAGTAAAATGCTACAATGATATTTAGGCTTATGCTACGAAAGGATTTCTCCATGTTTTAAACGTGTTTTCTCAATGTTGTGACGTTTGGCACATATGTTGAATGTGTTAATTTTTTTAAGTTACAAATGGTGACATGTTTTTTTTACATTTTACTGCAAACGTTGATGCATGAATTTTTATTTTTTTTGCAACATTGGTGTGTTCAAAATGTCCCAATTTTTTTTTGTTACACTTCACACGTTGCAAAAAAATATTGCAAAATGATGCTGCATTTCTAAATTTGCTTTGTACACACAAAAATGTTGCGTTCAGATTTTTTTTGGAGCATGACCACGTGTTTTTGGCAATGATGTGGAACCACCCATTCATGTGAAAGTGACATGGAGATCAATGCTACACCTACCATGTTTTATGTCTGGGATGTTGGTTATTTGTGTATTCCACCTTTTATACATGCGCATGGGCGGCCCAGCCAGACCATGCAAACGGGCTAGGACTGGGCCTGGATATTGAGCCCAAGAGATAGGTCAGGATGGGCCTTGGTTTTCTGCAACTAGGGAAGAGGCCTGGCCCGTGGCCTGAAGCCTAATGGGCTTTTCCTATAATGGGTCGAACCTAGGGTGATTCTTCGGCCCGAAGGTCAGGTCGGCCCTGAGCCTGACGGGAGGCTCCATTTTTCCTGTTTTTACGGTTCGTGATTGGTGGGGCGCGTTTAGGTGGTGGCATCTCTTCCAATAAGATCTCCTCGGCTTCAGCCCCATCTCGACAGTGATGCCGTGAAGCTTGTGGGAGTGATGTGGTCTTTAAGATTGAGAAGCTTGTGGGAGTGGTGTCAGTGGCGGACGCAGGAAGAAATCAAAGGGGGGGCACACCTCCAAAAAAATTTTTTTTGCACCCCCTTAATTGTGGAAAACTTTGGCCAAATAAACGATATATAAGACAAATTGATTCTAAAATTGATGTGCACGATTGCTATATAAATCATGGACAGAAATCTCTACCAATTGAATCAAGAGTTAACACCGCTGGGTGAAATTGAAAGTGAAATTAAAACAGTCAGTTTAACATAGCACTACAAATACATAGAAGCCATGAGTTGTCATATCTACGGATACCTATTTAGAGGAGATACTAACATATCTGGTTAGATACAATGTGTAAAACATGAGATAGTTTATCACATATACAAGACTCTGCCTTTACAGTTTACAGCACATAGATCTACGATCCCAAATAAACAACAGATAACAGTCTGAAGAAAAAAAACAGCAGAGAAAGGTAGGTATATGCCCTGCTGCCTGCTGGAACTGGCCGTGCGGCCGTGCGGGCGAGCGGTGGCCAGCCTGCGTCAGCGAGCGGCCGGTCCGGCGACCGGACTACAGCGAGACCTAAAGCAGAGGAGGGCCGAGCTGGGGGGACTGCTCCGCTGCTGCCGACGAGTTGGGGGCGGACCAGCAGAGGGCCAAGCCGGGCCACGGGGACAGCCAGAAAATTGGGGGCGGCGCAACGGGCAGCCGCCATCGGACGGCCGGAGAGCGGAGCTGCGGAGGATGGAGCTAGGTCTCTTACACGATTCCCTTAACGTTGATCAGACAACTTGCTCCGTCGCTCGCCTTCGAGCGCTCGGGAGCGGATGCCCTTTTGGTCAAAGCTGGGCCAGAAATTAGGGGTACCCATTTGTTTTTTCAGATTTCTGGGTGGGCCACGGCCCCACCGGCCCCCCCGCTACGTCCGCCCATGAGTGGTGTGGTCTTTAAGAGCTTCTTCTGGCTATGAGGATCTTCGGATCATCAAAGAGCTTTATCAGCAGTCCATCCTTCTTCTCCGTCGCGTCGTCGTCGGCGTCAAGCTCGACCGGCGGACGCGGGCCTCCCGGCGGGCCGCCTCGTATTCACGGACGCGGCGGACGGCTTCCGCCTCCTCCGAAGCGCGCGCGAGCCTCCGCCTTGCTGATGGCCTTGGTCTGCGCGAGGATGGCGTCCTCCTCGTCGCTGCCGTGGACATAGTCCCCGGCGGAGAAGGTGGGCGACCGCGCGAGGATGAGATCCTCGTCGTCGCTGCTGTCCTCGACGGGGAGCCGCGGTGCGCGGCTTGACTGGCCGGAGGACGAGCCCTCACCGGTGTTGCCGTACCTGGCAAGCTTCCCTGGGGGCGTGAGCCCCCAGTTCGTCCACCGGCGGGCGTGCGCTTGCACGCGCCCTCCGACCGGTTCCATTTCCGCCGCTCCGCGTCAGTGCGGAAGACGGGCGAGCGTGGCGGCGAGTCGCCGCCGCCCAATCCGGCGCCACGGCCTTGGGAGCCTCCACGGGACGACATCGCGTGGCGGCGGGCTTTCGATCGGTGGCTGGGGCGAGCTGGATTGCTCGCCGGAAATGGTCAGGGGCGGCGGCGGAGGGAGAGGAACGGCGGAGGGGAGTAGGGTTTGCGACCCGAACTCCCCTACGCGAACCCTTTTAATAGGGCCATTCGGGGACCAATTCGGACCCTTGAACTTATTTTACGGGCCAGCCCATCTTTTCGGTCGCTGATCTGCGACACATTCGGCCTAAACCCGTAAATCCGTCGGAAAAGTTCGGCTCCGGCGGGATTTAGGGTTTACGGGTTCTGTTAGATGCTCCTAGAACTAGTAGTGGCACGGTGCAAAGGTGAGAAAAAGAAAAGGAAAACTCGAAACCCTCCGTAGAACCTTGCAGCGATGGCCATCGCCTCCGCCCTACGCCGCGCTCCAAGGGCGGCGGCCCTTCTCGCCGCCTTGGGCAGCCGAGCTGGCGGGCGCGTCCATCCTCTCCACCGCCGCGCGGCGCACGTATCCCCTTTCTCCTCTATCCCCGCTCCGCAGCCGAGCGCCGCCGACGCCCAGCTCCTCCGGGTCATAAACTTCGAGATCTCCTCCGCCCAGAGCGAGTGCAGGAAGCCTAACTGGGTACTGGTCCGCTTCTTGTACTCCCATTTACTGCAGATGGTTCTAATTTATTTATTTGAGAATACTGCAGCTGATTTTGGAATAGTGGTTGATCTGAATATGTAGTGATGTCAAAATGTGTGAATTTGTTCTGCCAGGCAAAGATACTTGGGGAAGACTTCCCCTTCGAGATCAAAGACAAGGAGGGCACCAACAGGATAACGCTCACGAGGACCTGTAAGAGCGAGCAGATCGAAGTGGAAGTGCTCTTGCCCAGCCCCGTTGAAGAGGACCAAGCTGAAGACGGCGAAAAACTTAGCCAGAGCCACGCCGGTAGTGATGTTGTGTCGAGCCAGTACTACTGTATCCCGCTCGTGGTGAGAATTCACAAAGGGGCAGCGGCTTCGTGCTTGGAGATCAGCTGCCGCTCTTGCCCTACGGAGCTCGTCATCGAGAGCCTGGAGTTCCGGTCGAGCGGTGCATCTGGTGGTTCGTTGAGTGGTGGAACTGCTTTCAGGTTAGTCTTCTGCACTTGTGCTGTTGCTACTTGCTGATAGTGTGATGGTTTTATCAGGTCTGTTCTAGGTTTGCTTACCATGGGGTTACACCATTTGCAGTAACCTTCCTGAGGAGATTCAGAAGGCTTTGCATCCCTACTTGGGAATTAGGGGCATCTCGCAGCACTTTACCGATTTCTTGCACGCGTACATGATAAACAAAGAGTGCCATGAGTATTTGACTTGGCTCAGGAAACTCAAAGGTCTGATCAAAAGTTGAGTAGAGTGGAAGATCGAGTTTTCTCCTTTCAATTTGGGTAGTTTGGACAATGTACCTTTACTAAGTTTTTGAGCATTTTGCTCATTCTGTAGCTATGAGCTGTGTGACTCAAGGAGGCAAATGCTGCTATAGAGCTTTTACTTTATCTAATATTGTACTGGCCTTGGTTATCAAGATTATAACTTCCTTCCTTGAATAATCGATGCTGCATTTGTTGAGTACATATCCTGGTGAAAAATGTTTGCCACTTTGGGAATGGATTGGTTCAAAGCCAACTTTGCCACGGCTAAGCTTAGATAGGCTTAGACAAAGTGGGACTTACCACACAAATATGACTTGAAGATTTGACATCCAATTGTGGCAACTTTTGGCAACAAAAACTAAGTTGCATGCCTAATCTTTAGGCGTGGCAGGCTTGGATTTGGAACCGAATAACACCTTAGTATTTTGAACTGAAGATCATTCTAGTCCGGAATCATAGGACCAACTGTTTGGAAAAAAATAGCTTGGCCAAAATATTGAAATTATTCACGGAAACAATTTGTTATGCACACATATACAAACGTCATACAGTCCATACATACTTCACATCAATTGGTTATGCTGGATAAGCACATGAGTAAATTACACCTCTTGCACACAGATTTTCATTTCGCTTCCCAATTACTGCGGCTAAATCGACGATAGTGGTTGATCTGAAATGCAATAGTAGTGTCATAATGTGTGATTCTGCTCTGCCAGGCAAAAGTATTAGGGGAAGACTTCCCCTTTGAGATCAAAGACATAGAGGACACCAACAGGATAACAGTCACAAGGACCTGAAAGAGTGAGCAGATGGAAGTTGAAGTGCTCTTGCCCAGCCCTGTTGATGGAGCCGCGTAAGACAGCGAGCAAGAGGGCCAAGCTGAAGACGGCGAGAAACAGAGCCATGCCGGTAGTGGTGTGCCGAATCAATAATATATCCCACTCAGTGTGAGAATTCGCAAAGGGGAGGCTGGATGCTTGGAGAGTTGGAGATCAGCTAGCTGTTCCTCTACCCTGCAGATCTCGTCATCAAGAGTTTGGAATTCGGATCGAGCGATGAATCTGGTGGTTCGTTAGGTGGTGGACATGATTTCAGGTTAGTGTTAGATCCTTGTTTTGTTATACATGATAGTGTGATGGTTTTATCAGATCTGTTCTTGGCTTGTTTATCATGTGTTTGCACCATTTGCAGTAACCTTCCTGAGGAAGGCTTTGCATCCCTACTTGGGAATTAGGGGTATCTCGCAGCATTTTACCAATTTCTTACACACGTACATGATAAACAAAGAGGGATCGGTATTTGTCTTGGCTGAGGAAACTCAAAGGTAAACAAAGAGTGCCATGAGTGGAAGATCGAGTTTTTCTCCCTTTCAATTTGGGTAGTTTGGACAGTGTTAGCTTTACTCGGTTCTCGAGTATTTTGTTCCTTGAATATTCCTTGCTATATTTGTCAAGTTCCAATCCTGGTGAAAAATATTTGACACTCATGGGACTGGACGCTTGTCTGGTTCAAAGCTAAGCTTAAGACAAAGTGTGGCTTGCCACAAAAATATGGCAATGGGAACCAAACTGCCCCTAAATGTCTCGAACTGAAGATCGGACCTGTCTAGGATCATAGGACCAATGTATGTATTGCACTGAAGATATCCCAGACATGAATTGTAAAACAAACGGGTTCTAACTTTTGAGCTTTGGCCCATGTAATATACGCTCATGAAACCTAATGATATGCACACGTACACAAATACTACCATATTTACTTTATATCAGCTAGCTATAATGGTTGAAAAAATCACTGTTTTATGAGGGGGGAAATCATGCTTCTGGCACCAATGGATTGTACAAACCAAACAAGAGGTTCCAATTCTTAGCAACTTTGTTTTGACATGCAATTGTGTCAGCTTAGGTTTTGATACATCGGTCATGTGACATGGCAACTGGCTAAACACCATTGTGTGCCTAATTATTTAGGCATGACAGGCTAGGCTTTGGAACTAAAATAAAACCTGAACATTTTGAACTGAACATCATGCCAGTCCGAAATCATAGGACCACTCGGACCAGTCCAATTTGTTAGTTTGCCAAAATATTGAAGCTGTTCATGGAAACAATTTACAATGGCAAGGACGCAAACACCATACGGCCCATACATACTTCACATCAATTAGTTATGTTGGATGCAAACATGAGAAGATCATGCTTACCACCAATAGATTGTACAAACCAAAAAGGTGCCCGTTCTTACTAACTTCGGTACAACACGGTGGTAGAAAGTTCACCAAGTGCAAATTTAGATGGCAAACTTAGTAAACTTTGCAAACACACAGAAATTCTCCTGGCTACATGAGTCAAAATCTTAAAACCAGACACTCCAAAGCCTACCAAACTAGGGTCAATATGTATGTATCTGCCTGGTCCTCGGAAAGATGAATGGCAGAACAGAAAGATAGGAACAAAGAAAATAACCTGCTAGCCTGAGAAAAGAAAAAGAAAATGTGTTAAACAACTTGTCCCTTAAGTAATGAACTGCTATGTTATTAACTTATTATGAGTACACAATAACATTGCGGTATCGACTATTGAAAAGGGTGTAACTGAATATTATAGAAAGAGAATTGCGGATAGGCAGTAACTGAATATTATAGAAAGAGAATTGTGGATAGGCAGTAACGCAAGAGAGTGGCCGACCTGAGCAACAGCAAAAGATCTCAAGCAAAAAAGTAAACTTTGATGAACAGTGCCAGCGCAAACTGAAGCACTGATGCACTAGCAATCAAAGGCATCAGATCAGCTCCTTCAGTGCATTCCTTCAAGTTTAATGCGATGAACCAAGATGATGCACCACCAGTACCAGCTATGATGAGCCAGCGAAGAAATTCCACAGGAATAAGTAGCAGTATCTAAAGCAAAGAAAAATAGCAGGGCAATCTGTATTAGGCGTGGAAGAACAGAAGTGTGAGTCTAAATGCTGATCAATGTAGTAGATAACTACTTTGATAGTCAATTCTCAGACCAGATATTCTTTACATTATATATAGTTGCATCAGAGAGAAAATTCCTACATAACTAAAATAAGGTACATATGCAATGTGCTAACTGCAACATAACTAAGTGAAAATTCCTACATATTCTTGCTAGTGATAGCACGGAAATATAAATGGTTATTGGGAGGAATAGAATACTTACAGATGCTGGTATGAAGATAAACAGAGAGTAGCCCCACATACACCAAAATCGGACAAGGCTTGGGCGTGATCCAAAATACTGAAACAGAAAATAGAATGCAGCAGGTACCACGATAGCATAACCATACATGACCGATGCCGCCCAATTGAAATAGCCAACATCAAAGTTCCATATATTCAGATGAGTTTTCCTTTGCATTAGGTAAGTGGCAAAGTTTCCGAATGCAGCCAGCATGAATATCAGTGTAGTGGTGATCCATAAGGGTCCATACCTGTGGATAAAGATTTATCACAGGCAAGAAAGTAGGCTCAGATATCGAAATAATTGGAGTAAACAATGCAGTAAGACCTCAAGCTCAAGAGGGTGAAGAAATGTTTTAAAAGCTGGACTTGTCATGCTCCCTTAAAAATGATGTTGCTATCATAATACATAACAAGCCCCATCTAATATATAAGGTACAAGTTACAACATATACATTAGTACTGTTACATCATATTTGATATTTCTCTACAACTTCAATTACAGTATTGCACTTCCCCTTCTAAAATGGCCACCTGATGCTAATATGCTAGTATTACTCCACTACACAATGATGGCAATGCTCCAACAATGCCCTCAATACTACCGATGCATGTGCATTTGCTACAACTTATGATATCACTCAAGATGTTAACAACGCACAGTATAACATAGCAATCTCTTGTGGGATTGCCTTTGATTTGTTACAAACTGTATACTGGACCATTGCTTCCAATAACTTACTATCAACTATATGGTACTCAAGACTTCATTTATCAAAACACGGAAGCAGATGGCAGATTGGCAATAGCCTAACAGTAGAAACTTACATGTCAGGATTAGCATCTATCTTCCTGACAAATCCCTCCATTGGATAAACTGAACTGACGAGCCTGTCAACAACGACATCGGTATCGACATTGAAATATGGAGCATAAGAGGCAACGTTGAAGTATCCTTTCCAGCTTGTCTGTGTTTCTACATCGCCATCTGCGAAAAAGCAAAGAGACTTCAGCATGGAGCAACAAATACAAAAGAGACTACATCACTGAGCAACAAACTGAAGATGCAACGTCGAGAAAAAAATCATTTCCGCACTGTCAGGGATAACTGGATAAGTTCAAACAAAGAACAGGTGGATGCCAGTGCTAGATTTGAACTGGGGGTTCCTAGAATATCAGAACATATATTGTTTTTCTGAAGATCTAAAAGTGGTGCGTGGCGGGCAAACAGAAGCCTTAATGAAATGCACAATACTATCATCACATCCTCCATACAGCAGCTATAGTACTAAATCTCAATGACTCATGCAAAAACAAGTTTCTCTTAGATCTCAGTTCACTATTTGTCAGGATAGGTAGGCCACGTGTTTGTTCAATACTTCTTGCACACAAGACATCATCACTACTCGGCTAAGTGCATCAAACTCCATACCCAATTCAAACTGAATCTCATAAACATTAATTAGGGCCTTTGGCATTTAAATACAGTCACATCAGCAATTAAGGCATCCACATCGCAACCCATTACTCCAAAATACACCCACACCCATTTATCTGATATAACTGTGCACACAGAGTTGGATCCATCAATATTGCACACAGAGTTGGACCCATTTAGCTGATGGTTAAGAGGCTAGACTTGTTGTTACCTAGAGGGGGCGGCCCTGGAGGCAGGTACCCTCCTCCACTGGCACCAGGAGCAGGCGGGAACTGCTGCAAGCGCGAGGTGGCAGCTGCATTTCCAACTGAAACGCAACCGATTAGAATTACAGCAGGCTCAGCCCAGCAGCGGCAGCGGCGGCACTAATCTAATCTGACACGCGCGCGCGTACCTTCGGCGGGGGCACCGGGCTTCCTCTCATCCGGGGTCAGCACAGCCTACGGAAACAAACCAGATTAATCATCCCAAATCAACAGCGAAAACCCTAGCGGAACGGGGAACGAATAGGGGGGCGGGGCGTGATGGGTACGGGGACGGAGCCGAGGAGGTGGCTGGTGGGGAGGTTGGCGTAGCCCTCGTCCATGGCGCGAGGTTGCTCGGGGTCGCCGCCTGTCAGCAGCTGCGCATGGCGTCGCCGGAGTCGGGATTGGATCGAGGATTTCTGGCGAAGTGGGGAGGGGGAAAGGGGAAAACTAACGCTGTGCCGTGGGGAAGTCGTCGTCGAACGCCCTCGGCTTTGCTTCGGGTGGAAGGAGGTCGCGTGCGTGGCTGGTGCGGTGCCTCGTGCAGTTGTCACTTACGACAAAGCCCGTTTAGGAAACTATTGGCCCAACACTGTTGATCGGCACACAGACAACTCCCACTGTAACAAACATCCCAAAAAAAAAGGTTGTTTTTTCTCTTCGAAATGGAGTCAAAAGCTTTGGCAAATCTCATTAATTTAAACAGGGCATCACTTCCACTAACGAATACACAAGCATTCTTGTTTCGGCAGACTTTCTTTTGATGGAAATCATACATGTGTTCTTATTATTTCGAAATAACTATAGAGATCCTTCATTGATTCTTAAATAAATATTGGTAAGTATAACTTTAAAATACTTGGGAGTGACATTTATTAAATCATGAAAAGTTGTTAATTTGTTTGCTTCAATGTTTTAAGTTGGTTATACTATATTTGGCTTATCATCAATAGAAGCAAATTTGTTTGCTAAATACAAAGTTTTGTATGTTTCTCATAAAAAAACATGTTCTCAATTATATCGATATGCATAGTGTTATAGTTTGTGAATTTTTGTTTTTATCTATATGGGAGCTTATTATCGTACGAGTAGATAAGTTAGATAAAGTCCATGAGGCTCAGTACACATATATCACATTACGTCATATTCCCCATAGTACTAAATCTTTTTCTTTTAAACTTAGCGCCCACGAATACTTCACCTTCGAGGAGATTGATCCCCATTATTAGTCCTTAAGTGCTCATTTATGAAACTGTCTAAAGGGTTTGTAGTAAGTGCTCCGCAGGGTTTTCTTTCTTGCTATTTTTTGGGTCAACATCTTACTTTTCTTTTATTTCAAGTTATGTATCGAAACATCGTCCTCTCTATCTTTTGCGTTATCATAAAAGCCTATGTGCCCTTGAATCTCATCGTTGGATTTGCAATGTCATTGTCCATGGTCATCGACAAATAGTTTTTGTTGCTTCTCTCTGGGGTGTAGGCGCAATGCACAACTACTAAATTTCGTAAGACTCAATATTGATATATCAATGCATCCACGACCACGAGTGTGACGTTTTGTAGCCCAAGATACATTTAGCTCGTTTTTTTTCAAAAAATGAAAATTGCATTTCAAAGTTTTGAAAAGTCGAAGAAAAAATCCTCGATGTACGCAATTACGAGTATCCAATTCTCATATGGATCAAGTACCTTATATTTTAGGCTATTCGAAAGTGAAAAAAGTATGGATCTAAATTAGTGAACATTGCAAATTTTGAAATCACCAAGAAAATGCTTTTTTGTTTTTTGTATGGTCCAAAATACAAAGTTATCCGAGTTGATAATTTTTAAGTTGGTACAGTACATTGTTACCAACATCTAGTAACATATTTCAGATTTCTCTAAAACTTCACAAATCCATTTACAATTTTTTCAAAAAAATAAATAAAGAGGTACATGTAGCTCAAACTACATTTGTACTTTCTAGTGCATCCACACCCTTGTGGCATGGTGTCTCTACCACCACCACAACTGAATATGTTACTCCCTCAATTAACTGAGTAACATTTTGTTTGAATTCGCATGTATCTAAAGGCATTTTAATATGTAGATACATACGAATCTACACAAATGTGTGTTAGTTAATTTCAGAGGGAGGGAATATAAAATTACATCAGTTTAAGGTGCTGAAGTTTGTTGTTATTTTTCTCGGAAAGAAAATATGTACTCTCTTCATTCTAAATTAGTTGAAAGTCTAGCTTCACCCTAAGTCAAAACCTTTATATTTGATCAAATCTGTAGAAAATGTATCAACATCAAATCCGTTTCACTAAATTTATTACAACTAATATTTTCAAACTATAGGCTAAATTAAAGGCAGAACTTCAATTAATTTGGAAAAATAACGCACAGTTAGTTAAAACACAGCGACGACACCTCGAGATGCGCCGAAACGAAAGGCGACCCCACCGTATCCCACCGTCGCACCCTTCCTCACTGCTCTCGCTTTCGCCCGCATCCGCCCGACTCTGCCCTCGCGATGCCGTCGCCGTCGCCCTCCACGGCCACGGCCGCGGCCGCGGCCGCGGGAGCGCCTCTCCGTCGCCGCCCATGCGCGCCGCGCCGCCCCACTCCAGCCTCCTGCTCCCTCCCCTCCCGTGCGCTCGTCAAATTCGCGCCGGCCCCGATGCTCGCCCACGCCCACAGGCCCCGGCCGTGCCTGGCGGTGGCGAGGGCGGCGAGCGCCGACGCTGCCACCGGAGCGAAGTCGCCCGCCTCTGGCGGCCAGATGCTGGTGCGGATCTGACTCCTCTCGGCGCTTGGCTCGGTTAATTCGTTCGCACGTGCACGTGCGTGCGCGCTTACCTAGCAGCAGCCTCCTCTGATTGCGGTGCGTTTGTTTCGCAGGTGTTCGTTCCGCCGCACCCGCTGATAAAGCACTGGGTCTCCGTCCTGCGCAACGAGCAGACGCCCTGCGCCGTCTTCAGTGAGTGCCTCTGAATGACTTACCTGTCACGAGCTAGATAGTGACAATTCGTTGCTTACCAAATTGTTTAACCGTGGGTTGGAGGAGGTCGGTGCTGGTGAATTCGTATACATGTAAGAATTAGTTTGCGCGCCTCTAAAATGAGATGGTTGTTGTACCTTGGTGTAGGGAGTGCTATGGCGGAGCTTGGCCGTCTGCTCGTATACGAGGCCTCCAGGGATTGGCTGGTCAGTGGAAACCTTGCATGGCTAAGCATTTTTCGTTAGGCATCTTCAATCTGTAAAGTTTTGAAATGGCATTGATATTTATATATACCTGGTTGAATGGCGAATGCCTGAATTTTCCAGCACTTCATTGTAGAGAGAATGATGTGATGCTAAGATGTGTTAAAATCCTTGCAGCCCACAATCACAGGAGAGATCCAGACACCCGTAGCTGTTTCAAGTGTTGAATTTATTGATCCAAGGGAGCCGGTTATGGTAAGTCCATTTCTAGACACTAGATATGTATTTGCCGTTCGTAGTGTCTGTCTATTAGTATATTTACTCTTCTCATTAGTATGTCTAACAGGTTGTTCCCATTCTGAGAGCTGGTCTTGCTCTAGCTGAAAATGTGTCATCAGTGCTGCCAGCCACCAAGACTTATCACCTTGGTAAGTTGCTTAGATAGTGGTTAGTCTTATTAGATAGTAATGGTCAGTCTTATTAGATGTCCAAAGTCCTGCAGCATCATGTTTACATGTTGCTTGCATTGGCTGCATGCCCAGTTCCAACAATCTAATATAAACCCAAATCCTATCGGGCCCGCAGCGCGATGATCCGCACAATTTTTTACCCTGACAACTTTTTGGTGAGGTCGCTCGCGGGGACTTATTTGGGCACATTCACGCCCTATAGGGGTCCAATATAAATTATTTTGTTTCTCTAAATAATGTTGTTGAATATTCTGCACTTAATGTTTGCATGGTTGTGCCCAGTAGCATAATGTTCAGAACATGCAGAATGTTTTTTCAAACTAAGAAATACATGTTTTGTGCATGTAGCAATTATATAAAGCCAAATTTGTTGAATCCTGTACTTTTGGGAGTTTATTTGTCAATTACACCAAAGTTACATAATTACATGCACCTTGAGAGCTATGTACCATTATTCTTATCTTGCCGTTTTATTGAACATGAAGGACTACGTAGGGACGAAGAAACACTTCAACCTTCAATATATCTCAACAAGTATGTGCTAAGCTCTATCTCATCTTGCAAGCTCTTATTTAGGTTTTTAGGTGTTGTTTTTTATTAGCCATAGGGCCATTGTAATTCACAGAGTGATTATGCTTGACACTAGATTCTTGAGTCCCTACTGAACCTCTGTACTTAAGTCAGTATTTGTTCTGGAACTGGATATACAATTATGTAGTACTTTAACTATGCAAGTCTGGACGATACACAGTAAAGCACGCAAATATTTGGGGTCCCATTGCTATTTAGTTTTATTGTAAACCTGTCAAAGCAATGCTACCTGGTAGTACCTACTAGCTATTTACTATAATTTCTATTTGTTAACTTTTTTGCTGTTAAGTTCTTCTATTTCATCTATCCTTGCAGAACAATGTAAACGCCTATGCAAATTCAAGTAGTTTCATAATCTTTCTTCTTATTCACTCTCTTATTTAATGCAGCTTACCAGACAAGATTCCAGAGGGAACCCGTGTGCTGGTTGTTGATCCAATGCTGGCCACTGGTAATCGTCAACTTTAACTAAACTATATATATATCTTTTGCTTAATTTGGAATACCAATTTCAATATGTTTCTGCTTGTCCTTCATATACAATATTGTTCATTATTATCTCAAGTGACCGGAAATTAGTCTCCTCAAAGAATATAATTCATTGTACCTGAGCAGTTTCTGTAATGAAATTGGTAGTGAGAATATATTAGTTGTACTATTTGAGAGTTCAAATATGCTTATTTTGAGTCATCAAAGAGAGGACTACTAGTTATAGGTTGGTCTAGTTAGTAGAATTGTTGGTATGCTAACACATAAATATGACGACTCTATGTTTAACTTATATACCTTTAGGTGGGACAATTGTTGCTGCTATTGACTTGTTGATTGAACGTGGGGTTACAAGCAAACAAATTAAAGTTGTAAGTTCATTGAACTCTTCTATATTTATTTAGCAGTTATTTGTTCAGTGAACTCAACACCTATTGTCCTTCTGGCGCAGATATCAGCTGTTGCGGCACCTCCTGCACTAACAAAGCTCAGCAACAAGTTCCCTGGGTAAGAATGACAAGCCATGCCCATGTCTGTATAGCAGGCTGCTAGTGTTTACTCTCTCTTTTTTTGGGTCTCCAGGCTCCATGTGTACGCAGGAATGATCGATTCTGAAGTAGATGAGAAAGGGTACTGTTTTAACCTTCCGTTGTTCAAGCTAATGCATCTGGTTCGTAGGTCAGGCAAGCAATCCAATGAAGCAATGGCTAACATTGTTCATCTGTACCAACAGGTACATAGTTCCGGGGTTGGGAGATGCTGGTGATAGAAGCTTTGCTACATAATCAGACACTTCAGTTTTGACGCGGACAGTTCTACCAGTGAGAATCGTATATACTAATTTTTTGAGGATTGCCTTATTGGAGTACTTAAGAGTTACGATTGTATTGCCTTATTCCAGACTTTTGTCCTTCTCGGTAATATTACTTTCGATTATTATCACTTTGTAATTATCCATTTTGTATGGTTATAATATATATGACTAACTCTGACGTCTCGCCTGAAAAACAGTTTGGTTCTTAAGGGATGTTCTGTTTTTTCTGTGTATGTGATGATATCTGTCCCTGAAGCATGTGTGACCAGTGGCGGATCTACTTGAGGCTAAGAGGGTGCATTGGACACCGGGTAGAATTATTTTCCATGTATGCACTCTGTAAAAGATGTTCTTTAGCTGGTGTGGCACCCGTAGTCACCCCGGTGCCAAAAGCTCTAGCTCCGCCACTGTGCGTGACATCCTGAACCTAAGAGCTCGAGAGGTGACGTCAGGGTAGGGGAATTGGGATGAGAAATAGACGAAGAGGAATGAGAGTTAGAGAAAACGAGGAGCTGGGAACAGAATTTAACTGTTTCACTTCCTTCATGTCTCAGAGAGGAAGAGGTGTGCTTTTAATAGACACCTTCATGCAGCCGACGAGATGCCCACACGAGCACGGCTTGCAGGCCACCCAACATCAACAACTGCTATTTTCCTTTTTGTTCCAGGATCGACATTGGTCTGCGTTGGAGTGGACCAATTCTTCCGTGCCCTACTTCTGCATTGCCGAAGTTGTGCGAGGTTAGTATTTTTGACACCTCCCTGAAACAACAGTTGTGTCAGGATATTTTGTATAATTTCCACCCCTCCCTGAAAAAATGTTGTGGCGGTGTTGCAATGGTACAATAATGTATAATGTTGCTACTCGGCTGGGGTCATGGTGATAGACGGACGGACCAGATCACATGTCTTAATGTTGTTCTGACTGTGGAGGAAGCGCCCGGTCATTCCCTAGATTTACTCACTACACAAGACCATGCCTATTCTTCGCGAGGAATCTCTCGTTTTCGCATTCACATGTGGCGACAACAATCTTACTTGGCAAGGTTGTATGTGAGCAATTAACATCAATTCGAAAAAGCTCATGCAAAACAGAAAAATGGAGGACCTCCACCCGTGACATGACAACAGTACACATGTTACATGCGCCCCTCTTATGGCATATGCGGCTCAGTACTTCTGAATTCTGATAGAACCGGCCGGCCTGTTGCTGGCCAATAAGCCAAACTTAGTTATGGTAGTTAGTCAGTCCGTACCACATTTTACCTGTGAGCGAGGCAACCAAAGACTTACCCATCGGCAGAGCACAAGATCCAATTACCTCCCAGGGCAAGACGGAGACATGAACGTGTCCTGCCTGTCACATGGACTCAGATTCATTTGTTGCTGCAGGAGTAGGTGTGCGCGCGTCGTACGTATTGCGCAGATTTGGTTGTCTACCTCCCAGCGCCAGATGGAGACAGGAACGTGTCCTGCCTGTCACATGAACTCGGATTCATTTGTGGCTGCATGAGTAGGTGTGTGTACCTCGTACCTATGACGCATACGTGGGTTGTTACGTATCTGACCGGGCTTATTGTTCTCACTAAGTTGGTTAATTACTCGATGTGGCATATGAGATACTATTATGTATTCTCTTTTTTATGAACATGGCGAGGGCCCGGTCGAACCGGCTTGGCTTCCACGCGAATGTCCGCTGATCACATTAGATTAGGCAAGTAGAGATGCAGTTGTATTTCATGTATATCTCTTGTAACCGCAACTTGTACAGGAAGTTCCCCCCCCCCCCCCCCCCCCATCCCCCCGGTAATTTGTATATATAAGTAATTAGATTGGAACGGAGAAGGCCATTGAGCCTATCCAAACTTACAATATTGTATGCCATATGTTAGCTTTTTATTGCTCCACACATTCCACCAGCTTTTGTTCTCCTCGCCAGAAACTAATTCCTTGGAGTTGCTTCCGGTAATCTGTAAAAGAACATTTCCATGCACTCTTTGTCGTACACTGAGCATTAGGTGTGTGTGTATCCACCAAATTTCATCAGCAAAGTCGGCATTCATAATGGGAATTTGTAAATCTTTGTTTTTGAAGTCATCGTGAAAAGGAGAAACGATATTTTGCTCATTCCATTGTTTTGTGTCATGATGCTAAAGATTTTTAGCAATAGTAGGTCAAATGGAACCTGCTTGGGTTAAAAGATGATCATAAATATTCTTCCCATCCGGGCACCCAAGGTGAGGACCAAATACTTGAGTTACCTTTGGCAACTTGAAGACGAATAGAACTTTGCATAAGAGGAAGAACTTTCAAAACAAAGGACCAAATGGCAGATTTCGGTAAATTGATAATTGTCCTCCAAATTTTTCGAAAAGATTTGTCCTCCAAATAGAAGTGTGTGGGAAATATTTAGATTTCTACACTCCAGCAAGAAGCCCTAGACCCAACGTACCCTATGACAGTGACTCGGTCGGTGCATGTCATTGGGATAGCTATTACAGTATTACACGCTACAACCGTACGTGCACATTTTGTGAATTTTTCCACACGGCCACGTGTATCACCTGAGGCATTGCGTGGCACAGACCTTAGCGTTCTCCCAGTTCACGCACTTACTGATCAGTCATGCGCATCCGAGGGATCCATGGATATGCTGCAAGCAGTCAAGCACTCCTCTTCTATAAATTCGGGGGACATGAGAGGCTGAGAGCATACATACACATCCCATGTCATCCATCCCAAAAGCACGAGACCTAACAGAGTAACAGCTATACTTCTTCGGCATTACAGGCTAGATAGAAGGTAGTATTAAGCAACTGATGGCTCCTGCGCGTATGTTCTCCTTCTCTTCCGTTGGGCAACCACTCTATTCAGCTTCACCGATGGCTGGAAATGGCGGCCACCGCAGCCGTGGCTTCTTCCACCCTTCGCCGGTGATATGTCCCGGCCGGGAGCCCACGTCTCATGAGCTGTCCAACGATTTGGACTTTCAGGTATGCATTGCCCTCGTTTTTGCACGATAACCTCTGTACCAAAATATAAGACGTTTTAGTGGGATATTTTAGCTCATTAAAATTTCTTATATTTTGTTACAAATGCAAATGGATGAAAATCAACATGGTATTATGATACATACCACACTTCTCCAAATTCAGTATTTCATTTTATAAGAAATTTGCTCCATGTGCAACACAAGGAGGGCATAACAAGTGTGCAAGCATTGCTGCGTCAACATCCCAAGAGAACCCGGGGGGTTTTAGCCACTGTTGATCACCTCAAGCGCCTCTGCATCGACCATTATTTCCAAGACGAGATCGACAACGTTGTGAACTCATGCGTGGATCTCATCCATAGCGGCAATCTCCAAGATGCAGCACTTTCCATGAGGTTAATGAGAGAAGCTGGTTATTCTGTTTCAGCAGGTCAGCAAAACGCAAGTTTCTCGTGTTGAGTCGTACAATTTCCATTTGTACCTTCTGCTAAAGCACATCTCTTGAACGAAATTTTCATTAATTGTATATTACTTACCTAAAACCATTCTCCTCGTCATGGCAGATGAGGTCCTTCAAAAGTTTGCAAACGGTAATGACGATTTCAACCTTGCTCATAGCAAACACATCAGAGGGTTGCTGAGCTTGCAAGATATGTCACACCTCAACGTGGGTGAGGCTTCACTCTTCAAGGCAAGAGAATTCTCAAGCAAGCAACTTAGAATTGCAATTA